>NC_060138.1:487315086-488565086 GCF_021461385.2 Schistocerca piceifrons | reverse complement strand
AGACTTAGAACTACTTAAACCTAACTAACCCAATTCGAACCTGCGACCGTAGCAGCAGCGCGGTTCCGCACTGAAGCGCCTAGAACCGCTCTGCTACAATGGGCTCTCCTTTAATCCGATTCGCGTTTGTTTATGGTGCTTCGCAAATCGTAGCTGAAATCTACACCTCAAAATTTAAAAAAAATTGTGTATTCTTCTTGTAAGCATCAAGCAGCATATTATTCTCTCATCTGAAACACAGAAAATGTTGTAATTATTATCTGGTTGATGAGCAATACCAACAGCTCTTCTTTACAAATGATGTGTTACAAAGTACAACTTTCCTGTCAGTCCGATTCATTTCCAAATGACAGTCGATCACAGAGAATGGTGAGAGCTATTTTAATGAGCTGTAAATGACTTTGTGATTGATAATCATCAAGATTTAGTTTATTTTCTGTTTGCCCAGCTCTTGCACTCTATTTAGTACCCATCTCAAGTGTAAGCAAGAGTAAGATTAGTTTTTTTAGCATGAGCTTCAACTTTGTTCTACATGACATTTATTTCTGTTAAAGTAGCACTTACATAGAACTTCATATTTATACACCGACTAACTGCCTTGAAATAGGTGGGTAGTTTTCATACTGTTTTATATGTGTTTGGATCAACAAGATAGCAGAAATGTGCCTTTCTAACTTTCATAAACCAAATGCAGTCTAATTTTTAGCCATCTGAAACAAATAAGATGAATAAGATAACTTTTTACGGGGTAAGTAACACAAAGAGGATCTACTTCCAGCTTTATGAGAAAAAGTAAAACTTACCTTCGTGTGTGACTGACTTCCACTGTTCAATTTACTTTGTAGTAAATTGTGTAAAATACTTTAGCTAGATCTTTAATCATAAAACCAGCAGAAGTAGCTTCTTTTGCGTCATGAAACTTTTGTGTTGTCATTTCGTGTGCATCTAAAAAGTAAATGAGAAATAATTAATATCTGCAACAAGAGCGCCACGACCTGGTTTTACCTAGTTCAGTGATACTGAGCGGTGCTGCCTTAGATAATAATTAGCTGTGTGTAGTTTTGTTAGCCTTGCATTCTGGTAGAGGGCGTTCTACAAGCTGTAGCTGACTTCATAATTAATAATCTGCGAATATATCATATTTCCATGTTGCAAATACTATGCAGTCAATTCTGAACACGTTTGAAACATATAAAATAAGTAGGTTAATTTTCTGGTCGACAGACATCAACAATAGCTTTTACTAGCAAACTATGTGATATAAAGTAAGGCATACCTTGAGTCCAATTTATATCCACTTTTTAGTTTGTCACGTAGTGTGCTGGGAGCTCTTTTAAGGACTTTTATTTTCTATTTCGCACAGCTCTTGAACTTTATTTTGTATCTATCTGAAAGATAAGCGTGGATAATATTAGTTTTTACAGCATGAGTTTCACAGCTTTTTTCTACATGACAGTTAGTTCTCGCGAAGTGGGACTTACCTATGAGTCCAATACAATTTCAGACAATATCTCGCCTCGCAATGAGCTGTGACACATTTTAACTCATGTTAGATTCCTTTCAAGCAAAAAGATGGCAGATATGTGCTCATCTGACTTTCATAAACCAGCTTCAGTCTACTTTGTAACCGTCTAAAACATAGAAAATGAATAAGATATTTTTTGCAGGATAAGCACCATTATGAGGACTTGCTTCTCATTTGTTTGAGACAAAGTACGAATTACCTTTGAGTGCGATGGACATCCACTTTTTAATTTTTATATCAGTGTGCTAGTAGCACATAAAATAGTTTAACATAATTTTTAATAACGCAACTAGAATAACAACTGTCCTTTGCATCTTCCAAATCTTCTGTTGTCCATTTCGTACGAAAAATGAAAAATTAAAAAAGGATTAATATGTATCTACAGCCTTTGCACAACTACGTGGTTATACTCAAGTCACCTGTTACAACATGGGACTCCCTTGGATAATATCTTGTCTCTGTCCTTTACTCCAATTTGCGTTTGTGTGTATGATGCTTTACAAGGCGTAGCTGAATACTGCAACACAAAATCTACAAACATATTATGTTTTTTTTTTGTAAGCATCATGCATCAAAGTATTCACGCATCTGAAACACAGAAAATGTAGTAATTACTGTCTGGTTGATGAGCAACACCAACAGCCCTTCCATGCAAATGATACGTTACCAAGTACAACTCGCCTGTCTGTCCGATTAATTTTCAAATGCCATTCAATCATGGAAAATGGTGATAGCTGTTTCAATGAGCTTTAAATTAGTTTCTGATTGATAATCCTTAAGAATAAGTTTATTTTCTACTTACACAGCTCCTACACTCTATATAGTACCCATATCCATATAAACAAGAATAACATTACTTTTTGTAGCATGAGCTTCATCTTTGTTCTACATGACGGTTACCTCTCGTAAAGTAAGTACACAAGTCAACAATACAACAAGAATCAGCTTAGTTTTGAGAGGAAATTCTTTAGTTTCGTTTTGAATGAGCGTGAATTACTGCTTATATTTTTGAATTCTTATGGTATTTTATTGAAAGTGGATGCATCAGTATACTGCGCCCCTTTCTGCACAAGTGTTATTGAAGTCCGATCCAAATGCATGTTTGATTTCGGCCTAGTATTAACAGAGTGAAAGCTCCTTATTCCTGGGAATAAGCTAATATTGTTAACAACAAATGACAGTAAGGAATATATATTTCGAGAGGCCAATGTGAAAATCCTTGAACTCATGAACAGGTGCTGACAAGAGGTTCGTGAACTTACACCACTTATTGTCCAAACCGCCTGTTCCTGTCCCAAAAATATCGTTTTAGAATGGGAAGAATTACCCCATAATATAATATCATACAGCATAAGCGAATGAAAATAAGTAAAGTAAACTAATTTTCGTGTCGAACGATCACCTACTTCAGCTACCATTCGAATAGACAAAATGGCAGCATTAAATCATTGAACAAGATCCTGAATGTGGACTTCTCATACCCCTCTCAGACTCAATACACAGCCATTCTTAACACTGTGAATAATGACCTTCTGCTGTCTCTTGCTAAAGCAGGAGGTGAATCAACTGTGAGCTACTCCCGCATTCCATAATGGTCCAACTTCTGGAGCAGTATTTTATGATCAACACAATCAAACGCCTTAGTTAAATCAAAAAATAAGCCTAGCATTCGAAACCTTTTGTTTAACCCATCCAGTCCCGCGCAGAGAAAAGAGAATATAGCATTTTCAGTTGTTAAACGACTTCTAAAGCCAAACTGTACAGTTTATAACAAATCGTATGATATAAAATGATTAATTATCCTTAAATTCACAGCCTTTTCAATAACTTCAGCAGACACTGATGGCATAGAAATAGGTCTAAAATTGCTGTATCCGTTTCTCCCTTTTTATAAAGCGGCTTTACTACTGAATAATTTAATCGTTCAGGAAAGTGACCACTCCTAAAGGAAGAAATACATAGCTAACACGTGCAGCACAGTATTTTGAATCTTATAATTTCCTTTCCAGCAAAAATATAGGAGACATGTGCTTATCTGACTTTCTTAAACGAGCTGAACTCTTACTTTGTAACCGTCTAAAACACAGAAAATGAGTAAAAATAGTATTTGCAGGATAAGCGCCATAATGAGCTTATACTTTCCTTTTTCAATAACGTAACTAGAAGATGAACTGTCCTTTGCATCTTGCACATCTTCTGTTGTACATTTCGTATGAAATACGAAAAACAGAAAAATGATTGATTTATATCTACAGCAGTCGCACCACTACGAAGTTTTGCTCAGTTGTTACAACTTTGGACTCCTCTGGATAACATCCGGTCTCTCTGCTTTAATTAGATTTGCATTTCGGTACATGGTGCTTTAGAAGCTGTAGCTGAATTTTTCACCAAAATATCTTCAAAAATATCATTTTTTTCAAAAATGGCTTTGAGCACTATGCGACTTAACTTCTGAGGTCATCAGCCGCCTAGAACTTAGAACTAATTAGACCTAACTAACCTAAGGACATCACACACATTCATGCCCGAGGCAGGATTCGAACCTGCGACCGTAGCGGTGGCTCGGCTCCAGACTGTAGCGCCCAGAACCGCACGGCCACTCCGGCCGGCTCATTTTTTTTTTCAGTTGGCCACATTATGCAGCAAATTATTCACAGATCTATGCTGTAGATTAACTTTACTTTGTATCCATATGAGACGTAAGCATGGATAAGGATAGTTGTTGTAGCATGAGTTTCCCTACAAGCTCTGGTTTCCCTTATTTTATCACGGTGATCGATTCTCCGTATATAGGTCAGTGTCAGCAAAATATTTTCGCTTTCGACGGCGAATGTTAGTGATTGTATTTTTAATGATGTCCGTTCCAAATTCTGTATCATTTCATTGACAGTCTCTCCCGAATTTCGCGATAATACAGAACGTGCTGCCCTTCTTTGAATTTTCTCGTGTACTCCTTCAATCCTATCTTCTAAGGATCCCGCACTGCGAAGCAGTATTCTAAAAGGAGACGGACAAAAGTAATGTAGGCAGTCTCCTTAGTAGATCTGTTACATTTTCTAGGTGTCCTGCCAGTAAAACGGTGATAAGGGCCAGCTCTTGGCGGGAGGTGAGGCCGCGGCTCCCAGTATAGCTGAGCTGCGCCGCTCCGAAATAAGCGCTGCGCTTGGCGATAAAGACAATCTCGGTCTGATAGGACGCACTATATCATGTCAACTAATACCAGCAGTATTGGCAAAATGCGCGAAACTGTTCAGGTTCAAATGGCTCTGAGAACTATGGGACTTAACAGCTGAGGTCATCAGTCCCCTAGAACTTAGAACTACTTAAACCTAACTAACCTAAGGACATCACACACATCCATGCCCGACGCAGGATTCGAACCTGTGACCGTAGCGGTCGCGCGGTTCCAGACGGAAGCGCCTAGAACCGCTCGGCCACTCTGGCCGGTGGAACTGTGTGTCCGTGTACGAGAAAAAGATAAGAGAGTTGGAAGTAAAACTGTCTACCACGAAGGACCACAGGCGTAGGTGAAAATAAGGAAGAAGACACAGACAACCTCCTTATACAGGTTGCACATGAAAAATTTGGCGCTGAAGTGGCTAAGGCAGACAGTGAAAGGAGCCATCGGGTGGGACGGAAACTACCAGGTGCTACAAAAACTCGTCCAATAATAGTTAATCTTGTCTCCTAACGAAAAACGGCAGAGATCTTTACCCAGAAGAAGAGAATAGCAAGGACAGGGCTTACAATAACCGAAGATCTTACCCCCGAGTAGCTAAAGATTTTACCATATCTCCTTTCGGTCTGCAGAATGTGTGGACTCAGGATGGTAGAGCAATCATCAACACGGCAGCTGGTAAGAAGACAGTCATAAATATGACGGAACTGAATAGTATCAAGTGAAGCTATTCGAGCCAAAAATAAACGTAACACGATTTGCCTTGTTTAAGTACTAACAAATTATAACATCTCCTACAATCAGATACACTATCTTGTAATTGCATTAACTTTTTAATTACCCGCATATTTTTACCTTCGACTGATTGTTTTTATAATTGGATTAACTATGTATTATTTTTCTGTAGTGTAACGTTTATTTAGTTTTAGTTAGAGCTGAAACTATTTTTCATTTGCTCAGTTTATTTTCTTCCATTTTGTAATTGTATCACTGAAATTATTAGTTTCTCCTTTAGATCATTAGTCACCCATCTCTTCGGCTTAAATTGTACGTAACAAAAATCGCTATCTGTGCCATTTTAGTAAATTTCAATTTAATTCTAGCTTCCTACGATAATCTATTACTTATTACGTTTACTTCTCTCTGCTGGCAGCATCTGCGTCTTAAATCTTTTTTTTTTTTTCTTTCCACCGTAAACTGTTTCAAATATACTAATTACATTTCATCCTTTATGACAGAGGATACACAGTCAGTATTGCTTTTCTTGCCGTATTTATTGTTACGTGGTTCAAAATGGTTCAAATGGCTCTCAGCACTATGCGACTTAACTTCTGAGGTCATCAGTCGCCTAGAAGTTAGAACTAATTAAACCTAACTAACCTAAGGACATCACACACATCCATGCCCGAGGCAGGATTCGAACCTGCGACGTAGCGGTCACTCGGTTCCAGACTGTAGCGCCTAGAACCGCACTGCCACACCGGCCGGCAGCCGTCAATGTTTCGGTTATATTCTCCTCACACCGAATACTACTACTTCATTTTCTGTACCCGTGCAACCTCAGGAAATCTCTTGCAATGTACTCGCGGAGTCGCAAGCAAGGCGCGCAAAATCGCGGACACCCTTGTGGAATGTCACTTTGCGGAAGTAGCGACCAGTGCCCCTCGCGGCAGGTAGTTCCTAACAGAGGAAGAAACCAGTCTACCACCCTACTCCTGGCTACTCAGCGGAATGTGTCAGAGCTTTTATAGCGGACTGCTACACCCAGTCTTTATCCGCACATTACGCAGAACTTAGCCTCCTCTTCAACCAACTTTACCTAGCACGTAATCTCCTTATCCAAAACGTGGTTAAAACCACACATATCTTCTGTATCTATCCATCTTCGAGGATATACATTTCCTAGGGCAGACTGATCAAATAAGCGAGGTGGGGATATCGGAGCGTATATACAAACAATCGATGGCAAAATCAATGAACTTGGTGATAAAGTCATTGCCCTCTATGACGAAGATGCACCTGTACACACAATCCGTGTAAGAAAATCTCCTGCTCCCTGGCTGACAACTGAATTACGTCAAATGATGAATAATAGGGATGCTGTCCACAGGCGTTTCAAGTCAGATCCGAAACCAGAGCGTTTCAAAGAATATATAAAGCTACGGAACAGAGTGAAACAATGCATTCGCAATGCCAAAATCAGGCACGCTCGCTCCCTCGTATGCAGTGATCTGACGCCCACGACTCTGTGGAAGCATCACCGTAGCTTGAGGATTGGGAAACCAAAATCGGAAACTGGTTTTCAGATCTCAGCTAACGAATTAAATGTGTCCTTCGCTGTACCTCTGAATACCCATAAGGCTGATAATTACCGTCGACAAGAATCCCCTAACTGGATAAACCATGATACCTTCCATATAAAACACGTAACAATAGCGGCGGCCGGAGTGGCCGTGCAGTTCTAGGCACTACAGTCTGGAGCCGAGCGACCGCCACGGTCGCAGGTTCGAATCCTGCCTCGGGCATGGATGTGTGTGATGTCCTTTGGTTAGTTAGGTTTAATTAGTTCTAAGTTCTAGGCGACTGATGACCACATAAGTTAAGTCGCATAGTGCTCAGAGCCATTTGAACCATTTTGAACCACGTAACAATAAATACGGCAAGAAAAGCAATACTGAGAATCTCTTCTGATGCGATAGGTGATGACAGTATCAATATAACTATGATTTAGTATGATGCCAACATCTTAGTACCTGTGTTCACTGACATATTTACTTTCTCCCTCGGAAACGGAATATACCTCACCGCATGGAAAACAATCATAATCCGATCCATCCCTAAGATCGAAAACAGCCTAGTGATTACCGACCAATTAGCACCTGAATATATTGTTCATTATCAAATCACTGAACACCTACATGCATTTAACCTATATGAAAAATTTCATTCTGGTTTCCTAAACAAACACTCCTCTAATTAAAGTAACTGATAGCCTGAATTATGCCATCGACAGCCGAAAGGCGATAATAATGATGCTACTAGACTTAAGCAAAGCTTTTGACGCTGTTAACTTTGACATATTGCCTAGAAAAATGCGACAGCTTAATTTATCAGATAGTGCCATGAGGTGGTTTGAAAGCTACTTAAAAAACAGACAGCAATGTGTTGTCTGTGTAAATGAAAAATTTTCCTGGAAAAATTTCTCATCAGAAATGCCACAAGGATCAGTCTTAGGGCCACTTTTGTTGCCCTTGTATGTCAATGAGATTTCGTCGCTTCTGTCCTCCCGTAAATATCACTTCTATGCTGACGACCTCCAGCTTTACCTAAGCGTCAGACCTGAAGATATAAACACTGCAATCGTTCAGATGAACGATGGTTCAAATGGCTCTAAGCACTATGGGACTTAACATGTGAGGTCATCAGTCCCCTAGACCTAGAACTACTTAAACCTAAGTAACCTAAGGACATCACACACATCCACGCCCCAGGCAGGATTCAAACCTGCGACTGTAGCAGCAGCGCGGTTCCGGACTGAAGCGCCTAGAACCACTCGGCCACAGTGGCTGGCAGATAAATGATGATCTGTCTTTAGCGGCAACATGGACGAAAAACATGTGGCTTAAACTACATGCAAAAAAGACACAAGTAATCTTAATAGCTCATCCGAAATTAATAAGTTCAGTTTTCCGCAAACGGCTGCATCCTAGTCTGCTCGACTATATTCCAATGCCATATCAGAAAACAATTAAGAGCTTGAGTGTCACTTTGGATGGGCATCGCAATTGGGTAGAGAATTAGCTGCAGTGTGCCGGAAGACGTCCGCTTGTTTCTATGCTCTCAAAAAGTTTCGGAACGTATATCCACAGGACGTGAAACGCCAGCTCGTGCAAGCACTCGTTCTACAGAACTTCCACTATTGTGATGTAATTCAACTTGGCATGAGTAGTGAAAATAAAAAACGGTTAGAACTAACCATGAGTGTGTGCGTTATACCTGCAACATTCGCCGATATGGCCATGCTATTGCTTCATACTCCCAGCTAGTGTGGCTGTGGCTGGACAAATTGCGTGACTAGCACACTCTATGTCTACTTCATCGGCTCCTCATTACGCAAGCACCGCAATCCCTTGCTTCAGAGATGAAATGCTTTTCATGCGATCATAATGGAAACACGAGGTCACTTTTATTTGGTATCCCAACTGTACCCACTCACAAAACAAAAACTGTTGCAAACTCCTTCTCTGTTGCCGCAGCTCGCCTCTGGAACAAACTGCCCCTTACTTTGCGCAAAATTCAATCCCCTGCTACGTTTAAGAAGAAACTGAAGCATTTCCTACTATCATCCTCATAACGTTTTCCACAAAATTAATGTACTAGCCCACGCTTCCACCTCTGTCAAATGGTAAAGCTCATGCCTTCTATATCGCTCTTTTCACTTCTTCCTCTACTTCTGTCTCCTATATCTACGCAATCTTCTTTTCCCTCATATTTCCTTAACTGTGTTCCATCAAGTCTCTATTCTTCCCCTACCTTCACCATCAGTTTCCCTCATACCTACTGCTGCTAGCACTCCTACCTACAATCTGTCTTTATCATTATGTCTAATTATTGCCGTACTTATCATCTACAAACATACTGTATGTGTGGTTATTTTTCCAGGTGTACATTTGTAATTGTTTATTTAACTTTTGTACTAGATACAGTTTAACATGCCTACTAAAACATATGAAAGCAAAATGTGTGGAACGCCTGGGCAGATGTAAGGGAGGGCCTGATGGAACTAATCTTGCCAGATTAAATGAATCAATCAATAAAAACGTAAATAAGTAGTTGGAGCTACTTTAAGAAGTTTTATTTCCTGTTTCGCGCAGCTCCTTAACTCCATTTTGTACCTACCTGAAATGTATTCGTGGATAAGACTAGTTTATACAGCAGGAGCTTCACAACTTTGTTCTACATGAACGTAATTTCTTGTAAAATAGGACTTACTTATGAGTCCAATATATTTTCATTCATTAACCTACCACGCAATAAGCTGGGAAATATTTTAACTTTTATAATATCCTTTCAAGCATGTGCTCATCATGCTTTCATAGAAGAGCTGCAGTCTAGTTTTTAACTGTCTAAAACATAAAAAATAATAAGATTAGTTTTTGCACGATGAGCGCAATAATGAGCTTCTACTTCACAGATTTTTGGGACAAAATACTACACACCTTCGTGAGCGATAGACATCCACTGTTTCATTTCTCTTGCAGTGTGCTAATAGCACATAAAATAATTTAGCTTCATTTTTAATACTGCAAATAGAAGAAACAGGTTTCTTTGCATCCCGAAAATCTTCTGTTGTCCATTTCGTATCCTCCTGAAAGTAACAATGAGAAATAACGAGTACATACAGCAGTTGACCACCAGGTGGTGTTAATCAGTTATCTGATACAATGTGGGGCTCCCTTGGATGATATCTCGTCTCTCTCCTTTAGTCGGATTTGCATTTGAGTATTAGGTGCTTTACGTGTTGTACCTGAATTCATCATCCAAAAATCTTCAAAAATGTAATATTTATACTTGCCAGCACTAGGCAGAAAATTATTCAACAACTGTAACACAAAAAATGTAGATATTATTTACTAGGTGATGAGCATTACCTGCAGCTTTTCCTTGCAACTGATGTGTACAAAGCTCACCTTGCCTGTCACTTCGATTTATTTCCAAATGTCAGTCGATCTCCGAGAATGGTGGCAGCTCTTTTTAAACGTGCTTTAATTGACTTTGCGATCGATGATCCTCAAGAATGACTATTTTGTATTTCACACAGTTCTTCATCTCTATTCTGTACCCATCTGAAACGTAAACATGGAAGAGATTAGTTTTTATAGCATGAACTTAAACATTGATCTACATGACAGTTATTTCCCGTAAAGTAGTACACACCGACAATTCAGAAACTTATACCCCTGTTAAACTGCCTCGCAAAGCGCTATGTAGTTTTTAACTTGGTTTAAATACTTTTCTGACTTTCATAATCCAGCTGCAGTCTAAAATATAATCATCTAAAACATAGAAGATTAATAAGATAAGTTTTTGCAGGCTGAGCGATTTAAAGAGATACTACTTCAGCTATTTGAGACAAAGTACAAATTATCTTCGAGAGCGACTGACTTCCTCTGCTAAGTTTATCTTGCAGTGTGCTAGTACCATTTAAAACAAGTCAGCTTCATGGACGGTCATGAAACCAGGAGAAATAACTTCTTTCGCGTCTTGAACGTTTTGTTGTCCATTTCGAATGCATCTGAAAAATAAAAAAAGAATAATTAGTATCTGCAGGAAGAGCGCCACGACAAGGTATTACTCAATTAAATGATACAAAGCGATACTCTCTTAGATAATATCTATTCTTTGTACTTTTGTTAGCCTTGCATTCTTGTAGAGGGTGTTTTACAAGTTCTAGCTGACTTAGTAATTTAAAAAAAAGAATTGCGAAAATATGTTTTCCTGCTACAAACATTATGCAGTCAGTTCTGCACACAACTGAAACATATAAAATGAATAAGTTATTTTCTTGTAGACGAGCATCAACATTGGATTTGCTTGCAATCTATATTTTGCAAAATACAAATTGCCTGTCAGTCCGATTTATTTCCACATTGAAGTCCATAATGTAGCGTCGTGGAGACTGTTTCAAGGAGTTTCATTTTGTATCTGGCTCAGCTCTTGAACTCTACTTTGTATCCGTCTGGAACGTAAGTGTGGATAAGATCAGTTCTTACAGCATGAGCTTCACAACTTTGTTCTATGTGACAGTTATTTCTAGTGAAAAAGGACTTAACTGCGAGTCCAATACATTTTCATTCATTAACCTGCCTCGCAATGAACTGGGAAATATTTTAACTGTTTTCATTTCCTTTCAAGTAAACGATAGCAGAAATGTGCTCATCTGACTTCCATAAAACAACTGCAGGCTAAATTGTCACCATCTAAAATAGAAAGACGAATAAGATAAGTTTTAGCAGGATGAAAATATCATACTTTTCTATTGAAAACAGTACGCATTCAATTTTTCGCACATATGAATTATATAAAATGTATGAATTATCAACAATGGATTTGCTTGCTAGAGTCAGGCAGCAGTAGCCGGCTGACACAAACGCAGCAACAAGGAAGTTACCGATTATGTGACTTTTACGAGATCCTAACCAGAAGCCAGTTATATAATTTCATCTGGCTGCTTTGACAGTTTAGTTTCTTGAGGTTTTACTTGTTAATTTAATATCCAATAGCCACAGTTCTTACGTTCTCGTCTGCGTCGGAAAGTAAACCGATTTTGTCACATGTTAGAAGTTCCTAATCAGGGACGAATTATTTAGTTTCACCTGTCAGCTTCGTTAGTTAGGTTTTTGAATCTCTGCATATTAATCTAATTTATTAGACACAGTTCCTGCGTTTTCGTCAGCGTCAACAGTAGAGTTCCGCAGCACGTGCCGATAGTCCATTTACCTAGATAGTTTAGTTTTCCACTGTCTTTAGTATGCATAGGGCCTGTGATTGTTGCTTGCGGATGTGATGGCTTTGGTTACACAGCTTGAAGCTGCAGTGGATGGGCACCACTGTTGAGGGCCGGCCGTGGGGATCCAACGGACGTCCAGCACGTCCGAGTCCTCCGCTCGGTCCTCACCGGTGGCCAACCCAGTTACTGCTCGCACTGAGGCTGATCCCTCACCTGTGGTCGAGTGAGATATCGCCCCAAGGTGAAGCAGGCGGTGAAAGACTTCCCAGGCGGGCGCACGAAAGGCCTCCCCAGTTAGTCTGACAAACAGGTTCCAGATGCTGTCTGTGGCTGACACTGTCCCTCAGCCAGATGCCGTCACCTGTCCAATTTCAGAGGAAACCTCTCAGTCTGCAACATCTGGCCAATCACAGAGGGTGGGATTATTGATGGTTGGGAGCTGCAACGTTAGGCGCATTATGGGGCTCCGTAGTGATATGGCTGCCAAGAAGGTGAAGAAAGCCAATGTGCAATCCGTGTGGAGTGGAAGAATTACTGGCGTGGGACAGGTCCTTCCGGGTGCCATGAAGAGCACAGGGTGCAGCCAACTGCAGGTGGTGGCTCACATCGGTGTCAATGATGTGTGTCACTTTGAATCGGAAGGGATTCTCTCTGGTTTCGAGCGGCTAACAGAAGTTGTAAAGGCTGTCAGTCTTCCTTGCGAGACGAAAGCGGAGCCGACCATTTGCAACATAATCGACAGGACCGATTGTGGACCTTTGGTACAGAGCCGAATGGAGGGTGTCAATCAGGGGCTCAGACAGTTCTGCGACCGTGTAGGCTGCAGATTCCTCGACTTGCGCCATTGGATGGTTGGGTTTCGGGTTCCGCTTAATAGGTCAGGAGTCCACTACACGCAAGAGGCGGCTACACGGGTAACACGGGCTTTGTGGCTTGGAATGGGCGGTTTTTTAGGTTAGAGAGTCTCGTGAAAACACAAGAACGGCTTCAGTTACAAAGGGTGCAGGCCGAACACAGGAAGAACGTAGATACGGGAACAATCGGTATAACAGTTGTAAATTGTCGGAGCTGTGTTGGTAAAAAACCAGAGCTCCAAGTGCTAGTAGAAAGAACTGATGTTCGAATCGTTATAGGCACACAAGTTTGCGTGTCTGCAGTTGTTAGAAGTAGCTCATGTTGTCGCGAAATTGAAGTAGATAGTTAGCATGGGCAGAGGTCATTGTTGGTAACCGGAATAAACTAATAACTGGATCCTTTTGCCAACCTCCCAATTCAGATGATGCAATTGGTGAAAGATTCAAAGAAAACTTGAGTTTAATATCAAATATATACCTGACTCATATAATTATAGTTGCTGGTGACTCTAATTTATCCTCGAATGGTTGAGAAAATACATGTTTAATTCTGGAGGTACGCATAAAACGTCATCCGAAATTGTGCTTACTGCATTCTCTGAAAATTATTTCGAGCAGTTAGTTCATGAGCCCACGCGAATAGTAAACACTTGTGAAAACACACTTGACCTCTTGGCAACAAATAATCCTGAGTTAATAACGAAAATCAAAACGGATACGGAGATTAGAGATCACAGGGTTGTCGTAGCGAGATTTAATATTGTAATCCCCAAATCCTCAAAAAATAAACCAAAGACATACCTAATCAAAAAAGTCTATAAAAATTCACATGGCGCATTCCTCAGAGACAATCTCCACTCCTTCCAAATTAACAATGTAAGAGCAGACAAGATGTGGCTTGAATTCAGAGAAATAGTACCGGCAGCAGTTGATTGATTTACACCAAATAAATTAACGAACGACGGAGCTCATCCTCCTTGGTACACAAAACGGGTCAGAACACTGTTGCAGAAACAACAAGAAAAACATGGCAAATTTAAAAAGACGCAAAATGTCCAAGATAGGAGATCCTTTACAGAAACTCAAAATTGAGCACGGAGTTCAGTGCGAGATGCTTATAATAGTTTAAACAACGAAAATTGGTATCGAAACCTGGCAGAAAATCCAAAGACATTGTGGTCGAATGTGAAGTATTCTAGCGGCAAGACACAATCAATGCCTTCTCTGCGCGATAGCAATGGAGATACTATCGAAGACAGTGTTGCCAAAGCAGCATTGCTAATCACAGCTCTCTGAAATTCCTTCATCAAAGAAGACGAAGTAAATGTTGCAGAAGTCGAATCAAATACAGCTGCCAACATAGCGGAGAAGTAGATATCCTTGGAGTAGTGAAGCAACTTAAATCACTTAATAAAAGCAAGTCTTCTGGTCCAGACTGTATACCAATTAGGTTCCTTTCCGTATATGGTGATGCAATAGCTCCATACTTAACAATCATATGCAACCGTTCGCTCGACGAAAGATCCGTATCCAGTTATGTTACTTCCTGTGATTTCCTATCAGAGAGGCCACAGTTCGTAGTAGCTGACGGAAAGTCATCGAGTAGAAGAGAAGTGATTTCTGGCGTTCCCCAAGTTAGCGTTATATTCCCTTTGCAGTTCCTTATCTATGTAAACGATTTGGGAGACAATTTGAGCAGCCCTCTTAGGTTGTTTGAAGATGACGCTGCCGTTTATCGACTAGTGAAGTCATCAGAAGATCAAAACGAATTGCAAAACGATTTGCAAAAGATATATGTATGGTGCGAAAATTTGCAATTGACCCTAAACAACGAAAAGGGTGAGGTAATCGACATGAGTGCTTAAAGGAATCCATTGAACTTTGGTTACATGATAAATGAGTCAAATCTAAATGCCGTAAATTCAACTAAATACCTAGGAATTTCAATTATGGACAACTTAAATTGGAAGGAACATACGAAAAGTGTTGTGGGGAAGGTTAACCAAAGACCGCGTTTTATTGGCAGTACGCTTAGGAAATGTAACAGATCTACTGAGGAGACTGCCTACATTACGCTTGTCCGTCCTATTTTAGAATGCTGTTGCGCAGTGTGGGATCGTTACAAGGTAGGATTGAAAGAGTACATAGAAAAAGTTCAGAGAAGGGTAGCACGTTGTTTATTATGAGGAAATAGGGGAGAGAGTGTCAGTGAAGTGATTTGGGATGGACATAATTAAAAACAAAGGCGTTTTTCACTGCGGAGAAATCTTCTCACGAAATTTAAATCACAAAATTTCTCCTCCGAATGCGAAAATATTTTGTTGACGCTGACCTACATAGGAAGAAACGATCACCATGATAAAATAAGGGAACGCAGAGCTTGTTCGGAAACATATAGGTGTCGTTCTTTCCGCGCTCTAAACGAGATTGGAATAACAGAGAATTGTGAGAGTGGTTCGATGAACCCTCTGCCAGGCACTTAAATGCAATCTGCAGGGTATCCAGATAGATGTAGATGTTGCAAAGTTATTTCCACAGTTCACTTGATCGCGTAACAATGTGGGAACTACTTTAAGGCGTTTTAGATGACTTATTGATGATCCTGACGAATGGATTTATTGTCTGTATCATACACCTCTTAAACTCTATTTTGTACCCATCTGTAACGTTAACGTTGATAAGGTTAGTTTTTACATCACGAGCTTAGCAACTTTGTGCTACATGAGAGTTATTTCTCGTCAAGTAAGACTTACATATGAGTCCTGTAATATAGTCTCATTAATCAGCCTCGCAATGTGCTGGGTAATATTTTAGCTTGTTTATATGTCTTTCGATCAACAACAAGCAGAAATTTGTTCTACAGACTTTCATACACCTGCTGCCGTCTAATTTGTAAGATAATTTATTGCAGGATGAGTGACGAAAAGAGACCCTACTTCAGCTTTCTGAGACAAAGTTGAAGTTCCTGTCGAGTGCGATTGACTTCCACTTTTTAAATTATCTTGCAGTGTGCAAGACCCAATTAAAATAATTTAGCTTCATTTTTTTATCGCGCGACCATCAGAAAGAGCTTGTTTCGCATCTTGAAAGTCTTCTGTTGCCTATTTCTTACATATCTGAAAAATACAGAAAGATTAATTAGTATCTACAAGATGGGCAACACCAGGTGGTTTTACTCAGTTGTCTGATACAGAGAGGGCTCCCTTGTATAATATTTTGGCTCCCTCCTTTTGTCAGCTTTGCAATCGATTAGTGGGTATTTACAAGCTTTAGCTGTATTCGTCATTAAAAAATCTGCAAAAATATCATGTTTTCCAGCTGCAAATACTATCCATGAAATCCTGCAATCATCAGAAACGTAGAACGTACAAATTATTTTCTGGTCGATGAACATCGCCAACAGCTTTATCTTGCAGCAGATATGGTACAAAGTACAACTTTCCTGTCAGTCCGATTTATTTCCACATTTCAGTCAATCGCGTAGGGTGGTGGAAGCTATTTTAAGGAGTTTTAAATGATCTATTGACAGATAATCCTCAAGAATGAATGTACATTCTATTTCGCACAGCTCTTGAACTCTATTTTGTACCCACCTGAGACGTAAGCATGGATAAGATTAGTTTTTACAGAATTTGCTTTGACAACTTTGCTCTATGTGACAGTTACTTCTCGTGAAGTTGGACTTAAGTACGAGTCCAACACATTTTCCCTCATTAACCTGTCTCATAGTTAGTTTGGTAGTATCTTAAATGATGTAAATCCTTTTCAATCAAAGACGTAACAGAAATGTACTCTTTAGACTTTCATAAACCAACTACAGTCTAATTTGTAATCATCTACAACATA
Source organism: Schistocerca piceifrons (assembly GCF_021461385.2). Taxonomy (NCBI): domain Eukaryota; kingdom Metazoa; phylum Arthropoda; class Insecta; order Orthoptera; family Acrididae; genus Schistocerca; species Schistocerca piceifrons. The sequence goes on along the minus strand of NC_060138.1, from coordinate 488,548,173 downwards.
AACGATGAATAAGATTTGTTTTTTCGGATGATCGACATAAAGAAATTCTACTTCATAGCTTTTTGATAGAGAGTATGACTCACCTTCGACTGCATTTGACTTCCACCGTTTATATTGCAGTGTGCTAGTAGGATAAAAAATAAATTGCTTGATTTTCAATAATGCACCCAGCAGAAACATCTTCCTTCGCGACTTAGTAATCTTCCGTTTCCGATTACGTGGGCATCTGAAAAACAAAAAAAGGAAAAGTTAGTACCTACGAGCCGTGTTACACTAGGTGATATTACTCAATTATCTCGTATTCTCCTATGTTAAAAACTGTAGCTGAGTTCTTCATAAAAAATCAGCAAAAATATAATGCAGCAAATTATGCGCACATCTGAAACACAGAAAATGTAGAAATTATTTCCTGATTTATGACCATCAGTAACAGCTTTTCCTTGCAACTCTTACCGTAAAATCTAAATAATTTTCGTTTTAAAGTATCTGACCTCGCGTGTGAAAGAAAACTCAGTGGAAAAAATATTCGAGTCATCACTGAACATCTGCTGTTTACCACGAAAACAAAGCATAATAACAATAAAATAAAGATTAAGAAGACACAAAAGCATATAATGCTATAATACAACACGGTCGAGTAGGACTAAAGTAGTTTAACTTACTACGTTAGCAGACGATCGTCAAAACTTTCTTCACGAGAGACCTTGATATTCCGTGACATGATATGATGGTCTATTGACGATCAGTGTGAATACCGCCCTTTGAAATGCACTGTGGAATGTTTTGACATGACGTGACGTCAAGTGACATGATTTGACGGCCAAAATGTATTGACCTTAAACAAACAGCGTCGCCCAGTGTTCAGAACATGCACAGAACGCAGTGCTACCCACAGAGATATTTTTACTCTATGAAGACAACCAAAGATAACATTTAATAACAGAACGATTACATCCTTCATGATGGCAACCACAAGATAGACCATTACGGTCGAAAATAAACATAAAAAACATGCGTAATATTTCAAGCGCCTAATGAAATGAAAGTAACGGAACAACCGCGGGAATTAGGGTGTTTGGGGGGAGATGAACTAAAGGAACGAGAATAAATCTAATATTATTTCAAAGCAACCAAAAACTAAAAAAAAATTACTAACAGAAATTCCTGCAAAATACGCCGAACGAAAAGATAGAAAAGACACAAAATTGCAATCGAAAATTTCACTAGACCTACATAGCACAAACGAAGACTGTGGTACTAGAAACACCCTCTCCCCCCCCCCCCCCCGCCCCCCTGCACACGCAACTGCAATCCAGTGTTTCGCTTGACCTAACACAAATTTGAAAACCCTCACTTCATAGAGATTTCCCTTCCACAAACAAACTACAATCTGACAGTAAATGATGAAAGTCATAAAAACTTACTTACGAACCATAGACAACTCCACAAAACATATTCCTTTCAATTGAAATATTACTACAAATCATAACACAAACACAAATAGCCACCATAATGAGTGAGCCACCGCTACAACAACATGACCCTTACGGAAATACATTTCAAATGCACCGCGCGTCCACAAAAATGTTCTTGGAAATCATCCTCGTTTCACTCGCAGACATTTGAGCTTTGCTCTCAGGTTTCTGCCTAACTTCACCGTCAACAAACGTGTAACGTTACAGAATCAGCAAAATAATAAGAAACACCACTGTAATTATAATCACCTATCGTTTCACTTGCAACAATTTAAGTTGTGTTCTCCTCTTTCAATACAATCTTAGCACGGAAATCGTGCGAAATGCGGAAAGAAACAGACAAATATCTGTGAGGAGCAAGAATATGAAGATCATTGCTACTACTTTCTCTAGCAACAATTTAAGCTGTGTTCTCAGGTTCCACCCTAACCACACCCTCGTAAATCAAGAAATATTTAGAATAAACAGCACAGTTTACGAACATCATAGTTGACACCAGCTTCTAAGACAAACACAGATAACAATTAATAACAGGCCACTTACATCCTCCGCGTCGTAAATTCATGTCGGTACTCGGGGGAGCAAAGCAGACAGATGATAACGTATATTTATGGAAAATGTGTTTTTCAAAACACCATGCTGTTACAGACGACTTACAATACACTACCAATATGAATAAATGTGAGTGAGCTCTTGACACGGAAAATTCTTAGGAGAGTGTATGATTTGTAGAATTCCGATTTTCCTCTCATTAAAACATTTATAAGTATTTAGGCTACTCCAAAGCAAACTACTTCAGAGAAGCATGAGTGGTCTGCAAAATCAAATTACTCTGAATGTAACTGCCACATCAATGATCACCATATTCATTACACATGCATGCTTCTAAGAATCTGTATTGTCAGTCCGGTGAATGGGTACATGTTTTGAGCGTCACGAATTGGCTCAAATCAGATGTTTGGTGATGCCTTACCTTCTGACTGCTGTCATAGTTCCGTGCTCTTACTTCAATATACGGTTTTCTTACGGTTTTGGTGACGGTCCCGATAAGTTCATGTTGTCCGCCTATCATCTAATCTCGAACTGTTGCTACGCAACGTTGTGGGTCCCTGAAGGGACTCCTCTATTGTTAAGAAATGTGGCACTCTTAGAGGACGTGCGGAAAAGTATCACAACTTTTAAAGGTAATTAGCCAGCGATAATAGCAGGTCACAACTAGGCTGGGACACTTCATGCAAAGCCCCGGGATCCCTGACGAAAAAGAGACCGAAGAAAAAAAATGAAAATGGAAGGAAAAAGGGCAAAATTAATGAAATAGATCAGTTAAGTGAAAGTTTTCTTTACATTCAAGTAACAAAAGGTGTTTCTGCGGATTCAGAATCATGTACTCAAGTCAACAAGCCATCAACATTTAATTCAGTCACTAGAAGTCTTTCAGCGCTATTCCAAGCGTATTTAGATGATCAGGAGATTTCAAGGAAGATCATTAGAGCACCTAGACCAGGGGCGTCCAAGATTTCGGCATCCAGGCCGAGCTCTGGTACCATTTAAATGGCAGTGCAATCGCACTGCTTGTGACTTGGTTTCATATTTGCATTTCTCAAATATGTGAATCACAAAAAAAGCTTTCGGCGGGCTGAAGACATACTACAATTTTTATCTGTTTCAAACTGTCAGCATACGGGCACATGAAGACAATTTCACCGATTTTCGTACGAAAGTTGCGACCTAATCGTAACGTAATTAGTTTCACAATTGGTAAAATCACTGTGTGGTCAAAAGTATCCGGAAACAATTCCTACTTCCCAGTTTTGCATTTTCTCTCAGTCTCATTTTTGGACGTCTGTATTCCATTTTGCCTACCTCATTTGCTAAATTTTCATATTTTCTCCTCTCGTTAGTTAAGTTCAGCATGTCATGTGTTAACCTAGAATTTCTACAGGGCCTAGTCTTCATACCTGTTTGATAGTCTGCTGCCTGCACTACTTCATCTCTCAGTGTTACCCATTCATCTTCTATTGTATTCCTTTCTTCAGTGAGTTTTTGCCTGATATACATTCTGAAACTCCCAACAACCTCTGGTTCTAGCAGTTTACCCAGACCCCTTCTCCTTAATTTCCTATCTTTCTGCAATTCCTTCAGTTATAATCTACAGTTCATATCCAATAAGCTATGTCCACAGTCCACGTCTGCTGCTGGAAACGATTTACAGGTTAAAATCTGGTTTTGAAGTCTCTGTCTTACCATCACATAACATACCTCAAACCTTCTGGTGTCTCCGTGTCTTTTAAAAGTATACAACATTCTCTCGATTTTTAAACTAATGGTTTTCAGTGGCTAAATTATGCTCAGTGCATAATTCTGTCTGGCGGCTTCTCTTTTTCTTTACTTTCGTCCAGTCCATCTCTTATAATTTTCCCATCTCTTCATTTTCCTACTGTTGAATTCCAGTACGACATAAAAATTAAATCTTCCGTGATTCTCTGAATAATTTCTTTCATCTCACACGTTTACAATCTCTCCATAATTTGCAGAGATAGCTGGTATATAATCTTACACTACCGTAGTGGGTGTTGGCTTCGTATCTGTCTTGGCTAAGGTAATACGTTCGCTTATTGATACTATCACACCCGAATTCTTATTTTCTTATTCATTACTGGACCTACTCCTGCATAAATCCTATTTCATTATGGATTTATAACCCTGTTCATCTGACCATAAGTCCTATTCTTCCAGCCACCAGACTTCAGTGACACTGAGTCTACGTTATTTCAGCATATCTATTTCCTACCTACCCGATTAAGTAAACTAAGCCGGTGCTCTCCGAGCCGTGGAACTTCAGTCCTCTTTTCCTGATAACAACCTCCCTCTGAGTAGTCCTCATCCAGAGGTACGAACGGTGGACTAACTTACCTCTGGAATATTTTATACAAGAGGATGCCTTCATCATCATGCCATATATTAGAGTTGCATAACCTCAGGAAAAATAACAGCTATAATTTCCTACTGCGTAGTAACAACATAGTCAGGTCATGCTGGCTAGTATTGTAAGGGCAGATCTTTCAATCATCGCACGGTTGTTCCTGCAACTAGTGAAATAGCTGCTGCCCGTATTCAGCAACCAAGGTTAGTCTGGCCTCTCCACAGTGATTTCTCCGTTGTTGTTCCGCCAACACTACTCCTGTCAGTATTGCTGAGGCAGATAAGCCACCCTCTCTCGCCAATATTTAAGTTTCTTGGTGAAGTTGATACCTGTACCCAATTGTAAACCAATACTGTTCTAACTTACCTTCGTCGCCAATCGTGACTACGAAATTAGAATTATATTAATACCTTCGGATGCTGACGGGCGTTGATATATATCAACGGGGACAGATAAAAATGCGTGTCCCGACCTGGACTCTAACCCGGGGTCTCCTGCTTACATGGCAGACGCTCTATCCATCTGAGCCACCGAAGGCACAGAGGATAGTGCGACTGCAGGGACTGTCTCAAGGCACGCCTCCCGCGAGACCCACATTTTCACCTTGTATGTCCACACACTACATTCGTAGTGTCTTACCCCAACACAGTCATTACTCGTGGAAGACATTCTTACCAAGTCCCGTAAGAGTTCGGGGAATATGTGTGCATCCTCACAGAAGAAGGTCATGGCTGGTATTGCCAGAACTATATACTTATATGATACTGACAGGCGTACTGTTGGCGGGGCAACAACGGAGAAATAACTGTAGAGAGGTCAGACTAACCTTGGTTGCTGAATAGGGGCAGCAGCTATTTCACTAGTTGCAGGAACAGCCGTGTGATGATTGAAAGAACAGACACCATATCCATATAAGTATATAGCAATACCGGCCATGACCTCCTTCTTCTGTGCGGATGCACACATATTCCCCTAACTCTTACGGGACTTGGTAAGAATGTCTTCCACGAGTAATGAGTGTGTTGGGGTGGGACACTACGAAGGAGTAGTGTGTGGACATACAAGCTGAGAATGTGACTCTCGCGGGAGGCGTGCACGAGGTAGTCCCTGCAGTCGCACTATCCTCTGTGCCCTCGGTGGCTCAGATGGATAGAGCGTCTGCCATGTAAGCAGGAGATCCCGGATTAGAGTCGGGACATACATTTTCACCTGTCCCCGTTGATATATATCAACGCCCGTCAGTAGCTGAAGGTATTAATATAATTCTAATTTCGTTCTAGACGGCTACAGGTTATCAATGGTGTCTGTTCCTTCGGACATGTCCGAAAGTACAACACCATATCCATATAAGTAATCGTGACTACAGTGACGTCTGTACGTTTCCAACAGCCTACAAGGGTGCGTCAATGTGTCGATATGCCCCCTGTTTACTATAGTTGGCACCTGAACAGTGAAAATGGGCTGCAATGTCACACATTCATCCATAGGCCGGAAAAGCTTACAATTTTTCACTTTCCGTCGTTATGTGCATTAATGTAAGCTTGAGATCAGTTTTCGTAGCTCCTTAGAGGTACACATGTTTATTTCCGTTTCTTTAGTCTTAGTGTGCATAACGTATAGAAAAGCTGATATGATAAAAGTTGTAACAATAATGTAAAATATGCCTTAAAGTATAGAGCAAAAGAGTTAACCTATATACAAAAGAAATACAGGTACGACGAGGAGGTCGCTGTACAAGGTGGCGTCTGTATTTGTGGATATCATTCCATGGGCAGTCCATCAGCGTGCAACAGCCTAGAACGGACAACGATGCACATCTTCTATCAGTTTATGGTACACTAGGAGCGTATGTCCCATGTTGAGACCTGTGGACTATGTGAATGACGTCGTTGCCGGCAAGCAGCTGATGAAATAGGGACGAAAGCTTATAATAAAAACCCAACTGCGACTAGTTTAACGTCCGCAGTTATGGCGGCCGCAGTGGCCGAGCGGTTCTAGCTGCTTCAGTCTAGAACCGCGCGACCGCTACGGTCGCAGGTTCGAATCCTGCATCGGGCATGGGTGTGTGTGATGTCCTTGAGTTAGTTAGGTCTAAGTAGTTCTAAGTTCTAGGGGACTGATCACCTTAGATGTTAAGTTCCATAGTGCTCAGAGCCATTTGAACCATCCGCAGTTATGGTAATATTCTCAGCAACTAACCTCACCGGACAAAATATTGGTCAGCCCCTTCAAAGAACTTTGCGGTCGTTTCGGAGCGCTGTAGATGGTGTGAACTAATACCCAGTGGACATGTGGCCATTACGCGCTAGCGTAGGAGATGGCAGTGGACGGATTGTACGAGCCCATCAAGACATCGTGAACGAAGTTGCCCGATCCTTTCGCGTGTCAGCGCACACTGCGAGACGCAGCTATGAGGATTGGTGTACCACTCACAACCATGTAGCACGACGTAAGAGCTGTGTCTGCGAAATTATCCTAATCGACAGGAAACGTACACTAGCGTCACTCATTGTCCGTGACAGTCGCTTTTAACCCCCACAAGAATTGCTGGTATAAGTGAACACAAGTTCATGTCAACCAGTATTCAAGCGAACATTTCGAAGGGAACCGCAAGCACTGGACATTTGGAGTCAAGGATCTCTCACAAGCCCGCTGCTCATAGCGACACATTGCATGTCATCAATGGGCCAAGCAACACAAAAACTGAACAGCACCTGACTCTAGGCGTTTAGTGTGGTCAAACGAGGGACCGTTTCATGTGATGAAAGTCGTCGAGTGCACCGACAGCCATGGAGGATGCAGTTCGATTATGTGATATTTTAGGGTTGTTTTCTGTTCCGTAACTTGGACCAACTCGTTCTGGTTACTATGGACCAGGATGTTTATTTCAAATGTCTCGGTTCTGAATTGTTTTGACTTCTACATTTTCATCATGAGTGTGCGGTGGACGCTCCAGTTTTGCAAGATGACGACACCACTGCTCACAGTACCGCATATACGTATCAGTTTCTGATCTGATCAACATTCAGGCGCGCTATTCCACTTTGACTAGCCCGCTAATCATCCGATCTTAATGCCACAGGAAACGTCTACGGCTAGAGGGAGCAGCGGGTGAAATCCACTGACAGCAGAATTTGGTAATAGGCTTCGTTCAAATACAAAACGGCTGCAGCAACAATGGTGCATATCACGTAAAGGCATAAGTGAACTTTTCGTTCACCAACCTGTAATCAACTACCCCTTAATTTCCTTAGGAACCAAGAATGTTGGTCACACTTATGTGGAGGTAGAAGGTCTTACGATCACTTCAAGCAACACGCAGTCAGTGAGGGCATATAGGCTCTTTATCTTGGAGGGAGGGGAGGGGGGGGGTTGTACTGGATCTTGTTACAATTGACCCATTTGTCGTGGCTCCAAATGACTCAGTTGATAACACCCAGTATCAGGCACAACAGAACACACCGGTAATGAAATATTACATGAGGATAAACCGATTCGCTCCTCAGGATAAGCCGGCCGGAGTGGCCGTGCGGTTCTAGGCGCTACAGTCTGGAGCCGCGAGACCGCTACGGTCGCAGGTTCGAATCCTGCCTCGGGCATGGATGTGTGTGATGTCCTTAGGTTAGTCAGGCTTTAGTAGTTCTAAGTTCTAGGGGACTAATGACCTCAGAAGTTGAGTCCCATAGTGCTCAGAGCCATTTGAACCATTTTTTTCCTCAGGATAAAATTTAAAATAAATAGCGCGTTGTTGATCGTCCAGTATTATTCCCGCGCGGGATATAAAATCACAGCCTAGGGTCAAATAAACGGACAAATTCTACATTACTTACAACTTAACCGGCTAGGGAAACTTCACAATACTGAAACTCTCCGCATAGAAGCAGCTGATGGCCACTAACAAAAAAATGGTTCAAATGGCTCTGAGCACTATGGGACTCAACTGCTGAGGTCATTAGTCCCCTAGAACTTAGAACTACTAAAGCCTAACTAACCTAAGGACATCACAAACATCCATGCCCGAGGCAGGATTCGAACCTGCGACGGTAGCGTGGCCACTAACAGATCGACACTTCCGAGAAGTTTTTAAGGGAGCAGACTTACATGAAGATCGATACTGCAGGTGCCAATGATAGTCCAGCAGCGATAATGAGCATCAACAAAGGCACAAACTGGCTCATGATTCAGCTGAACACACACAAAGGGGAAGGGCTCACGTACTAAGCCCTGAGTTCGACGACAATTGTTGGGAAAGAAAGGTACGAACTCCTTACACGAGTTAACTGTCTACCTCCCCTTTTGGCTGTACCGGACACCCACGAACAAAATGTCCCACTTGCTGGCAAAGAAAACAGACCTTAAATCGTTGTCTCGGGACACTATTGAATTTAGGTTGCATTGAACGGCCACTATCTCTCAACAAGTAAAAGATAATTAAACCCGCTGATTATCAGCGAAACTGAGTTCTTCAATGCTGGAAACCGAGGCACTTAATTGATCAAAGGTGTGAGACTGATCCTTGGGGTTCATCCCTTCCAATACGTTATCAACAATTTGATCCTTGGGAACTTGGAATTCTAAAGCCAAAACAGCGGTTCGTATCCGCTCAATATGTTTACTTGATTGCACCCGCCATAATGCTTTCACTGCAACTCGTTGTTCTAATGGTGGAAGAGTTTGAAACTGATCACCCGGGCACAATGTCAGCAGATATTTGATTCAATGTGCACTAGTTAACGGATGCAATAACAGAAGAACCTGGTCATGAGGCAAATTCAAAGCGTCAGCATGAGGCTCAAATTTAAAGGAAAGCCATAAAACCACCTCGAAGTCATTCACAAACTCAATGGACAGCTTATGAATTTCCCTCACTAAAATTTACTGAAGTTAGGCATAGGAAACCGCTAAGGCAAAGTAAGCACCCGACCAGGACTACTTAGACCAACGTGGGTGTCAGACATCTGGTCTCCCTCGAACTTACTAAGTCCTCTAAAGCCATCTGATTTACAACACCTTGCTACTTAGCAACCTGACCCGCAGTCGTTGAATAACTTGCACTTGAACGGCACCAGGCTTAAGATGCCCAAGATGACTAATCCGATTTTCCGAAAGCAATAGTTGTGCCCGAAGGCGAGCAAGTTGTTTACCATTGGGAAGAGGCCGTGACGATGATCAATGTTCAGCCCTAAACTGGCCAACGCAGTGGTATAATGTGGCAGCACATCACTTACCTCACAAACAGTTTCAACGGTGACGATGAGGCGTTTATGTAACGTTGCCCTCAGCCGCACAGTGAGATCGGCACAAGGATCCTGTGTGACCACCTTCATCCATTCATGTCCATTGTGCAAAAAATGTTTCAAATAGCTCTGAGCACTATGGGACTTAACATCTGAGGTCATCAGTCCCCTAGAACTTAGAACTACTTAAACCTAACTTACCTAAGGACATCACACACATCCATGCCCGAGGCAGGATCCAAACCTACGACCGTAGCGGTCGCGCGGTTCCAGACTGAAGCGCCTAGAACCGCTCGGTCACAGTAGCCGGCTGTCCATTGTGCATTCCGACAACTTGGGCGATTCCAACAGGACAATGCGACATCCAACACGTCCAAAATCGCTACACGGTGCCTCCAGGAATACTCTTCTGGGTTTAAACAGTTCCGTTGGCCACCAAATTCCCCAGAAATGATAATTACTGAGCATATTGAGCATGCTGCTCAGAAGAGTTCTACAGTCCCTCGTATTCTTACGGATTTATAGACTGCCCTGCGGGATTCATGGTGTTAGTTCCCTCCAGCACTACTTCAGAAATTAGTCGAGTCCATGCCTCGTCGTGTTTCCGCACTTATGCGTGCTTGCGGGGCCCTGCAGGGTATTAGGTAGGTGTATCACTTTCTTTGGCTCTGCAGAGTAGAGCACATTAAGGCGTGTTAACGGTCAGTTCCATACCACTTGCCCAGAGCTAGAGGGGAATACAATTCTGATGAGAAACAGCACAGGGCCTTTGTGAAACCACACTCAGTATGGAACACCGAGTTATCAGGAGCCCAAAAGGCGACGAGCAGGAACCAATGCGGCCTTGTCGAACTACAACGCAGGGGAAATGTTACGGAGACCCAGAAGAACCCAAGAGATGATCAACAGATGCAAATGTTACACCAAACCGCCGCCCAATATAAGTTAACTGTGGAGAAGACGACAGCTTGCACAATTCCCATTACCTCGTAAATGTCGGGAAATATCTAGAATAGAGCACCGGGTGGACCTTCAGATTAATTCAATAAATATGAAACGACTGATACCAAGGTGACACTATTCAGGCTCATCCTTACGGGGATTCACTTAAGCGAACAGCTAAGCCATCAGTCGGAGTTTTGTAATTAGGATGAAATTCGTGCCAGGGGTCACAGCACTACAGCCACTCCACCAACTAACAGAAGTTAAAGAAGGTCACTAAGTAGTGGGAAACGACCGGGACGGCCGTTGATCCACTTCAACTGAACTGAAACAACTGTGGGCCTCTCGTTCTGTCCATTCTGGCGGTCGAGTCCCAACGCACGCTGCCACTTCTGTCCGACCAGAGCCCCTCCACAAGACTCCTTGCATTGATCACTCCGTCGGCCGTACTGCCAATCGCGCCTACTCGCGGCAGCCGTCACTGTAATCGAGCTGTCACCGAGAGGCCAGCGCTGCCACCCGAATAAGATCATCTCAGAAGCGAACAAACAACAAACAAAGGATGAGCAGACCCCGGGAATTCGAAGGAAGCTGGGCCGCACGGTTCTAAATAGATAGGTGGAAACAATACATTGAAGACCGATATGAGGGTGAGGACTTGTGTGACGATGTGATAGAAGTAGAAGCAGAAGTCGATATAGAAGAGACAGGGGTCCAGTATTAGAATCAAGATTCAAAAGAGCTCTGGAAGACTTAAAACCAAATAGAAGGGATAGATAATATTCCAACAGAATTTCTAAAATCATTGAGCAAAGTGGCAACGAAACAACTAAAAAAATGTTCAAATGTCAAATGTGTGTGAAATCTTATGGGACTTAACTGCTAAGGTCATCAGTCCTTAAGCTTACATACTACTTAACCTAAATTATCCTAAGGACAAACACACACACCCATGCCGGAGGGAGGACTCGAACCTCCGCCGGGATCAGCCGCACAGTCCATGACTGCAGCCCCTAAGACCACTCGGCTAATTCCGCATGGCACGAAACAACTCTTCGTGTGTATATTGTATGGTGGCTTTCGGAGAAACATCATCCACAAAACTCCGAAGATTGTAAGAGCCGACAAATGCGAGAATCATCGCACTATCAGCTTAACGGCTCATGCATCCAAGTTGCTGCCAAGAATAGTATTAAAAAAAAGGGAAAGAGAACTGAGGAAGTGTTAGATGACAGTTTGGCTTTAGGAAATGTAAAGCCACCAGAGAGGCGGTACTGACATTGTTAGGTTAGGTTAGTGTTGTTTTAACGTCCCGTCGACAACGAGGTCATTAGAGACGGAGCGCAAGCTCGGGTTAGGGAAGGGTGGGGAAGGAAATCGGCCGTGCCCTTTCAAAGGAACCATCCTGGCATTTGCCTGAAACGATTTAGGGAAATCACGGAAAACCTAAATCAGGATGGCTGGAGACGGGATTGAACCGTCGTCCTCCCGAATGCGAGTCGAATGTGCTAACCACTGCGCCACCTCGCTCGGTACTGACGTTGTGGTTGGTAATGGAAGCAAGAATAAAGAAAAATCAAGGCTCTTTCTTAGGGCTTGTCGATCTGGAAAAACATGTTCGGAAATATAATATGGTGAAAGATGTTCGAAATTCTGAGAAATATAGGGTTAAGTTATTGGGAAAAACGGTAATATATAACATGTACAGGAACCGAGAGTGAATCATCAGAACAGAAGACCGAGTATTAAGTGCCCGGATTAAAAAGAGTGTAAAACGGGGATGTAGTCTTTCACCCCTACCGTTCAATCTAAACATCGAGCAAGGAATGATGGAAATAAAAGGAATGTTCAAGAGTGGAACTAAAATTCAAGGTGAAAGGATGTCAATGATAAGATTCGCTGATGGGATTGCTTTCCTCAGTGAAAGTTAAGCAAAATTATAGAATCTGCTGAATGAAATAAACAGTGTAGTGAGTATAGAATTAGAACTGAGAGTAAACCGAAGGCAGAGGAAAGTAATGAGAAGTTGCAGAAATGAGAACAGTGAGAAACTTAACATCAGGACTGATGATCACGAAGTAGATATAGTAAAGGTAATCTACTACCTAGGCAGTTAAATCGCTAATGAAGGATGAAGCAAGGGGACATCAAAAACAGACTAGCACTGTAAGAAAAGGCATCCCTAGCCAAGAGAAGTCTACTAGTAGCAAACATGTGCCTTAATTCGAGGAAGAAATTTTTGAGAAAGTACGTCTGGAGTACAGCATTATATGGTAGCGGAACATGGACTGCGGGAAAACCTGAACAGAAGACAATCGAAGCGTTTCAGATGTGGTGATACAGTATTGAAAATTAGGTGGACTGATAAGGTAAGGAATGAGGAGGATGTTCTCCAAAGAATCGGCGAGGAAAGAAATATATTGAAAATAGTGATAAGAAGAAGGGGCAGGATGACAGGACATCAGTTAAGACATCATGGAGTAATTTCCATGGTACTAGAGGAAGCTGTAGAGGGTAAAAATTGTGGAGGAAAGCACACATCAGAATGAATGCAGCGAATAATTGACGACGTAGGTTGCAAGTGCTACTACGAGATGAAGAGGTTGACATAGGAGAGGAATTCGTGGCGGGGCGCATCAAAGCAGTCGAAAGACGAAAAGAAAGAGGCACATTTATGTGAGCGAAAACAACTTCTCTGCTTAGTTCTCTGATTGATGTTAAACGGGCTGCAAGCAATTACTTACTGAATGCTTTCTACAAACTATAATTTCATCTGCTAGATCAGGCCTTCTCAATCACAACCAGTTCATATCGATTTTTTGACCGTGTTATGAAGAACATCTCTGGTAAGAGCTGCTTTGTGTAATAGGCGCGTGGAATTTTTCCTCTCCTCCTCATACATTTTTCGCAGTCGATCAGCAAACAATCGTTCATTCGGTTACTGTGCACATTAATTTAGGTCAGGGGTGTCCAACCCACCGCCCAGGAGTAGCGTCCAGTCCAAAGTATCAGTGTGACCCAAGAAGTGAGCATCTATCACAAAATCGGAAAAAAGAAGTTTATGGAAAGTTAGGATAAACTGAATATTTTCAATGTAACTGTTCTCTCATTAGTCCATCCAGTTCTTTTCTATTATATGTAGCCCAAAAATATTCATCTTCTTCCATCGAGGACCAGGTGAGCAAAAAGGATGGATACCCCTGATTCAGATTATCTGCAGCAAAGTAAAAATTTTTCACGTTTAAGACTTAACTGGTAAGTGACTTTATAATCACCCTGTTTAGTTATTGTATCAAATGGTAATGAAATGTTAAGAAACTGCTTGCTATAGGACGCCGCAGCTCGTTACAGACTTCATTCTGATCGATATGGAGGTAGTGACGATGGTGCACGGCACGAAGAGGTGGTCCTATCTCAGTCAACGTCTTGCATTCCACAGAGGATACGAACTGAAACCATCTGCCGTGACACACGAAACTGGCGTGTTGTCTTAGTGCCACTTTGCACTGACGGGCAGGCTGTCGGAGATGATTCAACGATAGCTGCTCCGCGGGCTGCCTGCGAAATCTGTGGTGGTGTACTCTGAGTGGTGCTGCCACCGAAGTGGATGTTAACCGGTAATTATGTAAATCTGGCCGAGAGAGACGTTCGCGAGAAGATCGGGGTGGGAGGGGGGGAAGGAAGGATGAGAGCTGGCTGGCGACATATGAGCTGACACGCCGCAGCCGACTTCCCGCTGCGGAAATGAGCCGCCTCCCTGCCTTCCCTCCTCCACTGCCCCCACAGCCCCCATCGCCTCTGCCAGTGACACGGCCCGGGGGATCCCCGATATTGGCTGTGGCAAGCCGCGACCCGCGGCGCCGCACCGCCTGCGGAGGACATTGCGGCCGACGTCAGCACCGACGACGCTCCAGGCGAACTCTGTTTCACCGCTTGCTTCTGGCTGCCTGAACTCGCGCCTCTTGCTCGGTTCGACACCGTTGATTACGTGGAAATATATTTCTGCCGGTTCGAGCAAGAGCGCAGAACGCACGTATCTGCGGCGCCGAATACTGAGGACGGCCCAAAGGAACCAGACTGCAAGCTGTGCAGCGTATGAGCACGGCTGTAACTACAGTCGTGGGGGTCCCTCGCCATTCTCCGCGCCTGCCTCTGCTCTCTTTCTCAACTCACAAAACGTACTCATGTCTATTAACCAGCCATCCGCTCTTCTTCTTTATAGTTTTGCAAGCTGACAAACCTGGCATTGACCGGGTATTCACTTGGTTAATTTTCTGTTAGTGTAACATCGAAAAAACTTCATTCCCACTGAAGTTTACCCCTTTTCCCTTTTACGATGTTAAACTGTTAGCTTCGCAATGAGATGTTATGTGGAAATCGCGATAGGGCTCGGCAGTTTTGAGTGCTGTCTCCCTTCCCCTCTTACGACTTCAACATCGAAATGCTAGACGAGCGAGAGTACTGCTCGTTACACATTAATTTAAGCAAATTAATCAAAACCTTCGAAGTGTGGGCACCTGTACTGCAACAGAAATATCGTTGTGAGACAATAAATTATACAGGCTGTTACAAAAAGGTACTGACAAACTTTCAGGAAACATTCCTCACACACAAATAAAGAAAAGATCTTATGTGGACATGTGCCCGGAAGCGCTTAATTTCCATGTTACAGCTCATATTAGTTTCGTCAGTATGTACTGTACTTCCTCGATTCACCGCCAGTTGGCCCAATTGAAGGAAGGTAATGTTGACTTCGGTGCTTGTGTTGACATGCGACTCATTGCTCTACAGTATTATCAGCAGCACATCAGTACGTAGCATCAACAGGTTAGTGTTCATCACGAACGTGGTTTTGCAGTAAGTGCAATGTTTACAAATGCGGAGTTGGCAGATGCCCATTTGATGTATGGATTAGCACGGGGCAATAGCCGTGGCGCGGTACGTTTGTATCGAGACAGATTTCCAGAACGAAGATGTCCCGACAGGAAGAATTTCGAAGCAATTGATCGGCGTCTTAGGGAGCACGGAACATTCCAGCCTATGACCCGCGACTGGGGAAGACCTAGAGCGACGAGGACACCTGCAATGGACGAGGCAATTCTTCGTGCAGTTGACGATAACCCTAATGTCAGCGTCAGAGAAGTTGCTGCTGTACAAGGTAACGTTGACCACGTCACTGTATGGAGAGTGCTACGGGAGGACCAGTTGTTTCCGTACCATGTACAGCGTGTGCTGGTACTATCAGCAGCTGATTGGTTTCCACGGGTACACTTCTGAGAATGGTTCATCCAACAATGTGTCAGTCCTCATTTCAGTGCAAATGTTCTCTTTACGGAAGAGGCTTCATTCCAACGTGATCAAATTGTAAATTTTCACAATCAACATGTGTGGGCTGACGAGAATCCGCACGCAATTGTGCAACACGCCATCAACACAGATTTTCTGTGAACGTTTGGGCAGACATTGGTGGTGATGTATTGATTGGGCCCCAAGTTCTTGTACCTACGCTCAATGGAGCACGTTATCATGGTTTCATACGGGATACTCTACCTGTGCTGCTAGAACATGTGCCTTTACAAGTACGACGCAACATGTGGTTCATGCACGATGGAACTCCTGCACATTTCAGTCGAAGTGTTCGTACGCTTCTCAACAACAGATTCGGTGACCGATGGATTGGTAGAGGCGGACCAATTCCATGGCCTCTACGCTCTCCTGACCTCAACCCTCTTGACTTTCATTTATGGGGGCATTTGAAAGCTCTTGTCTACGCAACCCCGGTACCAAATGTAGAGACTCTTCGTGCTCATATTGTGGACGGCTGTGATACAATACGCCATTCTCCAGGGATGCATCAGCGCATCATGGATTCTATACGATGGAGGGTGGATGCATGTATCCTCGCTAACGGAGGACATTTTGAACATTTCCTGTTTTAAGTCACGCTGGTACGTTCTGTTGCTGTGTGTTTCCATTCCATGATTAATGTGATTTGAAGAGAAGTAATAAAATGAGCTCTAACATGGAAAGTAAGCGTTTCCGGACACATGTCCATGTAACATATTTTCTTTCTTTGTGTGTGAGGAATGAAAAATGGTTCAAATGGCTCTGAGCACTATGGGACTTAACATCTGTGGTCATCAGTCCCCTAGAACTTAGAACTACTTAAACCTAACTAACCTAAGGACATCACACACATCCATGCCCGAGGCCGGATTCGAACCTGCGACCGTAGCAGTCGCGCGGCTCCGGACTGAGCGCCTAGAACCGCTAGACTACCGCGGCCGGCTGTGAGGAATGTTTCCTGAAAGTTTGGCGGTACCTCTTTTGTAACACCTTGTATACGTAAGTGCCTAACTATAGTTGTTAATTACAGGATGCCTAGTTATGGTTAGTTGGAGTAGCAGGCTTTAAGATTGCAAAGTAACAATTCAGTGAACAATATCGATTTATTGTGAACAAAATTCTACATGAACCAAAGGAAATGATTACTAAGCAGTTACTGTCATAATAATAAGCATTGCTTTCGATATTACCGACAGAAAGTGGTTCACTAGAAGATTATTTGTAACTTAATGTACCCCTAATGCACTGGAGGATATATTGTATCTAACTAGAAGATTGCTTGGGAAGCGGAGCAAACTTTCTTAATCTGTGAAGCTCGAAAATGCAAACCAATGGAGGGTAATACTTGCGAAATAAGACAAGTAATCAAGAAACCTAAGATGCACCGCAAATCCTGCCAACTGTGAGCTGCTCAGACAACGGACACCGCTAACTGCGAAATACGAAATTTAGTTAGCGAACGCGATCATGCACAAGTCAGCACCGAATGCAAGATGGCCGAGATGACGGTAGAGAACAGCTGACACCGATGTCAGGACAGGTGCAGACGACCTCTCCGCGGCAAGTCCCCTGACGGAGCCCTCGTCTTCTCCTGACTCTCGAAAAATTAAGTCTGGAGGGGAGGATATCCAAGCATTGCCGCTGTAACCAGCGATCCGGCAGGGGTGGCCGAGCGGTTCTAGGCGCTACAGTCTGGAACCACGCGACCGCTGCGGTCGCAAGGTTCGAATTCTGCCTCGGGCATGGATGTATGTGATGTCCTTAGGCTAGTTAGGTTTAAGTAGTTCTAAGTTCTAGGGGACTGATGACCTGAGAAGTTGAGTCCCTTAGTGCTCAGAGCCATTTTTGTAACCAGCGAGAATTACGCTTCCGTTTCTAGAGTACGGGGGAACCCTGCACAGATTTACCATTCTCGGCTCACTGAATGCATTTCAGTATGAAGAATGATGCCATTGACTCCCACCCAGGTTCCACTCATTTTTCGAGTCCTTCGCGCCAAAGCATGGTGACAGACAAGATACACGTGATTAGTTAATTAGATTTTGGAGGGAAGGAAACGAGTTTTTCCACGGTAAACTAGCGGTGCCATATTGCTATCTCCTGCGTTGGGTGTACTGGAGGGTGAATTCGTCCCACATGACAGTTTTCTGGGGACTAATCCGCAATTCCTTTCAAAGGAAAAACCGAATTCGCACGGCCATGGGCTTACTACAGATGCAGCACCCATAAGTCCGGCCTACTCCCAACAGAGCCTTTGTGACCGAAGTCCTGTGGGTCACACCAGAACAACTGCGTGACCACTCAACCCGCTAGCAAGCCTTGAACATAATAAAAATGTTCAAATAAATAAATAAACATTCCACAGCAACATTTGACAGGTGTGTCACACCATGTATTCTTGAAAACATCTTTGAAATTATGAAGTAGCTGTACAAAAATATCTATAACGTACAAATGTATATGTAGGCTACAGTATCCAAAGTGAGAAACATAGTATACAAAATACATGTTCTCTGTAACGTTTATTTAACTCAGAACTTTGGTATTAAAACATTTCTAGCTACACGTCCAGGAGCTACAACGTGATTTTGTTAACGTTTCTTTGGCATAGCTCTGCAGACGGCTATCACTTTCACCTGTAGCAGTTTGCGCTTCGCAGTTAAACGCTGTCAATAGCGCTGACATGTGACAGGGATTTCTTTGACTCGATTGCAGGAGTGTCTCAACAGAAAAAAAGTGCTAAAACTATATTCATGATGCGGCATTTTTTTACGAACCTTACTGTTTATGAAGTCATATATCCTCGTCTATATGTCACACAAGGGTATAACTTTGTAGGTGCATGTAGCTGCGGCAGTTTTCATGTATGTCAGTGTTTATAACGTCACATCTTCTGAAATCTCCTGAACTATGAATTGTACATGGTTCTTACCCCCAGAGCGATTGTTGCCTCACAGTAAGTGATGTGTGTACCAAGTTTGGTTGAAATAGATCCATTGGTTTAGGAGGAGATGTGGAACATGCATACTCACTTACATATGCCCATTTTTATAATATGTACTGATTCATTTGTTAGCGAAACTCCTTCCGAGGCCCTATATTTCACACATGGATAAGGCTTCGTCAGACATTTTGTCAAAATACTCATTGACGCTAGTTGTCTCCAACAGCGCTGTTCTTAAGAGGTCATATGCACCTGCAACGTCCTTATTTTCAGAATGCTACACCTTTGACGCTCTGTGTATGGGAAACATTCACTGATTGCAATGTACCACTAAATTCCTTAAATGCCTTTAAATCTCTATAATATAACACCACAAATAGTATAAACGAAGAGCTGTTGACATTAAACTAGGGAGTAAAACAAGGACTTTATCTCTCACCAACGATTTTGATGTCCCAGGTGGGCTGACTAATATTCATGAGTGTGACACGAACTACCAGCCGAAGCAAAAATGTGTACTAAAAATGGGATGTAAACTGCATGCCCTAAGACCCATGAGCAGTTATTCATATTTGACACTGTAAAATACATTTCTTCTTCTCCAAGCTCTTTGGTTTCCATTTTCTGGAAGGATGTAGCACGGACCTAAACAAGAAAAATGGACACTAAAGGGCATACCTTAAGAGTTCCGAGCATTCTTTTGGTAGAATGTCCGCAATTGTTTGTTGGATTTGTTCCAATCTCTGACTTCCACTACAGTTTTTACCCTCTACAGCTCCCTTTAGATGTCCAATCATCCTGTCCTTCTTCGTGTCAGTGTTTTGCATAGTTTTCCATATATTACTTTCCTCTCCGATCCCGCGCAGAACCTCCTCATTACTTACCTTATCAATCCACTTAATATTCAACATTCTTCTGTTGCACAACATCTCGAAGTCTTCCTGTTTTCCCACTGACTACCATACAATGCTGTGCACCAAACGTACATTCTCAGGAATTTCTTCCTCAACCTATGTTTGACACTACCGGATTTCTCTTGGCCATGAATGCCCTCTTTGCCGGTTCTAGTCTGCTTTTTATATCCTCTTTGTTCTGTCCGTCGTGGACTGCTTTGCTGCCGAGGTGGCAGAATTCCTAACTTCGTCTACTTTGTGATTCCCAATTCTGATGTTAAATGTGTTGCATTTGTCATTTCTACTACTTATCATTACTTTCGTCTTTCTTCGATTTACTCTCAGTTCATATTCTGTAATCATTACTCTGTTCATTTACGTCAGCATATCCTGGAATTCTTCTTCACTTTCACTGAGGAAAGAATTGTCATCAGCGAATCTTATCATTGATGTCCTTTCACCGTGAATTTTAATCCCACTCCTGAATCTTTCTTTTATTCCCATCATTACTTCTTCGATGTACAGATTGAATAGTAGGGGCGAAAGGCTACATCCCTGTCTTACACCCTTTTTGATCTGAGCGCCTCGCTTTCGGTCGTCCACTGTCATTTTCCCTATAGGTTCCTGTCCTTATTCTGTATTACCCGTCTTTCCCTATAGCTTACCCCTACTTACCTCAGAAATACGCTTTTTATAGGTCGACAAATCCAGGTAACGCGTATCGATTTTTCTTAAGTCTTGCTTCCATTGTGAACGGAAACGTCATGACTGCCTCTCCGATGCTTTCACCTTTCCTAAAACCAAACTGCCGCCGTTGCATAAGCAGCTGCCAGCAGCAAGTCGTGTACTCTTAGCTGACTTATTTGTTACATAGTTTAATTCTTAATTTCTTTGCGTGTTTTTGGGTACTTGCATTGTTTAATTCATAAATTTCGGGCGTATTATAATATTTGAGAGTTGTAGCATCGCGCTTTAGTACCTGAATAGTGTAAAATCGCGTAGTCTCCTTCCGCCGCCGAGCAGTGTGTCAGCAGTGCGCAAGTAGCAGCATTGCTGCATTTACTAGGCAATCTTGTATTTTAATAACCGTTTAAATTTTGCGTCGAATTGTTTGTGCTCTCTGTAGATTAGTTCAGACGTTCTTTGCACAACAGTTTTTAGCATGGATAGGGACTGCAACTTCTGTGTTCGGATGCGGGCTGAGTTGGCATCCCTTCGCTCCCAGCTTCAGGCACTGTTGGCTTTGGTCACACAGCTTGAGGCTGTTGCCAATGGGCATCACCGTGGGGGTCCGGATGGGGTTTTGTCTGGGACGGCCAGCTCGTCCCACGTATCCCGAGATCGGACTCTGGCTGTGGCTGCCCGGGATACTGCCCACATTGAGGCTGACCCCTCACCCGTGGTAGAGTGGGAGGTCGTCTTGAGGTGTGGCAGGGGGCGAAAGACATTCCGGAGGGCTGAACGCAAGGCCTCTCCAGTTTGTCTGACGAACCGGTTTCAGGCTCTGTCTCCGGATGATACTGATCTTCGGCCAGACGTGGCTGCTTGTCCTGTTCCAGAGGTTGCCCCTCAGTCAGCAAGATCTGGGCGGTCACAGAGGGTGGGCTTACTGGTAGTTGGGAGCTCCAACGTCAGGCGCGTGTTGGGGCCCCTTAGGGATATGGAAGCAAGAGAGGGGAAGGAAACCAATGTGCACTCCGTCTGCATACCGGGGGGAGTCATTCCAGATGTGGAAAGGGTCTTTCCAGATGCAATGAAGGGTACAGGGTGCACCCATCTGCAGGTGGTCGCTCATGTCGGCACCAATGATGTGTGTCGCTATGGATCGGAGGAAGTCCCCTCAGGCTTCCGGCGGCAATCTGATTTGGTGAAGACTGCCAGTCTCGCTAGCGGGATGAAAGCAGAGCTCACCATCTGCAGCATCGTCGACAGGACTGACTGCAGACCTTTGGTACAGGGCCGAGTTGAGAATCTGAATCAGAGGCTGAGACGGTTCTGCGACCGTGTGGGCTGCAGATTCCTCGACTTGCGCCATAGGGTGGTGGGGTTTCGGGTTCCGCTGGATAGGTCAGGAGTCCACTACACGCAGCAGGCGGCTACACGTAGGGATTGTGTGACGTGGACTGGGCGATTTTTTAGGTTAGATGGCCTCGGGCAAGTACAGAAAGGGCAACAGCCTCAAAGGGTGCTGGGCAAAGTCGGGAAATGCGGGGACCAAGCAGCAATCGGTATTGTAATCGTAAACTGTCGAAGCTGCATTGGTAAAGTACCTGAACTTCAAGCGCTGATAGAAAGCACCGAAGCTGAAATCGTAATAGGTACGGAAAGCTGGCTGAAGCCAGAGATAAATTCTGCCGAAATTTTTACATAGGCACAGACGGTGCTTAGAAAGGATAGATTGCACGCAACCGGTGGTGGCGTGTTTGTCGCTGTTAGTAGTAGTGAAGTAAAAGTGAATAGTTCCTGTGAATTATTATGGGTGGAGGTTACACTCAACAACCGAGCTAGGTTAATAATTGGATCCTTTTACCGACCTCCAGACTCAGCAGCATTAGTGGCAGAACAACTGAGAGAAAATCTGGAATACATTTCACATAAATTTTCTCAGCATGTTATAGTCTTAGGTGCAGATTTCAATTTACTAGATATAGACTGGGACACTCAGATGTTTAGGACGGGTGGTAGGGACAGAGCATCGAGTGACATTATACTGAGTGCACTATCCGAAAATTACCTCGAGCAATTAAACAGAGAACCGACTCGTGGAGATAACATCTTGGACCTACTGATAACAAACAGACCCGAACTTTTCGACTCTGTAAGCGCAGAACAGGGAATCAGTGATCATAAGGCCGTTGCAGCATCCAGGAATATGGAAGTAAATAGGAATATAAAAAAAGGAAGGAAGGTTTATCTGTTTAGCAAGAGTAATACAAGGCAGATTTCAGATTACCTAACACATCAAAACGAAAATTTCTGTTCCGTCACTGACAATGTTGAGTGCTTATGGAAAAAGTTCAAGGCAATCGTAAAATGCGTTTTAGACAGGTACGTGCCGAGTATTACTGTGAGGGACGGGAAAAACCCACCGTGGTTCAACAACAAAGTTAGGAAATTACTGCGAAAGCAAAGAGAGCTTCATTCCAAGTTTAAAGGCAGCCGAAACCTCTCAGACAAACAGAAGCTAAACGATGTCAAAGTTAGCGTAAGGAGGGCTATGCGTGAAGCGTTCAGAGAATTCAAAAGTAAAATTCTATGTACCGACTTGACAGAAAATCCTAGGAAGTTTTGGTCCTACGTTAAATCAGTAAGTGGCTCGAAACAGCATATCCAGACACTCCGGGATGATGATGGCATTGAAACAGAGGATGACACGCCTAAAGCTGAAACACTAAACACCTTTTTCCAAAGCTGTTTCACAGAGCAAGACCGCACTGCAGTTCCTTCTCTAAATCCTCGCACAAACGAAAAAATGGCTGACATCGAAATAAGTGTCCAAGGAATAGAAAAGCAACTGGAATCACTCAACACAGGAAAGTCCACTGGACCTGACGGGATACCAATTCGATTCTACACAGAGTACGTGAAAGAACTTGCCCCCCTTCTAACAGCCCTGTACCGCAAGTCTCTAGAGGAACGGAAACTTCCAAATGATTGGATAAGGGCACAGGTGGTCCCAGTCTTCAAGAAGGGTTGTCGAGCAGATGCGCAAAACTATAGACCTATATCTCTGACGTCGATCTGTTGTAGAATTTTAGAACATGTTTTTTGCTCGCGTACCATGTCGTTTCTGGAAACCCAGAATCTACTCTGTATGAATCAACATGGATTCCGGAAACAGCGATCATGTGAAACCCAACTCGCTTCATTTGTTCATGAGACCCAGAAAATATTAGATACAGGCTCGCAGGTAGATGCTGTTTTCCTTGACTTCCGGAAGGGGTTCGATACAGTTCCGCCCTGTCGCCTGATAAACAAAGTAAGAGCCTACGGAATATCAGACCAGCTGTGTGGCTGTATTGAAGAGTTTTTAGCAAAGAGAACACAGCATGTTGTTCTCAATGGAGAGGCGGTTACAGACGTTAAAGTAACCTCTGGTGTGCCACAGAGGAGTGTTATGGGACCATTGCTTTTCACAATATATATAAATGACCTACCAGATAGTGTTGGAAGTTCCATGTGGCTTTTCGCGGTTGATGCTATAGTATACAGAGAAGTTGTAGCATTAGAAAATTGTAGCGAATTCAGGAAGATCTGCAGCGGATAGGCACTTGGTGCATGGAGTGGCAACTGACCCTTAACATAGGCAAATGTAATGTATTGCCAATACATAGAAAGGAGGATCCTTTATTGTATGATTATATGATAGCAGAACAAACACAGGTAACAGTTACTTCTGTAAAATATCTGGGAGTATGCGTGCGGAACGATTTGAAGTGGAATGATCATTTAAAATTAATTGTTGGTAAGGCGGGTACCAGGTTAAGAGTCATTGGGAGAGTCCTTAGAAAATGTAGTCCATCAACAAAGGAGGTGGCTTACAAAACACTTGTTAGACCTATACTTGAGTATTGCTCATCAGTGTGGGATTCGTACCAGATCGGGTTGACGGGGCAGATAGAGACGATCCAAAGAAGAGCGGCGCGTTTCGTCACAGGGTTATTTGGTAAGCGTGATAGCGTTACGGAGATGTGGCAGACTCTGCAAGAGAGGCGCTCTGCATCGCGGTGTAGCTTGCTGTCCAGGTTTCGAGAGGGTTCGTTTCTGGATGAGGTATCGAATATATTGCTTCCCCCTACTTATACCTCCCGAGGAGATCACGAATGTAGAATTAGAGAGATTCGAGCGCGCACGGAGGCTTTCCGGCAGTCGTTCTTCCCGCGAACCATACGCGACTGGAACAGGAAAGGGAGGTAATGAGAGTGGAACGTAAAGTGCCCTCCGCCACACACCATTGGGTGGCTTGCGGAGTATAAATGTAGATGTAGATGTAGATGTAAGACATCCTCAATTTTCTTTTCTTTTCTTCTGTATGTTATTCCTGTCAACAACTTGTATGCATGAACTATAAGCTGATTGTGTGATAATTCTCGCACTTCTCGGTTCTTGCAGATCTTCAGAATTGTGTGAATGGTGTTTTTCCCGAAATTCAGAAGGTACGTAGCAAGACTCAGACATTCTACACACCAACGTGAACAGTCGTTTTGTTGCTACTTCCCCCAATGATTTTAAAAATTTTAACTGAATATTATCTATCCCCTCTGTCTTATTTGATTTTAAAACCTCCAGAGCTCTTTTAAATTTTGATTCTAATAATGGATCGTCTATCACGTCAACAGACAATTGCTCCCCCTCATATAGGCGGTAAGTATATTCTTTCCGCCTGTCCACTCTCTCCTCTTCATTTAACAGTAGAATTGCCAATGCATTCATAATATTACTCCCTTGCTTTTAGTTTCAGCGAAGGTGGTTTATGACTTTCCTATATGCTGAGTCAGTTCTTCCGACAATCATTTCGTTTTCGATTTCTTTACATTTTTCATGCAGTCATTTCGTGTTAGCTTCCCTGCACTTCTTATTTGTTTCATTCCTAAGTTACTTGTTTTTCTGTATTCCTGAATTTTCGTGAACGTTTTTGTACTTCCTTCTTTCAGCTGAAGTATTTCATCTCTTATCCATGGTTTCTTCGCAGTTGCCTTCTTTGCAGCTACGTTTCTCTTTCCAGTTTGTGTGATTTCCCGTTTTAGAGGTGTCCATTCCAATCGAACCGAACAGACTGTTGAGCTGTTCCTTACCGCAATATCTACAGCCACAGAGAACACACGGCAGGTCTCTTCATTCCTTAGCTCTTCCGTATCCGACATCGTGGTGCACTGATTTTTCCTGTCTAGCCTCTGAAACTTCAGCCTACTCTTTATCACTACAAAATAGTGATCTAAATCTGTATAAACCTTGGGTACGCTTTACAACCAATATCTCATTTTTGTATCTGTATCTGACTGTGATGTAATTTAACTGAATTCATCCTGTAATTCTCGGCCTTCTTCAAGTATACCTCCTCTTCTTCTGATTCTTCAGCAGAGTATTTGCTGTTAATAACTGGTACGTTTCGCCGAACTCAATTAATCTTTCTCTTCTGTTGTTCCCTCTATCAAGCCCATATTCTCCCGCAACCCTTCCTTCTACTCCCTCCCCTACAGCTACATTCCAACCGACCATGAAAATTAGATATTTCATCTCCGTTTGCGTACTGAATTACTCGTTCAATATCCTCATACACTTTCTCTACCTCTTCATCCTTTGTGGTGTCGACATGTGCAACTGAACTATCGTTTCCGGTGGTACTATGTTGCTGATTCTGATGAGAACAACACTATCACTGAACTTTCACAGTAAAACATTTTCCACTCGACCATCCTATTCATAACGAACCCTACGCCATTTTTACCATGTTGTCCTGCTGTTGATACTAACCTCTACTTATCTGACGAGAAGTCCTTGTCTTCTTTCTGTTTCACTTACCGAGGCCCACCATACCAGCTTGAGCCTAAGAATTTCCATTCTCAGATTTTCTAGCTTCTATACCACTTTATACTTCTGACATTCCACCTTCAACCTCGTAGAAGAAGATGAGCGGGAAACTATCCGGCGATCCACGGAGCATTGCTTTTTCTTGCCTGAGGATCTCCTTAAACGGTTTCCTTACAATAAAATTTATTTTTATTTCTTATTTTAACAAAAAGAAATAAATAGGTGAAAATATCCGAAGGTTCATACATTATGCGTGATCATTACTAAAATAACAAACAATTGGGATCAAATTGGACACGCTCCACGTGAAAAATAATTATGTGCTATGAACATCAGTAATAAACAAAACAAGTAAAAACGCCCTCCCGTGGAAACAAAGGTATCCGCGCGACACCAGCTTGTGGGTAGATGCACTCAGAATCTCAAGTCAGTCAGGCATTTTCCGGGCACATTTTCTCGAAGGATATTACATTTTGCCGGTACACTGGTCCGAGTCCTGGTATTACACACACACACTCAAATCATCTTCTCATGCTCGGGACACCCAGCTACAGGGGCGTCAAAGAAAGCGCTACCTGAAAAGTTAGCATAGTATGGACTGAGTGTGAGAAAGGTAAAGTGATCTTGTAGGAATGTCTGAAAGTCAAGAACAATGTTATCTCCTTCATGAAACAAGTAAGATATCGGTAGGCCTTTCATCCATTTCACTGCGTAGGTCTTCTAATTGGGAAATAGGTCTCATCTGGGGACAGAAGTGACTTTGGTGCAATGGCATGGGGAGTAGCACGTGGAAGGAGGGTAAATATTCTCTGAATCAGCCGCCAGACCTCTGCAGAAGGTTCACACATCTGTCCATCGTTATCTGTGTCAAGTGTGTGTCACTGGAGGCAAAGCGGCGAATCTGTCATGTTAATGGCCGGCCGAAGTGGCCGAGCGGTTCTAGGCGCTACAGTCCGGTCGCAGGTTCGAATCCTGCCTCGGGCATGGATGTGTGTGATTTCCATACGTTAGTTAGGTTTGTTGCGGGTTGATATTTGTAATTATAGACACTCTGGAAATATTGATTATCCTTGAATTAATGTTTTATATTCCATGATGTACGTTCCTAGGAGAGAAATAAATTAATGTTGTATTGGAATCACGGTGTTGTGTGTCCGTAATATTTTGGTGCCGAAACCCGGGAAGAAATTGCAATTTCTTGTGTGATTTCAACAATTAACGGCTTACTTCACGCTGTAGGAAACAAGAGACGACGTCGGACCGCATCACAAGCTAAGTCCATTCCAATATAATATGATCGCATGAACTGGTTGCTTCAAAACAATTTTTGCGGCTTTGTATTGCAAGCCTGGAACTTACACTCAGAGTAGCTAGTTTTGTTAAAAGGTTTTCGTTCGCTTACGTTTGCGGATGCGCTGCTTGTTAAACGTTTAAGCTATTCACAAGCGCACTCGTGAACAATCTTACAACAGCCGTCTTTTGTAAGACATAATGCAGGACGAATCAGAGATACAGTTAGCAAACTTCAAAAGAAAGGGAACTAGGGAGAGGACTAATGCTACGCGGTTTTGTGCGGCTGTTGATGCTCTTACCACAGAAAGCCAGTTTGATGATTTTGAACATTACAGTGAACGTCTGCAAGAAACTCTAGAGAAGCTCGTTTCATTAGATGACACTATTCATAATTTTCTCTCTGACGATGAATACAATGCAGACGTGCTGAGCTGTGAGGAATATATAGACAAAGTCAAACGCGCTATACAGAAGGCTACAAATGCAATTGATTACAAGCTTTCAGCCACAACGTCACAGATGAATACCACGTCACCACCAGTGCTCACACAACCAACTGTATTCCACTCTGTCAAACTACCAGCAATTAAGCTTGAGTAATTTTGTGGAGATGTCGAAATGTGGTCCCGCTTCTGGGAACAATTTGAATCGACCATTGATAAAGACTCATCCCTTTCTACAGTAAACAAACATGTTTTCCTACGAGGGTATCTGTCAGGCGAACCGAAGTTGCTAGTAGATGAAAATACCTATAACGGCTAACACGTATGAAGAAACAAAGAAAAGTTTATTGAATAGATACGGAGATAGCAATCGCATTATACAGGCGCACCTCGATTATTTGGATGCGCTAAAGCCTGTACAGTCAGTGACACCTGAAACGCTGAACAGTACATTCCTGGAATGTAACCGTCGTATTCAAGCACCGCGTGCCTTAGGAGAAGAAATGTACACCAACAAACTAACTCCGAATTCTGTTGTCAAAGCCACAGATTTATTAATTTTGTTATTGTTCCATTATTTTTGTCAATGGAGATTATATTAGGTGTAAATTTTATGAATGAGTATAAAGCAGTTTTAAACTTTCACGACTCTGAAATAAGTTTAGAGAAAGAAGGTAAGGAAGAAGGCTCTGAAATTTGAAGATTGGCTTTCAAACCACAACGAGGAAATCAATCAAATGGTTCAAATGGCTCTGAGCACTATGGGACTTAACATCTATGGTCATCAGTCCCCTAGAACTTAGAACTACTTAAACCTAACTAACCTAAGGACATCACACAACACCCAGTCATCACGAGGCAGAGAAAATCCCTGACCCCGCCGGGAATCGAACCCGGGAACTCGGGCGTGGGAAGCGAGAACGCTACCGCACGACCACGAGCTGCGGACGGAAATCAATCGACTCTACCTTTTTTAGCTCACAGTTTGGAACTTTCGACGGAATTTGGCACTAATAATCACTTTGCAAGTACTGACAGGGATGATATTGACGATGTATTAGATACTAACGTTTTAATTCAGATGAAGTTCAAACAATTGAGAACTGTAATGATACTGATAGGCAGGACCTTTTTGACATCTTACAATCACATTCCACAGTTTTTACTCACAAAACAGGAACATTTAAAGGATTTCAGTACAAATTTCGTGTTCGTGAGCATACAAAATTTTGCGCCAGACCATACGTAAATCCGGCACATTACAGGAACCGTGTTAGAACGGAAATAGACTCTATGCCTGTCGAGAGCATTATTGAACCAGCGGTGAGCTCATACAGTAATCCATTACATTTTGTTGAGAAGAAAAACGGATCGATCAGGCTTGTTTTAGCTTCCAGACAAATAAATACCATAATAAATCCTGTAACAAACAGGAAGAACTACGCCAAAATTTCAATATCGTCAAAGTGTTGTCTTCTATTGATCTGAGATTCAGCTTTCAGCAAACTGAATATTATCCAGAATGTAGAAAATATATGGATTTTCTTTGTTTCGGCGTTTGTTATCGATTTCGGAAACTTCCTTTTGGTTTGAACATTTCTACGGCAGCATTCATTCGTGTGATAAATTCCATATTGCCTGAGTTTTTAAAACGACTTATCACCTCGTACGTGGACGATATTTTAATAGCAGAAGCCTCTTGGGAATAACATAATCATATCCTCAGCAGTTTGTTACCTATTTTTGCTGAGTATGGAATTACAGTTAACTTGGAAAAATCTGAATTCGGTAGGTCAAAGGCGAAGCTTTTGGGTATCGTTTGAGCACTGGATAAATTTCGTATGTTCTGAGAGCATTCAGCCGGATCCTGAAACGTTGGAAGCAGTCAGAGCTATTCCTGTTCCGTCCACAAAAAGAGAAGTTCGCAGTTTTCTAGGTCTCGTGAATTTCTACCGTCGTTTCCTGAGTATGCAAACTCTAGTAACTCCAAAACCTTGTTCTTTCACTGGCCAAAACACTATTTGGAACGGGGTCGAACAGGCACAGTTGGAAATTAATTCTTTGAACGATGCGCTACTTAATGCGTCAATCTTAGCTCGCCCAGATCTGTCATAGGATTTCTGTCTTGGTATGG
Organism: Schistocerca piceifrons; assembly: GCF_021461385.2. NCBI lineage: Eukaryota > Metazoa > Arthropoda > Insecta > Orthoptera > Acrididae > Schistocerca > Schistocerca piceifrons. The sequence continues at coordinate 488,518,012 of NC_060138.1, read as the reverse complement.
CCTCTTATAAAGTTGGTCTTGATGCCCATTTATTTCAAGAAGCTATAGAAAATAACAATACTGTTCGGAAAACCATCGCTTTTGCTACTCGTGTGCAAACAAAATTATTCTGCCATTGAGCTGGAAGCTTTAGCTAGCATTTGAGCATTGGACAAATTTCGTATCTTTCTTTCTGGCAAACATGTAAAATTTTATAGTGACCATCGAGCATTGCAGTTTCCTATCTCTTCAAAATTAAATGGTGACAGGTTGAAACGTTGGGCATTGTTCCTGCAAGAATTCCGCTTCACAATAGTCCACATCCCAGGTACAGAAATCGTTGTTGCGGACGCACTTTCACGTGCACCGGCTGGCATTGAGAAAAGCAACACAGAAGCTAACTTTGAGAAAAATTTCAGTATTCTTTGCATTCAAAATGCAGCTTTTGAAAACCTCGTCACTGCGTATTTAAAGGACACTGGTCATGAGCAAGGCAAGGATCCGATTTGGAAAGATATTAAAAGTAAGTGGCATGAAAAGATTAACACGCAGATTCGTCATTATTATCTGATTAGAAATAACATACTCTTCAAACGTTGCACTGTTTATGACAAGCTATCGGTACTTTGTGTTCCTGACAGTTTTATTAATAAGCTCATCTGGTGCATTCATTTCAGCGAGGCACATTTTTGTCTACGTAAATGTTATTATGTACTTCGAATGATTTGTATTTTAATAACACGGAAAAGAGAATTAGTAGAGTTTCTAACATTCTGCATGGTGTCTGTTTGTTCTAAGTCGTGTCTCCCTACCGCTTTCGCGCAACGACGCTCTGAGCGTGTTTTTTAGGGAATTGGCTAGTTTGAACCTGGGACCTGTTGCTGGTAAGGAGACGTCAGACCACACATGATATGCGGAGTTTAGAAGAGTTCAGTGAGACTAGCGATGATATAACCAAATACTTAATGATTTCAGCGTCAGCTCCACTGCACTTCCTGTAAAAGAATCTTAATACTAACTAAATTTAGTGGAAGGAGTTCAAGGCTTTCCTATTTTTAGTTAGCTGGTAAAATAGCGTCGGAAAAGCAGTTTAGTTTACCATTGGAAATTTTATTCTACTCACAAAACATTGTTTATAAATTCCACTATTGATAAAAGGAAATGTTTTAATACAGGATGGTAAAAACCAACTGCGTTCAACAAAAATGTGAACGAATATTCCCTGAATGGGTTTCCAAGTTCTACAATGGATCGAAGGATGACCTATGCCATATCACATCTATAATCTAGGTTTAAATTAAGTTTCACTAAAGAGAAAACTAGCAAAATGGTCTACAGTGACCCTCAATTATCTTTAATTACTTATCTAACTTGTCGTAAATTACAGTGGCTGATGTGGCTTCTCAATAACTATATAACAGAAAAATCATCGCGTTTCAGATTTTTACTTCAAGTGGCAAATGTGAACACCATGAGCTTTAATTGACGATCGACACTAGTATTACGCAAAAAGGGGGTGTAACAGATGAGACTTCTGCAGTTCTGAGTGAAGCTTTATGTGCTGTTATGTGGCATCGTGTGCATTCATTACCTTGTCGGTGTTCGTCAGGGGGCGGCGGACAGCACAGCTCCGCTCACCTCGCCGTCTCGGAAACAACTCTCTCTTAACTTCTCCTTACTACAATTTACTGAAGTTAGTTTAAAAAAACTATCTGGCTGTGTTTTCATCTGACCAATCAGGGTCTCAATGTTAACCTTAAGCTCCACCTACAAAAATTCTGTCTATCCAATGAGAAACGTTATACTTTTCGTGGTGGGGCAATGTTTTTAAAGTTTGCAACGTAACAGAGACGCGAAAAAGTCTCACGCTATAACTTACGGCTGGGATGTGGCCCTTTTTGTGTTATCGTATGTTCTATACTGTTCTTCTGGAGGGCTCTAGCTTTCAACATGGGCTGGGGGGTTGTCCTAACGTAACAGAGACGCGAAAAAGTCTCACGCTAAGGCTCTAGCTTTTAACATGGGTGGGGGGTGGTCCTAACGGTTAGCTGGCGACGTGGGTGTCCGTCCCTTATCGTAGGGCCTTCTAACTTAACACAGTTCTGATCTCGGCTTCTGTTCTCGTTTCTCCCCTCGGAACTGCGTCTGTCTCACGGTGGGAAGGTATGACATGCATTTAGGCATTCTTGTGTTAGTCTGTGGTATTCCATTTACTCATTCGTTACTCGTATTACTTTGGTTAATTTAATGTCACGATTTATTCGGAGCTATGTGACATACTACTGGATTTGCTAATCATGTCAGGGTTTTCATGGAAGGTGTTGGATTTGCCTGACACCCTACAAGTTCTGTCTCTTTGCAGACCTCATCGAAAAGCTAAACTGTCTACCATCACTCATCGTGCTCCATTGTTGCCTGTTATCCTACAAGCTTAAAAGTATTAACTACAGTTGATCTTCTGGAGCCCACTGTTAAATGGATTTTCGTACGTTTTCGTCGCTGTTGAACTTACTTCAAAAGTTGTTTCTTTCACACCGTTAAGCAAAGCCACTGGACATTCTGTATCCAACGCATTTGTTATAAATTTCTTACGTGAAGTTGGACACCCCGACAAGGTCATTTCAGATAACGGACCAAAATTCTATTTGGTTACGCAAGTTTGGAATCGTAAAATCAAAACTGTTTTTATTTGGTTGTACTCTTCACTTTGTAAACCGTCTGAACGCATTACAAAGAAATTAATTAACTTTGCAGACTTTATTGTCACAGGAATATAATCGTAAAATCAGACTTGTTGTTATTTGATTGTACTCTTCACTTTGTAAACCGTCTGAACGCATTAGAAAGAAATTAATTAACTTTGCAGACTTTATTGTCACAGGAAGCATCAGTATTGGGACAGATGCTTAAACTTATTTCAAAATGCACTTAATGAAATGCCTCATGACTCCACTGCTTTACCACGTATTCTAGTTCCGAAGAATGAGGAACCACCGAACAGAATCAGAGAGCTTGTACGTTTTCCGGATACACGTAAACTTTGACGTAAAGACATAATTGATTTGGCTATTAAAAATATAAATTCTGCAGCAGACAAAAGGAGAAAACTACACGGTAAGACAAATGCAAAGAAACTACACATTGGTCAAAAAGTTCTCATTAAAGCCCATTCATTGACACATAAGAAGAAACATTTGAGTCACAAATTCTTTCTGATTTACAGTGGATGTTACAGGATCCGGCGTATACCGCATGATAATTTCGATGAAGTTGAAACTCTGTGTATTAAGAAAGGTAAAGGATTACACCACATTTCTCATGTAAAACCGTTTATTGAGAAATAATTTACTTTCTCACTTAGTTTTTGCTATAACATTTTTCTCTTCAAGTTACTGTTACGCTTTGTCACATTTAGAAACTGTTAGCGATGTTTTGAAGTCAACTATCCAGTCAAGAACTTATGGAACATATTATTACATTAATTTTACGAGTACACCTTTATAGCGAACACACAACACAGTGTACATTTTCGCTTGTCAGTTGCACGATTACGTCCCGACTTTAATGCTTACATTCTTGGAACATATACTGCTAATGAGGTTTTACTGCAACATTTTGGTTTACTTTAAAAGACTTTTTAATTAAATTACTTTCTGAGTGGTCACAGATGACACAGTATCTGGTTTGTTTGACAGCTACACGATTTTATTACGTCGCTACTTATGAGTGACACAATTTTCACTATTGCATTTACGCTGTATCTGTTTTATATCTGCACAGTTTTCCTACGTTCTTCCTTGAAACATTATTAGAAATATTTTTGAACTTCAATGATACGAAGGTTTTCAGAGGTACATTTTAATCTGTCAGATCTGATGTATAAATAAATTATCCCTCAAGGGTGTACGCCTGCCTTGTGTACCATGCATCTGGCAAGCGTAGGGAGTTGTAGCTAATATGGTATTTGCTTATACAGTTTTTACATCGATACCATATTTCTCTACCACAGAATTACAAAGCTATCTCGTCATTTAACAGAGAGAAATGAAAGTTTTACTATGTCACTGACACATGTCTAGGTTATTACACAGTTGGATAACTTTGCATTTATGAAATAATACTTTGTCTGCATTTCGTAAACTGTTCACATATATTTCAGAAAACATTGTGATACTGCGAGGTACGAGTGATGTATATTGTATTGGATCATGATTTTTGAAGTATGTTTGACGTAGATGACACTACTGAATCGAGCAGAGGGAATTTCTCTAGATGTTTTAAGATTATTGAGGGAAGCTACGATGATTCTGAGATTTGATTGATGTGTTATGATGATATTATTACAACGACGACGTGTATTATGATGTCGAGATGTGCTTATGATCAATATGAAAAGTAAGTATGTATGTGAATGCGAGTACAAGAACGCCGACGAAAATTTTTGGACACTCTTATTGATAAGATTTCGTTTCTACACACTTCTCATGTAATTGTTCAACCTGTGAATTTTTTTTTATTTGTGTGATACTGTCATTGTAGCTGGAACTGTTGTAAATATTCTGGTAAAGAGTATAAGTGACCTTGAACTAATGCTCTGCTGTGCTGGGCTGTGTGCTAGCCTCCTTGAACTATACGCATTGTTGTGTTGTTTTTTTAACTAACTTTACTGGTGCCGCTTCAGCCGCTTTTAAGCTCACTGCACTCCCTCTGGCAGTCACATAGCTGTAGAAAAGAGAGGCCGTTATTGACATTTCTTGGCAGAACCCACCACAAACACTCCATACACTACTACCTGTAAACATATGATTACACTTTGGAGTTTGAACTTTGTGCTATTTACTGAAATGCTTATGAACTAATGAGAAATATTCTTACGTTTACACACCCAACTATGACAATTGTCTCTCTATGAGAGTTGAGAGAATTTCTACTGACTTACAGACTGACACACGACTACTGAATGATGCTTTTATGCTTTAATTTGTAAATATTTGATAGCTGGTTTCTAGCTGCGCTCCATCATTGATTTTATAAAATAAAATTTAATACATATGCTAATATGAACACTTACTGTCGACACATCAATTAAATAATAATTTTATGATCCACATTCTTGAAAAAGAGCACTTGGAAAGGAGAGAACAAGAAGAAGGAAAAGGGACTAGTAACAGGAACCGCATACATCATTTTCTTCTCAAGAACTTGGTAGTTTTTTTTGGTAGAATAAGTTGTTGTGGTGCACCACTTTAGTGTTAAGATGTGACATGGAATCATTGTATTTCATATGGGAGATAGTATAGATCTTGATCCTCATGCTGGCACTTCGGATAGTTTTGATGATCATAGATGCAAACATGCTGTTGTAAGCTTACACATATATTTCTCTTATCCACATTGCTGTCTTGACTGTAATATTTTTTCTGCTTGTGCTTTGTCATGTTTAGGTATAAGTTATTGCATTTCCTCCTGCTATTTGTCAGGCTGAATCTTACTTTGAATTACTGTACTAAGCCAGCTTTACCACTGATTTATTTTTCTTGTTTCCTGCATATTGCCTTATATTAGCTGCAATGTTGCATTTGCTATGCTAATTTAGATATGCTGTTGCTTGCTTTGCCAGTCTGCATTTTTGTCCTTGTTGTTTGTGTTAATTTTTTTGTGCTGCTGCATTGCCTCATTCTCCAGTTTATGTATCTGAGCTCAATAGATTTGAGTTAGCTTAAGAGGGAGTGGCTATAAGAAAATGAGTTGTGACAAGTTGGGAAGAAATGCATTGATAAGCTATAAGGTTATAAGGTCTGGCCAAAGAGAATTGTATAATGAGGAACAATTATTTTGAAAGAGGAAATGAACAGATATAAGGAGCGTATAGCGACAACAGGTTTAGGTAGGATCTCCTTGGAAGCGAATGATGGGGTAAGAAAAATATGGAAGTATAAGCACTGGTTGAAAGTATAAATACAGACAGCATGCTTAGGTAGGATTTTTGTGGAATCAAATGTTGAAGTAAGAGAGGTCTGCAAGAATTAAATAAAGTTTTGGTTGGAAAAGAAGTAGCTTTGGCTGAAAGTAAAAGAGGTATGAGCATGAAGTATATTAAGTTAGAATACACACCATAAGTACTGCAGTATCCAATATTACACTTACACTTACTTTGACACATTTACACTTGAAAATAGATCCAATCCTTTCTTTTTATTCTGATATGTTTATAAGTACCCTTGTGTCTCTCTGTTCTTCCTATCTCCTTACATTTACCTGGCAATATAAATTTGCTAGAATTTTTTCCTTCTAATACTAGGCTGCATTCACTGTGATGAGGAATACTGTTATCCTCAAAACTAATCTCTGTTTTCGTACCATGTTCTTTACTGTAGGAATATGTACAGACATTATTTGTTGTGTCATGTTTTCTTCTAATACCCATGTGCCAAGTTAATGTTACTACTGATATTCTCATTTTTCATTTATTTACTTATGTCATAATTCCTTAGTACTCATATATATGCTTATTTCTATTCTTTTTGTAAAACATGTATTTCTACAGATGTTATTTGTACTACCATGTTCTCTACTATAGTGATTTTTCTTTACATTTGCAATTGTATTCTTATGCTGTAAAATTGTAACTGTATAGACACCAGTTCTTCAAGTTAGGTAAATAGTAGGGTTTCATTTTATTGCACACATTTGTGTGTTGGTCATACTATATGTATCAAATCTCAGAGATTATATGACTGTGTTAGGTGTGGGTAGTGTTTGAATGTGTGTTGATAATTCAGCAAGGAACTGGTTAAAAGCATTGCTGATTGTAAGGACACTGCAAAAAAAAAAAAAAAAAAAGTGGTGGCTCAGAGACTTGTAATACGCATCAGTACAGACTATACAATGATGGTTCATGGACTTGCTATATTATATTCAAGACTCTTCAATTATGAATGTGCACCCTCACAGTTGCAACGGATGACTGCTCGCCATTTCTACAAGAACTACAGTGGGTCTGCACCTTTGATGGCCGACTGCTATCATAATCTCTACTAAGACTGTAGTGGGCCTGCTCTGTGGTGACCCACCAACACTATCAATATTCTTCAAGACTTCGACTGATACTGCTGTGGGTCTGCCATGTTGTGGCCCATTACCAATCTTATGATACCAACTGATGTCTTCATTTCAAGAATCAGCACTGTGTTTCCGTGGGGAGGACAACACTACGTCTTCTGGACTTCAGGGTTGTCCATTACTTACTTGTGTATTTTCATATAATGTTCAGCCTTTGTACGTAAAACTGGCATAAACTTCTCTTCTGATGAATTATTAGGACTGTCTTTAGGAACTGTGAGGAGAATTTTTTCCTTAATTGACCAACAGCATCTTACTTAACCTTTGTGTGCTTCTGCACTATCTGATATTGTTAATATAAAAATTTTAACAACTTAGCCTTGGCCACTGCCCAAAACACTTTGTAAAATTTTTTGAGGGGAGCAGGGGGCTACGTAAGTAGCCTGTTTGTATGTTTGTATGTCGCCAGCGCTACAGACTGTATTAATAGCGCTGACAGCGCTCTGCACCCTCGGCAAGAGATTCTGCGGTTGGACGGACAAGCAGTTAGCGAGTGGATAGAGAAGTGCAAGGATATGTTTTTCTTAGTGGAGACTCTGTGTTGGTAGGACACGCAATGTAAAGTGAGATGGAATTTCTTATAAGAAAATATACAAGGAAAGGTATGATAATGGATGTATGGTTGATAATGTTTGGGTAGTGAAATTATTGACAACGATATAATTTTTGGAACTGGATGTCACATGAATAAGGTAAAATTTTCTAAACACATTGTTCGCTCTTCAACAAGATCTTTCTTTTGCTAACCATATGCCTCCTAGCAGTTAGAGTCTATAGTAGTTAGAATCCTTTTATTTAGCTGGCTGTAGTTGCTACTTGCTACAATTGCTGTAGTTCATGTTATGAAGATTTCCTGTGGGGTAAGTGACTTATGAAGATGAGTGGGGTTTCCACAATCGGAATTCGTGATTGGTTTTGAGGATTAGGTGGACAGATAGACGGTCAAGAAAGTAGGACCAGTAGGGTTCCATTTTTACCGATTTTGGTGAAGAAATCCCAACAACGAAAATAGCTACGACAGTTACTGAAGATAAGGGCCGCATAAATAATTCCTACAGCCCTTTATTGGAATTGTTCTAGATGTAGTCGATACATCAGGATATTACTCGTAGCTACGCTTTCGATCCAAATCACGTTTACAGGATTGCAAATAAAATCCATTTGCCTATACACGTGGTAATTCAGATCACAGTATCAATGCCACCGCGTTTTAGAAGTGCAAGCATTCCCATTGCTTGAGAAACACTTCGGCTAATGAACGTTTTCTGGCTGTGGCGAGTCTAGTGGAGAATTCGAAACATTGTAGAATACGTTTGGCAGCTATATATCCGTTTATTTCCTGGGTTGGTGCAGAATTATCCTATTAAATTTATTCGCTAATAACAGTATTTTGTTATTTCGGTAAACATCCCGAATGATTGTCAGATAAGCGGTGACAAAAAGGTAGAAAATTCTTGTTTTTGAGTCCAGAAAGCTCTATGCAACAGAAAGTGCAGATCATTTTGCCATTTTGATTGCGAAATTTCCGGCTTATTCATGTCTGGGGTAATAATAGAGGGCTGTTTGCCTGGGTTGTCTGCTAGTGTAGTAAAGCTGTTTGCTACTGCAAGGGAGGTCTGGTTTGTCTTCGGTTCTAATCTCGATGGAGCAGATAGACTACTAGCAAAGCAATTTTAAGAAATTCGCGTGCCCCCAATTCGTTTTATTGCTACCTTTATTCTGCACCGGCAACCTGTGGATGTAAATATGAAGATCTTGTAGAATTTCTTACTTGTTACTGCTTACTTTTTCCCCTTCTGTCAACAACTGAATTGACTTACGTTTGGCGCTGTATGATTTTTGACTGAATTTCGCTATAAATCTTCACGCTTTGCTAAATTTTCACATTTTCATGGTAGGCTAGCAACGGTAATCCAGTAAGACTGGTCTGAACGTTGACACAGACCGTTTCGCGGCCGAATGCGCATAATATTTCGCTAATTCGTAACGATCTGGGGTACTTTGACTTACTAAAACAGTTATCTTATCTCGATAAGCTAAAATTCATTTTTATTAGTACAGTTCATTCTAATTAAAGTTTCTTCTTACATAAATTTTTTTTACATTTACGTGTTGTGTTTAACACAATAATCAGCATTAATATAGTCTTATACATGAAGAAAACAGTCTGACACAGTTCGGATGGTCTGTCAATTTCACGCCTGTGCATAGTATGTTGGTAGCACTTCGTCGCCTTGCCTGTTATGCTGTGTAGCAGACTTTGAAGCTGACCGGATCAGCATAACGAAAAGGGGAGGGGTCTCGCTCATTTTGTCCACGACTGTACATAGCTCAGTCCATAATCCTAGGCCAAGGTGCCAGCCAACCCGTTCTCCTTTGTCACAGCAATACTGCAAATACGGTTACTGCATTGGGCACTTTCCTTCCTCGGTCAACTGTTCGACCCAAACCATTTGGAGCGCCACGAACAACTCGAATTGCTTGCTCCCGAGCATGGAGGGAAAGACGACCAACTACAGGAAACGAGTAGTAGTGCACTAAAACAGACAAAATTTAAACATTAACAAGGAGCAATAATTGGCCGCACCGAAACCTCATATTGTTTAAAGGGGCTCTTGACATATGAACAATGACACAAGGTTCAACTCCCTTATCTGACAAGAATGTAACTTGAATGCAGCAATTTAGCTGCCAGTCTGCGCTAATAAGGTTCAATGTATGTACCTACAGCAAGCACATACGGCAAGGGAGCGCTGACAGTTGTGAATCTTAACAGACTAGGCCATGTAATTCAGCTGACCGAGATATACAACAAAGTCACACTGCAAGAGTATGTTTGAGCTACTGCGCTAGTGATACATTCAACCAGCGTACACAGTCGCAAGAATTAAGTTCGGTTCGAGAGAAACTTCACAACCAGCTTGTGATCCAGATCACCACTTCACGAACATGCGTTAGACTCGGATTTGTTCGAAGCGCAGCTAGGTTCACCGTTTTCATTTGCCAGAATTGCTACCAACAGGCAGCGTACACAGCGGCATCAGTAGACACAGGCCACCACTTCACAGCTCTGAGTACCACCACAGCGAAAGACAGTCGTGGCCAACCAAGGCAGCAGCAGCCGACTGACTGAATACGGGCCGGTCTCCACACTCCGGGCCCAACGCACTCCTCCAAATTCCTTCTCGCGACCGCCGTCCACACGCATCTTCTCGCTCACAACCCCGAACTCTCACGGCTAATTTCTCTAGTCGAACTCTCAAAATTCTCGCAAAGATCTTCTTCCCGAACGAAAGCGTCCTCTCACATCGAGCGCCTTTGCTCAAAGTGTAGGGAAGCCAAGGCGAAAAGGCTGCATGAAAACTGTGAAGAAATCTAAAAAGAAATGACTGTCGGAAGGACAGACTCAGCACACAGAAAAGACAAAAGACCTTCAGTGAAACTAAAAGCAAACGCGGTAACATTAAGAGTACAATGGGACTAGCGCTGTTAAATGCAGCGGAGAGAGCGGATAGATGGAAAGAGGGGAAGGACTTGTCCGAGGAATACTTAAAATCAAATAAGGCAGGAGGGATAGATAATCCTCCGTCGGAATTACTAAACTCATTAATGGAAGTGGCAACAAGCGACTATTCTCTTTGGCGTGTAGAATGTATGAGATTGGCGATACTCCGTCTGACTTTCGGGAAAACAGTACCGTCACAATCCCGAAGACAGCAAGGGCTGACAAGTGCGAGAATTATCCCACAATCAGCTTCACAGCTCATGCAGTGAAGTTGCTGACAAGAATAATCGTTTACAGAAGAACGAAAAAGAGAATTGAGGACCTCTTAGATGACGATCATTTCGGCTGTAAGAAAGGTAAAGGCACCAGAGAGGCAGTTCTGACGTTGCAGTTGATAATGGAAGCAATACTGAAGATGAGGTTATACGCCTCCTAGAGTGGTGCCCGCTCCTCGCCAGCTTCAGCAGACTCCCGTGGAGCAAGCGGTCTGATGACCAGGACAGTGGTCGAAACCAGTCACCAGTAAATACATAAATATTTTTATGCGACTGGGACAATTTCATTAAAAAAATTTAAAATTTGTTACAATCGATGATTTTCCAATAGAATCAAGGTAAATAATCCAAAGAAATTTAGGCCGGTTAAAGCTGACGCACCATCCTGGACGCCATCACCTTCGAAGGCTTTTACGAGCCACCAGTTTCTACAATAAGCGTTTCTGATCGACCTTGCTCTCTCAGGACTCAACTTTAGGACTTCGTATCCAAAGGTCTTACACTTTTTTGTGATTGTGACTGCCAGACATCTGTGCAAACTGTGGCCCGTCTGAGAGTTTGGCAGTTTCGTTTTTTATTGCTTAGTGAGCCATTGCCAGGTCACTTCAGGTTACAGGACCAGAGGTGGTGCAGTGTTATTTCACTTTCGGAAGGCCTTCGACTCGTTCTTTAAAATTAGCAGTGACGTAACCACGAGGAAGTGTGATAAGACGATATTTACAACAATACACAGAGGTTAGAAACAAACGCATAATACGTTGTGCCAGATGACACACTGGCCATTATTCAAGACGAAACCCCTATATTGGGTAGTTTGGGCATGGTAGAAACTCGAAGCCTGAGAATGGTGACGTCAATGATATTTATTTCTATAGATCATATTCCCTCCACAGGGACCAAATAACAAATTCGAAGACACGTGTTTCATATTGGAAAAGTATCATTTCTCGTACCGCTCATAGTATTAAGCATTGCGCCGGTGCAGTTCGTATGGCTTCTTTACACTGATGGCTAATGGACTGCATAACTAACTAGAATACCAAACTAATATTTGTAAAAATCTTTGCTGTCATCGTTCTCAAATTTCCATGCTGTACAGCCTTGAAAGAATGGTTTACCAGATAGTCACTCCCTTTTGAGGAACGATCAATTAACCGTACATTAGAACTAGCAATATTTGTTACTGACTGTTTGGCAAATACTTTACATTGCACGGCATTATGAACTCCTCAGTTTCGAAGAAACACAGGTACACAGATATGCAAAATATTATGACCAATTACTTAACAGCGGTTTGATCCACCTTAGCAACGCAATGCAACACTGTTTCCGTATGGCATAAATTCGACATGTAATTGACAGGTTTCCGGAGGTATTCGCCACCACATGTCTCCGCAAAGGTCAGTTAACTGTTGAAGATTAGAGTGTGGTTGTTTGTGGCCGTACATATCAGGCATATTTAGGGGGGAAAACATCAACGTGAGTACACTCAAACCTTTGGTACCTGATCGTTTCGCGTGCCTTGATTTTGGGCATTATTCACTCGCGTTACTATTGGCAGCGCGCATCGGTGGTCGCTTGTCGCTGATTATCTCTGGCAGAGCGAGTTCGAATGTAGACCTTGAGCACCGTTCGTGGGTCAGTAAGGGCGAGGCAGTGAGTGACAGTGGACCAGAGGGAATCACGGTCCGAGTTCCGGACATAATTGGCCAGTCGGCCTTTAGCTCTGCTCATGTCAAGACTTGGTGTAACTGGTGTGCTATGCAGGACTGGGTTTTGGGAGCCGCACTGGATATTTCCAGGATTATCAAATATCTGCCCCATCGCGCGTTTATGGACAGTATTTCTCACACTACGATATGCCCACCTCTACTGCCTGTGCTTGGTGGGTTACTGAAACATTTGTTTCAGTGTAATTGTCTGAGTTTAGGCTCTGTTGCTTCAGAGTATATACATCTGATCAGTGGAATATTTGGCGGTATATGTAAGTGTGCCTGCGTTCGGGATTTCTGTGTACCATTGAGAGCTTCAAAAATGGTTCAAATGGCTGTGAGCACTATGGGACTTAACATCTGAGGTCATCAGTCCCCTAGAACTCAGAACTACTTAAACCTAACTAACCTAAGGAAATCACACACATCCATGCCCGAGGCAGAATTCGAAACTGCGACCATAGAGGTCACGCGGTTCCAGACTGTAGCGCCTAGAACCGCTCGGCCACCCCGGGCGGCTATTGAGAGCTTCATTGCAATTTATTTGTGTTGGTTATATGCACTGTGAAAGACTAAACTCACTGGTTAACCTTAATGTTACATTTTTCCCATTGAAATGGCTCTAGCCTTTCTTGTGCCTTAGTATTCTGGGAACCTGTTTTGGCGATAAGCTGTGGCAAGAATTTTGCTGGTTCAGTTGTGATCTTAATTGTTTTTAAGGATTTAGGAATTATTATTTTATTTTGTATTTTCTTTGCTTTAACATAAATTTCCTGTATTTAATATATGTGCTAAAATGATGTTGTAGATTTCTATGTCTAGATGCTACGGAAGGAAGAATTGCTTTTAAGATCTAATTATTAATATATAAGCTTTTTATTTTCCTTACATAACTGTTTGGTTTTGCTAAATTACCATCAGATCTTATTCTCTGAACATTTATTAAGTTTTCCTGTATCGAATTTTATTCAGCTAAGTGGTTTAAGACACACTATCTTCGCTATTACCAAGCATTCTTGATATTTTGTAAATTTTGTTAAAGATATTAAAGACGCCTTACGCTGACCGTTTCTCGAGAAGGTAGCCATTAGTATTTGCTTAACTAGTTTGTTTGGCCTATTTTTTCGCTAAGTGCTGTTTGTTAATAGCCCTACTTAGGTTCCTGAGCTCCACGGATGGGTTTTCAGCGATTGGTGGCCGCGGGGTGTTGCGGTTACGAACAGCCTTGATGTTTATTGGCTGCATTGCTGTGTGCCCACGATTGCCTTAGCAAGCTAGTTCGCGTTGCCTGCTACTAAATTTTTAGTAATGGCTATGTTACGTAATGTTCTGATCTATGGGACCTTATTTAAAGTTTAATTTAAATCTCTACATCTCCTTTGGAATATACTTGTATTGCCTCTGTTATAAATTTCGAGTAGCTAAGATTTTTCTAAACTTGCTTAAGCAAATGGTACGGTCTTGATAATGTTACTTGAATATTTCAAAATCATTTAACCATAGTCACTGATTTAGAGCCTAAATTCGAATTGTAGGCTACTTGCCTCACGTGTGTACAACCTTAATCTGTTTGCTTGTTTTGGTACTTGATAAAATTTTCAGTAGATTTCATGTTCATTTTAGCAGTATGTTTGTCCTCTTGTGTGTAAGGGCCTTTTTGATTAAAAAAATTATTTTTCCAAACCTCCTTTGAAGGTCTGAAGTGGCTTTTCCTTAAACTATCTTAAAGATATCTTTGCTGTTGAGCTTTGAGCAGCTTCTGTTTTATAAGGAAAGAAGTTTTTGAGTTTTATTTTTTGCTGTTTTACATTTATTGTGGGACTATGTTTTGTGGCTTGTTGAGATAAAGCCAATCGTTAAAGATGATTATTGCTGTAAGCAAATATCTGGACACATTCTTTCGTTCAGAATTGTTTGTGATCATAGTTTTTATTAATTCATGCTATTACGTGGTGATTGAAAAAATTTAACCATTTAAACAACAAATGACGCTGCTGTTCTCAGATCGCCCTTCCATGGTATGCTTGCCCCTCCCCATCCTGTGTTTAGGGATTTCACACTGTAATAGAAGTATGGACTAGTAACACTAATAGTTGTTCTGCTGGAAGATAACATCAACATGGAGAAATTAGGCATGCAGCGAGACAAATGGTACGCAGTAAGGCTCGCGTATGCCACAGCTGCCTTAGTCCTTTCGGTTACTATCACATGTTTCATGGAATCCGGGAGAACGTTCCTCTTGCCTCCCACCCCCCTCACTCCCTCCATCCCAGCTGAACGGCATCCATAGCACGATGCAAGATTAGAGACAGCAGTTTGCCTGTGTGACGACGTATCCAGGCACTACAGTCGACCTAGCGTAACAAGAAACACTATTCATTCGATCAGGCGACACTTTCCGCTGATCAAGAGTACAGTCTCCCTGATGACTCCGCAATCGTAATTGACACTGTTGTTGGGTCAACATGGGAATACGAAGGGGCCGTCTGCTGTGGATCGGCGGCCGAGGTGGCCGAGCGGTTCTAGGCGCTACAGTCTGGAACCGCGTGATCGCTACGGTCGCAGGTTCGAATCCTGCCTTGGGCATGGATGTGTGTGATGTCCTTAGGTTAGTTATGTTTAAGTAGTTCTAAGTTCTAGGGGACTGATGACCTCAGACGTTAAGTCCCATAGTGCTCAGAGCCATTTGAACCATTTTGCTGTGGATCATTACGTTCACCAAACTTGTGTCTGCCACGAGCACTGTCCTCTGTCATAATATCTGCCACAGATCGCCACCTATCGAGCTTCACAGAGTGGACAAGACTCCTATGTGGTGTGGAGTCCAACTACATTTCGTCTGCCCTTTGGTGCGCCATTTTGCAACAACTTCCCGTAGTGGTTCACGAATGTAACTTGTGACCAGTCGAATAGCTTCAGATGCTCGTTCTCAGGTAGCAGGGCATAACAATCTTCCCTTTGTTAAAGTCACTTCCGTCGGTGTATTTCCCTATTGGCGAATCGTATCATCGCTAGAATGATTCGTCATTCGTCTCTGTTCAGATGCTATTCTCTCCTTGCCCGCAAGGCCACCACGTGGCATACAGTCTCCCAGTGGGCAGTGGTAATACTGTTTGATCTCATCAGTGCTCATGATGGGAGGGGATAGAGTGGACATTACGAATGCGTCCACGCGTCGAACTGTCGATGAAATTGCGAGAAATGATAGTAACGCAGCATCCGCTTCGCATCCACATTGCCGTTCGATACCCCAAGGGGGTAAATTGAGGTACTACTGGCCTTTAAACATTAGGCGACTAGGTTGTGCACTAAAATTAGAATCGTCTGTACAGACTTGTACTACAACAGGACAGGGAAATATAGCTGCCGTGAAGCACCCAACTAAGCAGTTTGTATAGCTTTCTTCATGAACGCAAGCGGCTGCTAAACAGATGTCAAACGGGAGTGTTCTGGAAATAATTCATTGAGCTGCACATGTTCGCCGGACTGTGCAAAAACTGGGAGCTGATCCTTCATACAAACGAGAGTAGTGTTATGGCCGTAAATAGCAAAATGATTCGACATATCTCGACTACAGTATTGTAGCACGGGTTCTGGAATCAGGCGCAATCATCAGATGCCTATCGTTCCTCATCATACACGACTTAAGGTGAGACGATCACACACCCTTTGTTGGAAACAGGATACAAAAGTCCTAGAAGGAATACAAAAGTATTAACTCATACACAAAGGATACACCTACAATTTTTCACCATTTTTGCAGAAGTACTGAAAGTTTTTCTGAAAGTCGTACCTGAAAGTACTGTCTAACGGAAGACGCTAAGGGCCACTTTTAAACCTTCATAAGCACGATTTGAACAGGTGAACGAAACGATGAAATAATGATGTTGAGTAACTATGGAAAAGCACTATGCGACAGGATATATAGGCAGCAAGATAAGAAAATAGATGAATAGTTGTCGAGGGCCGTAGTAATGCTATGTTGAACCAGCATAAAACTGTGGCTTGATTTGTTACTTAGTTAATTAAACAGGAATGGTCTTCGGTACGGAACTCTACATTCGTAGTTGAACAATGAATAATTATCTATGACATGCATGCGCAGTTTGAGAGTTCGGTATCGGCAAAGAATTTCACTTGGTCATAGAACAACAGCGAGGTCGACAATTCATCGTGAAAATTTGTGCGGAATTACGCGAAGGAGTAGCAGCTCAAGTTTAAAAGCCCGCGTTTGTGGCTGGCGGAACTTTGTGATTGACATATGTCGCTGCACCAATGACGGTTTGAACAGAGAATCAATCAGGAATGAATTGCAAACCGTTATCGCTCAGGAGCTTGAAAGCTACGTTTTCTTTTAAATATACACCGGCACACGCAAAATATCTGGCTGACATAATACTCTTGGGTTTCCAGCCGGATGAGTTCGTTGAAATTATGCGAAATTATGATGGGTGTGACTAATACTATCTTAGATAATGGGAGTCACACTCGTCGAAACGTCGCGTATTTCCTACGCTCTCACTCTGCTGGAAATGCGAGAACTTAAATTAGTTCCACACTCCGAGAAAGATAACGAGATCAAAATACGTCACATTTTTCTTAACTAAGTTATGGGGTTCCTTTACCTTGCTCACGAGTCATAATACTCTACTCAGTTACTTCCTAGTTCCTATGGGCTGCTCCTACAAACACTATGGAAGGATGACATTACTCATTTACTTCTCAGTGTCCTGTGCACTATTCCGACAGTCACTTTGGAAGTATGACATTTCAGAATAATCGTATGATTACAGTCCAGGCCACACATTTATATGTGTCAGAAACTCTTCACGGAATGATAACGACTGTAAAAGTACACTGCTGGCCATTAAAACTGCTACACCAAGAATAAATGCAGATGATAAACGAGTATTCATTGGACAAATATATTATACTAGAACTGACATGTGATTACATTTTCACGCAAGTTGGGTGCATAGATCCTGAGAAATCAGTACCCAGAACAACCACCTCTGGCCGTAATACCGGCCTTGATAAACCTGGGCGTTGAGTCAAACAGAGCTTGGATGGCGTGAACAGGTACAGCTGCCCATGCAGCTTCAACACGATACCACAGTTCATCAAGAGTAGTGACTGGCGTATTGTGACGAGCCAATTGGTCGGCCACCATTGACCAGACGTTTTCAGTTGGTGAGAGATCGGGAGAATGTGCTGGCCAGGGCAGCAGTCGAACATGTTCTGTATCCAGAAAGGCCCGTACAGGACCTGCATTATCCTGCTGAAATGTAGGGTTTAGCAGGGATCGACTGAAGGGTAGAGCCAAGGGTCGTAACATATCTGAAATGTAACCTCCACTGTTCAAAGTGCCGTCAATGCAAACAAGAGGTGACTGAGACGTGTAACCAATGGCACCCCGTACCATCACCCCAGGTGATACGCCAGTATGCCGATGACGAATACACGCTTCCAATGTGCGTTTACCGCGATGTCACCAAACACAGATGCGACAATCATGATGCTGTAAACAGAACCTGGATTCATCCGAAAAAATGACGTTTTGCCATTCGTACACCCAGGTTCGTCGTTGAGTACACCATCGCAGGCGCTCCTGTCTTTGATGCAGCGTCATGGGTAACCACAGACATAGTCTCCGAGCTGATTGTCCATGCTGCTGCAAACGTCGTCGAACTGTTCGTCCAGATGGTTGTTGTCTTGCAACCGTCCTCATCTGTTGACTCAGGGATCGAGACGTGGCTGCACGATCCGTTACAGCCATGCGGATAAGATGCCTGTCATCTCGACTGCTAGTGATACGAAGCCGTTGGGATCTAGCACGGCGTTCCGTATTACCCTCCTGAACCCACCGTTTCGATATTCTGCTAAAAGTCATTGGATCTCGACCAACGCCAGCAGCAATGTCGCGATACGATAAACCGCAATCGCGATAGGCTACAATCCGACCTTTATCAAAGTCGGAAACGTGATGGTACGCATTTGTCCTCCTTACACGAGGCATTACAACAACGTTTTCCAGACAACGCTGTTTGTGTATGAGAAATCGGTTGGAAACTTTCCTCATGTCAGCACGTTGTAGGTGTCGCCACCGGCGCCAACCTTGTTTGAATGCTCTGAAAAGCTAATCATTTGCATATCACGGCATCTTCTTCCTGTCGGTTAAATTTCACGTCTGTAGCACGTCATCTTCGTGATGTAGCAATTTTAATGGCCAGGAGTGTAAATATACACTGGGATTACGCGGACTCTAGGGGAAGGTCGCTACAACCACTTACCACCTGAAAATCTATTATGGAATGTGTAAAATGTTATTGGTGTATTACGCATAATATGTCTCTTAGCTTGTGGAGGTTAATTCGAGGGAGATAGTTGGCAACGGAGCGGCAGCGTATAGGAAAAGCTGTGGACGGTGTCATATTGAGTATGAAACAGAGAATATCGAAAACGTATTTCTCCATGTTTTCCCGGCGGGCGAATATTCCATCATCTGGACGTGCATCCACGTTATTATTAACTCCTGTCCCGATGCTTTAGCGTGACATCCTTTCAAAAACTGTTGCAATACCGTTATCTTAGGCCATTTCGCGTTTAGTCTGGTGTTGTCTAAAGTGATTTAAAATCTTGCAAGTGACTCACCTTGAGAAAGGCTGTAAGGTTGTCAGCCGAAATATCAGACAAGAATTAATAATATTGCTGATGTACCAGTATATCGGGAATACGATGAAATATTCGATCCGCCGAAAAAATTCAAGAAACACATGGGGTTCCTCTTCGGGGAGGAGCTTTTATACATCCGGAGGTTGGACAACCTACGGAACCTGAGAGGAAGATTATTAAGTTCTTTGAACTTATCACTAAGATGTCGCAAGCTGTCATATTATACTTAAACTTGCGAAAGTGGTACATTTTATTAAGATTGCCGCTGCTGATAATATTACTTCTAAAGCAAGTTTGGAATTGATTGAAGTGAGTATCGGCTATAGGCCTACTCGCCAAAGTTTCGATTTGGTCTCGAAAAATTTGTACCACTTACATCTCAAGATAGCAGCTAGCGTCCCTGTTGTTTCCTGGGAATGAATCGATGGCGTAACTGGGGCAAAATCAGACGGGACCCATCAAAAATCTACCATAAGACAAGGTGCGAAGTTTAACTGCCTGGCTGCTTTCCCTCAGCGCGAGACGTCTTTTTTAACGAATGAGGAACGGGACAACTCGACGATTGCCGTTTTAGGAAAGGTCTAGAATTTTGCTCCCACGCCGAAGCCCTTGTCATTAACATCATTTTTCGGAATTGAAGATGCTGTTAGAAAACTACCTAATGACGCTGCTGTGGAAATAAATTGTGAAGAATGCCGAGCTCTAACAAAATTCCGACCACAGAGAAACATAATATCCTCGTCTGAGACAGCTGCACTTCGTAAACTCCGGTACGATTTCCAGACGGTAGTCCTTCTTGTAGATAAAAGCAACGCTACTGTCTGTAGAGATGTCTACATAAAGAAAATGTACAGCTTACATGAGGATACAACATATCGTAAGATTCCTTAAAGCTTTATTAATGGTTCTGTCAACAGTTGCAGGATTTAATAGGTGATTATTTTCGATCTCCCATAGGTTCATTTTCAAGCCTGGCCTAGTAAGGCTACAAAAAGAGTACACAGTTGTCAGTGAACAGTGAATACAAAAGTAGTACTAGAGTAAAAGTTCAAATGTAACAGAAATTAATTGTTCGAATACAAACATACCCGCAGTGGCAGTGCCTATCTTAATATTAAACAACGAGTGGCAACACATGCTCTATAAATGTTTGCAGGATGAGTGCCACAATCCACACATGCCTGTTACCAATCCAAAATCAAACTGGAGGTCAACATTGCCAACAGAATCAGGAAACTTTCACTGACAACTAAGTACTGTTTTTGTAGTCTCAGTAGATTGAATTTGTAAGGGTTCGAAATTAGTCGCCTAATAAATACTACAACTGTTGATTGAAACTCTAATTAACTCCTAAAGGAATTTAAAGAAAGTTGCTGTTCGCTGTCAACGATATGTTGGAGCTGAAGAATGAAGTATCATAAGATTGACGATGATCCCAGTGCATGCGTTCACTTCTGAACTCCAGCCTCCTACCCAACGAAGTTATCAGCAGACTGAAGGGACACAGCCCTGTGCCTCCACGATTATACTGTCTTCCCAAGAAACCTAGCATGGGGCATATACCAAGAGCATTGCAATTTAGATCAATAGAGAATAACATCGACGCATCTACTTATTGGTTGGGAAAATATTTAGCCTTGTTGTTGCTACGATCTGTAGTTAAATACGAACGTCATATCCACCAGGAGTAACAGGACTGCGGTCAAGTGAATACGTGAAGCAATTGGCGCCAGTACCCCTTTCTTATAGTGTCATCTTTGCCATTGACTTCGCTTAGGCCGGCCGCGAGTCAGTTGTTCATCGCGGTCTCGGCTATTTAAGCCAGCAGCCATCATTGCGTGGTCTGTCAGTTGCTGTTACAACACGGTCGGGAGGTTGGCCCTTACTTGGTGCGCATACTCAGTGCGCGTGGTATTACTGGAGTGCTGCGGCCAGAGACGGTGGAAAGGTTTTGGGTTCCGGCACGACACGTGGTGTTTGGCTTTTCTCGCCACGCAGTGCATGTTGAGAACAAATGGTTCAAATGGCTCTGAGCACTATTGAACTTAACATCTGAGGTCATCAGTCCCCTAGAACTTATAACTACTTAAACCTAACCAACCTAAGGACATCACACACATCCATGCCCAAGGCAGGATTCGAACCTACGACCGTAGCGGTCGCTAGGTTCCAGACTGAAGCGCCTAGAACCGCTCGGCCATCACGGCCGGCTGTTGAGAACAAGAGCTTGCCGGAGCGTCGCCTGGCGTTAACCGTTCGCCTAGGCATGGGGCGTGTGTTTGATTTAAACAGGTACAGGTGTATGCTTATATATATTTGTTAATGGCTAACTATGTCATCCTCAGCGACGAGATTGATATGTCAAAGTTATGTCACACGTTGCATGATAACGAGGCTTGGGCTTTCCGTCTTGGTTTCCTACCACTTGATGAAGGATCTGCAGCTATATGCAAGGAAATGCGGTGAGGCCCCCCATTGGGTGATGGTATATCTAAAATTCTTGTAACCTTGGTGATTAACTATCAAAATTTGCACCTTAACTAACGAGTAACGAAATACTATGTTTATCGTAAAACTACATCAGATTCCATGAAAGCCTAGTTCTGGTGGGCTGCTGCCATTTAAAGTAATACTCAGCTGTTGCTATTACATTTCAAGGAACAACCTTATTTACGCGTGTATTGCAGTATTTAAACGAATTCTTAAGTGTTGGCTTAGTTTTTTTTTTATTTTGGCGGGCCTTCCTGTTTTAATGTTATGTTTTATTCTTTTCTGTAACATGAAAGTGCAACTGCAAGTGTGCTGTTGCACTTGATGTATTGCACTTGATGTTGTGCAGAGCGCAGTGTATTTTGTCCGGTACGGTGGGGCGACTTGTCGACTTGACGACTTGGCCGTTGCCAGTGGAACTGTGCTTCGTTGGACCGGGCTCCATGTTCCTGGCCTTCTATCTCGATCTCGTCCTTGAGTATTGCTGCTCTCTTTGTTCCTGGCTCTGTCAGGTCGTTAAGCCCTGTAGCTCGTTCCTCTGCCGCTTTGTCGGATGCACCTTTCACTCGAAATTTGAAATTAAATCTGTGAATGTACGTCACTCTTTAATTAGTGCCCAGTCAGATTGCTCATTCTCCGCCTTATTCAGTATTCCCTAATTAGCCATTTGTATCGTATTTGTATCTTGTATGGTGACTGAAGTTTAATTATATAAAGGAGGTTTTCATGTGCGAATGTTCTCGGGGAATGTTTAGATGCTGATGCGCTGTTTTTTTTTACTAATTGTTTGTTATTTAATTAGTGCCTACCTGTACTGGCATCAACTGGATTTTCCTTAGCTAGAAGTTTGCGTATCCGGTGTTTTCATTGCCGAGCGTTAAAGTTTTAGAAGTTGCCTTATTGTTACTTTTGTACCTTAAGTTATGCCTTAATGTTAAACCCTGGTATGAATTTATATTGCGAAAGAGAAGTCATTGTACAGGGTAGCCCTGCGGGTTCAGAGTTTGGCAATTTTTGGTTGTGTTAAGTATTTACATTAACAGAAATTTTCTTAATGTTTTATGCATTTGTTATGCAGATTTCAACGGGGGCTTAAGAAAATTTTTATTGTCCTCCTGTGAAGCTGCTAAATTTATCCGACTTATTGTATTGAAATTGTGCAAGCTAATAAACGTTGTTTAACACAAGCTGTGTACGTCTGGTAATTGAATCTCTTATTTCCTGTCAGCACCAAGTTTGTCAATTTTGGAAAAACACAAAAAACTCTCTACCATCATTCTACATGTTTTGGTAGTGACTTCGGTATTTTTTTTGGAAGTAGTATGATTGCAAATCATTGTACCAAAGAAAAAATATTTTTTGTTATTTAACATTAGTGTCAATGGAACGAAAATAAATTTTAGTTGACTGGTGTCTACAGTAAACGAGTAGAGCAAACGTAGTTTTATTGTATAATTCTCCATATTTTTAGGATTTGTAAATAAAACTATGCTTGGAGGGACAGAATTTTGAATGATATTGAGACTACATTACTGATACACAAATGAAACCATCAACTACTTCAGTCGTCACAGTAGGAGCTACTCAGTCCTCAAACAAATTCCGCAGCACATTCTGCCTCTGTAGTAGGCCATTGTAAAATGCTGTCATAAAATGTTTCGTACCCCACCAGGTAAGGCCTTAGGGCATTTAGATCTCGCATCTTCTGGATATTGACAGGAATTATGGCTCAGACATAAACACGAATAGAAAATGGCCAAAAAGTATATTATTTCAGACTGCACTACAATACTTTAGGTAAACGTTTAAATGAAAGACAATAGTTACACCTAATAATAATTTTTTCTAATATATTGTTTGTAAACTTACTTTTCCTGAAGGGTAGGCCAAATTGGTGGGTAAGTCAAGAGCAGGCTCTGTTTTCAGTATTGTTAAGGTTGACTGAATGTTTTCATAAATATGTGGCTTTACAACCACTCTTCCAGGAGTATTACTGTTTTAACAAAATTGTTTGTGTGTGGATATCTTGAAATTCTCCTTTTGGTCTTTCGGAACACCTCTACCAGACGTTTCGTATGAGTTAGTAAGCTTTTTGTATACATGAGGCCACTAGGTTTCGAAACTTCTGATATCGTGGAAGGAAGCTTTGTGTACAGTAAAATGATTTGTTTTACTGGCTTTCATTATAAGCTCCATATATTGCTCTGGTGTACAAATTCGATCCACTTTTTTCACGATACGCTTTATAGCCCCAAAGTCTCTGTAACATGGTGAATACGAGTGACCACGAACAGGGAAGTTGTGGGTGATACTGTCAGATATCCCTTTGCCACGGAGGTTCATCAACAACTGTGTGGTTCTTGTTCTGTCCTGATGCACCATCACTAAAAGGAGTCAGACTCTTTACTTTACTGGATATTTCAGTCTCTATGTAATTCAATAAAAAACTGCACACCTCAGAACTGAAAACCAAACTGAGACATTTACCGAATAGAAGAACAATTAAAATTACACTGACTTAAGAAAGCTCTGCCCTTCATATTAAAAGGAAGTCTAAAACTAAAACTGGGCGAAGAGCACACTAATTAACATACTACATCAAATTAACACATCAAGGAACCTTTGAAAACAAGCAATAAAACTCTATTCCCTTTCGCATTTGCCGAAATACTTAGACTCCGCTCAGCGGAAACAACACTTGGAAGCATTAGACTTCGTAAATTCAGTATAACACTCCATTATTCAGAACCATCCTTAACTGACCTCCGGCAGATACTACGTGCCACCATTAGTTTCACAAATCTTCGCAGGTTAACAGCAACACGTGAATCATACGTAACTTAATGCTTCCAGTTACGCGATGAGAAGATGTCCAGCCTGAGATGACGGACACGCCACCGTTTCGCACGCAAACGCGCCGACTAATCAGCACCGTACACCCGGCGCGCGCCAAAACGGCAAGGACAGCGAGGACGGCGAGGCCCAGGCACAGCGCATAGAGACGAGGGCCTGCCTTCAAAAAATGTTGCCTCGTTGAACGCCGACGGAAGAGAGCGCTCGGCTACTGCCAAGCCGGAAAACGAAAGGCGGAACAGTCAGAGATACAAGACCAGATGAATGGCGATATCAGCTACGCAAGTGAACTAGCGCCAGTCGTCACGGCTCAGATATACCACGGATTTCCATAAACACAGTCTTGCAAACATGTTTTAGTACACCGCCAATCTATACATTATATCTGTACCTTCAGTATGCCTACCACTTTCTTTGCCTGACCTTTCGTCTGGACCTTGTTTTCCCCGTCTACGCTTGACTACATTAACTTCAGTCAAAGTCTGAATATAGATATCTTGACAGTTTTTATTTTCAAGACAACGAAAATATCTCCACCTTTCACTAATGACGTCCTGGTTAATGTTTAAATAACAATTTGCACTGCACATACAAATGATACTGCTGGGCCTCTTTTTCATAGGTACTTCCTTTCCAGAGTAAGAAACATGACCTTCTCTTTTCACCCTTGCATTCCGAATACGATTACGTTTGTACGGGTCATCGTTTGCTACTCATCATTTCATTTTGTACCGAGGTTCGTCTTCTGAACTTGCAAACATCTCACTTTGATGTAGGCTTACTGTTATCACAAACCTATGAACACTGGAAAACAGGACTTATTCGAAAGCTCAAGCTAACTGATGAGTGACGACAATGAAATCATTTGAGTATCTGACTATTGTTGATTCAGAACGCGTACGTTACCCCTAAACTAGTCTGCGATTACTCTCGTGCCAACTGGGACTCCATAAACACCCAGGTTGAACTCCACAACCTTACCCTCCAATCTCCTGCTGACGTCTTCCGTACCGCTACCTTCCTCCACCAGATCTTGACTGACGCTGTAGCCACCCATGTCCCTACCAAAGCCATCCACCCTCACCACCTGGCCCTGCCCCACAGGCATTGTGAATCCCATCGACTCTACTGCTCCTTCCTCCACACTCGTGACTGGACCGGGTCACACTCGCCACTGGCGATTACGACGATACATCCACAACATGCTTACTGCAAAGAAACGCCGTGCCTGGCGACAGACATGCACACAACTCAATGCCACACTCCCAATAAACTCTTC
This sequence comes from Schistocerca piceifrons, assembly GCF_021461385.2. Lineage (NCBI taxonomy): Eukaryota > Metazoa > Arthropoda > Insecta > Orthoptera > Acrididae > Schistocerca > Schistocerca piceifrons. The sequence goes on along the minus strand of NC_060138.1, from coordinate 488,492,125 downwards.
CAAGTATTGGTCTGCTTTCCACCGCCTTATTGGGAACCATGCTTCTCTGCAATATCCTCTCCTCCATGACGATTGTCCCTTTCCTGACAGCCTCAGTAAGGCCAACTACTTCGCCTCCCACCTATCCAAAGTCTTTTCCACTCCCATGGTTCCAAATTTGATTATTCCCTCTTACCCGACGTCATCGAATGTATGAATACACTCCCATCACTACACAGGACATCATCCTCAAACTCTGCACTAAACACTACATTGCTCCTGGCCGTTATCGCATTACCTATTGCCACCTCAAACACTGTCACCCTTCCTTCCTTGCAATCATCGCTCTATGTGTCTCACCTTGGTGTTCAGAAAGCTCTTAGAATCCATCCTTCCCCAGTGCATCCATCACCACCTCTCCAACAACCACCTCCTCCCCAACACGCAAAGTGGCTTTCATCTTCCCTTCTCTGCTGACGACCAACTCTTACACCTCATCCATCTCCTCTCCCTCCAGCTTAACTCCCGTCGCTCCACCTTTTTTGTATCCCTAGACCTCGTATGACCTTGTATGGCATCCTGGTCTCCTATTTAAAGTCCAGCCCTATGCCCTTCCTACCAACTACATCCATTTGATTGCCTCCTTCCTCCACCATCGACCCTCCTATGTCACAGGTCGTAACACTGTTTCCCTGTGGGTGTGCCTCAGGGCTCTGTCCTCTATCCTCTCCTCTCCCTACTGTACACAGCAGATATGCCCCAAGCCCCCCTCCAGTCCACTTCCCGTAGTATAATGATACCACCTTCCTTGCCCTTGCTCCTAACCCTTTAACAATCCCAACACCTTCTCCATAATCACCGTGACCTCCCTCCCCCCCCCCCCCAGGGGGCTCACGGTTCTTCCATGAGTTCAATTAGTTTGTGCATGGCACACACTGGGCTCCAAGCTATTGCAGACCATTCTTCATTCCATGGCTGCATTTCCTTCACTCTGCACCCTCCCTACCTGTCCTTGCTCCTTCCCCAATGACACTTCCTTCCCCTCTCTCGGTGTTCTGATCTATGTCGATCTGGCTGTCCACCTGGTTTCCTGTATTGGTTGCAATTTGTTTCTTTTGCCTGTTCTTTCATCCTTTTTGGGGTTAAGTCCTCAATTGAGGTTTGACCTCCACATCAAAATTTCCTGTTTTTAGGGTGAGCCATATGGGGAAGAACTTCCTCCCTAGCAGCTATTGTGTGGATTTCTCTTCCCCCTTCCTTCCTCTCTCCCTTTCCCACTGTAGCCCCCTTCCACCCTGCTAGGTCACCAACACATGTATCCAGTCTGTGTGGTGGGGCTGTTATGTACCCTTACTGCTGAGCCCCCTGACAACATAGGGATCACACTACTGATACCTGAGCTGTTCCCTCTTTATGTGGACCATGGAGTAGTTGCTTATATTCTTGGGCCTTTAGAACTCCTGACAATGGCTGCTGTGCCAGACAGCCCTTGCTGTGGCTGGGTGGTGCCCATGGGGAGAGCCTCTGGTTGGAGTTGGTGGTATCAGGACAGATGCTTGACGCATGAAGCGAATCAAGATGCAAAAATCTGGCCATTCTCAAATGGCTGTCTCATCAAATGGTGAAGGATCCTTGAATGCTTCTTTGCATGACCTGGCAACCTTCCCCTCCCTGGATACACGATGGGAGGAGGGTCAGGCTTGCCGTCTTGGGATGAAACCCTTTCTCCATTACCTCATCTGTACTAGAACAGATGGCAACACATTCACCACCACAAAGCCATTGTTTTTCGTGGAATGTATCAAGGTCAGCTTGGTAAAGTGGAGTCTCTTAGTAAGATGCAGTCAGGCTCCCTGTTGATCAAAGCTTTTCTGCCACCCAATCTACAGACCTTTGTGCCTGTGATCTTCTTGTCAATGTCCCAGTGCCTATCACTCCTCACCAATCTCTGAATATGGTTCAGGGAGTAGTTTTGATATGGACCTCGTCCTGCAAATTGATAGTTTTGCATATGGACCTCGTCCTGCAAATTGATGAGGAACTTTGGGCTACTCTGGAGTGGCATGGCATTCATTTTGTTTGACATGTGCAGAGGGGTCACAAAGACAACTGCACCAATATTGGCGCCTTCATTATGGCTTTCGAGGAGGATACCCTTCCAGAGAAGGTCAAGGTTATGTGCTACAGATGTGACGTGAAGCCGTACATTCTTCCACCTACGTGGTGCTTTTGGTACTCGCATTTTGGGCAAATGTCTTTCCAATGTATGGCGAACCATTTGTGTGGTGACTGTGGCCACCCGCTCCATTAGGGAAGCCCCTGTATTCCACCACCTGTGTGTGTCAATTGTGCTGACTGCCACTCCCTACACTCGCCAGATTGCCTGGCTTACAAGACAGAAAAGAGGATCCTAGAATACAAGTCTCTGGATCGCCTGTCTTATGCTGAGGCTCACCAAAAGTATGAGAGACACCGTCCAGTGTCACTATCTTCAACTTTTGCCTCTGTTACTTCCTTTCCTCCTCCCCCCTCATCCTTACCTCAGCATTGTCCCTGTCTCCCTTCCCCCTCCTCTGCAGTTCCCCTCCTGGGGCCTCTCTCCCTGGCGTCTCTCAGGGCAAAAGACTGTTACCACCACTCGACCACGAGACGCACCATCTGTGCACCCCAAGGTAGCCTGATCTCTTTCGGTTCTAGATCTCGCAGAAGCCTATACTCCCCCTGTGCCCTGCCTTCCTCCACCTCAGAAAGAGAAGAAGAAGAAACATAAATCCCAAGACAAGGCGTCTCCCCAGAGGAGCCATTTCCCCCTCGAAACCTGTGTCTGACATCTTATTTATGAATATCACCCCATCCTTGTCCGTGACAACTACTGACTGAGTAACCTGACCTCCTTCTTCGCTTCTTCATGTCTATGTTGAACTCACACCACATGATCATCCAGCGGAGTTGCAATGGGTACTATCGTTACTTACTGGAAATGCTGCATCTTGTCTCCTCTTATTCTGCACTCCGTCTCGTTCTTCAAGAAACGCATTTCCGTGATGCCCACTCTCCGTGGTAATCAGAAATTCAGTCAGAATCATGCTGGATTTGGGTAGCATCTGGTGGGTCTGCATTTTGGTTTGCTATGATGTCATTAGTGACTGGATCTCCCTATGTACTAGCTTGGAAGCGATAGTGGTTCGAGTGCAAACTAGTCTCGCAATCACCATTTGCAACGACTACCTCCCTCCAGGCAGGCCACTTCCATACATCGCACGGTCTACCTTAATCCAGCAGCTCCCGCCCCTGTTTCTCCTCCATGGGGACTTAAGTGCCCACCATCCACTGTGGGAGAGTGTCACTTCAACAGGTAGGGGTATCCTAATTGTTCAACTTATCACAGACCTCGATTTGCGCTTCCTCCATGATGGTTCCCTTACTCACTTCAGTGCTGCTCATGCTAACAATCTCACGATCTCCCTCCCAGACCTCATGGCTTCCCTACATTGGTCGTACCATGATGATCTTTGGGACAGTGACCACTTTCCCTTGATTCTATTGTTCCCCTGCTGCCGCCAGGGTGACAGGCCCCCACCTTTGGCATTCCACAGGACCAACTGGCCTTTATCTGTGTCTGCTGGCCACTTTGACACCTCCCTCTCGAATTCCATTGATGTAGTCGTGCAAGCCATCTCTGCCACTATTCTTCATGCTTCCAGCACTGCTGTCCTCCCTATCCACAAGTCCCCCTCGTTATCGACTAGTACTGTGGTGGACCAAGGATGTCGCAGTCACTGTCCAGGACTGCCAAAAGGCGCTGCAGCAATTTAAGAGACACCTTTCACAGACCAACCTCCTCACTTTTAAGCGTCTCTGTGCTAAGGCTTACCTTATTAAGCAGAGTAAAAGGGAATGCTGGGAGCGCTGTTTCCTCCCTGGGGACATATGTCTCTTCATTGCAGGAAATTGAAAATTTGTTGTAAGGTCTTATGGGACAAAATTGCTGAAGTCATTGGTCCCTAAGCTTACACACTACCTATTCTGAGTTAAACCAACTTACACTAAGGACAACACACACACACACACTCATGTCTGAGGGAGGACTCGAACCTCTGATGGGGGGAAGCTGTGTGGACAGTGACTAGGCGCCTCAGACCATGCAACTACCCCATGCAGCTTCATTGCAGGTTTGATCCAGACGCCATAGCCTTCTGGGCTGTCAGCTACAGTCAACCGCCCAGGTCCTGAACTTCCAAGGTGCTCTGTGCACTGATCCGTTGGTCCTCACAGAACACCTCATAACACACTTTGCAATGGCATCCTTGTCCTTTTCCTACCCTGCTGCCTTTCTCCAACAGAAATGCTGGGTTGAACAGACTCCCCCTGTTTCATCCCACACCACTTTAAGCCCTACAATGCACCCTTCATTGAATGGGAATTGGTTTAGGCTCTTCACTCTTCACAAGACACAGCTCCAGCCCAGATTCCATCCACAACCAGATGATCCAGCACGTGGACGTCCTACATAGGCAACAGCTCCTCAGTGTCTTGAACCACATTTGGCTCACCAGTGCTTTTCCACCACAATGGCGAGACAGTATAGTTATCTCTATCCTTAATCCTGCGAAAAACCCAACTTCTCTGGACAGCAATCGCCCAATTAGCCTGACGAATGTACTTTTTAAATTGATCTAAAGGATGATCAACTTCAGGTTATGTTGGGTACTCTAATCTCAGATCCCTTTCTCCCCATATCAGTGTGGCTTCTGGGCAGGGCGACCTCCAACTGACCATCTAATGGGCTTTTACTATACAAAAGGCATATGACACGGCTTGGCGCCATCACATTTTAGTTACCCTCCATGACTGAGGCTTTTGTTGGATTTTCACCATTGAGTTTTTATCTCACCAGATTTTCTGGGTTTGAGTTGGCACTTCACTCAATTCCCCTCAGATTCAGAAGACTGGTATCCCATAGGGTTCTGTGCTGAGTGTCACACTCTTCCCCATTGCCATCAATGGGCTTGTGACCTCTGTTGGGCCTCTGGTTACCCCAGCATTGTACATCGAGGATTTTTGCATCTGTTGCAGCTCTCACTTGGTAGCGTCTGCTGAGACTTCTGCCTACAAAACGCGGGTTATGCATTTTTGTCGTCGACCTACAGCACACCCCGATCCAGAACTTCATTTAGGCAACCACCTACTCGATATTGTAGCACAGTCCCGTTTCTTGGGCTTTATTTTTGATAACAAGCTGACATGGCTGCCCCACATTCGCTACCTAAACACTAGGTGTATGTTTAAGCTTAATGCTTTCCATCTCTTGGGCCACACATCTTGGGGTGCAGACTGTTCCACTCTTCTCCATCTTTACCATGCTCTGGTCTTGTACAGACTAGATTATGGTAGTCAGGTTTAAGGATCAGCAGCTCCTTCCACTTTGAAACTCCTTGACTCTGTCCATCACTCTGGGCTGTGTCTAGCTATTGGTGCCTTTTGTACTAGTCCTGTTGATAGTATCCTCACAGAAGTGGGGATTCCCTCTCTACACATGGAGCCAACTCCTAGTTTCTTACACAATCGTCATTCGCCAATTCCCTGACCATCCTGTGTACCCTGTGCTCTTCACCAATGAGGGATGTATCCCTCCTAACATCCGCCTACAGGTGGGATTGCCAGTCGGCATGCAACTCACTTCCCTCTGTTGGATCTCCATCTCCTCTCACTGGACTGCACCCCGTATTTTACCCCCCCCCTACACCCCCCCCCCCTTTGGATGGTGCCTAGACCACGGATTAGGGCTGATCTTTTCCAGGGTCCTAAGGTCTCTGTCACTCTTATGGTTTTCTGGTGTCTTGTATGCGCCATCCTACAGAATTCCAGGGTGCCACCATCTTTATACTGATGGTTCTAAGACAATCGATAAGGTGGGGTATGCTTTCACATCTCCTACTGGCTTTGAACACGATTTATTGCCAGGATGATGTAGTGCATTCACAGCAGAGCTTCTAGTCATTCACAGGGCGCTCCGTTTTGTTTCTCGGTTATCCCTCCACAGTGTTTTAATTTGTTGCGACTCCTTGAGTGGCCTGCAGGCTATCGACTGATGTTACTCTCGTCACCCTTTGGCCTCTGCTATCCATGAACTTCTCTCTGCCCTTGAGCGTGCCACCTGTTCAGTTCTCTTTCTTTGGGTCCCAAGTCATGTAGGCATCCCAGGTAATGAAATGGCTGACCATTTGGCTGGAGAAGCAGATACTTACCCCCCATTTCCTTTCATGATTCCATCTGCAGATATGTGGATATGCGGATCTGCATCAAATCTCTCTTTGCCTAAAAGTGGAATGCTATCTGGAGCGCTACTCTGCACATAGTAATAATCTCCAAACAATCAATGGGTCTACTGCAGTTTGACGCTCCTCCTTCCGCTCCTTTCGGAAGGAGTCCACTGTTTTATGCCATTTATCCATTGGTTGTACCCAGCTTACACATTGTTTCTTCCTACATAACAACCCACTCCCGCAATGTGACGATATCTCAAATATTGGTGGAATGTCCCATTCTTTTAGCCCTTTGTGTAAAGTATAGTCTTCCTGATTCCTTAAATGTAATATTAGCAGATAATCCACGAATGGTTGAACTGGTCCTTGGTTTCCTCCATGAAAGTGGTTTTTATTTCTAGATATAAGGCTCTCCTTTAGTCTTGGAGCAGGGGCAGATTGGTTGTTGTTCGGACTTATTTTATAGTCTTCTTGGTCTGTCACCCCGTGACCAACGACGCTTTTTTCCAGTTTTTAGATTTTGTCTCACATTTTATGCCTTTACTGTGTGTTTTACTGTTCATTATTTTATAATTTGACTCCCATGACTGGATCTGTCCTCTTTTCGCATACTCTCTTTCTTCTTTGAAACACTGATAACCTCGGCATTTGGTCCTATACCCCTTTTCAATTAATCAATCTATCACCATGACCTTTTCGCCACATAATGTAACCAGTGACTCCTAAAAATCAATCCTTCCAAGCAATCATCATACATCATGCCACTCCCCCCTTGCGGCTCTTTGATTTTTCCATTACCATCTGCACCTGTTGTGTCACCTCTCCCCCACCCTCACCCACCCTGGACTCACCACTTACCATCGCCTTACCTGGATCGTCATCTCTGCTCTATCCAATCCAAAACCCACAACTGCCTTCATCTCCTTAAACTCTTCTCTGGCCAGACATTGGGGTTGAACCCCTCTACCATCCTCCACACCTACAATTCATTGATCCATCCCATCCTGTGCTATGCCAGCCCCACTTGGATCCCTGCCCCCCCCCCCCCCCCAAATTCTATAATTGCCAACAGATTCTCAAGCACCATGCGCTCTCCCTCATCTTCTGTATGCACCTCCCATCCCCTACACAGATCCTCTGTGTCCTGATTTCTTTCCCCCATCTGCTCCTTTGCCTTGAACATATCCGAGTCCTCTACACCTCCCACAGACTTGATCCCCCCATCCTCTGGTTGCTCCTCTCCTATTCAACTCCCAGCTGCTGCCACGCCTTCACCATTGTGTTCTACCTACCCTCCACCTCTACACCCTTCATCACCTTTCCCAAGGTGGCTTCCGTGAACTCCCCCTCCCAGTTGATGCCCTCTCTCCTTCCATTTATCCCTCCTACCAACTTTGATTACCTCCCCCTCCCTGCCTCTATCCTTTTCTTAAGCTCCCTTATTTCCCCCCCCCCCCCAATCCTATCCTATTTTTCCCTCTTCCCCGTCTACCCTCTCTTTGACTCACTTCTCTCATCTGAGTCCTTTTGCATTCAACTCCTCTGCCTTTCCCCCCTCCCTCTCATGTCCACCCTGCCTCCCCTTTTGATTCCTCTCCTTCCATCATCTTCTCCCCCATTTGTTTTTCCTCTCATCCCCTCCCTTTTTCCCCTCATCTGTCTGGGTCCCCTACCGCCCCCCCCCCCCCCTGCGCATGTGCCCTAGGCTAGGCTATGGTGTGTCATATCCGTGCCAATTTTTTCGTGCAGTGTTTGAAGTGAGTGTTCAGTTTTGTTTGTGTTTTCCGAAGTGTAGCGAACAGAGACCACACTGTCGCTAGGTGTGATTTTTTTATCTCTTGCGAACAGAACCCGGACTGTCGCCGTGTTTTATTGGTAATACTTCCAAAATTTCCCTCATTTTACAATTTAACAGTCACCGTTTTCATCGCCTGCTTTTACTATTTTTTGTCTTCCTATTATGTATTTAAAACTTGTGTAGACTGAAGGGCGGGGTACTAAGCTGCTGCCAGCCCGCCCCCTTTTGGGGGGAATCAAAAACCAATAAAGAAGAAAAAAAGGTAAACGTGCTACTCCAGCAGTGACATTTACATCCCCAGACTTTGATTTGTACACAGAAGACGAATCTACAGATGAGAAAGATGGTGGCTGCTGGTCGCGTTGCAGAGAGGATCCAAGGAGTATGGAGTGACATGAATGTAGATGATTTTTACATTTTTATTGCCACTACGTTTACCTACTGTGACTCACATACAGATACTGAAAGCTATGATCTCAGTATCTCAGGAAATGTTAGAGATACGTTGGTAGAGCGATATTTACAGAAAGGACACACCTTGTACTGTGACAATTGGTATACAAGTCCTGCCCTGTTTTGTTGGTTGTATGACCAGGCAACAAATCATTGTGGTACACTCAGGCAGACAAGAAAAGGTATGCCTAACGTGCTGAGAAAATAAAGAAAAGAGAGCTTAGTTTGCGTTCTGCATCGGAATTTCTGTTGGCACAAAATTGCGTGACAAAACAGATTTAGGTATGCTTTCGACAGTTCACTTTGCATAAATGGTGGAAACATCAAAGATGGATCGTCAAACAGGCTCGGAGCAATTGAAACCTCCAGTAGTATTATACTACAGTAGAAAAGTGTAATCTGTCGATAAAAGTGTCAAGGTAATAAAGACGGTGGAAAGCATAGGAAAATCCAATAAATGGTACCGTAAGCTGTTTATTCACATCGTGAACATGTCCCTTTTCAACGCTTATTGCTTATATAAGAAATTTGTAAGGAAAATTAGCTACGCCAACTTTCAAATTGGAGTCATACAGGGAATCCTGAAAAAATGTAAAGTAGAAAATAGAAGATCCAGCGTAGGAAGAAGATCAGAACGACCTTCGAGACTGAGAGCGGGGCCTCACCTACCTGACGAGTGGAGCAGCTTCAGAGCTTACGTTGTTTGAAGAGCTCAGAAGAAGCGGAAGCAGGCTAAAACGTGTTGTAAGGAATGAAATGCGACACTTTGCACCTTTCCCTGCTGACATACACAAAATACTTTTTGAAATGTAACACCGTGCAATGATATTCTCTTAGTGTAATCCTAATGAAATGTAATGTAAACAAAGTGTAAATAAATATTATTGATCATGTGAAAACAAAAGTAGTATTCAACATCCGTTTTAAATAATAAAGTACCCACCCCACCCTAGCTGAATCCAAAGCACGGATCTGACGGAATGTACGAAAAAATTACACGAATTATCTGAAAAATTCAAGAAAACTGTTTTTATTCAAAGTGAATACCAAAAACAGGTGTGATCTGTATAAATATTTTCCCGCATAAATATACAGTATAAAGTCCAATAACTGCGATAACACTACGAGTGTGAAAGCAGGACAGAGTGGTGCCGCGTGGAGTGCGAAACATGCGCCGTACAGCGGGCACGGCCGGGCGGAACTGGCGCTCGGCCACAGCGCACCACGCAACAATCACGGCGCCGGCGTCAGAGGGTTAATTTTTTTTGACGCTTTACTGGTTTCTGAAATAAACCATTCAATTACGGCCCTCGTGCTTCCTGTCGTATGATTGGGCACAAATAGCCATTCGAATAAATACAAAATCATGCGGAGGTAATGCAAGAGTAGGTTTAATAATGAGTAAAAGAAATAGGATCGCGGATAAGCTACTACTTACAGCGTAGTGAACGCGTTATTGTAGCCAATATTGGCACGAAGCCCACACCCACCACAGTAGCAGAAGTTTATATGCCAGCTAGCACCGCAGATGAGGAGGAGGTTGGGAAATGTGTGATGAGATAAAAGAAATTATTCAAATAGTTAAAAGAGCCGAAAATTCAATAGTAGGAAAAGGAAGAGAAGAAGAAGTAGTAGGTGAATACGGACTGGATGAAAGGAAGAAAGAGGAAGCCGACTGATAGAATTTTTCACAGAGCGTAATTTAATCGTAGCTAACACTTGGTTTAAGAATTATGAGAGAAGGTTGTATACGTGGAAGAGACCTTCAATCACCGGAAGATTTCATAATGATTATATAATGGTTAGACACAGATTAAGGAACTAGATTTTAAATTGTAAGACATTTCCGAGGGCAGATGTGGACTCTGACCACAATTTCTTGGTAATGAACTTCAGATTAAAACTGAAGAAACTGCAAAAACGTCAGAAATTTAAGGAGATGGGACCTGAATAAACTGAAAGAACCATAGGTTGCAGAGGGTTTCAGGGGGAGCATTAGGGAACGGTTGACAAGAATAGAGGAAAGGAATGTAGAAGAAAAATGGATAGCTTTGAGAGATCAAATAGTGAAGGCAGCAGAAGACTAGTAGAAATCCTTAGGTAACACAAGAGATGTTTAACTTAATCGCTGAAAGCAGAAAATATAAAAATGCAATAAATGAAGAGGGCGAAAGGGAATACAAAGTCTAAAAAATGAGATTGACAGGAAGTGCATAACAGCTAAGCAGGAGTGGCTAGAGGACAAATTTAAGGATGTAGAAGCACGTATCAGTATCAGTAAGATAGATAATGCCTACAGGAAAATTAAAAAGACCTTTGGAGACAAGTGAACCACCTGTATGAATATCAAAAGCTCACATGGAAAACCAGTCCTAAGCCAAGAAGAGAAAGAACAAAGGTGGAAGAACTATATAGAGGGTCTATACATGGGAGATACACTTTAGGGCAATATTATGGAAATGGAGGATGACTTAGAGGAAGATCAGAAGGGAGATATACTGCGTGAAGAATCTGACAAAGCACTGAAAGACCTAAGTCGAAACAAGGCCCCAGGAGTAGACAACATTCCGTTAGAGCTACTGATAGTCTTGGGAGAGCCAGCCATGACAAAACTCTTTCATCTGGTGAGCAAGATGTACGAGACAGGCGAAACACCATCAGACTTCAAGAAGAGTATTACAATCCCAGCTCCAAAGGAAGCACATGCTCACAGATGTAAAAACTACCGAACTATCAGTTTAATAAGTCGCCGCTGCAAAATACTAACATGAATCATGTACAGAAGAATGCAAAAACTCGTAGAAGAAGATCAATTTAGATTCCGAAGAAATGTAGGAACTCTCGAAGCAATACTGATCCTACGACTTGTCAAAGACGATAGGTTAAGGAAAGGCAAACCTACGTTTATGGCATTTCTAGACATAGAGAAAGATTTTGGCAATGTTGACTGGAAAACTCATTTTCAAATTCTAAAGGTGGCAGGGGTAAAATGCAGGAAGTAAAAGACTATTTGCAATTTCTACAGAAACCAGAGGGCAGATATAAGGAAGGAAATCAGTGGTTGAGAAGGGAGTGAGACAGGGTTGTAGCCTATCCCCTAAGTTATTCAACCTGTATACTGAGCAAGCAGTTAAAGAAATAAAGAAATATTTGGAGTAGGAATTAAAGTCCAAGGAGAAGAAACAAAAACTTTGAGGTTTGCCGATGACATTGCAATTTTGGCATAGACAACAAAGGACTTGGAAGAGCAGTTGAACGAATCTTGTACCTTGAAAGGTGGCTATAAGATGAACACCAACAAAACCAAAATAGGGTAACGGAATGTAGTGGAATAAAATCAGGTGAGGCTTAGGGAAGTAGAATAAGAAATAAGACAGTTAAAGTAGTAGATGAATTTTGCTGTCTGGGAAGCAAAATAACTGATGATGTTCGAAGTAGGGAGGACATAAAATGCAGACTGGCAATGGCACGAAAAGTGTTTCTGAAGAAGACAAATTTGTTGACGCCGAGTATAGATTTGAGTGTCAGGAAGTCTTTACTGAAAGTATTTGTATGGAGCGTAGCCATATATGGAAGTGAAAGATGGACGATAAATAGTTTGGACACGAAGAGGATAGAAGCTTTAATGTGGTGCTACAGAAGAATGCTAAAGATTAGATGGTTGATCACGTAACTAAGGTGGAGGTACTGAATGGAATTGGAGAGAAGAGAAATTTGTGGTACAACCTGACCAAAATAAGGGATCACCAATTTAGTACTGGAGGGAAGTGTGTGAGGTGAAAATCGTAGAGGGAGACCAAGAAATGGATACAGTAAGCAGATTCAGAGGGGTGTAGGTTGCAGTAGTTACTCTGAGATGAATAGTGTTGTACAGCATAGAGCAGCATGGAGAGCTGCATCAAACCGGTCTCCGGACTGAAGACCAGTACAATAACACTCTGTAACCACACAAATTTTATTAGTAGGTTAAAAACTTTGAAACATGACAGCTCTGATTTATTGGTCAGCTTAGACGTCGTTTCCTTGTCCACCAAAGTACCTATTGTTGCTTATCTTTGATGAGCGGCAAATTTGAAGGGGAAATAACGTCAGTACTTAAGCATGCGCTAACCTTCACATACGTTTTTTCTTAATCACCAATATTTTAACAGATTCATGGTGTTGTCATGGGCAGTCCTCTCTCACACATAGTAGCTAATTTATTTAGGGAGGACTTTTAAGAAAAAGCACTTAATAATGCAGTTTTAAAACAGGGAGTATTCTGGAGATATGACGATGACACATAGTTTGGCGCCATGACGAGAACAACTTGGTCGAGTTCGTTGAACATCAAAATTTGGTTTTCGAAAATATCACATTTACTTCGGGATGTGAAATGAATGGGTGCCTACCGTTTCTGAACGTATTACTTACACATAAAGAATATGAGTATTTAGGATGTTGTGTTACCGTAAGTCCAATTTATACTTGCAAGCGTCTAGCTGCCACCATTCTTCGCAAAGTACTTTGCTCCTTTAGTACAAAGGACACATGTAGTGTGCGACGCTGACAGCCTATAGAGTGAACTGGTACACGTGGAAGAAATATTCTATAAGAATGGAGATACGAAACATCAAATTAAGCTATCTCCGCAATCGGAAACGCCGGAACAACCAGGAGAAGAGTAATAAGAGAGAGAGAGTTAAGGTATAATGTCTTTCTACCGTATGTGGGAAATATTTCTTTAAAAACTGCAGGAATAATGAAGTAGCTTAAAGTGGATGTGGTCTTCCTTCCTCCGGCCAAGACGGCAGCTCATCTGGGCTCTGTGATGGAGGACCTGTTTTTCTGAAGACGGGTATATACAGGGTGACATTTATTGAACTTCATGAAATAAAATCGTCATAGCTTCCGAACGGTTTGCGTTAGGACACTCAAACCGCACGGTTGGCCTCGGGGATTAGCATGCGCATGTGCCTTGTTGTCGGCCATTTGCACATGAAAAGGTCTCGGTACAGCTGCAAATATGGAGAAGACATGCTCTGTGTTCAAACCAGCCCCAGGAAATCTATCAGACGAGTTGCACAACAGGTGGGAACCAACCAGCACACACTGCAACAGACTGTTGTTAGAGACCTGCAGCGCTTCCCATACAAAATTCAAACACATCAGCCATTAAGCCTCAGGGCCATGGATCAGCGGTTGTATCTCTCCTGCACTATTCTCACAGAATTGACGAACATCACTTTGATGTGAATATGCTTTAGTTTAGCGAGGAAGCCCACTTTCATTTGGATCGGTTCGGCAGTAAGCAAAATTGGGCATTTCGTAATCAAGGAGTCTCTTCACCCTCAACGGGTGACTGTGTGGTGTGCAACGTCCAGTCACGGAATAATCGTTGCGATATCCCTTGATGGTACGGGTGACTATCGAATAGTACGTGAAGGTTTTGGCAGATGATTTCATCCTAATTATCCAAAGTGACCCTGATTACGAGAAGGTGCGGTCCATGCAAGACGGACCTTGACCCTATCGAAGCAGGACGAGCACCTTGAGGACCACTTCTGGGGCCGCATTCCGGTACTGAGGTACTCAAAGGCCACTAGCATGGACCTCGATTAGCCACCATATTCTCCGGACCTAAACATACGTCTCCTTTTTGTGCCGCTATATTAAAGACGTGGTGTACAGAAATAGACCCAAAAACATTTCTGAGCTGAAAGCAGCAATGCAGGAGATCATCGACAGCTCGGTGTTCCGTCTCTTCATCGGGTCATGTAGAATTTCGCTATTCGACTGCGCCACATTGTCGCCCATGATGGAACACATATCGAACATGTCATAACCTAAATTCTAATATCTGTAGTGACTTTTACAGTAAATTCTTTGTGATTGTGGTAAAAGGTATATAGGACATATAAGACGCTCTGTAAAATATGTTTCATTGAAATCCATCTATACACCCGCCTTCTACAGCTAAATAAATCTGCTTAGTTTAAGCACTGTATTTCCACTGGCCATTCCGTATATTACAAGAAAGTTACAATTCTGGCCACAGCTTCATCCTACTAGAATTCACTGGTCAAGGAATGTGTCCATTGTACTTAATTCACAAACTGAAATGACTGCTGTAATTGTTGGCTGTCAACTATACCTAGTAGTTTAAGTGAATACATGTAACATTTACAATATGAAGATAAATTTACAAACGTAAGCCCTAAAATGTTTGTATGATGAAGATCAAATGTTATCTTCCTATATTCGTTAGTCCTTTTAATTTTTTATGGCTAAAATACATGTATATTAGAAGCTAATAATAAATAACTAAGAAAGAAGCAATGTTATCTCTGACGCACTTGTGATTATTTCACAGTATTGTGTAAAGTATAAAGGTTTGCTAGCCGCTCATCCTCAGAACGGAGGAGAGGTTGGCAGCCTAAATGTCGAAACGAGAATCAATACTATCCCGTCTGCACATCCAAAAGGTGATGGAATATTATGAATGGGGTTACAACTATACAGTGGGTACACTTATCCAGAGACTGTTCCAGATCAGAAAAGAATGGTAAAAATGAAAAAAAAACAATAAAAACACCGATGTCATGTTCTTACATAACTAGCTTTTTCAATATATGAAACACGACTTAGATCCTCGGCTCTTTTACGGTGATGTAAGCTCCAGTAGACATGCAAACCAGAACAAGGAAGAAAGACTAGTGTTTAACGTCCGGTCAACGCTGTGGTCATTAGAGGCAGAGCATAATCTCAAAATGTTTCAAGGATAGCGAAGGAAATCTGCCGTGCCCTTTCAAAGGAACCATCCCAGCATTTGTCTGGAGCGATTTAGGGAAATCACAGAAAGCTAAATCTGGACTGCCTGACACGGATTTGAATCGTCGTCCTCTCGAATGCGAATCCAGTGTGCCAAAAGTGCACCATCTCACTCGGTTACGAGGCAAAATCGGATCATATTCGCGCAATCGATAAAAGCCATTTACACTAAAGACGCCAGAAATTACACAATCTCATTTAATAGCAACGTGCTGATGGCATTTCGTATATGGTGTACTAATATCTTTAATTTATTTTAAATGAATTACTAATAGCTGAGGAAGTCCATTCAGATGTATTTTCGCTGGCTGAAAGAGGAAGCTCCAGACTGTTAATTTTCTGGTAGCTGCTCGCATGGAGTTGCTGGCGTACCAGTGAGTCTGTCTGTGGTTCTTAGGTGGTTTTGAGTATTGTGTAAACCTGCTCTGGTCCCCTCTTCCCGCATGGAACACACGATACGCAAACAGTTAAAATGCGGCCATATTCCGAAAAAAGTTTACACATAATTAAATGGACACCCTAGCTGCAAACAGGCGGTGATATACTTCATTGCGGACATGCTGAAAATGCGTGCCCCGACCGGGACTCGAACCCGGGATCTCCTGCTTACATGGCAGACGCTCTATCCATCTGAGCCACCGCGGGCACAGAGAACAATGCGTCTGCAGGGACTTATCCCTTGCACGCTTCCCGTGAGATCCACATTCCCAACATGTCCAAACCACTACTACCGTCATATATAGTTAAAATATGGCTTTCCGGCCATTGACCTTCTTGTGCGAACGCACACGCTATGCCCGAACTCGTACGGGACTTGGTAGATTAATCTGCCACGAGTAATGAGTATGATGGGCAAACATCTATTAGGCGCACTACGAATGTAGTGGTTTGGACATGTTGGGAATGTGGATCTCACGGGAAGCGTGCAAGGGATAAGTCCCTGCAGACGCACTATCCTTTGTGCCCGCGGTGGCTGAAATGGATACAGCGTCTGCCATGTAAGCAGAAGATCCCGGGTTCGAGTCCCGGTCGGAGCACACATTTTCAACATGTCCCCAATGAAGTACATCAACGCCTGTTTACAGCTAGGGTGTCCATTTAATTATCGTTTCATTTCTAGCAAAGCGGCATGGTCATCCACGGTAACTGTTCTTTCGGGAACAGATACTACCGTCACGTAAAGTTTACACAGTTCGCAGACAGGTGTCGCTCACCATTTTCCTCTCTCAAGTATCTGACGGATGCGACGAGAGGAAGAGCATCCGGCCAAAGAATTAAATACATTCTTTTCTTTTCACTATCACAGTAGCTCGAGTTAGTGTGTCTTAATATACTGTTTTCAAAATTCGATTTTGATATTACTCGAAGTTTACATAGTAAATGTCCAAGAAATACAGAGAAATTATTCGATAGATCAAAACGACAAAGCCAGAGGCAATAGTGCAAGAATAAAAAAGAAAACAGTGATGTGACGTATATAGAATTGTTACATTCTTTGAGAAAGCATAGAAAGTTAAGGAAACAATATGTATTCCGCTGATCAGTTTCCCGATGTAGTGAAGTCACAGGTGTATCTGGGAAAATAATGTTAATCACTTTTGTGACAAAAATATGTAGGACGGGAAATTTACTGAGGAACTTCCAGAAACAGCATCAGCCTTTTATAGTAGAGAGCTGAAACATATGCCCATAAACGCGAGAAATGTGGTGAGGTGCCAAAATGTCGGGTGCCAAAGTGTTCGTCAGAATAGTGTACAGGAAAGTGAGAAGTAACTGGGTACAGATATTATGACTCAGCAAGTTAAAGGCACCCGATAAATTTGTTATGATAAAGTTGACCCATTTTGATTGTACGGTTCGTGTAACGCACCATTCCAGAACGGTGGTTGTCAACAGACGTGATACCCCATACACATTCTTCATTATCAGATGGATTTCTACCTGAATTTGTCGTCTTGGAAGCAATAAAAAGAGTAACAGCAAAATAGGTCATATTTGGACGCATCACCATGGTTCACATTTGCGCGTTTACCGCTCGCAGGTACGAAAAACACGAATGCCAAACTGACTCCCTGCCTACATTTCGGTGCTTATTTATATCCGCATCGGTGTCTCCCTATATGCAGCAATACCCTAAAAAGGAAGCTTTTTGATCGCTCTTTATGGTACTATGCCTTTAGGCGATTTTTGTTTGGCCGTTCAGGGGAACGGAAAATACTCCATCGACACATTGGAAACAGATATGTTACAACACGTATAACAGAAATGACACGAGATCGGTAATGTACACTTAACGTATTAAGATGGCATTCTGTCGTTAAACCGAGCGTCAGGCCACGGAAACAAGTTCCCCTTCTGGCACGAGCAATAAGGGTCCCGGGTTCGATTCCTGGTGGGGTCAGGGATTTTCACCTGCTTCGAGATGACTGGGTGTTTGTGTTGTCCTCATGATTTCATAATTATTCATGCGCGTGGCGAGACTGGACTGAGTAAAGGTTGGAAATTTGTACGGAGGCTGATAACCGCGCAGTTGAGCGCCCGACGATCCAAACATCGTCACGAACAATAATTCATCAGGAATGAGCATTCTATTAACACTATAATACCAGGTAGGAGAAGAAGACT
Source organism: Schistocerca piceifrons (assembly GCF_021461385.2). NCBI lineage: Eukaryota > Metazoa > Arthropoda > Insecta > Orthoptera > Acrididae > Schistocerca > Schistocerca piceifrons. The sequence continues at coordinate 488,474,194 of NC_060138.1, read as the reverse complement.
CCCATTACATATTTAGGTAGAACTTATTTGCTCCAGTTTCTAGTTCAGATCTTAGATATTACGTACGTTACATAGAGCTTACTATGAACGATAGATCCTCATTCAGGGGTTCAGTGAGCAAACTGACGAGTCGTGATAAATTTCACAGCATGCAGGTGCTAACTGTTTCTCTTTAATTAACTCAGAGAAAATTTTTAATTTCGTTTTTAAACCACGTGTGTTCCGAATGAATTCTTTAGCATTTTTTAAACTCTTTGATATAAATGTCTTTGTCTGAAAAGTATATTTCATTGTTGCCGTTTGGATCAAGAAAAAGAACACCAGAATAGAGGCAGAAACGACAAGCCTGACTAGAGTAGATCACCGACCATTGTACATTAATGATTCATTGTCAACTTTAAGGCCCGACTACGGCAAAAATCGAGCATAAACACACTCGATAGATCGTGGTATAGCTCGGTTGAGCAGGATATGAATTTGGGCATCAAAAGTTTCCTCGTAAACGAACAGGGAGGAGCAACGCGCCACTTGCAAAATATACGGTCAGCACAGCAAACTGTGCTATTGTAATAGCTTTTGCTGGTTATTGAAACGACAGTCGCGTTGTTTGCACACAAGGAAGTGAGGAGGGACTTTGAGAGAGAAACATCGGCGCAAATGACGCATATGCTACTTTGTTCTCCGGACAGGCGCTTCCCCGCGCTGTGAATAGCCGGCGAGCACCCGTCAAAGCCGCGTTAATTGGAAACGCTTGCCCTCGCCCGCCCGGGAACGCACAATATTTGCTCGCACTGAGGGGGCGCGGACAAGCCAGCAGACCTTAACTTCGCGCTCACGGCTCACCGCGCACGCATTTTACGCCGCCCCTGTGGCGTGGCCGCGTGGAGGTAGTTATTAAAAAGAGGGCTCCGTGTGAAGACGGGGGTGGCTGCCCGGTCCTTTGTGCTGACACGGCTGCCTCCCTCCGTTCCTCAGCGTGTCTGCTCTTTATGGTGCACACGCTGTAAATTTCAGTCGCAGGACAATAGTGCAGTGATTAATGGCGGAAAGGCACGGAGCGCGCTGGCCGGGTATCCGTCTGGGCGGCTGCACGCAAGCGGTCGCTACGCCCCGGCAGGTAGCAGGTGCTCCGCAGGGGTGCGTGCTGCGGCCGTTAGCAGCACCGGGCCATCACAAAATATTCTCAACATGGTACGGACTCAGCATTTCTGACTGTCAGTCCAATGGCGTTTGATTCGCCGCTAATGAATTCTTTCCCTCCTAAGATTAAAGTTTTTTATGTCATCGCTGCTTCTTGTCCTGTTTTTTCTTGCTCTGTGTAGATGTAGAGCAACGGGCGAATCTGTACTCACCTTGTGGCCTATCTTAAAAGATACGTTAATGGTACGACTGGATTTAGGAAAAATGTTTGACAGTATTCACTGGGACAAACTCTTTGAAATTCTGTAAGTAGAGAGGATCAGCTACCACGAGCGAAAGATTCAAACTTCTACAGAAATCAGATTACATTACAACTGAAAAGGAGTGAGGCACCGTAGGCAGTCTTCTATGTCATTGAATCGGTACACTGTGGAAAATGTAATGGAAACTAAGGACAAAATCGGACAGGAAAATACAATTCAAGGAGAATAAATGTCTGTATGCCAACTAGCTCCGCAGATAACGAAGAGATTGATGAAATGTATGATGAGATAAAAGAAATTATTCAGTTAGTTTAGGTAGATGAAAATTTAATTGTCATGGGTGACTGGAATTCGATAGTAAGAAAAGGAAGAGAAGGAAACGAAGTAGGTGAATATGGAATGGAGTTAAGGAATGAAAGAGGAAACTGCGTGGTAGAATTTTGCACGAGCATAACTTAATCATAGCTAGCACTTCGTATAAGAATCATGAACGAAGGTTGTATACGTGGAACAGACTTGGAGATACTGGAATGTTTCAGACAGATTATATAATGGTAAGACAGAGATTTAGGAACCACGTTTTAAATTGTAAGTCATTTTTAGGGGCAGATGTGGACTCTGGCACAATTTATTGGTTACGAACTCTAGATTAAAACTGAAGAAACTGCAAAAAGGTGGGAATTACAGGAGATGGGACCTGGATAAACTGACAGAACCAGAGGTTGTAGAGAGTTTCAGAGAGAGCATTATGGAACGATTGACAAGTACAGAGGAGAGAAATACAGTGGAAGAAGAATGGGTAGCTTTGAGAGATGAAATAGTGAAGGCAGCAGCGAATCAAGTAGGTATAAACACGAGAGCTAGTAGAAATCATTGGGAAACAGAAGAGATATTGAATTTAATTGATGAGAAGAGAAAATATAAAAACGTGGTAACTGAAGCAGGCAAAAAGGAATACAAACGTCTCAAAAATGAGATCGGCAGGGAGTGCAAAATAGCTAAGCAGGGATAGCTAGAGGACAAATGTAAGGATGTAGAGGCATATCTCACAAGAGGTAAGATGGATACTGCCTACAGGAAAATTAATGAGACCTTTAGAGAAAAGGGAACCGCTTGTATGAATATCTAGAGCTCAGATGGAAACCCAGTTCTAAGCAAAGTAGGGAAAGCAGGAAGGTGGAAGGAGTATATAAAGGGGTCTATACAAGGGCGACGTACTTGTGGACAATATTATGGAAATGGAAGAGGATGTAGATGAAGATAGAATGGGAAATATGATGCTGCGTGGAGAGGCTGACAGAGCACTGAAAGACCTAAGTCGAAACAAGGCCCCGTGAAAAGGCAACATTCCATTAGAATTACTGACAGCCTTGGGAGAGCCAGCCCTGACAAAACTCTACCGTCTGGTGGGTAAGATGTATGAGACAGGCGAAATACCCTCAGACTTCAAGAAGGATATAATAATTCCAATCCCAAAGAAAGCATAGTGTTGACAGATGTGAAAATTACCGAACTATCAGTTTAATAAGCCACAGCTGCAAAATACTAACAAGAATTCCTTACAGAGGAATGGAAAAACTGATAGGAGCCGACCTTGGGAAAGATCAGTTTGGATTCCATAGAAATGTTAGAATACGTGAGGAAATACTGACCCTACGACTTATTTTAGAAGATAGATTAAAGAGTGGTAAACCTACGTTTTTAGCATTTGTAGACTTGGAGAAGGCTTTTGACAATGTTGACTGGAATACTCTTTTTCAAATTCTGAAGGTGGCATGGGTAAAATTCAGGGAACGAAAGGCTATTTACAATTTGTACAGAAACCAGATGCCAACTATAAGCGTCGAGGGGCATGAAAGAGAAGCAGTGGTTGGGAAGGGAGTGACACAGGGTTGTAGCCTATCCCCGATGTTGTTCAGTCTCTATATTGAGCAAGCAGTAGAGGAAACAAAACAAAAATTGGGGGTAGGAACTAATATCCATGAAGAAGAAATAAAATCTTTGAGGTTCACCGATGAAACTGTAATTCTCTCAGAGACATCAAAGGACCTGGAAGAGCAGTTGAACTTAATGGACAGTGTCTTGAAAGGTAGATATAAGATGAACATCAACAAAAGCAAAAAGAGGATAATGGATTGTAGTCGAATTAAGTCGGGTGATGCTGAGGGAATTAGATTAGGAAATGAGACACTTAAAGTAGTAGATGAGTTTGGTTATTTGGGGAGCAAAATAACTGATGATGGTCGAAGTAGAGAGGATATAAAATGTAGACTGGCAATGGCAAGGAAAGCGTTTCTGAAGAAGAGAAATTTGTTAACATCGAGTGTAGATTTAAGTGTCAGGAAGTCGTTTCTGAAAGTATTTGGATGGAGTGTAGCCATGTATGGAAGTGAAACATGTACGATGAATAGTTTGGACAAGAAGAGAATACAAGCTTTCGAAATGTGGTGCTACAGAAGAATGCTGAAAATTAGATTGGTAGATCATGTAACTAATGAGTAGGTACTGAATAGAATTGGGGGGAAGAGGGGTTTGTGGCACAATTTGACTAGAAGAAGGGATCGATTGGTAGGACATGTTCTGAGGCTCAAGGGATCACCAATTTAGTATTGGAGCGCAGTGTGGAGGGTAAGAACCGTAGAGGGAGACCAAGAGATGAATATACTAAGCAGATTCAAAAGAATGTAGGTTGCAGTAGGTACTGGGAGATGAAGAAGCTTGCACAGGATAGAGTAGCATGGAGAGCTGCATCAAACTAGTCTCTGGACTGAAGACCACAACAACAACAAATGGAATTAAATTCGGTTCTATTCCATGCTGGACGCCCGGCACAGCAAGCGGCCATGAATTGCTTTAAATAAAATAGTCTCGGTTCCAAAACTTTTTATTTGCGGGGAAACACGAGTTTCGCTAAACCTTTTCTTATTTACAAAGAATCACGCACTTCGATAAATCTTTTTTATTTTCAAGAAATGATGCGTCATTTCGTGTAAATAAAAAAAAATTGCTACCGAGGCTGTCTTATTTCAAGAAATTAATACTTTGGGATTTGCTGATAAGAATGTAATACTGTCGAAGATGACAAAGGACGTTGAGGAATAGTTGAACGGAGTAGATAATGCTTTGAAAAGAGGTTAAAGGATGGATATTAGAAAAAGTAAAACAAGAGTGGGACAATATAGTCGGACTGAATTAGATGATACTGGGGTATCAGATTTCCAATGAGACCCTATGTGGTTTCACCTTTTTGGTCCCATAAAATAGCTGGCAATGGCCTACGTAGAGAGAATATAAAACGGAAATCGTAAATAGCAAGAAAAGGATTTCTGAAGAAGACAAATCTGAACATTGAAGATAAGTTTAAATGTTTGTCTTTTCTGAAGCTATTTGTGACAAGTTTAGCATCATATGGAACGAAAACTTGGGCAAGAAGAGAATGCTGAAAATTAGATGGCCCATCGACTAACTAATGAGGAGATACTGAATCGAAGTGGTCAGAAAAGAAAGAAGTGTCAAGGAATCGTCAGTTTTGTAATGGAGAAAAGCTTAGCGACGGGTTGCGGAAAGAGACCACGGCTTGACTACTACAAGCAGGTTCAGAATGATGTAGTCTGCTGCCGTTACACAGAAATGAAGAACCTTGCACAGGATAGATTATCGTTGAGGGGTGCATCAAACCAGTGTTTGGACTGAAGACCACAACAACAACAGTTTTCAAGGATTACTTACAAGTAGACTGATGGACCCTTCGCCATGATTCAGCGGAATTTGTGCGATCGCTGTTCTGAGATTTTCCTTGTCTACTAGGCTTATGTAAATACAGATAAAAAGCTCTGTAATACAGGAAAATCCTCAGTGTTAACCCTACGGCTCGATGTGAGCATGATACTGAAATCGACGCACCCTCTCGACTATACGCATACAGCTCTCTACGTATTCTAAACATTTTTTTATTGACATGACACTTCCAATGCAAGCGCAATCTAGACAGTTCTTTCATTTTAAAAAGTGCTATGTTGAATACACCGCTTGTGCTTCTTTCCTTTTTGCAATACTGCTTCGTATTATAAAAAAATTGTCAATTAACGGTCAGCTTTTAGTTAAATGTAATCTCGAATCATCTTACTTAAAGTGTATTCAGGCTCCAAATTGGTTGAAACTTGTCGCCTGCATAGATTTCTAGACGCCATTCGCCCCAGTTTTCCTGCTTGTCTCCTTGTTATGTTGCCACATGTTCTCTGTACATTTCACATTTAGTGAGTATGTACGATATAGAATTAATTTTTAACAATATTAATTACTATACATTGTGAAAATAGTTTTCGTAGACTCCAGTCGCCAAAAGCAGTTGTCTACACAGAGCATGACAAACGTGTTCTAACCTTATTGAGGAAGTTTTAATAGTTTCTCGACTACCCTTAAAATGACTATTTCTAACTTTTAAATTTTTGTTTTGGTAGGCAGATGTTCCATAGCAGCAATTTATTTATTTATTTTTCTTTCGTTCGTTGCTGCTAGTGTTTACTACTTGACCAGGAGAAGTTTCTTGGAGGACCTTCAGTTTTTATTGACTTCTATCAGAGATTCTCCTCTGATGGTCAACTTCTGTATTCACCCATCTTTTATACAACAGTCAACAATCCGTAATTTTGTATCCCTCGACGTTGAGAGTCCGTGTATGGCAGTTTGGTCCCTTCTTCAAGCTTCAAATCTATACACTTCCAGTTAACCATACTCGCATTTCTGCATCCTTCTTAGCTAATCGTTCACCCTTTGTTACAATTATCAATAGGAAGTCTGACATGTTCTTTTGTGGTTTGCAGGAGAGTCAACGCCGTTTTACTAAAGGTGGCCGAAATGCATGCGTCTTAGCTCACGTAGGCTGGCGTGAGGTCTGGAACATGATAAGGAAATTAGAATTTCGAAAAACGGACGTAGCTGGTGGAATACTTAACTTTAATCCATTAATGATGAACGTCGGTTTTGACAGTACATGATTCACAATATCAATAGTAACTGATAACGGCGCCTTGCTGGGTCGTGGCAAATGACGTAGCTGAAGGCTATGCTAAACTATCGTCTCGGCAAATGAGAAGTAGGCAGTGAACCATCGCTAGGAAAGTCGGCTGTACAACTGGGGCGAGTGCTAGGAAGTCTCTCTAGACCTGCCGTGTGGCGGCGCTCGGCCTGCAATCACTGATAGTGGCGACACGCGGGTCCGACGTATACTACCGGACCGCGGCCGATTTAAAGGCTACCACCTAGCAAGTGTGGTGTCTGGCGATGACACCACATATTCCATCCTACTACAGTATCGTGTCCGAAAGCTCTATATCTTCTAAACTGATTCCATACCTAAACCAATTCAACTTGTTTATTTACTCCAGTACGCTTACGATACCTTCTTCCTTGCCCTCTACAGTACATTTCAGAATGATCCTTCTAACTGTGCCGGTATAATTAGCTCTTCTAGATAATCCGTCCAAACAGCAAGCAATCAATATAGGACGAACCACGTGCAGCTAGTGTCCTCATAACTTCTATTTAAATTTTTTCGTCTTTTCTATCTTATTAACTGGAAACATTACGGGGTAACGATGGACTGGCAACTAAGAGAAATCCTGCAACAGATTAAAACAGCTGAAACTGCTAATTGTGTCAACACGGCAAGTGCTGCCCTCCCCTACCCACCTCACATAGGAAATCCCGATGTGACCTGCCCTCCCTTATGACAATACTGCCAGGACATCTGCTCCACAGATGTTCCAACACTCCCTCCAAATCTGTATCAGGTCACCTTCTAAGACGTGGAACATTACCAAAAATCCGAAGGTTCAGTGGTCCCAGATACACATTTGGATAGATGACCGTCGTTGTCGTCGACCACAAAAATAAAGGCACAGCTTTTTTCTGGTATCTGCGTCGTTTGTGGAATATGAGCCACGTCTTCCACCCCATTGTCAGTACTTATTGATTTGAAGAGGGCCTGCAGTGTAAGCGGGCTGTGTTAATCGGTGCGGGAATCCACTGCCCGTCGCCACATTCAAACGTGGGTTCTCTGCTGGGCATGAGGAAGAGGATGGTGAGAATGTGTCGACGAATGTCTCTTCATGACAGAATGACAACATTTACTAACCAACTGCAATACATTGGTTGCGGGCCCTCTGAGTGAGGTTTGCTTCTACTCGTAATATTCTTGGCGGCGACGGAGATGAGCTGCAGACGTTCACACGTGCTCCCGCTGCTGCGTCTGAAACTGCGCTGGCGTAACTGGAATCTGCTGTCTCGACAGCGGCGCTCCGGCCTTGCAGTGACTTACTGCGGCAGCTGAAACCACGTGCCACATGCCTGTGTCGTGCTGGTTGGCGGCTGAGGGGCGTGGTGGGGGAGGAGGGGGTGGCAGCGGGAGACGGCAGCGCCCCGTCTCAGCAGACATCCCAGGCGGCGGCTGTCATCATCTGCAGGCAGGCCGGGGTTCCCGGCTCTTGCTCCAGTCACGGGGTTCGTGGCGGCAGTGTCCCAGGACGATGGCAACAGTCCTTTCCCGCAACGCACCCCAAGCGATGACACCCATGACAGGCGGCTGCCTCCTAGACGACGACATGCATTACAGAGGTGATTATTACGATGACTGTTACGGCAGTGACGACTCAGAACTGATGGCGGCGCTAAGTGACATAGACTTTTGCGCCACTCCAACGGCTCACGACGGACGATGTTGACGAACTGGCTGCCGGTCGTTAAATACGGCTCTCTGCTGCTGATGTCAGCTGTTCTTCTTCCCCAGTAGGTCGCTGGAACATTCTGGTGTTGCTCGGCTAGCATAACTGATCCGATTACCGCCATCGATGTCGTCACCCTTGCATGCGGCGAGCTGCTTCTTGTAAAGTCTTCTGTTGTGCGGCGAGCTGCGTGTGACACAACGTTCTCCTTCGTATTGCTGAACTCGGCGCTCTGGCGACGCAATTACGCCACGGTGTCGTAGCACTGAAATACGCAACCGATTGTAACACACACATACCACTCCTGGCTTCCAGTGTTCTCTGCATATTAACCTGTAACTAACTTAATTGCTCTCATCTTTCGACCCTCTACAGATCGACGGGTATAGTGGGTGGAAGCCACCCCACAAGCAGTTGTTGTGCAACCAAGTAATACTACACTTCTACAGAGTTAGCCCGTTTTTCAAAGCTCTTCATCAGGCCTTTCTGTTATTACGAAAGGACTATCATTGTGATGTCAATATGCCATAAACGCATATTTCTCAATATTCTGACCTGTTTTGTACGAGGGTCTGCTGAAAAGTAATGCGAAAACATTTAAAATTTCATAAATAAAATGAGCGTTATGACATTCTGTAACTCAATTCTTCGTGTTAAGGGTTTTTACACAAGAAATTCGGAGACATAACTTCTCAGCACGCCCCCGTTTATGACATATGAATGAAGAAACTCCCGTGCCTTTAACATCTACTCGTTTAAAATGAAATTAACGACAGAAAATCCTGATGATAAGGCAGTGACTTCGATATGTTCATTGGCGTAGCAAAATGCTATATCGGCAGTACACGAATTCTGTTAAGTCTTCCATTTATATCATAGTCTGGCTTGCCAAGAACTGCAATTAAGGCTATGATGAAATACACTGACGGAAAAAAATTGCAACACCAAAAAATAATTAATATAGAGTAATGAAATTTTGGGAATTCATTCGTCTAGGTAAGGCATTTAAGTCATTAACATTGCTAGCACTAGATAATGTAAACACTAAATAAACTGTTGAAAATGTGAAATTCCGGTATATTAGTAAGCGGTGGAACCGCCAGAATGTTGGATGCATGTATGCAAACTTGCGTGCATTGTGTCAGTTTGTGGGATTGAGTTCCTTGCCTGTCGCACTTGGTCGATCAGTACAGGGATTGTTAATGCTGGTTAAGGATGACTCTGAAATTCATCCAATGATGTCCGTTACCTGCTCGGCTGGAGACAGATCTGGTGATCGAGCAGATCAAGGCGAATTGACGACACTCTGAAAAGTAACAGGGGTATGTGGGCGATCGTTATTCTGTTGGAAAACAACCTCTTGAATGCTATTCATGGTTGACAGCACAACAGGTCGAGTCACCAAACTTGCGTACAAATTTGCAGTCAGGATGCGTGAAATAACCACGAGAGTTCTCCTGCTGTCGTATGAAATCAGAATGAAAACCATAATTTCGGGTTTAGGTCCAGTGTGTCTACCACGTAAACAGGGTGGTTGCAGGCCCTCAGCTGGCCTCCTAACCAACACGTGGCCATCACTAGCACCGAGGCAGAACCAGTTTTCATCAGAAAACACAACAGACCTCCATGCTGCCTTCCAATGAGCTCTCGCTCGTCACCACTGAAGTCGCGAACGGCGGTGGTTTGCGGTCAGTGGAATGCACACCACAGGGCGTCTGGCTCGGAGCTGTCCTTGAAGTTACCGATTTCTAGAAGTTTTTGTTACTATGGAGCCAGCTGCTGCTGAGATTACTGCTACAGATACAGCACTACGCGCTAGAGCCACATGCCGAACACCATGGTCTTCTCTCACGGTAGTGCCACGTGGCCGTCTTCTCTCGAACGTGCATTCTCGTGACCTCCGCTGCCAGCAACCATGTACAGTAGCTACATTCCTTCCAAATATTCTGCAGTATCTCAGAAGGAACAGCCAGCTTCTCATAACCCTATTATACAACCTTCTTCAAGCTCAGTGACGTGTCGACAATAGCATTTTTGTCGCCTTAAACGCATTCGTGACTAACATCAACTCATCACGTCCATTCTCAAAGGAAACTAACTATCACGGCCGTTACACCGTGTATATGAAGCAAACGTGATTTTCCTTCTTGCAGTGGAGTGAATTTTGAACAGACATCATTTTTCAGCTGTAGAAACACGCCTACCAGCTTCCGTTTATGTCGCACAACTTTCTGGTGTTGCAATTTTTTTCCGCGTGTGCATTTCTCAACGATTTGTGTATATGTGAAACTAAACTGCATTACCAAGTGGTCTGTCCTCTGGATGATGAGGTGTGAGCTGTGTAGATTTGTCACCAATGTTAATAGCTTTGTGCATTATGCAGCATTTCACTCATAATTTGGCTACTGTGGCAATGGAAACATCATCACATTACAAAAAAAAAAAAAACCTTCATCACACTGAAAAAAATTAATGTACTCGTGATTATATTTAATGAACTCTGCATTCAAGATGCAGAAAGAATCAGTTACATGTGAGCTGTTCAGAATATGGCTCTAAGATATGAATCTAACTCCTCATAATATTAGCAAACGGCGATGCACATATTTTCTAACTGCCCACTCAGTGTGAGACGACAGGAAAGAAACCAGAATTCTTGTTGACATCCATATTGCATGGATACTCGCCATATCTCAAGTGGACACTTCTGGGTTAAGGAACCATTTCAACCATGCATAATATTAGCAAACGGCGATGTACATATTTTCTAACTGCCCACTCAGTGTGAGACGACAGGAAAGAAACCAGAATTCTTGTTGACATCCATATTGCATGGATACTCGCCACATCTCAAGTGGACACTTCTGGGTTAAGGAACCATTTCAACCATGCATAAGGTATTAACTCCTGTAAATCACGACTTCAGATTGTGAAGAGCAGGCCTCAGCAACCGTCGCAGACTGCCACCCAACTTAAGGCACCCTTTGAGCTGCAACTCTAACCTAAATATGAGGTGTCTCGGAGACTTCTTCCTTCCGTGAGAACCTTTCAGCCACCGCCAAATAGTTTGTGCTGCCAGATTTTATTTATAATGCAATGGTAAAGAAATTCATTCAGGATCATGAAGAGATCTCTGCCAGTCATATTATACAGGGTGAAAAGTATTTAAACCGACAAACTCGGGGAGGTTGTAGGGGACATCAAAAGAAATATTTTTCCCTGATGTCAATTTTTCCTATGAGGATTACTTAAACCGGTGGAGGTCGTATAACCCTCTTCAGTTCTTAGAGGCCGTATTACGCTCTTCCGTTGTAGGCAACTGCTGTCCACCGGTGTAGTAGTGCATTGTCTCTGTTTACTAATGGAGCGATACACCTGGAGTTAGTACACTCATATGGTTGGTACGTACTACGTAGCGCACCACAACGGACGGGACGTGAGTAGTGCTTGGGTAGCTCAATTGGTAGAGCACTTGCCCGCGAAAGGCAAAGGTCCCGAGTTCGAGTCTCGGTCCAGCACACAGTTTTAATCTGCCAGGAAGTTTCATACCAGCACACACTCCGCTGCAGAGTGAAAATCTCATTCTGGAAACATCCCCCAGGCTGTGACTAATCCATGTCTCCGCTATATCCTTTCTTTAAGGAGTGCTAGTTCTGCAAGTTTCGCAGGAGAGTTTCTGTAAAGTTTGGAAGGTAGGAGACGAGATACTGGCAGAAGTAAAGCTGTGAGGACGGGGCGTGAGTCGTGCTTGGGTAGCTCAGTTGGTGGAGCACTTGCCCGCGAAAGGCAAAGGTCCCGAGTTCGAGTCTCGGTCCAGCACACAGTTTTAATCTGCCAGGAAGTTTCATATCAGCACGCACTCCGCTGCAGAGTGAAAATCTCATTCTGGCTCCCGGAGTTTGTCGGTTTAAATACTTTTCACCCTGTATGTGAAAAATACCAGTTTACACCATGATTCAGAGTCTATACTTAATTGTAGGTCTCTCTACAACTGGATGGGTAAGTCAGTTCAAAGACTGGAAGAATACCAACCCATTTCACCTTCAATAGGACCATACAAGGTAAATCACTCTATTGTTGAAACAAACCTTTTGATGGATTGAGGGAAGCTTTAACTTTAGTTGGATAATATCAATATGAATGTATGTATTCTGTTAACCAGGAAATAAGCCGGGATTCTTGCTGACATCCATACTGCATAGACCCTCACCACATCTCAAGTGGACACTTGCTGGCTAAGGCGTCACTGCGGCCGCGCATTAAGATGTGTTCCTTTGTCACGTGGCATCTGATGGTTGTATTTATATCAAATTTCGACTATACTTTCCACATCAACCGAAATTTTCCTTTACTTACGTAGCAGGATTGTAATGCACTTTGCAATTAAACTACAACAATATCACATGAATACCAACACAGATGCTGCAAATCATATAATAAAACATGAAGAAAGCGTTATGCAATACGAAACTCGGGTGATCCGTAACGAAGCTCGTGAACGCTACTATTCCATTTTCTACCGAAGAAAGGAAAGCGTTTCTGAAGAAGAGAAATTTGTTAACATCCAGTATTGATTTAAGTGTCAGGAAGTCATTTCTGAAAGTATTCGTATGGAGTGTAGCCATGTATGGAAGTGAAACATGGACGATAAATAGTTTGGACAAGAAGAGAATAGAAGCTTTCGAAATGTGGTGCTACAGAAGAATGCTGAAGATTAGATGGGTAGATCACCAATTTAGTATTGGAGGGCAGCGTAGAGCGTAAAAATCGTAGAGGGAGACCAAGAGATGAATACACTAAGCAGATTCAGAAGGATGTAGGTTGCAGTAGGTACTGGGAGATGAAAAAGCTTGCACAGGATAGAGTAGCATGGAGAGCTGCATCAAACCAGTCTCAGGACTGAAGACCACAACAACAACAACAACAACCGAAGAAAACGGCACCTGAGATCTTGTACTGCTTGATACAATATAGTCTCACACACAATAAATTTTACATATATATTTTTAATTTACATAATACTGAAGCCAAGAAGACACACATATCATGTGCAATACGTGGACGGGTATGCACGCAAGTGGTAATGAATCGTAGCTAATGTGAATATTTTCTGAAACTCGGTTGGGCACACAGTTTTAATCTGGCAGGAAGTTTCATATCAGCGCACACTCCGCTGCAGAGTGAAAATCTCATTCTGAATATTTTCTGTTTGACTGTCTAATTTTTTAAAATTGTCCCTTTAAAATTACTTTTGCAATTCTTCTTCTTCTTCTTCATTGTTGTTATTATTGTTATTATTATTGACTACTCAAGCATTTATAAACACTAATCGTACAAAACATATACTGTAATGTAAAATCATGTAGATTTGTGGAAAACATTTTATACGGAAGTATCTGAATATTTGTACTGTAATAAGTTTAACATCAAATTTTTTAGTGAGAGACGTAGTATCGTGTCTGGCATTCTTCAGTTTTGAGTTTTTTTCTGTGCCTTGTATCGACTAGATACGATCAGAGGGGAAAGTATGAATAAAATATGGAAAGTTGGAACAAAAGCCTGTGATATTTCAATTACGTAAATATATATAATGTGTATTTTATATAAAAGAAACTCCGGAATCGATTTTACACATAAACTCATCTTTAAAAACTGTGCTGTCAACGAGAATGAGTACGAATGGATGACTCACACTGTGGTGACAAAAGTCACGGGAGGTCGATATGCACATATAAAGATGGCAGTAGGACCGCGTACCCAAGGTACAAAAGAAAACAGTGCATTTGTATTCATGTAATTCATGTAGAAAATGTGCGACGTGGTTATGGCTGCAAGACGAGAATTAACACACTTTGAATGTGGAATGGTACTTGGAGCTACACACATGGAACATTACATTTTGGAAATCGTCAGGGAATTCATATTCCGTTATCCGCAGAATCAAGAACGAACCGACACAATTTTCAGGCATTACTTGTCAAAACAGACAACGCGGTGGCCGACGGTCTTCACTTAAAAACAAGAGAGAAGCAGCGTGTGCGTAGTCAGCGCTAACAGACAAGCAACACTGAAATAGCGGGTGAAATCAATGTGAGACATACGACGAACGTGTCATGTAGAAGAATGAGGCGAAATTTTGCGCTACTGGGGTATGGCAGTAAACGACCGACGCGACTACCTTTGCTGAGAGTACGATAACGCCCTCCCCTGGGCTGGTTGGTGATATCGGCTGGACCTTAGGCCATTGGAAAACCGTTGCCAGGCCATACGATTCCCGTTTTCGGCTGGTAAGGGCTGGCAGTAGAGTTCGATTATGGCGCAGGCCCCCACAAAAGCAAGGACCCAAGTTGTCAACAACGCACTGTGTAAGCTGGTGACGGCGTCATTATGGAATGGGTCCTCTGGTCATATTCGGCTACTTCGCGACAGTTTGCAGTTATTCATAGACTTTGTTTCCAAACAATGATGGAATTTTTATGGATGACAATGCGTCTACATCTACATCTACGTGATTTGCTATTCATAATAAAGAGCCTGGCAGAGGGTTCAGTGAACCAGCTTCATACTGTCTCACTACCGTTCCACTCTCGAACGGCACACGGGAAAAACGAGCACTTAAATTTTTCCTTGTGAGCCCTGATTTCTCTGATTTTATCGTGATGATCATTTCTCCCTATGTAGGTGGGTGTCAACAGAATGTTTACGCAATCGGAGGAAAAAAACTGGTGATTGAAATTTCATGAGAAGATCCCGTCGCAACGAAAAACGCCTTTGTTTTAATGATTTCCAATCCAATTCACGTATCATGTCTGTGACAGTATCTCCCCTATTTCGCGATACTACAAAACGAGCTGCCCTTCTTTGTACCTTTTCGAAGTCATCCGTCAGTCCCACCTTATGCGGATCCCGCACCGCACAGTAGTACTCTCGAATAGGGCGGACAAGCGTAGTTGGTTCAAATGGCTCTGAGCACTATGGGACTTAACATCTATGGTCATCAGTCCCCTAGAAATTAGAACTACTTAAACCTAACTAACCTAAGGACATCACACAACACCCAGTCATCACGAGGCAGAGAAAATCCCCGACCGCGTCAAGCGTAGTGTAGGCAGTCTCTTTGGTAGATCCGTTACACCTTCTAAGTGTTCTGTCAATGAATCGCAGTCTTTGGTTTGCTCTACCCACAATATCATCTGTGAAATCGTTCCAATTTATGTTATTTGTAATTGTAATCCCTAAGTATTTAGTTGAATTTACAGCCCTCAGGTTTGTGTGACTTATCGCGTAATGAAAATTTAGGTAATTTCTTTTAGTATTCATGTGAATATCGTCGCACTTTTCTTTATTCAGGGTCAATTGCCACTTTTCGCAACATACAGATATCTTATCTAAATCATTTTGCAAGTCGTTTTGATTATCTGATGGCTTCACAAGACCGTAAATGACAGCATCATCTGCAAACAATCTAAGACGGCTACTCAGATTGTCTCCTATGTCGTTAATATAGATCAGGAACAATAGAGGGCCTATAACACTTCCTTGGGGAACGCCGGATATTACTTCTGTTTTACTCGATGACTTTCCTGTGTAATACTACAAACTGTGACCTTTCTGACAAGAAATCACGAATCCAGTCGCACAACTGAGGCGATACTGCTTAGGCACGCAGTTTGGTTAGAAGATGCTTGTGAAGAACGTTGTCGAAAGCCTTCTGGTAATCTAAAAATATGGAATCAATTTGACATCCCCTGTCGAAAGCACTTATTACTTCATGAGTATAAAGAGCTAGTTGTGTTTCACAAGAACGATATTTTCTGAATCCGTGCTGACTATATGTCAATAAATCGTTTTCTTCGAGGTACTTCATAATGTTCGAATACAGTATAGGTTCTAAAACCCTACCGCAAATCCACGTTAGTGATATAGGCTTGTAATTCAGCGGATTAGTCCTACTTCTCTTTTTGGGTATTGGTGTGACTTGATCAATTTTCCAGTCTTTAGGTACGTATCTTTCTGAGAGCGAGTGATTGTATATAATTGCTAAATATGGAGCTATTTTATGAGCATACTCTGAGAGGAACCTGACTAGTATACAATCTGGACCGGAGGCCTTGCCTTTATTAAGTGATTTAAGCTGCTTTGTTACATCGAGGATATCTACTTCTATGTTTCTTATCTTGGCAGTCGTTCTTGATTGGAATTCAGGAATATTTACTTCATCTTCTTTGGTGAAGGAGTTCCGAAAAGCCGTGTTTAATAACTCTGCTTTAGTGGCACTGTCTTTAGTGACATCACCGTTGTTATCGTGAAGTGAAGGCATTGATTGTGTCTTTCCACTGGTGTGCTTTATGTATGACCAGAATCTCTTTGGGTTTTCTGCCAGATTTCGAGACAGAATTTCGTTGTGGAAATTATTAAAAGCATCGTGCATTGAAATACGTGCCACATTTCGAACTTCTGTAAAACTTCGCTAATCTTGGGGATTTTGCGTTCTTTTAAATTTGGCATGCTTTTTTCGTTGCTTCTGCAACAACGATCTGACTCGTTTTGTGTACCATGGGGGATCAGTACCATCACTTATTAATTTATGTGGTATATATCTCTCAATTGCTGTTGATACTATGTCTTTGAAAACGTTCCACAACTTTCCTACACTTACATGATCAGTTCGGAAGGAGCGAAGACTGTCTCTTAAAAAGGCGTTAAGAGCATTTTTATCATGTCACCGGACCACAATTGTTCGCGATTCGTCTGGAGAACATTCTGATCAGTTAGATGGAATGACCTGGCCGTCCATATCATCAGACATGAATCCCGTCTGTCATTTATGTGACGTAATCGAGAGTTCAATTCTCGCACAAGAAGCTGCAACGACAGCACTTTCGCAATTACGGACCGTTATAGAGGCAGCGTGGCTCAATATTTCTGCATGGGACTTCCAGACGACTTGTTGAGTCCAGAGTCGAGATGCTGTTAGGTGGTCGAGATGTTAGGTGGCATGTTATCACCTCAGTGCAGAGGAGATAAGTAAAAGAAATTTTTTCTCAAAAGATTTGAGCTGAAACTGATAGTCATTCTAACATTTTTCATTTATTTATTTTGAAATAATTTTGAAAATGACGCCTTCCAATTTATAGAATAAACTTGTCAGGTTTGTTGTCTGACAACATCGTCACTGAAATGTAGTTTTCCAGACAGTAAAATAAGAGATAGGTTGAAAATATTAATCAACCAATTTGTATCTGGCTAGAGGCATTCTTTTATTTGGTATTGTCATATTACAAAAAATAAATGTGCGAATATCCAAACACTATAGAAACATCTCCTTATTTGTTAATGTTGTACCGTTGAACGTCATTTCACTGACCTTTTAAATTTTCGTTCCGGTTCTTTTCCTCTCTTTTGGAGGCTGGAATTTATCCATTCAGCGCTGATGTACGACACGGTAATCATGACACCCTCAGTGTGAAACAAGGGCTGCAGCAACGCGCCAGCCACGTGCAAAGCACCGGCAAATGGACGACTAATGGCGACCTATTAGCGGGCGCGCCCTGCGCGGAACGCTGCTCAGTGACGGCCCGTCGGAGATAATCACATCCCGCCCAGGGCCGACCCTTCCATCAGCCCCTCTACTGCGGTTATAAATATTAATTAATAAACGGCAGCCGCGGCGCGGCGCGTAACGGTCGAGTGGGCCTGCCCGTGTGCCACTACATTGTGCCGGCGCGAGTCAGATTTTAAATATCGTCTACTAAATGATTGAGTATGATGTTCCGATGATGGATCGGTTTCTAGCAGAGGATGTATATGTTATAACAATATTATGCTGAAATGGACCTGCCCATGCCCCATGGCGTTTAGGGCATTAGCTAGGGATTGGAAAAACCGATCGATTGTAACAGATACCGGTAATTTAGTTCTGAATAACCGGTATTTTTCGATATTTGTTTGGTATCGGTTATAGTAGGCGTTTTTATTTATTTTTTACTAATAATCGAGTATCACATACCAAACAGCCATATCAGCAGCACTAAAATTTTGCCTTTTAAATAAATCTTTTTTTTTTAAAAAAAAGTGGTAATTTTTATTTCTGAAATTTGCATTGGTTTGAAATATCTCTTTTTTATGGAAAAATCGGATAAGCGATCAGTACTATTTTAATAACAACGCCGACACAAACGAGTAATACACATATGGTATAGGAAGTGGTACATCATTGCTGCGACAGTAATGTTCTCGTTGCCTTGTGTAGGCTTAAGATACGTGTCTGTGTGCAAGACTTTCCCTCAACTAGTATGTATGGTAGTTTCCCGTTGTTATATTGTAGAGTGGCACCAATCCTAGTCTGGAAATTTTTTGACTAAGCAAAGCTGCGATGAAGTACAGTGCTTCATTTGCTTAAAATGATTAAATATTTGTCTGTCATTTCTATGAAATAATAGATGAAGAAGGAAATTGTTGTAACAGTAGCAAATTAAAAACTTAACAGTTCATTTACAGCATAGAAAAAAACAGAAAGTAGCTGATCTGCTGCTTTTGTCTACCTAATATATACCTTTCTCTGCTCGCAGACCTTGGAAACGGACAAATTAACACGAAAAATAGAGTATCTCACCCTCAGTTTCCACTCTTTAGCATTGACTATTCGTAATGCCCAAATAGTGGTATGATCCCCGATTAAAATATGGTCTTTCAGCAGAGTTTCAAAAAATCAGAATCAATAGGAGAATACTGGTGGCTTTTTATAGTATTGAACTACTTAAGTCTTTTCGAGAAAAGCGGCGAACGGTGGACGGACTTTGTTTTCTTTTATTTGCCTATTTAATTTCATATTTTCATTCTATGCATATTGAAACTGAGTCAGTAAACTTCTTTTATCGTTGATCGATTTCAACATTTACAGACAGGAAATAATATGAATTTTAATAGTCAGATAAAACTGGCGTGGAAGAAAACCGGTATAATCGAAACCTGGTTTTTCAGCGATAACCACCATCGCTGGTACTAAGCTGAGAGATGAGAACGGCATGCAACAGCCGCATAGCATTAATCAAAGTTGGTGTGGTTCAGCGGCAAGCCTCGATTACATGATTTTCTCGTAAGTTTCGATTAATATCTGCCTGGTGTCTCGTCTCCTCTTCGGAAACACGTAAAAAAAAATTAAATACGTAAACGTAGCGCGCACAGTTTACACAACTAGCAATGGCGTACATATAAGCTAAGCTGTCTTTGTACCACAAACAGCCAACTGGTTTGAGGAGGAATGGAAAGAATCGACGATAAGAAGAATTCAGCAACGGAGAGAGAAAAAAATAGTCCTCTAAGAAGAGTTTAAACTGTCAATTTATGTAGCGTCAGGGATACAGAGAAGATACGTAACACTAAAACATCCTTTAATAGCTCTGTTATGAATTGCAAGTGCGAAACAGACAGTGAGAAAAAGGAAAATACTCTTGGCACTCGTAGTTGAGTGCTGCGTATACCACATTTTAAACATAATACAAGTGGAGGAATAATGGGGGAAGATAAAGATAGAATAATTTGTTTTTAAAAGGGTGTAATACACTATTTCAGTTTATTATCGCTGTCATTAATGTTTAAATATCGAACAAACAACGAAGGAAATAAGTGAGAATATTGGAAGGTGGTAAAAATCCAATTGGAAAGAGACAGCAACGTTAAGGTTCGTGTATGATGGAGCTCTTCTGATTGTCGAGTGTAGTGGGTAGCATGCTTTCCGCAGAGTACATCTGAAGAGAAAATGAAGGAGACGAAGCTGCTGATTAGTAGCAGAAGCGAGAAGAGAGGTTGCCTTACCGTCAGATTGACAACGACACAGTAGCGGGTTATGAAAAGGCTGTAGATATAGTGAACTGGGGTCGGAATATACACAGTAGCAGAAAATGCTGTATGTAGGAGTAAATGTATGATAAATGACATTAATAAATAAATAAATTTTAAAATTGGCTCATAAGCCTCTTTAACTCAGGAGTATGGGACACTAATAAAAACTACGAGTCGAAATAACGAACACTGGAGTAGCTTCGTTGAAATTCGTAAACACAGGATGGGGCAGGACAAGGAAAGCGTAGAAGGGTGGACCCGGCATAGCAACGCCATTTGTCGTTTGAATGGTTGCATTTATTTAACCATCACATAATGGCATCAATAAATAAACACAATAATGACAAATAATTATGAGTGACAGAGTTACCGCAAGAAGCCACCAAAGAGCATCGGAATAAATATTAAAAAGTAATAAAAAAACCTTCTTTCCTTAAAACACACACTGCTCAAAGGGCAACACCAAAGACATCTTTAAGACAATTTAAGAAAAGGTCACTTAAGGCTTGCAAAGGATTTCGAGAAAGCAATATTTTAAAATCAAACAGGCCCTTAAAACACAAGAGAAGAAACACACAGCTAAAATCAGCATAAAATCAGCATAAACTTTACAAAGTATCAAAACGGCAAAATAGATTAATGTTGTTCACACATGAGGCAAGTAAAATTCCAGTTTAGGCTCAATCCGGTAATTATGGTTGAATGATTTGGAAATATTGGCGTAGCATAGTAGTCAAGACAGTACCTTGTGCATATGCAAGTTTGGAAAAAAATTAGATGCCTGAAATGCATTACAAGGGCAACACAATCATATTCCAAAGGAGATGTACTACTTTAAGTGAAACGTGAAATAAGATCCCATCAGAATATTAGGCGATATAGCCAGTAGTTAACTTAACATTTATTAACAGGCACAGTGAACAAGCGCGCTAACGCAATTGTGGACACTCCTCATAGGCAGCCAATAAACTCCAAGGCGGTGCATAACAGCAACAAGCCCCCACGGCCATCAGCCAATGGAAACCTGGCCGCGAAGCTCTGAAGACTAAGTAGCGCAGTTAACAAACACCACTTAGGTGAAACATCAGCCAAATACACAAGATGAGAAAATATTAACGACCTTCTCGTGAAATGGTCAGCATAAGGCCCCTTAATATGCTACCAAATTCCAAAAGTTTATCTTTAAGCAAATTATCACAATATCAAGAATGCGTAGTAGTGGTTAGGGTAATGTCTCTTAAACCATTTCGTTAAATAAAATTTGATACAGGAAAACTTACTAAATGCCCAGAGAATAAGATCTGACAATAATTTATCCAAACGACACGGCAAGGAACCTTGCGTGAACCAAAGAGTTATGAAACGAAAATGACAAGCTACCTCTGCGAGGCGGTACTAAATAATTAGATTGTAATGCCGGAAATGCATATCCTCCTATTTCCATCTACTGTACTATAAATCTTTTCCTTATTTTGTTACCTGAAGATATGACATTTCTGTGTCTTTATATATTGTAATTGTTTTACTATATATATATATATATATATATATATATATATATATATATATATATATATATATATATATGTATATGTCGATATATAATTGGTTTGTTTTGTAAATACTATTTGTAATTTTACGCTGGGTCTTGCCTAGGGAAAACTATGCTATCGAACGATTACATCGATAGGTCGTGTGGAAAACCAAAGTGTTTAGGATCTTTGGTAGTGGCGCGGGCAGAGCGGAGTCTGGTTGGAGTATGGCGGTGGAGCAGGTAGGTGTGTTGGATGACGCTCCCGCTAGTTGCCGCGCTTCCGGGGTTTGGCAGCATGTAATTGCGCTCGACTTCCTATGATAGTTTCTGGCACGGTGTCACGGACGGGAAACATTAGCTGGCACACATCAAGAGCCCGTTTCGCCTGGTGACTGTGTCGAGAAGAAGGCGCGCCAACATCCAGCTTCTGCAACAGCTACGGCCGACAATGAGCGATTGTCGTTACCTCCTCGATCGACGACTTCAAATCTTCAATCAACCAACAAGGAAGACCGAAAGCACTAAAGTTGTAGAACTGTATGGCAGACCTCAGCTTTTCAAACTATTCCATTAGCATCACTAAAATACAGCAACTCCGCATGAAACTTTGTTGCTCATTGTCCCAATTGCATTACCAAGCAGGGTCCCTTCCTTTTCCGAAATGAACTCGAGTGTCGTTGAAATTCAAACGCCAGCATTAAAGTAATATCATTCGATTTCACTGCTTTAATTTCAAAGTTCAGTTAAGGTATTCATAGATGGCTACAATATTTAGATTACACAAGCACAAATTAAGAGTGCGAGTTTTGTTACCATATTTTAGCTTACCTGTGACTGCAGCTCAGCTTGGTACGCACTAAATTTTACTATTGTTAATTGTTCAAAATCATTTAATTCAAGTTCAAAGTTAAATCTCTTATTTCTAAATTGCGTAGATTCAAGTAGCTTTTGAGATGATTGTTAAGGTAGCCCAATACTAACCTTATTTTATTTTATTTTGTAGTGCTTCAGAAACGAAGTTCATTATTAATTTCAGTCACTAAGTTAAGTGTCAATTTTGCGGTTTTATTAATTCTTTTGCTAAATTAAGTCAGAGTGTAGCGTAATTTATTACTTCTGACAAACATTCAGTTTTCACACAACACGTGTCAAGCTTCAGTTGCCACGCTTTTAGTGCTAATTATATGTGCACTATCCTTTCTTTTTCAATTATTATAGTAGTTGTCCATAAGACTGGCGACTGTAATTTTCCCCAGATCTCAAATATCTAATTAACGCCAGTTAATTGTTAACGTAATGACCGCACATTTACTTTCTTCATTGACTTTACCCTTTTTCAAAATTAATTTCCACCAATTTCATTTACATTTTTCCTTTCATTTGGATGAGACCCTTCCTCCCTCTTTACCAACAGATTAACTTTGGTGACGATTGCTTTTCCCAAGTTTCCATTAGGTACACGCAGTTTAATTTTTCACTGTCGTTAAGGTCGATAAGTGAGGGGGAGGTTACAAGGTCTTGTAAGTAATGCTTCCTTCAGTGGTGTTTAGACATGGAAATCTACAACACAATATTAACACATATATTGAATACAGGAAATATCTGTTAAAGCAAACAAAATGTAAAATAAAGGAATACATGCAAAATCCTTAAAAACACTTCACATCACAATTGAACCTGAAAAATTTTTGGAACGCCTTATTGCCAAAACACTTTCCCAGAATACTATGACACAAAAAAGTCGACGGTCTTATCAATGGGAAAATCTAAGATTGAGGGTAACCACTGAATTTAGTCTTTCACATTGTGTATAGCCAACACAAATACGCTACAGTGAATCTCTCAGCAGTACACAGAAGTCCCCAAAGAAGATACAAGTGTATATACCTACAAGTGCTTGACTGATCAGAAATAGAGATAATCCGAAGCAACAGAGTCTTAGATCATTACACTCAAATATTTCGGTAAGCCACAAAGTGCAGGCAGCAGAGGAAATCATCCAGCGCTGTTCCCAGTACCAAGTCCCGCACAATATGGAATATCAACTCCGGACAAATCAACGGGAGCAGACGGAAGGACGCCTTACTCAGCATAGTCTCGTAACTCTGATTTCACCAGTTACACCAAGTCTTGACATAAACTTACTGACCGACTACATCCAGAACTCGGACCATGATGGCCTCTAGCTTCCTGTCACTCGCTGTTTCGCTCTTACAGCTCCACTAACGCTGCTCGAGGTCTACTTTAGGACCCGCTCTACCAGAGATAATCAGCGACAAGCTACAATCGATCCGCGCTGCCAGTAGTGGCGTCAATGAATAGTACCTGAATCATGGATTGCTAAGTCGACTGCGATCCCCCAACAGCCCAGGCGTTGATGTGCCAGATACAACCACTGAAGAGACAATAAATATCAGAAAAGGCACCAGAAGATACTACAGACGGGAAAGAATGAAAACACCCTCTACGGTGTGGAGGGTGGAGGAGAAGCGCTATGCTGTGAAACTATGGGATTGGGCACCTTCTTGAAGACGATTACAAGAGGAAATGGGGAAAAGAGATGCAGTAAGCTGAGGAATAGCGACATACAAGGGGCGCTCAAATGTAAACGAGAGAGCTGGAAAAAATTCTACATCATTCGTTGCTCGTTAGCGCTGTGGATCAATTCCAGGTAGCTTCCAGAGGATAATCGCTCTGCGGTAGTCGCGAATAAGCTGTGGTTCGCATAGCGTTGCGCCGCGCCGCGATAGGGGTAATACCTGGACGCACTCAGGAGTGCTTGCCGCGGTTTCCGCCGAAAACATCTCGGGCTCTAGGCAGCCGCCACTTTTCCTCTTTTCACAGGAAGAAGACATCTCATTCTGGCTACCATCTCTGTGTGTAGACAGTGCAGGGAGCTTAGGGACTCCGAACGTTTTGATCGACGTGGGTGTGTCGTTCCCTTTCACAAAAGAGTGGAAGTGTTGCGCTTTCACAGAAAGTGTCGTGTTCAATCGACAACCCAAACCCGCGCCTGAGATGCCAGAAGGAGAACGTCACGTTAGCGAACCGAGGGGTGTGGAGGATCGGCGCTTAAAGAAAACTTTCCTGCAGGCGCCGCCTCCCAACTCCGCTGCCGAGCGGTTCTAGGCGCTACAGTCCGGAACCGCGCGACCGCTATGGTCGCAGGTTCGAATTCTGCCTCGGGCGTGGATGTGTGTGATGTCCTTAGGTTAGTTAATTTTAAGTAGTTCTAAGTTCTAGGGGACTCATGGCCTCAGAAGCTAAATCCCATAGTTCTCAGAGCCATTTTTGAACCAACTCCCAGCCTTCGAATCTCGCCAGGCGAGGACGGCTCTGAGCAATCGAGCGTCTGATGCAGCCACGGCTGCCAGTACCAAAAGTTGTACAGTATCATCATGGGAGGTAACCTGTACCGCTTCGCAGAAGATGGGATCTCATCACGCTGAAGACCAGGTACACAGCAGGCAGTGACACTTATACGCTGATCACCGCCGCCACTCGGCCGCAAATTTCTGCCTGTAGAGTAATTGGCAACGAACCAGATGCACCGGCTGCAACCACGCCCGATGAGACAGCAGCACCGACACTGGTCGCAACTGCTCCCGACGTGGCTGGGACAGCCACCGGCCGCGACTGCGACCCATGCGGCAGGAGCAATCGCACTGAAGGAAGGTGGGACGAACCCGTCCGTTCGAGGTGAGGACCTGGAGGTGTCCCAGACCTCTTGGAAGCGCAATACCGCAGCTGTAGAGGAATCCTCCCACACCCAGCCCGCTGGTAGAAGCAGCAAAAGAAGAAGGTGTAGAGGTGGCGCATGCCCGCGCCAATAAAGATGACTTCATCGCTCCCAACCAGAAGCACACTGCCAGAGCCGTTGAGCTCCTGCAAGTGTGAGCGGCTGGTGGGGAGATGGCGAACCATTATGGTGATATGCTGGAGATAGCCGAAGAGGATGGGGTGATGCTGCCACAGCTGAAGAAACCGCCTCACCCACCAGCAATCACTATCCGGTATTCAAGCGGCTAAGCACACTTTCGTTGCCAATCTCTGCGGTGTTTGGTATATCCAATCGGAATGTATCAGTGACTACCGCAAGCTCATGAAGCTTGAGGAAGTTGAACAATGACATTGTTTCACACACAATGCTGAGACGCAGAAGCAGCTGAAGGTGGTCTTCTGCCTCCTTCCAATGAAGATGGATCCGAAGTTCCTGAAGCAGTTGATCGCTGCTCAGGGTTTCCCATTCCGCTCAGGACTGATGAAGTCTCCCAGGATGCACAGGAACATGCCTCTGATCCTGGCTGTCCTGGCCGACAGCACCGACACTCGAAAACTTTTCGGAGTGGGAAAGGTTGCGGACGTTTCAGTGAACGTTGAGCTTGTTCATACAAAAAGTAGGAGACTCTAGTGCGACTCCT
This sequence comes from Schistocerca piceifrons, assembly GCF_021461385.2. NCBI lineage: Eukaryota > Metazoa > Arthropoda > Insecta > Orthoptera > Acrididae > Schistocerca > Schistocerca piceifrons. Next base: position 488,448,270 of record NC_060138.1, on the reverse strand, counting down.
GTCAAGTTACTGACCATGTGGCTCGTTACTGTCACATGCCAGCCCGCTGCACGAAGTGCGTCGGACCAGGAAGTGCGGCAAGAAGAAGGAAGACCCATCCACTTGCTGCAGTAGTGGCGAGCCACATGTGGCTAGCTACAGGGGCTGCAATGCCTTTCGCCGCTGGACAGCTGCCAGTCGTGTTCATCATGGACTCAGCTTTGCAGACGCCTCCAGAGGGAAAGGGCCACCCGCGAAAAACACGTTTGCACCACTAACTGCGCCACAGGCTGGGGGAGGGGGACGCGAACGTCAGACGGAGCAGCGCGCCACCTCGCATCGTGTACAGCATGTGCCAGCAAAGAGCACCCCAGCGACGATGAACGTCGCAGCTGCCGGAACAGACGCTAGCGAACTCAGTACGCCGAGTGCTAGCTTATGCATCAAATTCCAGCACTCATCAAAGCAGAAACGGTAGCCCTCCAGGTCAACGCCGTCAAAAACCAGGGACACCATGGATAATGCCCACATCCATCTGGGTTTGACAATGTGTACGTTCAATGCAAACAGACTGTGTTCCCAGTAGGGCAAATTTCGCCAGCTCCTATGGGATGAGGATGCTGACATCTACCTGGTGGGCCGGCCGCGGTGGTCTAGCGGTTCTAGGCGCTCAGTCCGGAACCGCGGGACTGCTACGGTCGCAGGTTCGAATCCTGCCTCGGGCATGGATGTGTGTGATGTCCTTAGGTAGTTAGGTTTAATTAGTTCTAAGTTCTAAGCGACTGATGACCTCAGAAGTTAAGTCGCATAGTGCTCAGAGCCATTCTACCTGGTGCAGGAAACATTCCTCAAACCCAGGGTGAAAGTGCTTGCTGCAAACGACTGCTGCTACTGAGACGACAAAGCCTACCAGAAGGGCGGCACTGCCATCTGTGTCAAGAGCTCACTGAGACATCACCGAGTCTACCCGCCGGAACTCACCATGTTGGAGGCCAAGGATGTGGCCATCAACACCACTACCGGAGAGATTCGCTTCATGTCGCTGTATCGTCAGCCCGATAGATCTATACACGAGGGAGATTTCAAATCTATGCTGTCACTTGTGGGACGATTTTTCATTGTAGGAGACTTGAATGCAAAAAAACCGTAAAGGGGCTGTCGCCTGACCAACGGCTATGTGCGCGTTGTTCATCGAAACGCACTTCCCCATCTGAGGCCGATCAGATGTGATCGACTTTGCACTACCGAAGAGCACTGGACATATCACGTACGCCGAAATGCAGAACGTCCTGCTATCTGACCATGATCCAGTCACCTATGAGATGGACGTCACTCAGCCCTAGCTTTCCTCAACCGAAGGATATTACAAGCAGCAAACTCAGCCAACCCACACTACCACAGCCACCACGAGACATATCTCTTGTCAATTACAGCCACATATCCTGACACCTTTCTTTTTTACTTTTATTTTTTGGGGTCATCAGTTTCCTGTGCCAACCTCTTCATCTCAGAGTAGCACTTGCAACCCCTGCCCTCAATTTTTTGGTTGATGTATTCCAATCTTTCCCTTCCTCTACAGTTTTTGCCCTCTATGGTTTCCACTAGTACCATGGATGTCACTCCTCCATGTCTTAACAGCTGTCCTGTCATTCTGCCCCTTCACCTTATCAGTGTTTTCCACAATCCTTTACTCGCCGATTCTGTGCAAAACATTCTCATTCCTTACCTTATCAGTCCACATAATTTTCAACATTCGTCTGTAGCACCACATCTCAAATGCTTCTTTTCTCTTGTGTTCCGGTCATTGCTAGTCTGGTTTTGGTGGCCCCTTGCTCCGTCCATCATTGGTTATTTTACTGCCTAGGTTGCAGAATTCCTAAACTTCATCTACTTCGTGACCATCAATCCTGATGTTAAGTTTCTTGCTGTTCTCATTTGTGCTACTTTTCATTACCTTCGTCTTTCCTCGATTTGCTCTTAGCCATATTCTGCACTCACTAAACTGTTCATTCCACTCAGCAGATCAGGTAATACTTCTTCATTTTCACTCAAGATAGCAATGTCATCAGTGAATCGTATCATTGATATTCTTTCACCTTGAATTTTAATTCCACTCCAGAATCTTTCTTTTATTTCCATCACTGCTACTTAGATGTACAGATTGAACAGTACGGGGAAAGACTAATTCCCTGTCTTACACCTTTTTTATCCGAGCACTTCGTTCTTGATCATCCACTCTTATTATTCCCTCTTGGCTGATGTACATATTGGACATGACCCATCTCTGCCTGTAGCTTACCCCTATTTTTTTCAGGATTTCGAACATCTAGCACCATTTTACATTGTCGAACGCTTTTCCCAGGTCGACAAACCTTATTAACATGTCTTGATTTTTCTTTAGTCTTGCTTCCATTATAAACCGCAACGTCAGAATTGCCTCTCTCTTGCCTTTACCTTTTCTAAACCCAAACCGATCGTCATCTAGCACATCCTCAATTTTCTTTTCCATTCTTCCTTGTATTACTCTTGTCAGCAACTTGAATGCATGAGCTGATAAGCTGACTTGTCAGCCCTTGCAGTCTTTGGAATTGTGTGGACGACATTTTTCCGAAAGTCTGACGGTACGTCGCCAGACTCATACATTCTTCACACTAACGTGAATAGTCGTTTTGTTGCCACTTCCCCCAATGATTTGAGAAATCTTGATGGAATTTTATCTATCCCTTCTGCCTAATTTGATCTTAAGTCCTCGAAAGCCCTGTTAAATTCTGATTCTATTACTGGGTCCCCTATCTCTTCTAAATCGGCTCCTGTTGTCCTTCTATTACATCATACAGATCTTCCCCCTCATAGAGGCTTTCAATGTGTTCTTTCCATCTATCCGATCTCTCCTCTGCATTTCGGAATGGAATTCGCGTTGCACACTTAATGTTACCACACTAGCTTCTATTGTCACCGAACGTTGTTTTGACTTTCCTGCACACTGAGTCTGTCCTTCCGACAGTCACTTCATTGTACATTTCTTCACATTTTTCATGCAGCCATTTCATCTTAGCTTCCCTGCATTTCCTATTTATATCATTCGGCAGCGACTTGTATTTTTGTATTCCTGAGTTTCCTGGAACACTTTTCGACATCCTCCTTCCATCGATCAGATGTGGTATTTCCCCTGTTACCCATGGTTTCTTCATAGTTACCTTCTTTATACCTACGGTTTTCTTTCCAACTACTGTGATGGTCCTTCTTAGAGTTGTCCATTCTTCTTCAACTACACTGCCTACTTATTGCTGTATCTATAGCCTTAGAGCACTTCAACCGTATCTCGTCATTCCTTAGTACTTCCATATCCCACTTCTTTGCGTATTGATTCTTCCTGACTAATGTCTTACACTTCAGCCTACTCTTCATCACTACTATATTTTGACCTGAGCCTATGTCTGCTCTTGGGTACGCCTTACAATCCAGTATATGGTTTCGGAATCTCTGTCTGACCATAATGTAATCTAATTGAAATCTTCCCGTATCTCCCGGTCTTTTCCAAGTATACCTCCTCCTCTTGTGATTCTTGAACAAGGTATTCGCTATTACTAGCTGAAACTTGTTACAGAACTCAATTAGCCGCGCGGGATTAGCCGATCGGTCTGAGGCGCTGCAGTCATGGAATGTGCGACTGATCCCGGCGGAGGTTCGAGTCCTCCCTCGGACATGGGTGTGTGTGTTTGTCCTTAGGATAATTTAGGGTAAGTAATGTGTTAGCTTAGGGACTGATGACCTTAGAAGTTAAGTCCGATAAGATTTCACACACGTTTGAACAGAACTCAATTAGCCTTTCTCCTGTCTAATTCCTTGTCCCAGACCCAAATTCTCCTGTAACGTTTTCTTCTACTCCTTCCCCTACAACTGCATTCCAATCTCCTATGACTATTTGATTTTCATAATCGTTTACATACTGAATCACCCTTTCAACATCCTCATACATTTTCCCTATATCTTCACTTTCAGCTTGCAACGTCGGCATGTATACCTGAACTATTGTTGTCGGAGTTGGTTTGCTGTCGATTCTGATAAGAACAACCCTATCACTGAACTGTTCACACTGAACTGTAACACACTCTCTGCCCTAACTTCCTATTTATAACGAATCCTACTCCCTTTATACCGTCTTCTGCTGCTGTTGATATTACCCTATACTCATCTGACCAGAAATTCCTGTCTTCTTTCTATTTCACTTCACTGACCCCTACTACATCTAGATGGAGCCTTTGCATTTCTCTTTTCAGATTTTCTAGTTTCCCTACCACTTTGAAGCTTCTGACATTCCACGCCCCGATTCGTAGAACGTTATCCTTTCTCATGATCACCTACCTCTTGGCAGTCCTTTCCCAGAGATCTGAATGTGGGACTATTCTGGAATCTTTTGCCAATGGAGAGATCATCATGACACTATTCAATTACAAGCCACACGTCCTGTGGATATACGTTACGTATCTTTAATGCAGTGGTTTTCATTGGCTTCTGCATCCTCATGCCGTTGATTGCTGATCCTTCCGTCCTTAGGGGTAGTTTCCCACCCCTAGGACAAGAGAGTGCCCTGAACCTCTGTGGACTCCTCGGCCCTTTTTGACAAGCCATTGGCAGAACGAGGGTGACTTTTTATGCCGGAAGTCTTCGGCCGCCAATGACGATTATCAATCAAAATTTAAGAACGGGCGGGACTCGAACCCGGGACGGAGGACGTTTCGATTAGAAATCACAGGCGCTACCTTTTTTTTTCACTTTGTTCGTGATGGTTCATTGCATTTGCTCGTAGTGGACGTCACATAACATTCGTTGAAGTTCGTTGTTGATACTTTTACTCAGTTTTTTTATTACAGAGTGCAGCCAGCTCTCTGACCGAACACGCTGAACTACCGCGCCGGCACTACGGCAGAACCTGGAGAAACGTGAAGAACTTCCGGCGGCGCCGATAGCGCGTACCACCGCTACAAGTCGGCAACCGCTACAAGTCGGCAACGAATACTTCAATGATCCATATGCAAAAGGCAGCGTGCTTGCCGATACATCCGCAGCGAACTTCACGCCAGTGGCTGACGTCGTGGATGAGGGACACAACAGTCAGGTTGTTGAGTAGCTCACGATCTCCCTAGCAGCTAGGAATGAAGAAGACGTAATTGAGCCAATTATAGAGGAAAAAGTTGCGGTGCAACTTTGTTCCCTGAACACCAGGAAAGCAAGAGGCAGCGAGGCAATAAACAACCAACTGCTGAAGAATCTTCACAAGAGCACACAATCGTGTAGCAAACGTGTTCAGCGAGATACTTCGGACAAGCAACGTGGAAACACGCTGAAGTTGTGGCCACCCCGAACCCCAGCAAAGACCCACTCCAGATCACGAGCTGCTTGCTACCATCCCTCTCAAACGTTTTCTAGAGGCTGTACGCGAAAAGGCTGATGAAACACGTCACTCAGAGGGGTGTTATTCTAGACGAGCAGTTTGGTTTTCGTAGCGGTCATTCTACACTACGTGATCAAAAGTATCCGGACATATGGGAGAAAATGACTTACAATTTGCGGTGCCATCCATCGGTAATGCTGGAATTCAATATGTTGCTACCATCCCTCTCAAAAGTTTTCTAGAGGCTGTACGCGAAAAGGTTGATGGAACACTTCACTCAGAAGGGTGTTATTCCAGACGAGCAGTTTGGTTTTCGTAGATGTCATTCCACACTATGTGATCAAAAGTATCCGGACACCTGGGAGAAAATGACTTGCAAGTTCGCGGTGCCATCCATCGGTAATGCTGGAATTCAGTATGGTGTTGGCCCACCCTTAGCTATGATGACAGCTTCCACTCTTGCAGGCAAACTTTCAATCAGGTGATGGATGGTTTCTTGGGGAATGGCTGCCCATTCTTCACAGAGTGCTGCACTGAGGAGAGGTATCGATGTCGGTTGGCGAGGCCTGGCACGAAGTCGGCGTTCCAAAACATCACAAAGGTTTTCTGTAGGACTCAGGTCAGGACTCTGTGCAGGCCAGTCCTTTACAGGGATGTTATTGTCGTGTAACCACCGTGCAACAGGCAGTGCATTATGAACAGGTGTTAGATCGTGTTGAAAGATTCAATCGCCATCCCCGAATTGCTCTTCAACGGTGGGAAGCAAAAAGGTGCTTAAAACATCAATGTAGTCCTGTGCTGTGATAGTGCTACGCAAAACAACAAGGGGTGCAAGCCCCTCCATGAAAAACACGACCACACCATAACACCACCATCTCTGAATTTCACTGTTGACACTACACACACTGGAAGACGACGTTTAGCGGGAATTCGCCGTACCCACACCCTGCCATCGGATCGCCACATTGTTTACCGTGATTCGTCCCTCCACACAACGTCTTTCCACTCTTCAGTCGTCCAGTGTTTACGCTCCTTACACCAAGCCAGGCGTCGTTTGGCATTTACCGGCGTGATGTGTAGCTTATGAGCAGCCGCTCACTTCACGCCTAAATGTCATAGTACTGGATCCTGATGCAGTTTGGAATTCCTATGTGATAGTCTGGATAGATGTCTGCCTGTTACACATAACGATCCTCTTCAACTGTCAGCGGTCGCTGTCACTCAACAGACGAGGTTGGCCTGTACGCTTTTGTGCTGTAATCTGTCCCAACACGTTTCCACTTCACTATCACATCGGAAACGGTGGACCTAGGGATGTTTAGGAGTGTGGAAATCTCGCGTACAGACGTATGGCACAAGTGACACCCAATCACCTGACCACGTTCTAAATCCGTGTGTTCCGCAGAGTGACCAATTCTGTACTTTCACGATATCTAATCACTAGTGAGGTCACTGAAATGGAGAAACTGGCAGTAGGTGGCAGCACAATGCACCTGATATGAAAACGTATGTTTTTGGGGGTGTCCGGATACTTTTGATCACATTGTGTACCTCTCACCAGCTTTCGAGATTGGTAGCGTCAGCAATGACTGCACTAGAAACAAGAGAACGCCTTGTGGCGTGTTCTTAGACGTGTTCAGAGTGTTCGTTTGCATCAGGAACGACGGTCTAGTGTACAAACCCCTTGTAATCGGGACACTGACGTCATACGCAGTCGTCCTCAGATCCTACCTGGCGCAGCGAATGTTCCACGTCAGGCCGACGATGGAAAGTCCACAGATCGACGGACACGTGCTGGAGTGTCACAGGGTTCGGTGCTCGACCCCTTGCTGTACTCACCCTACACTGCCGACATATTGGGGGTGCCGCACGTTGAATTGGCTCTCTACGCCGATGACACAGCACTGTACATCCGCAGCAAGAACGCGCAGACGATTCTGCGCCGTCTTCAACTCGGGTGCGATGCCTTGGGTTATTGCGGCTGAGATTCAACGCAGTGAACAGCCAGGCAGTGATCTTCACCCGAAGAATGCGGCCGCCGGATCTCCCGCCCATCGAAATCCTTGGAGCACTAATCCAATGGGGCAAGACGGTGAACTACCTAGGTGTTACCTTAGGCTCCTCTCCTGGGTGCCTCGTATCCGAGACGCCAGAAGCAGAGGCATAGGGTGCCTTCACGCTCTCTACCCGCTGCTGAACTCATAGTCGACACTGCTGCCGCAGAACAGAATCACGCTGTGCCTAACACTGGTACGACCTGTGTTAAGTACGCAGCTGTGGTCTGGGGAAATGCCGCAGTTTCGCTCATTGCAACGCGCTAAGGACCCACAGTCTAGCTCTGATGACCGTTCTACATCTGCATCTACATCTACGTGATTATTCTGCAATTCACAATCAATTGCCTGGCAGAGGGTTCAGTGAACCACCTTCAAGCTGTCTCTCTACCGTTCTACTCTCAAACGGCGCGCGGGAAAAATGAGCACTTAAATTTTTCTCTGCGAGCACTGATTTCTCTTATTTTATCGTGATGATCATTTCTCCCTATGTAGGTGGGTGCCAAAAGAATGTTTTCGCAATCGGAGGGGAAAAGTGGTGACTGAAATTTTATGAGAAGATCCCGTCGCAACGGAAAACGCCTTTGTTTTAATGATTGTCACTCCACTCCATTTCACGCATCACGTCTGTTCCACTATCTCCGCTATTCCCTTCTTTGAAGGACAGATTCAGGATCATCGCGAAATCTGTGGTATCACCGCCAGACACCACACTTGCTAGGTGGTAGCCTTTAAATCGGCCGCGGTCCGTTAGTATACGTCGGACCCGCGTGTCGCCACTATCAGTGATTGCAGACCGAGCGCCGCCACACGACAGGTCTTGTCTAGATAGACTCCCTAGCACTCGCCCCAGTTGTACTGCCGACTTTGCTAGCGATGGTTCACTGGCTACATACGCTCTCATTTGCAGAGACGACAGTTTAGCATAGCCTTCAGCTACGTCATTTGCTACGACCTAGCAAGGAGCCATATTCAGTTACTATGTCTTCTGAACAGATAATATTGTGACTCATGTACCGTCAAGAGCGACGTTCATCATTAATGGATTTAAGTTAAGTATGAAACTAATTACGTCCGCTGTCTGAAGTCTCATGCCTTGTCATGTTCCAGACCTCACGTCAGTATAGTTCTTCCCTCCCCACGCCGACCTGCGTGAGCTAAATTGCGTGCATTTCGGCCTCCTCTCGTAACACGGTGTTGGCTCTTCTGCCAACACAACAAAATCCTTCTATGAGAAGTCGGGACATTTTCTCGCAGCAGACACAGGATATCAACCAACCACAATTCGTATAGGTAAGGTTTTTCTTTTCTTTCCCACAGGATCGGGAGGAATAGTATTTTTAAGCTTACACTGCTCAACGTTCCGAGCAAGGAAAGGTTGCCAATGGAGCGACAGCGAACCTGACCCTTCGCCTGAAGATGGAAAGTAAGAACCTGCCGAAGCGTTGCCGGAGGACAACGCATTGACTCGGCAGTCAACCCGAGAAAATATTATCAGTGGAATAAATATTTTTATAGTTATGGAGATGATTTCTGAAATAAGAATCAGCTTACTTACCTTTTATCTACCTGAGTCGTTATAGCTCCAGAACAGCAATGGGTAAGAGAGCTACTAAAGCTTTGCCTGGGATAATGTGGAAAAATAATATTCGGTAGGACATTAAAAACAGAATGTTTCGCTGTGCGGTGTAGAGCATAGTTCTATATGGACTTGCCACAAATAAGCAACGTTAGGGAAAAAATTAGAGTAGTGAAAATGGACTGACATGAAACGATGTCTGCATTTAACGAGGCAAGATAGGCTCAAATGGCTCTGAGCACAATGGGACGTAACTTCTGAGGTCATCAGTCCCCTAGAACTTAGAACTACTTAAACCTAACTAACCTAAGGACATCACACACATCCATGGCCGAGGCAGGATTCGAACCTGCGACCGCAGCGGTCGCGCGGCTCCAGACTGCAACGTCTAGAACCGCTCGGCCACTACGGCCGGCAGGCAAGATGGGATACGCAATGAGGAGGTGTGGGAGCGGAGGAATATAATGTGGTACGTAACAAAGAATTTGGAGAATGTAGCTCTTCAGTAGTGGGCACGCACAGAGAATGCGTAACCATAGTTGGTCAACGAAGATTTAAACTAGGAGCCGCCCCAAAAAAATGAGGCGAGCGTTAAGATGACAAAAAAAAAAAATACTGACAGAAAACAATGGAATGGATGACTGGGACAAAAGAGGCAATTCGTTGAAAACAGCTATCTCCTAGTGGGAGATTCCGAAAGAGAAGAGAGAAAATGAAGAACTTGAGGATAAACATTAGGAAATTTCAGCAATTAATAGTGGGCAAATTTACATATTATGGCAGCCGAGAGGTGATAAATAGATAAGTATGATAAACAGATCTAAAGATACTTTTTCCTCTTTTTTCCAGTTGACAACGGTAAGGGTAAAAAAAAAAAAAAAAAACGGAAACACCGTGAGAAAGCATGCTTGAACTTGAATGCATTCGCTAGCCAAGCGTAGATGCTGCGCCAATGTATTTGGCCATGACCTGAATACGTTGCAAGTATCAGTCGTGGGCAGGAGAATATTCTGTGTAGTTTCGAATGCGTCATGTCGTAGCTGAGTTAATCCGAATGTGGACAAATTGTTGGTGTTCGTATGGTGAGTGCTTCCCTAACCAAGGTAGCTGAAATGTTTGGTGTTTCAAGAGGCACCGCTTCGAAGATTTACGCCGCGTATAGGAAGAACGATAAAACTCCATGAGCTAATTTACAGTTTGAACAGAATGTGTATGGAGCGGTCGTGACGGACTGTCATTGAGGAAGATTATGACGAAAAATAGATGGACAACACCTGAAAAAGTCACTGTAGAACTGAAAGTCAAACTTGAGAATTCTGTCTCCACCAAAATAACACGAAGGGAGCTCTATAAGCAATGAATTACTGGGCAAAATGGAACTGCAAAACCACTCTTCAGTGATGCAAATGCCCGTAATACGAAACGTGGTGCCAAAGCCATGAAACCTGGACTAAGGAGCGATAGATGAAAGTAATTTGGTCGAATGAATCTTGTTCCACACTATTTCCATTTTCAGATGGACTGTACGTCCCAGGAATGAAAGACGGAGACGAATCGGTGATAATTTGGGCAGGTATATCGTAGTATTCCATGTGCCCCACGGATACTCTGCAATGCCCCGTTATATGACCATTTTGGCTAACCAGTTCATTCCCTTGGTATGATGTTGCTGCCCAAATGGTGAGACTGTGTTCCAAAACACCAGCGCCGCTTTCACACAGTTCACATTATCCAGGACTGGTTTTGTGAGCACGAAGTTGGTCTACTTCCACCATAGTTACCTCAACTTGCCACTATTTTGATGGAAGAATGGTATAAGATTCCGTTGAAAGCTACACAGGATCCGTACGTGTTAGTTACGGGGCGGCTAGTGGCTGGAAGCTATTTTGAATGCCTATGGCGTCTTATATCATAGTGAGCATGGTACTGTGTTGTGGTTGTGGAGTTTCCATATTTATGTCCACCTCCAGTAATTCTATCGCCAAGACGTCAATTTCCGTTAATCCAAGTCTTTGCGGCAAATTAAACGCTTGCACGCCCCTGAATACCTATTCGAGGTGAGGCTGGCCGTCGAAAAACACCAGTGCTTGGTAACTCAGCGTCTCAGTTATCCTTCTAGAAATACTGCAAGACTCAGGTTGAGCATTAAAACCTTGGCAGCCGGGATTTTAAGAAGCACCCAAAACAACAAGTCGCTCTCACTTGCTTCCTTTTAGGTTCAAAAATGATTCAAATGGCTCTGAGCACTATGGGACTTAACATCTGAGGTCATCAGTCCCCTAGAACATAGAACTACTTAAACCTAACTAATCTAAAGACATCACACACATCCATGCCCGAGGCAGGATTCGAACCAGCGACCGTAGCAGCTTCCTTTTAGGACCGACATATAGGAGTCAACATACTTTTCCGCGACAGATATGGTTCAAATGGGTCTGAGCACTATGGGACTTAACATCTGAGGTCGCCAGTCCCCTTGAACTTAGAACTACCAGTCCCCTTGAACTTAGAACTACTTAAACCTAATTAACCTAAGGACATCACACACATGCTTGCCCGAGGCAGGATTCGAACCAGCGACCGTAGCAGTCGCGCGGTTCCGGACTGAAGCGCCTAGAACCGCTACAGATACCCAGTAAACTGTTCACCACGTTGTTGTCCTATTTGTGGATGAAGGCTGGCATTTTGAAACGAGTGAACTGTGGGGGAGTCGCTAGCGTCAGTGATTCTCTTATCTAGTAGTGGCAGTAATCCTGCTCGGTCTGCCATGCGCGCTCTCTCTTTGGTTTTCCTCTTCTGGCCGATGTTTTAAGTGCGGCGCTTCCAGCTATGGCTCTCTTGGTCTTCCGCCCCGGGGCCCTAGTGATCGTGCTTTCCCATTGCTGGAGCATATGTTGTGTTGGCGAGTCTTATACGAAGGAGCGTTGGTTGCTCGCGGGGCGGTGTTATGATTTGAGGAGTGTGTCGGCTGAGGGGTGGTGGCGATGGCCTCCAATGCACAAGCAAGTGTGTGTATTGTACTACCTGATGCTGGATGCATATGTATGCTTTGTGGATTCTTGTCGTTTGCTGCTACTAACGGTGGGCATCTGCTATTTCTTTGAAGTTGTGTTTGTGATCAGTCTGATTGTAATTTGTGTGCACAGCCGGAAACCGTGATTTGTATGTGATTATCCCCGCCCCGGCGGGAATAAGGAATTCACTCTTGGTTCCGGTATGTGTTGAGTAGTGGTGTTAAGGGTGTGAAACACTGCTCAGTGACGGGACCACTAAGCGTGACTGCGTGAAGGCTTCATGAGTTATTCTAGGACAGTGCGCAGGACATGCTTAGCTTTATGACAGTGTGCTTGTAATGTTATTTGAGTATTTTATGATTGCCCGCCCGGCTAGTCGTGCAGCCTAACGCACTGCTTCTGGATCGGGAGGTCGTGCCGGTCCCTGGCACGAATCCGCTCTGAGGATTTGTGTCCAGGTCCGGTGTGCCAGCCAGCCTGTGGATGGTTTTTAAGGCATCTGCCTCGGCGAATGTGGGCTGGTTTCCCTTATTCCGCCTCAGTTACACTATGTCGGCGATTGCTGCGCAAACACTGTCTCCACGTAAGCGTACACCGTAATTAGTTTACCACGCAAACATTGGGGTCACACTCGTCTGGAATGAGACGCTCCCGAGGCCGTCCAGTGGGGGCCGAAACACACAATAACCCTGGATTCGGTGTGGGTCGGCGGTGGATTGAGTGGACTGCTGTAGCCTCATGTGGGGTTGTGTACCACTGAGGGCTATGGCGGAGACGAAGCCTCTCTGTAGTTTCTAGGTACCAGTTCAACACATACATACATCTTATGATTTATTCTGTGATCTCAGTTTGGATGGGGCCGTGACTTTGGTGATTTGTTACGGGTTTTTTACTCTTGGTTCGACAGGCCGTTAATTTCTCCAGACTCTATGCTTGTTATTGGGGTCTGCCTGTAAGAGTAAAAAAGTATGAGCTATAAATAATTTTCCGTGTTAGTTGTTTGAGGTCTTGGATGTGTAAAGCGTATTAAATTTAGCAGGCGGTTGACACAACAGAGGGTTTGTGTTGTGTCCTTGGGTTTGGTTGTCTGTCCTTTTTCTTTTTTTTTTAATGTTACAGGTTACTACGAGCGTCGGGCACAATCAGTTCCGGATTGACCGATACAGGGGGCGGCGCCTTGATTTAAATATGTTCGGACGGCGTTAGCTCAGCCAGCTACATTTTGGTGACGTTCGGCGCTACTTGGCTGTATCCAGTCAGAGTCGCTGCTCGGTCCAATAGTTGACAGGAGTACTCTCTCTCGTATCTATTTGAAGATTCCTCTCGTTAATGTGTTCGGGCTGTGCCAAGGTGCGTCCCCTGTTCCTAGTAGTTTGGTTACACTGGTATTAGGATGGGTCATCCGTTGGGGTGTGCCCGCTGTTGTGTGGAAATGAAACTGACTATTAAATATTGTTGTTACGCTTGAAATGGATTTCACGAGTGAGTTCAGTGGAAGGAGTCACTGTATAATTGGTGGAATTCCGTTGTTGTATGATTTTTTTTTGGTCTAAGGTTCCCGTTGCGGAAGTTGCTCTTTTACCTAAAATTTGTCATTTAATGTTCTGTACTGTTGCTTCTTTCATCAATGGGAATCTAGCCCCGGAAAATTCCTGTTACATTTGTGGGCACTTATGCTTGTCATCTATATTTATCTGGGGCTATTTGATATTTAGTTAAAAGGAAGAATCTTCACCTAACTTGTTTAATTCCGTATAATACTACAAAGCCTGGATAATGTTTTTAATTATATTTGTTATTGGGGGCTATTGGAAGGCCGTTTGTAAAAGATTTTGTACAGCTGTTGTTGGGGATATGTGTAATAAAACTTTGTGAACTACAAGCCTGTGTTTGCGTTTTCTTGTGACTCACGTCCCAACGAGCAAACTGTTTTATTAAGCATGCTGTTGCTCGCTCATAGAGATAACTTGAGTAGTAAGTATTACAATGATAGGTCCAGAGTACGACCACTACTAAACCTTGAAGTGCAGGTAACGCTTAACCCCCGTATTATCATTTGACGGAATCTGTCTCGCGCTGGTCTTAACTTGGTCGTTTATTTCAGCACTTTATTGAAGGCGCTACCGAAATCTATAGCAATGACCACTGCACGGTGTCTGCAGGCCGCCAGCATAGCAAGTCGCGGTGTTACCCTATGACAGTCTGTATGTTAACCTGCCCCCAGGATTCATTTGCTCTGGGGAGAGGATATGAGAGAGTACTGTCCAGAGACGCATTGCCAGTAAGCAGACGAAAATCTTGTAATCAGCAATGAGTAGTGTGAACAGTCTGTAGCTCATGAGCGTCACACCATGGGCTGCTTTGTGGAGCAGCGGCGGGTGGAATTGCAGGAATGCATGCTCAGATGTCATCAGTTCTTGATATATAGACGTCCAGTGCATGTACCATGAGGTCCCGGAAGGCTTAGTAAAACTCAGTGAGCTGTCAATGCCGGGAAATTGGTTGACTGCATCCTTGTCAATTGCGTTATCAACTTCATCTCATGTGACCACCACTGTCAAAATATCCACCTCCGTGTGGGGAAGGGTACGCGTGACGTAACGTAAAATGGAGTTGTCTGCTTCAGTGTCAGCATCTTCTTCCCTCTAAGTACGACGGTAGTGTTCGATAAATGCGTGAATTATGTCATTCTGATTGGTCACCTGCAGTCCATGAGGCGTGACCAGAATGTCGATGATCTGCCCGTCGTTCGTGGGACACTATATGATGCATGGAAGGAACTTCCAATCCCACATGATCGTGGCGCCGCGACAGAATCACCACTCCTTGCAATTTCCGGCGTGCCAGCGCAATTATCTTCGCCTCAGTTCTTAGCCATTCTGGTTGTCTGGGGTTGGCGGTTCAGCGTCCACATCTCGGAGGATCGTTTAGTAGAAGTCGACAGTGTTGCGATGCCAGTCGGCCAAGTCCTTCCCGTATCTCATCACTGTCCTTCGGATCGCTCGTCTGGCGTACTTCATCCATCGTGTCATTGTAGAGCGGTGGCAGGGAAGACGTTGTTCGCAGGCTGTCCATGTCTCAGTGACTTGCTGGCAACAAGTCAGATTATGCAGATGAGAAGTATTTAATTATCATGGTGCACGGATGCGCCCTTCAGATTGGGGCGGAAGGAGGACCATGCAGATGTAAGCGCAATGGTCGGAAAAGGCCAGTGGCCAGCGTTCGGCGTACAGTATCGCAGATTCTGTGAGGATTATATCCTGTCTAGACGTAGACGACTTGCGGAATGACTCGTAAGAAAGGCACGACCAGAACAGTCGCCATGTTGGACTTCTCACGTGTCGTGAAGCAGTAGGTTTCGCACCACTATATGTAGTTCATGGCATGTAGTATAGAGTGAAACCTGACCTTGGAAGTGCAGAACGCAGTTAAAATCACTTCCTAGTAGGCGGTGGTCCTTTCGACCTAAAAATAGGAAGAAAGGTGGGGGGCGCGATGTCCTCTGAAAAGTGCTTGTATTCGGTGGCAGCCAAGATGGGCATACCCCCTCCGCTTATCAACGTCCTCTGGCGTCTTTACGACAGTGCCAGTTCACGACTCCAAGTCAATGAACGTTTAGCATGACCGGTACACATCCGCTATTCCGTACGACAAGGGTGCCCCCTCTCCGCCCTCCCGCATGACATTTCTCTAGAGCCCCTCATTGGGGTCCTGACAACCAAGCGCTCTGGCCTCAGCCTTCGCCATACACTTTTCGCTGTTGAGCAAAGGCTGATGACCTCCTCCTCCTCGTCTGCTCGGGCTCTGAGATTCGTGCAGTCCTCTAGTCGATTATACATAATAGGGCTGCTGCTGGCAGTGCCATAAATGTTGCAAAATCTTCAGCTATGTACATTGGACACGGCCTCCAGGAAGGTGAAGTGGCATCCCTGCCATACGTGTGGACGTTCCTGTACTTGGCCATTACCTTTACCCCACGCACAGCGGCAAGGAATTTCTGTCGCCTTTTACACGCCATCAGTAATGACGTCAGACAGGACCTCCTGCGCGGCCAGACACGCTTCAACGTGTTGAGTTTCTTAATCGTTATGTGGCATCAAAATTGGTTCACATCGTGCAAGTTCCCTCTCTGTCGACGGCGGTTCGGTGCAACCTTCAGGCGGCCTTTGGCTATCATCTCACAGCTGGTTCCATGCTTAACGTCCGTTATGAGACACTTATCCTGCCCCCATGAGATTGTGGCCTCGGGCTCGTCAACGTCCGTATGCGAGCTGCGACATTGTATATGAGTACCATGAAAAGACAGTGGGCCATGCAGGGCACGTCTCTAACACAGAGCTTGCTTGAGGTCCTCCTGTTTGCGTCCATCTTACCACCGGTGTCTGTTGGCCACATCGTGCCTCATTTGTCCCATATTTGGACATTTTTCGTCAACTACAGTTACACACATACCAGTTTCCCATGTAAGAGTACATGCAGGACTAAGCATTTTTACGGCATACTACTGCACTGTGTTTCCCGGAATGTGATGGAGACCAAACATCCCTCCATCCAGTGGCCCATAGTGTGGGCTACCATTCACCAACCCTTCTTCTCTAGAGATGTCCGGGCAATATGGTATCACATAGTCAACAGGAAATTTGCCACGATACAGCGACTGCATAACATTGGTTTGTCGGATTCCCGTCTTTGTCCACTTTGCCAGTAACTCGACATTGATTACCGCCATCTGACATGTGTCTCTTCGCAAGATGTCTGGGGCTTCGTGCAGGAAAACATTGCCTGCTATCTCCGAGTGCCACCAAACACAATCGAACCGCAAATGTTTCTATACCCAGAGGACAAACATTTTCCCGCCGCCAAATATCATGTCATTACGTGGGTCAAGGGGTGAGCAGACGGTTACCTCTTCCATGCGTCACCTAAATCCCCGCCTCGACTTCTGGACCTATTTACGAACAGGCCATGCAGCTTTCGAAAACAACCCTCGTTAACACACATTATTTACTATCTTCGAGTGGTCTTTGTTAGACCTCAACTGAGTTCGGGGATGCCTGGAGCTGAGGCTACCTATCCCTCCCCAAGGCGGTGCCTGAGTTTCAGCCGCCTATGATCGATTCTACCTCCGACCACCGCGGATGGGAGAGCGCACCGTAGGTTGCGTGGATTTTATTGCTTTCTTTTCCTTCTTCTTTTCTTTTTCTTTTCCTTTACCCAGTATTTATACATGTTTTTCTCTGTCAATGACGTATGTTCCACACAATTTCACAAGAATAATGAAAATTACAAAAACAAAATGAAAATAAGTAAAGGACAACCGAAGCCTCCCAGTTCTGTTGGGTCCTGTGTCTCCCACATTCCTGTGCTCCACCGGTGGCGATGACAGGGTCACTGTGGCCAGGCCTCGGGTCTCTACCCCTGCCTACTCTGCCCCCTGAGACCCCACTGGTCCACTACCCTAAAAAAATGGTAATGCGACCGCTCGCGATAAGCAGGAAATAAGGGTTCGCGTCTTGGTCCAGCACAAATTTTCATTATCGTCATTTCTTTATACTGATGACGGTTGTCCATATTCGCAACAGCGAGTACGTTTCATGTATTTGTTTGACTGTGTGCATTGGATTGACACGAATACCATCCGAAACAACACAAAACGCACTGGCGTCATCCCTCAGATGTCACCAGGCAGCGGTTGTGTAAACAGGCAGCGGGGACTCGAAATGCTCGCACGACTGACTCGCTGCGTCGGAAGCATCGGCGGCGGGAGCTGTAAAAAAAAAAAAAAAAAACAAAAAAAAAAAACAACGGTGGCGCCGCGGCTGGACAAATGTACCGCCGCACTCTTCCTGGATCTCGCAATAAAACGGGTCGGCACAACTCTACGTTACTCTTCACTGACACTCCGCTTCTCTCTCTCAGTGATCACTCAACCACTCACACACACGCGCGGGCGCGCGCCCGCGCTCGCGTAGGTATCTGTGTCCAAAACATACTGACTGAAAGGTGAAAAAATAGCATACAGGTTCAGGGGTTACTTTTATAATTTAAAGTAATAATTTTTATTTGTACGTGAGCAAGTGTTAGCGTTCGTATCAGAGCGTACGGCTGCATGTTTGTGTGTTGTTAGTTTATTACGAGTTTTTTTAATTTTCTACTCATTCTGTAGGGTTTGCGTATTTTGTTTTTTTGTTTTTGGACATTACGATATTTAATTGGTTGTCTAGTCACTTGCTTGTCTCTGTATTACAAATAAAATGGAACTTACTGTGCATCTTGTTGCCTGACACCCTAAGTAAAGCTAACTACTACTCATCCTACCTCCCAGATGTCCCTCAGTTTCTTTACTTCATACTGCTCATAGTTCATGCCAGTACCTGCAACAATCTCCCACATCTTCAACCTAGTTCCGAAGTACCTAGACCATGGGCGTCGCCAACAGGGAGGCGGGAGGCGAAACGAGTTCCGCCATCTTCCAATATTTTTTGAAAAGCAGTTTCA
Organism: Schistocerca piceifrons; assembly: GCF_021461385.2. NCBI lineage: Eukaryota > Metazoa > Arthropoda > Insecta > Orthoptera > Acrididae > Schistocerca > Schistocerca piceifrons. The sequence continues at coordinate 488,429,751 of NC_060138.1, read as the reverse complement.
ATGTTTTGAGTCTTGGCTGGCAAAAAAGACACCATTGAACGAATATATCCAAGGCTAGCTAATTACACATATACGAAGCTCTTGGGCGGTAAGAATTATTGGTTTGCTGGATTTACTGACATGACAGTAAATAAAATCAACTTACATTTTTCACTTGAAGGACAATATTACAAGTTTTAGTAACTGTGTTGGTACGACTACGAGAGACACAGGGGCGGGGTACATGAACGCCAGTGTGCTCGGTTTTGCTGCAGATTAGTAAGATCCGGTGTTGCTGTAATAATAAAGTCATAGGCTGTGCGTGTCTCAAGAGAATTGCTATGAAGACAGTTCAGCACATACATCATCAATGTCTTTTTTCAAAAGATAATGGAATGAGAGTAACTAAATATTTATTACAAAATGTATTCCCAAAAAATGGTTCAAATGGCTCCGAGCACTATGGGACTTAACTGCTGTGGTCATCAGTCCCCTAGAACTTAGAACTACTTAAACCTAGCCAACCTAAGGTCATCACACACATCCATGCCCGAGGCAGGATTCGAACCTGCGACCGTAGCGGTCGCGCGGCTCCAGACTGTAGCGCCTAGAACCTCTCGGCCACTCCGGCCGGCTGTATTCCCATTTACACAGTTTCATCCAGCCGAAATTTCACACGAGCGAGGCTTTTATTTAGTTTGAATAACGACTCAGTTTTAGTTTTCACGGTTGTTTAGAACTTAGTGTATAATAATCATACGAACGATGTTGATAAATTTCAATGTTAATGTTATATATCTTTCTTATACCCGTCAATCGCAAAACACATTTTAATCCAGGATTAACTTGTCATGTTTTGAGGATTTAAGTGCCACTGAAACAGCTGATCAGAGACACCCACAGTGCCCAAAAAAGAGATTTTAGAATCGAATTTATTTAACTTTTTTGAAGACGACCAGCCATTTAGACCCTCTTGTGGTTTGTTTGATTGAGTCGTTTCCCCCGTGACCTGGGCCACTTACAAAATACAGATCTTAGTACACCAAACAGTGCGCAAGACAGCAAGGAAGTACACCAAAAAAGCGAGACACTTTTCTTGTACGTGACTGTACTACCTGAACTGTCTCCTGCTATTCCTTAAACCCAACCGCAATGCCAGTGATACGTCTTCCTACTCATTTCGTTATGTAGCACTGCCTTCGAAGACATCAACTCAATACGCGTCCAACAACCCTAAACCAGCATCTACCTCTACATGTAAACCAATGTGGCTTTCGACCTCCCTTACAACAACGATCAACACCTGTGCCTTACCCACCTTCTATATTACCAGCTAAATAAGCGTAAATACGTCATATTTGAGTCCCTTGATGTGTGTTTGCTATTTTTGGAAATTTGTCGTAAGCTCTTATGGGACCAAACTGCTGAGGTCATCGGTCCCTAAGCTTACGCACTACTTAATCTAACTTAAACTAACTTACACTAAGGACAACACACACCGATGCCTGAGGGAGCACTCGAACCTGTGACGGGGGTAGCCGCGCGGACCGTGACAAGGCGCCCAAATCCGCGCGCCGCGCGGCTACACCGCGCGGCTACACCGCGCGTCTGTGTTTGCTGTTCGTATGTCCTTTACGGACTCCAAAAGTTCTGTCCAACCTAATGTATCGTTTATAACCAACCTCACTCCTTATGATCTTTAACTAAAGCCAGTTCCCAACCCAACGTTCTCGTTTCTTTGTTGAATATATTAGAACATCAGCCTTCAATTTTTACTTCTACAGCTCCGTTGGTACAATGAAAGTTATTCCACGGTATCTAAACATATGTTCTATCATTCTGTCTCTTCTTCTTGCAGTGATTTGCACATCCTCTTGATCTTGCCGATTCTACTACCAATCTACCTGTACCTTACCAGTCCATCTAACTTACAACATACTTCTACAACACCACATCTCAAACGCTTCGATTCTCTTCCTGTCCGATTTTCTCACTATCATTCGCTTTCATTAAATCCTGTGCTTCAGAGGTACATTCTCCGAAATTTCAATCTTAATTACATCGTGCGTCTGACACAGCACAAACAGTAGAAGCTAGGAGTCCACTCTTTGCCTAAGATTCTTACATCCCCATTGCTTCGACCGTCAAGTATTATTTTCCGTTCAAGGTAACTGAATTGCTTCACTTGTCTGCCTCATGGACCTTATTTACTGTTAAGCTTATTTCTAATCTTCGTTCTGGAAATCATTACTTTCGGATTCCTCTGTTTACTCTCAATCTGTTCATTTAATTCAAAAAGTGTTGCAATTCCTTATCATCTTCACTGAAAACAGTGAATTTTCTCATTGATATGCTTTTGTCGTGAACTGGGGGGAGGGGATTGGGGGTTGGGTTGTTTGATAGAAGAGACAAAACAGCGAGGCCATCGGTCTCATCGGATGAGGGAAGGATGGTAAAGGGAGTCGGTCGTGCCCTTTCAAAGGAACCATCCCGGCATTTGCCTGGAGCGAAGGAAAACCTAAATCAGGATGGCCGGACGCGGGATTGAACCGTCGCCCTCCAGAATGCGAGTCCAGTGTGTCCTGAACTGTAATCTTTCTTTTTTCCCGTCACAGCTTTTTTGATTTATGGATGGGACAGCAGAGCAGGAGGATTCAACCATTGTCTTAAGTCCTTTCGAATCGGATCACTTCGTCGTTAGTTCTACATTCTTAGTGGTCTCTCTTTGTTCTTGTACCTTTTGTATATTGCTCGTTATTATGTATAGGTTAGCTTTATTTTTCTGAATATTCCAAACAACTGACACCAGTTTACGTTGTAAAACGCATTTCCTAAAAACAAACTTGAACAGTAGTTAAGCCGTCACTTTGCCAAATGATTTTAGAAATATAGAAAGATTATTATCTATACCTTCTGCCTTATGTGATCCTAAGTGTTTCAAAGTTGTATTAAACTGTGGCTCTACACGCTTTCCAAATAGACTCCCATTTCTTCTACTTTGACGCCATTGGACTGTTCGCCCCTTCATAGACGCCTTCATGTGCTCTTTCTACCTGTCCGCTCCCACCTCTGTAGTTAATAGTAGAATTCATCTTACACACTTAGCGCTGACGCCTTCAGCAAATCGTTTTGATTCTTCTATATGGCGAATCAGTCCAACCGATGAAAATGTCTTTTTCGATACCGGCACATTTTTCTGCAACTGTTTTGGCTAAGCCTCCAGTACTTCTTTTTTATTTCATTTCTAAATCTAGATCCTACTGCTGAACTGCAAAATGAAATCCGGCGTACTTTAACTAATTCCGTCAGCCTGTTCAATAAGTTTCAAAAGAAAGGGCTTATAAATATGAACCCGAAACCACCCGTGCTCAGAAGTCAGTTTAAACTGTACAAACAAAATCACCCGATCCGCCCTGTAGTGAATGGTATAGGCAGTCCACATCACGCCCTTGCTAGGCGCTCCCATTTTAAAATTAAAGATGCTTTCACATTTGAAAATAACTTTTCTGTAAAAAACAGTAAGGAATTAATTAACAATATTCAATCTGTAAGATGTACACCTGACACTAGACTGGTGTCCTTCGACATCGTCAGCCTTTATACAAATGTCCCAGTTGATGAAACCATAGACCTTGTAAAAGAGAATCTTCTTAAGCATAAAAAACTAGGTGAAACTCAGATTGCGGAGCTCATTGGTTTGCTTAAGGTCATTTTAAAATACAATTATTTCACATTTAACGGGAAAATGTATGTACAGCCAGATGGTCTAGCAATGGGTAGCCCCCTCGCCGGTATTCTAGCTGAGGTTTTCATCAACGCCCTGGAAACAACATTCTTCAATTCAAGTTCAGAATTACGCCACAAAATCCGCTATTATGCACGTTATGTTGACGACATTTTCATTGCTTTTGATGGCACTGATCATGAGTTAGAGCAGCTCTTCAATACTTTCAACGGTTTACATGAAAAAATTTCCTTCACAAAAGAACTTCAAAATGATAAACGTGAACTTAATTTTCTCGATTTAACAATTTCTATACAAGATAATACCTTCCATTTCAATATCTTCCGCAAAGAAACATATTCAGATAATGTCATTCCTGCTGACTCAACTCATCCAAAATCTCATAAATTGGCGTTTTTTCATTCCGCCATTCACCGAATGGTAACCACTCCTTTATCGCCTGCTGATCAACAAAAGGAATTGAATGTCATCAAAGCAATCGCTGTTAATAATGGGTACAACCAGAATATGATCGATTACCTGCTCAATAAGAAAGTTTCCCAAAATTGTTCGACTTTGAGCAATAACCTCCCCACAGATACCACAGAAGCTAAAAAATTTATTTCCATCCCTTTCTTGGGTAACATATCATATAGGATTAAACGTCTTCTAAATAAAAAATATAACTGTAACGTCTCCTTCTCTACAGATAACAGTTTAAAAAGAAAACTTGTACAGTCAGTAGATTGCCAGCGATTGGTTTTCTAATTCAGGTATTTACAAACTAACCTGTAATAACTGCCCCTCATACTATATTGGTCAAACAGGCAGAGCTGTGAAAACACGATATAAAGAACATCTATTAGGTAAAAAAGGAGCGAATATTCACAACTCTACTTTTGCTGAACACCTTTTGATAGCCGGCCATACGCCCAAACAGTTAGAAGACACGGTTATCCTACACAGACAAGTCAAAGGACGGAGACTAGATCTGTGGGAAGAGTTATTTATTTTTAAACATCTAGAGCTCAAAGACGGTAATATACTGAACGATCAGTTGAACCTTGCCTGTAGACAATTTTTCGAAGGCTTTAAACCCGTACTGTTTAATATATAACATTAATGTTGGTAACCTCAGTAGTCTATTTCCTCAGGAAGCTATAATGCACTTTCAAATCTTTAAGCTCACTACCTTTTACGTAATGTGGTTTTCTCACGATGTATGGCTGCCACTACATCGGCCCTCATGTAATTTTCTCTTATTCTAAAACCTTGGCTCCATGAGAATGTATATTAACTGGATTGTTGACCAGGTTTCGTAATTTATGTCTTAAGAGCCATTACTGATTATTCTTAAAGTTTTGATTTATATACGTTCTATGTGCTTCACTAATATGGTAATATAACTTTTATATTCTGGCTGCATATGCCACTGCATGTAACTTACGGCGTAAGCGCCACCTGCCTTTTTGATGTATGTATCTACGTTATTGTTCCTAAGGCTCCCACAATGTCATAACGGGAGTGTTAAATGCTTTCCATTTATTTATTGTCACTCTATCTAAGGACGCAATTAATATTGGTATTTTACATGTTGCTTCAGTACGCCAATCGGCACATAGCTCGCGACCTGAGCGCCACCTGCCCTGGTTGCAGTGCTACTACGCTGGCCGATTTTACTCAGTCGCTTATGCGCTCTCCAACTTCCATGTACTTATTTTTATTTGTCTGACAAACCCTATTCTCAGGGCTACATTTTATTTGGACTAATGGAGCTATGCAGATGTTTGTAAAAACGACAATGACATATCACTGTAAGTACCAGGAATCCTTGTCATATTTTGTAATACAAGATTCTCCTAATATATGTTAAACTCTATTCTTGTCTTATGTTTCATACCTTTTAATATAAATTACGATGTTCATTGTCCTCAGGCCGCCTTCTGAAGAAGACAGATTTAAATCTATCGAAACCTAGGTAAAGATTACTTTATCCTTTGCAACTGGTCGGCTGTTTTTAATCTTATTACATATTTATATATTACGTTCTGTTTCTGAACATTTTTATACTTCTGTCCTTCATCGATAAGGTGCATTACTTCCTGCATTTACCAAAGGTTTTTCGTTGTTAGTACCTTCTTTTATACGTAAATTTGACTGTCCAACTTCCGTTGTTGACGTCTTTGGTCTTCGTTCCCCTTCAACTAAAATGGCTACTGTGGTATTCATTCTAGCGGCACATACAGCCACAGAGAATTTCAAACACACGTCATGCCACAATAATTCGTCTCCTACTTCTTTATCCATTCACCCTTCCTGACAAGTCTCTTAACCTTCGGCCCATATACCTGTATTGCCTATACTCTTTCCTCCTGTTCACTTCCTCCAACACTCCGACGACGTCGTTTTACTAGCGCTATATGCAACAGCCAGAAATCTGAACGAACACTATAGCTAAATCTCAACCACAGCTCCTTAACACAGCCCTTCGTAGACATAGGACAAGCTACCAGCATTTCCTGCCGCCAGGATTTGTACTAGAATATTTATAACCTTCAATGTAGTTAATTAAGACACTAAAATAGTTCGAACTACATCGACGGCACACTAACATGGAATCTGCAGATACTAATCATACAATTTTGAACCTCTTCACCAATAAAACTCATAATTCATCAGACATGGTGATTACATCCCTTCAACAAACTCTATATCTACAAAACCTTACTTTGATCTTTACTCTCATACTTCAATGAATCAAAACTGATCTTTCCATGGTCATGCACTTCACCTCGCCTTCCGTCTTTATATGCTCTCCCACATGCAAATACTGCATAATTATAAGTTTACCTCCCTCCTGACTCATATGTTGAACACTTACGGATTTTTTCACTTCCTGTAAACCTGACACCAATAGCCGTAATGCTTCGTTCATTAATGATCGTGTCCCGTAACGACACACTACCCCCTACCAAAATCTGACATCTACACAATTTCCACGTCCTGTTCCAAAGAAACAAATCACCTCCATCTCGTCTCAGTCTTTTGCCTGCGGGCAACCAGACATCATAAATTACTCTCTTCATTTCGGAGTAGTGCCCGCAACTAATGTCCTTAATTACTCTCTGCCCTCTACTGCTCTTTCCGCTATTTAGAGAGTTATTCCAAGACTTATAACGACATGTCTTTGAAACGATGTTCTTCCCCGTCAGCGTTTTCTATGTATTTAATTTTCTTGATCATTCTGCGGAAGCCCCCTTCGTTCTTATCACTCCTAATTTCCAGTTTCGTTCTACAGCATTACATCTCAAACACTTAGCTACGATTCCTCGGTTCTTCCACAGTCTGTGATTAATTTCCGTAGAGTCCTGTGTTCCAGAAGTACATTTTCAGCATTGTTTTGCTCAATGAACTCTTGGCTTCTGGTAGTCTGCTTCCTATCTTCCCATTTCTTTGTCCACAATGCATTGTTATCCTTCGAACTTAGCAGGATCCCTTCAGTTCGTCTGTCTCGTCGTCCAATCTTCGATCCTAAGTTTATCAGCAATTTATATTCTCCAGATTCTCATTACTTTCGTCTTTATTTGTTTACTCTCCGTTCATATTCTGTACTCAATACACTGTTCATTCCATTCAATATGAGATGTAATTATTCTTCATTTTCATAGAGTATAGCAGTGACATAAGCGAATCTTATCATTGATATCATTTCATCCAGAATTTTAATCCCATCCTTGAATCTTTCTTTTATTTCCGTCTTTGCACTTAGATGTGCAGATTCAGCAGTAGAGCAGAAAGGCTACATCCCTTCCTTATATTCGCTGTAACCCGATCTCTTCGTTCTTGGCCTTCCTTGCTTATTCCTCACTTTTGGCTCTTGTATGTATTGGATATTACTTTCATCTTGACACATTTTACCCTGTTTAACTTTTTTATAGGCCAAAAAGTTTCGCGAACATATCTTTATTTGTCTTGTTTCCATAACAAAGTGCGATGATTGAACGGAGTCTGGTGGCTTTCTCTTTCGCAAGGCCAAAGTGACCTTCATCTAACATACCCTAAGTTTTCTTTTCCGGTATTCTAAATATTTTTCCGGTCAGAAAGTTAAAAACATGAGCTGCTAAGCAAATTATGCGAATGCTCTCGGATTTATGTACACATACTCTCTCCAAAATTGCATGGATGATATTCTTTTGAAAATCGGATACCATGCCCAAAATTTAATGTTTCCACCAGTTGTCTTCCTTACCTCCTTTATTTGTTTGTTTTCCTTTAAATTAAAACATTAAAATCCAACCTTAGCTGTAACACACACGATCGGTGTTGCGGTGAAGGCAAGTAGACCAGAAGGTCGGGCTGGACTGACAGTCTGAATTATCAAAACAATAATTATACATTTATTTTTATCATAAGCAATGTAAGAAAAATGTAAACAGTTTTCAAACAGCAATGTTAACTTGATATCAAACGGGGAAACTAGCATGCGCACAATTTTATAGATCAAAGCCGTTATGACCACAAGCCTTAACAGTACTACAGGAATTTAAAAAGTCCTAATAAGACTAAAACACGACATATACAATCAGCACCATAAATTAGAACAGTTAAATAAGCTATATAATGATACAGCAAGGTTCAAAACGAAATGTCAGAAATTGTTATTTAATATTGAAGATCAAGTGGTTAACAGCCACAACTGCAAAAATTAACAACAACGGCTTTCCTTTGAGAAAGGGTATTAATGTTTGCCTTTTCAGTTCGCTGCCATTAACATCCATCTTTGTTCGAGACACTGTCCACATTCTTGCATACAGTGTTCACGAAAGTTAACACCACGATGAATTGCCTGAAACAGAATAAGGCACAGAGCATTAAAGCATGAACAGAGCTAGTCGTGCTGTATGACCAGTCTCTTAAACCCATTCAGTTGTAAATCCTATATTTAGGAATTTACTAGACATCCTTCGAAACCAGGCACATTAACATAATCACCTACAATGTCTGTATTCAAAAACTCTACTAATCATTCACTTTGGCCAGTCGCATTAATGCAATCATTTATGGAAGCCCTTTCCATAATCAAAATGTTTCCGTGACTGTTAGCAAAACTTTAGCTCACAGTATCTGATGAAACACTGTCTTTCTTAGTACATCTACACGTATTCACCCACTGGTCTTTCCAAATCGTTCCGTGTCCGAAATCGTATAAAACACAAGCGCGCGAGTCATAGTGCCGTCACTGCAAGTGTGCGCTCTGCCCATTAGGCCACGAGATGCCTCCGCTGCAGTTGCCATCAAAATGGTTCAAACGGCTCTGAGCACTATGGGACTCAAGATCTGAGGTCATCAGTCCCCTAGAACTTAGAACTACTTAAACATAACTAACCTAAGGACATCACACACATCCATGCCCGAGGCACGATTCGAACCTGCGAACGTAGCAGTCACGCGATTCCGGACTGAAGTGCCTAGAACCGCACGGCAACCGCATCCAACGAATCAGAAGACAGATGACTCAACAAAATATATAAATAAGTAAAAAATAAAAAAAATGAGAAACAAAAGAATTGTCTGAGCTGAGAGTTGTGTAAAAGATCCAATTATTGTTTTATTTAGGTTGTTAGGAAATACCTCTGCCTGTACTGAATCGAAGGAACTATCTACTTCAATTTCGCTGCAAGAGAAACTACACTACTGCCCATTAAAATTGCTACACCACGAAGATAACGTGCTACAGACGCGAAATTTAACTGACTGGAAGAAGATGCTGTGATATGCAAATCAGCAGAGCACTCACACTAGGTAGGCGCCGGTGGCGACACCTACAACGTGCTAACATGAGGAATGTTTCCAACCGATTTCTCATACACAAACAGCAGTTGACCGGCGTTGCCTGGTGAAACGTTGTTGTGATGCCTCGTATAAGGAGGAGAAATGCGTACCATCACGTTTCCGACTTTGATAAAGGGCGGATTGTAGCCTATCGCGATTGCGGTTTATCGTATCGTGACATTGCTGCTCGCGTTGGCCGAGATCCAATGGCTGTTAGCAGAATATGGAATCGGTGGTTTCAGGAGGGTAATACGGAACGCCGTGCTGGATCCCAACGGTCTTGTGTCACTAGCAGTCGAGATGACAGGCATCTTATCCGCATGGCTGTAACGGATAGTGCAGTCACGTCTCGATCCCTGAGTCAGCAGATGGGGACGTTTGCAAGACGACAACCATCTGCACGAACAGTTCGACGACGTTTGCAGCAGCATGGACTATCAGCTCGGAGACCATGGCTGCGGTTACCCTTCACGCTGCATCACAGCTGCGATGGTGTACTCAACGACGAACCTGGGTGCACGAATGGCATTTTTTCGGATGAATCCAGGTTCTGTTTACAGCATCATGATGGTCGCATCCGTGTTTGGCGACATCGCGGTGAACGCACATTGGAAGCGTGTATTCGTCATCGCCATACTGGCGTATCCCCCGGCTTGATGGTATGGGGTGCAATTGGTTACACATCTCGGTCACCTCTTGTTCGCATTGATGGCACTTTGAACCGTGGACGTTACATTTCAGATGTGTTACGACCCGTGGCTCTGCCCTTCATTCGATCCCTGCGAAACCCTACATTTCAGCAGGATAATGCACGACCGCATGTTGCAGGTCCTGTACGGGCCTTTCTGGATACAGAAAATGTTCGACTGCTGCCCTGGCCAGCACATTCTCCAGATCTCTCACCAACTGAAAATGTCTGGTCAATGGTGGCCGAGCAACTGGCTCGTCACAATACGCCAGTCACTACTCTTGATGAACTGTGGTATCGTGTTGAAGCTGCATGGGCAGCTGTACCTGTGCACGCCATCAAAGCTCTGTTTGACTCAATGCCCAGGCGTATCAAGGCCGTTATTACGGCCAGAGGTGGTTGTTCTGGGTACTGATTTCTCCGGATCTATGCACCCAAATTGCGTGAAAATGTAATCACATGTCTGTTCTAGTATAATATATTTGTCCAATGGGTATCCGTTTATGATCTGCATTTTTTCTTGGTATAGCAATTTTAATGGCCAGTAGTGTACTCTGAACAGCAACAAACATGCCACTGCCGACTGTCTTTACCCTATCCTTTCGGAACACCGTTACGCTCTTCTCAAAAATTTCGGCTGAACTTATCTCGAGCTTTAGCCAGCTTTCAGTGCCTATAATGATTTGATCAGCAGTGCTTTCTATTAGCGCTTGGATCTCCCCTAATTTCCCAACGACTATTTACAACTGTTATATCGATGGTTCTTGTATTTACGTTCTTCCTGTGTGCGACTTGATCTCTTTGGGACTGAAACCCTTTTTTTGTTTCCCCGAGACCTTCTAACTTAAAAAACCGTCCAGTCCACGTGATACATCCCCTGCTACCCGTGTAGCCGCTTCCGTCTAGTGGACACCTGACCTATTCAGTGGAATTCGAAACTTAACCACCCCATGGCGCAATTTGAGAAATTGACAGCCGTAAGGTGATTCGATGACTCCTGTGTTAGGCACTTAATTGTGAATTTCAGAGTAATCATGTAAATGTACATTTAGATGTAATTAATTATTTTCCACCTCTGTAATACTTGCCAAATGTTACTGTATTCTTTCAATGTCTTAAATGTCTGCAAAAATGCATAGACAATGGAAATCAAGTGTCCTCATATTATCTTCTATACAAAGACATACATACACATGTATGCATCACAACAGGACATTAACACTAAAATATAGTATTTACTCGCCTAAACAGATGTGATAAAAATAAAGTTGGCATATAAAGTTAGACTTAACAGATCGAGACTAAGCTGACAAGGCTAAAATACTCGGTAAACACACAAACAAATAGTCGTTCTGAGTGTATTTACTTAGGTCTAATCTTGGTGAAACACTCTCAAATTAAATATTAGTGTATTAGAACAGTGTCTAAATATGTGAAGTATGTTGAAGAAGACGGAGTGTACTTCATCACCTAATGTGTTTCAGTAATGTATCACCACCAGTTTAGGAGGGGCGAAGATATTATATTACTAGAGAAAGTAATGGACGGCAGTTAGTGGTTATTACATATAACTGGGCCTAATTGAATTTAACCACAAAACGAACTTTTACCACTAACTTGTGTCGGTAATAATTCATCACCAATTTAGGAGAGGTGAAGATAATGTATCACTATAAATGTGTAATCGATGACAACTGTCAGTTATTAATAACAATGACTACGTCTAGTCGAGATTAAGTACAAAACGGACGGTTGCAGTCGAAACTATGGCTCTCTATAACCGTAATCATCTACTTAATTACACTCACATCTAATAAAAATATATCCCCTCCAGACAAACACACACAAAAAATAGCATTTTAGTAAGGAAGGAGAAATGTGTTTTTAATTACCGTTTATCACTGTAACTAGCAACTTCTTCTATGTTTACATAAGCACAACACGACCAAAGGCTGTGAAAGATCTCTACGAAAACTAGAACTTTGTAGCAAACTAAAATTGAATTTTTTCTCGAAATATGTTCTGCACTAATTTCCATATTATTTCATATCTGTAGAAGAGAAAAGTTGGGCCAAGCAGCCCATGGTAAAACACTGTATCAACTCTGGGTGTCATCCATCAATTAGTTAACACTCGTATAGGATGTTGCCGGCTGAATGACGGATAAGACAATGCAAGACGACATCACGAAACCTCCAGAGAATGCTTGGTCCTCTTCTACAGCCCTTCTTGAAATGTGCATAGTATTTCTCAACAGTAGACATGCAGACAGTGTCAACCCCTGCTTGCAAGACAATTGTGTTTGTAAGGCGGCAGCTTGAATGAATGTTCATTTCGCACCTTACATGAGATTTTATATGGCGTAACAAGTAGAAGGATATGCCACCTCACACATACTTCGGTGATAGTAAGTAGATTTCCCTATCAAAATGTACAGTACATAATGCAAAGGGATGACATACGATTCGACGGTATTAACACACTGAACCAAAATCCCGCGTGTCATTGAGCAATCGGCGAAAAAACTGATGGAAGAAACGTTGTAGTTTGGGGGAAACACAAATAACGCTGTGATGGCCCGCATACAACAGAAGGCTTGTAACAGGGGTTGGTGGCCCGCAGCGACAGAGACAATGAATGTGCTGGGTGACACAGCAAGGCGAGCAGGTAGTGGCCCAGCGCTGCCTGCGAGGGAGAAATCCTTTAGAAAACGGCGTTGGGGAATTTTCAGATGGATACAAACAGACGAGCGACGCAGTTGATAACATGAAAGGCCCGTGGTATGCTCGTGATGTATGCATGTAACTTTAAGGCGTCAGGAGCGGGCACAAAATGTCCGATTGGCTGAAATAAACTTGGAAGGACAAAAAGCGGCCATGTTTCGACGCAGTTTAAAGGTAGTCCCATTGCGATTGGCAGTAGTTTCCACGAGATGAAAGGAAGCCTCCCATTGGTCTGAAAGAGCCATGGCGTGTAACACGAAAGGACAGAGGTGGGGAAGCTGGCCTGTGTGGCCGAGCTGTTCATGGCGCTTCAGTCTGGAACCGCGCGACCGCTACGGTCGCAGGTTCGAATCCTGCCTCGGGCATGGATGTGTTTGGTGTCCTTAGGTTAGTTAGGGTAAGTAGTTCTAAGATCTGGGGGCTGATGTCCTCAGATGTCCTATAGTGGTCAGAGCCATTTGAACCACAGGTGGGGGAACAGTTTGTTACAAAAGACACAATACCGAAAACTTCGGGGAATCTCCTCTGAACCAGCATCAAGTGTAGAACAGGTCGCATTACGTTCTGCACGGTGCCAAAAGAGGAATTTTTTGTGATCACTGCGTTCACTTGGACTGACATTCAGCTAGAAATTAGCTGAAGAGTCATTGAGATCCGAGAGTGGAGAAAAGAAACAGCCACCTAGTTAATTGATCTTGCGAGAACTGATAGAGCGTTGAAGTATACACACTGCTGCATCTATGCACGTGTATTTCGCCATATTTTCCAGACTAGAAACGAATGCATGTTTTCTCGCCTAACGAGAAACACAGGACAGTTTCAGCTGATAAAATCACTAAAGATTTTGATTAGCTTTTCATAGGATTTTCAGAGGACGGGAGCGGCCATGCAGCCGTCAGCACGCCGCAGCTAAAGGTAAATGCCGCTGATAGAGGCGTAAATTGTTGGATCAGCAGCTTGCGTCCGCTGTGAACCTGAGCAGCCTTGAGTAATCTTTTGTTGATCTTGCCGCAAACACTAATCATCCTCCATAGAATTTATTGTCATCCTAAATAGTACTGACCTTAGAACCAGAGTCGGATGATTTGTCGTAGTATTGGCCAACTTCACTGTCTAGAGGTAAGAAAAATCTTGTAGAGAACCTACTATTTAAAATTTAATATTGTTGTGTTCACAGTTATTTCTGCCAAACAGGACGTACTTTGTTATCTTGATAACTGTCCAGAAATTGTCAAGCCACAATCTATGTAGAGCGGTGTGCATCTTTAACAACAATATAGGAACAAAACGAATTTAGCACAGCTAAACACCGATGTGCTCTATCATAGACTAAGGACCCACTCCTAAACCACAAAAATTCAATCTAGTGACGCTGACGCACTCACAGGGTGTTTTTGCTGATGTCTGACGAACGTGAAAAGGAGTGGAATGGCAGATGTTTTGAGGTTGCTCTCAAGCTGCCTTTTCCGCCAGATAAGTCGTTCCAGCGATCCCCCCATGCGGCCTAACTGCAAACAAGCAGAGGAAACATCAGGACCGGATTAAGGAAACAAGGGATGTAGTGAGGCGCTGTTCGTCTGGCAGATGGCTTGGGAGACATTGCGGGTATAGCCTTTCATTTCACTGAAACTAATAGAACTTTTTGCCCTCACGGATGCAGACCGAGCGCCGCCACACGGCAGGTCTAGAGAGACTCCCTAGGACTCGCCCCAGTTGTACAGCCGACTTTGCTAACGATGGTTCACTGACTACATACGCTCTCATTTGCAGAGACGACAGTTTAGCATAGCCTTCAGCTACGTCATTTGCTACGACCTAGCAAGGCGCCATATTCAGTTATTATTGATATTGATATAGTGAATGATGTACCGTCAAGAGCGACGTTCATCATTAATGGATTAAAGTTAAGTATCAAACCACTTACGTCCGCTTTCTGAATTCTAATTCCTTGTCATGTTCCAGACCTCACGTCAGTATATTTCTTCCCTCTTCACGCCAGCCTGCGTGAGCTAAAACGCGTGCATTTTGGCCTCCTCTAGTAACACTGTGTTGACTCTTCTGCCAACATTACAGATTTTCAAACCTACCTACCCGATTAAGGGATCTAACCTTCCACGCTCCGGTCCGTAAAATGCCAGTCTTGATTTTCCTGATAAAGAATGGCTCTAAACACTATGGGACTTGACATCTGAGGTCATCGGTCCCCTAGACTTAGAACTACTTAAACCTAACTAACGTAAGGACATCACACACATCCATGCCCGAGGCATGATTCGAACCTGCGACCGTAGCACTAGCGCGGTTCAGCACTGAAGCTCCTAGAACCGCTCGGCCACAACGGCCGGCCCTGATGAAGACATCCGCCTGCCCCCACTCCGAGATCGGAATCAGGCACTATTTTACCTTCAGAATATCTTACACAAGATGATACCACCATTATTGAATCATAAAGACTATTTTTTCTTCAGAATACATTACACAAAGGATACCCTCATTATTTAATCATAAAGTTGAGCTGCATGCCTTCGGAAAAAATAACCGCTGTAGTTTCCCCTTCCTTTCGGCGGTTTGCAGTACCAGCACAGCAAGGATGTGTCGACTAATGTCAGAAGGCCAGATCAGTCAGTAACGTAGACAGCGGTCCTTCAACTACTGGGAAACCTACTACCCCTCTTCTGGAGCCACAGGTTGCCGTAGTCTCTCCACAGGTACCATTTTGTTATGGTGACATCAACGGTATGGCTCTCCGTATTTCAGGGACACACGCGCAATACCACCTCGGAAATGTCCATGGTTCATGGGGAGGCCAATCTGAAATTTACTGAAGAACTAAAGGCTAAAGGTGTCTTTCTCTTATGTGTTTACCCTCCCAAATTCCGTTACTTTCCCTGTTATTTCATCTCCTGCTGCAGCGTTCCAATCCCTCATGCTTAGTATCTTTCTGTATCCCTTTGCACGCAGGGTTATAAGTTTTATTGTCTCATATACGGTCTCACTCTGCATCGTATGCTTGGAGCGTCGACATATTCACCTGAGCTATAGTTATTAACACTGCTTTGGTTTCTATTCTTAAGGGAGTAGCTTCCCGCTACCTGATCATAAAATCCGATTTAACGTCCCAGAGTTTCTTTTCTACCTTCTTTAACCCCTTCACATTCCCATCCTCACCAGTCATGACAAAGGAATGAAAAAAAACGTAAATAATGGAAAAATCATCGAAGTACTTTCGTAGAGAACACTCAACACTTAGAAGCCCATTTTTGCGTTATTTTTAAGTAGATGACCACTTATAGGACATGGAATGTTACCCGGCTGTGCACTTATTAATAAAACTAAGTCCTATACTGATTAATATCGCGCCTTTGCGACGTAGCACGCAACTGGCAACATTGCATCTACCTTCATATTAGTAGAAGGAGGAGTTTCGCGACGTCGACATACATCCTCTAACAACATCTAGGTATTATGATAATCTGCAGGAGAATATGCATGCCCTGTTTCGTGGAAGTCCTGTATTGCTCAACAAGCAGCCACTACCTTCCACGAAACATGGTAACAATACTTGTTGTTTAACACGAACACTTTGTGATTCTGAAATGCGTATCCGACATTGCGCCACAAGGCATTATACGAAATCTGGAAACCAAAGCGATAGAAATAATGTTGGTAGCCACTACCCGCTTATGAGTGGAGTGCTGGTGGATAATCTTCATTTCACTTAAGGTCTACATTTGATCCTTAGAGCCATGAATACGTAAAGTATCATAAAGGCAGCATCGGGTACGAAGAAATATGGTCAACACGCAGCTCCCCGAATAGAATTTGATGAAGAGTTGAGAGACAAAAATCCATGTAAAATGACACACTGCGAGATAGATATAGGTTCCCGTGGTAACACTGGTGGTTAAAAGAAACGGATTAAAAATTATTCTACATTTATAAAATTTAAAAATTATTTACAAGGATTCCTTTCGATTACCAGTTTCATGCTGTGTTAATGCTGAAACTTAGAAAAACTACCTTCACAAATTTGTTGTGTCTGCTATTATTTGAAAGGTTGAAGAGGTGCAGGGTTCTCCTACTTTGCTTTTGGACCGAGGTACCAAAGAAGTAATTCTGACTCTGGTCTTAATAGTGGGAAAAAGAACAGAAGTCTGTAAACGTAGGCTTCCGCGGCCGTTGTCACAGTCAATAACATTCTTCTGGGTTTGAGGCTACATTGTCAACTACAAAATTTCGACCTTTCGGGACTATTGCAAGACGCCTTCCTCAGAGTGTATTGCTATTGCTATTAGCAATTTACCCAGAGAAGGCGTCTTGTGATACTCGTCTTAATGTCGGAATTTTATTGTTGACAATGCGGCCTCCTCAGGGTGTATTGCTAATAGCAATATTTAGCAACAGTTATCAATACACATTGAGGTAGGTGTCTTGCAATAGTTGCCGAAACGTCGGAATTTTATACAAATCTCAAAAATGTTTTGCATCACCACGGCTCTCAGAACTCCTGAAGTTAGACGTTGACTGTGGATATTGTATCACAGACACAGTCCCTCTGACTGTTCAGAGATGTCACTAAACCCTACAAAAGATGTAAATAACCATGCCTGAGCTGCGTCTGTTTGACGGCGGGGGTCCGACAACCGATCAGTTCCAGTCATTCCACCTAGAAGAAGGTGTACAGCTCGTGTTGTCTGTAGTTCAACCATGCCTAGACGGTCAATACCGCGGTTAGATTTCGTCCGCGTTGTTATTTTGTGCCAGGAAGGGCTCTCAACAAGGGAAGTGTCCAGGCGTCTCGGAGTGACCAAAATGATGTTGTTCGGACATGGGGGGGACACAAAAGGACAGGAACTGTCGATGACATGCCTCGCTCAAGCCGCCCAAGGTCTACTACTGCGATGGATGACCGCTAACTAAGGATTATAGTTCGGAGGAACCCTGACAGAAACGCCACGATGTTGAATAACGCTTTTCGTGCATTCACATGGCGTCGTGTTACGACTGAAACTGTGCGCAATAGATGGCATGATGCGCAACTCCACTTCCGACGTCTATGGCGAGGCCGACGTACCCTGCTGGTGATCATGGAATGCGCCGTAGTGGCTGTACGATACGACCGACCGATAGTGCAACCATATCGGCAGCATACTGGCGAGGCACTCGTCTTTACGGACGACAACTCGCGCCCCCATCGTGCACATCTTGTGAATGACTTCCTTCAGGATAACGACATCGCTGAACTAGAGTGGCCAGGCATGAACCCTATCGAACATGCCTAGGATAGATTGAAAAGAGCTGTTTATGGACGACATGACCCACCAGCGACTCTGAGGGATCTGGACCGAATTGACGTTGAGGAGTGGGACAATCTCGACCAACGGTGCCTTGATGAACTTGTGGATAGTATGCCACGACGAATACAGGCATGCATAATGCAAAAGGACGTGCTACTGGGCGTTAGACGAACCGGTGTGTAGAGCAATCTTGACCACCACCTCTGAAGTTCTTGCCCTATGGTAGTACAACACGCAATGTGTGGTTTTCATGAGCAATAAAAAGGGCGGAAATGATGTTTATGTTGATCTGTATTCAAATTTCCTGTACAGGTTCCGGAACTCTCGGAACCGCAGTGTTGGAAAGTTTTTTTTGATGTGTGTAGTTGACAATGCGGCCTTAAACATAAAAGAATTATATTTACTGTTGACCAAGAACAGAAGTCCTTAGGATGCCTTCATATCATTTCTATTGTCAGAGAAAACTTGGACCATATCAGCAGAAATAAAATCTTCGAAGTTGTAAGACGAGAAGCGGTAAATTACAAACACGAATAATTGTGTCATCTTCATGAACCAAGTGTAACTGACAGTAATAAAAGTCGAAGAGGAACAAGTCTTTGGTGAACCCTGAGTAGTATTGCACCTTATCACCACTTTTGTTTAAGTCAAAAGAACAATAATGGGAAATCAAGAGGATTAGACACAATGTTTTTCGCAAAATATGAGCTAAGGATAAATGACGCTTAACCAAACTGGTGGGATGTTATAAATAGGAAAGAATCATAACCTTAACACCAAAATTTAGCCGAATCGCTTGTTAAGTGAAACAGGTTTCAAATATAGACTGTACGAGTATGCAGGATATGCGAAGCCAAAAGGATGTTAGGAGTAATTTTTACAGGCAACTGAACCGTTACGCGTTGGATAGGTAGCAGCACTGTCTCTAGTGGAACACCTTTGCCTTAAGAGGGCACGTTTCACGAGGAGATCAGAGGGGAAGGCGCTGACAGTGACACCGAGAACTTGAAACAGTTCGCAAGGGACAGGGCGGCCGAGATGGAACCTGGCACCGAGGGGAGCAGTGTGCCAGAAGTTGATGGCTACGGGGAGCGTCTTTGATTAGTAATCAAAAAAATCCCTTGGTCCATGGTTCGAAGACTTCCTCCGCTTAAATTCTGGACAATAATCAGCATTGGCGGCCGAAGACTTTCAGCATAAGAAGTCACCCTCATTGTGCCAACGACCTTGTCAAAGAGGGCGGAGGAGCGGAAAAAGTTTCGGGGCTCTTTCTAGCCCTTGGGGTAGGAAACTGCCCCTAAAGGCGGAGGAATCAGCAATGACCAACGGGATGAGGATGCAGAAGGCAATGGAAACCACTGCATTAAAGACATAACGTGTGTCCACAGGACATGTGGCCTGTAATTACAAACGTGTCATGATCTCTCCATTCACCTTATAGACAGGAATAGTCAGCAGTTCGTATCTTTGGGAGGGGTTGCAAAGAAGAAGGTGACTATGGGATAAATATTGCATAATTAACGGAAGGGTAATCTACTACGAGTCAGGGCGCGTAATGTCAGAAGCTTGAAGCTTGAACTTGGTAGGGAAACTAGAAAGTCTGAAACGGGAAATGCAGAGGCTATGCAGAGGCTCAGTCTAGATACAGTAGGGGCCAAGTGAAATGGAAATACGACAAGGATATCTGGTCAGCTTAATGTATGGTAATATCAACAGTAGTAGAAAATAGTATAACGGGAGTAAGATTAGCTGGGAATGGGAAGACATGGCAGAGAGTGTGTTACTGTGAACAGTTCTAATCAATATCGACAGCAGACCGACAACGCTACTTCAGGTACACATGCCGACGTCGCAAGCTGAAAGTATATGAGGATATCGAATGGGTAATGCAGCGGGTAAAAGACGATGAAAATCTAATCATCATTGGCACAGGAATGTGAGTGAACAACCTATAATTGAGTTCTGCAGTAAATTTTAGCTAGTAATGACGAATACCCTGTTCAAGAATCACAAGAGGAGGAAGTATACATGGAAAAGGACGGGTGCCACGGGAAGATTTCAGTTAGATTTAATCATAATCAGACAGAAATTCAGAAATCAGATACGGGGTTGTAAGGCGTTCCCTGGAGCAGATATAGAGTCAGATCTCAATTTGGTATTGATGAAGAGTAGGCTGAAGTTTAAGATGCTATTTAGGAAGAAGCGATGCACAAACAAGTGGGATACGGAAGTACTAAGGAATGGAGAGATATGCTTGAAGTTCTCTGAGGCTATAGATACCGCGATAAGGAATATCTGAGTAAGCAGTACAATTAAAGAGGTACGGAAAAGGGTAATCGCCGGCCGCGGTGGTCTAGCGGTTCTAGGCGCACAGTCCGGAACCGCGTGACCGCTACGGTCGCAGGTTCGAATCCTGCCTCGGGCATGGATGTGTGTGATGTCCTTAGGTTAGTTAGGTTTAAGTAGTTCTAAGTTCGAGGGGACTGATGGCCACAGTAGTTAAGTCCCATAGCGCTCAGAGCCATTTCAGCAGGTTAATCAAAGAAGTCGGAAAGAAAAACACAGGCACAAAAAAGATAATTTCCAAGAAACCATGGTTAACTGAACAAATACCTCAACTGATCGATGGAAGAAGAAAGTACAAGAGCGTTCAGGGACACATAAATAGAAGTTTCTGAGGAGTGAAATAAATAGGAAGTGCAGGGAAGCTAAGACGAAGCGGCTGCTTGAAAAATGTGCAGAAATCCAAAAAGAAATGATACTCGGAAAGACTGACTCAGCATATAGGAAAGTCAAAACAGCTTTCGGTGAAATTAACAGCAATGATGATAACATTAAGAGTGCAACGGTAGTCCCACTGTTAAATGTAAGGGAGAGAGCGGATAGGTGGAAAGAGCACATTGAAGGCCACTATGAGGGGGACATTTGTCTGATGTAACAGAAGAAGAAACAGGAGCAGCTTTATATGAGATAGGGGATCCAGTATTAGAATTTAAAAGAGCTTTGGAAGATCTAAGATCAAATAAGGCAGAAGGGACAGATGATAGTCATTCAGAATTTCTAAAATCATTGGGGGAAGTGGCAACAAAAAGACTATGCACGTTGGTGTGTAGAATATATGAGTCTGGCGATATATCATCTGACTTTCCGAGAAATATCATCCACACAGTTCCGAAGACTGCAAGAGTTCGCAAGTGCGAGAATTATCGCACTAGAAGCTTAACTGCTGATTCATCCAAAGTTGCTCACAAGAATAATATACATAAGGATGGAAAAGAAAATTATGGATGTAATATACGACAATCAGTATGACTGTAGGAAAGGTAAAGACACCAGGGAGGCAATTCTGACGCGGTTGGTAATGGAACCAGTGCTACAGAAAAAAGAAACGTTCATTGGATCTGTCGGCCTGAAAAAAGCCTTCGAGAATGTCAAATGGACGAAGGTACTGAAACTCTGAGAAAAATAGGGGTAAGCTGTAGGTTGGGACGGATAGTATACAGCATGTACCAAAGTCAAGAGGGCGTAATAAGAGTGGAACACCAAGAAGGAAGTATTCGGATCAAAAAGGGTTTAAGTCAGGTACGTGGTCTTTCACCCCCAACTACTCAATCTCTACATCGAAGAAACAATGGTGGAAATAAAAGAAAGGGTCTGGAGTGTAACTGAAATTCAAGGTGAAAATATACTAAAGATGTGATTCGCTGATGAATTTACTGTCCAGGGTGAAAATGAAAACGAATTACATTATCTGGTGAATGGAATGACCCGCCGAATGAATATAGAATATGGACTGAGGGTAAATTTAAGAAAGACGAGGGTAATGAGAAGTAGCAGAAATGAGAACAGCGAGAAACTTAAGATCAGTATTTATGGTCACGCAGTAGATAAAGTTAAGGAATTCTACTACCGAGGCAGGAAACTAAACAATGACGGACGGAGCAAGGGGGACATCAAAAGCTGACTAGCACTACCGAAAACGGCATTCCTGGCGAAGAGATATCTGCTACTGTCAAACATGGGGTTTAATTTGAGGGAGAAATCTCTGTTTAGTGTGCTTTGGAGCACAGCGTTTATGATAGTGAAACATGGACTGTGGGAAAACCGGAGTAGAAGAGAATAGAAGCATATGAGATGTGGTGTTACAGACGAATGTTGAGAATTAGGTGGACTAATAAGGTAGAGAACGTGTAGGTTCCGCGGACAATAATGAAGGAGAGGAATATGTGGAAAATACTGACAAGGAGAAGGAACGATATGATAGGACGTCTGTTAAGTTATAAGGGAGTAATTTCCATGGTACTAGAGGGAGCAGTAGAGGGTACGAACCGTATAGGAAGACAGAGATTGGATTACACACAGCAGATAATTGAGGACTTACGTTGCAAGTGCTACTCTGAGAGATGAAGAGTTTGGCACAGGAGACGAACTTGTGGAGGGCCACATAAATCGAGTGAAAAAAGGAGAAAAAAAGCAAGTTTGGCAGTTAACAGCCACCGGCTCCGAACATAGCAGCGATATAGCGATATCAGGAAGAGACATTCAGGTGAACCATTGTTACCTCGGCTGTGGCCGGCTGCAAATCTTCGGCCGAATGGGGTGGATACCGAGGCAAGAAACGTGTGATCTGCTTCAGTGACCACGCAGGCCTGGAGGGGGACGGCGGACCGTTGCCCTGTGGAAGTTGTTTGTCAGCTTCATACTGTCCCTCCTAGATCATTGTACGGATATGTGTAATGAGTTTCCGATTTGGTTTATCAGATGCGAGTGAGCCAAGGTACGTCAGTGACCATAGCTGTAATTACTACTTCCTGTATCAATGCTTTACTTGTTTAATTTGTTAGTTTTCTGGTTGCTTGTTCGATATTCTCATCCAGTTGACGATCATACTTTTCGGTATTAATCGCGCTTCTGTCTCAAGGCAAGGAAGTTGTGTGTGCACGCCTGTTAAACTGCTGAATTTGTTGCTTTTTTTAACCCTCCATTCTGAGTGATATTTGCGAAGTTCGGTCTCAGCTTTCTAGTTGGCTGCTTTAAGGCACCTGATTTGTGGCGGCACGCATTTATACGTTACGCGGGTTTTTTTCTTGTGCCACATCCTCCATTTGTTATTAATCGAGGGCAGAGTTTCATCTTTTGTTTTACTGGGTGTTTATACTACCAAGTTTGACTGTGCACGTTTACAGTTTATGAAGCTGAGGCCTCTTAATCTTAATTATTAAGACTCTTTCAATGACGGCTTTGTTTTGAGTTTGTTACTACTATCTTATATGTGGCTTAATGTTATTCAAAAGATTGTGTTCTGTCTACTGTTAGCCAGGGGTTCGTTAGCCAACCGAACGCGTTATCTTCATGTTTACTGCTCCGCTCCGCAAGGCGGTAATTTGTTTGTCCCTCGCCCACGTGGGGCGAGTTTGGTGCAATTTGATGGCAGTCGAATTTCTGTTCAGAAACTGTATTACAAAGTTTGTTAAGATTTTGGCTGCCTCATGAGTTTCATTGATTTGACCCTGTTAACTCACTGAAAAACTATTAACTTGTTAACTTGTTTTTCTTATTGGTGTAATTTTGACTGTTTTGCGGCGACGTTCGGTCTAGAGTAGAGGCCTGGCCCCAATTCCTGTACTAAATTCTGTATTTATCTGTTAATTAGGCCACTATTTATGTTTCCTTTGATGGGGGTTGGATGAAACCTGCCTGGTTGATAGAAAAGGCGCAGCGCCTGAAAGCAGAGCCAATTCCGCCGGGTGCAGGTGGTCCTGCGCCACTTAGTCTTTCCGTGCCCACTGTGTCTTGCCAAGACAGGGTTGTCGATGTATTGATTTGTGCCTTAATCACTGCACAACGACTGCAGCTGTCCTTTTAATTTTTTAAAAACGTTCTAGCTTATGTAAATTGTTGAAGTGTTAACTGGCTAATTTGCCAAATGAGTAATTATTAGATTCACTTACTTAAATGTTTTTATTAAAGTATTACTCATCCAACAGAATCATTATTAATCTTACTCATTGTCTGCACTGTAGGTTTTTGAACTAGCCAAACACTAAGAAATTTAACGTCTGTTAAGTTCATGAAGATTCTCACTACATATTCGTACCGTTCAAGACGCAGCATACAAGATCAGTTTTGTCTGGTTATTTCTCTTGCGTGCTTTGCGCGTCTTTGCTAACTGACCTTTTTGTAATTTTCTTATATGGTACTTATTATCAGAGTATACTTTTATTTAGGATTGTAAGCCTTAAAGTTACTTCCGAGAAAGAGTTTCTAACTCTTTTACAGTAATGCTGTTTGCTGTTAATCACCCCCGTAGAGTTTTATGAAAGTAACTTATTCTGTTTCTTTGTAGTTAGTACCACAGGAAGTGTTTTTCCAATACATCTTTAATAAGTCTAACTTATTATATTCTGTTGATGTTCAGTTTCCCTTTGGCCCTCTCCTAACTACCAAAGACAGCCTGACGTGGGTAATGTGTACCGTTCTCGTAGCAGAGTATGGTTGTCTTTGGGCTGAAGGATTGAAGTCTATTGACCATCATTCGTGTTGCTATATTTAGTTACAGTTTAGTACTCTATATTATATCTTTCATGTTTAGATGCAATTGCTATTGTAGTAAAATTTGGGATACAGTTACGTTCCATTCCAGACGTAGACTAGAGTCATGGCTGGAGAGGGCTGTTTGAGAGAGAAGAAGCTGAAGTATGAGTGTCTCATCCTTGGATTAACCGAAGATGTAGAGGTTCCCGAACTATCAGAGCGACTTCACGCGACTGTGGGGCGCCAGTCGAGATGACGATGGAGCGACTGGACAGGTGAGCGTCGCCCTTGAAAACTGTGCCGCTTCCCTCTCTGAGCCTGAGCAAACCCTTCAGTTCCTAAAAACCTGTGTGCCATCTCATTCCCAAGAGTATCGATGTAGGTGCAAATCGTGCATTGGATGATGCGTCTTCTCCACAGCAGGCAGCTTTCGGCCGCGGAAAAGCCACTGTGGGGCAAACGCTTCGCCGCCGATATCGTACAAGGCGCAGCCCTATCTCTGCAGTGGGCACATCTCGTCCAGGGCGGTCATAGTCTTTCGCTTGGCGTGCTGAGTGTAAGTCACTGCGTCGCGGATCGTTTTCTGCACGGACACCATCGGCACTCCGTATGTCATTAAATGTGTTCGCGATTTCGAATAATGACAACTATCAGCTGTTACAATGATGACAGTGGAAATTTGTGTCGGACCGGGACTCGAACCCGGATTTCCCTGTTATCGCGTGTGGTTTCCTTACAATTTGGCTATCGGTGCGTGACTCACGGCCAGATCCAAACTTCCATATGTTGTCAACCATGCCTCTACCACCTGGACTCGTACATCCATTATGTATATTCCCGTAGAGATCAGAGGTTATACTTGAAAGTCGCTTGCCCCGTATCGTGAGGGAAATAAGATATTGCAGTGCTTGTGTTCTTCTGACTACGATCCATGCATGCATGTCCTCCCTTTCCTCCCTAGCCACGGTCAGTCATTCTTCAATTTAATACAGTCATGGCTCTAACCATGCTCGACATCGAGTTGAATTCAGCCTGGATGTCGGATACGTCGTTTTATGCCGCTTCAACTCTATGTCAGAGTTACTCAATCTAATACCTGACAAGTGATGACATTTTCTCGCCGGCCCACTATCAGATGTTTTCCATGGTCGAGTCGAGTGATAAGGAGGATGTGCTCGCCAGGAATACAGTGGACCACATCTGCATGGAGACAGGTCAGGACAACGGAAGCAGTATGAGGCTTTGCTTTGTCTCGACCGAAATGTCATGGAGGCTGTGGAATCGTACAGCATCGATACTGCGCTAGGGTATACCCATTCTGGCTCGAGAACACAACACCTTTTCCTGCACGCGCACGTAGCGCTAAATCTACATCTACATAGCTACTCTGAAATTCACAATTAAGTGTCTGGCAGAGGGTTCAGCAAGCCACGTCATCGAACCACCTTCAAAATATTCCCCTACCCTTTCAATTTCGAAAAGCACGCGAGAAAACACATGTTTAAATCTTTCCGTGCGGGCTCTTATTTCTCTAATTTTATTGTAATGATCTTTCCTCCCTATGTAGGTGAATGTCAACAAAATATTGTCGCACTCTGAGGGAAATAGTTGGTGATTGAAATTTCATGATAAGATCTTGTCACAACGAATATCGCCTTTGTTTTAATGACTGTTACCCCGGTTCACATATCATATCTGTGGCACTCTCCCCTATTCCGCGATAATACAAAACGAGCTGGCCTTCTCTGAACTTTCTCGATGTACTCCGTGAGTCCTATTCGATGCTGGTCCCACACCACACAGAAATTCTCCAGAGGAGTAGTGTAAGCAGTGTCTTTAGTGGACCTGCTCCATTTTATAAGTGTTCTGCCAGTAAATCGCAGTACTTGGTTTGCTCTTCCCACAACATTATCTATGTAAAAGTTCTACTTTGTTTTGTGTTTATTCGTAATCGCAACCCCTAAGTATTTAGTAGAATTTACAGCCTTTAGATGTGTGTCTTTTGTCCTGTAACGTAAATTTAGCAGACTCCTTTTAGTAGACATGTGGATGATTTAACATTTTTCATTATTTGGAGTAAACTGCCATTTTTCTTGCCGTACACATATCTTGTCCAAATAGTTTTCCAATTTTTTTGATGATCTGATGATTTTGTAAGACGGTAAATGGCAACAGCATCTGCAAATAATGTAAGACGGCTGCCCAAACAGTCTCCTAAATTGTTAACGTATATCAGCAGCAGCAGAATGCCTATAACGCTCTCTTTGGGAACGCCAAGTAATACTTCCGTTTTAACCGATGACTTGGCGTCAGTTACTACGAATTGTGAACTTTCTGACAGGAAATCACGAATCCAGTCGCACAACTGAGATGATACTCCATAGCCACGCGATTTGATATCATTTGACGTCCTCTGTCGATAGCATTCCTTACTTAGTGAGAATGAAGAGACAGTTGAGTTTCACAAGAACGATATTTTCTGGATCCCTGTTTGCTGTTTGTCAGTAAATCACTGTCTTCTAGATAACGAATAACGTTTGAACGTAGCAAACGTTCCAAAATCCTGCTGCAAATCGACGGAGCCGGCATAAGAAACAGCCTCAACGAAACTAGCCCAGTCTGTTAGTGGAGTGAACCGAAGCCTCAGCAGTGTTTGTAGTATGTGATTATTCATGACTTTATCTGTTTACAGCTATCTCTTGAACTCGCTGCTTAAAGTAAACACCAGTGGTATTCAGATTACGTGTACTTCTAATTATTTCTCTTTCTGTGTAAGCACCCACATATTCCTCGGCAACCACCTCTGGCGGATCCAACACAGACCTCGAGGATAGGGCACAGCTTCAGAAAACTAACGCTTACTGTCGAAATTATCGGCTATGTAAACAAGAACATTTCGTGCTGTGTACCCAATGACGCCTCACACCGTCACACCGGATGCTGTGGACTGCTTGGCGATGATGCAGTGTGGCAACTTTCGTTGCACTCGGAAACGCCAGACGTAGGTATGTTCATTGTGACGCTATGCGCAGAAGCAAGTCTCGTCCGAAAACACAACATGGTGCCACTGTTGTGTCCAGTATTGTCGTTGGGCGCACCACTGCCCTTCTGCAAAGGAGCCCATTTCCTGATTCAAGGAATGTGACGTGAGCGTACGATACTGCACGGCCCAGCGAACGATATGTCTGTCCTCGGTGGGGCCGTACATGCGCAGGAAGGAGTTGAATGTGCGTCTCCCGAACCCGTCGACCCCATTGAGCCGTGCGTGGCTCGTGTTCCCGCCATCATGTATTTTACACCCTGTTTTTAACATACTTCCTCCTCACTATGTTAATTTAAATTACTACTGTCACTGAGTTGCTGCTTTGCCTGACCGTGACCGGCACTAGCAGTGCGTATCGGTATATTCCCTCTCGTAGTATCTTTGATCGACTGCTATTACTTCCCGGTCGTTGTCTGTCGTGAGGCAGTTCGGGTCGCGAGTTTGGTCTGCCAGTCAGTTGGAATGTGTCTGGAGCGCAGTCCGGACCTGCCTGTCGGGGAGTTGCAATGCGGCACTAGTGCAATCGGGTTGGAGCAGCAGTGAGCTCGGCATCGACATGGCTTGCCCGACCATTGCCGCCACGCATCACTTGAGCTGGGCCACAGTCTTGGTAGATCGTCGTTAGGTCGTCCTACCGGGCAACGCGTTTTGGCTCGCTGATCGTTCGTGAGTCGGCTGTGTGTGTTTGCATTGATTCCCGATTTTTCTTCGTGCGTGCTTAGTTACTCTTGGGTATTGTTCAGTTCTTCGTACAAGTGTTTGTCTGGTTGTGTGTATAGTTGGCGTTATTCCTACTGACAACTATTTTAGATGTTGTCGGCATTCTGAGAGGAGTCGGTCGGTTGCTGCGGACCAGGGAAGTTATCTCCGCATGGTGCAGTCGGCTGGGTCCCCTGGCGGTCCCGGCACATTGTCGGAGCGTGTTGTGGAGCTGTCGGATCGCTACGAGCTTCGTGGTTCACCGACCCAGGACGTCAAAGTTGAGTGGTGTTTTAAGTACCCAAGCCATGTCCGTTCATGTTGTGTGGTTCGTTTCAGTGGTTCGCTGTTGGGGAGGTTTTCCTGTGAGCAACACAGAGTGTTTGTATTGCTGAAATTTGGCCACCATGTGGTGGAATTAACTATATTTTTTGACTACAATTCAAGTGCACCAGCGGAATTTTCTGCCTTGTGGCTGTTAGTGTTCTGGTTACCTGCCCTGGCCACTAACGTAATTTCAGGCAGTGTCCTTTCCTCACCTGTTGTCGCTGTCCAACACGGTGTGCAGTTTTGACAGCT
Source organism: Schistocerca piceifrons (assembly GCF_021461385.2). NCBI lineage: Eukaryota > Metazoa > Arthropoda > Insecta > Orthoptera > Acrididae > Schistocerca > Schistocerca piceifrons. The sequence goes on along the minus strand of NC_060138.1, from coordinate 488,400,653 downwards.
TAATGCATAGACATATCTGATTGTGGATAATCAGGCCCGTAACATTTTGTGTTTGAATTATCATGTACCGATTGGTGGCAAGCAAGTCGTTTGTTGGTCGATCCGTGGCTGTCCCTTGGTTGGGTTCCGACGGATCAAGTGCAGTTGGGCTCACCATCTGTCTCACCTAAGTGAACGAGAGCAGACCGATCCTCTTGAGGTTTCTGACTGCTGTTGTCTTTACTGTCTTTCTTGCCGGTGTTTAATTGTCTGTTTATAATCTATCATAGCTAATGATTAAAAAATTCTTGGTTTTACTGTGTTTTGTGTAAGTTTGAATTCCGGCAAGTGGATTTTTCTGAAAGGTTATTGCCGTTGTGTGGTCTTTTCTTAGTCCGGTTTCAGCTACTTAAAATTTAAGGCTTATGGTTATATCTATTCTTTTTAATTTTGGAAAATTAACTGTGGGCCTTCAGCCTTGGAACTTCATTCTTAAAATTACCTTTCAAGCTGAAACATTGCGGCCTTCTGCCTTTGAAAGGTTATGGTAATATACTTTTAAATTCTTGAAAATTTTATTTTGGGCTTCAGCCGTTTGTATTGCATCTTGTTCATGTTTGTCTATCCACCCTTGCCTTGAGATTTTCAACCTAGCTGTGAAATATACAGGGTGATTCAAAAAGAATACCACAACTTTAAAAATGTGTATTTAATGAAAGAAACATAATATAACCTTCTGTCGTACATCATTACAAAGAGTATTTAAAAAGGTTTTTTTTTCACTCAAAAACACGACACACGAGCAATATCAACCCGATACTCCAACTCGTTCTACACTCTCTGTAGCATATCAGGCGTAACAGTTTGGATAGCTGCTGTTATTTCTCGTTTCAAATCATCAATGGTGGCTGGGAGAGGTGGCCGAAACACCATATCCTTAACATACCCCCATAAGAAAAAATCGCAGGGGGTAAGATCAGGGCTTCTTGGAGGCCAGTGATGACGTGCTCTGTTACGGGCTGCCTGGCGGCCGATCCATCGCCTCGGGTAGTTGACGTTCAGGTAGTTACGGACAGATAAATGCCAATGTGGTGGCGCTCCATCCTGCTGAAATATGAATTGTTGTGCTTCTTGTTCGAGCTGAGGGAACAGCCAATTCTCTATCTCCAGATACTGTAGTCCAGTTACAGTAGAACCTTCGAAGAAAAAGGGACCAAAAACTTTATTGACTGAAATGGCGAACAAATGTACAACTAAATGAAACTTTATAGCTCCCTTAATTCGCCGACAGATAGTGCTTAGCTCTGCCTTTTGTCGTTGCAGAGTTTTAAATTCCTGAAGTTGTGGTATTCTTTTTGAATCACCCTGTATATGTTTAATTATTTTATTTGCTATTTTAACTGGATTGTTATTTTGTTGATTTTTAAGATTTCTTGTTTCGAGGCCTTGTGCCATGAAAGATTTGAATTTTGAATCTCGTAGTTGTAAAGGTACGGCTATGTGCCGTTTAGGTTGTAAAATTATAATAAATTAAACTTTTAAGGTGAAACTGATCCCAACCTTATTTGGCCGTTTCCACAATTCTAATCACCTGTTCTGCCCAGCGGGTTTAGCGGGCGTATCACCCATACTTGTACGATAGTCGAGGGACAAACCTGAGCACCAATATCGCGGAACCGTAGATCACAGTCTAGATGAGCCACGGTATTTTCACTGTCGGGTTCAGACGCGTGCTAGAGACCGCTCAAAAACAACATGCAATTGCGATTTCTGACTGAGTAGCCCGCTGCGTAGGTTTTCCTTATACACATAATTTAGATGACGAAAGTCCTGCATGTTTCGTGCCATTGCGGTTAAATGCCAATCCTTTGCATAAGCGAACATGTAGTAAATGGCAATTTGACATTTGTTGCATACCGCCTTCATCTTGTTGCATTTGTAATGGCCTCGAGTGTATTAGAAAATATTTATCGAAAGAGATGTTAACAGTAAAAGTCTGTTTTCTGTTGAGAAATTACTTTCTAGTTCCCTTAGCTGCAATGTAAATACATATTTTATGTCAGGTAACAAAGATGAATGTAATCATGAATATAGTCTGCTACTAATTACGTTGGACAGTTTAAATTAATGGTTTAGTGAGATTCGAAGTCAGGAACGCTGCGTGAAAGGTACCAATCACTGTCCAAGGCTAATCGCCGACACTTAATGGCGTATTGATCCACTGTTAATGGCGAGCAGAGAATGTGTGTCGCGGCGGTGTTAACAATATGGCCTAGAGACTCCGGGTTCCGATGTCTGATGCATTACCTACTGAATGGCTGTACCTCTTATAGCCAAATATTCTCGTCATATAGGTGCTCAAATCAGAACTTAAGAGCCTCTGTCTTGTGACATTTGGTGGTCCGTCGCCACCGACCTGTGGTGAATGTTCGGCTTGTGACGAACTTTCTTCCGCTCACCAAATGCCGAACTGGATATACAGATAACGAGCTATACCGTCGCACGATCCGTCAAACATGACAAGGTTGCTCTGTCTTGATTAACACGGAACAAAATGGATAAGCAATAGGTCGCGAAACAGCTGGATGCCTGTGTCCGAACCATATTACAACAAATTTTACCTTCTGAAACAGAGACGCAATCGGTCAGAAAAACTATATCAGTAACTAACAGCATTATGGCCATCGAGAGTGGTCATATAGTGAAGACACAGCATTTGACTGTAATGGAACCAGTAACAAAATTCGAAATACGCTACGTCGTGGAAGGCTGGCAGGTAATTTAGCGAACCCTTAGAAGCCCTGTTGGGAGTACATTGAACGAAACAAGAACAGGACTTATAGTGTATATGGAGAATCCCTCATATGCAGACGTAGTACGTATTCAGAGTGAGAAGAATGGGAAAGGCAATCTATAGCGCGTGCTGTAAGGGAAGCAAGCCAGTATTTCCCTTCAGCATATCAAGGATATCATGGAGAAACTAAATTTTCATTTGTTTATTGCTCCTCCAAAATGCGACCCTTTACGTCAAACACTGCTCCAGGTACACAATGATGCTAAAGGACTGCTGTCCATTGCATAGAAAAATATTTCCAGAAACGCGACTAGGGCTACAGTTGGTTCCATTCACAGACTATTTTCAACGCCCCGAGAAAGGGGCAAACGATGTGGAAAAAATGGTTTTTATAACTGCCAAATGTAGGGAATGTTTTGCTGTTGATCAGGTATCTTTTATTAGTTGAAACTGCTGCCTGACTTCCCCGTTATTCACGAATTCATGCTTCACGGCGACATAGCTATGCGTTCTTTCACAACTGTTAGGAACGTTGACGAGGGCGCACGTGAAATACTGTACTTCTGTGTGGTATTCAGCCAAAGCCGCGTTTCACGTAAGTTTGAATGCTTCCGCAGCCATTGTCATAAAGGCTTAGCGGGTTGGTTTGTATAATTAGTTTCTACGAATCAGATATAAATTTGGTTAGACAGCCGAAATATTTGAAAGAAGTCTTCTTGTTAAAGTTTCATTGATAGAAATATTCCTAACTTATGAACTGGTGCACATTAAAACATTTCTACATCCTGAGAAATATTTATGCCCTAGCGACTCCTTGATCACGAACGCCTTACCAAAACCCCCCTCACCAACGAAGAGCGGAAGGCTAAATACCACTAAGCCTGCTGTGTCTGCCTGTTTTAAGCCGTGGGCTCGTCACCCACTACTTGACACAGCAAAGCAACTTTACAACCTGACCACCATCGCAAGATATATTATAAGATGTATACATTTCGAACGTATGTAATTCATATTTTTGTTTAAACAGCGGTCTGACATTATATAATCCACTTTTATACCTAGCTAAATAAGAGGCTCTGTTTAAATTTTATGCACTACAAACAGAACTGTAGAAATCTAGTCTAGCTGACAACTGTACTCACCTCGGCGCTGGTGTCCTAGGTTATTCAAATCCCAATCCTACTAACACCATCTTGCTAAAATTGTTATTAAATAACATTACGATAGCAGGATAATGGGACAAATCACTCATGCTAGCGATAATTGTTGGTGTACATCTAGATAAATATTTGTTTCAGCATCTTTATAAGAATTATTCACTACACTGCTTACAAGTTCTGTATTTGGTTAAGAATAAAGCAAACGTGGTCACACTCTAGGGGATATCATGCCACATCCACCTGTGTCTCATCAGCATATGTTGTATGTCTTTACTATTTGTTAATGATTTTATAAATAAATTTAGTATTAAAGTTAATAAGATTTTTAATACTGGCTTTAAATATCTAGTTAAAATGTTAGTGAGCCTGTCTCACTAACGCGAGTTCGATACTGTCTTTAGGTTTTTCATAGCATGTCTGGAAGCAGTTTCAGTGTTTTCAGTGATTGTTCTAAATTTCAGTTTGAAACGTCCCCTTAGAACAATTATACATGACTGTGCTTAAATTGACACACAATATTTTTAGCGCAACGCAATCTGACTTTCAAAAATCCCTACAAAAGAATGGCCCTGACTAACATTAACCTATACGTTTCACAAATCACTTACCTCACAAAAATCTTGGTTACTCGAACTACTGCAATACAGCTAGCGCCACAATTGCCAGCTAAAAAAAAATTCAAACTACGGAAGGCACTAACTACTGATAGGCATAGTTAGCAAATGAAAGATTTTTATAGAGAAAAAACAATGTATTTACCTTAATAGTGTTGAAAAATCATAATATACATAGCAGTTCATGACATCCAGTCTTACAAATTTCAAAACTCCGCCATTTCTCTCCCCACATCTACCACTGTTGGCGGCTCAGCTCCAACTGCGCAACGCTACGCGCTGTTCACATCCAGCTGCCCAACACTACAATGGCAGACAACAATGCAAACTAGACACAGACTGCACACAGCACAGCCAGTGATTTTCATACAGAGCGCTACGTAACGTTGCCAATAAGAAAACATAAACAGCCTACTTACATAGTCCCCATGCTCCCCACAAAAGATTTTACAAATTGTTTTGGGCAGTGGCCAATAATGATTTGATAAAATTTTTCATAATTACAATAACAAAGATATCAAATGCACACACTTATTGATACAATGTTGGTCAAAAGCTAAAATTTTCTCACAGTCCATAAAGACAGTCCTGATCATTCATCACAGTAAAATTGCAGTGTTTTTCTCAAAGTCTGAGCAGTAAAAGACAATGCACACGGAAGTAGTGGATTTCCATGCAGTCTTGAAGAAGTAGTGTTGTCCTTTCAACGCAAAGACAGTGCTGACTCTTGACATGCTGACAGGTAATGGGCCACAAGAGAGCAAAGCCACAGCAGTGTCATTCGACGTTTTGAAGAATATTGGTAGGTAGGTCATCACAGAGCAGACCCACTGTAGTCCTGGTAGAGATTACGGTATTGGTGGGCCACCGGAGGTGCAGACCCACTGCAGTCCTTGTAGAAATAATGGTATTGGTGGGTCATAAAAGATGCAGACCCACTGTAGTCCTTGTAGAGATGGCCAGCAGCCATCTGTTGTGACTGTGCAGGTGCACAATCACCATTGCAGAGTCTTGTGGATAATATAGCAAGTCCATAACCACCACTTGTGCACTCACATTGTTTTTGGAATTGTCCTTAGAACCAGCAATGCTGTTATCCAGTCTCTTGCTGAATTATTAACACACGTGCAAACACTAACAGTCCCTACTTCTCACATATTGTCCATATACTATGACCAACCGAAACGTGTGGAGTGAAATGGAACTTACAAGCTAATAATATGATGGACTGGTGTCAATTACAATTTTATAACATAAGAATACAATTACAAAGGTACAAAACAATACAGATAACACTTGTAGTACAGGCTTTACAAAAGAATCGAAATAACATATACATCAGTGTTACAGGAATTATGACATGAGTACATACATAAAAGATTAGAGTAACTTTTGAAACATCAACTTCACACATGAGCATTAAAACAAAACAGAATAAATAATGTCTAAACATCTTTACAAAGTAAGTAACATATTATTAATGCAAATTATATTTGAGGATAACAGTATTCCTCATCATAGTGAATGTAGCTTAGTATTAGAAGAGAAAAAATTCTCTGAAACAGTACACAGAGACAGGAAGAAAACAAATACACAAGGGTACACAAACACATAGCAGAATAACACAGGAGAAAAGGACAGGGTTTGTTTTCATTGTAACAGTCTAACCCACAACTTCATCCCATAGATCTTTCGTCTTATTTCAACATTTGTTTCCACAAAAAAAAAAAAAAAAAAAAAATCCTATCCAAGCATGCTTTCTGTATTCTGTTCACATCCTCTTTCAAAAATAGTTTTTCTCCACTGTGCACTACTTTTTTGGCGAAATCATTATCTTATAGCTTCTCAATGCAATTCTTCCAATTCATCTTAGTTAGTTTCTTATATAGTCTACCCCCTCTTAAGCTAACTTAAATATACTGAGCTCAGATGCTAAACTAAGGGACGAGGCAATGCAGCAGTGCAAAACGATTAACACAAACAGCAAAGATAAAAAATGCAAATTGGCAAAGCAAGCATCAGTAAATATAAATTAACAGAGCAAATGCAACATTACATCTAATATGAGCCAATGTGCAGCAACAAGAAAAATAAATCAGTAGTAAAACTGGCTTAACAGAGTAATACAAAGTGAAATTCAGTAACACTATGCCTGGCAAACAGCAGCAGCAAATGCAATAACTTATACCTAAATATGACATTGCTCAAGCAGAAAAAATATTACGCTAAAGACAACAATGCAGATAAGGGAAATGTCTATTCACATCTTAATGTCTATGTAATTAAAGTGGTGCACCAAAAAAACTTATTCTATGAAATAAATTACCAAGTACTTGAAAAGAAAACTATGTATGCAGCTCCTGTGAAGGGAAATGTCTTTTTGTGCTCCCTCCTTTTTTTGGAAGTATCACAAAATTATTATTTACTGGATCTGTAGACAGAAAATATCTATATTAGTACATCTATAAAATTTTTATTTTAACCAATGCTGCAGTGCAGCTAGAAACTAGATATTAAACAAAATAGGCAAAGCAAGGAGTGAAACGTCATTCACTATCCATATGGCATTTCATAATGCAGTAAACAATCTTTCAACTAGCAAGACAATAGACATGAATGTTTCTCATCATTTCATTTCAGTAAATATCATAAATTAAGAACTCTACAGTGTAATCGTGTTTTCAAGTTTGAGGGTGTCATATTTACGATGCTTTCTACGAAGGAATGTCAATAGCGAGGATAATGGCCTCTTTTTTTTTTCTTCTCCACATGTGCCTCTGAAAGGCACACACTAATGGCTTTTTTCCAGGCATCTGTCGTGCAGCTGGGTGCCATGATGCATTACATGAAGGTGGTCACTTAACTTCCTTACTGAAATATTTATGACAGCAGTTTCCGCTACAGTGACAGTGTCATATAAAAGTATTTCACAGGTCAAGAATTTGCGTTACAAATCTGTAGAAACAAAATCCTATTGATATAACAGTGTCCAAAAAATTTTCGTCGGCATTGTAATGCATTCACGCATTTACATACATTTCATAACTCTTAAAATACGATTCTTGGTTTCCAACAACCTTTTTCACAAACTAGAGTCCCTAACCACTACTCATTATTCCTTACCTTATTCGTCAACACTTCTTCAATATTTCATCATAACAGATACATAGCATAATCAAATAACTCATATAGCATCAGCTTATTGATCATAAACATACCACAACAGCATAATACACATAGTCATCGTAATAATAACATCATAACATAGCATAATCAAATAACTCATATAGCATCAGCTTATTGATCATAAACATACCACAACAGCATAATACACATAGTCATCGTAATAATAACATCATAACACCTCAGTCAAATCTCAAAAACGTCGTAGCTTTCTGCAGTAATGTCAAAACCTAAATAAAAAAACCTCTGCTCATTTCAACAGTGTCATCTACCTCCAACGTACTTTAAAAATCATGATCCCATACCAAATACATTATTCAGAGCTCTCATAGTATCACAATGGTTCCGAAAAAATACGAACAGTTCACAAAGTACAGAAGAAATACAATTTCATAAGTGTGAAGTTATCCATCTGTGTAATTGTGTAAACATGTGTCACTGATGTAGTAAAAAAATGTTTGTTTCTCTGTTAAATAATCAGATAACTGTGTAATTTATGTGTTAGAGAAATATGGTACCGATGTGTAAAGTTGTATAAGCAAATCCATATTAGCTAGTGCTCCTTGTGCTTGCCAAACACATGATACACAAAGTCGGCATGTACCCCCTGAGGATGAATGTAACTATACCCACAGGTGTTACAGATTACAGCAATGGAATGAAATGTATCACGGAAAACCTTTGTATCGTTGTACTTCAAATATCTTTACAAATAAATGATTTAAGTACAAAATTAATCACTCAAATAAGTGTACTTTAGCGCTAAACTGTGCGTCTTGTTGTAAGATAATCTCTGTGGAAGTGTCGTAGTTATCGTCCTCCGAAAGCTGAGTTCTGCAGAAGCCAATGTACTTACCTCATGATAAACAAAAGTGAAATGCTTTGCGTATGGGTATCTTAGTTATTACGCTTATTGCCGTGATGATGAAAGTACTGTGCTGTAACGTATTGTTGTGCTACGGAAAAGGCAGTCTCAGCAACATTGTATATTGTCACTCATTAGTAGCGTCGTGATAAAATCGTGTAGCTGTCACATAAACTAACCACTGTGTCATCTGGTATCTCACTGAAAGTACTTTAAATCCAGAATGTATTTTCAAGTAAACCAAAATGTTGCATTAAAATCTCACTAGCAGTACCAGTATATGTTCTAAGTATGTAACCCTTATAGTCGTTACGTAATCGTGCAACTAACAAGCAAGAATGTACACACACAATAACACTGTGACGTCTGTTCAATATAACAATGCATTCGTAATTTCTGTTTAAATAAGTTCTCTTAGTTCTTGATTGGATATTTAACTTCAAACATTGTTGCATGGTAACAGTCTCTAAGTCTGACAATACATACTAGAAATGTGAAGTGAAAAGTTTTATGGCAAAGACAAAGTTAAAAAGCAGATTATCTTTCAATAAATGGTTTTACATGTGAAATGTGGTGTAAACCTTTACTCTTCCTGGTACGCAGAGTTTCAACTTCAACGTAATTATAATGTGGTATAAGTCGGATTTTGTAAGGTCCATTGTAAACTACAAATAATTTGTGACTCAAGTGTTTCTTCTTTGTGACAATGAATGAGCTTTAATGAGAACTTTCTGACCAATATATAATTTCTTTGCATTTGCTTTACCGTGTAGTTTTTTTTGTTTGCTGCAGATTTTATATTTTTAAGAGCCAAATCAATTATGTCTTTGTGTCGAAGTTTACGTGTATTCGGGAAGGTACAAGTTCTCTGATTCTGTTCGGTGGTTCTTCATTCTTCAGTACAAGAGTAGGTGGTAAAGCAACGGAGTCATGAGGCATTTCATTCAGCACGTTTTGAAATAAGTGTAAATATCTGTCCCAATGCTGATGCTTTCTGTGACAATAAAGTCTGCAAAGCTTATTGATTTCTTTCATAATCTGTTTGGAGGGGTTACAATGTGGTGAGTACAATGAAATAAAAACAGGTTTGATTTTATGATTCCAAAGCATGCGTGAACAAACAGCAGATCTCAATTGCGGAGCGTTATCTGAAATGACTTTAGCAACGTGTCCAACTTCACGTAAGAAAATTTTAACAAAGGCGTTGGATACAGACCGTCCAGTGGCTTTACGTAATTGAGTGAAAGAAACAAATTTTGAAGTAAGTTCAACAGGGACTAGAACGTACCAAAATCCATTAGATGTTCTGAACAGGGGTTCCAAGAGATCAACAGCAACAAATTCTTTTAATTTAGAAGGAATAATAGGAAACAACGGAGCACGATGTGAGATAGTAGATGGTTTCGCCATTTGACAAAGTTTACAAATAGACAAGACTCTTTGAATTCTCTTTTCCATATTGTTAAAATAACAAGTCGTTCGAAGAATATGATAACATTTTCGTGGACAAAAATGTGCGTAGCTGAAATGAATGTACCAAATAAGCTTATTAACAAAATCGTCTGGAATGCAAAGTACCCATAGCTTGTCATCAACAGTGCAGCGTTTGAAGAGTATGTTGTTTCTATCCAGGTAATAATGCCGAATCTGAGTGTGTGTCTTTTCATGCCATTTACTTTTGATGTCTTTCCAAATCGGATCTTTATCTTGTTCATGAGCAATGTCCTTTATAGATATGGTGATGAAGTTTTCAAAGGTGACTTTCTGAATGTAAAGAATACTGAAATTTTTTTTCGAGGTTGCCTTCTGTGTTACTTTTCTCAAGCCCAGCCGTTGCGCGTGACAGTGCGTCCGCAACAATGTTCTCCTCGCCGGGAATGTAGACTATTGTGAAGTGGAATTCTTGCAGAAACAATGCCCAACGTTTTAACCTGTCATGATTTAATTTTGAAGACATGAGACATTGTAATGCACGATGATCACTGTATACTTTTACGTGCTTACCAGAAAGAAAGAAACGGAATTTGTTAAATGCCCAAACGATAGCTAAAGCTTCTAATTCAGTAACGGAATAATTTTTTTCAGATTTTGTTAGCACTCGGCTAGCAAAAGCAATGGTTTTCTGAACAGTAGTGTCATTTTCTGTGGCTTCTTGAAATAAATGGGCACCAAGACCGACTTTAGAAGAATCCGTGCTAAGGCAGAAATCTTGTGACAGATCTGGATGAGCTAGTATTGGTGCGTTAAGTCGCGATTCTTTCAAAGAATCGAATTCCAACAGTGCTTGTTCGTCCCAGTTCCAAATAGTATTTTGTCCAGTGAGACAGCAAAGTTTTGGTGTCACTAGAATTTGCATATTCAGAAAACGACGGTAAAAATTTACGAGACCTAGAAAACTGCGGAATGGCTCTGATTGCTTTTAACTTTTCAGGATCTGGCTGAATGCCTTCAGAAGAAATAATATGTCCCAGAAACCTCACCTTTGTCCTACCGAATTCAGACTTTTCCAAGTTAACTGTAATTCCAGATTCTGCAAAAATACGTAACAAACTGTTGAGGATGCGATTGTGTTGTTCCCATGAAGCTTCTGCTATCAGAATATCGTCCACATATAAGGTGATGTGACGTTTTAAGAACTCAGGTAATATGGAATTTAGCCCATGAACGAATGCTGCCAAAGAAATGTTCAAACCAAAAGGAAGTTTCTGAAACTGATAACAAACGCCGAAACAAAGGAAAGCTGTGTATTTTCTACATTCTGGATGAAGTTCGATCTGATAAAAGCTGGATCTGTGATCAATGGACGACAACACTTTTACACCACTAAAATTTTGAAGAAGTTCTTCCAACGTTTGCGGCCTGTCTGTTTCTGGAATAATGATAGTACTGATTTGTCTTGAATCTAAGACAAGCCTGATAGATCCATTTTTCTTCTCAACAACATGTAATGGATTGTTGTATGAGCTTACTGCAGGCTCAATAATGCCCTCGTCAAGCATAGATTGTATTTCTGTTCTAACACGGTCCCTATAATGTGCTAGAATCACGTATGGTCTAACACAAAATTTAGTATGCTCACGAACACTAAATTGGTATTGAAATCTCTTGATTGTTCCTGTTTTGTGAGTAAAAGCTGTGGAATGTGCTTGTAAAATCTCAAAAACGTCTTGCCTATCAGTGTCATTACAATTCTCAATTGTTTGAATTTTATTCTGAATTAACTCATCAGTTTCAAATATGTTGTCGATATCATCCCTGTCAGTACTTGCAGAGTGATTGTTAGTGTCTAGTTCTGTAGAAAATTCCGAACTGTTGTCTAACAGAAGGTAAAGCCGATTAATTTCCTCGTCATGGTTTGAGAGCCAATCTTCAAATTTCAAAGCTATTGACTTACCTTCTTTCTCTAAACTTATTTCAGCATCGTGAAAGTTTAAGATTGCTTTGTATTCATTCAAAAAGTCTACTCCCAGTATAATTTCCGTCGACAATAATGGAACAATAAGAAAGTTCATAGAGAAGCTGTGGCTTTGACAAAAGAATTCTAATTTGGTTTGTTGGCGTACATCTACACTTTTTCCAAAGATTGCACCTTGTAATTTAATCTTACGTAACGGAAGTGTGGGGTAATCGTTCGATTTGTTGCATTTGCTAAAAGCTATTTCACTAATTACCGAAATGTGACTGCCAGAGTCAAGTACTGCCGTAAATTTTACGTCATTTACAGTAATGTGAATCACAGGATATGCGATGTTGTTATGTTTTACGTCGTGTTCCTGGAGTAAAATGTCCCTAATGTCTTCCATTTTTACGTAATTACTAGCTACGGCAGCTGCGTCGTCAGTTTCATAAGTACGTTTTGTGGCTGCCAGCGGTATGAGTCATTGCCTATTGTGTCTTTGTTGGCGCGCGTCGTTATTGGGATTTGGAGACCTAACTTCTACAAATTCACCTTGTCGAGAGGGCCCTGCTCTGTATGAATCCCGCCAGTTCTGATGCAATTCAGGTCTGTCGTTACGATCATATCGTCTGTCGTCATGTCGGTAGACTCCGTAGTTAGTTTCTTGTCGGTCACGTGGTGGAGAACTTCTCCCTGAATCGTAACTGCGCGCTGGACCGTTGCATCTGAAGTTATTCTGTCTCCCTTGATAATAGTTATTTTGGTTCCCATATTGTCTGTTTCTCTGATTGTCTCTGTGATAGTCATTACCGTGGAGAGGTGATCTTTCCCTGTAGTTATTACTACTCTGCCAATGGTTGTGATACGGGTGGTGTCTGTTTTGGTCACGATTTACGTTGTAAGAATAGCCTTGTCGTGTATCATTTGTGTCATTGCGGAATTGTGACAGATGTTACCTGTAATTGTTGTGCTCCTGTTTTCGCGTACCGCGATTGTCAGTGTCAATTTACAGTTCTTGTAACAGTCCCTGAAAAGCTTCAATGTCATCTTTGCAACGTCCTGCCAAAATAATATGTCGTAATATTTAGGTAATTTGATTAAGCAAATGCGGATGAGTTCTGAGGGGCTGTATGGGTTTGACAGATAGTGATTCTTGTGCAACATGTCTTCAAAATATTTCACAAGAGTGGAAAATTCAGATTGTTCGAAATGTTTCATCACTATGATGCTATGTTTTACTCGATCTTGTGTAGCTTGAGACCAATATGCTGAGAGGAAGACATGGTAAAATACTCCTTCACTGTGACAATCGTGAAAGACCGATCGCATTCTTACAGCTGGTTCATTCTCTAAATAGCCACACATAAATTCTAATCTGTGCTTGCAATGACCAGTTGGGAGGAAAATAATGAGAGAATTGATGGAGCCACTCTTGTGGGTGAACGTCGTTGTCAGAATTCTTAAATGTTTTAAATTTACGTGTACTAATGAACAGCTTATAGTCAAAGTCATCATGTCGGCGAGTCGCATATCGGTCATTGTTACGTCGTTTCGGCGGTTCCATTTCAAAATTCGATGCACCTTGCCAATTTATTTCATAATTTCCGAAATGCGCTGTGTTATTATTTCTTGGCTGTTCCGTATTTCTATGTCCCTCTTCCCGTATAGGGGCGCGAGCATCCTCTGAAATACGTACTTCTTGTACTACCTGTGTCATCTTCTACTTCCCGGATTTCTCTTTGGAGTTGCGTATTAATTTGATTCTGATTTTGTTTGAATTTCCTAATTTGTTCGCACTCTTCTGTGTCATTAAAGACTACCAGTTTTGTGTCATTCAGATTATCATCTACCTTCGTAGATAAATTATTTAGCTGATCCAAAAGTTCAGCTACTTTCTCTGATAATGAACTAATTTCCTCCATGTGTCTTTCTGAACAAATTTTGAGAGTATCTACTGTGTCCTTTAAGTTTTCCTGAGTTTTTGCAAGTTGCGTAACCGAATTGGTAGATGCAACTGAGTCAATTTTAGCTTGCAAGGTCTCATGATTTTCATGAACAATAGTTTGCAGTTCTTTTATGGCTGCTTCGTGTTTCTGTAATGCATTTTCATGCCGTGAAAAAGTAGGTTGAAAATGCTCACAAATTTGTGTTTTTACGTCATTACAGACTTTTTGACATTTCGATTCAATGTTATGTAACTCAGTAGTTAAATCTTCACGTGTTTGTTCAAGCGTGGTGTCTAACTTCCGAAGATTTTGTTCCATTGTGTCTAACTTTTGAAGCTTTTGCTGTGTTTGTCTCTGATTTTGTTCCATTGTGTCTAACTGTTGCTGTGTTTGTCTCTGATGTTGTTCCATTGTGTCTAACTTTTGAAGATTTTGTTCCATTGTGTCTAACTTTTGAAGCTTTTGTCCCATTTGTTGCATTAATTGTAATAACAATGCACTGGTGTCTGAAACATGATCCTCAGTGCTATTCGACAATGCATTTGAGCCGGCAATATTCGCATTTTGAAAAGCAGGAAATGTGTCTTGACGTATTTGAGAAAACGGCGAGGACGCATAACCTGAATCTACAGTATTTGCAGGATTGTGTCCTGTCATTTCGGATTCGTGAGGCAAGCTGTTGCCGACCGATCGATCGATAATGCTTCCCTGTTCACTAATTGTTTCACTGCCTACACCATTATTTGCAGCCCGCTCCATTTCCCTATGCACAGTTACCAAATTACTATTTTGAACATTAGTTAATTCATTACACGGTGGCGCTAACACACTGCTTTCGTCTTCACTGTCATTTCTCAGTTTACTTTGGAGACTTGTATTACGTTTTTCACTCGCCATTATTGTCACAATATTTCACATGACAACACAGAAAAGCACAATTTGAAGAGCAAAATAAGAAAACACATTAACATAGCATTGAAAATAATATCTCGTTAATTGTAAGCGCAGCTGCGAAATACTTGGTGCAAATCTACATGCATGCCACAACTGTTTTACTGTACAAGAATGAAAAACTACAACTACAAAGGAAATTCTCTCTACAATTACGCGCCAGCAATAAACAAAGGCTGCACTAATTGCGCAAACTACAAGAAAAAAGTCAGAAGATTCCAGTGAGGTATCCTAGGCTAAGGGTCGACATATGAGACGTCCCCTTAGAACAATCATACATGACTGTGCTTAAATTTACACACAATATTTTTAGCGCAACGCAATCTGACTTTCAAAAATCCCTGCAAAAGAATGGTCCTGACTAACATTAACCTATACGTTTCACAAATCACTTACCTCACAAAAATCTTGGTTACTCGAACTACTGCAATACAGCTAGTGCCACAACTGCCAGCTAAAAAAAAAATTCAAACTACGGAAGGCACTAACTACTGATAGGCATAGTTAGCAAATGAAAGATTTTTATAGAGAACAAACAATGTATTTACCTTAATAGTGTTGGAAAATCATAATATACATAGCAGTTCATGACATCCAGTCTTACAAATTTCAAAACTCCGCCATTTCTCTCCCCACATCCACCACTGCTGGCGGCTCACCTCCAACTGCGGAACGCTACGCGCTGTTCACATCCAGCTGCCCAACACTACAATGGCAGACAACAATGCAAACTAGCCACATACTGCACACAGCACAGCCAGTGATTTTCATACAGAGCGCTACGTAACGTTGCCAATAAGAAAACATAAACAGCCTACTTACAAGTTTTACCATTGTTCCTAGCTTCCCTTCGCAAGCACGCAGCGTCACCTCTTCCCTTATCTCCTTGGGGCTTTCCAATTCTCTACGTCACTGCAGCCTGATGAGTAGGTTCCCACGTCCACCACGGCTTGCTGTGATAACACCAGTACAATGCCTAAACAAATAAATGTTTCACTGTTTTCGGAAACTGAATCCCCCTGGAGAAGCAAAATAAGAAAAGAAAATTTTTATGGAAATGTTTCATTATGCAAGAATTTCTGAAGTTTAATCTATGAAAATTTGTTTTCACTTCTCTGTTAGAAATAAAATATAGTCAATTGACTATTTTTGGAAATTCAGTTCTAAGTGGATGAAATACGGAGTGAAATGTTTTATGAAAAGATTTCATTGTGAAAGCATTTTTAAAGCTAAATCTCTGAAAATTGATATTTGGCTTTTAGTTAGAAATGATTAAATATATGTTTCACTGTTTCTGGAAATTCACCCCCTAAGGGGTGAAATAAGAGAAAAATGATTCACTGAGTCATCATGGTTTAGCCGAAACCGCTTAGGAAAGGAACATGGAATTTGTAGAGGTTGCGGGCGTTATACTCTAGGCATCGTTTAAGAAGGGACTCTTCGATATTTCACTCCTAAGGGAATGAAATAGGGGTTGAGAGGTTTTCTGATAAAGAGCTTCTAATCAATTTTAAAGCTATTTCTATGAATACTGGAATTCGACATCTCAGTTAGAAATAAAAAGAAATACGTGTTTCAGTGTCAACCCCTTAGGGAAAAAATAGGAAATGAATAGTTTTATGAGATTATTGTATTATGAAAACATTTTCAAAGCTATATATCTGTTTTAAAGAAAGATTACTTGTTTCATTGTTTTCGGAAGTTCAACCCCCTAAGTGGAAGAAATAGGCAATGAAATGTTTTGTGAAAATATTTCGTTGTCAAAGCATTATTAAACCTGAGCCTTTGAATATTGTATTTGGTTCTTCAGCTATACATGATAAAATACATATTTTGCTTAAAGTTTTGAACATGGTTGTGTTGTCAGCGACCGTTTACAAAGTAAAATTAGAGCAATAACAGCCCTCGGTTGCAAAAATGAAGTCTTTTGACCTAGGTTTCTGCAACAACTAAGAGTGCCTTCATCACAAGTAAAATTTTGTGACCAAAGCTTTATCGCTTGATATTTATTTTATACGTGACATACCAAGTTGAATCTCTTACTCCTGATGAACGCACTCTTAGTAGTTGCCGAAACTTAGGTCACGCTACGGTCGCCGGTTCGAATCCTGCCTCGAGCATGGATGTATGTGATGTCTTTAGGTTAGTTCGGTCTAATTAGTTCTAAGTTCTAGGGGACTGATGACCTCAGATGTTAAGTCCAATAGCGCTCAAACTTAGGTCAAAAGACTTCATTTTTTCGACCGAGGGCTGTTATTGCTTTAGTTTTACATATTTCGCTGTTTTTGGAAATTCAGTCCCTAAACGGGTGGAATAGTGCCAGACTGATTAACTTGCTCATCATCGCTCAGCCCAAACCGCCAAGAAAAGAAACTTGAAATTTGGAGAGGATGTGGATATTATACAATAGGCATCGATGAAGAAGCTATTGTTCGAATAAAGCAGTTTTAATGCTACATCATTGAAAATCAGTATTTCAGTTCTCTGTTAGAAATAAACATGTGTTAGGGGATGATAGTTTCTATGGATATTTGACCACAAGAACGCAAAAGACATGATTAACAAAAACCTTGGACACCAGCTACCAGAATCGCTTTTTAATCAAAAGTGCATTCGGAAAAGACCATGATTCTGTGACTTCAATTGGCGTGAAAAGTTTAAAAATGTCGCAGTTTGTAAAGAACATAGAAATTTGATTAAAGGAAAACAAAGAAATTGAACAACTTAAGAATTCGATTAGAGAAAGAAAAATAAATCTGTTCTGATCATAAAGTCTACATGAGGGAAGTAGGAGGTGCCAAGCTAGTGCAGAAATAAATATATTGGTTCATCTTCACAGTAGCTTGAATGAGTGGTCTCATTTCATGGATGAAAAAGACCCTCAAAAAACTACGTGACCATCTTCGACTGTAATGCATCCTTCCCATACAGCGAGCCAAATGCGTCAGTAGCCACATGGCGCCATGCATCATTTGAAAAGTGGCAGTAATTGACTCGTCGGTCCACAACTCAAGCCTACAATCGGCTGCGTGCTGTAAGGAGTGGCCTTTTGAGGGTAACCAACTCCTTGTGTCCACTGTATGCAGTTCCCTTCGCAGTGTTAGCTCAGAAACTGACTGAGGCGGTCTTCCGCCGGCCGCAGTGGCCGAGCTGTTGTAGGCGCTACAGTCTGGAACCGCGCGACCGCTACGATCGCAGGTGCGAATCCTGCCTCTGGCATGGATGTGTGTGATGTCCTTAGGTTAGTTATGTTTAAATAGTTTTAAGTTCTAGGGGACTGATGACCTCATAAGTTAAGTCCCGTAGTGCTCAGAGCCATTTGAACCATTTTTTGAACGGTCTTCCGTTCATTGACAGCTACAGTTCCTGTAGGATTTAAAACAGTTTGTTACTGACTGGGTGTGACATCCGTGTCAGATTCCCGTCACATAGGATCTTTTTGCGTCGGTTTTCTACGGCTACGAGCGGCACACTATTCCTTGTAGACACGTTTCGCAGTCCTTCTTTATATACTAACAGGTAGGGCAAAGGAAAGGCCAAACACATTGGCTGCTTTTTATCGTGTTGTCCTTCTTATTCTCTCTCTGCGTGTCAAAGTTAACCCATCTTAGTGTACTGCTTCTATAAAACCGACTGGCACATACACGCCACTTCACTGAAATGACTTACGCCAGCAGTGCTGGGTTACGTAGTCACTTGACACCAGTTCTACTGCGTTCCAAGACGAGCAGCGTGCTCATTGAAGGGGATAACCAATGATTTGGTGAAATTATTCTGAGCCGTGCACCGGCTCATATCGATAAGTTGCGACTGCGCCAGAAATATTGCTATTCGCTCACTGGGTGACGGATTCCGTGATGTTCCTATAGAGGGCATTCGAAGCAAAAGAAAACTTAACACCGGGCACACCTGTGCGAGCTCTCTCTCGGCCTGCACTCTTATCGGTCATTAATTCGTCTCAGCGGTTAAGCTATAGACAGTGCTATGGATAGAGTGCAAGAAGTGTTTAATCCACTTGTGACGTGGAGTGATTTGTTTGGCTAGGGTTAACATGAGTGAAGGCAGTGGCTGCAGTAATTCGGCATTGCATTTAATGTAATCGTTTCCTGTGCGTGGTGCGTAGTCAACCGACGGAAATTAGCGTGGGGCGAGTGTTAAGCCCTTCGCCTTGAGTTGTAGAGACATGCTTATAGGTGCTCGCTTTGCCATAGGCTATTGATGAAGTGAATTTCTTTTAACCGAAACCATTATACGAGTTTCACCAGCACACTGGAACTTATTCAGTCTGGTAATCCTGAATTTCATTAAACTTGAACTATTATGAATGACTTTCCAAAGACGAAATTTCATGCGATACTCTTGACCGAGCTAACTAGTGTATATTATTGTTATATCGAGAGGGTTTACCTCATAATCTCATGTGGCTCCTTGCCAGTTAAAAATTCTAATTCTATGAGTAACGGTGCTAGAGCCCACTGACATGTTTGCAGGTGAATCTGCTATGCTGAGAGTAATCTTGTAACTTGATGTAAGCTGTTTTAAGCTCTGCTTCCTTAGAAGCTCATGAGTGTTTTTAATGACAGTGGGCCAGGAGTATGACTGATCATTGCTTTGGAATGAATCATTTTAACAGGTACCTTTTTTATACAGGAAATCTTACATGTCCAACGGTTTGTCGAGTAAGTGTGAACTGCGCTTTTACGTTCAGCGTGGGGTTAACTTGGAGCGGTGACTGTTTTCGGCTCGAGTTTCCTTGCCGTTAGTATTAAGCATTTGCCTTGCCATTGCTAACAAGCGTTTATATTAAGTATGCGAGTCTGAATGTGTGTGTGTGTGTCTTTGTGTTCCTTTTTCGGTAAAGGTTTGTACTGCTTCTTTGTAACTCAGCTCTCTTAGGTCGTAGCGATTCGGACAACTGCCGGCCGGTGGTGGCCGAGCGGTTCTAGGCGCTTCAGTCTAGAACCGCGCGACCGCTACGGTCGCAGGTTCGAATCCTGCCTCGGGCATGGATGTGTGTGATGTCCTTAGGTTAGTTAGGTCTTAGTAGTTCTAAGTTCTAGGGGACTGATGACCTGAGATGCTAAGTCCCATAGTGCTCAGAGCCATTTGAACCATTTCGGACAACTACTGTCGGCTGTTTAATTACCAGGCCACTGGATCGGAGTGTTTAATCAAAAGAAGGAGACTGCTCTTTAATGCCTGCGATTTTCTTTTATTTGTTAACTGTAAAAAAGTATAGAAGCGTTATCTGAAATTATTGTTGTCAAATTACTTTAATGTTGAATATTTATTTTACTGTGCCTTGAGCTAATATTGAATACTGATGCTAAATTACTTCAAATTCATTTGAAAGTTTAACTCAACTGTTCAAAACTTATTCCTCCGGCAAGCAAATGAAATTTGTCAAAGAATTTTAGTCCTCAGTTTTCTGACTGAAGCGGCCCTCCACGATTTTCAGGTTTTTCACCTCAGAGGAGCCCTTGCAACGTACTCGCTCAGTTATTTGCTCGATGTATATCAGCCTCTGTCTCCCTCTACAGTTTTTACCCTCTACAGGCCATTCTAGTACCATGGAAGTTATTCCCTGATATCTTAACAGATGTCCTATCATCCCGCCCCTTCTTCTTGTCAGTGTTTTCCGCATATACTCTTCCTCGCCGATTCTGCAGAGAACCTTCTCATTCCTTGCCTTATCAGTCCACCTAATTTTCATCATTCTTCTGTAGCACCACATCTCACTGCTATTATTTCGTATTCTTTTGATGAAACACAACTGCTCTCCCTACTAATGACACTGAAAACGTTGCAGAGCTTTCTACATTTTTCTTATTGCGACTCAGTGTAAGGCATGATGTAGAGAGATGTCCTCTCGGAATGCCAGCGTGATACTTTACCCGGAAGAGTGTGTCGTGGTAGCAGGTAGCTCGGCAGCCGGACACCCCGTCTCTTTTTCCCGGTGCGCCATCAGCGACGGAGACGCCGGCCACAGTAGTGGCAACAATAATCTGGTAACAGCGGAGGGGCGCGGGATTACGAGCGGCATCATTTATCGCTCGGGGGAACAAATGGAGGTGGGGACACGGGGGGAAGGGGGGGCGGATGCGGCTGGGAGGCGTGTCGGGTAATTGGCGCCATTATACTGGCGAGCCCGCGGCGGCATCCCTCCGGTAATGGAGCGAGCCGCGCCGGCCCGTAATCCTTGCAAATCTGATTGAATCCAGCCCCGCGCGCTCCGGCCTCCCGATTCTAATACCGGGCAGATCCCTTTTTACACGACGACGCTTTTGCTGGCGAGGAGGAGATCTCGTCGAGTAGACGGGGAGCCTGAAAGACGGAGTAGCAATGCGATCCTGATGAGCAGACCACCTCGGTGAGGGTGTTAGCATTTTGATTATCCTTCGTGAGCGCTCGTTCTTTTTCTTTTCTCGCATATCAAAAGCGAGTTAGACATAAAGAGATAACAAGGTCGAAAAGCACACAAAAACTGCTGGACAAAGAATGGAAACAGTTCACAGAATAAAGTGGTAGTGCGACCTCCAGATCAGATGAGAGGAAACACAGATCAGCAAATCGTAAATAATTTCTTTTCTACATAAAAAATCGCGACGTGAACTGTTTAATAATCTAAAACTAAGAAACTGTATCGTTATATATCCCACTGATTATGTCTTAGGACAAGAAAAAGGCTAAACGCCGGGATAAATAAATTAAGTGGCAGCAGGAAAAGGCGGTTTTATTTACTGAAAAAATATTTCTGTGGTTACTGCGGAGGATGGCCACGCAAACAAACTTGTTATAACTAAAATGGTTTACCATTGGCAAAAATAAAAAATAAATAAAGAAATGGAAGTAGCGACGGTCCCTATTGTGACCAGCATCGAAATTGAGGAAAACTAGTAAGAGTACCTCGAGTTGTGTTGAAAGACCTATAAAACTCTTCTCGGTCTGTGGTCGCATTTTCACTGCTTAAAAGTCCGACGTTTCGGCCACTGTTGCTTCCTCATGGTGTTTCTGCTATCAGCTAGCAAAATACACGTTGAGGAAGACCAATTGCATTACTGGCCGAAATGTCGCAAGTTTTACACACTGACACTGCGGTCACAAACCGAGAAGAATTTTATTGATCGTGACAATTGCCACGGAATCCTACGCTTACATATGCAGAAAGATGTTTCCACCAAGCCGAAGGTAAGCCGAGTGGCAAAGTTACACGAATTGTTGTAGCACATGAGGTTTTACTGAGTACGATTCGCGAATGTTGCGCTAGAAGCAGCATTTGAGGCGAATGTAATCATGATATCTGAACAATCTCTTACAGACAGATTTTTGTCAACAACGCAGAATGTCGCGAGTAAACCGACTTTGAACTTGGGATGATAATCCAAAACGCATGGGCCATAGTACGAGGTCTCTTGTGAAATACAATGAAGCTTTGTGCAGATGTGTTGTATACTGTATCTAGTATGCCCCTCGACCGTGTCACGTCGCAGTTGTCATTTACGAGCATGCGGCGAGGAGGTAAAAATGTAGTCTACCGCCAGGTAACACGTGCGTGCTGTCATTCGATTTCCCTATACTGAGGGGTTCCACCAGATGTCACGAAGCTCAGCGCAATTGTCATGTGTCAATGGTGCAGGAACTTTGATGCAGGACGTGCAGACGTTCATGAAGCAGGTGGCCATGGAGGAAAGCGTCAGCCGATGATCTTGTTCAGTGAGTGGCCCAGGCAATTCGAGAGAAACACGTAAGAGGGACATTTCAGAACAACCGAAAAGGAATGTTGTCGTCAGGCATTGTCCTTGCTTGAGACAACTCTCGGCCTCACACTGCAGCTACAACAAAGAGGCTCCTGCAGCGTTTTCGATCGGAAGTGTTTAATCAGCGAACATACAGCTCGGACTTTGCTATCTCTGATTTTCATCTCTTTGCTCACATGAACCGCTGACTTTGAGGAGAACATATCTGGATATACAACGAGATGGGGGAAATCACAGACGGCTGCCTTTTATGACGGTTGGTACTACGCCACGACAAATATCTGAATATCTGAAGTCCGAGCGGCAACTACGTTGCAAATAAAACAAATCATTTTCGATTTTCAGTCAGTTTTCTATTCAGCGACCGATCACACTGCAGAAAGAAAAAGTTCTCGTACTATAGAGATATCATACGAATTCTGGTTTCTGAGTCCGTGGACCTTCAGTATCGCAGACACAATGCTTCCATTTTCGTAAACTGCCACAAAGTGTGACCAGAAGTGTCTAAGGAACACGTGTCACATATAGGCTAATCATCGTTCTAATGCGAGGCACATCGCCACCAGCTTCAATGTACGGCGTGAGGAAACCATCTCTTCCACGAATGTACAGAGACAACAGTGCAGCAAAAGCTTCAGCCTCCGACGACCGTCAGGTGTCGCTTTGCCTTCTCATGCACTACATATTTTGCACAGTTTTGTTGGTATTCCCTTCCCTTCGTGCACTCTTTGAATCCATTATTTAGAGGGATCTACATTTGGATTCCAAACCAAGATGCAGCCTTATATTTCATACACACAGTCTATCTCGGGAGTGAAAGTTACGTTAACTGCTAGAAAAGTTCTACCAGTCTTGGTGGATTGGACCCCTGTAACATCTGGGTAGACATAACGGCGCAGTACCATTTCCGCAGTCTGGTCGTTAGTGCTGCTGCTGCCTAGTGAAGTGTATGTGGGGACTCAAGAAAGTAAGTTATACGTGTTCTCCCACTCTAAGGCTAATGCACAACAAGAGTGGTCACTTGTCAGAAATGAGTATATATTCCGGTTCTTCTGCACACAGTTATGCCATGGTAAGTGCCATTACAGTGTGCGAGTGAAATGGTACGGCAATCGGAAACGCATTCCAAAGATGAAGAACGCAGGACAGTAGGGTTCTCGTGCGAAAAACGTCTAAATTGTACGTAGTTTCGTCATTAAATTCTTTCGGTACATGGACCAAATGAAATTTTGCGCCCAGCATGAGTGAGGCAGTGAAATGGCACCAACAATTTCACTGAAGCAGCACATTTGTGAGCTTGCTGATGGGGATGTCCAGAGTTCCCGCTAAGTGATTTCTTTCTTTCTGGCAAGATGAAAGAACCTTTTGGAGCAAAAGATTTTCTAACGGCGAAGTTTATATAGTGGCTCTCGAAAGGTCCCGTGACCAAGGAATGGATTTCTGTCGCCGACATTGTGACGATTGTTTACAGAGACTTGCTGACTGCTGTAAAGTAATGTCATGCATTGTGTCACTTGGAAGTGTAATGCAACAGTGTAGGACAGTGGAAAATACACCGAGCCATGGGATAGCAATAAGCATATTATAGATGGCGATAGTATCGCGTCCACAAGGTATGAAAAGGGCAGTGTGTGGGTGGAGCTGTCACTTGTATTCAGGTGATTAACATAAAAAGGTTTCCGACGTGATTGTGGCCGCACGAGGGGGACTAACATACTTTGAAGGCGGAATTGTAGTTCCAGCTAGACACACGGGACATTCCATTTCGGAAATAATTAGGGAATTCAATATTTGAGATCCAAGGTGTCAAGATTGTGGCGAGAATACCAAATTTCAGGCACGACGTGTCACGACAGACAACGCTGTGGCCGACAGCCTTCACTTAACGACCGACAACAAGGCCTTTTCGTGGAGTTGTCAGTGCTAACAGACTAGCAACACTGTGTGAAATAACCATAGAAGTCAATGTGAGACGCACCAAAAATGTATCCCTTAAGGCAGTGCGGCGAAATGTTAATGGGCTATGACAGCAGACGACCGACGCGAATGCCTTTGCTAACAGCACGACAATTCCTGCAGCGCCTCTCCTGGACTCGTGACCATATGGGTTGGACCCTAGACGACTGGAAAACCGTGGACGGGTCAATTGAGTCCCGATTTCAGTTGGTAAGAGCTTCCGGTAGAGTTCGAGTATAGCGCAGACCCCAAGAAGTCATGGAACCAAGTTGTCAATAAGGCACTGGGGGAGCTGTGTTTACATGGAATGGACTAGACCCTCTGTTCAGACTGAACCGATCATTGACTGGAAATGGTTCGACTACTTGAACTTCACGTTTCCAAACGACAATACAATGTTTATAGATGACATGCACCATGTTACTGGGTCATAATTTTCACGATTGGTTTGAAGAATATGATGGATACTTCAAGCGACTGATTTGGTCATCCAGATAGGGCTACATGAAGCGAAAATTTATGGGACATAATCGAGAGGTCAGTCCGTGCACAAAATCGTGTACCGGAAACGCTTTCGCAATTGTGGATGGCTATAGAGGCATCCTGGCACAGTTCTCTTTCCAGGGGACTTCCAAAAAGTTGTTGAGTCCATGGCACGTCGAGTTGCTACACTAAGCCGGGCAAAAGAGTTCCGACACGATGTTAGGAAGTAATCCAGGACGTTTGTCATCTCACTGCAAATTTTGAATAAATATAAGTATGTCTATAGAATATTTCCTTGATTAAAATATCTACTTACAAACTGTGAATAGTGACCCATTAAAATTTTATTTTAACGGTATCTGACATTAAGTTAAGAACAAGTTGACACAGGGATCACTTGCTTCATGAAACGGTTAACCATTATGTTTAAACGAACATTTAAATACCCCTTAGTAATCTAGATTTATATCAATGAATCATTTTCTTGACTTACGAAATGTATAAACGTGCTATATCGACTACACATACATGGTTCAAAATTGTATCTTACAAACCTTTTTACACAAGCCTCAAAATACTGAATAACCGAAGAGCATTAATTGGATCCAGAAATATCATTAACTGCTACGTTACTCTCGATGTAGATTTGCTTTATGCAACCGTGAAGGATCATACAAAAACGCTACTAGCAATCTTGTGCTGAATAAGTGAGTGCAGACTGTGGAAGCTGCTCTGAGTGTAAAAATGCGTTTGCTGACGCCAAATAATGGTGCCAAAAAATCACCGCTACCGTACAATGTACGTCCATGAGAACATGGCTTACTCAATAGAATTGTTAAATGAATGCTATCTGTTTAATAATGGCAAGGAGTGTTAATTAATTCAGAGAGAGAGAGTGTAAAGATTACTGACTATTCCAACTCAAAATGCAGTTCTTAGCTCATGGAAGAACACGGCTGCTCTTACATGAACCACGTGACATTATATACCACCCAATACCAAATAACTTACCCAACAATATTCAAGAAACCGATGAAAATACAAAGAATAGTCAAATAAGTGAAGAATGGAACTAAGCAGTTCACATATGATTCAGATGTGTAATAAAGAGGTAACGAATTCTAGCCCACATATATCGAGACTAGATGCTCAAAAATAGAGAATATATTAAGTACTATCATTCTTAACGGCTCAGTTCATATGCGAAATTCTTACACTATATAACATGCCAAGCTGTGCTATCCATTACTCGTACCCACCAGAGAATGCAGAAGGAAAATGTCATTGCATGTTTCCACATGCAGACTCAAGTTACAACCACTAGCTATACTCTCTATCCACATACATTTGACCTATCACAGACTAAGAACAAGACACGTTCGAATACCGCATACACTTCCATGCCACCGGTGACGATACTTGTATGTAGGCTGTTTAGGTTTCTTATTGGTAACGCCACGTAGCACTCTGTATGAAAATCACTGGCTGTGCTGTGTGCAGTATGTGGCTAGTTTGCATTGTTGTCTGCCATTGTAGTGTTGGGCAACTGGATGTGAACAGCACGTAGCGTTGCGCAGTTGGAGGTGAGCCGCCAGCAGTGTTTGATGTGGGGAGAGAGATGGCGGAGTTTTGAAATTTGTAAGACTGGATGTCATGAACTGCTATATACACTCCTGGAAATTGAAATAAGAACACCGTGAATTCATTGTCCCAGGAAGGGGAAACTTTATTGACACATACCTGGGGTCAGATGCATCACATGATCACACTGACAAAACCACAGGCACATAGACACAGGCAACAGAGCATGCACAATGTCGGCACTAGTACAGTGTATATCCACCTTTCGCAGCAATGCAGGCTGCTATTCTCCCATGGAGACGATCGTGGAGATGCTGGATGTAGTCCTGTGGAACGGCTTGCCATGCCATTTCCACCTGGCGCCTCAGTTGGACCAGCGTTCGTGCTGGACGTGCAGACCGCGTGAGACGACGCTTCATCCAGTCCCAAACATGCTCAATGGGGGACAGATCCGGACATCTTGCTGGCCAGGGTAGTTGACTTACACCTTCTAGAGCACGTTGGGTGGCACGGGATACATGCGGACATGTATTGTCCTGTTGGAACAGCAAGTTCCCTTGCCGGTCTAGGAATGGTAGAACGATGGGTTCGATGACGGTTTGGATGTACCGTGCACTATTCAGTGTCCCCTCGACGATCACCAGTGGTGTACGGCCAGTGTAGGAGATCGCTCCCCACACCATGATGCCGGGTGTTGGCCCTGTGTGCCTCGGTCGTATGCAGTCCTGATTGTGGCGCTCACCTGCACGGCGCCAAACACGCACACGACCATCATTGGCACCAAGGCAGAAGCGACTCTCATCGCTGAAGACGACACGTCTCCATTCGTCCCTCCATTCACGCCTGTCGCGACACCACTGGAGGCGGGCTGCACGATGTTGGGGCGTGAGCGGAAGACGGCCTAACGCTGTGCGGGACCGTAGCCCAGCTTCATGGAGACGGTTGCGAATGGTCCTCGCCGATACCCCAGGAGCAACAGTGTCCCTAATTTGCTGGGAAGTGGCGGTGCGGTCCCCTACGGCACTGCGTAGGATCCTACGGTCTTGGCGTGCATCCGTGCGTCGCTGCGGTCCGGTCCCAGGTCGACGGGCACGTGCACCTTCCGCCGACCACTGGCGACAACATCGATGTACTGTGGAGACCTCACGCCCCACGTGTTGAGCAATTCGGCGGTACGTCCACCCGGCCTCCCGCATGCCCACTATACGCCCTCGCTCAAAGTCCGTCAACTGCACATACGGTTCACGTCCACGCTGTCGCGGCATGCTACCAGTGTTAAAGACTGCGATGGAGCTCCGTATGCCACGGCAAACTGGCTGACACTGACGGCGGCGGTGCACAAATGCTGCGCAGCTAGCGCCATTCGACGGCCAACACCGCGGTTCCTGGTGTGTCCACTGTGCCGTGCGTGTGATCATTGCTTGTACAGCCCTCTCGCAGTGTCCGGAGCAAGTATGGTGGGTCTGACACACCGGTGTCAATGTGTTCTTTTTTCCATTTCCAGGAGTGTATATTATGACTATTAAGGTAAATACATTGTTTGTTCTCTATTAAAATCTTTCATTTGCTAACTATGCCTATCAGTAGTTAGTGCCTTCAGTAATTTGAATCTTTTATTTAGCTGGCAGTAGTGGCGCTCGCTGTATTGCAGTAGTTCGAGTAACCAAGATTTTTGTGAGGTAAGTGATTTGTGAAAGGTATAGGTTAATGTTAGTCAGGGCCATTCTTTTGTAGGGATTTCTGAAATTCAGACTGCGTTGCGCTAAAAATATTGTGTGTCAGTTTAAGCACAGTCTCGTATATAATTTTTCGATTCATATGTCGACCCTTAGCCGAGGAACCTCACTGGAATCTTCTGATTTTTTCCTGTAGTTTGTGTAATTAGTACAGCTTTTGTTTATTGCTAGCGCGTAATTATAGAGAGAATTTCCTTTGTAGTTGTAGTTTTTCATTCTTGTACAGTAAAACAGTTGTGGCATGCATGTAGATTTGCACCAAGTATTTCGCAGCTGCGCTTGCAATTAACTAGATATTATTTTTAATGCTATGTTAATGTGTTTTGTTATTTTAATCTTCAAATTGTGCTTTTCTGTGTTGTCGTGTGAAATATTGTGACAATAATGGCGTGTGAAAAACGTAATACAAGGCTTCAAAGTAAACTGAGAAATGACAGTGAAGACGAAAGCAGTGCGTTAGCGCTGCAGAGTAATAAATTAACTAATGTTTAAAGTAGTAACTTGCTAATTGTACATAGGGAAATGGAGCGGGCTGCAAATAATGGTGTAGGCAGTGAAACAAATAGTGAACAGGGAAGCATTATCGATCGATCGGTCGGCAACAGCTCGCCTCAGGAATTCGAAATGACAGAACACAATATTGCAAATACTGTAGACTCAGGTTTTGGGTCCTCACCGTTTTCTCAAATGAGTCAAGACACATTTTCTGCTTGTCAAAACGTGAATGTTGCCGGTGAAAATGCACTGCCAAAAAGCATAGAGAAACACATTCCAAACACTAATACATTATTATTGCAATTAATGCAACAAATGGAACAAAATCAGAGACAAACACAGCAAAAGCTTCAAAAGTTAGACACAATGGAACAAAATCAGAGAAAAACACAGCGAAAGATTCAAAAGTTAGACATCACTCTTGAACAAACACGTGAAGATTTAACAACTGAGTTACATAACATTGAATCGAAATGTCAAAAAGCCTGTAATGTCGTAAAAACACAAATTTGTGAGCATTTTCAACCAATTTTTTCGCGGCATGAAAATGCTTTACAGCATCACGAAGCAGCCATAAAAGAGCTGCAAATTATTGTTCATGAAAATCATGAGACCTTGCAAGCTAAAACTGACTCAGTTGCATTTACCAATTCGGTTACGCAACTTGCAGAAACTCAGGAAAACTGAAAGGACACAGTAGATACGATTTCAACACAAATGGATACTCTGAAACTTGGTTCAGAAAAACACACAGAGGAAATAATTTCACTATCAGATAAAGTAGCCGAACTTTCAGATCAGTTCACTAACTTATCTACAAAGGTACATGATGATCCGAATGACACAAGACCTGTAGCCTTCACTGACACCGAAGAGTATGAACAAATTGGAAAATTCAAACAAAATCAAAATCAAATCAATACACAGTACAAAAGAGAAATCTGGGAAGTACAAGATCAGTTGGTACAAGTAATACAAGAATTACATATTTCAGGGGACACTCGCGCTCGAGTATGGGAAGAGGGACATAGAAATACAGAGCAACCACAAAATAATAACACAGGACACATCGGAAATTATGAAAGAGATTGGCAAGGCGCATTGAATTTTGAGATGGAACCGCCGAAACGAAGTAACAATGAGCGATGTGCGACTCGCCGACACGATGATTTTGACTATAAGCTGTTCATTACGACACGTAAATTCAAAACATTTAAGAATTCTGGCAACGACATTCATCCACGAGCATGGCTTCATCAATTCTCTCATTGTTTTCCTACCAACTGGTCATTGCAGCACAGATTAGAATTTATGTGTGGCTACTTAAAGAATGAACCAGCTGTAAGAATGCGATCGGTCATTCACGATTGTCACAGTGAAGGAGAATTTTATCATGTCTTCCTCTCAGCATATTGGTCTCAAGCTACACAAGATCGAGTAAAACATAGCATCATAATGATGAAACATTTCGAACAATCTGAATTCTCCAGTCTTGTGAAATATTTTGAAGACATGTTGCACACGGATCACTACCTGACAAACCCATACAGCCCCTCAGAACTCATCCGCATTTGCTTAATCAAATTACCTGAACATTTACAACATATTATTTTGGTAGGACGTTGCAAAGACGACATTGAAGCTTTGCAGGGACTGTTACAATAACTGGAAATTGACACTGACAATCACGGAACGCGAAAACAGGAGCACAACAATTACAGGTAACATCTGTCACAATTCCGCGATGACAGAAATAATACACGACAAGGCTATTCTTACAACGTAAATCGTGACCAAAACAGACACCACCCATGTGACAACCGTTGGCAGAGTAGTAATAACTACAGGGAAAGATCACCTCACCACGGTAATGACTATCACAGAGACAATCAGAGAAACAGACAATATGGGAACAAAAATAAATATTATCAAGGGAGACAGAATAACTTTAGACGCAACGGACCAGCGCGCAATTACGATTGAGGGAGAAGTTCTCCACCACGTGACCGAAAAGAAAGTAACTATGGAATCTACCGACATGACGACAGACGATATGATCGTAACGACAGACCTGAATTGCATCAGAACTGGCGGGATTCAAACAGAGCAGGGCCCTCTCGACAAAGTGAATTTGTAGAAGTTAGGTCTCCAAATCCCAATAACGACGCGCGCCATCAAAGACACAATAGGCAATGACTCATACCGCTGGCAGCCACAAAACGTACTTATGAAACTGACGACGCAGCTGCTGTAGCTAGTAATTACGTAAAAATGGAAGACATTAGGGACATCTTACTCCAGGAACACGACGTAAAACATAACAACATTGCATATCCTGTGATTCACATTACAGTAAATGAAGTAAAATTTACGGCAGTACTTGACTCTGGCAGTCACATTTCAGTAATTAGTGAAACAGCCTTTAGCAAATGCAAAAAATCGAATGATTGTCCCAAACTTCCATTACGTAAGATTAAATTACAAGGTGCAATCTTTGGAAAAAGTGTAGATGTACGCCAACAAACCAAATTAGAATTCTTTTGTCAAAACCACAGCTTCTCTATGAATTTTCTTATTGTTCCATTATTGTCGACGGAAATTATACTGGGAGTAGACTTTTTGAATGAATACAAAGCAATCTTAAACTTTCACGATGCTGAAATAAGTTCAGAGAAAGAAGGTAAGTCAATAGCTTTGAAATTTGAAGATTGGCTCTCAAACCATGACGAGGAAATTAATTGGCTTTACCTTCTGTTAGACAACAGTTCGGAATTTTCTACGGAACTAGACACTAACAATCACTCTGCAAGTACTGACAGGGATGATATCGACAACATATTTGAAACTAATGAGTTAATTCAGAATAAAATTCAAACAATTGAGAATTGTAATGACACTGATAGGCAAGACGTTTTTGAGATTTTACAAGCACATTCCACAGCTTTTACTCACAAAACAGGAACAATCAAGGGATTTCAATACCAATTTCGTGTTCGTGAGCAAACTAAATTTTGTGTTAGACCATACATAATTCCAGCACATTATAGGGACCATGTTAGAACAGAAATACAATCTATGCTTGACGAGGGCATTATTGAGCCTGCAGTAAGCTCATACAACAATCCATTACATGTTATTGAGAAGAGAAATGGAATGATCAGGCTTGTCTTAGATTCGAGACAAATCAATACTATCATTATTCCTGAAACAGACAGGCCGCAAACGTTGGAAGAACTTCTTCAAAATTTTAATGGTGTAAAAGTATTGTCTTCCATTGATCTCAGATCCAGCTTTCATCAGATCGGACTTCATCCAGAATGTAGAAAATGCACAGCTTTTCTTTGTTTCGGCGTTTGTTATCAATTTCGGAAACTTCCTTTAGGTTTGAACATTTCTTCGGCAGCGTTCATTCGCGGGCTAAATTCCATATTACCTGAGTTCTTAAAACGTCACATCACCTTATATGTGGACGATATTCTGATAGCAGAAGCCTCATGGGAACAACACAATCGCATCCTCAACAGCATGTTACATATTTTTGCAGAATCTGGAATTACAGTTAACTTGGAAAAGTCTGAATTCGGTAGGACAAAGGTGAGGTTTTTGGGACATATTATTTTTTCTGAAGGCATACAGCCGGATCCTGAAAAGTTGGAAGCAATCAGAGCCATTCCATTTCCATCTACAAAAAGACAAGTCCGCAGTTTTCTAGGTCTCGTAAATTTTTACCGTCGTTTCTTGAATATGCAAATTCTAGTTACACCAAAACTTTGTTCTCTCACTGGAAAAAATACAATTTGGAACTGGGACGGACAAGCACAGTTGGAATTAAATTCTTCGAAAGAATCGCTACTTAACGCGCCAATACTAGCTCATCCAGATCTATCACAAGATTTCTGCCTTAGCACGGGTTTTTCTAAACTCGGTCTTGGTGCCCATTTATTTCAAGAAGCCACAGAAAATGACACTACTATTCAGGAAACCATTGCTTTTGCTAGCCGAGTGCTAACAAAATCTGAAAAAAATTACTCCGTTATTGAATTAGAAGCTTTAGCTATCATTTGGGCATTTAACAAATTCCGTTTCTTTCTTTCTGGTAAGCACGTAAAAGTATACAATGATCATCGTGTATTACAATTTCTTATGTCTTCAAAATTAAATCATGACAGGTTAAAACGTTGGGCATTGTTTCTGCAAGAATTCCACTTCACAATAGTCTACATTCCCGGCAAGGAGAACATTGTTGCGGACGCACTGTCACGCGCACCGGCTGGGACTGAGAAAAGTAACACAGAAGGCAACCTCGAAAAAAAATGCAGTATTCTTTACATTCAGAAAGTCGCCTTTGATATCTTCATCAACACATGTTTAAAGGACATTGCTCATGAACTAGATAAAGATCCGATTTGGAAAGACATCAAAAGCAAATGGCATGAAAAGACACACACACAGATTCGGCATTATTATCTGGTTAGAAACAACAGACTGTTCAAAAGCTGCTCTGTTGATGAAAGCTATGGGTACTTTGCATTCCTGACGATTTTGTTAATAAGCTCATTTGGTACATTCATTTCAGCTACGCACATTTTGGCCCACGAAAATGTTATCATATTCTTCGAACGACTTGTTATTTTAACAATATGGAAAAGAGAATTCGAAGAGCCTTGTCTATTTGTATACTCTGTCAAAAGGCGAAACCATCTACTATCTCCCATCGTGCTCCGCTGTTTCCTATCATTCCTTCTAAATTAAAAGAATTTGCTGCTGTTGATCTCTTGGGACCCCTTGTCAGAACATCGAATGGATTTTGGTACGTTCTAGTCACTGTTGAACTTACTTCAAAATTTGTTTCTTTCACACCGTTACGTAAAACCACTGGACGGTCTGTATCCAACGCCTTTGTTAAAAATTTTTTACGCGAAGTTGGACACGTTAGTAAAGTCATTTCAGATAATGGACCGCAATTGAGATCTGCTGTTTGGTCACGCATGCTTCGGAATCATAAAATCAAACCTGTTTTTATTTCATTGTATTCACCACATTGTAACCCCTCCGAACGGATTATGAAAGAAATCAATAAGCTTTGCAGACTTTATTGTCACAGAAAGCATCAGCATTGAGACAGATATTTACACTTATTTCAAAACGTGCTGAATGAAATGCCTCATGACTCCACTGCTTTACCACCTACTCTTGTACTGAAGAATGAAGAACCACCGAACAGAATCAGAGAGCTTGTACCTTTCCCGAATACACGTAAACTTCGACAAAAAGACATAATTGATCTGGCTATTAAAAATATAAAATCTGCAGCAGACAAAAGAAAAAACTACATGGTAAAGCAAATGCAAAGAAAATATATATTGGTCAAAAAGTTCTCATTAAAGTTCAGTCATTGTCACATAAAATGAAACACTTGAGTCACAAATTCTTTCTGATTTACAATGGACCTTACAGAATACGACGTATACCACATGATAATTGCGTTGAAGTTGAAACTCTGCGTACTAGGAAGAGTAAGGGATTGCACGACATTTTACATGTAAAACCGTTTATTGAAAGATAATCTGCTTTATAACTTAGTCTTTGCTATAAAATTTTTCACTTCACATTGCTGGTACTCTTTGTTTCACTTACAAACTGTTAATATGCAACTATGTTTTAAAGTTAAGTATCCAGTCAAGAACCTAGGGAACTTAGACAAGTAATTACGAATGCATTGTTATAGTGAACAGATGATACAGTGTTGTTATTTGTACGTTCTTCCTTGCTAGTTGTACGATTACATTACGAATATATGAGTTACATACTTAGAACATATACTGTTAATAAGATTTTAATGCAACATTTTGGTTTACTTGAAAAGACATTCTTTATTTAAAGTACTTTATGTGAGATTACCGATGACTTGGTATTTGGTTTCTTTGACAGCTACACGATTATATCTCGACGCTAC
Organism: Schistocerca piceifrons; assembly: GCF_021461385.2. Classification (NCBI taxonomy): domain Eukaryota; kingdom Metazoa; phylum Arthropoda; class Insecta; order Orthoptera; family Acrididae; genus Schistocerca; species Schistocerca piceifrons. The sequence goes on along the minus strand of NC_060138.1, from coordinate 488,365,800 downwards.
TAATATGTGACATGATTTACATTGTTGCTTTTCTGGTGTATCTGTTTTATATCTGCACAGTTTTTCTGAATTCTTCTGGAAAGTAAAACATGTTTTAATAGTAACTTTTGTGGTATAGCCACAATGAGGCAGCCTTTTCCGTGGCATGACAATACATTACAGTATAGTACTTTGTTGATCATGTTACTGTACGTAATAAGTACGATATCTATACACATAGCATTTCACTTTTGTTTATTACGAGGTGAGTACATTGACTTCAGCAGAACTTTGCTTACAGAGGACGATAACTACGACAGTTCCGCAGAATTATATTACGGCAAGACGCACATTTAGCGCTAAAGGACACATATTTAAGTGATTAATTTTGTACTTAAAACATTTAATTTTTTAAAGATTTTTGAATTACAAAGGAAGTTTTCCGTGATACATTTTATTCCATTTCTGTAATCTGTATCACCTAAGGGTATAATTATATTAATCCTCAGGGGGGTACACGCTTACTTTGTGTACCATGTGTGTGGAAAACACAAAGAGGCCTAGCTAATATGGTATTTGCTTATACAACTTTACACATCGGTACCATATTTCTGTAACACTGTATTACACAGCTATTTGATCATTTAACTGAGAGAGACAAAAATTTTCCTTTACTACGTCAGTGACACATGTTTACGCAATCACACAGTTGGATAACTTCACACTTATGATACTGTATTTTGTCTGTACTGTGTGAACTGTTCATATTTTTCGGAACCATTGTGATACTATGAGAGCTTTGAATGATATATTTGGTATGAGATCACGTTTTTTAAAGTACGTTTGAGGTAGATGACACTATTGAAATGAGCAGAGAATTTTCTTTAGGTTTTGAAATTATTGCAGAAAGCTACGACGTTTTTGAGGTTTGACTGAGGTGTTATGATGTTATTATTATGACGACAATGTGTATTATGCTGCTGAGGTATGTTTATGATTAATAAGCTGATGCTATATGAGTTATTTGATTATGCTACGTATCTGTTATGATGAAATATTGAAGAAGTGTCGACGAATATATATATCTGTAAAAAGGTAAGGAATAATGAGTAGTGGTTAGGGACTCTGGTTTGTGAAAAAGGTTGTTGGAAACCAAGAATCGTACTTTAAGAGTTATGAAATGTATGTACAGGGTGTTTCAAAAATGACTGGTATATTTGAAACGGCAATAAAAACTAAACGAGCAGCGATAGAAATACACCGTTTGTTGCAATATGCTTGGGACAACAGTACATTTTCAGGCGGACAAACTTTCGAAATTACAGTAGTTACAATTTTCAACAACAGATGGCGCTGCAAGTGATGTGAGCGATATAGAAGACAATGCAGTCTGTGGGTGCGCCATTCTGTACGTCGTCTTTCTGCTGTAAGCGTGTGCTGTTCACAACGTGCAAGTGTGCTGTAGACAACATGGTTTATTCCTTAGAACAGAGGATTTTTCTGGTGTTGGAGTTCCATCGCCTAGAACACAGTGTTGTTGCAACAGGACGAAGTTTTCAATGGAGGTTTAATGTAACCAAAGGACCGAAAAGCGATACAATAAAGGATCTGTTTGAAAAATTTCAACGGACTGGGAACGTGACGGATGAACGTGCTGGAAAGGTAGGGCGACCGCGTACGGCAACCACAGAGGGCAACGCGCAGCTAGTGCAGCAGGTGATCCAACAGCAGCCTCGGGTTTCCGTTCGCCGTGTTGCAGCTGCGGTCCAAATGACGCCAAAGTCCACGTATCGTCTCATGCGCCAGAGTTTACACCTCTATCCATACAAAATTCAAATGCGGCAACCCCTCAGCGCCACTACCATTGCTGCATGAGAGACATTCGCTAACGATATAGTGCACAGGATTGATGACAGCGATATGCATGTGGGCAGCATTTGGTTTACTGACGAAGCTTATTTTTACCTGGACGGCTTCGTCAATAAACAGAACTGGCGCATATGGGGAACCGAAAAGCCCCATGTTGCAGTCCCATCGTGCCTGCATCCTCAAAAAGTACTGGTCTGGGCCGCCATTTCTTCCAAAGGAATCATTGGCCCATTTTTCAGATCCGAAACGATTACTGCATCATGCTATCTGGACATTCTTCGTGAATCTGTGGCAGTACAAACTGCCTTAGACGACACTGCGAACACCTCGTGGTTTATGCAAGATGGTGCCCGGCCACATCGCACGGCCAACGTCTTTAATTTCCTGAATGAATATTTCGATGATCGTGTGATTGCTTTGGGCTATCCGAAACATACAGGAGGCGGCGTGGATTGGCCTCCCTATTGACATGAACCCCTGTGACTTCTTTCTGTGGGGACACTTGAAAGACCAGGTGTACCGCCAGAATCCAGAAACAATTGAACAGCTGAAGCAGTACATCTCATCTACATGTGAAGCCATTCCGCCAGACACGTTGTCAAAGGTTTCGGGTAATTTCATTCAGAGACTACTCCATATTATTGCTACGCATGGTGGATATGTGGAAAATATCGTACTATAGAGTATCCCAGACCGCAGCGCCATCTGTTGTTGAAAATTGTAACTACTGTAATTTCGAAAGTTTGTCTGCCTGAAAATGTACTGTTGTCCCAAGCATATTGCAACAAACGGTGTATTTCTATCGCTGCTCGTTTAGTTTTTATTGCCGTTTCAAATATACCGGTCATTTTTGAAACACCCTGTAAATGTGTGAATGTATTACAATGCCGACGAAATTTTCTGGATACTGTTATATCAATAGGATTTTGTTTCTACACGTTTGTAACGCAAATTCTCAACCTGTGGAATTTTTTTTATGAGACTGCCACTGTAGCAGAAACTACTGTCGTAAATATTTCAGTAAGAAAGGTAAGTGACCTTGACGTAATGCGTTTTGGGCGCCCAGCTGAGAGGTAGTCGTCTGACGAAAGAAAGCCATTAGGTGGAGGAAAAAAGAGGCCATTATCCTCGCCATTGACATTCCTTTAGAGAAAGCATCACAAATACGACACGCTCATTAATTGGAAAGATACTTATATCTGCACACTTGATTATGACAAGCATCTTTCTATGAGAGTTGAGAGAATTTCTACTAACTTATGAAATGTCACATGACTACTGAATGATATTTTTATGCTTTGTTTTTCATAGTTGCTTATTTCATTTGATATCTAGTTTCCAGCTGTGTTGCAGCATTGGTTTTATAAAATAAAATTAAATACATTTGCTAATGTGAGCACTTTGTCAACAGATCTATTAAATAATTATTTTATTATCCACATTCTTCGAAAAAGGAGCACTTGGAAAGGAAAGAACAATAAGAAGGGATTAATAACAGTTACTGTATACATAATTTTCTTTTCAACTACTTGGTAATATTTTTGGTAGAATAACTTCTTGTGGTGCACCACTTTAATGATATAGGTATTAAGATGTGAAGAGACATTTCCCTTATCTACATTGTTGTCTTTAGTCTACTATTTTTTGTGCTTGAGCTCTGTCATGATTAGATATAAGCTATTGCATTTGCTGCTGCTGTTTGCCAGGCATAGTGCTTCTGAATTTCACTTTGTATTACTCTGTTAAGCCAGTTTTACTACTGATTTATTTTTCTTGTTGCTGCACATTGGCTCATAATAGTTGTAATGTTGCATTTTCTCTGTTAATTTAGATTTACAGCTGCTTGGTTTGGCAATTTGCATTTTTTGTCATTGCTGTTTGTGTTAATTGTTTTGTGCTGCTGCATTGCCTCGTCCCTTAGTTTATGCATCTGAGCTCAGTAGATTTAAGTTAGCTTAAGAGGGGGTAGATTATATAAGAAACTGACTATGGGCAATAGGGAAAGAATGCATTGAGAAGTTATATGAAAAAGATTTGGGCCAAAATGAGTATTGTACATTGAGAAATAATTATTTTGAAAGAAATATGAATAGAATACAGAAAGCAGGTATAGATAGGACTACGGTATATTGATAAGTTTCACTTATGGACCGTCTGACAGCAACTGAATAAAACACAATTTTAGTGCCATACGCGTTTCGGCTTTATTTTCTGCAAGGCATGGTCAGTGGCAGGTTGCGTAGACAGTTTCTTACATATTACGCTCCTGTTGCATTTTTGGTGTTGTTCTTCTTCCTATGAGCGCCAATTTGCTGTTTTTTCCACATTCCACAGCACTATGCACTGAACGCTTGTTTTAATGCCTATTCAGTTGCTGTCAGACGGTCCATAAGTGAAACTTATCAATATACCGTAGTATTACGCGCAACTGAGGAGGACAGGACCACAAAAGTTGAAGATAGATAGGACTTTTTGGGAATAACGATGAATGAAGGGAGATCTCCAAGAAGCAAAGAAAGTTTTGTTTGCAAAATACTTCAGTGAAACAAACCCTGTCCTTCCCTTTTGCATTATTCTGCTATATGTTTGTGTACCCTTGTGTATTTGTGTTCATCCTGTCTTTATGTGTTTATCTGATACGATTTATGTTGTAGAATTTTTCTAATACTCAGCTAGATTCACTATGATGAGGAATACTGTTATCCTCAAATATAATTTGCATCAATAATATGTTGTTTACTTTGTAAAGATGTTTGGACATTATTTATTCTGTTCTGTTTTGTTGCTCATGTGTGAAGTTGATGTTTCAAAAGTTATTCTGATCTTTTATGTAGGTACTTATAATTCCTGTAACACTGATGTATATGTTATTTCGATTCTTTTGTAAAGCCTGTATTACTACAAATGTTATCTGTATTATTATGTTTTAATGATGTTTTCTGTATCTTTGTAATTGTATTCTCATGTTATAAAATTGTAATTGTCACCAGTTCATCATGTTATTAACTTGTAAGTTCCATTTCACTGCACACGTTTCTGTTGGTCATAGTATCTGGACAATATACGAGAGGTAGGGACTGTTAGTGTTTGCATGCGTGTTAATAATTCAGCAAGGGACTGGATAACAGCATTGCTGGTTCTAAGGACAATTCCAAAAACTTTGTGAGTGCTCAAGTGGTGATTATGGACTTGCTATATTATCCGCAAGACCCTTCAATGGTGATTGTGCACCCGCACAGTCACAACAGATGGCTGCTGGCCATCTCTACAAGGACTACAGTGGGTCTGCATCTTTGATGACCCACCAATACCATTATTTCTACAAGGACTACAGCGGGTCTACACCTTTGCTGACTCACCAGTACCATTATTTCTACAAGGACTGCAGTGGGTCTGCACCTCTGGTGGCCCACCAGTACCATAATCGCTACCAGGACTACAGTGGGTCTGCTCTGTGATGACCTACCTACCAGTATTCTTCAAAACTTCGAATGACTCTGCTGTGGGTTTGCTCTGTTGTGGCCCATTACCTGTCTGTATGTCAAGAGTCAGCACTGTCTTTCCGTTGGAAGGACAACACTACTTCTTCAAGACTGCATGGAAATCCACTACTTCCGTGTGCATTTTCTTTCACTGCTCAGACATTGACAAAAACACTGCTATATTACTGTGATGAACGATGAGGACTGTCTTTATGGACTGTGAGAAAATTTTAGCTTTTGACCAACATTGTATCAATAAGTGTGTGCATTTGATTTCTTTGTTATTGTAATTATAGTTATGAAATTTTTTTTCAAATCTGTATTGGCCAGTGCCCAAAACAATTTGTAAAATTTTTTGTGGGGAGCATGGGGGCTATGTATGTAGGCTGTTTAGGTTTCTTATTGGTAACGCCACGGAGCGCTCTGTATGAAAATCACTGGCTGTGCTGTGTGCAGTATGTGGCTAGTTTGCATTGTTGTCTGCCGTTGTAGTGTTGGGCAGCTGGATGTGAACAGCACGTAGCGTTGCGCAGTTGGAGGTGAGCCGCCAGCAGTGTTGGATGTGGGGAGAGAGATGGCGGAGTTTTGAAATTTGTAAGACTGGATGTCATGAACTGCTATATATATTAAGACTATTAAGGTAAATACATTGTTTGTTCTCTATTAAAATCTTTCATTTGCTAACTATGCCTATCAGTAGTTAGTGCCTTCAGTAGTTTGAATCTTTTATTTAGCTGGCAGTAGTGGCGCTCGCTGTATTGCAGTAGTTCGAGTAACCAAGATTTTTGTGAGGTAAGTGATTTGTGGAAGGTATAGGTTAATGTTAGTCAGGGCCATTCTTTTGTAGGGATTTCTGAAAGTCAGATTTCGTTGCGCTAAAAATATTGTGTGTCAGTTTAAGCACAGTCCCGTATATAATTTTTCTAAGGGGACGTTTCATACTTTCCTACTGGCCGAGATATACAGCTTGTCAAACTGTCCTCATCTGCCAAGCAGTTAAAGGCGCTACAGTCTGGAACCGCGCGAGCGCTACGGTCACAGGTTCGAATCCTGCCTCGGGCATGGACGTGTGTGATATCCTTAGGTTAGTTAGGTTTAAGTAGTTCTAAGTTCTAGGGGACTCATGACCTTAGAAGTTAGGTCCCATAGTGCTCAGAGCCATTTGCGCCATTTGTCTTCATCTCACACATCGGTTAGTGGACACAATTACCTTAGCGAAAGTGCTCGTGAATTAACAGATGCAGAAAGTATAAGAGAAACTAAAAGTTGAGATAGGTTACAAAGACCTTCCAAGGTATAGTTTCGTTTCACCTGAAACTACATCTACCCACAGTTGTTTATAGTCTTAAGAGAAATATTTGAAAAGTGTCACGAGTACTGTCGTTGGGTAAGAGCTGCTATTACCAAAGCACTAACAGTCACAAGCTGCGAGGAAAACCTCAGTAGTAGCATGTTGTGTAAATCCTTTTATATATTAATAGATCCTGTTATATATTAATAGCGTAGCAAGGATCAGGGTGGCGGCTGTAATTAGGTACCATGCAGCATGTTGTGTTAGCGCATCTAGTTGATTAGCGTTGCCACAAGTTGACGGAGCATGGTGGATGTGCGGTAATAATCACAGAACCGGTACACTGTAGGTGTTTCGGAAAAGACACTGTTAAAGTGAAAAAAATTGCTCCCGCAGTGCCGCCGAAACAAACTGTGTGAGTGGACTGAAGAGTATATAGCAAACATAAACTGCAGGTCATTCTTAACGAAGGGAAACCTTCGGATGCTAAAATAACTTCAGACGCACCCGACTGAAATGTGATAGGACCATTACTTTTCACAACGTTTACAAAAAACTTAGTATATGGCGTCGGAAGTTTCATGAGACATTTTTCAAATGATACAGAGAAATGACAACGCTACAATATAGTACCGAACTGAAAGAAGACATTCAGAGGATCGTCGCTTGATGCAGAGATCGGCAGTTGACTGTTAATATAAACAAATTAACTTGTTGTGCATAAATAGGTAGAAAGACCTATTATTATATACTTACACGATTAGTGAACCATCACTGGGGCCAGTAACATCCATAATATATATAATATATGTAGGATTATGCAGATGAATTTATTTAAAGCGGATAGATCACACAAAACCATTCACAGGTAAGGCCAGTGCCAGCCAGATTCAATGAGTGGTGTAGAGAATGGTGAGAGTGCAGTGTCTGAGGAATGTGTAGACACAGTCTTAATGAAATGTACATATTTTTAAAAACTTTTATTCTTAGTTTTGGTTTCATTAATATTTTAAAATACCGAGTTTCAGCTCATCAAGAACTAACCTCAGATATGACTCTGTCCTCTTCTCCGCCAAACTTTTCATCTCAGAATAATTGAGGACATCCTGAGTTATTTGAAGTGTTCCAATCTCTGTCTTCCTATATAGCTCCCTCTGGTTTCATGGAAGTTATTCCCTGATGTCTTAACTCATGTCCTATCATCCTTTCTCTTCTTTTCAGCGTTTGCCATATGTTCCTTTCTTCTCTGATTTCGGAGAGAAGCTCCTTATTTCTCACATTATCAGATCATCTAATTTTCAACATTTTTCTGTAGTACCACATTTCAAATGCTTTGATTCTCTTCTGTTTCAGTTTTCCCACAGTCCATGTTTCACTACCAAACTATGCTGTACTCCAAAAGAACATACTCAAAAATTTATTCTTCAAATTAAGACCTATGATTGATACCAATACACTTCTCTTGGCCAGGAGAGCCCTTTCTGACAGCTAGTCTGCTTTTTATATCCTCTTCATTCCGTTCGTCATCGGATATTTTGATGCATGGGTAGTAGAATTCCAAACTTCACTTGTTTCCCGACCACCCATTCTGATGATAATTCTCGCCAGTCTTATTTCTGGTACTTCTTATTGGTTTAGCCTTTCTTGGATCTACCCTCATTCCATATTTTGTACTCATTGTACTGTTCACTTCATTCAACAGACCATGTAATTCTTCACTTTCATTGCGGATAACAACGTCATCTGAAAATCTTATCATTGATATCCTTTCACCTTGAAGTTTAATCACATTCGGCATCCTTTCTTCCATTTCTGTGATTGTTTCTTCGATGTACAGGGGACGAAACATTAAATCCCTGTCTTACACTCCTTTTAATCCAAGCGATGGACAAAGGCTACACAAAGTACGGTCAATATCAGCCAGGTGCCCGAGGACGAGATTCCCATTACTGTGGCCAAATGCTGGTGCCCATTATGGTGTTCATGAATAGGAAACAACAACTATTCTGCACTAAGGCACCTGTTCTGTGCTTCTGTTAGTTTGTTGGTGGATTTATTATAGTGATGCTAATTGTATTATTCATGTAGTTTTTTTCTAGTAAGATTTCGAAAGGGCTTTGGGTAGATACTGCAGAGCATATGTTAGGTTTGAAGCTCTAATCCATGTTATTGTAGTATGATGACCTGAGATGTCGCATTGATTTCAGTTCAGCAACACCTGGTGCTCCGTGGTTGTAACTGCTCTGCCCTTTTAGTCGCTCTTACTCTTAGCACTCCCAGTGTGGTTTTGCTATCTGGAAGTGTGGTTCAGTGGCAAGGATGTTCTGTGGGAGCCCCTCCACGTCTATCTCCGTAAAAATACTTCCATTTAGCACGTGCCCAGTTTCTAAAACCACATATGGGCATACCATAACTTATTCCCTCTGACTTTGGTGCTGTAGTTCCGCTGTCAATTTAACGATGAAGCAATGCTTTGTTTCTGTCCCTTCCTGAAAGTAACATGTGCTAAAGTCACTGTTCACCAAAACCATACAACTATCACAGTCTCATCAGTGCTCACTACATGACAATTGGAACTTAATTTTTCTTCCATTGTTCCTTCTAAATCTACAAATTCATAACACTCATAACTGTACTTGTTTGGTAGCGTTTTCGCTTCCCGCGCCCGGGTTCCCGGGTTCGATTCCCGGCGGGGTCAGGAATTTTCTCTGCCTCGTGATGACTGGGTGTTGTGTGATGTCCTTAGGTTAGTTAGGTTTAAGTAGTTCTAAGTTCTAGGGGACTGATGACCATAGATGTTAAGTCCCATAGCGCTCAGAGCCATTTGAACAATTTTTTTTTGTTTGGTGTTTACAGGCGCTCAACACCCTGGTTATCAGCGCCGACAGGAGTACGTCACTTTCACTATATTCTTATAACAAAATAAATTATACATCCTGCCATCTGACCTTCACTGTAAAACAAAAAGAGTCACCCCAATTTACAACACTAATGGAACACTCCACATGATATTTCCCAGTTAACTGCTAACATGCCCTAAGAATTAAATCTGTGCCGTTGTGGCCACGGCACCGTTCTGCAGTTGCCAGCTGCACAAACTTTAATTTCGTGGCAGTTGCTCTGAACCCTTCCTCTGTGATAGAGGGCGCGCAACGATTGCACTCTGTGAAGCAGTGGGACTGCGAGACAAACTGCTTCATCATGTTGAGTGAAATTGTCAACACTGTGTAGGCTGCCCTCCGCACCCACGGCAGACAGAGAGCGATGTCTTCACCTTTGGTAACACTTGTAAGTCTTGTAATGTGCATCAAATCAACAGATCTCCTGAGGCCACCATCAGTAATGCAGCATGAAGCTGCAGAAGACCACAGTTTTCATTTCCAACCAGGTGCTAAAGGAGACTTTGATGTTGTGATTGTATAAAGTAAAAGCCTGTGAAGATTCGAACTATATGAGTCCAACTGACCTATCACACAGTACTGCCAACAGAGGGTGCTATCGTCCCATGGCGGTCTGGGGCGCAAGAATGACAGAAAACAGATTCAGCCTGTGCTGGGCTGCTTGAGAGAGGATGCAACATACTTTATTTATTTTGTAACAATTTATTTAGGGACATATTTAACGTAGCTTATTTACTACACTAATACAAAACACCCAATCTGACGTGCTTGAGGTCGCAATACACAGTCTACAGACCTGCAAACTACTCGTATATCACCGAAATAATGCAGTTCACTGATGTGCAGAGACCCAAATAACTAGTAATTTGTCAAAATAATGCATGTAAAAGGCTCTGCAAACACGCTGGCTAATCGTCAACTTCTGAAATCATGCATTGCCCAGCCTGCACACCTGTTCACAAAATAATGCAGGACACGAAATAAAGTCATAAATTGTCAAAAGATAATTCATGTGTAATGCTATGCAAACACACTCACAATGCTTAAAGAGCCGATAATAATGCAGTGCACAAACACTCACTGCACATAGGAAACACTTTAGAACTACTGTCAACCGCGACATATCAGGGAACTGTGCCCCTACATAACTCCAAGACGCACACGCTGGGAGACGCGCTCACGCGAGACATCTCTGGGCCACACATGTGTGTTTACCATTGCTGGCGCAATACATTTCTACCTGTGGATACTGATGTCGAAGGGCGCACTATAGAAATCTGTTTCAATCCTTCTCAGAATAGCACAGGGTGCATTGTTCCTAGCGATCCTAATGGGATATGTGAACTGTGTCTAGCTGTGCATGCATGTTTACCTACCCAGCATGGCTGACTCATGGCCATGAAATGTCAGCATATCGACTCACCATTGCAGGTGCATCTAAAAGATTCTCAGTGTTATATGGAGGTCAGATGGCTGTGTAAATAACAGTAAAGTCGACCTCTCAGAAACTGTTAAGTTTTGCTGAAATAGTTAACAGTCGCTTTTGTAGGAGCTCTCGTGATGTCTCAGCTTGTCCACACGGAAATTCTTGTCCTAGCAGAACCTGTTTACGAAAATAGCACAGAATAACTTCGAATGCATCGCTCCTGATGGTCCTAAAGTAGCACCCCATCCATTGTATGTTACCCATCCTGGATATCGTTAAGTCCTGCATTCAACAAACATTTCCGAAACGCAAACATTTTCATTGCTATGTAGAGGCCCCTACATCCTGGCACAAAGGGTGTGTTGGGAATGAATGAAGCATTAACATTGGCTCCTACCGAATTTACCCGCCAAATTACTGATGCCGCCGGTGTGAAAGCACAGTCCACCTTTTTTTTCCTTCTGCAGAGAAGACTTCCAGTGGCAAAACTATTTTGTACAGATCGCCTTATGGCACTGACAATTAAACCCCTCAAAGTAAATAAGGAAAGACTCTTACTCAATGACACTGCTCTGCCACTGAGAATGGAAGCTTGAATATAAGAGTATGAAACCGATCTCCAAGTTGACAATATATAACCACATACCATGTCGATGTAGTAAACAAACAATTCATATCCTGTGCCATACAAAATCGCCGCTTTTTCATCACGCATGTAGCTATCGATGACCAGACACTCGTACATATACCACGAAGACAGCATAAGCACATGCACCATAGGTATACTTTTGACTGCACTAGATATTTCCCATGAGGTCAGGTGGTCATCCACTCCTGACAAGGGACCAGAGTGCCTCAGTGGACTGAAGTCACTCGCAGAACTCTTCTACAAATTTGGCATTGGCTCTCCTCATCACAAAGGTGTTACTGTTTATGGCCCTGACCTGCTTGCTTACTTGCTTTTCACACCCATTTCCAGACTCTGAGAGTGCAAGAACATATTTAATTTCACATGGTCTGCCAGAATATCATGCCATTTTCGTCATACACATATACTGCGTAGACTGTAGTACAAAGGCTGGGTTGGTTCGCCTCAGCTCAAAGGTGACACTGTTCATGGTCCCAACCTGCTTGCTTGGTTTTTACACGAATCTCCAGACTCTGAAATTACAAGAACACATGTATTTTCACTTGGTTTGACAGAATATTCTCCCATTTACGCGATACTTCTCGATGTGAAGCACATAGCAATATCGCTTGCATAGCAGTATCACCTGTGCAACATAATTCCGAAAATATAGACTGGAAATTATTTCTCTGCAAACTGAAAATTTAGCGAGGTGGAGCTTGCTGTAAACCACTGAGTAACTAAAAACTTATCCTGTCTGCGAAGACCTTTATGTGAAAACTCGAAAGAAATAGAGGAAACTGATATTTCCACTCGCAAGTACCGATGTCAGTGATGTAACAGATTCCAAATCATCCCTATAATTTACAAAGTCAACTAACGTGTTTCTCATGTCTATAGAGCCAGCAAACGTGTCTTCCACCTGTCTTTCAGCTTCTAGATGCAAACACCACAATCGATGTTCCCTCAAGTAAATAAAGACGCGAAATGTGCAGAAGCAGTCAACTGGGGAATTTACATGGGAGCGAATAATGGTCTAGCGCAAACATACCTCCATACTGAATCTCCTCAAATTTCCACGGGATCACGAAATCTGTCCAACACATACTAAGTCTTAGTAGTCTATTTGGCCATCTAGATAACGACATGATTAAGTCGGTTACATTCCTGCACCCGAACAGGCCTCTCCATTCGGACAGCTCCTACCGTTAGCTGGAAACGTGAATCATTCCCGTCACAGGTCACCAGCGCAGCACACCAAGCACACATAGGCAGAATCACCCTAGAAAACCGGCCACATGTATATTTTAACGCTGTACTTACAATAAAATATTACGACTGCAGTCTCAATTGGATGACATTCGACAGTGAGAAAAATATCGGAAATACACAATGCTGATGGCTGTGGCTTAAGGAAATAGAAATATCTGTACCATTTTTATGACTTTACATACTCTTTCCCTTGCTGTCACAGTATTCCACGTCAAATCCACACCTTTCTTACGACTGGACATAGTCATTTCCTTTGCACATGTCAGAACACACACACATACTTTATAAGCATGATGCTCAAGGCGACCCTGTCACACATCCCCTACTGCTAAGTATAATACTCCGCCAATAACTGACTGCTCGCAATACGAAATAATACTGACCAAATATCCGTGATGAGTGAACACGTCTGGTAAGTTTTTCTTGCGAGTGGTAGCACTGTATCTTAGAAACAGAGATGTAATCGTTTTACAAACCACCAGATGTTACAAAACACGACCATATTACTGTCACAAGCAGTCTTGGTTCTACAGGTGCAGACAAGTATCCATGTTAAAAGCTATACTGGCTTTATAAATCGAGGTATGGCATTATCTACAAATGATTTTTTTTTCCAGGCGAACACAACGGCACTGAATATAGACAATGATCGTGTGACTGTATTTTATCAGGCCAACAGGCTACAAGCCGCCTACAGTGCAGCCTCATAATAAACTTACCGAATTTAGAAAGTGATCTGGCTGAGGAACGTGGTAGGAAACCGGTATTTGCAACTCCTTCATGCCACCGCTAGATATTTCTCCAGTATTTGTAACACATCCTGTCGCAATGCCATGTCAGAGGTTCTGCGATATGTCCACTGGGTTATAGGTGAAGGTTGATTGAGAAGGATCACAAACAGTAGATGGTGTGCTGATTGAGGTCGTAAGAAATATACAAGGAGTTTATAGCTCTCTAGTGTTACTCTATATGCTAGAAATGCTGTCTGGGATTTGGAATCAAGTCTTTCCATTCACCCACAACCTGCCTTGGATCCTATGGGGAAGCCCTTTAATGATTACAGCCGCTAGTGAATCATATTTTTGGCACCCTCATAACTCGAAACGAGTCAACTTTCTCGAACCTACAGTAAAATTCCAACATCGTTTTAGGTAGTCCCTATGCCTCTTGCAACTTTGCGCATGTAATCGTTCCAATTTAAGTCGGAACTGAGCAGAAGTCAGAGAGAGCTATATCCACCACCATCTGCAACACGTGTGGAAACAGAGCCACAGGACTGTGTTTTCACCATTTGATGGGAATGTGAACAAGTTGTCGTAGCTCTGCTAACAATGTACGATGTGTAAGGTCAGCGCCAAACGAATCCTACTCCTGCAACATGAGATAGTAGAAAAGACAGTACGGGAACTGGGAGAAGGACGAGGATTTTCCTACAGCCTTGACATGCATCCCCAAGCTACATACAGATATTGCAGTCCGAAGCCGATTCACGTCCCTCAGGGCCCATTCACCTCTATCACTCCAACATGCTGTCATCGTTATTTTGTACCCTCCAACAGAGAAAAATTACGAACTATGAAAGCTCCACTAACTTCATCCGATAGATAACTCGATAAGATTTTTACTTCACCTCTCTTTTCCCATATATCGAAAACATTGTCTGCATGCCGGCATCGAACACATGTGACGATCCTATTAAATATACATGTATTGATCCAGTGCACAGACCAGTTTAAAGTTGCATCATCTGTACTGTAGGGGGATGACTGTAACCCACAGAGTATACTGTAAGTCGCAAGAGACGCTCCCTGTGAACTTGTGTCGTTGATTGAAACATTGCTGTTTTTTCTGCTGTAACACGCTTTGTGCACTGCCATACATTTTGTTTTTCTTCCGTCACGACTTCTAGGTCTGTGCCTGGTTCTAAAATGACATTAACGCGTTCTGATCCATGCCTCTCGCAGTAAACTAGACATTACAAGGTGTAAATCATGTTGTTACTGCTGATACCATAAGACACCACACACACTAGATGATTTTAAATAAAAGACAGTTACAACATAAGGAAACTGGAAGTGTGTGGCGGGGTTGTGGAGCGTTTCCTAACTGCAGCCCACAGGTGATTGATGACCTCTACATTTAGACACATCTGTCACGGTGACGAAATAGCTGATGGCTCTGCATTCCGTTTCAACAGATTTCTCATATTGCAGTCATTTACGCTATCGGCGGTTGGGTGCTAGCCATCCCCACAAGGTGTTGCCCTTCCACCAAAACTCTTACTCCATCTCAAACAAACGATGTCAGTCAGTCGTTATGTGGCGACCAACAGCATACCAGTGGATGGATGGGATGGAAAAGATACCGTTGATGTACTGTAATAATAAGCATCACAGTTGATAGTGCAAACAAATTTCACAACTTTGCAGTAATTTCAACACTGACCAATGATGCGACAGCATGTTTCCCAATTTCAGTTTCATCGTTGAACCCCCCATTCTCTACTTTGCGAGTATCATTGTGAATTTAGATAGATGACTATGCAGTACGTCCTTTCATTGTTAATTCTCGTATATATATATCATCAAAGTATACCAGACGATGATCTACATATTTCAAGCACCTCTAGCATAGTGCATAATTTACGATCTATTACTGTATGGATGGGAGACACAGAGCATTCTCGCAATCGCAGGATAAAATTAAAGACTGAAAGAGCCCCTCGCGCTGTCTTTGACCAACCCACCCTGCAGAATCGTTACCGATTTAATCTGCAGCTGACCAGAGGTAGACCGCTACATTCCGCGTCTCGTGAATGAATGGACCTCGCCGAGTCCTCGCCCATCCAAGAGCACAAGCTTTCTCCAGATGTGCCCTTGTGGAAGATGTTCGCACCCCTTCTCCGTGTATAGTAACAGATTTGAAAGTGTTGTAGTAGTAGACGATTAAGAAGAACTATAAAGGGGTGATTTTTATGCGTGGTGGAGCTCCAGACAGATGGTGTTCGAATATATTACGTAAATCAACTACCCTATCAATTTTAAAGCATTGTTCTAATGTCTGGGATCAGTACCAGGAAGGTATTGGTAAGAGAGAGTATAAACACAAGCACTCTTAAGGCTACACGGCTCTGCTCTTAGAACAGGCTATAATGTTAAATCGCTTCAGTTTCCGACCTATCAGCACGTGGAATGCAGTTTTTACCGAGGACTGACATGTTCTTACGCGCAGTTGTACCATGGCATTTGTGCCACATGAAGTATTAGTTTTATGTGGCCTGAAGATATACCTCTAAGCTATGGAAGTGGTCGTCATAAAGTGTAAACACAATAAACAGCTTTTGCGAACCTGGACTTTCACTCAGTTTTAATATAAAGTAATTTACCACTTCTGATATTAGAATGTCCGAGTTTCCTTCACATTACGTACTTACATAAGTATCATGCAGTTGCCAGAAAGGAGAAAATGAAGCTCTCTACTGTCGTAATTTCGGTATATCCATTATCGATGACGAACTGCAACTGTGACTTTTTATATGGGAATAAATATGGAGACAATCAATTATTTGGTATTTTTGAGACGATTTATTCTCATTAACATGTTTATGAGCCACTGCATGCTCATCCTCAGATGGAGGTGTAACAGGACCCAGGACTAAATGTAGCTAGACGCTGTGGTGATGGTACTGACGCAAATGATGGAAATTTAGTTATCGGCGACGAAACGTTTGTGAAACGGAAAAATTGTTATGTTTATGATGCTAACATTGCACTCATTGTGAAATCCATAGGAAAGCAGTTCCCATAACGTACATTATCAGCATTACACCAAACAATATTTGGCTGCACTTGGTTTTACGCTTGTTTACTGAAAGTCACCATAACTTCCAGCTATTTTTGGTCCACAACATAATGTTTCTGTTGCATCTCCATCTGATGACGACCATGCAGCGACTCTAAAACTTTTTAATGGTTCAACAAATCGTTTCAAAACCCAAGAAAGTGATGGGTTGCATATTAAAACACATATATAACATGATTACACGTTCATAAAACAAAGATTAGTGCAACGTCAGGTGTTTACAGATGTTAATTTTCGAAAATATTTCTACGCTTTATAATATACCATTAAGACACAATTCTTTACTAATCACTCAAATCAGTTAGCTAAATTTTGAAAAAATTTTTACTGAAATAAATCGGAATCGTTACATCGCTGTTTAGTAGCAGACTGTTATAGGCTACTCAGTGAGGCACAAGAGTTCACATTTGTAATTTTATCAAAAGACGTGTTATAGTTGGTAATACTCTCCCACAGCCTTAAGAACTCTGGATATACTGGAGGCATCTTTAAAATACTCGTGGTCTGGGAGGGCTGGACAGACAGAAGCGAATAAACAAACAAATCAGCTCCTCCAGTTCCCAGGGCCGATGTGTAGCTACGACATAGCGAAATGCCAAGTTGAGTACGCAGTGCTGGTAAGCTAGGACGCCAGATGCGTCTAAGGTTCGTGGTAACGGATTCAGCTCACCAATTTCAAGTATAGCAAACGCACGACACTTTCACTCGCCATGCTTAACCTTCATTGTTGTGAGCCCAATCCCCTCTTCCCCATGAGGCCACCTCATTTATCCAAAGAGGGCACCGATAAATGCGAACCAGATTCCAGTAAAAACTTACGTTTCCTTACACACTCCAAACCACATAAGCAAAATTCCGCTACTGCACATGCTTTAGCTGTGCTTATATTCACTGCGAGTCCTAGATGGAGGATCAGAAGCTACTATTGCTATTTAAAGTTGAGTTGTTATCCCTTATTAGGTTTCAGTCTGCAATCTTGTACGAGATGCCCTACAAGCCCACTTTTCTTACACTGTGGTTCATGGCATTCCCATCATATATGTCCTGATTGGTCACACATTTAACACATGACTTGCATAAAAAAATTAGCCCTTCTATTTTGGATTCTGAAGATTGCCTCTATTTCTTCCACATTACTGCAGTTCCTACGGATTCCATAAATTCTCGACAAGTCAGAAAACATCCCCACGCAAAAATGCATCCAGTACTTACTGCTTTGCTTCTTGCAGAAAGACACCGTTATTGTCTTTGCTCTCTCTGAAGTCGTATATGTTGACATATAATTTCTTAACCATACCTGTAGAGTTTTCACAGTACTCCCGCTGCTTTGCGACGTATTCTTCAACTTCTCCCGATAATATCTACCGCTGTTCTTCCTTCTGTATCGCTACTCTTGTAGTTCTGTATTGTCCCACTGTATCTGTGTAAACTGGTATAATAACGTCTCAACAGCCTCTGCAGTGGTAACTGTCTCTATCCCTGGATCCGACTGTGAGATTAATCCCACTGTTTAAAGCAAGGAGAGACTGGTTAACAGGAAAGAGTGTACTGAAGAGTTCTACTAGGGAGGGGATCAGTTTTGTTACGTGATAGTGGAAGAAATGGGAGTCAATATGGGTGACACAGTGGATTCAACATTATAGTCAGAATTGAACAATGATTTAAAAGATCTGCGATCAAATAAGGCGATAGGCAGAGATTTTATTTCTTCTGAATATCTAAAACCATTGTAGAAAGTGGATACCAAACGATGATTCAAGTTGCTCTGTAAAATTTGTGAGATCCTAGACATACCATAAGATTTCTGGAAAAATATCATCAACACATATCTGAAGATAGCAGTGACAGTAATTACTACATAATGAGCCTAACAGCTTATTCAACACGTTGATGATCACTGTACAGTCAGCATAGTAGCCCATCTATCCAAGTTCATGAGAAATGTAACGTACAGAAGAATATGAAAGGAAAATAAGGGCCTATTACATAAAGATGAAGCGTAAGTTGACTGATAAGAAATAAGGAGGTACTCCGCAGAATCTGTAAGGAGAGGTACATAAATAAAACTTTGACAAAAGAAGGGATAGAATGATAAGATATATGCTTACAGATCAGAGGAAAATCTCTGTGGTACTGGAGGGCGCTGTATAAGGTTGATACTCTTGGGGAAGACAGAGATTATATATGACAAATTACTGAGAAGGTTCGATGCAAGTGTAACTCTGAGAGAAAGAGGTTGGAACATGATAAGAAATCGTGTCGCGCAGCATTAAATCAATCTGAAGACTGCTGACCCATAATTCCTCCCCCCCCCCCCCCGCACCCACCACCAACAAAGGAACTTATTACTCATACGGCCTTTCTCCTCCGTCATTTCTGCTATCTCTCCCGTAGCTACGTCTTTTAACCGTTCTAATCTTTCATGATTTGTAGATCATCGTCACTCTTTACATACTGAATTATCCGTTCGATTTTCTCATATATAAGGGGCACACAAGGTGAAGCGAAATAGACGGAAAAAGTAAGTAAACTGTTCATAAAGTAAGTAAACTGTTATTATTTCGAAAATAATCGCCAGTCCCATTGTGAGACAAGACGGTCAATGCCTCCATTGCAAAGTCTCTACGTGGACACTTTGCAAAAACTGAAGTGTTTCATCAAGTCCGAATCCTCATGAATGGTGACAGGTGGCATCATTTTGTTTCGGGATAACGCGCGCCCACATGTTGCAAAGCTTGCTTCGATTACGCTGCGGAAGCTTAGCTGTAATGCCCTTATACATTCTCCATACAGTCACAACGACTCCCCATGCGATTTCCTAAAAGCCTGGGTACAATAAAGGTTCCACAGGCAACCACAAAATATTTTTTATGGAAGCATTGACCACATTATCTCACAGAGGGATAAATTTAACAGTGCATTTCAGGTATTTATGTCTTCATCACAAACATAAAAAGAGGAGTAAGTACATGTACAACTACATCATAGTCCACATGCCAACAGATGGAGTGTGGCGGAGGATAGTTTCGGTACCACTATCTGATCCCTCCAACCCTGTTCCACAAGCGAGTAGTAACTGGGAAGAATGATTGTCGGTAAGACTCTGTATTTGCTCCAATTTATCAAACTTTCTCCTCGTGATCAATACGCGAGATGTATGTGGGGGGAATTAACATGTTGGCTGACTAATCCTGAAAAGTACTGTCCCGAAATTTCTATAGTATATCCCTCAGTGATGCACAACGCCTCTCTTGTAACGTCTGCCAGTGGAGTTTGTTTAGCATGTCCGTAACGCTCTCTCGCCAGTTAAACGAGCCCGTGACGAAACGCGCCGTTTTTCGTTGGATCTTCTCTATCTCCTATGTCAGTTCTACCTGATGGGGATCCCAGATAGATGAACAATACTCAAGAAACGGGCGAACAAGCGCCTAATAAGCCACTTGTACCGTGGATGAGTTACATTTCCTTAAGATTCTTCCGATGAATTTGAGACTGGTACCTGCTTTTCCCACTATCTATTTTACATGGTCATTCCACTTAATGTCGCTCTCGGTAGTTATGCCAGGATAGTTTACGGCAGACGTTGTCTCCAGCTGTCTGTCATCAATTGGTAGCTGTACGGTAGTGGATTTCTTTTCCTATACATCCGCAATGTGTTGCATTTATTTATGTTCAAGGTCAACTGCCAGAGTCTTCACTATTCATCAGTTCTCTGCAAGTCATTCTGAAAATTCTTACTATCTTCTGACGTTGCTACTTTGGTATAGGCAGCTGCATCATTTGCGAGTAGCCTTAAAGAGCATCCGACGCTTTCTACTAGATCATTTACATACATTGTAAACAGCAACGGTCCTTTTACACTTCCCTCCGGATATTACCTTTACATCTGTCGATTTTGTTCCATTAAGAGCGACATGTTCAGTTCCATCTGCAAGAAAATCTTGAATCCAATCGCAGGTCTCCTCCGATACTCAGTAAGCTAGTATTTTTTCATTAAACAGCAATGCAGGACACTTTTTTAAAATCGTCATAATTATTGAGCATAAAACATGTTTCATAATTCTTCAATAGATTTATGTCAACGACGTAGGTCAATAATTGTGTGGCTCTGTATTACGGTCTTCCTTAAATACGGGAATGACCTGCACTTTTTCCAGTCTTCAGGTACCTTTCGTTGTTCAAGCGATCTACGATAAACTACTGCTAGAAGCGGAGCAAGTTCTTTCACACAATCTTTATAGAATCTTATAGGCATATTATCTGGTCCTGGAGCCTTTCCACTACTAAGCGATTGCAGCTGTTTTTCGATTCCGCTATCGTATATCTCAATATCTGTCATTTCGATGTTCGTACGACGATTGAAAGGAGGGACTGTGTTACGATCTTCCGCGGTAAAATTACTTCGGAAGACCGAATTCAGTATTTCGGCCTTCTCTCTGTTATCTTCCGTTTCGGAGCTGCGTGGTCGCTGAGATAATGAGTAAATGATTTTGACCCACTTACTGATTTCACATGCGACCAAAATCTCTTGGGGTTTTTACTCAGGTCAGTTGACTACGTGTTACTCTCAAAATCATTGAACGCTTCTCTCATTGTTCTGCTTACGATCATTTTCACTTCATTCAGCTTTTGTTTGTTTGTTAGGATTTTACTTCTCTTGAATCTGAAATGAAGTCCTCTTTGTTTACATAGCGCTCTTCTAACACGGCTATTAAATCGTGGTGGATCTTTCCCATCCCTTAAACCTTACTCGGAACATACTTGTCCAGGGAATATTGAACAATGCCTTTTAATTTCTGCCATTTGTTCTCCACATCTTCGTCTTCATCACGAATATTTGGTGCTGACTGCTGAGATATTCTGAAATTTGTATCCTGTCGCCCTTGCTGAGCGAATATATCTTCCTACCTTTCTTAACATTTCTTGTAGGACCCGTACTCATAGATGCTGTCACACCCTTATGATCACTGTAACTGCTTATTTCTTCGAAAGTACTTAACTGACGCTGATTTGCTGACGATTCTGAAGAGGATAATTCTCCATTAGTTCACAGTAACTCTCTCTTTGCCCTACGCCCCTATCCATGACTAATGCTGCACCCGTTGTACTATATTCCATCCCTGTCAATGTTAATGTATATCATGTCTCCATTTGCATTCACTAACCACTCCCTCCCCTCCTGTGTATCTGATATTCCTGGACTGAACCTTTTCCTACCGTTGTTGCATTTTCGCATTTTTATCTAACGAGCAGTCCTTATCTTCATTTCATTTTACTGATTTCCATTATATCTATGTTGAGCCGTTGTGTTTCCGTTTTCGGCTTTTCTGGCTTCCCTAGCACATTGAAATTTCTGGCATTCCATACTCCTACACGTAAATTACGAACGTGTCGTAGGTCTTGAAGATTTATCTCACGCTCATCTCCAATTTGGCAACCACGTCCCACATTTGCGATGGCTTGTATAGTACGAAATCTTTTTTTACATGGAAAAAACATCGTGATACTTTTCCAGTTATCTGTCACATGCCCTGTCGATACATATTGTGTGTTTTCATTGGAGTGGTTTCTATTACCTTACGCAAAAAAAAATGTGTGTGAATTCCTAACGGACCAAACTGCTGAGGTCATCGGTCCCTAGACTTACACACTACTTAAACTAACTTATACTAAGCACAACACATACACCCATGTCCGAGGGAGGACTCGAACCTCCGGTGGAAGGTTACCTTACGCAGATCGTGCCGTTGGTCATTACCGATTCTTCTGCGGTGTGGCATGTTTAGCACTCAAGGAAAAGACGCTGCCGTGAAACGATCGATTCGTCTACCCTCTTTGACAATGATGTTGAAACAATAAGGGTGACGCCTTCGGCAACCGTTGCCGATAAATGAAATCAAAACATAAGCAGCGGCTGAGATCGAATCCGAGACCTACGACCTTTTGATTAAGAGGCAAATAGCACTTATCTTTACTTTATTGTTTTCTTTCACTTTATTTTTAAGTTTCAATTTTTATTCTTTCTCTTCACTAAGGTGCTTTCACTGATGTTTTACAGTAAGTGATCAGCTCTTGTAGCAAAATGACAATAAATCAATAGTAAAATGGATCAAACAAATAAAACAGGAAACTGAATAAACAGTTTTGCTCGTTTGTTTTTCCCACAAAACTATGCTTTTCTTTAGGTAGACGAATTTTTAAATAAAATTAAACTTGATCTTGCTATTGTGTTCTTAGTTTTGTGGCTTCTTTTTTCCGCAGTTGCAGAAATACAAGTTGTATAGATTACATACAGGAAGAATGACTTAAGCAACAAAAAATCGTGAGAAACGATAAGAATTAACAATGCTTATTGAAGCAAGTAGGGCATGCGAACTGTTCGCCATCTTAGGGAAAAGAAAAATTGTAAGAGGAAAAAACCATATTTTTACTGTAACCCATTAATATGCTTTACAATAAGGAGGAACGTGTTTGGTCTTAATGTGACTCTGATTATAGTTGCAGATTATGTTGTTTAACGTGCTGTTTAAATGTTATATTCAAACCAGAGAGCAACGAAGCTGTTCTTACGTAAAAAACTGTTCGAAGCATTCTCGAGGTAGAAACACACGTATATGGTGGTAAAGCACAGGCTCCGAAAGGAGTTTCCGCCGTTAGGCTACAATTAAATACACACAGGCAGTTAATAACCCTCCTACCTCTCCGGCTAATTAGAGTTTTCTATATGACTGTGTACCTAAAGTTCCCAATCTGTGGGGAAAAGGCATCTACTCCGAAGAATAATACAAAACCGAGAGAAATAGATGAAGTTATAATCGAATCGCCATGATCAGTACTTTAGCAATGACGATTAGAAACAAAGTTTGGTTAATTTTACATATTTTTAATTGCATAAACTAGTTTTTTAATTAACATCAGTTAGTGGAAAGTTTGGATGAGAGGTTTTCAAAGTATGTCATTAATAAAAATAACCGAAGGTCGCCAGTTCCGGATCGGAACAAGAATAATTGAATTGAAACTTAACTTTATACTCGTAAGCAATCTTACGTAAGAATAGTTATTGGCGTCATGATGTAGGAATAGTGCCTAGGGCACACTTGCAAGTACTTCACACCACACATGTCGTAGTAGCCAGATAATAATCAACTAAGAAACACATTCAACATACCATATTAATTTTCAAAGATCAATTAAAGTAACATTGTTTACTGGCTGTGGACAGAAACTTTTTGTTACGTTACTTACCCTAATACAGAGTGTCGTAATTGTTGTAAACAGGAAGATTATTTTAATTTAGCAGTTATTTTGATATTTCTTTGTAATAAAAGTTACAAATTATGCCACAATATATAAATTAGAATTGTGCTTTGACAATGGAATTCAGTGTTCAAGTTACGTAAAGTTTTACTACCAAGTTTTTTATTGTGAAAGCTACTCTATTTTTAGCAAATGAATTAATACTGACTTTTACATCATTCTATTTCTGACATAATTCACACCACAACCAAAGATTTCGTTATTACTTAATTGTACAAAAGTTAGAAATAAAGGTAATCTAATAAAATAATGTTCCTTTCACTTTCAGTTCATTTTCTGATTATCTCGGTTCATACAAGTATACTACTTGGATAATGATTTAGGAAAATTATTTACGTGACAATACGCACGAAAATAATGTTATTCAAGCAATAAAATTCCAACAATGCTGGTTAGTGGTTATAAACCGTCTACATCTTATTTCACTTCATGATGCCTTTGGTTTGTCGAGTGGCTTCTTTCAGCGTTAAACAGGGCACAGGTTGATCTTCCTGCCATACCATAGCCAATAACAAGGGCCCACAGTACTCTTAATGTTACGCGAATTACTCTTGCTGCATTTGTACAGTGCTCAATAAATGCCATAGCTTGCCAATATTAAACATCCACCAAAACAACCATTTCAGTTTTCACTGCTCCGCACTTTTTGTCTCCACACTTTTGCATAGCTACACCGGCGAATACACACAACGACACACAACGACACCAGTCGTCTCCTCGCGACTCCCAACTGCTACTGTTTTGGTGCGCTCGCACGCCCAGCGATAATGCATTTACAATTTAATTTATTACACTCTTTGACGATAGCTTTTCCCTGAATAGGCCAGCGTTTCTACTTACAAAATGTTAACATTCTATGCGTATTATCTTTCTTAAATAACAAATAACATTTGTAACTTGACAACATATTTACAAGAATAACACTCAGCACGACTAATAAAGCATACTTCGCAAAACATGTAGAAATTGTATGATCATCCACAGGGTTGTGTTGTTACAAAGTGATCATCAGAAAACCGAAAACCGGAAAGTACTGACTTCCATAAAAGACCGTATTCCACTGTCATGCGGATGATCCCGGTATTTCCATCGATCTTTTCATTGTGGAAGGATCGGAACAGGGTGCAACCAGGCTCGTGAGGCGAACTGACCAGATACTTGAATGAAAAGTGGCGACTCCGAGGTCCAGATAACTGCCAAGGGACAGGAGAGCCGCGTGCTGACCACACATACCACATATAGCTTAGACCTGTGTTGGTACATAAGGGCCTAACGTTTTATTTGTGGAAAGATAGCTTGCTAAGGTGTACTGTGAGATTGTTGGAGGCCATCTTCCTGTTGGATGGGAACAGCAAGTGCAACTGTTGGATGGGAACAGCAAGTGCAATGGGCTCCTTAGCGATGTTAGAGAGGAGTAGTCTATGTGCTCACACTAGGTTTCTCTGCCTGCTTACTGTCATAATCATCAACCAACATCATCATAACCAACATCATCATCAACCAACATTGTCATCAACCAACATTGTCATCAACCAACATCATCATCATCAACCAACATCACCATCTACCAAAATCATCACTCTACCAATATCATATTCAACAACAACAACAACAATAATAATAATAATAATAATAATAATAATAATACAAGCACACACTCGTCACAGTTATAGGCTCATAATGCTTTGTAAGCATTTATTTACAGCCCTGGCAGTATGAAAATATCACTGAGTCACAAAGGCGATGGGAAAGTTGTTAATGAGTGATAACGGTCTACTTGAAAACGAAATTTTCTACTTCTAAACGATTTGTGTTATAAAAATAGTGAAATAAAGTAACTATTTATAGGAAATAGAAAAACTGATAGCCAGAACAAACGTAAGCCCTGACAGCCGTTACACCTGACGCGCAAACAGTTCAAATGGCGTCCACTAACCCAAGAGCACTACGAGATCGGAAATGAATTCAAAACATATGTTTAAGATACCTGAAAATGTTGATCTTACCACGTTTGTCTTCTGATCAAGCGTATCAAAGTTTACGCCTACCGTGAATCCCGGAAAACGTAAGTAAGAGAAAAAAGAAAGAAAAAGGAGAATAACGAAGTACATGTCAGGTTTACAGCGACTGTTGTTCCGCTTGACGTTTGATCGGAAGGAAAGACCATCGACCAGCGTCGGAAATAACTACGTCCTACACGTTCGGTGTCCTCTGCAATTATCACGCGGGTGCAGAGAACTCGTATTGACGGCCTAATCCACCTGCTATTAGGAATGCATGCGACGACGCGAGTTTGAGTGCTGCACGTGGGAACAGCGAGGGCGGGCACGAGAGACGGTGTCCTGGGACACACACAGAGGCAGGGCAGTGCGTCAGGTGGGCGCGTCATGTGTGGGCGAGCAACAAACTAGGGTGCGTGGGTGGCTCACGTGCTGCTGGAGAACAGATCGTTTGTAGGCGAATAACCGAAAATGAGCTGAGTGGGCAGCACACAGGCACAGTGCGTAGACGCCGTACAACGGGTCGCGAAAGTCACGTACAGGCGGACAGCGGTTTTCTGCGGTGACCGCAGTTTCACTGCTGGAAATCATGAAAACACGCGCCTACCACCTAGCGATCAGGTGCTTGAGATGCATTAACAATGAAATTAACATTAATGGCTCAGTCACTAACTCAGCCTGGTGCTGACCATCCTCCTCTGCTTTTACGCAAACAACCGGCTTTTTCCCTCGGTTCCATTGTGTCTGTGATAATGCAGAAGTATAGTGAAGAGCAAAGCTATCATAACCACTGTCCTCGATAGATGGATGCCAGCACGTGTCGTTGCATGCACGTGATGCAGCAAGAGAGATTTGAAGGCGGCGCAGAGATGAACTGGGAAGTATTCTAGCGACGACACATGATGCAGTTTGGAAAACACAGAGATGTAAGAGGCTTTGAGAAACGAATAGCGTACAGTACTCATGTTTCGGGTGGTTGCCTGATTCCAGGTAGCTGAAAATCTCCCTCGCTTTGTGCTGCACTCTGTAGCTCGCTCTGACAACCAGTTGCGACGGTCACTCCGATGCGCCATTCTGAGTTTGGGGAGGTACTGTTATCGTTTCGTTCTCCACAGCTATTTTTACAGTGTGGGCAAGATATTTTCTACTGAGTTGGAAGTCCTCCCTGAAGTCAAATAAGACGTAGTTTTAAAGTATTTAATATCACATAGTAGCGTCCTCTTTATTATGTAAGTGTCGTCCATAGTTCACTTCAGAGCTAGGTTGAGTCTAAGCAGAAGTAAGGGATGGTCTCTGATGACAGACAGAAGCAAGTTTCAATATTCCGGGTACCTGAAATTTGGCGTCAGTTTATACCAACATTCGTTCTGAATTTAATTACACGTGGCAGATTCCCAGAGTTTCAGAGACAAAGACGTCGTGTCATTGATGAGTTGGGCATACTGCAGTGCCACAATAATGGAAGTGGCTACAAATGGTTCCAAGAAATTGTTGGATCTATTTTTGCTTTGTCTGTGCATTTTCCTCGTCAGCAATCTGCAGAAGATGTGGATAAGACCTCAGAAACTACAACAGGACCACTGTCAACTGTAGTTATGGGAATACAAGAAATAGCGGTTTCTGGCCTTGAAATCAGCCCCCTACCTGTACTTCCACCGTCAAACCCAACGCCAAGAGAATGTTAAGTAATAGTGCTGATGTTATCTCCTTTTAAAATGCGTTTGGAGGAGTCCCTGGCTGAAGGGAAAAAGAAATCAAGTACCAAGATTATAAAGAAGACACCACCTTCAGCAAAATGTACTCCAGGAGCTTCATTTGATGAATGTGATAGACGTTCAATATCCGTGGCTACCAGAAAGAAGTTGTTTGTAAGAAAGAACCAGATAGCCACGAAAGGGCAAGGTCATAGTGAACAAGAGCACGATAAAAGCTTTGATGAAACCATGTTGGAAGACTCATCATCTGAATATGAAAAGGCCGATGAGCGCACATATCGCTACCCATTGTGGTCAACTGATACCTGCAAAGATGCAAAGAGACCTGGATTAAGCCCATCGATTGCTTACGCTGGTGTTACGACCTTCGGGCAGGTGATATCTGGAAAGTTTTTGTGTTACATCTGTATGAAAAAGCACAAATGCTGAGCATTTTTCTTGTTATGATTGAAACGTCTGCAGAGTAACGGACAATTATGCAGTACTCTTTAGCTTTGAAACAAACATTTGGTACGAATAAAGGCTCTGTTACTAATTCATCAAATTTCAGTTTTTACTTACAACCCGCAATTAGGAAACCAGAAAAACAGAAATTAGGAACTATATTTTGCCGAAGTAAAAATTAGACGTTTTACTTTCTCTGTAATTGCAGGACGAGAAAATATTCGGAAGATTTTCTGCGAGGGTAGCATTTAAATATTCCTTAGTAACAGTATAGCACATTTTCCATAGTTGTTAATTTACCAGGAATTTTAAATTTTGAAACGGTAATCAATAATAGGGCACTTTCCCCTGTTATTACCGCGCGGGATTAGCCGAGCGGTCTTGGGCGCTGCAGTCATGGACTGTGCGGCTGGTACCGGAGGAGGTTCGAGTCCTCCCTCGGGCATGGGTGTGTGTGTTTGTCCTCAGGATAATTTAGGTTAATTAGTGTGTAAGCAGGGCTAGTAGAAATCCTTGGGTAACAGAAGAAATATTGAATTCAGTTGATGAAAGGAGAAAATATAAAAACGCAGTAAATGAAGCAGGCAAAAGGAAATACAAACGTCTCAAAAATGAGATCGACAGGAAATGCAAAATGGCTAAGCAGGGATGGCTAGAGGACAAATGTAAGGATGTAGAGGCTTATCTCACTAGGGGTAAGATAGATACTGCCTACAGGAAAATTAAAGAGACCTTTGGAGAAAAGAGAGCCACTGGTATGAACATCAAGAGCTCAGATGGAAACCTAGTTCTAAGCAAAGAAGGGAAAGCAGAAAGGTGGAAGAAGTATACAGAGGGCCTATACAAGGGTGATGTACTTGAGGACAATATTATGGAAATGGAAGAGGATGTAGATGAAGATGAAATGGGAGATACAATACTGCCTGAAGAGTTTGACAGAGCACTGAAAGACCTGAGTCGAAACAAGGTCCCGGGAGTAGACAACATTCCATTGGAACTACTGACGGCCTTGGGAGAGCCAGTCCTGATAAAACTCTACCATCTGGTGAGCAAGATGTACGAGACAGGCGAAATACTCTCAGACTTAAAGAAGAATATAATAATTCCAATCCCAAGGAAATCAGGTGTTGACTGATGTGAAAATTACCGAACTATCAGTTTAATAAGTCACAGCTGCAAAATGCTAACGCGAATTCTTTACAGACGAATGGAAAAACTGGTAGAAGCGGACCTCGGCGAAGATCAGTTTGGATTCCGCAGAAATGTTGGGACACCTGAGGCAATACTGACCCTACGACTTATCTTAGAAAATAGATTAAGGAAAGGCAAACCTACATTTCTAGCATTTGTGGACTTAGAGAAAGCTTTTGACAATGTTGACTGGAATACTCTCTTTCAAATTCTAAAGGTGGCAGGGGTAAAATACAGAGAGCGAAAGGCTATTTACAATTTGTACAGAAACCAGATGGCAGTTATAAGAGTCGAGGGGCATCAAAGGGAAGCAGCGGTTGGGAAGGGAGTGAGACAGGGCTGTAGCCTATCCCCGATGTTATTCAATCTATATATTGAGCGAGCAGTAAAGGACACAAAAGAAAAATTCGGAGTAGGTAATAAATTCCATGGAGAAGAAATAAAAACGTTGAGGTTCGCCGATGACATTGCAATTCTGTCAGAGACAGCAAAGGACTTGGAAGAGCAGTTGAACGGAATGGATAGTGTCTTGAAAGGAGGATATAAGATGATCATAAACAAAAGCAAAACGAGGATAATGGAATGTAGTCGAATTAAGTCGGGTGATGCTGAGGGAACTAGATTAGGAAATGAGACACTTAAAGTAGTAAAGGAGTTTTGCTATTTGTGGAGCAAAATAACTGATGATGGTCGAAGTAGAGAGGATATAAAATGTAGACTGGCAATGGCAAGGAAAGCATTTCTGCAGAAGAGAAATTTGCTAACATCTAGTATTGATTTAAGTGTCAGGAAGTCGTTTCCGCAAGTATTTGTGTGGAGTGTAGCTATGTATGGAAGTGAAACATGGACGATAAATAGTTTGGACAAGAAGAGAATAGAAGCTTTCGAAATGTGGTGCTACAGAAGAATGCTGAAGATTAGATGGGTAGATCACATAACTGATGAGGAGGTATTGAATAGAATTGGGGAGAAGAGGAGTTTGTGGCACAACTTGACCAGAAGAAGGGACCGGTTGGTTGGAGATGTTCTGAGGCATCAAGGGATCACAAATTTAGCATTGGAGTGCAGCGGGGAGGGTAAAAATCGTAGAAGGAGACCAAGAGATGAATACCCTATGCAGATTCAGAAGGATGTAGGTTGCAGTAAGTACTGGAAGAAGAAGAATATTGCACAGGATGGAGTAGCATGGAGAGGTGCATCAAACCAGTCTCAGGACTGAAGACAACAACAACGACAATGTGTAAGCTTAGGGACTGATGACCTTAGCAGTTAAGTCCCATAAGGTTTCACACACATTTGAACATTTGAATCCCCTGTTATTACCCAGCGCATGGGAACGAGCATCTCGGATACGTCGAAACTGTTCGGTTTTTCGCTTGCTATGTCTGTGGAAAGTGGGTGACGGTGTTGTATGGCCACATGTCATTTCAGATAGAGGAAGTCAGGTGCCTTACCGCTCTGTAAGACATGATAGGCTGCGATCTGACGTTATTGTACAATGCTGACGTATGTGTCGGAGCACGCAGTTCAGTGCACATATGATCGCGGGGCTCCGCGGCAGAAGGCCCCTGCGTGTACCCACGTTGACCCAACGACATCATCAATATCGATTTCCGTTGCCACCTGACCACCTATATTGGATCGCCCACCGGTGGGAACGTGCCTCTGGTGGGACGAACCACGTTGCTTGTTACTCGAGGTGAATGGAAATTTAAAATTTGCGGTAAGGACTTTGGGACCATACTGCTGAGGTCACCGATCCCTAGGCTTACAGACCTTTTAATCTAACTTAAACTAACTTACGCTAAGGACAAGAAGCACTCCCATGCCCGAGGGAGCACTCGAACCTCCGACGGGGGGAGTCGGGCGAACCGTGACAAGGCGCCTGAGACACCACGGCTACACCGCGCGGCTTAGGTGAATGGACGTATGCCCGTAGCAGTCATCTAGGAGAACAGGTGATCGAATTATGCAACTTGCCGCGGACGCAGTGCTTTGGGAGAAGTACTATGGTGTGGGTGATGTTCATCTGTGCTTTCCTGTGGCACCATGTCAGCGGCAGATTACACGAACGTTATTGAAGAACACGTGCAACCCTTAGTCTTTGATGTCTTCCAGCAATGGCGATGGAATGTTAGAGGCGGATAAATGTCTTTGCCGAAACATCAGTACAGTGTAGCCGATCTTCAAGTAGTATGACAGTGAACTCACGTTGATATATTGTCTATCATATTCGCCTGATCTGAACCCGATAGAACGCATCTTGGCCGCTATTTGGCGGTAGCTCCACGCTCAACACCACCGGCTTATAATTTACAGGAATTGGGTGGTCACTGTGTATAAATGTGATGCCTCATAACAATGGAAACTTGTTAAGGACCTGCCGAATCCATGCAACACAGAATTGCTGCCGTCCTGCGTTCCAGCGGTGGACCAGCAAGCTATCAAGCAAGTGGTTACAATGTTTTTACTAAAGCGTTGATATTGCCGTTGGGGTTTCACTTCCTTGGCTCATTAGGTAGTGCACTGAGATATCTGGAACGCGCATTCACGGGCAACAACAGCGTCAAACATTAGTGCTGAACGTGGCTAACATGGAGTTCGAAAGAGGTCGAGAGTTGTGAACACTTCCATTACTGTATATAATCACGAAAGAATAAACCTCTCAGTCCGGAAGCTGTCTTAACTCTATTTGATCCTTCTCATATCAGGAAGATTTCTAATGTTTCCTGCCATTAAATGCCCCATCCGCTCGCTGTCCTCCATCGGCATCACTTTGAGTCAGGAAACGATCACGAAGTCCATTATCATAATAACAGTAGCGTAATCTCCTTTCTACGATTTATTCAGTCACTACACACTCTGGAAACAACGAGTCAATGTCAATTTGTGTGAAACAATTGCCGAGCGGTTCGAGGCGCTACAGTCTGGAGCCGCGCGACCGCTACGGTCGCAGGTTCGAATCCCGCCTCGGGCGTGGATGTGTGTGATGTCCTTAGGTTAGTTAGGTTTAAGTAGTTCTAAGTTCTAGGGGACTGATGACCTCAGCAGTCAAGTCCCATAGTGCTCAGAGCCATTTGAACTATTTTTTTTTTTGTGAAATAATTCTTGCAACTGCTTTAGAAATTCACTCATTATGTGAAGCTGATTTAATCCATGAGATAGTGAGAATTCTGCTTTTGTCACACATAAATTTTGCCAAACAGACAACAATTATTTTTGATGTCTTTTTACACTGCCTAGCAAAAACGGTGAAGCATCCTGCAGAATAAGAGGAAACAAAATGTAGCTCCTCGGATTGAGAATGTCTGCGATATCGCAGTTATAACAAAACTAAGTCAAATTTACAATGAGCCCACTTACAAGAATGACCACTCTGACTGGGCTGCATTCACTTTGAGATTTGGTTGGGTAGGATGTCGTAATGGCGTTATATCTTCTCCTCAGGCAAGCTGGCCTGTGAGGGAGTGACGTATGGGGTGGTCTCACACATGTTCCATCAACTCTGTATCAGCATAGTAACTTTTTAAATCACAGCTGGAACAGCAGCGATCTTGTATCGTAGATTAGCAGAAATCAATCAATATACCTCCCAAACGGTATTTATTTTTCTGACAACTGGTTTCATTCATATACCACCTGCAGACCAGTATGTGCCTTCACTGGTGACGCGTGGAGCCGATAGGCGAAGCAGTTGTACCTGCTAAGAGGCACCTGTCACCACCTGCTCAACTACTACCAGAAAATTGAACAACATTTGCTGTCTAGACTGATTGTTTTTTGTTAACATATATATATAGATGTCTTTCTGGCCGCTGGAATACCTCAACACAACGCAGGTAGTTCATAGACACACATGACACGTGTGGGTGAGCGTTGTACTGTTGAGGTATGACACCTCAGCACTGTCACCTAGAAATAATACATGAAGATGCAGAATGTCAGTGACGTACAACTGCGTATCCGAAAGACTGGGAGAATCAACCTCTCTAGGTCTCCACCATAGTCGCCAAAAGTGTTCATCCTGGATAGTGCAGAACCACGACATTCGCTGAACACAATACGATGCCATTCATCAGCAGTCGATGCTAGTCGGTTACGGTTACGGCAGTACTCCACAAACAGGCTTTAATGCGACAGTGTTAACGGGAGCCTAGGAATGGGCGGTAATTCTCCAGTCCAGCTACTGCTAATCTTCGTCCGCTAATGCGGGATGAAACATAATGTTGCAGGGAGTCCATTACCTGTACTCGAATGGCAGACGCAGATTTTAACGGTTACCCTGTGCTTGCAGCACAATACGGCGATCCACTCTTGAGGTGGTCAGATATCGTCGACTGGAAACTTGACGACGAATATGCCTCACGTTCCCATGCAGTCTGACGTCGGGCAGTTTGAGTACATCTCATCTACGTGCTCTTAATAGTGATCACTCAACCTCAGACGCTTTTCACGCCCCTTATTCCAGCCCTGGTAGCGAAACTACACACGAACAACACTAATACCCTCTGGTGGCCGCTATACCTCCCACGGAGCATTGCAACTCCAAACATTTACATTCCCGCCAAATTTACAACTGCTTAACTTTTTTTGACTGGCAGTCTATTGTAAGTTGCTGCTTATGTGATGCCATTTTATGATCTTTCTTCTGCAAATTTAAAATTTTTAATGGGGATAAAATGGTTAAAATGGCTCTGAGCACTATGAGACTTAACTTCTAGGGTCATCAGTCCCCTAGAACTTAGAACTACTTAAACCTAACTAACTTAAGTACATCACTCACATCCAAGCCCGAGGCAGGATTCAAACCTGCGACCGTAGTGGTCGAGCGGTTCCAGACTGTAGCGCCTAGAACCGCTCGGCCACTCCGGCCGGCTAATGGCGACAAAGATGCTTACTGCAATTGATTATATTCAGAAAATTTTTTATTTGCTGCATTTTGTGATTGTTACCTCATTGACGTGGAGGAAATAGGTAATGGTTCCAAAACACATTGCTTGCATATAGTAGCAGTAGAAAATTTACATTTAGTCGATTGTTCAAGCTATACAGGGAGATTTCGTGGGAGACATCCAGGTTCAATGGAGAAAAGTAAATGCATCAATTTGAAGTGAGGGACCCAGGTCCGTGAACGATCGAGTGGAACGCTTTAAGCAAACATCGGTCTGATTCTTCTGACAATGGAATACATGTACTGGTACCGTTATAGTTGCTAAGATTGAAGGGCAGGTAACCATCAGATGTGGCTGTGTGGACCAAAACAAGAAAAAATATCCGGTAAACACAGTATCTAAAATGGATACATCAGATCTATGAGCATTTTTTCATCTTCGCTATTCGGGAACAAATCACTTCCACTGAACAAGTGCCCACAACTCTCAAGGTATGCATTTTAGAGCACATATTTATTCGGCATTTTTTTCTTTTTTGGTCCATACTACCACTGCAATAATACGAAAAATAAAGAAGCTGCAGTAGAAGAGATGAGTTCCACAGTATCGAAAATGAACAAGAACGCATAGCATTTAATATATGCCTCTTAAGACATGTTTACCGGATATTGTTTCCTTGTTTTGGTCTGCGGTGCCACCTCTGGAAGCATCCTACTCTACATCCTTAGCGATAATAGTAACGGTACATGTATTCGACCGTCACAGTTATCAGAATGCTTTTCGCTTATAACTTTCGACTTGTTTACGCACCAGGGTCCGTTACCTCAAATTGATACATTACACAGCTCCATCATCCCTGAAGGTTTGTAACGTCATCACGTACTCACCCTGTATACTCCAGTAGCAGGCGTTAACCTACTTTCTTCAACTGTGCGCTTCTACACTGCTTTTCTTTCCTGTCGTATCTCTTGAGGAGAACCAAGAAATGTCATCTCCGCAGCTACTATTTCTTCAGAGAAGCAGGCTGTGACCTATGGACCGGAAGGCTTCGATAAGCAGTAGTATGGGTTTGACGGTGACGGCGTCTGCTGTGAACGGAAGAGAACTTAGCTGTATGATGTAAACGAGCATACGTAAAAGACTTCCAGTGGCTGTCCCAAGACATTGTATTTTAGCATGCCCGATAAACAAGATTATTTGAATAACTATGCGAGAAATATTTGTCGTTTGATTAAATTTGTTCTCACTTTCTTTGATTACCTTGGAACCCACCAGAACAAGTTACAAAAACTTTGTTCTGGAACTAGAATGTTCAATACAGTTTTCCAGTTATGTGACCGCCACTTCATGTCACCAAAGTTTCGAGCTCTCTACCAGGTGAGCTTCACCAGGATGGTGTATGTAAATACATTTAAACGATACTGATAGCAACTGGAGGTGCTCACTCTCGCACAGTATATGAGGTACTAATTCCTGTGTAGCTAAGTTGAGAAATCGGTTTGAAAACAGTATACTCGTGCTATAAAAAAGAAGAAAGATCTTGCAAAAATAACACCAACACGTCAGATTGGTTGTACATACTACATGCATCACTACGAAATTGACCAGCATTCCTGCACAACAGCACAGAGAATGAAATGATCAAGCAATCTACATTTCTTGCATGTTGTTGTTGTTGTTGTGATCTTCAGTCCTGAGACTGGTTTGATGCAGCTCTCCATGCTACTCTATCCTGTGCAATCTTCTTCATCTCCCAGTACCTACTGCAACCTACATCCTTCTGAATCTGCTTAGTGTATTGATCTCTTGGTCTCCCTCTACGATTTTTACCCTCCACGCTGCCCTCCAATGCTAAATTTGTGATCCCTTGATGCCTCAAAACATGTCCTACCAACCGATCCCTTCTTCTGGTCAAGTTGTGCCACAAACTTCTCTTCTCCCCAATCCTATTCAATACCTCCTCATTAGTTACGTGATCTACCCGCCTTATCTTCAGCATTCTTCTGTAGCACCACATTTCGAAAGCTTCTATTCTCTTCTTGTCCAAACTGGTTATCGTCCATGTTTCACTTCCATACATGGCTACACTCCATACAAATACTTTCAGAAACGACTTCCTGACACTTAAATCTATACTCGATGTTAACAAATTTCTCTTCTTCAGAAACGATTTCCTTGCCATTGCCAGTCTACATTTTATATCCTCTCTACTTCGACCATCTTCAGTTATTTTACTCCCTAAATAGCAAAACTCCTTTACTACTTTAAGTGTCTCATTTCCTAATCTAATCCCCTCAGCATCACCCGATTTAATTTGACTACATTCCATTATCCTCGTTTTGCTTTTGTTGATGTTCATCTTATATCCTCCTTTCAGGACACTGTCCATTCCGTTCAACTGCTCTTCCAAGTCCTTTGCTGTCTCTGACAGAATTACAATGTCATCGGCGAACCTCAAAGTTTTTACTTCTTCTCCATGAATTTTAATACCTACTCCGAATTTTTCTTTTGTTTCCTTTACTGCTTGCTCAATATACAGATTGAATAACATCGGGGAGAGGCTACAACCCTGTCTCACTCCTTTTCCAACCACTGCTTCCCTTTGATGCCCCTCGACTCTTATAACTGCCATCTGGTTTCTGTACAAATTGTAAATAGCCTTTCGCTCGCTGTATTTTACCCCTGCCACCTTCAGAATTTGAAAGAGAGTATTCCAGTTAACGTTGTAAAAAGCTTTCTCTAAGTCTACAAATGCTAGAAACGTAGGTTTGCCTTTTCTTAATCTTTCTTCTAAGATAAGTCTTAAGGTTAGTATTGCCTCACGTGTTCCAACATTTATACGGAATCCAAACTGATCTTCGCCGAGGTCCGCTTCTACCAGTTTTTCCATTCGTCTATAAATAATTCGCGTTAGTATTTTGCAGCTGTGACTTATTAAACTGATAGTTCGGTAATTTTCACATCTGTCACACCTGCTTTCTTTGGTATTGGA
This sequence comes from Schistocerca piceifrons, assembly GCF_021461385.2. Classification (NCBI taxonomy): domain Eukaryota; kingdom Metazoa; phylum Arthropoda; class Insecta; order Orthoptera; family Acrididae; genus Schistocerca; species Schistocerca piceifrons. Next base: position 488,328,541 of record NC_060138.1, on the reverse strand, counting down.
ATTATTATATTCTTCTTGAAGTCTGTGGGTATTTCGCCTGTCTCATACATCTTGCTCACCAGATGGTAGAGTTTTGTCATGACTGGCTCTCCCAAGGCCATTAGTAGTTCTAATGGCATGTTGTCTGCTCCCGGGGCCTTGTTTCGACTCAAGTCTTTCAGTGCTCTGTCAAACTCTTCACGCAGTATCTTATCTCCCATTTCATCTTCATCTACATCCTCTTCCATTTCCATAATATTGTCCTCAAGTACATCGCCCTTGTATAAACCCTCTATATACTCCTTCCACCTTTCTGCCTTCCCTTCTTTGCTTAGAACTGGGTTGCCATCTGAGCTCTTGATATTCATACAAGTGGTTCTCTTCTCTCCAAAGGTCTCTTTAATTTTCCTGTAGGCAGTATCTATCTTACCCCTAGTGAGACAAGCCTCTACATCCTTACATTTGTCCTCTAGCCATCCCTGCTTAGCCATTTTGCACTTCCTGTCGATCTCATTTTTGAGACGTTTGTATTCCTTTTTGCCTGCTTCATTTACTGCATTTTTATATTTTCTCCTTTCATCAATTAAATTCAATATTTCTTCTGTTACCCAAGGATTTCTATTAGCTCTCCTCTTTTTACCTACTTGATCGTCTGCTGCCTTCACTACTTCATCCCTCAGAGCTACCCATTCTTCTTCTACTGTATTTCTTTCTCCCATTCCTGTCAATTGTTCCCTTATGCTCTCCCTGAAACTCTCTACAACCTCTGGTTCTTTCAGTTTATCCAGGTCCCATCTCATTAAATTCCCACCTTTTTGCAGTTTCTTCAGTTTCAATCTGCAGTTCATAACCAATAGATTGTGGTCAGAATCCACATCTGCCCCTGGAAATGTCTTACAATTTAAAACCTGGTTCCTAAATCTCTGTCTTACCATTATATAATCTATCTGATACCTATTAGTATCTCCAGGATTCTTCCAGGTATACAACCTTTTATTTCTTGCATAAGGGAATATTATGCAGTGGAAATGACACTCAGAAATCAAGTTTTTATTTTAGTCCTTTGTCAGAAGAACGTGTAATAACTCAGGGAAAATGAGAAGTATCTACAGGAACGGACGAAAATATGGAAACAATAGAAACACAAAACATTAAGAGGCCTGATACGGTATTGGAAAACCGCTGGCAGTCAAAAAAGATTCCAGCCGTCTCGGAATGTATAAATACAGGTTCTGCGTGGTTGAGAAGGGAATCTTATAGCTACTGGTAATGTTGATGTAGATGGAGAGTGATAACGCACAATTCTGTCCAAATTAGACCACAAAGACTCAGTGACATTGAGATCTGTTCTCTGTGTTGACCGGGAGAGATGAGAGATTCATCGTTATGCTCACAAAACCTGTTGTGAACAGGGACCGTGCCGTCTTTGAACACAACAGTACCTCTGGGGAACAAAAACTGAGCCCAGAGATGGACCTGATCAGCCGAAAGGTCAAAAATCCTTGGAAGTGATGCGAGCTTACAAAATAACCATGAGGCCCTTGGAATATAAAGACATAGCTGCTCAAATCGTCACCGAATCCCCGCAATGTTCCACTTTTGGGACGAAAATCCGGCCAGAAGTTGGAAACAGTGTGTGACAATATTGATTCGACCAAATTATTTTCTTCCATAGTTATATAGTCCAGATTTTATGGATTCAGCATCACGTTTCTTATTACAAGCATTTACGTCACTGGTGAGTGATTTTGAGAATCCAGCTCGCCCAGAAATTTGCTGCTTATGTAACTCCCTGCATGTTTTTGGGTGAAGACAGAGTTAGCGAATGCGGCAGTCAGTTCTCTGTCACAATCACTTAACATGCTTGCGTTGTGACTTAGCAGATGATGATTCTCTACTTTGTCTGTATGTGGTATAAATCTCCGGTCCAATATGTCTTGAAACACCGAACACTTCGGCCCTTGTTTACGGAAGCACGTATCACTTGAGCACCAATTCTTTCCCACTTCACATAACTCTCTTTTTGCCACGATTGACACATGCAACTTATTGAGGCCATTGTGCAGGTGTAGTTCATGGTCAAATAAAACAGCGCAACTTGCTGGGTAGTCTAGCACATGTACTTATGTTCAAGCTTGCCTTTGTCGCTATTTTTCCGTAATTTAGACAAGCCCATGTACGAGTGGATATTAGTATCTGACAGAGACAGTGTCGTGGCCTATGGAGACAGCCTTTTATCATTCCACGATATTGCAGCTCGTGCTGGTGAGGATGGCATAACTGAAATGTGGAAATCGGTTCGGGATGACGAAACTCAACACTGTGCAGGAACTCAGTGACTACTGCCTGAGTGATAGACATACTGTCCGTTCGGCTGTGCACGATTGTACAGTTGTGTAACACACCTTGCAACAGAAAATAGGTATGTTTGCAGTGTTATGACTCATAATAGTAAGTATTATTTAAACTCACCCACATTGCCACTGGCAAACTCAAGACACACCAGAGAAAGACAAGGAAATAGGAAGTGAGCCAGTATGTTGCAAGTTGGTCAGGTTGTTAATACATTACCACACCATCTATCAAGTGAAATTTTTGGAAATTTCTGGTAAGGACTGTGGGACGAAACTGTTGAGGTCATCGATCCCTAGGACTACACACTAATCAGTCTAACTTAAAATAACTTACGCTAAGAACAACACACACACACCCATGCCCAAGGGAGGACTCGAACCTCTGACGGAGGGAGCCGCGCGAACCGTGACAAGACGCCCTAGACCGCATGGCTACGCCATGCGGCTCTGTCAGCAGAAAGGGGGCTGTAACAGAATTCCAAAGGAAGTGAGAGAATTATATTCGTTAGTTTGTAAGACATGTTTCAAGAAACTCTATCTCTTTCACAAGACCACATAGTAACGAACTGACGGAGCAGCTAACAGACTGTTAAGTGAATATAACAGAACAAGGACACATGTGGCAATTACAAACCCCAGTGCTTGTCATAGCCTCATGATAGCTCCCTTTAAATACCCCAGCTCTCCAGCTGCCATCAAGAGTTGGTCATTGAGATTGATGGCATTCACAGAAAAACCTTCGATTCCATGATTATGACACTGCAGTGAATCTATGTTCTAGGTGTTCCAGCACAATCTATAAACGAGCCAAAGAGGTGATGGCCTTCACATGATGAACTTTACGCTGCTCGCCACCTACCGATGGAGGAGTTGTCTACTGACAACACCACATCGAAGACTGCTGCCAGCACTGAACTTCAAACTACAGGCCAGAACAGGGCCTGATAGGGCCCACATTCCTGTTCACATTCAAACGCCTCCAGGTGCTGAAACCTACCAGGGCTACAGAGGAAATGGACAAACCAATGGCCTCACCTACTCCCCAGTAACCTGCCACGGCACCATGGTTGCTAAACCTCGCCTGGGTGTGCAAGCACAGAACTGACTGATGGACATCAGCTAGAATCCACCACGAAGCTAAATGAGAAACAGTCGACGCTGGTGTGGAAGAATTACAACAACTTTAAGGATAAATTATTGAACTCTGATCATGTTTTACTAGTTGTCATTGCCGCTTTTCAGGTTACCAACAGCTATCCAGACTTCATTTAGAGGGGTCTCTGCTCGGCCATCCGTAACAGAGAGATAGGTATCCACACGGACAGTTCAGTGATGCCTGGAGCACCAAGGATTGTCATGATGAGCAACAACGTTTTGATCAGTCCTTGACGCGACAGCAACGGGTACTCATCGCAATCTTCTCTGTCTCACATAGCTGATAATTTGGAAAGCAGTCACAACATTTCTGACCTATTAAGACTGGCGGCTGTGTGGGCTTTGTACGTCTTTCAACAACGTAAGACATGATAGCATGTTTCCTGTACTGTCCTTACCTACCTCATCCCAAAATGTTTCGAGTAGTGCTCTATTAATTTGTTCTCTATATCTCACACCCATGAAAACATCTGGTCACTGTCTGTGGATGTACTGGCACAGCACCAATCGCCAGCCATTATGAACTCTGGCACAGAGATGAAGCAGCATGGGATGGCGTGCCAATATCTGATATCCAAGCTCAGTTTGAATCAGTAGACAGCTGTGTCAGAGCGACTGCTGTGCTTGAGGTGGCAGCTGTTTGTAATGAATTTACCATGCTGTGTACTCTCAAATCGGCCAATAGCCTTGCTGCAGTGGTAAAACCAGTCCCGTAGGATCACCAAAGTTAAGAACTGTGGGGCTTGGCTAGCACTTGGATGGGCCACTCTCCGGGTCTGTCGAGCGCAGTTGACATGTGGGGTGCACTCTGTCCTTGTGTGGCCAGTTGAGGTGCTATTTGATCGAGAAGTATTCGCTCTGATCACGAAAACGGACAACGGCCGGGAGAGTGGTGCGCTGATCACATGCCCTCAGTTTTCAGGGACACCTTGCGACCGAGGATGACACGACAGTCGGACGGTAATGTTGGTCCTTACGAGGCTTGCTCAGACGGAGGAGTAATCTCACATCACTTACAAAGGTAGAGATGTATTCCGCCTATCACACTCTTCACACAAGAAAAGTAAATTTTCGTTATTTTATATCTTGCTTGTGTGTTACAAGTTTAATTTCAGCCGTGTAGGTTACATCTAGTATGCGACGTATATATTTCCAAACGATGGAAGTAATGATAAATGAGGCCAGAAAAGAAAGTTGCAGGCAGAGATTCGCAGCGTGGTAGGAACAGCAAAATAAAATTACATAGAGGAGAGATACAAATCCGCTATTTTTATGCTGTTTTCAACACTGTAATGTTGTTAAGGACCGAGCCGTTGTTTAAAGACAAAGCAAAACGCAGAACTCGCTCGTATTTAACACACAATGGACGTAAACGTGTAAAATTTTAACGGGGTTCTGGTAATCGTTCTGGAGAAAAGTATGCAAGCGTCAGAGTGGTAAATGAAAGTCTTATCTGTGGGCACCGCAACTGGAAATGTTACATATCGTTTTCAAGGTTCCGTGATATTGTTCCCCGCTGGCTCAAAGAGCTCCTTTAACCCGACGGTTGAACGGTGAGCAGCGCACTGGTCACTTGTCACACATAGCGAAGTGATTTTGCAGCGAAGACGCTGGACTAATATTCTTTGTCCATATTCTTGGTGCAAAGTCTCATCCACTCATCGAAGTGTAGGTTTTTCCGTGGTTTCTGAATAAAAAAATTCAGAACGATTGCTTTGCAAAAGAAAATAAATATAAAATATACTACGGTATTCTTCAAATGTCCCTTCCCAATCCGAACTTGTGGCCAGTCTTTGCTGGCCTTCTCTGTAGAGCGTTAAATAACCTTCCGTCCCTCCATTTTCTCCACACATTTTCCACTTTGCTTCAGATTTTCAGTGAGGAAAACACCGTTAATGAATCCATTCATGCACTTCGTTTTAGACAGTTGTTGTTTAAAATGGTGAGAAGACTCAACGCGAAAATATTATAATAGCTTGACAGTTCACTCCCGTAATACTACGTGCCATAATAACTATATTGTACAGCAGATTTACTAGATCCAAACCGATTTCCGGTGCTAAAAATAGTAGTTCGGAACTCCTTCCACAATTTCAACCACTTACATACAATAATGAAGTTCTTGAAGCTCTGAGATATGAAATTACAATACCCTGCAAAGAACTGAAACACATCGCCGCCTTAAAATGCTTAAATTAATTTTACGATCAGTGTTTCCTTATTAATTCATTATTTACCATTAGAATTGATATTCTATATCTATTTCTATATTAAACAATATAATCACACTCACAAACCCGATACCATGCAGCTTGGAGCAGTACGTAAACCAGTCATCAGTCCGTAGGATGTCAAGAGACATGGCACCACTGAGAACGTCATGTTCTTGTTCCGCTACGTGCATTGCAAAGTCTCAGGCAGCATAGAGGATATATTATTTAGTAACGAACCTAAACTGCTGTATGGCTTGATATATATAGCATGTCCTATATTCATCTGGGGTGACTAACCGAGGGTAAACCCAAGATTCTATAATAATCTGAGACTTATTTATCTTCATCTGATACACTTTCTGTACAGAACAGTGTTACAAAATGTAAAGGGCAAATAATTAAGAACACTGCAGTCACTAATTATGATTAACAAACATTCGACAAAAGTAAGTTGTTGAAACCTTTCACACAGTTTCAGAGACGATGGATCACACAGTTTTTCAACCGGCCTGGGTTGAACAGGTTTTCTTCCGAGCTAATTCTGTTGATATTGTAAATGAATTCAGTTCTTTGAAGAAATAAAGCAAATAGGAAGGTTGAGGTTTAACGTCCCACAACTAACGAGATAGCTAGAGACGGAGGAATAGGTTGCGTTGGAGAAATATGGAAACGAACTAATATTATTATGTATAAACACCATAAAGCAGCTAAACTATTTCTTGTTCTGCCACTAACTTTGATAGTATGTAAGATTTCAGAGTCAAGTCGCAGAAAAACAACGAATTTGGCAGTTCTTTGGTGGTTATACAAAACTGAGCTATTTATGAAAGCTGCAGAACCTCACTTATAGATTTTACAGAAACGAAATAATGCTCTTTTCAAACGGGCTAAAGTGGCATTTGACTCAAACACTTTAAAGAAGGAAACCTAAAACGGGACGTCGAATGTAGACTTAAACCGCAGTCCTCACGACCGCGAGTTTAGTGTGTTGCCACTTCCCAACCTAATTCGATTTCACCATCTGAAACAAACCGGACGAAAAGAAATCATAAACTAGGTTCAAATGGCTCTGAGCACTGTGGGACTTAACAAATGGTTCAAATGGCTCTGAGCACTATGGGACTTAACATCTGTGGTCATCAGTCCCCTAGAACTTAGAACTACTTAAACCTAACTAACCTAAGGACATCACACACATCCAATGCCTGAGGCAGGATTCGAACCTCCGACCATAGCGGTCACGCGGTTCCAGACTGAAGCGCCAAGAACCGCGCGCCAGGACTTAGCATCTGAGGTCATCAGTCCCCTAGAACTTAGAACTTCTTGAACCTAACTAACCTAAGGACATCACACATGTCCATGCCCGAGGCAGGATTCGAACCTGAGACCGTAGCGATTGCGCGGTTCCAGACTGAAGCGCCTAGAACCGCTCGGTCACACCGGCCGGCTTCATATATGAGTTTGTGCCTGCTAAGATTCTCTGGCGATGAATGATGGCGAGGGCGATGGACATAGATAATGAACTAGAACTCCACCCTATAAATGTTCGGCTGTCTTCAGAGATATTTTTTGTGTATCTTGTTACAAGCAACCTTCGTGGGATTTCTTACCCCCTTTTATCTTTATATTTGTACTGCCATCAAAATATCTGGACAATGGTGTAAATTCTGACGGTATGCGTTGTGTATCTTGTTTGGAAACAAACTTGTTTCATTCACTCGCTGCTCTTACTGCAGACAAAGAAATGCCCGCTTTGCTCTTCGCCCACAGAATAGCTCGTTTCTGTCTCAGCTTTGTTTTTCCGTCAGTGTCAGCTGTACTTGGTGATACACAGTAGAGTGCCAGCGAAGCTCCGTGATCTAAAAATTCTCTCAAAAACTAAGATCGATAAACGAACAGAACAAAAGATATCTTTATCGTGAAAGCCGTAAGACTTTTACACAGAAGTTACACTGAAACACGAAATAATTTGAAAAGCTGCTAACAGATGGCACTGTACGCTATGCTGCTCGTACGGTATCAGCGTGCATAGTTAAACCAGTCCAATGGAAGGAGTCTTTGCAGTCACATTACAATCGTTCCGAAATGTCCATCACTCGTAGTATGGAGGTCACACGAACAATGAAATTTGCCATCATATCCTATAGTATCTCATCGAACATGGACTAAGATGTGACACAAGTCACAGATTGAGGCTTGTCCAGCAAGGTGGAGGTTCCGGTAGACAGCGACTTTCAACGCGCCCCACAAAAATAGTCACAAGGAGTCATATCGGGCAACACTGAGGCAATCCATCCCTGTATTAGTAAATCTGCAATAGTCCAACGCAATGACTCATCCTGAAGTATTCATCAAGAAAGCGAAACACCTGTTCCGCGCGGTGTGGCGCCATCTTCCATGAGCCTCTCGATACAAGGTCAGCCACCGACCGCTAGCTGTGTGGCGACAAACTGTTCCCATATTGCAAAGTAACGTTCACTAGTGATCGTTTCTCGCTTGAAGAAGGAGGCAGTAACACCTCTGCTGCATAACGCAGCCCAAAAAATATCTCTGGGAGAATTCGCTCCATAAAAATTGGGATGTTCAGAAACCAAAAACTCCATTTTTGTTTACTAACGACTCCATTCTGGTGGAAACATGCTTCGCCTGTGAACCAGATGCAGGCAACATCAAATCCTTTGTTATCAATCATTGTGAGAATATGGTTCACAATGTCATCCTTCTGCCGCAAAGCTCATACAGGAATGACCTAGTTTCTTTGGATCTTGAATGGGGGCATGTTTAGGTTCGGTCTCAGTATTTTCTCTGTGTTAGTACAGCTCAGAACAGTCTTTGCTGCAATTCATCAGACGGATTTCCTCAGATTTTGCTGAATTATTCCACAGACCTTGGCGACATTTTCAGGAGCAATTACAGTTTGCCGGGGGGGGGGGGGGGGGCTAGCTTTCCCAGTTAGGTCGTCGGCCATGCTGCCTGTCCGTTGCATTTTAGCGAAGAGCTTCCGAATGGTTTTCTCTTTACATCGTGTTTCAAAACTGAAACTTGCGGCCGTAAGATAGTGCTCCAATCTGTGGTATTCCAGTACCAGAAATACACGTTGTTCAGTGGAATATACGATGACAATCTCTACCGTCGGTATGCTAAACACCTTTAGCTTATCTTGGGCGCCATCTGTTTGTAGAATTTCGAATTATTTCGAAAATTATGTATTACTTCTGTATAAAAGTTTTACAGCTTTCACAAAAAACATAATACTTGTTGCACTCGTTCATCGATCTCAGGTTTAGAGATGTTTAATTTTAAAATCAAAATCAGGGACTCATTCTCTGGAGACCATGTAGTTTACTGACTGAAATTTTGCCTCATGTGTAGGTTCACTGAATGCAATGGGAGAGCCGCAAAACGGCGCTATAATCAGCTGTTTTCACAGTGATGGCATTCGCATCACAGTGCTTTTGCATCTGTAGTGGCTTGTTACATTATTCTGTGTTTTGAAATGCTGGTAGTACCACATTAAAGCCTTATTTACTGTTTGCTAGCTGACTTGTTTTGATAATCGCATCGTGGTAGGATAACATAAATGCGCTATCGGATTTATCTGAATTGATTTTTGTCTATCAGTTGTAGTCTGGAGACTGATAGCAAACCGCTGCAAAATAGTTCGTATTAAAAAAAAGGAAAGAAGTGACAAGTTTGTGAGACTTGATAAATGCAGTATAGAGAAATGAATGTAGCTGGAGCTAGACAACACAATAAATATCTCCGAAACTCAGTAATTATTGTATTAAAACATAACTTATATAGCGGTATTTGTTATCTCCGCAACCCTATCAAGAAGCCAGATTCACAACTCAAAGGGCTCCTTACAATTCACGAAAAACTGATCAAACAGTTAATTCTAATATGAGGATCAACACACTTCCCTACATAAACTGTTAAATTTTTTCTATGGTCTCAATTGTGGAGTAGCTCTAAGCTGCAGTTAAAACCGGACTCGCGAATAATCAAAGGCCAAGCACTTGCAATACTCGGCCACTTACTGCACAGGTATCAGATCACACAAACTATACAAACTCGGGTCCTGGACACCGAGCTCCTCACCCTTTCGAGTCTAAAAGCGAGCTATCCTCTCTTCTCGACGCCCAACATCTGTTTACTATGTGTTACCGCCATATTTATTTTAGCTTGATTCCTATTACCTACGCCACGTGGAGTAGCCGCACGATCAGGGGCGCCTTGCCACCGCGTGGATGTGTATGTTGTTCTTTGCGTAAGCTAGTTTAAGCTAGATTAAGTGGTGTGTAAGCCTAGAAACCGATGACCGCAGCAGTTTGGTCCCATAGAAGCTTACCACCACCTATCGGCTATCACGTGGACCAACATGATATTAAACACCATACATTTAAAATAAGTATCTTCTCTTAGAATGCACTGCCTGAAAAAAAAAAGAAAAAAATGTATCCAGGAGACATCGGCGGATGTTAGCGTAGCTTCCTAAATTTCCTATCCACACACACCATCGGTGGGTATGTAAATGATTAGCGTTGCTTTTCTTGTGACAAGTAGAATGGCCACCAGAGTGGATAAGTGTTTAGCGTTGTTACTTGGACTAGTAGGATATATGAGAGGCATGCGAACAGCATCAGATATTATGTAATCGTTGTCAAAAACTCGGAGTTGCCGCTTACTTACTTGAGACACCACTATCAGCATCTGAGAGAGGCTTCGTCATGGGTGTCCATACGGCTGGTTGGTCGAATCGTACAATATCCAGATTTCTGGAGCATTAAGGTTTGACGTGGGAGCAGTCACACTCCTCTTCAAGCTTCCGGTCGACCACGAGTGACCATTGAAAGGAGGATTGCCGTGTTGCGTATCAAGCACGTCAGGAGTAATGGACTCCGTGCAACATTCTGTGTCATCCCACACCACTGGTCGCAAACAAGCAGCAGCCGGACCACAGATGGCTGTGTTTGAAGTGGTACTGTGACTGGGTCGTACAGACTGCTGATAAAAGACAGTGCATTGTGTTCAACGACGATTACTCCGGATGAGATGGGGGGAGATCCTATCCTTCCAATCCTTTAGATAAGCAGTGTACTGTTCCTCCTTCTTTCATGGTGTGGAGAACCAACAGGTATGATTTCAGGTCACGGCAGGGGCTGATTGAAGGTACTCCGACAGCACAAGGGTGCGTTACACACCCTCTTCATCTACACGTGGTACATCTCATGCGACGATTTCGAGAGGCCATTCTTCAACAGGACGATGCTCGACAGCACGCGACAGACGTTGGAACTGCTTGCGTGTTGAGGTACTCCCGTGGCCATATTCCAATATGACGTGTGTGGGGTCAGCTCAGATGGCCACTCACTCCCGGTGCCAGTATCCAGGACATCAACGACCAGTTACAACAGTCGTGGCCCATTTTGCTTCAGGATAGTACGCAACGGATTCGTGACACCCTTCCCAACTGAATCAGTGCATGCAGCCAGATTATAGGGAGGGCAACCCTTACTGAAATGTGGCCTCACACTGGCAAGCTCTTCGCAAAGTGGACTCGATTTTATAATCAGTACAGTACCAGCACATGACATCTCAATCCATGAAGTGCCATTCCATTTCTTTCTTCTCTTCCGGATACTTTATCTTTTCTGTCAGTGTATTACGCTGAAATGAATATTCTACTGAAAACCTGAGACATGAATAAATTGCACATTTTTGTTATTACGTTTGTATGTCAAAGATAAAAAAGTCATCTAATTTTGCACGCTGAGGCGTGTGTGTTAAATGTTGGTATGTATGATTTGGTGGAATTACTATGTGAGACGCTTGTGGCGTGAAGTTGTATCGTGTGTCCTATCTAAGCCCCATGGGCCGGTGCAGTATAGCAGCCTGTGTGCTTGGTACCACCATTAAGTACCTTGGCTACTCTACGTTACTTACCAGACCTTGTTCGATATAACAGTACCCCTTTTCAGCTTTTCTAACTTGAAATACGTGGGTGGCATTTACATACAGAGACATCTGTTCTAAAATATTTCTAAACAAATTGCCGCCACAGTTTTCTAAGTCAGGTTGCGAATCCAGGGTTTAAAATTCGTCCTATTGAGTGCCTTATATCCAGCGTTCCTCGCCGGAAATTTGTAACTGATTGACTGCCACACTCAGGAGTTTCCCAGTGACAGTTTGCTTGGCTTGGAGCATCTGACCTAGCTATTCACAACCTCATTCTCCCCACTGTAATTAGAGGTCTGTTCAAACAAAATGCAGATGCTCATACTATAATCTGTCATGTTGTGAAGTGTTTAGACTGAAGCTATAGTTATTGTATTAATAACGTTCATATTCACAGGACATATTCATCAGCATGTTTTGCGGAATTGATCAGGATTTGAACCACGCCAGCTCGCGGGCTCAAGGTCAACATCGATATCACTGCGAAACACCCCTTACCGGTAAAATGTGCCTGCGGCTCTTATTGTCGCTCTAAACCGAAGGCAATGGAGCAGCGGAACTTGAGCAGATGTATCGGATGCCTCGCAGACGTATGCGCGAACCGTACCGTCGAATCAGTGACTTTGGAAGAGGGCGTGTTATTAGAATGCGAGAAACTGATGCATCCATCCGGGAAAATGCTGCGAAGTGTTTTGGCAGTGTGACGGGCGTGTGCAGAATGGTTCACGGAAGGCCGTACAACACGACGAGATGGGTCGGGTCGCACAACCCAGACCAACACACGAGATCGAAACTACATCCGAATGACATTGCAGCACAAATATGCATCCTCCTCGGCTCTGGTGCAGCAGTGAAACAGTGTAACACATCGTACACCATCATGGGTAACAGTCCGTCTCCGTTTATAACACCTTGGGTTATGTGCACGTTGTCCACTTCTCCGCCTACCTTTGACGAATGTGCATAAACATATTAGACGGCAGTAGTGTATGGAACGACGCCACTGGGTACAGTAATGGCATCAGATAGTGTTTGCGGCCGAATCTAGGTTCTGTTTGTTCGCGGCATCACAGTGACTACACTAGGTGATAAAAAGTATCCGGACATCTGGCTCAAAATGACTTACAAGTTCGTTACGCCCGCCATCGGTGATGCTGGAATTGAATAAGGTGTTGGCCTACCCTTGGCCGTGATGACAGTTTCCACTCTCGCAGGCATACATTCAGTCAGGTGCTGGAAGGTTTCTTGGGGAATGGCAGCCGTTTCTTTACGGAGAGCTGCACTGAGGAGAGGTATCGATGTCGGTAGGTGAGGCCTGGCACGATATCAGGGTTCCAAAATATCCCAAAGTTGTGCTATAGGATTCAGGTTAGGACTCTGTGCCGGCCAGTCCATTACAGGGATGTTATGGTCGTGTAACCACTCCGCCACAGGCCGTGAATTGTGAACAGGTGCTCGATTGTTTTGAAAGACGCAATCGCCATCCTCGAATTAAAGAATGGGAAACGAGAAGGTGCTTAAAACATCAATTAGGCATGTGCTGTGACAGTGCCTCGCAAAACAACAAGGGGTGCAAGCCCCCACCATGAAAAACATGATACACCATAACATCAACGCCTCCGAATTTTACTGTTGGCACTACACACGCTGGCAGATGACGTTGACCAGGCATTAGCCATACCCACACCCTGCCATCGGATTGACACATTGTGTACCGTGATTAGTCTCTCGACACAACATTTTTCCACTGTTCAATCGTTCAATGTTTACGCTCCCAGAGCAAACGAGGTGTCGTTTGGCGTTTACCGGCATGATGTGTGGCTTATGAGCAGCTGCTCGACCATGAAATCCAAGTTTGCTCACCTCCCGCCTGTCGTGGTATTTGCAGTGGATCCTGATGCAGTTTGGAATTCCTTTGTGATGATCTGGATAGATGTCTGCCTATTACACATTACGACCCTCTTCAACTATCGGCGGTCTCAGTCAGTCAACACACGAGGTCGTCCTGTACGCTTTTGTGCTGTATGTGTCCCTTCACGTTTCCACTTCGCTATCACGTAGTGTGTATTCGCACAAGACATACAACGCCAGCTCAAGCCCTTATGGTGTGGGGTGCTATTTGGTACAACCAAAATTCACAGTTGGCGTATTTGCATTGCTCGCAGCCAGTGTGACCTACGTGAATGACGTACTGCAACCCGTAGCTGCAGCCTTTCTGCATAACACCCCAAACGTCACTTTCCAGCAAGACAATGTGCAGTCACATTTTGCTGCACGAACACGTGCTTTCTTGATGCCACAGGATATCAGCCTTCTGCCTTGGCCCTCCAGATCACCAGACATGTCGCCGATCAAAAATGTGTGGAATATGGTGTAGTTGCGGGTGCAGCGCTGTAACCCAGTGTCTACCACCACAGATGAATGTTGATACAAGCTGAGTGCAGCATGGATGGCTACACCACAGGACCTTATTCGCGCCATACACGCGTCGATGCCATCACGCATGGTACAGTTTATCGGGGCCGATGGTGGACAGTGTGCCTACTGGCAACACGACACATTCTGAACCGTGATTACTGAAGCGCTAATCATTTCTGCAGAACATACTAATGTCCATGTTCTGTGAATATGAATGTTCTGTCTCTAGTCGTTCAACGTGTTCTGGTTTTTCTGAACATGCGTGTACATAACTTATCTCCTGAACTTTCGTAAAGGAATTCTTCCTGTATATGTATGGCACAATAGATGACACTATTTAATGTGTACAGAACTAATTACCACATACACTGTATAAAAATAGGATTCAACAATAAGACTTCTGTGGTGGGAGGCTTTGAGGTAAAAATTATAGTTTAAGAATTCGATAAGTAATTACTTAGAAAACGTTCACAGTGTTAACAGTTGGCTGTTGTAAGTAATTATGTGCTACAGTCAAATGGATGTTTGCTGTTAATACATAAAGTTATTTTGTGGCTAAAGTCTATCGAACAGAACTTCTTTTTGGCAGTATATATTCATGAGCCAGAGCTATGTGGCCTCGCGTTACGTTATACGGACTTAATTTAGCCTCTGGTTGCACATAGGTTTCCGTGCCGTCGGATTGCCTCCGAATTCATTAGGGCGACCGATATTGGAACTCGTGGAATTCATATTGCAGAAAGGCGCCATGAAAAGAGGTAATAATTAAAATTTACTGGTAGGAGGAGTCATGTCCCTTCATTCTGTCACATAATACCGTTTCGACCAAAGGGCGACCCTGTTGAAGGGATGAGACAGTGCGAACACATAGTTTTGTTAAGCACAGTCCACGCGGATAGGGCCATTCAGTAAATGCAAGAAGGATAAATTCGTGAAAATTATTGGATGCCACACTTTCATCTGAGGAAAAGGTGAGCTTGTTTTTGGCGCTTAAGCGCGCGCGCGGGCGCGTGTGTGTCTGTATTTGTGTATTGCGGTGGACGGACTGGAATGTCTAAACCACTTCGGAGAAAGGTTTTGGTTGGTTTTGAAAAATTCTGTATTGCACGTCTAGCAAAGAAAATTTGTGGAACAAAGTAGAAATGCATCCATGCAGTTTATACACTACAGAATTTTTCACATTCGAAACAAACGCTATATAATTTGATCTAGTTTCATCGTCGGGCCTATTCAGTATAATGCTCAGATCATCAGCATAACTGTGCACGACGATTTTGACATACCACAAACTATTTTCTGAGAGCCCGTCTTACAGTCAAGAGCTAGCCAGGGACGACTTACAACTCTTAGACCTTCCAAATTTCACACAAAATCAACCTACGGATCAGCTCCCCCCATTGGCATGGTTCCCACCTCTGACGTGTCAGTGTCTGTTGGTGAATCAATATCTAAATGACTTGGGATGGGCCATTTACCATGACCCAATAGGTTTCTTTTTTGCTGTTGTGTAATATTTGTAATTATTTTTAATTATTATAATTTTTGTGTATTTATTTGTTGCCAACCTACATTTTAAATCCTCTCCGACCATCATCATTTCTTTTATTATCCCAATAGCAAAATTTATCTACTACTTTTAGTGTCTCGTTTCCCTCAGCATCGCATGATTTAATTCGGCTACATTCCATTATCGCTATTTTCTTTTGGTGATAGTCCTCTTATGTCCTCTCTTCTGTCCTCCTTTCAAGACACTGCCCATTACATTCAACTACTCTTCCACGTTCTTTGCTCTCTCTGACAGAATTAGGATGTCATTGCAAAGGTCAATGTTTTTATTTCTTCTCTATGAAATTCAGTTCCTTCTCCAAATTTTTTGCGCTTTTCCTTTACTGCTTCTTCAATATATACACTCCTGGAAATGGAAAAAAGAACACATTGACACCGGTGTGTCAGACCCACCATACTTGCTCCGGACACTGCGAGAGGGCTGTACAAGCAATGATCACACGCACGGCACAGCGGACACACCAGGAACCGCGGTGTTGGCCGTCGAATGGCGCTAGCTGCGCAGCATTTGTGCACCGCCGCCGTCAGTGTCAGTCAGTTTGCCGTGGCATACGGAGCTCCATCGCAGTCTTTAACACTGGTAGCATGCCGCGACAGCGTGGACGTGAACCGTATGTGCAGTTGACGGACTTTGAGCGAGGGCGTATAGTGGGCATGCGGGAGGCCGGGTGGACGTACCGCCGAATTGCTCAACACGTGGGGCGTGAGGTCTCCACAGTACATCGATGTTGTCGCCAGTAGTCGGCGGAAGGTGCACGTGCCCGTCGACCTGGGACCGGACCGCAGCGACGCACGGATGCACGCCAAGACCGTAGGATCCTACGCAGTGCCGTAGGGGACCGCACCGCCACTTCCCAGCAAATTAGGGACACTGTTGCTCCTGGGGTATCGGCGAGGACCATTCGCAACCGTCTCCATGAAGCTGGGCTACGGTCCCGCACACCGTTAGGCCGTCTTCCGCTCACGCCCCAACATCGTGCAGCCCGCCTCCAGTGGTGTCGCGACAGGCGTGAATGGAGGGACGAATAGAGACGTGTCGTCTTCAGCGATGAGAGTCGCTTCTGCCTTGGTGCCAATGATGGTCGTATGCGTGTTTGGCGCCGTGCAGGTGAGCGCCACAATCAGGACTGCATACGACCGAGGCACACAGGGCCAACACCCGGCATCATGGTGTGGGGAGCGATCTCCTACACTGGTCGTACACCACTGGTGATCGTCGAGGGGATACTGAATAGTGCACGGTACATCCAAACCGACATCGAACCCATCGTTCTACCATTCCTAGACCGGCAAGGGAACTTGCTGTTCCAACAGGACAATGCACGTCCGCATGTATCCCGTGCCACCCAACGTGCTCTAGAAGGTGTAAGTCAACTACCCTGGCCAGCAAGATCTCTGGATCTGTCCCCCATTGAGCATGTTTGGGACTGGATGAAGCGTCGTCTCACGCGGTCTGCACGTCCAGCACGAACGCTGGTCCAACTGAGGCGCCAGGTGGAAATGGCATGGCAAGCCGTTCCACAGGACTACATCCAGCATCTCTACGATCGTCTCCATGGGAGAATAGCAGCCTGCATTGCTGCGAAAGGTGGATATACACTGTACTAGTGCCGACATTGTGCATGCTCTGTTGCCTGTGTCTATGTGCCTGTGGTTCTGTCAGTGTAATCATGTGATGTATCTGACCCCAGGAATGTGTCAATAAAGTTTCCCCTTCCTGGGACAATGAATTCACGGTGTTCTTATTTCAATTTCCAGGAGTGTATATTGTGATCTGAGTCCATATCTGCTCCTGGGTACGCCTTACAATCCAGTATCTGATTTCGGAATCTCTGTCTGACCATGACGTAATCTAATTGAAATCTTCCCGTATCTCCCGGCCTTTTCCAAGTATACCTCCTCCTCCTGCGATTCTTGAACAGGATATTCGCTATTACTAGCTGAAACTTGTTACAGAACTCAATTAGTCTTTCTCCTCTTTCATTCCTCATCCCAAGCCCATATCCTCCTGTAACCTTTTCTTCTACTCCTTCCCCTACAACTGCATTCCAGTCGCCCATGACTATTAGATTTTCGTCCCCCTTTACATACTGCATTACCCTTTCAATATCCTTATACACTTTCTCTATCTGTTCATCTTCAGCTTGCGACGTCGGCATGTATACCTGAACTATCGTTGTCAGTGTTGGTCTGCTGTCGATTCTGATTAGAACAACCCGGTCACTGAACTGTTCACAGTAACACACCCTCTGCCCTACCTTCCTATTCATAACGAATCCTACACCTGTTATACCATTTTCTGCTGCTGTTGACATTACCCGATACTCATCTGACCAGAAATCCTTGTCTTCCTTCCATTTCACTTCACTGACCCCTACTATATCTAGATTGAGCCTTTGCATTTCCCTTTTCAGATTTTCTAGTTTCCCTACCGCGTTCAAGCTTCTGACATTCCAAGCCCCGACTCGTAGAACGTTATCCTTTCGTCGATTATTCAATCTTTTTCTCATGGTAACCTCCCCCTTGGCAGTCCCCTCCCGGAGATCCGAATGGGGGACTATTCCAGAATCTTTTGCCAATGGAGAGATCATCATGACACTTCTTCAAATACAGGCCACATGTCCTGTGGATACACGTTACGTGTCTTTAATGCAGTGGTTTCCATTACCTTCTGCATCCTCATGTCGTTGATCATTGCTGATTCTTCCGCCTTTCGGGGCAATTTCCCACCCCTAGGACAAGAGAGTGCCCTGAAACTCTATCCGCTCCTCCGCCCTCTTTGACAAGGCTGTTGTCAGAATGAGGCTGACTTATAATGCCGGAAGTCTTCGGCCGCCAGTGCTGATTATTTATCAAAATTCAGGCAGTGGCGGGGATCTAACCCGGGACCGAAGACGTTTTGATTATGAATCAAAGACGGTACCCCTAGACCATGGGTCTATTGGCCGTCTTTAACAAGAGCATTTTTGTGGTCACCCAGAAAGAGAGGGAGAAGTCCCAGTCTGCAAGTATACGTTCTTCTTGTGCTCTCTGAAAGAAATTTTTC
Organism: Schistocerca piceifrons; assembly: GCF_021461385.2. NCBI lineage: Eukaryota > Metazoa > Arthropoda > Insecta > Orthoptera > Acrididae > Schistocerca > Schistocerca piceifrons. The sequence continues at coordinate 488,309,852 of NC_060138.1, read as the reverse complement.
TACACTCTGTTTACTCAGTGGGATGAGGAACCATGATAATGAATGTAGTAGTAATATTCCTGATAATAAAAATAATAATCTCTCTGTCATAAACAGCACTATTTGGTGTTTAGAGGAACCTCTACGGCAAGTCCCATTTAAATGGCCTTTCGCCCTGACTTCTAATCATCAAAGTTCATCGCTCGCCACAAAAGTAGAAAATAGTCTGACCTAATGCCATGAGACTTTGTTAACATTACGGGCGGCACAGAAACAGCTATTTCCGTGAAATCTAAGTAATCCAGGACGTTGTACAGTTATCGCGAGTAACATAAATGATACAGAAATGACTACAAAGAAGGATGTTTTTGTTCCAGATTTAGTTTTTAGTACATTAGTTGAAAACTATTAGAGGTAACTTAATGGAATCACATAGCTAACGTTTTTATATCAAACTGAACCTTAATACGAATTTTCATATTTCTGTGTCTAATACTTAATGCCTTCACTCTTTCGTAACAACACCGATTTTGACCAAAATATTACTCCGATTCAGTTGAGAACCGTAAGAGTTGATTGTGACATATATTTGAACATTGTGACCAGATTCTGGCTTTCTAACTTTATTGTTTAGCGATACTTGTTTTTTCCTTGATACCATGTATTTAGGGAAACATATTCATCTGCTCACTCCGATATTTAACAATTTTAACGTTAATATACTGAAGCATAAGTTGACAAAGATGGAACAGCTACCTGAATTATCGATTTCATTCTTAGATTATGACGCAATACTTTGTATACCATGCACAGACGCGTAATGATGACGTGGTGCTAGTAGCAGTTCACTGGGGTAAGTCCCGGCACACTCCCTCGCCTCTGTATATCTCAAATGATACAGCGCTTGTTTCGCCACACCATCCCCTATTTCTTTTTGTGAAAACATTTATCTTTAACAAAATTAAATGCTAGAAACCAAGGATTTTACTATGGCTGACCGCTTTCAAACGAAGTTGATTTTAGTAAAATTTCTTAATACTACACTCACAAAATTAACCATATACATGTAAATGTACTCATAGAAAACGTGACATAATGGATCTTTACAAATCGTCTACATACACTACATAGGAATACGAAATTAGATTGTTACTATTACAGCATTACTTTTTTACATAAATTTCTCAGTCTTTACCTGGAAGAGAAACACAAAAAATTTCTCACTTTTCAGTACTAACATGTTTAATTACAATCGTATGCATCACTGTGAGCGTCCATACGAACAGCTTTCACAGACACATTACAGGTGGAGGGTGGGAAATTATTTTATGGTGTTTTCCAATATAACAAAACGGAAAGGGAGTGGATTCACTGCGGATTGTGTCCTTGTCGCTTCCTTCTCCACTACAGCTTGTACGCTACCGTTCATGAAACCTTCATGTCCCTGACAAACAGGTAACATAGCCCAAGCTTCTGTTCTCAACTTACATCTAGGGCAGAACAAAACACGTTCTGTATTCTGTTTTCCTTCTATAGTTCAAGTAACTGAGATATTACCAGAAAGAATTAGTTTTCTCTTTTTTTTCATTTTAGTATTTGTAAAATTGTTATTAACTTCCTCAAAACGATTATTTGGCAATACGTTACATCAGAAAATCTCAACTTTTTACTTCATTATTGAATGACCAACTTTGCAGTTCTCTTTTCTGTATATAAAGCATAGCTATTACACTCGTTTTTAGTCGACGTAGGTTTCGAAAGAGTCACATACTGTGCTAGTTTGTAATTTACTTTACTATTTCAGATGTTGCCTTACTTAGAAAATAGAGTAATCTCTGACAAACCTGACAAACAGGTAACATAGCCCAAGCTTCTGTTCTCAACTTACATCTAGGGCAGAACAAAACACGTTCTGTATTCTGTTTTCCTTCTATAGTTCAAGTAACTGAGATATTACCAGAAAGAATTAGTTTTCTCTTTTTTTCATTTTAGTATTTGTAAAATTGTTATTAACTTCCTCAAAACGATTATTTGGCAATACGTTACATCAGAAAATCTCAACTTTTTACTTCATTATTGAATGACCAACTTTGCAGTTCTCTTTTCTGTATATAAAGCATAGCTATTACACTCGTTTTTAGTCGACGTAGGTTTCGAAAGAGTCACATACTGGGCTAGTTTGTAATTTACTTTACTATTTCAGATGTTGCCTTACTTAGAAAATAGAGTAATCTTTGTAAGTTCTTCCTACAAGTGGCTCAATTATGGATTAGTATGCTAAAGAAGTCATTTGTTCGGCAGCAGCTACTCTGCTTCGTTACACGCGTAATTAGAAAGCTGAATTTATTTTAATACACTAATGATTTACTATCTGCACTTGTTAACACATACATTTAATTCATTGTATTTATTTGTTAATTGACCATCTGCCTTATGCGTTTCTAAAACCATTATACGAGACGTGAGGGAACTATCGGTTTTCCAGCTTTTCACCGTATATGTCAGCATACTGACTTTATTACTCCTGTTTCTATTTTCTTTATTTATATTTTTCGACGCTTCTTTGTACGCTTTATCACGGTCAGCCTACTGGCCCCTTTATTTAAATATACCTTTGGTGTGATCCTCACACCACTCCCATGCATCTCCCTTAGTTAATATCAAAATGCTTTGGCTTGCCTCTAGTAATACCATTTTAATATCCTCCCTTAGCTCCAGACAACCTTATCCAAAATAAAAATTATTACTTTGTGCAGAGTATGTTGTTAACCTTAATGCAAAGTGTTCTGTATTTCGTACATACTAAATCTTTTTAAAGATCTTATTTATTATTTGTTCACTTTAGCCAATACTTTTCTACGATTGGCACTCAAAAGTTATCCATCACTATTTTACCATTTAGAATTGACTACTGCAAAGTACATCTCACATTCTCTTGTAAGTCATCATTCGGGTACAGTAATTTTTGGAAATTATACTTATTTACTAGGAAGACATTACAAACTAATAGTAGATGTAAAAAATGGAGACATACTGTATATTCCTTCATTACTATGATAGGACAGAAGAAGAGAAAGAAACTTGAAATTGCAATAAAGTTTCATTGAGCTTGGACCACAGCACGCAAAACTGTGTATCCGTCAAAGAGTGCAGACTCCCTACAGTATTTCGTTTTTCTGTTATTTTCAAATTTCTTCAGAACTACAATATCTCGTAGACGTAGTTCTTTCTTACTTTTCGTGTATTCCAAACGGCATGCGTTTGCATGAGGCTCACTTATTATCCTGAATGTTCCTCGATAAACATGCATAGACTTCTTTGTTTCTGCCGAAATTTTCTTACATTCTTTTTTAGTTTTGATTAACACTAGTTCACCAAGCTTTTTTCATGCCTTCTTTTTCTGTCCAAGGCTTTTTTAGATATGTTTGCCCTAGCCTGTGCCTCCTTTTCATATACAGAACTCTGAGAGGGGGCTGGAAAATCAGCCACATTTGAAAGGATGTTTTGGGGGCCCTGATTAAACGTTATTTCACAATGAGCAAAGCCTGTGGTATCATGTTTAAGGATCGTTGATGACTTCTTGTTGGTTTTTGATATGATCGGCCCAAGTCGAATGCTTCCTGGCACAACAAGTTGTACACATTCTGTTTAGCTCGCGCATAACCCTCTCGCTCATATGTCCCTGTGGAAAATATGCCGAGATCCATATATGGCGGTTTCCGGCCGTTTCTAGCCAAACCTTAAATTTCTCAGATCCAATTTGTGGAACATTATCCGATAACATTCTTTGATTTATCACCCTTTACAAAATGTTCCTTTTCTAGCTTGTCTGCCGGCGTTTTGGCATTAGATCTCTTTATCGGATATAGTTTGAGATACTTGCTAAACTACCAATAACCACAAATGATGGATACAAAAAATGGTTCAAATGGCTCTAAGCACTATGGGACTTAACATCTGAGGTCATCAGTCCCCTAGACTCAGAACTACTTAAACCTAACTAACCTAAGGACATCACACACATCCATGCCCAAGGCAGGATTCGAACCTGCGACCATAGCAGCAGCGCGGTTCCGGACTAAAGCGCCTAGAACTGCTCGGCCACAGCGGATGGCCATGGATACATCCATCGTTAGATGTCTGGAGGGGGCCAAAAAGATCGGCTGCGCATAATTCCAGCGTTTCACTTGGTTCTACATTGTGCATATCTCCCTGCACAAAAATGGTTCAAATGGCTCTGAGCATTATGGGACTTAACTTCTGAGGTCATTAGTCCCCTAGAACTTAGAACTACTTAAACCTAACTAACCTAAGGATATCACACACATCCATGCCCGAGGCAGGACTCAAAACTGCGACCGTAGAGGTCGTGCGGTTCCAGACTTTATGGCCTAGAACCGCTCGGCCACTCCGGCCGGCTCTCCCTGCACAATAGTATTTACTGCACATGCCTTCTGACAAACAACACAATATGCTAGCCTTCATGCTACTCTACGATGCAGGTCATCGAAAATGTTTTTCTCACTTAACTTCTACTTCGGTATAAAAGACCTTTATGTAAGCAACAGTACTTCGCTACTTTTGGATAATTAGTGACTTTTAAATGGCTTTTGACTAACCTGAACTGATCATCATCATTTTTCTCCCTTCTTAAGTTTTTAGATATTTTCTGCTTGAGCTCTTGTATGGCCAACATGCTCACTTCATATGCTAACGCAATTTCTGACTCACTGTAGAACTCAGCACCTCTTGACAGCCCACCTGCTACAAGATTGTTCTTCCCTTTGATGCATTTAATCTCCACATCGAACTGCTGAAGGGACATATCCCATCTGGTTACTCTTGGATGTGTGTAAATGCCTCGTGATCACTATAGATTATCACATTGTGCACTAACAAATAGTGCTCAAACTTCTGCATACCAAACACAATGGCTAGTGCCTCTAATTCCGAAATTCCATACTTTTGTTCAGGAGGTTTCAGTGAATGACTCTCGAAACCCAGGGGATATTATTCTTCAACAAGTGGGGTAAACAAGGTGCATTAAACAAATTCTCTTTAACAAAACGACGATAAAAACCAACTAAACCAAACATTACCCTGAACATTCTGGGCAGTTTAAATTTTCCAATGACTGATAATTTGGAAGGCTCGGGTAATATACCTTCCCTGCTAATTCCATGGCCCAGGAATTTTATTTTGTCTCCTTCACACTAAGTCTTCTCTAACTTCCATTTCATACTTCCTTTTTTCTATAGCTTCTAGCACCCTGTTTAGTAGACTGATATGTTGCTCCCACGTGGGTGTTGCCAGTAGTATATCATCTACATAAATAGTTACTTGATTTGGCATTTTGTACCCCAATACACGTGCCATTGCCCTTAAAAAAGACACACACAGAAATATTTAATCCAAATGGGACTACTATATATTGGTAGCACACTTCCTCATACAAAAAGGCTGTATAGTTTCGTGATTCTTTCGCCAGAGGCAAATTCCAGTATCCACTGTAAGATGGCAAGAACTATGCCCCTTACATGAAGTCATTAAAGATCACCGAACTCACGTTGAACGAACAGTAGGGCTGAACAAAAATGACTGACAAGGCACAATGCATCTTGTAGAGGGTATAGTATGGACGTATTGGAATAATTAATGTTGGGTGATGGTTTTAAAGTAATTCACGCGCCGTGAAAACTTTGTGGAAATGCGTCGATTTACTGGAGGCTAGTTTATCCCAGGGAAGTATTTAGAGTTGACCGCAGCCAGGTGGTGGTGTGCAGCTGCGGAGTGGCGAAGGGAAGCGACAATAGGCAGCTTAGGGCGGCTCAAATCTGAGAAAGTGTTAACGGGGCACGGCTTCAAGGTGCCTTAAGATGAGTGATAGTGAGGGGATGGTTGACTCCATGCTGGTGTACCGGGAAGCAGACGGAGAACTTGTATGCCTGTTGATAAATGTCCGTCGTCCCGTTTTCAGTGAAACATGCGAGAAAGCCATGCAAAGCTATTGTGGAGCGGTCGACAGAGGCTGAAATATGCTTGTTCGTGACTATAGCAACTTCACGCTAAATTCATGGTCCGCAGAGTCTGAAGTAAATCAGGTGAAGAGCGACAGAATGAAATATGCCGGCCTCTGATGGGAATGTTGGACTAAGGCATTTGAAGTACTCTCCTGGGAGTCAGTATCTCGGAAAAATTGGTGTTTTATGCAGATGCTAACCTTGATGGGTGGCCTGGGAGGAGCTAAATAGCAGAAGTTGAGAGGAAGGGAAATTTTGTAGGAATTTGTTCACTTCCCAGAGCAGGCATTGGTCAGCACTGGGAAGCAATGCATAATTAACGCGACTTGCGCTGCAATTACATTAAGTGATTTTGCTGGAGGGGAAACTGAGGCTAAGAGCGGACTGGCAGAAGTCTCCATAGAGTCTTTTGTTCCCAGCTTGCTTAGAGTGTGGACGTGGCGCTCTTTACTCAGCTTTCCTGAGAGACAGTGAGCATTTCTGCAGTTTAGGACTTAGCAAATGGAACGATTGAGCTTGGAGATAGAAAGTTTTCATTAATCTATGTACTGAGCAAGATACCTAGGAGTGAATAGACGAGCGCAGCCTTGCAGCTCCACAAGGCCGGCCGACATCTGCACAACGACGACGCCCCACCACTCTGAATTCGGTGATATTGCGCCCGCTCTGGCTTGAGTTGGGCCACTGATTAATTTGTTGTATCACATCGGCAAAGTTTCTGCGAGGGTTTCATGGGCCATGTATTGTAGAATTCTTCTCGCACTTCGTATTACGCCTCGGTCAGTCGATAGGAATTAATTTTTGATTTATCGCGTTTTACTCCATGTAAACGCTATTTATTCCCACTGCCTGTTAGGAGAGTCATGTAATATGATGACTGAAGGTCGTGAGTTGAAATAAAGCTGTGCTAATCGACTGCATCTGTTTTCAATCAAGTAGTTGAAATCCCAAGTCACTTTCTTAATTAATTTTATGTTCATCATTTACATCTGGTGTTCAATAGCTGACTATAACATCAATGTGCACCCCTTTTTAATTAAAGGGGATCAATACCGAATCAATCAATGTCAACACTGCCACCGCAGGTCGATCAGGAGTCACAGGGCCTTATTACTCTCTTTGCGTTATCCGATATTGCGGCAGTTTTGCACTCTTTGTTGATTTGTTAGTCAATTAGCTAGGGTGAACACACGCCAAAACTATATAAGTGACGGGTGGGGTGTTACACCACAAGTTATATGCTTACGTTTAAGATAGGCCTACCTAACTCCTCGGAACTTTTGTATCAGTTCGTCCATGTTCTGGGGACGGTGACTCTCCGTTATCACAATTTCATTTAGCCAGCGCACATCTGGGACTAATCTAACGCTTCCGTCACTCGTAGGCATGACAAAAACAAGATTATTATATTAATTAGCTGCTTGCTCAGTGACACCCCATCGCAGCATACCCTGAATTTCTTTCTTAACCTCTTGCTGTTTCTTGAAAAATACCTGCCCAGGCATCACAGTCAAACGGCATTCATACTTCTGTATGCTGCCCTCTCGTCTAATACAGGGTGCCTAAGATGCTGTTTTCTCGGATCGCTAAACAACAATTCAAGCAATTCGTATTAATGGAGTTTATTACAGTAAGTTAAATTTACAATACTTCGCATACTCACAACGGTGTGTCGCAATTAAATGGAGACATGCAAATAATCAGTGTCCTTCAGTAAATACAATTTCAACGCAAGCAAACAATACAGTTGGTGAATCACTGCTGTAGCGTTTGTATGGCAGTTCATCTGCGACTAGGCGGCGCGGTGCTTATATTCTCTTCGTGTAGAGGCCGCTCCTGTCTTCGTGTCGTCCTAGAGAGGGCTTCGTCAGCATGTTATTGGCTGACGTCTTCTCGCGGTCCTCTCTGCTCTTCCGTTCTTGATCATCGGGCCGGTGCTTGTCGTTACGCCGGACATTCCTCCCATCCGCAGCGACGTTCCGTCGTCGTGTAGGGAGCGCGACAACGGACCAGAAGCTGTGGCTGCAGTGGACGTCAAGCTCCAGTCGTAGCCTTCGCTCTGGCGGGAACGCCCCCCGGAGAACGACCAGAAAGGTACGCGTACACCTCCGGAGGCCAATAACCAGATGTAAAAGGCGTCGGCTACTGCGGTGTGGGCGGGTCCAGCATCATCGGTAGAACGAGAGGAGGCTGAGGAGGCGAAGACTACGTCACCATGGAGTCGTCCAGCGGTGTCGTGATAACACTCTGGCGGCTGCTTTGGCAACGGTGGCCTCTGGATCCGTGAATCTGGGAGAACAGCAGGTAGTCAGAGAACCAACTTGAGAGGATAACGTCTTAGATCTCCAGGCAACAAACAGACCCGAACTTATCGATTCAGTTAACGTAGGCGAAGGAATCAGTGATCATAAGGCTGTGACAGCATCTACGACAACGAGTCCTACAAGGAATGTTAAGAAAGATAGGAAGATATATTTGCTCAGCAAAGTTGACAGGATACAAATTTCAGAATATCTCAGCACTCACCATCAAATATTCGGTGATGAGGACGAGGACGTGGAGAATAAATGGAAAAATTCAAAGGCATAGTTCACTCTACCGTAGAAAAGTATGTTCCCTGTAAGGTTTTAAGGGATGGGAAAGATCCACCATGGTTTAATAGCCGTGTTAGAAAAGCGCTACGTAAACAAAGAGCACTTCATCTTAGATTCAAGAGTAGTAAAAACCTAGTTGAAAAAGAAAAACTGGAGGAAGCGAAAATGAGCGTAAGGAGAGCAATGAGAGAAACGTTCAATGATTTTGAAAGTACTCGTAACATGTTGTCAACCGACCTGAGTAAAACCGCTAAGAGATTTCGGTCGTATGTAAAAACAGTAAGTCGGTCAAAATCATCTATTCATTCTCTCAGCGACCACAACGGCACCGAAACGGAAGATAATACAGAGAAGGCCAGAATATTGAATTCGGTCTTCCGAAGTTATTCCACAGTAACACTGTCCCTCCTTTCAATCGTCGTACGAACATCGAAATGATAAATATTGAGATAACCGACCGCAGAATTGAAAAGCAGCTACAATCGCTTAGTAGTGGAAAGGCTTCAGGACCAGCTGATATAAGATTCTATAAAAATTATACGAAAAGACTTGCTCCCCTTCTAGCTTGAGCAACGAAGGGTACCTAACGACTGGAAAAAAAGCGGAGGTCATTCCCCTTTTTAAGGAAGACTATAAGACAGATCCACACAATCATAGCCCTATATCGTTGACGTCAATCTGTTGTAGAATTATGGAACATGTTTTATGCTCAAGAATTATGACACTTTTGGAAAATGAACATCTCCTGTATAAAAATTAACGTACATTCCGCAAACGGAGATCCTGTGAAACTCAGCTCGTTCTGTTCCTCCATGAGATCCACAGCGCAGTGGGCAACGGCACTCAGGTTGATACCGTATTCCTTGATTTCAGTAAGGCTTTTGACACTGTCCTGAACTGCTGTTTAATGAAACAAATACGAGCTCAAGATTTTCTTGCACGTAGAACTGAACACGTCGCTCTTAATGGAACAAGATCGACGATGTAAAGGTAATATCCGGAGTGAAGTGTGACAGGACCGTTGCGGTTCACTACGTAAATGATGTAGTAGAAAGCGTCGGATGCTCTTTAAGGCTATTCGCAGATGATGCAGTTGTCTATACCAAAGTAGCAAAGCCAGAAGATAGTAAGAATTTGCAGAACGACCTGCACAAAGCTGATGAATGGTGCAGACTCTGGATGTTGACCCTGAACGTAAATAAATGTGACGTATTGCGCATACGTAAGAAGAGAAATCCGCTACTGTACAGCTACACTATTGATGACAAACAGCTGGAGACAGCTTCTGCCGTAAAATATCCAGGCGTAACAATCCAGTTCGATCTTAAGTGGAATGACCATCTAAAACAGATAGTAGGAAAACCAGACACCAGATTCAGATTCATCGGAAGAATCTTAAGGAAATGTTATTCATCTTATAAGGCGGTTGTCCACCCGATTCTTGAGTATTGTTCATCTATCTGGGATTCCTATCAGATAGGACTTATAGAGGATATAGAGACGATCAAATGAAGAGCGGTGCGTTTCGTCACAGGATCGTTTATCTGGCGAGAGAGCGTTCCGGAGATGCTAAACAAACTCCACTGACAGACGTTACAAGAGAGGCGTTGTGCACTACAGAGAAATTTACTATTGAAATTTCGGAACAGCACTTTTCAGGAGTCAGAGAACATATTACTTCCCCCCACATACATATCGGGTATTGACAACGAGGAGAAAATTCGAGAAACTGGAGCCAATACAGAGGCATACCGGCAATTATTCTTCCCATGCACTATTCGCGAGTGGAACAGGGTCGGATTTTTGTTGAATCCTCTTCGTCAATTGTGTCCTGCCCACTCATCTAATACAGGGTGCTTAAGAAGCTGTTTTCTCAGATTGCTAAACAACAATTCAAACAAATCGTATTAAAGGAGTTTGTTAGAGTAGGTTAAATTGACAATACTTTGCGCATTCACAAAGGTGTGTAGCAACCAAATGGCGACCTGCAAATAATCAATGTCCTTCGGAATATACAATTTCAATGCAAGCAAACAATACAGTTCTTAAGTCACTGCTGTAGAGTTTGTGTGACAGCTCGTCTTCTATTCCTCCATGGCTAGGAGGCACGGCGCTTATATTCCCTTTGTGCAAAGGCTGCTCCTGTCTTTGCTTCGTTTTATGCCAAACGTACTACCTTTTCTTTAAACTAATAAGCCAGTCTACTGCACAGAAGAACATTTTAGCGTCATAGACCAATTCTGTTTGAAGAAATATATAAGTAAATTCATGGTGTATTTTTTGTGTAAAACATTCTTATAAATAACATCATTCAGCAAATTTGATCATAGAAAGTAGCATGCGTTAGGCAAACATTAAAGACAGAAATGACACTATCGTAAACACATTGACATTTTATGGTAAAATTTCATCAGTTGGTTTCTGATAGTGTGACATTGTTCATATACTAGTATACTTGACATTTAACTTTTAGTGCGACGATTTGCTAATCTATGCTTGTAGTTATGTTTTCAGATCGTGGTGACAGTAAAGTCGTTTGATGTTTAACGACTGAGATTATGCCAAAAGATAACCTTTAGAATGTTGTATGTTTACTATCCTGTATGGACCTGTGTACAGTAGTTTCCATTTACTGTTTTTCTTAAGTAGATCTGAAGAATGTGGATGACTGCGTAGAAGTACTACATCTCCCACAGAGTATCGCTGAGATTTACCTAGTCTAATGTCAAATCATCTTTTTCGTAGCGTTGCTTGATTTGTAAGCGCAGTTAGCCTGTCTCTTATCTTCTCTTGAAGTGACAATTCTAGTTTGTTTATTGCCTTGTTCCTTTAGAAAATCACTCCGCGCATTACATGTGAAATTTGTAACACCGTGTGCAATAATTTGGCAGGTTTTACCATCATTAGTAGACAGTGATGTGAGACTCTTCGTATTTTTTAGGTGCCATAGCTAACTTTAATGCATTCAGCTGAACATATATTTTGAACACTTAATGTAATAACATCGAGTAGAACAGAAGTGATATCTGGCGTTCCGCAAGGTAGTGTCATAGGTCCTCTGCTGTTCCTCATTTACATAAATGATTTAGGTGATAATCTGAGCAGCCCCCTTAGATTGTTTACAGATGACGCTGTAATTTACCGTCTAGTAAAATCATCGGGCTATCAATTCCAATTACAAAATGATCTAGAGAGAATTTCTGTATGGTGCGAAAAGTGGCAATTGGCACTAAACAAAGAAAAGTGCAAGGTCATTTACATTGGTGCTAAAAGAAATCTAATAAATTTTGGCATACAATAAATCGCACAAGTCTAAGGGCTGTCAATTCGACTAAATACCTAGGAATTGCAATTACAAGTAACTTAAATTGGAATTCCTCCGCTGGAATGTTGCTGCGCGGTGTGGGATCCTTACCAGGTAGGACTGACGGAGGACATCGAAAAAGTGCAAAAAAGGGCAGCTCGTTTCGTGTTAACGTGCAATGAGGGTGAGAATGTCACGCGAGTTGGGGTGGCAGTCACTGTAACAAAGGTGGTTTTCTTTGCGGCGAGATCTATTTACGAAATTTCAATCACCAACTTTCTCTTCCGAATGCGAAAATACTTTGTTGACACCCACCTACGTAGGGAGAAATGATCATCATAATAAAATACGACAAATCAGAGCTCGAACGGAAAGATTTAGGTGTTCCTTTTTCCAACGCGCCATTCGAGAGTGGAATGGTAGAGAAGTAGCATGAAAATGGTTCGATGAACCCTCTGCCAGGCACTTAAGTGTGAATTGCAGAGTAACCGTTTCGATGTAGAGATGTAGATGTAGATGTCCTCCTCCCCCCCCCCCCCCCACCCTCCCGTTCCGTTCCCCACCTGTACAGAGTATCAAAAGATTCAGTTCGTGGTAGTATATGCCGAGGATAACGGAGCCGTATGGGCTGAAGAATATGCGATACTGGAATGAGCCTGTTTCACACAAAGACGTGATAATGATTCTTAAAGGGAAGCTACCAAGAAGTATACGTGAAGGTTTGGTGTACGCTTCCGAAGACGACCTGGATCAGTTTATGGGCACTTTCGGTACTTTGACGTACAAGATGTGTAAATATGTGGTTGGTTTGGTTAATTCACCCAAATAATCTAAGACTTAATCATACACTGAACTGCCAAAGAAACTAGTATAGGCAAGCAAATCCAAATACAGAGATATGTAAACAGGCACAATAGGCGTTGCGATCGGCAACGCATGCATTAGACAACCAGCGTCTGCTGCAGTTGTTAGATCTGTTACCGCTGCTACAATGGCAGGTTATTAAGATTTAAATGAGTCTGAACGTGGTGTTATAGTCGGGGCACGAGCGATGGGACACAGCATCTCCAAGGTGCGATGAAGTGGGGATTTTCCCGTACGACAATTTTACGAGTGCACCGTGAATATCAGGATTCCGGTAAAACATCAAGTCTCTGACATAGCTGAAGCAAGAAAAAAGATCCTACAAAAACGGGATCAACGACAACTGAAGGGAATCGTTCAACGTAACAGAAGTGCAACCCTTCCACAAATTTCTGCAGATTTATGTGTTGGGCCATCAACAATTGTCGGAAAGCGAACCGCTCAACGAAATATCATCGATATGGGATTTCGGAGCCGAAGACCCACTTGTGTCCCCTTGTTGACTGCACGACACAAAACTTTACGCCTCAGGCTGGGTCCGTCCTCGCCGACATTGGACTGTTGATCACTGGAAACATGTTGCCTGCTAGGATGAATCTCATTTTAAATTGTATCGAGTGGATGGACGTGTACGGGTATGGAGACAACCTTATGATTCCATGGACCCTGCAAGAGAGCAGAGGACTGTTCGAGCTGGTGGAGGCCCTGTGGTAGTGTGGGGCGTGTGCAGTTGGAGTGATATGCGACCCCTGATACGTCAAGATACAACTCTGATAGGTGACACGTAACATCCTGCCTGATCACCAGCATCAATTCATGACCATTGTGCATTCTGGCGGACTTGGGAAATTCCAGCAGGACAATGCGTTACCCAAAAAGTCCAGAATTACTACAGAGTGGCTCCAGGAACACCCTTGTGAGCTTAAACACTTCCGCTGGCCACCACACTCCCCAGACAAGAACATTATTCATCATATCTGGGATGACTTGCAACATAAGAGTGCAGATCCCCACCCCCTCGTACTCTTACGGATTTATGGACAGCCCTGCAGAATTCATGATGTCAGTTCCCTCCATCACTAGTTCAGACATTAGTCGAGTCTGTGCCACGTCGTGTTGCTGCACTTCTGCGTGTTCACGGGGTCAGCACACGATGTTACGCAGATGGACCATTTCTTTTGACTTTTTAGTGTATATACAACTGATCTGACACACGAGGAAGTGAGAGCAAAATATAATCAAAATGATATGAATAATAAGAACAGCTCCTCGCCGAATGGGCAGAAGCGATATAGCGACAATAACGGCAGTCCGGCAAGGGCGCCTGGGGCACAATCTGTGACTTCAACCCACACGCACCAAGCTATGACGGTCGCCCTACCCATCAACGACTGCGGAATAACTTTAAAACAAAAATAAGTTTAACAACAGATACCACTCTGGCTAACAGGGTAATGGCAACAGTCAGTACTCTGCCAAAAAACTCTCACAGTGCTGGATCAGGTCTAACCAGAACGTAAATAACTTTCTGCGTAACAACAGTAACAGAATCCCGCAAAACAGTCACATCCCGGTTACATCAAGTAACCATGTTAACGAGGTATAACATGCATAACAAGGGGTTATGTAAATATAGTAGACGTTACAAATAAGCAGACGCCACCCTATGTATAGTCTGGGTCGACATACGAGTCCCAACCATATCAAGCCCTCCAATGTTGGCCGTAACACGGCCTGGGCGCACAGAATAAATAAAAACAAACCTAGTTAGATACAATGATGGTGTTTACATTGGGGATAAATTCACACAGGAGTCACACACGTGTCAACATAAGATGCAAACGTTAGTACAGGTTGAAATAAAGGGAATTTTAGTTCTCGACATAGGCGCGATGGCAAATTGAGTCCCACAAACATTTTTCAAAAGAATAAGGGAAGCCACAAAAACTCCTATACTCCCAGTACAAGATTGCAGAGTCTCAGGTGCTAGTGCTATTAGTGCAAAAGTAGTATTAGTGAAACGTCAGACACAGGTGGACAAATAACAGGAAATGGCTTTGTATTGTGCTCATTCCTAGTAATTGTTGTTGTGGTCTTCAGTCCAGAGACTGGTTTGATGCAGCTCTCCATGCTACTCTATCCTATACAAGTTTCCTCAACTCCGAGGATTACCTCTACGATTTTTACCCTCCACACTGCCCTCCAATACTTAATTGGTGATCTCTTGATGCCTAGAAACAGGTCCTACCAAGCGAGTTCCTTCTTCTAGTCAAGTTGTGCCACAAATTTCTCTTCTCGCCAATTCTATTCAATCCCTCCTCATTAGTTATGTGATCTACCCATTTAATCTTCAACATTCTTCAGTAGCACCACATTTCAAAAGCTTCTATTCTCTACTTGTATAAACTATTTATTGTCCATGTTTCACTTCCATACATGGCTACACGCCATACAAATACTTTCAGAAACGACTTCCTGACACATAAATCTATACTTGATGTTCACAAATTTCTCTTCTTCAGAAACGCTTTCCATGCCATAGCCAGTCTACATTTTATTTACTCTCTACTTTGACCATAATCAGTTATTTTGCTCCCCAAATAGCAAAACTCATCTACTACTTTAAGAGTCTCATTTCCTAATCTAATTCCCTCAGCATCACTCGACTTAATTTGACTACATTCCATTATCTTCATTTTGCTTTTGTTGATGTTCATCTTATATCCTCCTTTCCAGACACTGTCCATTCCATTCAACTGCTCTTCCAGGTCCTTTGCTGCCTCTGATAGAATTACAATGTCATCGTTGAACCACGGATTTTAATTCCTACTCCAAATTTTTCTTTTGTTTCCTTCACTGCTTGCTCAATATACAGATTGAATCACATCATGGATAGGCTACAACCCTGTCTCATTTCCTTCCCAACCACTGCTTCCCTTTCACGCCCCTCGACTCTTATAATTGCCATCTGATTTCTGTACAAATTGTAAATAGCCTTTCCCTCCCTGTATTTTACCACTGCCACCTTCAGAATTTGAAAGAGAGTATTCCAGTCAGCATTGTCAAAAGCTTTCTCCAAGTCTACAAATGCTAAAAATGTAGGTTAGCCTTTCCTTAATCTGTCTTCTGAGATAAGTCGTAGGACAGTATTGCCTCACGTGTTTCAACATTTCTATGGAATCCAAACTGATCTTCCCTGAAGGTTGGTTTCTACCAGTTTTTCCATTCACCTGTAAAGAATTTGTGTTAATATTTTGCAGCCATGAATTATTAAACTGATAGTTCAGTAATTTTCACATCAGTCAATACCTGCTTTCTTTGGGATTGGAATTATTATATTCTTCTTGAAGTCTGAGAGTATTTTACCTGTCTCATACATCTTGCTCACCAGATGGTATAGTTTTGTCAGGACTGGCTCTCCCAAGGCTGTCAGTAGTTCTAATGGAATATTGTCTACTCCAGGGGCCTTGTTTTGACTTAGGTCTGTCAGTGCTCTGTCAAGCTCTTCACACAGTATCATATCTCCCATTTCATCTTCATCTATATTCTCTTCCATTTCCATAATATTGTCCTCAAGTACATTGCCGTTTTATAAATCCTCTATATACTCCTTCCACCTTTCTGCTTTCCCTTCTTTGCTTAGAACTGGGTTTCCATCTGAGCTCTTGATATTCATACAAGTGGTTCTCTTTTCTCCAAAGGTCTCTCTAATTTTCCTGTAGGCAGCATCTATCTTACCCCTAGTGAGATATGCCTCTACATCCTTACATTTGTCCTCTAGCTATCCCTGCTTAGCCATTTTGCACTTCCTGTCGATCTTATTTTTGAGACGTTTGTATTCCTTTTTGTCTGCTTCATTTACTCCATTTTTATATTTTCTCCTTTCATCAATTAAATTCAATATATCTTCTGTTACCCAAGGATTTCTACTAGCCCATGTCTTTTTACATTCTAAGCAGTCTTATTGTGGAATACCTCCTTAGAACTGAATTTTATAGGAAAAAGGTCGCACTGATTTTCCATAGGAAAATTATTTTTGATGCATGAGCATAAACCAATAAAAATTGATTTATCAGACACTCCTGAAACACAAGTTAAGTTTTATCTGGGATAAAAGGTACGGTTTCTCAAACAAAAAAGTGTGCCAAGGGTATATATTACTACTAAAACTGAGAATATTGTAAGCAATACAGGATGCATTAATGCAAAGATCACAGAATCCACAAGTTTAAGTAAAACACAACACCAAGAATTCAAGGCTGCGCTGATTAAACATTTCAACTAATTTGACGAAAATCTGGCGGAATTTATATACGTGTCTATAAAAGGAATAGCAAGCCACATGAAACATATTGCGGGAAATACGATCCTATTCCACTGACCAAGCAGGATTTTGTTGATCAAATAATTAAGAAAATGATTCTGTGGGAGGTTACAGAACTCTCTTTGTCTCCATACTGTAGGCCACTGCTTCTAGTGAAAAATGGACAGGTAAGACTCGTTTTAGACTCAAGAGCCATTATTGATATTAGTGTACCAGTTTATATTCGGTCGGAGGACTTAGACGAAGAGTTACAAAAATTATATGGTGTAAAATACCTTACTATACTGGATCTCAGGAGTTCTCATTGGCAGGTAAAACGTCATGAACAGCGAAGAAAATTTTCAAACTGTATGGACTTATCAGTTTTATGTATGACTTTTCAGATTAAATATAAGCGCAAGAATTCTCATTGTAGAACTTAACACAGCGCCTGGTCCTGATCTTTTAGCTAAAGCAACTGTATATAATGATGACATTCTCATTGCTGCTGAAACATTTTCAGAACATCTTTAACTACTTTATAGAATTTTACATATAAGTTTCAAAACCAGTGTTACAGCTAACTTACAATAATCTAAATTTGGTATAGAAGAAATAAAATTTTAGGGCATACTCTTTCACTAGCAGGCATCAAACCTGATCCCAGTAAGTTAGATGCAATAAGAAACTTTCCCCATCCTACAACGAAACGGCAATTAAAACTCTTTTTGGTACTACCATCATTTTTTCGTCTCTTCGTTCCTAAACAACTACTACATAATCAATCACTTTTGAAACTCTTGAAAAATAGTGCCATCTGGTGTTGGGCAGACACCTGTAAAAAGGATTTCAAGGCTGTATAGGATGCCTTACTAAATTCAAATATTTTATACCATCCAAACATGAAATTAGATTTTTGTATAGTCGCTGATGCTTCATTAGGTGGTCTTGGAGCTTGTCTGTTCCAGTTCAACCCAATAGACTCAAGGCAAGAGATCGACATAAGTAGTTTTCTAGTAGAATACTTTCACAGTGTGAACTTTCGTATTCGACCACTAAACTAGAAGCCTTGACTGTCCTTTGGGTCTTCAAAATGTTCAACTATTACATCAGTGGTAAGCTTATACGTGTGCACTGTGATCACGATGTTCTAAATTATCTAATAACATTACTGCATACGAGAATTTCTTGGTATTGTGCTACCTCCACCAGTATTTATTTGAAAATGTAAGCATATCACAAACATCGACAAAGCGGTGTGGCTTGACTAAACGTTGGTAAGTTCATTTCATTGGTTAAACAAGGCTAGACAGACGACACTAAAGGAACAATAGCAATGCCTTGTGGCATGCGGGAAGACTTATTATTCTTCACGCAGAAACCTTGAAAGGTTTTCTCCCAAAAAACACCTGCTTTTTGAATGAAAGAAAACAGGAGATCATCACGAAGAAATGAACCTCGTTCTCATTGTTCAAACCATCACATCGTCCTAGCTTCCCTTCACTTCCTATTTATTTAATTCCTCAGTGATCTGTAATTCCGTATTTCTGAATTTCCCTGAACACTTTTATGCTTTCTTCTTCATCGATTAGCTGAAGTATTCTCAATGTTACGCAAGGTATTTTCGCAGTTACCGTCTTCGTACCTATGTTTTTCTTCCCTACTTCTGTGATTGCTCTTTTTAGAGATGTCCAATCCTCTTCAACCGTACTGCTTGCTGAGCTATTGATGGTTGCTGCATCTATAGCCATAGAGAAATTCAGGCATATCTTGTCATTCCTCAGTACTTCCGTAACCCAATTCCTTGCATATTGATTTTTCCTGACTAATCTCTTCATGGCTACTACATTGTGATCTAAGTCTATGCCTGCTCTTGAGTACGTTTAACAATCCAGTATCTGATTTCGGAATCTCTGTCCATCCATGATGTAATCTAACTGAAATCTTCCTGTATCCCCAGGCATTTTCCAAGTATAACTCCTCCACTTGAGATTCTTGAAAATAATATTCGCTATTACTAGTTGAAATACACTCCTGGAAATTGAAATGAGAACACCGTGAATTCATTGTCCCAGGAAGGGGAAACTTTATTGACACATTCCTGGGGTCAGATACATCACATGATCACACTGACAGAACCACAGGCACATAGACACAGGCAACAGAGCATGCACAATGTCGGCACTAGTACAGTGTATATCCACCTTTCGCAGCAATGCAGGCTGCTATTCTCCCATGGAGACGATCGTAGAGATGCTGGATGTAGTCCTGTGGAACGGCTTGCCATGCCATTTCCACCTGGCGCCTCAGTTGGACCAGCGTTCGTGCTGGACGTGCAGACCGCGTGAGACGACGCTTCATCCAGTCCCAAACATGCTCAATGGGGGACAGATCCGGAGATCTTGCTGGCCAGGGTAGTTGACTTACACCTTCTAGAGCACGTTGGGTGGCACGGGATACATGCGGACGTGCATTGTCCTGTTGGAACAGCAAGTTCCCTTGCCGGTCTAGGAATGGTAGAACGATGGGTTCGATGACGGTTTGGATGTACCGTGCACTATTCAGTGTCCCCTCGACGATCACCAGTGGTGTACGGCCAGTGTAGGAGATCGCTCCCCACACCATGATGCCGGGTGTTGGCCCTGTGTGCCTCGGTCGAATGCAGTCCTGATTGTGGCGCTCACCTGCACGGCGCCAAACACGCATACGACCACCATTGGAACCAAGGCAGAAGCGACTCTCATCGCTGAAGACGACACGTCTCCATTCGTCCCTCCATTCACGCCTGTCGCGACACCACTGGAGGCGGGCTGCACGATGTTGGGGCGTGAGCAGAAGACGGCCTAACGGTGTGCGGGACCGTAGCCCAGCTTCATGGAGACGGTTGCGAATGGTCCTCGCCGATACCCCAGGAGCAACAGTGTCCCTAATTTGCTGGGAAGTGGCGGTGCGGTCCCCTACGGCACTGCGTAGGATCCTACGGTCTTGGCGTGCATCCGTGCGTCGATGCGGTCCGCCGACCACTGGCGACAACATCGATGTACTGTGGAGACCTCACGCCCCACGTGTTGAGCAATTCGGCGGTACGTCCACCCGCCTCCCGCATGCCCACTATACGCCCTCGCTCAAAGTCCGTCAACTGCACATACGGTTCACGTCCACGCTGTCGCGGCATGCTACCAGTGTTAAAGACTGCGATGGAGCTCCGTACGCCACGGCAAACTGGCTGACACTGACGGCGGCGGTGCACAAATGCTGCTCAGCTAGCGCCATTCGACGGCCAACACCGCGGTTCCTGGTGTGTCCGCTGTGCCGTGGGTGTGATCATTGCTTGTACAGCCCTCTCGCAGTGTCCGGAGCAAGTATGGTGGGTCTGACACACCGGTGTCAATGTGTTCTTTTTTCCATTTCCAGGAGTGTACATTATAAAACTCAACTAGTCTTTCTCCCTCTCTCATTACTTTTCCCTAGCCCACAGTCTCCTGTAACCGTTTCTTCTTCTCCTTCCCCTAGAACTGCATTCCAGCCCCCATGACTACTAGATTTTCGTCTCCCTTTACCTACTGTATTACCCTTTCAACATTCTCATATATTTTCTCTACCTCTTCATCTTCAGCTTGCAATGTCGGCATGTGTACATTAACTGTCGTTGCTGTTGTTGGCTTGCTGTCGATTCTCTTAAGAACAACCTTATCACTGAACCGTTCACAGTAATACACTCTCTGCCCTACCTACGTACTTATTCTGCACCAGTTACACAATTTTTCTGCTGCTTTCGATATTACCTTATACTCATCTTACTCTAGATTGAGCCTTTGCATATCATCATCATCATCTTGGACAGTTTCCAGCCACTGGCTGGGTCTGTCGGGAACACAAGCCTCTCCACCGTGTTCTGTCTTTCCACCATTCCCCCTCTTCCACCTTCGTCCAGTTCTCTCCTCTTCTCACCACACATTCCTTCACTCCCTTCACCCATCTATCTCTTGGTCTTCCTCTGGGCCTCTTCCCCTCCAGTTGCAGATCAAACATCCTCTTTGGAATTCTTCCCTCATCCATTCTCTTCATGTGTCCGTACCACTGCAGTCTTGATTTTTCTATCCTGTCCTGTACTGGTTCCTCCTTTAGTCTTTCCCTCACATACAAATTTCGCAATCTGTCTCGTCTTGTTACACCCAACCTGCTCCTCTGGAACTTCATTTCACTAGCCTGTATTCTACTTTTGTCGCTTTTGTGCATTACCCATGTCTCACTTCCGTATGTCAATATGGGGACAAAGTAGGTTCGGTATATAATTCCCTTGGATTTCTGTGGCACCTCCTTGCTCCAAATAAGCCCCCTAATGCATTTGTAGAACTGCCCTGCTTTTCTGCATCTTTCATTTATTTCCATTGCGTTTCCCCCCTTACTTTCAATCACGCTTCCCAGGTACTTGAAGTTCTCTACCACTTGTAGTTTTTCCCCTCCACAAGTTATATCCACATTTGGCCTATTCTTCTTCCTTGTTGTGACGATTATTTCACTTTTCTTTGCAGAGAAATGCATTCCATATTGTGCTGCCGTTGCCTCCCATGCATCTAACTGCTCTTGCACCTCCTTCACGCAATTTCCCCATAACATCAGGTCATCGGCAAAAAGCACTGCTTTCATTTTATGATCTCCAATTGCATCTGATACTTGCTGTAGGATTTCATCCATAACAATAATAAACAATAAAGGCGAAAGTGCACTTCCCTGTCGCAGCCCATTTTCCAGCTTGAACCATGCAGTACGTTCCCTCCCCACTTTCACACAACTCTCACTTCCCTCATACATTTTTCTGACTTTTCGTGTAATCTCTTCATCTATCCCTTTTGCGTTCAGCACATCCCAGAGCTTGTCCCTACAGATACTATCATACGCCTTCTCAATATCCAAAAAGGCCATGATTAAGTCCTTCCCGTACTCATAGTGCCTTTCCTGCAGTTGCCTTACCGCAAATACGAGGTCCGTTGTTGATCTTCCCGGTCTGAAACCGTACTGCTCCTCTTGCAGTCTACTTTCAATACTGCTTCTTATTCTCTTCTCCAGCATCTTTTCATAGATTTTTCCACAGTGGCATAGCAGGGTGATTCCTCTGTAGTTCTCACATCTCCTTTTATCCCCTTTCTTGAAGATCGGGACTATAATTCCTTTCTTCCAATCCTCAGGAATTCTGTTCTCCTTCCACACCACCCTCAGCACTCTGTATAGCCACTGGGTTCCTACTTCTCCTGCTGCTCGTATCATATCCACTGTTACTTCGTCCCAACCTGGTGCCTTGCCCCCTTTCATCCTCTTTATGGCTTCTTCCACTTCATTCCAAGTTAGATCATCAATTTCCCCACTATTATAATCGTCTGCTGCCTTAGGCTCTCCATCGCTGTTAGTTACCTGCTTGGCAGCATTCAACAGATCTTCAAAGTACTCCTTCCAAATCTTTTTGAGCTCATGCATTTCCTCCACAACTCTTCCATTATTATCCATGATCCTCAGGCACTCGCTTCTGTCATTCCTCTTATTTCTTACCATGGTGTAAAGTACTTTTTTGTTCCCTTCACTGTCCTCTTCTAACATTCTTGTCCATTTTTCCATCCACTTCTTCTTCTCCGCCCTTACTATGGTCTGTGCCGCTTTCTTGCTTTCGTTATATTTTACCCTAGCTTCCTCTGTTCGGGTCTGGAACCATTCTCTGAAGGCTTTGTTCTTTCGAAGTACTGCCTCTTTACATATGTTGTTCCACCATGGGGTTTCCCTACTTCTCCTCTTTGTGCTAGTTCTTCCGCACACAGTCTCAGCTGCCTCAACTAGAGCCCTCTTAAAATCGCCCCATTCTTCTTCCACTGTTCTCTGATCTTCCTTTGGCAGCTTCTTCCTGATCAGTGCCTTTGCATATCCCCTTTCAAATTTTCTTGCTTCCCTATCACGTTCAAGTTCCTAACATTCCAGGCGCCTCATAGTACCTTGTCCTTTCATTGATTATTCAATCATTTTCTCGTGGTCACCTCCTCGTAGACTCCTCGGGGAATCTTACGGAATCTTCTGCCAATGGCGAAATCATCATGACACTTCTTCAATTACATGCCATATGTTCTGTGAATACACGTTATGTGCCTCTAGTGCTGTGATTTTCATTGCCTTCTGCATCCCCTTGTCGTTGATTATTGCTGATTCTTACGCCTTTAGGGGCAGTTTCACGGCCCAAGGACAAGAGAATCACCTGAACCTCCGTCCGTTCCGCTGCCCTCTTTGACAAGGCCGATGGCAGAATGTGGGTAACTTCTTTTGTCGTAAGTCTTCGGCTGCCATAGCTGACCACTATTCAGAATTTCAGTGGTGGCGAGTTTCGAACGCGGAACCGAGTGCATTCTGTTTGCTAGTCTAAGGCGCTATCCCTGGACCATGGGTGAATTTCAGAACCATCCCAACATTGGGTTAAATGTGGAGGACACATCAAGCTAGCTGACTAATGCCCAGCGACTGTATTTGTTTCAAATAGTACAGAATACTGCCGTCAGCTGCAAATAAACATGCACATAGTCTCAACAGGACAATTCACGTCAAAGGTCGAGTTCACTTAACCTCGTCATTATTTACAACTAACTGTTGATTGCTGTTCCCTTTATTACTCGAGTGTTACTATATCTGCACCGTTGAGTAACTGTTGTATCTCTCAGTACTTCTGTTTTTGTAGTAGTCCGAAAAATTTTCCACGCAACTTGATTTTTGTCAGCAGTGTAAGCTCCATTTTTTTTTTTTTTTTTTTACTCTTACATTTGTCCAGGTCTCGTTTAACGAGCTGGTCACTGTTTTTCTACTTTAGTTAGACATTAACTATTGTTACTTTTTGCATGTAGGTTTTATGCTTCGTGAAAATCCTCTTTTATATTGTTTTTCCAAATGAATAGTTCACACAGGTGCTTGCGTGAACTCAACATCTTCAGCTTTACGTTCTTCTCTGTCGAGGCACCACACTTCCACCCCCCCCCCCCTTCCTTTTAGTGTCGCTTGCGTCATCCATTACTGTTGCCCTTCTTTTTCCTCCAAACTTCCCCTGCTAACACAAAAAATTTGAAAAAGCAGGCGCTTGTACTATTACATTAATACTATTCCATTACGTTAATTTTTACGTTCACTTCTAGAGATACGCTTCTTCTCCCTTTCTGCTGTAGTAGGACTGTATTTTGACAAATTTTCTTCCACTGTTATTTCACGTTTCCGATTACACATACATATCTTTGTTAAACGAATGAGCTCTTCCTATCCTGTCGCCTGTAACATCATTCCTTTCAGCTCTCTTTTATTTTGATCTCATATGATTTTTCAATTTCTGGAAGTGGTTCTACAAGAGATTTGTTCTCTTGTTTAATTCCTGTGCCTTCTCTGGAGACTGATGAAGTTAACTTTTCACATAACCTTGCCAGTGTATGTATGGTAGATGTCGCTCTGATAGTATTTTCGGAAATTGGAAATTTGTGGTAAGTTCTGTGAGACCAAACTGCTTAGGTCATCGGTCCGCAGGCTTACACACTATTTAAACTAACTTAGAGTAACTTACGCTATGGACAACACACACACCCATGCCCAAGGGAGGACTCGAACGTCCAACAGTGGAAGCCGCGAGAACCGTGGCAAGACGCCCAAGACCGCACGGCTACCCCGCGTGGCCGGTAGTATTTTTGATAAAACTTATTATGTTATACACAGAACAGATTTCTCCCTATACTTCTGTATCTCATTTTTTCGCCTGGAGGCTTTCTCACACATGGCTCTGTTGGCGCCAGTTGTTGACCTTCAAAAATGGTTCAAATGGCTCTGAGCACTATGGGACTTAACATATGTGGTCATCAATCCCCTAGAACTTAGAACTACTTAAACCTAACTGACCTAAGGACATCACACACATCCATGCCCGAGGCAGGATTCGGACCTGCGACCGTAGCAGTCGCGCGGTTCCGGACTGAGCGCCTTAACCGTGAGACCACCGCGGCCGGCTGTTGACCTTCAAAAAGCACTATTTCACACGCCGTTACTATCTTTAATGGATTATTGAACAACAGACTTTCGTATTATTGTGTAGTGTATATTCAATACATAGTTTTAGTACGTTGTACCAAAACATTTTACCGGTTTTTCACATAAAACCAAGCTCTTTTCGTTACATTGTTATCGCTTACGTCGTTTACAGATAGATTACCGCCTTTTACAACAGTTGTAAACGCCTCCTGGACACAATTCAAGCGTATGACGATTGATGTAAAAAAGGAGTTGGAAGAAATCTCATGATACCATTACAAATCCATTTATCTAAATCCGTAGTTTACGAAGTTATTTCGGTTAATGTCGTGTGCGTTAAAGCTAGCGCATTACACGAGAATTCAATTTCGAATCTCTTGTATAGATAGATAGTCGTTACAGTATTCTAAGTGACTCTGGGGAATATTATCTTCTAAACGCAGGAGCGTTAGTACGCATATGTGATAGTACGCCGGCCCAGACGGTGGCAGTCGCTCTCCATGTTTTATGCAGCGAGTTACTTGTGGGCACGTCACGTCCAATTGACGGCCCAGCACAGCTCTGCCACGAGTTGCCGGGCCTGTCACGCCTTGCCCGGCCCCTCTCGTCCCCTGGCAGCTGTGACCTGACGTGACGTGACAGTGACGCTCTGAATGAAATATCGATCACATTACGAACGGGAGCATCCTTTCCGCTGCGTCGTGGTTATTTCTTGCTTCTTTCCTTCTTACAATAGCTATCGCGTTGATGTTATACAGTTTTCCAGTATTTCAGTGTCACATTACTAAGTCAGAAGTGTAACTCCCTTTCTCTGAAATGTAAATGACCCGCTTCCCTAGCGCTATTTACTACTACATCATTGCACGTTAATCAGTCTCCTTCATGCTTTATGCCAGATTGCCATCAAGAATCGCTGGTGTATTGCAATCGATAGGTATACGGACACACTATTAAGCAATGAGTCATAATGTTTTCTTCTCGCAGTATGTGCAGGATCTAACGGCTATAAGTCCAGATATTTCTATTGGTAACTGATAACAGTGTATTGAACAACAAACCATCAGTATTTACTACAGTTGCCGACACTACTGTAGCTGTTAGGAATACTACGTGTTTAGGATGGTTGGCACCTCCAAGTGCATGTGGCAAGAGCTTATTTTCCTCTGAGCAGCAGTTCAAGTGTTGAAGTGTGAACGCGTGGGCACAAAACGGTTAGCCTTTACTGACAGGTACAGTCTACCTAGTGGCAGAGTTACGACCATATCTGCGGGAAGACTGCTCGACGCAGGGACAAAACAACCAGCACAGAGATATGTAAACATATTAAGGTAGCGCGTATAAAAATATCTGCAGTTTTACCCGCCGTTACTTCCTACATATATTACAAAGAGCAGATGACAGACTACACTCTTGTTCAGCCCCCTCATTTCCCTCATTTAAGTGGGTTTCATCAGCATTACACCTGGTTGGATTCTCATGAACATCATGGAACGATTCTTCTTGTATGCACTGTAGTGGTACAGTTATTTACTTGATGAATATTAAAGATACAAGATTCATCTCCCTCTTGGTATAAAACTGAAATGGTTGCTTGGTATAGCGAAACTGGTTCACAATGGCATACTATGAGTTATCTTCTTTATAAGTGTGAAGAAATGCATCTGATTTAATCATGAAGCTGGGTACATCTATAATAACAATTGGGTGGAGCTTGGACGCACTGAACCGCCTGATTGATAACGACATTTTTCTTAGTGATTAACTGTGCAAATTAATAATGTGTGCAAAATAGATTTCGATCCCAACCCACACATTTTTTGGGAAATGTGTCACCAATTAAGCCGTGCAACTATACCCCAAAGACCGACTTACAGCTTCAAAATCTGGATCATTTCGTGTCCACCACAGATGATATCACATGTTTGTTTATTACCGCACAACCGGTTTCGATTTTAATGACTCGTCACTTGAAAGAATATGATGGTGTAATGACTTAAAAATGGCTGATCATTAGGTGAAACAACAAAATGCATTTGCTAGAGCACGATGAGCACACAAACCCTTCGCCGACTGTCTGGAGCAATACGCAGTGATTAGATATTCTTTTGGTCAAGCCACAGCGTCGCACTGTCATATCGAGATGCTCATTTAGAACAAGACTGACTCGTGCATGCTACTTGAAAGAGGACAAGCGTTAATGCTACTGTGCTTCCTCTTACGTTTCCACATTCAATTTATTTCAAAATCTGAGAAGCTAACTCAGGAAATAAAGCATAAAACTTCCTTAGCTAGGAGTAAATTTCTGCCTCAGGTGGCATCATAACAGCGACGGTCTCAACTTCACCATCAAAAGGTTAGCATTAATAACTGTTAATTATGGGCATCAGATATTCTTTCATTTATCCTTCCCTACACCTGAAAATACTTCAATCAAAATACTCTATACACATCTGTTTGTATAGGTGGTATGTAAACCTATGATACACGAGGAAATCAATCATCGTAGAATTTAGGCTAAATGACAACAAAATATCAAACCGTCATTTGTTACATAACGTTACTCTCCTATATTTCTGTATAAAAATTAGCCACGTGAGACAAGGAAAAAACATATCTAAGCTCTTATAACTTATATTCATCTATCTGTATGACAATCAACTATTAATTGTTCACCTAAACGTAGTAAATAAAGTTAACAAAATAAAGACGTTATCGAACGGGGAGCTGGGAAAGGTGAAATATCAGGGCATAAAAACATAACACATCACCCATAGAAGTCTCAAGAAACAGTGTAACAATTTTTTTAACGGGTGGAGTACGACAAACTTAAACGAATGCAAGAAAACCAGGAATGTACGTTTAGTATTTCAAAACTAACGAATTTTCGTTTGAGGTTTGAAATCGTGACATTACCTAAACATTCCGTCTCAAAACAAATCGAGTGTAAGGTACAAAACTCATTCAGGTACTACTAAAACAGAGAGATAAACATTTCAGTCAACACATGGGTCACAGCAGATCAGAACAAGCTATGATCAACTATAAAAACTCTGAAATATAACTTTTACAAAAATGAGAGTAATATTATTTGAACTCTCATAAATAGGTAGTGGTTGCCGAATTAAATTACCCTTACATGGTACTAAGTAGGATTCAATTCTCAACCAAGAGAAAATGTGTCAAGGTCTATAGTTTGATAGCGAGTTGAGGTAACTCTGGCTAGTTCTAGAGATGAATATGTAAATAAAATTTAAATAACAGCACTCACGTGGCTTCAACTAAAACAAGAGGTAGTAAAATTTAACTTATATTAATCCTAAGCATCAAATAAATTACACAAAACCAGCAAAATAATATCCATAAATTACTAGTTGGGTTCAAATCTGATAGACAGGAATATTATGGCTTAAACAATTTTAGAAACAGAAATTAGCCATGCTGGAACCCGTGAACTCTTGAAATAAAGTCACGGTTAACCCGTACCTAAAACAAACAACACACGTAGTGTAAAGAACTCTATGGCACAGCGGATACCTTCGAATAACTGTTCGTATAGTCTGCACACGAAGGTGCACACCAACAAGTCCAACAACGACTGATGACTACGGCACAGTTATTGCACTTTACCCGTGAATTCTATGATCACAAATAGCAGACAAATCTCCAAAGCCATCTTCCGCTACATCCGAGCGACATGGTTGTGGAGCAAGCAAGTTGCTAAAATAGAGAATCACATACCTGCTCAAGGGGACATTCAACTTCGGCAAATGCTCATAGTGATCATGTCCCACATGACTGACAGGACTTGGATGACCAACCTGTCATTGTCGGTGGTAAACGACAGAGAGCGAGCTCATGTAGAGAGAGCGCAACATGCCTTCTGGCGTGATGCCAACGACGTGATTGCTTAGCTACACGGGCAAAGAGGTTATATTATGCTTCTGATTTCACATTGAAGCAATGGACACGTCAATAAAATTCAGTATTTGTTTTTCAAAATGAAAACAAAATCAAATTACTGAAGGCGTATCAGTATGGCAAGGCAGAAAATAGAGCGTAAGAAACGCTAACTATATTAGCTCAGCAACTCTGGACCAAGAGAAGACTAATTTTGGTGTCTAATGCGCATACGATTGGACACAATCAAAACTATATGCCTCTCGTGTAAAGAAGGTGGCACAAGAATGTATTATGAGGTTACAGGGGTCATAGAGTGGCTCCTTATATCGTGTCGCACCTCCTTTTTCCCAGTGTAGTACAGGAACTCCACGTGACACGGACTCAACAAGTCTTTGGTAGTCCCCTGCAAAAATATTGTGCCATGCTGTCTCTACAGTCATTCATGATTGTAAAAGAGTTGCCGATGTAGGATTTTGTGCACGAATTAACCTCTCGATCGTGTCCCATAAATGTTGGATGGGATTCATGTCGGGCAATGTGGGTGGCCAAATCATTCTTCCAAATTGTACAGAATTATGTCCCGGTGACATGGCGAGTTTTCGTCCATAAAATTCCATCGTTGTTTGGGAGCATGAAGCCCACGAATGGCTGCAGATAGTCCCCATGTAGTCGAACATAGCTATTTCCAGTCAGTGATCGGACCGGATCAGTTAGACCAGATGGCCCAGTCCTTTCCACGTAAACACAGCCCACACCGTTATGGAGTCACCACAGGCTTGCACAGTACGTTGTTGACAACCCGGGTCCATGGCTTCGTGGGGACTGCGCCCCACTCGAACATTACCGTCAGCTCTTACCAACTGACATCGGAACTCATCTGACCAGGCCGTTGCGAGGCTTCAGTTAGTTTTCAAATTACATCGCCGCTCCTCTTCAGCTTAGAGCAGTATGTGAACTCACAACTCGTTGATAAAGTCTTCTTATGCCTGTCGAAGAATTCTTCTTATATCGAAAACCAGAACTCAGCATCTCTGGTTCGCACGAAGGTTTTTATTATACCTTTTGATACAAACGTGATCTGAAGTTAATCCGTTAGGTATATCTCCTTTTAACCAACTCCAAGCAACAAAAGAAAAAAAAAACTAAGAGTATGTACATCAGCATTTACATTGTTAATCTTCTTGTCATTGGTATTCCATGACGTTTTGTTTCAAGCAGAAGAGCCTTTACCGCCATTGATCACTCCTCACGTCACGACGCCACTCACCGCTTTGGACATCGCAAATCACATGCGAAATACCTCAGAAAAATAACAAAACGCACGAATCAAGACCTGCTCCTTCCCAAACCTACGACAAATAATTAAACTCTTAACCTCGGTACATCTGAACAGCACTGACAATCACCACTTTATTATACCAATCCGCCAACAGAATCAATTTCAGATGACTTAATTTGTGTCTGAAAATTCTCATTCATAAACGGCCCATTCTTCAGTTTACTGTTCTTAATCAATTTACACGATGCCTGTGTCACATTGTATTCGTCAGATCTACTGGAACAACAGTCGTCCTATTGATTTTCAACGAGTTTAGTTTTCATGCGCCTGTAGCAAATAATTACTTTGAACAAGATAGTATATGAGAGGACCATACAAACAGAACAGAAAATTTAAGCCCACTGCTCCTATATCAATTATTTTTTCAATTAATTTCGCAAACTACAGTCTTTGATCCTCTTCTGACGCTATTATTGGAGACGTAACCCTCGTTTTATTTACAAGTTTCTATTTTTTTCCACCCCGTCGTGTAATTTATAACATGTCTGCAGCATTCTCTCATTATTATCGGGCTATCTGCGACTCTGTCAGTGAGTTAACGAAGTTCCTCGTGTGGCCACCAAAACCATTTCGATACGCAGTGTATTTTACGTCACTACTGTACCAACGTGAAACCTAAATTACTGAATAATATCTACGTACATTTCAAATTCCAAAGAAAGCGGGTACTGACAGGGGTGACTATTACCTGACTATCAGTTTAATAAGTCATACCTGCAGAACACTAATACGAGTTCTTCACAAAAGAAAGCAGTGGAAGCTGATCTCCGGAGAGAACAGTTTAGACATCGGAGAAGCAATAATCGGAATATGACTTATAAGATCGGTTCAGGAGAGGCAAACCTACGTTTATAACATTAGTAAACTTAGAGAAAGCTTTTGACAGTGTCGAATGGAATACTTTCGTTGAATTTCTGAAGGTAGCAGGGAGGAACGAGAGAGAGTGATAGGCTATACACACCATGTACAGTAACGACACGGCAGTTATGACAAGTCGAGGGGCTTGAAGGGAACAGTGTTTGAGAAAGGAGTGAGACAATGTTGTAGCATATATCCGATGTTATTCAATCTACACTCCTGGAAATGGAAAAAAGAACACATTGACACCGGTGTGTCAGACCCACCATACTTGCTCCGGACACTGCGAGAGGGCTGTACAAGCAATGATCACACGCACGCCACAGCGGACACACCAGGAACCGCGGTGTTGGCCGTCGAATGGCGCTAGCTGCGCAGCATTTGTGCACCGCCGCCGTCAGTGTCAGCCAGTTTGCCGTGGCATACGGAGCTCCATCGCAGTCTTTAACACTGGTAGCATGCCGCGACAGCGTGGACGTGAACCGTATGTGCAGTTGACGGACTTTGAGCGAGGGCGTATAGTGGGCATGCGGGAGGCCGGGTGGACGTACCGCCGAATTGCTCAACACGTGGGGCATGAGGTATCCACAGTACATCGATGTTGTCGCCAGTGGTCGGCGGAAGGTGCACGTGCCCGCCGACCTGGGACTGGACCGCAGCGACGCACGGATGCACGCCAAGACCGTAGGATCCTACGCAGTGCCGTAGGGGACCGCACCGCCACTTCCCAGCAAATTAGGGACACTGTTGCTCCTGGGGTATCGGCGAGGACCATTCGCAACCGTCTCCATGAAGCTGGGCTACGGTCCCGCACACCGTTCGGCCGTCTTCCGCTCACGCCCCAACATCGTGCAGCCCGCCTCCAGTGGTGTCGCGACAGGCGTGAATGGAGGGACGAATGGAGACGTGTCGTCTTCAGCGATGAGAGTCGCTTCTGCCTTGGTGCCAATGATGGTCGTATGCGTGTTTGGCGCCGTGCAGGTGAGCGCCACAATCAGGACTGCATACGACCGAGGCACACAGGGCCAACACCCGGCATCATGGTGTGGGGAGCGATCTCCTACACTGGCCGTGCACCACTGGTGATCGTCGAGGGGACACTGAATAGTGCACGGTGCATCCAAACCGTCATCGAACCCATCGTTCTACCATTCCTAGACCGGCAAGGGAACTTGCTGTTCCAACAGGACAATGCACGTCCGCATGTATCCCGTGCCACCCAACGTGCTCTAGAAGGTGTAAGTCAACTACCCTGGCCAGCAAGATCTCCGGATCTGTCCCCCATTGAGCATGTTCGGGACTGGATGAAGCGTCGTCTCACGCGGTCTGCACGTCCAGCACGAACGCTGGTCCAACTGAGGCGCCAGGTGGAACTGGCATGGCAAGCCGTTCCACAGGACTACATCCAGCATCTCTACGATGGTCTCCATGGGAGAATAGCAGCCTGCATTGCAGCGGAAGGTGGATATACACTGTACTAGTGCCGACATTGTGCATGATCTGTTGCCTGTGTCTATGTGCCTGTGGTTCTGTCAGTGTGATCATGTGATGTATCTGACCCCAGGAATGTGTCAATAAAGTTTCCCCTTCCTGGGACAATGAATTCACGGTGTTCTTATTTCAATTTCCAGGAGTGTAGTTTGGAGAGCTACGTGCCTAGTAAGAGGTTAAGAAATGGGAAAGACCCACCGTGATTTGATAGCGAAATTCGAAAGACGCTGAGGAAGCAGAGGCTGTTGCACTCTAGATTCAAAAGCGAACGAACAAATAACGACAAACAAAGTAGAGATTCATGAGTCTGTGGAAACATCTATGCGCGAAGCATACATCAAGTACCACCTCCACATCTTAGCAAAAGATCTCACAGAGAACCAGAGAAAATTCTGGTTGTATGTCAAATCGCTTAGCGGATCCAGTGCTCCCATTCAGACCCTTGTTGATCAGTTTGGTGTTCTAAATCTCAAGTTCAATAAATCGTTCACACAGGAGAACCGTACAGACATGCCGTCATTTGACCATCGGACGGACTCCCGTATGGCCGGCTGGAGTGGCCGTGCGGTTCTAGGCGCTACAGTCTGGAACAGAGCAATCGCTACGGTCACAGGTTCGAATCCTGCCTCGGGCATGGATGTGTGTGATGTCCTTAGGTTAGTTAGGTTTAATTAGTTCTAAGTCCTAGGCGACTGATGACCTCAGAAGTTAAGTCGCATAGTGCTCAGAGCAATTTGAATCCCGTATGGACGACATAGAATTGAGCATAACTGACGTAGAGAAACAGTTGAAAGACTTGAAAACAAATAAATCACCAGGTCGGGATGAAATCCCAGATTGATTTTACGAAGAGTACGGCGTTGGCCCTTACCTTGCTTGAATTTATCGTGAATCTCTCGCCCAACACGAAGTTTCAAGAGACTGAAAGAAAGTCTAGTACATAAGAAATGTAAAAGAATGGATCCACAAAATTGCAGAGAATATCCCTAATTTCTGTTTGCTGCAGAATCCTTGAACATATTCTCAGTTCGAATATCATGAACTTTCTTGAGACTAAGAATCTTGTGTCCATGAATCAGCATGGTTTTAGAACGTATCTCTTAAGCGAAATCAGCTTGCACTTTTCTCACGTAATATACTGAGAACTATGGATGAGAGGCAAGAGGCAGATTCCTTATCTCTAGCTTTCCGGAAAGCATTTGACATGGTGTCCTATTCCAGGTCCTTAAAGAAAGTCCAAGCATATGGAATAAATTCACACATACATGAGTGGCTGGAAGACTTCTTAAGTAATAGCACCCAGTATGTTCTCCTCGACTGTGAGTGTTCGCCAGAGATAAGGGTATATATATATATATATATATATATGACTTAGCGGGCAGGGTTGGCAGTAATACGCGACTGTTTGCTGATGATGCCTTGGTGTACGGTAAGGTGTCGAAGTGAGTGACTCTAAGAAGGTACACGATGACCTAGACCAAATTTCACGTTGGTGTGACGAACAGCAGCTAGCCCTAAATATGAAAAAATGAATGTTAATGCAAAGGAGTAGGAAGAACAAACCTATAGTGCTTGGATACAGTATTACAGTGTCTTTCTTGACGAATTCAAGTCATTTAAATATCTGGCTGTAACGTTACAAAGCGATATGAGGAGAAACAGGCACGTGAAAACCATGGTAGGTAAGGGAAATGGTCGGCTTTGGTTTATTGGGGGAATTTTGGGAAAGATGGTCCAAATGTAGAGGAGATCGCTGGTGCGACTTAATCGTGAGTACCGGTCGAGTGTTTGGGATCCGCACCAGGTCGGATTAAAGGAAGACATCGACGCAATTCAGAGGCGGGCTGCTAGAATTGTTACCGATGGATTCTAAGTACACGGACATGCTACCGAAACTCAAAGGGAAACCCCTGGAGAGAAGGCGACATTCTCTTCGAGAAACGCTATTGAGAAAATTTAGTGAACCAGCATTTGAAGCTGGCTGCCGAACGATTCTACTGTCGCCAACGTCCATCGCGCGTAATGATCACGACAAATTAGGGCTCATACAGAGGCGTACAAACAATCGTTTTTCCCTCGCTGTATTTGAGACAGGAACAAGAGGGGAAATGACAAATAGTAGTACAAGGTGCCCTCCACCACGGACCGTACGGCGGCTTTCGGAGTATCTGTGTAGATGCAGATGTAGATATAGAGTAGCATGTACAGTATAGAAGAAATACTACACCTCTTGCTCACACCATTCTTAGTCGGAGTACATCACTTGCGGTGTTCAATTCCTATTCTTTCCTCCCAGCTAGGTATTGCACTCCAATTCTTGTACAAATATTTTTGTGTGAATTTCAAACGTTTTGCTCCACGTTTTCTAGTTCAACAAATCACATGAAACTGATTGTCATCTAAGGGATTATAAGTTTCCTTCCTCAGTCGGTGAAAGCGGAACCCTTATTGTATAGCTTTGTTGTCCGTCTGTCCGTCTATCTGTCTGTTGGTCTGTTAAAAATCATTTTTCTCGGTAACGGGTAGAGTCATCAAGTTGAAATTTAAGTCAAAAACTGAGGTTTATGATCCCTTGGCGGTGTAAGGAATTGAAGCTACTGAGTGAATGTAATCAAAACATATGACCATTTGCGTCACATACTTTAATACTGACAAACTCACTCATCAGAACCTACAGCGTACTTCCCGTGGGTCTAGAATTATGAAATCTGGCACAAAGCAAAAAAGCCAATAACTGCAAATTTGTAGTTGTATCACACGAATTTATTCATTTATTTACTTTTTGGTCATTTCTCATCTGACTGTCTGTCTGTTCGTCTGTGTGTTAAGACCCCTTTCTCTTAGTAGGTGTATCAATCCGAAATTTATGTTATATACTAAGGTCTATTGGTCCTTGGCGGTGTAATAAATGTAAGCTTCTAAGTCAATGCGACCAAAAGCTATTTAGACCACGTATTTTTACAGTCGCAAACTCACTCATCAAAACCTTACCTACTTCCAGTTTGTCTAGTACAGGGTTATTACAAATGATTGAAGCGATTTCACAGCTCTACGATAACTTTATTATTTGAGATATTTTCACAATGCTTTGCACACACATACAAAAACTCAAAAAGTTTTTTTAGGCATTCACAAATGTTCGATATGTGCCCCTTTAGTGATTCGGCAGACACCAAGCCGATAATCAAGTTCCTCCCACACTCGGCGCAGCATGTCCCCATCAATGAGTTCGAAAGCATCGTTGATGCGAGCTCGCAGTTCTGGCACGTTTCTTGGTAGAGGAGGTTTAAACACTGAATCTTTCACATAACTCCACAGAAAGAAATTGCATGGGGTTAAGTCGGGAGAGCGTGGAGGCCATGACATGAATTGCTGATCATGATCTCCACCACGACCGATCCATCGATTTTCCAATCTCCTGTTTAAGAAATGCCGAACATCATGATGGAAGTGCGGTGGAGCACCATCCTGTTGAAAGATAAAGTCGGCGCTATCGGTCTCCAGTTGTGGCATGCGCCAATTTTCCAGCATGTCCAGATACACGTGTCCTGTACCGTTTTTTTCGCAGAAGAAAAAGGGGCCGTAAACTTTAAACCGTGAGATTGCACAAAACACGTTAACTTTTGGTGAATTGCGAATTTGCTGCACGAATGCGTGAGGATTCTCTACCGCCCAGATTCGCACATTGTGTCTGTTCACTTCACCATTAAGAAAAAATGTTGCTTCATCACTGAAAACAAGTTTCGCACTGAACGCATCGTCTTCTATGAGCTGTTGCAACCGCGCCGAAAATTCAAAGCGTTTGACTTTGTCATCGGGTGTCAGGGCTTGTAGGAATTGTAAACGGTAAGGCTTCTGCTTTAGCCTTTTCCGTAAGATTTTCCAAACCGTCGGCTGTGGTACGTTCAGCTCCCTGCTTGCTTTATTTGTCGACTTCCGCGGGCTACGCGTGAAACTTGCCCGCATGCGTTCAACCGTTTCTTCGCTCACTGCAGGCCGACCCGTTTATTTCCCCTTACAGAGGCATCCAGAAGCTTTAAACTGCGCATACCATCGCCGAATGGAGTTAGCAGTCGGTGAATCTTTGTTGAACTTCGTCCTGAAGTGTCGTTGCATTGTTATGACTGACTGATGTGAGTGCATTTCAAGCACGACATACGCTTTCCCGGTTCCTGTCGCCATTTTGTCTCACTGCGCTCTCGAGCGCTCTGGCGGTAGAAACCTGAAGTGCGGCTTCAGCCGAACAAAACTTTATGAGTTTTTCTACATATCTGTAGTGTGTCGTGACCATATGCCAATGAATGGAGCTACAGTGAATTTATGAAATCGCTTCAATCATTTGTAATAGCCCTGTATTATGAAATTTGGCAAGAAGCGAAGTTTCACAGTACAACCAAAGGAAAAAATCGGAAAATTGAAAATTAGTGATTTATATAATACGAAACACATTTTTCCTTCTTTTGTTAGCAGTCTGTCTGTTCGTCCGTTTGTTAACACTCCTTTTCTCGAGAACCAAGTTGAAATTTATGTGGCGGTCAAAGGCCTATAGTCCCTTGGCGTTGTAATAAACGTTAGCCTCTAAGTCAAAGCAGTCAAAATTTATGGCCATTAATGTCACATATTTTGATACAGGCGAACTCACTCATCAGAACCTGTAAGGTACTTCCCGTTGATCTACAATAATGAAATTTGGCAAGAAGAAATTACGAAAATTCTCGTTTCGTAATTGTACCACACGAAAAAAATATTTCTGTTGTCGTCATCCGACACCAGACTTGAAATTAAAACAATCAGAACTTCTGATTTCAGGCTGACTGTGTTGCAGCTGTAAAAGACAAACATCAGGCAAAGAACGAATTTATTGCTCAAATGACGTGCTTCGGAATTTGACCATAATCAGATATCCAGGAGAGATTACTGCGCCTAGATATGGCGTTTCTCATACAACCTAAAACGCCGTACCTACATGCAGTAATCGCTCCTGAATATTAGCAATGCAATCATTCAGTCATTCCTTATCTGATGTTTGCCTTTTACCATTGTAATCCAGTCACTCCGAATGGAGAACTACTGATTATTATAATAACACTCGCTGCCTCCTGCATGACTGTATGTCAAATTTGTATTACTGAAATAAAAAAGTTCTCGACAATCTTGGAATCCATTGGACCAATATCTTGCCACTATCAGTGTCCGAAACAGGTGAAAATGGTCGTGAATCTCGGTTCACCAAATGGATAATCTGTCTACATATATAATTAAATCAGTAGGGAACCCCCAGTGCTAGAGTATATCTCACACCAAGCTCTTTTGTCCTTTCCTTATTTTTAGTCTGATCATCAACTTAAATGCCAGGGCTGTAATATGAACAGTGAAATAGTTCTCGCATTTACATTCACGTGATGTCTTCCAGTTTGTGTGGATGATACTGTTCAGATGTTAGATAGTATGTCTTCAGTTTCACTTACTCTAGGCACCGTGGACACTTCCTCCCGTTATTTTAGACTTGCCAAAGAATGAGACCTATTCCTCAGCTTTGTTTGATCGTAAGTCTGAAACAGCTCTCTAAATTAAGAAAGGTTTAACTAGGTTCTCTAAATCGATACAAACGTGTTCTACTGTCATGTTCAAATATTCACATTTGTATGAATTCCTTAGGGATAAACTGCTGAGGTCATCGGTCCCTAGACTTACACACTACTTAAACTAATTTATGCTAAGAACAACACACACACCCATGCCCGAGAAAGGACTCGAACCTCCGGCGGGAGCAGACATCCGTGACATGGTGCCTCTAACCCCTGGCCACTACGCGCGTCTCTTCTGTCATCTTAGCCTCTTTGCTCATCTCCGTTTGCGCTCTTAATTTTGCACTCCATCTACGACATCCTCTGAGGTCATTTTAACGTTTCTATATTTCATCCTCTGACGAACATATCTTTTCTTCTTCACATTTCCTGCAGCCTCTTCGCTTTAGTCTTTTTGCTCTTACTACTGATATTACAGCTAAGTTGCTTACATTTCTGTGTCTCTTTCTTTTCTTGAAAATATTTCCTTGTATTTCTGTTATCGATCAACTTTCCTTCCGTTACCCATAGTTTCTTTGGAGTTACCTTCCAATGTCTGTCCCATTTCTGTGATTGCCCTTTCTACAAACGTCCATTCCGCTTACTGCGGTATTCGCTATCGTAGCATCCACTGCCTCAGAGAACTTGGTATTGATCTTGATAGGTCACTACCGAACACGATAGTCGTTATGAACTCATAACACGAGTTTTTAATAGCCCGTATTTTGTATAGTTTTAATGAGGAATATGTTAAATAATATGATCTAAAGCTATACTAGTACATGTGCTTCTTGCATGAATTTTAGTACCTCATATCTTTTTATCTTTATATATATATATATAATTCTACCATACGTGTGTATGTCACTTAACTCCTCGTAAGCGGCTGTACCGATTTGAATGAATTTTTTTGTATGCGTTTTGGTGGTGCTCTGGATGGTTTAGATTAAAAAATCAGCCCGGTAGATGGCGCTGCAGTCGGTATCTAGGTTATTTATCTATACTGCAGCTAAACTGCAGGATCGACTTGAATGAATTTCTGTGTATGCATTCAGGTGCGGGCCTGGAAAATTTTTATTCTTAAATCATCACGGTAGGTGGCGTTGCATTTTTGTGTGCAATATTGAGCGTATTATATTCAGATATAACTTACGTGCATAAGATTTCGTTTATTTTTCGACATTTCAACTTACGAAACGTTTTCCAAAAAATTGTATAAATGATACAATCACTAATATCGATGGTTATCCATTGTATCGTCGCAGAGACACTGACCATGATGGTCAACCACATACGCATGTCAAACGGTACAACAGTTGACACTGACAATCATTGGGTGGTTCCGTATTCACCATTGCTGTGTAATATCTACAAAGCACACATAAACACTGAGCTCTGCAGTTCGGTGAAGTCTATAAAATATATATGCAAATATGTCCATAAGGGCAGTGGAATGGTTGTATTTGCTGTTCACAATGTTAACGAAAACGATCCATCAGCAGCAATGAAGTAGTTTGGCTGCTGTCCGGTGATTTTAGACAGACATTGCCGGTCATTCCACGCGCTACATATGCGGATAAAATTAACGCATGTGTAAAACAATCCTATCTATGGCGGAATGTCAGTACATTACGTCGTAACACAAATACACGTTTTCAACTACAAAACCATCCATTGGCACTATTATTCTCCGTGTAATTGCTCAACTTTGGAAATGGAACAATACCATTGCATGGATGCACACAATGCATCAAACTGGCAGACAAATTCTGCATCATGGTAAATACGAAAGATGCTTTGATTGAAAGCATATTTCCAGATTTATAAACTAATAATATTAATCATGCGTGGCTTCGTGGACGAGCTATTTTAGCCGCAAAAAATATCGATGTTGACGCTATTAACTTCAAAATACAACAGTCACTGCCCGGCAATGAGATATTGTTAAAATCGATCGATACTGTTACCGATCCTGACGAAGCAGTCAACTCTACTGTTGAATTTTTGAATTCGCTGGATTTCCCAGGAATGCCACCACATAACTTGCGATTAAAAATTGGCTCACCTATCATTTAGATTCGGAATTTGAATGCACCTAAGCTATGCAACGGCACAAGATCAGTCATAGAAAATTATGGGCAATGTTCTTGAAGCTACAGTTTTGAACGGCAAATTTGAAGGTGAAGTTGTTCTCCTGCCACGAATCCCAATGATCCCTTCAGACTCACCTATT
Organism: Schistocerca piceifrons; assembly: GCF_021461385.2. Lineage (NCBI taxonomy): Eukaryota > Metazoa > Arthropoda > Insecta > Orthoptera > Acrididae > Schistocerca > Schistocerca piceifrons. The sequence continues at coordinate 488,269,366 of NC_060138.1, read as the reverse complement.
CCATTCAGGTGTCTGCAATTTCCAATTCGCTCGGCATTTACCATGACTATTAATAAGTCACAAGGTCAAACAATGTCGATTTGTGGGTTGGACCTACAAAATCCGGTCTTTTCACATGGCCAATTATATGTGGCGTGTTCTAGCGTTGGAAGACCGCCAAGTTTATTCATTTATATTCCTCAGGAATTGACTAAAAATATTGTACATCAACTCACATTAAGATAAAATTAAACAAACATTATTGATTATAACGAATTGTTTTTAGAAAAACTGATGTTATTCCAGAATAAAGTATAATGAAATTATTATATTATTTGTGTTTCATTACATACTTTGTTTAATATCCTAATCGCTTGAAATATCATGCAGGACAACGTCTGTCGGGCCCGCTAGTATATTTATACATGATCAAAAGTGAATGTGCCAATTTTGCTGAAGGCGTAGAGCGACGGAACATGCTTCATAACTTCGTACATGTTGTCTAAGTGCCAACAAAATCAAGATATTGACTGTATAGTGGGGAAAGTGGTGAGGTATAAATCCAGGGAATATAACGATGTGTGTAATGCTGTTTCTAAAGAAACTAAGGCTGCGAATAACGGTTACTTTTATGGAAATTATCAGTGATGTAAAGCTCGAAAGAACACACATCAAATAAAGTTTTGAATCATCCAGATTCCCAGAACTCCTGAAGATAGACGTTGACTGTAGATATCACAGACACAGCCCCTTTGATTGTTCAGAGATGTCACTAAGACCGCCCAGAGACGCAAGCACCTCCTCTGAGGAGTAGGGGGTCCGACAGCCGATCAGTTCCAATCATTCCGCCAGGAAGGAGGTACACGGCTCGTGTTGACTGTAGTTCAGCCAAGGTCAATACCGCGGTTCGATGCGTCCGCATTGTTTCTTTGTGCCAGGAAGGGCTCTCAATAAAGCCAGTGTCTAGGCATCTCGGAGTGAAACAAAGCGATGTTGTTCAGACATGGAGATACAGAGAGACAGGAACTGCCGATGACAAGCCTCTCTCAGGCCTCCCAAGGGCTACTACTGCAGTGGATGACCGCTACCTACGTATTATGGCTCGGAGGATCCATGACAGCAACGCCACCACGTTGAATAATGCTTTTCGTGAAGCCACAAGACGTCATGTTATGACTAAAACTGTGCGCAATAAGCTGCATGATGCGCAGCTTCACTCCAGACGTCCATGCCGAGGTCCATCTTTGCAACCACGACACCATGCAGTGCGGTACAGATGGGCCCAACAACATGCCGAATCGACCGCTTAGTATTGGCATCACGTTTTCTTCAGCGACGAGTGTCGCATATGCCTTCAATCAGACATTCGTCGGAGACATGTTTGGAGGCAACCCGGTCAAATTGAACGCCTTAGACACACCGTCCAGTGCGTGCAGCAAGGTGGAGGTTCACTGCTATTTCGGGGTGGCATTATGAGGGGTTGACGTACGCCGCTGGTGGTCATGGAAGGCGCTGTAACGGCTGTACGATACGTGAATGCCATCCTCCGACAGATAGTGCAACCATATCGGCAGCATATTGGCGAGGCATTCGTCTTCATGGACGACTATTCGCGCTCCCATCCTGCACATCTTGTGAATGATTCCTCCAGGATAACGACATCGCTCGACTAGAGTGGCCAGCATGTTCTCGAGACATGAACCCTATCGAACATGCCTGGGATGGATTGAAAAGGGCTGTTTATGGACGACGTGACCTACCAACCACTCTGAGGGATCTACGCCTAATCGCCGTTGAGGAGTGGGGCAATCTGGACCAACAATGCCTTGATAAACTTGTGGATAGTATGCCGCGACGAATACAGGCATGCATCAATGCAATAGGACGTGCTACTGGGTATTAGAGGTGCCGGTGTGTACAGCAATCTGGACCACCACCTCTGAAGATCTCGCTGTATGGTGATACAACATGCAATGTGTGGTTTTCATGAGCAATAAAAAGGGAGGAAATTATGTTTATGTTGATCTCTATTCCAGTTTTCTGTACAGATTCTGGAACTCTCGGAACCGAGATGATGCAAAACTTTTTTGATGTGTGTATTTAGGGTAAGAAACTGAAGGAATTATCCTGTAACGAAGAAGACTATGTATCAAGATTGCCCCACAATCTCAGAGAAAGGTCCGACGAGTTCGCTCCTATATTTACAGCGGCGCCTTGTTATCCTTGTGTGCTGCTCGAGTCACCACCATCCTTTACAGACGAATTCCGTGCTGCAGAGTCTTGTCCACAGCGGTCGATTGATGGCATACAAGGTGGAACTATCCGAAGAATTACAACACCTGTGAACAGTGTTTCAATGAAACTCAGCTCGGCAAACTGAAGGGCGTCGTAGTCAAAATAAACAATGGCGAGGAAAACCAGGACGGAGGTTTCAATTTAAGCAAGGCTTTTCATAGGATTTTGCAAGCCACCACATCCACTGAAACGCTGTGTGAATGAACGTTCCACGAAGCTCCGTAACATAAGTGATCATCAAACGAACATCAGAGGGTGTGGCCAATGCCTGGAGCCTTAAGTAGATTATAATTAGCGGCGCGACCACAGTAGGTACTTCACAGTACGTTTGGAGGCCAGGTAGGCAGTACGCATAATAACACAGCTCGTAGTTACTGATGAGAACGATTCAGTCGATCGTGGAAACAGCGTGCAGAAAACTGGAATCATCAACTTGGCTGAACACCTGGAAACACATCATTATTCAATCACACCTAGAAAATGGGGGATCGCGCCATGTGATCATCTCATTGTAAGTTCAGAAATGGCTCTCAGCACTATGGGACTTAACATCTAAGGTCATCAGTCCCCGAGAACTTAGACCTAATTAAACCTAACTAACCTAAGGACATCACATACATCCATGCTCGAGGCAGGATTCGAACCTGCGACGGTAGCAGTCGCGCGGTTTCGGACTGAAGCGCCTAGAACCGCTCGGCCACCGTGGCCGGCTCAGTGTAAGTGTTCTATATATATACATGTGAAGACAGTAACTGTTCTCGAAAGAACAGATTATTGTTGTTGACCGTGCAGCTTTTCCCTGGAATAAATGATGACTAACTGAAACCATCAGCTGCCGACAGATGTTGTTGATATACCTCGATGTGGACAGCTGAAAATGTGTGCCCCGACCGGGCCTCGAACCCGGGATCTCCTGCTTACATGGCAGACGCTCTGTCCATCGGAGCCACCGAGGACACAGATGAACAGGGCGACTGCAGGGACTTATCCCTTGCACGCTTCGCGTGAGACTCACATTCCCAACTGTCCACAATTCTACATATGTAATGTACCTTATAGACATTTGCCCATTCACTCATAACTCGCGCACGCTTTGGCGATTCCCGTAAGAGTTTGGGCAACCTGTGCGCATTCGCACATGCGAAGGTCAATGGCTGGGTAGCCTTTAACTTACGGAAATCACCAAAGCGTGCGCGAGTAATGAGTGAATGGGCAAATGTCTATAAGGTACATTACATATGTAGAATTGTGGACAGTCGGGAATGTGAGTCTCACGGGAAGCGTGCAAGGGATAAGTCCCTGCAGTCGCCCTGTTCATCTGTGTCCTCTTTGGCTCAGATGGACAGAGCGTCTGCCATGTAAGCAGGAGATGCCGGGTTCGAGTCCCGGTCGGGGCACACATTTTCAGCTGTCCACATCGAGGTATATCAACAACACCTGTCGGCACCTGAGGGTTTCAGTTAGTCGTTATTTCTTCAATATGTTGCTTAGTTCTGCTGTCACCAGCGATACGATAGTATATGACAATATAGTCACCACATGTCGAGCTGGTGTAGCCGTTAGTGGCTTGCCTCTATGTTTTATATTTTAATATTTTGTTACTAAAGCGTTATCGCTTCATATTTATTTTATACCTGACATGCCAGCTTTAAATTTTTTATTTCTGATGAAGCACTCGTAGAAGTGGCCGAAAGCTAGGTCTAGTTTCAAGATAAAGTAAATGTTAACGGCATTTATTTCCCGAGTAATCTGGTGCGAAGAAATGTTGATACGACAAACCGGCCTTCGGGCAGTGCTAGTATTATTCGGAATTACAGTGTTTTGAAGGTTTCTACGGTCGGTATCATCCAAGGGAATTCAGTAGATCCTGCAGAACAAAAAAAGAATAAAATGTAAAAATTAAGAACTGATATAAGAATGAAATCTAAGAATTAAAAAGTGATACAGGAATAAAGTATGAGAATATGGGAATTTAATAATCAAACGTAGCCCCTGAAAATACCATAACACATGTGTTATATATTAAGTGCGTGACACATATTACAAAAGCCAGTTTTAATTTTACAGTTAATATAACGAACTCGTTTCCCCAAACTTGATAAGAAACGTTCATGTAGTAACCCTATACGAACATGGGTAGATAACTGAAAAATAAATAAAATAAAAAAACAGTAATCGTGTTTCAACCAAAGGGAGAAAAAGTGACAGGCTGTGCCACCAGGTTGTCGCATGCTAAAAGGTTCCTTCTACGTTACGTCGAAAACATCGGCGGCCGTTTTCCCAGAAACGGTCGAGTATCTACGCATAATCCAAGATACGTGTTGGCTTATTTTGACTCCTCTTCCAGTAGGCGAAGTTCCTGGTACATCGGGTTATGGCATTTGCCGTGTTCTCCTCGTTAAGAGGGACTGACTGCCTGAGCGTCGCAGCAGCGACGAGCGTCGAGTGATGGGATGAATGTAGCGGTCGGTGTAGTCCCATTAGAGTGGTGGGGGATTAGGAGCCGTTTCCTGCCGTGTAGATGTAATGCAGGTGGCGTGCTGCCCGGCGCCCGCGGACCCGTCGCGTCCAGGATTATCCGGTGCCCTCTGCTGCTGCTGCTGCTGCCGCTGCTGTTGCGTGTCGCCTGATGCACAAGGCGTGTCGCGTCCGCAGCTCAGCGGGCTACGCCAGACGCCACTCCCAGCCGGGGGAGCCGAGCTGCCGCTGCTAGCCAAAGCTCGCACCTCACCTTGCAGCAAAACGTTACCTGTGATTTCTTAACTTTATATGTTGCATTTCTTAGTTCGCAGTACCAACATACCAGTTTCAGACTCGCCACATGAAAATAGTCAGGTTGTAACATGAACTACACATATGTTGTTGTTGTTGTGGTCTACAGTCCTGAGACTGGTTTGATGCAGCTCTCCGTGCTACTCTATCCTGTGCAAGCTTCTTCATCTCACAATACCTAATGCAACCTACATCCTTCTGAATTTGTTTAGTGTATTAATCTCTTGGTCTCACTCTACAATTTTTACCCTCCGTGCTGCCCTCCAATACTACATTGGTGATCCCCTGATGCCTCAGAATATGCCCCACAAACCGATCCCTTCTTCTAGTCAAGTTGTGCTACAAACTCCTCTTCTCCCCAATTCTATTCAATACCTCCTCATTAGTTATGTGATCTACCCACCTAATTTTCAGCATTCCTCTGCAGCACCACATTTCGAAAGCTTCTATTCTCTTCTTGTCTAAACTATTTATCGTCCATGTTTCACTTCCATACATGGCTACACTCCATACAAATACTTTCATAAACGACTTCCTGGCACTTAAATCTATACTCGATGTTAACAAATTTTTCTTCTTCAGAAACGCTTCCCTTGCCATTGCCAGTATACATTTTATATCCTCTCTACTTCGACCATCATCAGTTATTTCGCTCCCCAAATAGCAAAACTCCTTTACTACTTTAAGTGTCTCATTTACTAATCTAATTCCCTCAGCATCACCCGACTTAATTCGACTACATTCCATTATCCCCGTTTTGCTTTGCAGTCATGGTAGAAACTAAAATCCCCATATGCTGACAAGATACAGTTACGTGCGTTCATTCGTTTGATGAATTCGAACAGACACCGTGATGCAACAAACCAAACTGAATATGTTGTAGTGTACAACAATAATGTCCTATCGTATGTCACAGCGATTGGGCCGGGGGGACATGTCCAATGTGGTAGGACAAGTGGGAGTGACGCAGAATTAAGTCGAAGTGACGCAAGGAGCCACAGGGAGCGCCAAGCTGAAAGGAGCGCCAGAGGCGTCAAGTGCAAAATTTGCATTCAGGATAATGATAGCAGGGTAAGCAATAGCGAAACATGACACGGAGAAATAATTCACTAATAGAAGCAAACACGTTCCAATAAACATGACCTGAAAATCGCATATTTGACATTAATTACGGAAGTGAGGTGACATTAGAGTGCTGAATTGTCATGGATTTTATAGATATATTTCAAATGTAAACGTTTCAGTCCCCATTTAATTGCGCTCACACGTCACCCAAGGCTCACCTTAACACGTAATACTACTTAAGAATATGACAAGTCGTCCTGGAGTGTCATTATTAATTTTAGAAAACTGAAGGGGGAAAGAATGTTATTTTGTTACTAAACCATTGTAAATTGTACTAGTCCAAATATTATTCAGTGAAGTCATACTTATGCACTAGTTAATTATGATTATATGGTTTACAGTGTCACATCACATACAAAACAACTGCAAGATCTTCTGTTTTACATGATATACTAAAAACATTGGAATGGCGGGAACAGCGAAGTGGTAGTAACTGCAATTTCACGAGGGATTAATAATCTATGGTTAACAGAATACTTTTCTTTCGCATCACACACAAATCTGCAGTCACAAAAACTTGAATCATGTTTATCAATTTTAAACTAATTTTACGACAAATTTTGTGAAATTTAAGTCTTTACTGGAGAGTTTTCTCCATACGTAACTCATAGCTTACCCAAAGTGCCTCATCTTTAACATTTCCGTAAAAAAATTGTATGATTTTTTTGTATTACTGTCTCACCTTTACCGATGGCAAATGAAATTATTTCTTAGTTACAGGTACAGAATTACTAACTTCCTTTATTGAACTAAAACACACGAAATGCTACATATTTTATTTCTTTCCGTTCAGTTGAATAGATAGCAAACTTCTGTTGGTCTAAAGGAATACAATAGGTCAAATTCTTCCTGCTTACATTAAAAGCTTTTAAACATGTATTGGATCACGTTAAACAAAAATTCTTTCTGTTTGTAATATTTAGCACCGGAATAATATTCACTAATTGATTTCTTTTACAGAAGTCTATCTATGTAGTTCCTATTTTAGATGATCATTTCTTTAGATTTATATTGTAAAGTCTAAAAAAGAAAAAGGTCACTAATATCTGATCGGGGGAGGGGTAGGATTTTGTGTTTGCTTGTGGGGGGGGGGGGGGGGGAGCGGATGAGGGGAAGTGAAGGGGCTTGGGGTGTCGCCAAATGATGTGTCGTTTGCGTAGAGAAATGTTCTCGAAACCAGTACTGACTGGCAGACCATCACACCGTCTATCTGTGAATAGCCGAGAATCGCAAGAGAAGCGGAGGCTCTGACACTCATAGACCGGAGTATCACAATCGAGACGATCGAGATATGAGTGAAAATTGCTGACAGATTAGTGTCAACATCTGGCTTGATATTTTGAACAAGGCAATGACGGCTGACCGTTGCGTTCCACGGCTGCTCATACCAATTAAAAAATCCGGTCGTGCCGAGGCAGCAACACAAATCTTCCAGCTTTGTCTGACCATTTCAGAAGACTTTTTTTACCCGCCACTGACGAGCGATGGTTGCATCAATATGATCCAGAGACAAAGGGGCAAAGTGCCCACTGGAAACGTGTGCCTTCGCTACAACGAAGAACGGCAAACAACCAGTCATCGTTGGGAGAGAAATTGCGGTTACTTTGGACTGCCATGGTGTGGTGCAAACAGTTACGCCCGTAAGTCGTCACAGAGCACACTCGGAAATCTTCTGATGAAGGAACTAAGACGGAGCATCGCAAGAACGTGGCCAAGCGAGTGTTTCTGCTACGTGACAACACCCTAGCTCCATTTGCGCAGAGCACAGTCGTACAGGCTGCGTCTTTCGGCTATCAAATTTTTCCTCACTTCCACATTATCTTGAATTGGTCCTCAGTGACTTCTCCATGTTTCCTCCCATGACGGGCATGTCAGACGTTTATAGAACGATGACCATAGAATTTTCAAGGTGAAACTTTTCCTGACCAGTGAGTCGTACCTACTCCCTCTCCTTTCGGCTAATAGGAAAAACACTAATTTACTAGGAAGAGTAACGCGTTTGGCTAATTTCCATATAGATATCACTCTCCAATATACATTTACTTTCATATGCGCAAATAGCATCAATACCCAATCGAGAAACAGTTATCAAAGTTCGTTGAAATGTAATACAGTTACCTTGTAATACTTTAAACCTTAACGGCAATAATCAAAAATTCAGTAAAATATTTAGTTAGATGTAACTATTAATATCTTGAATAAGATAGTTTTGGATATTACGCTCCATCACTATAAAACATTAAAGCACCTGATAACGACCGCTGCAAAGTCAGCCGAAACGTCGGCAGTACAGTTGCTTTAGTGTTTCATAACAGCGCGGCCTAACCCCAAAATAATTTCATTCATAGTAACACTGGTCGTGGAAGGCTTCAAACTTATAACTCTTAAAATCTTTAAAAGCTCAAATTGGTTTAGGACACCAAATAACTTCAAAAATGTCAAAATTGTCCCAGATCTCCAAATAAACAAATGTGAACAAATTCGACCACTGCCATTTATGATGTACTGTCAAATACGATGAGCATACCGTCAATAGTATAAGTTTCCTAATTCATTTCTAACCGAGGCAATGGTATTGTAAATTTGCTGTTTCTATTCACCCTCGCAGGAGGTGCCTACAAATCTACACATCTGATGTTTCATCTAAGCATTAACATTTAATATTATGTAAATGGTGGGCGGAGGGAGGTGAAAGGAAAGGAAAGGAACTGATGAGATCAGCTGCATCAGGAGCAGATGCGGAATCGGCAGGGCCGTGTAAAGATGTATGCTGGATCTGGACTCGAACTTCACATCTTTTGCTTACTAGGCAATGGTATTAACCGCTGCGCCATCCACACGTACTGTTTAGTGGAAATGTATGGAGTGTCCCAGCCAACTCACAATTCCACCAAGCGCTACCTATCCGCAATCCCCAATCCATGACATTCACGCTCACTAATTTTAGATTCCCGATGGAGGTCGAATGATACTACGCATCTGTAGGTTGTGGATTCACTGTCTATCGAGGCGTATGTCCGAAAGAACAGACACCACGCATTCATACGATGGTTGTTCGGAAAGTAAGGTAACATCGGTCGCGAAATGGAAACCACAGTGAAAATCAAAACTGTTTTCTTTGCGCATTTAGCTACATCTTCCAGGTACTTCTCTACATAGTCGCCGCTCCGACTTAGACATTTGTCGGAGTTTTATGCCAAATTTCCAACACCATCGTCATAGAATTCAGCCGCCTGGGATTTCCGATAATTCTCTACGCTGATCTATAGCGCGTAGCCTGCGCCCAGGTATTGTCTTCGTATCCAGCGTTCCACGTGAAGAGAAATGATACTCAGGACGAGCCAATTAGGGCTGTGTTGTGGATGATCGAACACTTCCGATCGAAAATGCTGCAGGAGCGTCCTGACTGCCCCTGCAGAGTGCAGCTGAGAATTGCCATGAAGAAGGAAGTCCGTGGCAGTTGTGTTAGGTGGGCTGCATTCATTAAGGCGAAGCCTCTCAGCGGGCCCTCCTACTTTGATGGAGACATCGTTGTTCTAGGCACCTTTACTCGCTCACAGTGCCCTCACAAATGAAAAGAACGTCTTGATGCGATCGACGGGCATACAGAGACACTGCCCAAAACGTCTGTGAAAAGCCTCGTCAGATTTTCACAGTGGTTTCCATTTCGCGACCGATCGTTTCTCACTTTCCGAGTAGCCATCGTATAATTAACATTTAAATCACTCAGTACTTATTGGCTAAAGCCTACTTAACATAATAGCTTACAAACTACAGTAAAAAACACGTGTATTTAACACTGCCCCTGAGAGGTACCCTTCCCTTCCCTTCCCTTTTTTCTTTTTTTTTTTTTTTTTAAAAAAAGGTTGTTAAATAAACAGTGCTCCCACGCAGTGCCACACAGCTGGACGTGCAGCTCAAAACGTGACCAAGGGCGAATGCATTCAGTAAATTGGAGAGGACCTAGTGTTCAGTCAAATATGTTATGCAAAATAACAATTATGCACAAATAACTCCAGTCGTTTGGGGTACATCCCAGACCGAGAGCAAGGCTGCGAACGACAGGTAGTCAGGCAAACCGAGTGTCTTACCTGTGGTATGGATACATCACAACTCTAATGGCAACAGTTAACGTTCGTTATTCGGAATAGAGTTTGGGACACTGATCTCGCTTGATGAGACCAGACTGCATTAAGTGTTCAGTATCTTGCAATTTGTACCCGCAGAACACACAACATGCCCCAGATTAGTCAAGACAATTTGCCACAGTAAGTTCTGGCCTCCACAATATCTTGCTCGGGCTTCGAATATCAGTCAGTATGCAGGTGATTACAATTCTAATTTTGCTATTTGAACTAGTGTGGTCGGAATACTATTTACCGTATTTATACCCAGCTCTGTAGGAACGATGTTCAGACTGTGCACTGTAGATTTACATTGTTACTCGTGTCCTCCTGCTTATCTGACGGCCGGGTTGGAGATTTTCTCCACTCGTGGACTGGATGTTGTCATCATCATTTCATCCTCATCACCGGCGTGCAAGTCGCCCAATGCGTCGACCAAGAGAAGACTTGCACTCGGCGGCCGAACTTCCCGGATGGGCCTCCCTGCCAAAAATGCCACACGCTCATTTTATTTATTTATTTATTTATTTATATTGCTGCTCGTGTTAGTATCTTGTCTTTAGGCACCGGTTCCAGTATTGACGTAGAATTGAAACAGAAACACTAGTGTGAATTACAATTGCAGACAGTCAACGTGAGATTGGACAAGGTAAGTAAGAGTTTACCCGTAAAGCTGATTAAAAAGGAAACATCAGCAATAGTACTCTTCCGGAGCATCGACACGAAATGAATAAGGAGAGTTCCTCTTTCTGTAGTGGGGTTGAAGAATATGATGTGGAAGTCCGAATTAACTGGCGATTTGGGACTTTCTATTGGGAGAGGCCGACACTCAATTGGGCCACAAATTGTTTAAGAAGTTTTTGTTGTCTTGCGTGAGAATGCTGGATGCAATCTTCAAGCAGTGTACAAGCTGTGCCACGTCAGCTGAACATTACATGGTCCACCTTTCAAAAATTGCTGTTGTAACGCTGTTTTAAAAAGAACGGTTTATACTACTTTCTAATGCTTACATGAAAGTGTAACGTTCTTTTTAAAAAATAAAAGCTTTTAGATTACGTTGAATGAATGTTTGAACTGTGGACTGGATACAAAACTCGAATTATCGTGTAGCGCGTTGTAAGTGCAAGTAGTGTGCTAACTCTGTGTTATTGTTAGCAAAACGTTTATGCGAAGAGTTTGGGCACTGTACCTCCCAACAGCAATATGGAAATACAGTCAGTGCCAAATACATTCAGCCCCTTAGGCACTGAATCCTCTGGCCCTGTTCAATACTGATAACTTTGGTCCCTGTGAATATAACAAATAAATTAAATTGTCTTATCTCAAAAGAAGCAAATTTGGAATGCGATATATTCTGGCCTCTGACGAAAAAATATGCTAGCTACAGGCTCAGCGGTGTGCACTGCTGGACGTAATACTTTGAAATGTACATTTTGGCTGGTAAATGAAAATATTAGAGAAAAATCCAACTTCTTAGAAAAATACATGACCAGGAAAGGGAGGCAGTATTGATTGTAATGAATTACTAACATTGATTTTTTAAACAAAATTATATTGCAAGTTAAGTTCATCTTTTCAAAACATTTGACAATTGAATTTGGTCAGAAAAATACATCATATTTGTTAATTGATTCACGAATAATGAGAGTCTTACAGAAAGTATTAGTTAACCTCACTAAACCAGCATAAAATACAAATTATATATTTGGGTATAACTCTATTAAAACATCTTAGAAACATAACAAAATTGAAATATATAACTAGCCTTTTTTATCAAATCAGTTTACAAACATTCTGGGGTTACTGAACAACTGACAATTATCACCCAGCTCATCTATACTAGCACTCTGTCAAAACGAAAGTCATAATCATTTAACATCTTAACCTTGATTGCGTGAAGACTTCTGCATACTTTTTCTCGTAATTCCTACTTTAATCTAACAGCACGCCACTCCATCGTCTTTCGCTCACCTACAACTGTGGGCCCATCGCTCTCTTACTCTAGCACTACCGTCTCAGACCAGAAGCAGTGTATTTGACTCTGCGGTCGTGCACTGCCAGCGGTCCACATTATAAAGCTTATTAGAGACATAGAGCGCTTACAGTATCATTGTTTCAGTTTAGGGTATTTATACATTAATATTCATATCATATTTTTGCGCCACAGACAAATGTGCCCCAGTAGACTCCTTTACTGTAAACAGTTGTGAAAGGGTATCCGCACAAAATTGCAGGCTGTCAAGGGTGTTGAGTAATGTTTGATACCTGGCGCGTAAAACTCTCACGCAATGACCAAATGTGACTCTCTCATTGCGGAAATTAAAATATGTTTTTTTCAATGTTTTATTCGTTATTACTCCTCTGCATGTCTTTATAAATGGATCGATGTCCTACGGCCACTCCTTTTTCATAGTGGCCCTCTTCAGTAGCAAATGTTTGCTTATAGCCACCGTGACGAAAGAGAAATTCCGGTGTCAGCTGCAATTAGGCACTGAAACAAATTCAATGTCTGCAAGTGAAAATTTGTGGCAGATCAGTACTCGAACCCGTATTTGCCGCATATCGGGAGTGGTCACCCTACTCACTCCGTCTACGTTCTCATCAAACACAAATTTTCAATGTCGCACACTACATTATCCTCACTGTTCGCAGCCTCACCTGATTCCCGGAAGAGGTCAACCAAACAGTCCATCCGCATTGAAGGTATCATTATTTGCCCTCTTGATGCATATACACTGCCGGAAAAATATTAGTACATCTGGAAAGAGGATGCCGATTTTAATCCGATGATGGCATATACCACCTGGGAAATAGTAGATGTAGTGATAACGGTTTCAGCATCGTCCGCCAACAGCGAGCTTAGAGGCATAGCTACCAGAGAGCAATATATATCTACCCTTTAATAGGAAATGCTAACAGCCGGAAGGCTAAATGTGGTGCGAAAGTGTGAAGCAAGCAGGTAATCATGCAGCTCGCGATTCCAGTAGCCAACAGAGAAATCTCGAAAGGGATCAAATTGTGGCCTTCCGAACGGCGAGATGGTCCTTCTGGAGACCTGCCACACAAGTTGGACATGCTGCGTCAGTTGTGTAACGATGTTGGAATCAGTGGTCACGTGAACAAATGGTTCAAATGGCTCTGAGCACTTAGGGGCTTAACATCTGAGGTCATCAGTCCCCTAGAACTGAGAACTACTTAAACCTAACTAATCTAAGGACATCACACACAACCATGCCCGATGCAGGATTTGAACCCGCGACCGTAGCGGTCACGCGGTTCCAGACTGAAGCGCCTAGAACCGCTCGGTCACACCGGCCGCCGATCACGTGAACATTCGCACGCTTGAAGACCAGGTGCTGGACGTCCACGCAGCACAAGGTCGCCGTAACCAGCAGTGGCAGATCGTACAGCTACCACAGCACAGATAAGAGGGCGTGTGAACCCAGACATGTCAACAGGAACTGTCGCCAACTGGTTATTAGCAATGGGACTACAGGCACGAGCATCTCTACATCTTCCACTCACGCCGCATCATCGACGGGCACGACTCGCCTTGTGCCGTCTGAGGATTACTTGAAAGTTGAAATGACGCGTCATTGTCTTCAGTGATGAAAGCAGATTCTGCCTAGATGCAAGTGACGGTCTTTTCGCATACGATGTAGACCTGGTGAGAGCTGTCTCGTAGAGTGTATTCGCCCAAGATGCACGTTGCTGCACCGAATGGCGACGGTACTTCTTCTCTCCCACCTCTCTTTCCTTTCTTTCCTTCCGTGTAGTGGCCCTAGCAGCAAGTGTGTGACAGACAGAGCGCTCGCGCTCTCGTCGTCTTCGGTGGGTTGAAGTATCCGTTCGGAATCTTACACAATGTGATAAAAAGTATCCGGACAACTAGCTAAAAATGACTTACAAGTTTGTGGCGTCCTCCATTGGTAATGCTGGAATTCAGTATGGTGTTGGCCCACTCTTAGTCTTGATGACAGCTTCCACTCTCGCAGGCATACGTTCTGTCAGATGCTGGAAGGATTCCTGGAGAATGGCAGCCCATTCTTCAGGGAGTGCTGCACTGAGGAGAGGTATCGATGTCGGTCGGTGATGCCTGGCAAGAAGTCGGCGATCGAAAACGTTCCAAAGGTTTTCTGTAGAATTCATGTCAGGACTCTGTGCACGCCAGCCCATTAGAGGGATGTTATTATCGTGGAACAACTCCACCACAGGCCGTGCATTATGAACAGATTCTCGACCGTTTTGAAAGATCCAATCACCATCCCCGAATTGCTCTTCAACAGTGGGAAGCAAGAAAGTGCTTAAAACATCAATGTAGGCCTGTGCTGTGATACTGCAACGCAAAGCAACAAGGGGTGCAAGCCTGCTCCATGAAAAACACCACCACACAATAACACCACGGTCTCCGAATTTTACTGTTTTCCCTAGACACGCTGGCAGATGATGTTCACCGCTCATTCGCCATACCCACACCTTGCCATCGGACCACCACATTGTATACTGTGATTTGTCACTCAAAACAACGTTTCACCACTGTTCAATCGTCCAGTGTTTACGCTCTTTACACTAAGCGAGACGTCGTTTGGCATTTACAAGTGTGGCTTCTGAGCAGCCGTTCGACCATGAAATCCTAGTTTTTTCACCTCCCGCCTAAATGTCATAGTACTTGCAGTGGATCCTGATGCAATGTGGAATTACTGTGTGATGGTTTGGAAAGATGTCTGCCTACTATACATTACGTCCCTCTTCAACTGTCGGCGGTCTCTTGTCAGTCAACAGACGAGGTCGGCCTGTACGCTTTTGCGCTGCACGTGTCCCTTTACGTTTCCACTTCACTATCACATCGGAAACAGTGGATCTAGGGATGTTTAGGAATGTGAAAATCTTGCGTATATATGACACAAGTAACACTCAATCACGTGACCACGTTCGAAGTCCGTGAGTTCCGCGGAGCGCTCCATTCTGCTCTCTCACGATGTCTAATGACTACTGACGTCGCTGATATGTAGAACCTGGCAGCAGGTGGTAGGAAATTGCACCTAATATGAAAAACGTATATTTTTTTTTTGGAGGGGGGGGGTCCGGATACTTTTGATGACATAGTGTATCAAATAGCGCACTGTTAATCTGTCCTGCGAGCGTTCAGACTGAGCAGAAACGGTTGGGGTGTGCCATTTTATAATGCTCAATGGGAACATTCGTATTTGTTTGTAAAGTCTGATGGGAAAGCAGTGTGCTTAGTACACCACACTACCAGAAATACCAAAGCATCGACAATGCACCCTCACTACAGAAATAAACATTCCTCAACTCACGAGGAGATTGTTGGACCGTACAGTAGCGAACTGATGACTAAATTAAAATCAGAACTGCCACAACCGGAACAGGTAGACCTTATCTAATGCTATTTATTCTAAAAGAAAAACGAAAATGTAATTTTTTCTACTTGTACTCATTTCTATAGAAATCTGCGGTATTTCTCTTTAGATTTTATTGTTAAACTAAATTCTGATATGCTTTGTGTGGTAAGATTTTAAAGTGAACTTTTGTTGTTGCTGCCCTGCAGACATTTGAGCTGAACTGCACATCGGAAAGCACAGTTCGGGCAAGCTATATTGTTGCTCCGAAAGTTGCAAAAAGTGGAAAACTTTCAAGGACGCTCAATTTGTAAAATAATGTTTCTTAGAATGCTCGGGGGTAATATGCCCGACTGTAGTGGCCCAGTTTGAGGCGTTAGGCTTCTCTGATCGTAAAATTTCTCCAGGAGTGCAAGAAACTGGTGCGGAGTTAAAGGAGCAGATGCTCAATAAATGTCATAACTTTGCAAGAGTATTCGATTGCCCACGGTGAGAGCAGTGACAATCGTTACAATTTTCGTAAGGGGTGTCGAAAAAGATTTCAGTGTTACCGACGAACCATCGCATGTTAATTCTTTGAAATGTTCCACAACCAACGAGATATTTTCCTGGCTGTAAAGGAGGTTTTGAACGATACGCAATTGTTACTCGAGCGCCAACACAGCACTGCAATGGACTGGGCCCCTGTATGTTGTCGGAAGTCGTAGGTTCTGTAGCGCGTATAGATCAGGAAGTGTGCGATGCCGGGGTTCCCTCAGTTTTGACAACACATGCCTTTTACGTCAGGAACAGCTACGAGCAAAAGTTTTCCACAAGTGTAAGTCCATCATGGATAAAGTAGCAAAAATTATGAATTTTTGTAAAATGCAAGGTTTGAATCATCGCGAATTTAAAGGATTTTTGGAGGGTGTCGAATCAGTTCTCGAAGAAATTCCTTTATATTGTGCCACACATGATTAAGCTGCTCAAAATCACTTTCAGTCTTTTTCGATTTGAGACAAGAAATAGCTCTGTTCACTGGTACGAGAGGTTCTCCACATTCAGACACGGATGAAGAGTAAGGGATCGCTGACCCGGCTTTCATGAAAGATATCTAGGGGTTGAATAACACTTAGGCAGTTCCTTGTTCTATTGTTTTTTAGTTGTATGAACTACATTTCGGCTTATTAGGCCATCTTCAGATAACTACTGGCTATTGTTTACAAGGAGCTTGTGTTTTTACGAACCAAACATTCTGGACTGTTTGGTTCGTAAGAACACAAGCTCCTTTTAAACAATAGCCAGCAGTTATCTGAAGATGGTGTAATAAGCCAAAAACTAGTTCATACAAATGAAAAACAGTAGAACAAAAAATCGCCTAAGTGTTATTCAACTCTCAATATGGAAACGTCCTATCAAGAAGCGACGGAAGAATCCATAAATAACATTTAGGAGTATTTACACGATTTAAATATCTCGTTGCTACATAAAAATAAATTAATAGGTACTATGTGTGACAGTGAAAGGAGTTTGAAATTGAAACTTTTGATTATTAAAAGTCAGCATCAAGAAAAAATTTCTACAGATTTCCATCTCTAGCACTTATGAACACATCAGTGAGAACACAAAAGCGTTACGGGTCACCGCAAAAAAGAATTTGAAGATAGGTTTGAACAAAAAAAAAAAAAAAAAAGACAAGTAAAACCTGCACTCAGAGTTTTCATGACGCCAATTTGGTGCATCTAGAGGATACCCCCATCAAGTCTCCACGTTGAGCTGATAAAACTATAGTGTGATTCAGTTTTGACAGACCGCTATTACCATTACAATGGTGATTTCATTTCCTTTTATAAAGGCACTGATCAACAAGAATCCCTGAGGACTCATGCCCTTACCCTGAAATTAGTTGTTATGATCGGGACAACGTTCGTTCGGGAACAAATGCTTTCTGTTATGACTATTAACAAAACAAAGACAAGGTCAAGTTCGTCCGAGGCTTCGTTGGAAGCTATACCTCGAATTACAACTGCCAAAACGATTGTCTCAAATATCGAAAAATTGATGGCTTCAAAGTGCTGCCAAAGATAAACAAAGAATGTTGTAAGTTGTTAGTGCTAAATAATGGGCACAATAAAACCAGTCTTTCTTTCTGCACACAAAATTGCTACTATTATTATTATTGGTATTCGTTTTAATAGCGCTGTGCCGCCTGACGCCCTGATTTGCGCCCCCGTCCCCAAACATCAACACGACTCTTGCCTCGCCGAGCAACACGTTCCTCTCCTACCACTGCCACAGCAGAGCTGTGTCTGCCTCCCGCAAGTACCCCCACCCAACCAGCGCTACAGCAGACCACCGGTGCTTGCGAAGCACCTGAATGGACGCGGCCTGAGCTAATATCTCGTCTCACACCTGAATTCACCAGTAGGCAGCATTTCAGCTGAAGAAATGTTGGTTCAGCTCAGGTAGTCGTATTACATACGGGGATAAATCATCTGCCGGTTCTGTCTTCACAAAGTTTATGCCCTTTGTTCCCTTGGTTACATCTGCATCTCATACTGTTCGGTTATTTTTAAGGATTATCTTGGTTAGTCTTTTATTTTCCGTTATATTCACCCGTTCCTTCCAGCTGTCTCTGTATTCAGTTATTTCCTGGTCAAAGGTAAGCGCATTCATCTCATTTCGGAAATCGTTATTTATCAGAGCTCTTCTTGCGCAGCCCTTTACTTTTCTTAAGAACTTCAAATCTTCTGCTTAAATTTTGCTATCTTATTTTTTTTTTTTATACACGGTCCAGTCACATTAATGTGATCACAGCCTATGTTCGAAGCTATCATTCTATAACCAATCTCAGAAGGCAGCTGTAGCAATGGAAAGTATATAAAGAGTAACAGGGGAATGCAGGAAACAGTGCAGTCGTTATCGAAATTTGGAACCATGCGATTTATCTGACGTGCAAGAGGGTATGATCATAGGATTTCGGGCCAAAAGCCAAAGCATTTCCGAAACGGCTCTGTTTGAAAGCCGTCTGCGTGCCGCCCTGGTTAAAGTATGCCGTGAGTGGCAAAATGGCGCTCGCGTTGATGCCTTGGTAGGTTGGCATCGCGTAATTGGGATAGTGGCATCTCGTTTTCTTCTTCTGTTTACTGTCGCCACAACGTTTGCTAGCCTCGTCTGTTTTCGAGTGGCAGCAGCAGCGTTTATCGATATCTAGTACCTGTACTATCTTTGGAAGGATGTGAAGTGTTTTCCAGGTCGGGTGTATTGGGAGTTCGGTTGGGACGGATCAGAGAGAGGTCCGGCAGCATGAGGACATGCCGGGATCACGGGCGGGATGCAGGAATTGCCGGATCGAGGGGTTGAAGTTGCTAGGGCCACAACCTCGTTGTCCACCGCACCCAAGACGTTGAGTTAATTGAACATTAATCCAGTAGTGAAACCTCCACTATTTTGTGAACACGTGCGTTGCTACTTGCAGGGTCACCGTGAGACGAACAGCAACAAGTGGAGCGTGTCGAGTTGGCGGAATCTGTTAGCTGTCTTCTACTGCCTGTTATTAGTTTTGAATTTTGTGTTATTATTTGTGAAGTGCAACCAGCGGTATTTTACTGCCTAGTGGCCGCTAACGCCCCAGTTACGTGTCCTGGAGGTTAGCGTATTTTTCCGGCAGTGTACTTTTCCTCGTCTTGCCGATGCTGCCTGGCATGACATGTAGTTCGACAGCCTTCTTGATTGCGGTGTGAATTGTGGTTTTTTGTCTACCTTGGTTGTAGTGGTTCCTTATGCTTTTCGATGTTTTAAAAACCGGATTCTGAAGATGCAGTGCTATCTGTCACTTCGTCCTCGCTTCAATTATTCCGTTGTTGTAATGGTTATCACACGTTAGGTTGATTTGGTAAGAGCACTGATTGGCGTTTGAACTCTACCTGGTTTGACTTGCCATCCTGTTAGGTGAGCATAACTCTTGGCTGCCTGTCACACCGCTTACGCAGCTGTAGTGACATTTGTCAGGTCGATCCTTGGAGCTCTGTCTGTGGATCACTCCCTTATTTATTTGGTCTGATTGTGTCAATTGCTGGGTGTTGTGTGATGTCCTTAGGTTAGTTAGGTTTAAGTAGTTCTAAGTTATAGGGGACTGATGACCATAGATGTTAAGTCCCATAGTGCTCAGAGCCATTTGAACCATTTTGTCAATTGCTTGAAAATAATATAATTTTTTAAATTATTCCTATTGTTTGTGGCCTTCAGCCGACAAATAATTTTAATTCTTCTTAATAAGGCTTTCAACCGTCAGTGTAGCTTGTGTTACAGTCAATTTTTTTTTAAAAAATGAGTTTTAAAAAATTTATTTCCTTAAATAAAGTGTATGTGTTTACTGTGCTACCAACGGTAACTGATTAGGCCCCATTCACACCTTTTCCTGCTTTCCCTAATCCCCACGTTTCAGGCGGTAACAAAAACCGGCGCCGAGTCAACCTCGGTGCACAGCGCACCTTAAATGACAGGAGTGAACGACAGCTGAGGAGATGTGTACGGTCGAATGCACGTGCCAGTTTCGAGCAACTGACCTCCCAGATAAGCCAAGGTGCTATCCAAAATCTCCCCTCAACGACCGTTTAAGGAACGTTGGTGTGTATGAGCCTCCACAACAGCCACGTGGTTCATGCTCCTAAACTGACTTTCCTGTTCATCGGCGCGAAGAATGGAATTTGCACACCAGTACCGCAACTAGAAGGTGCACCTGTGGTTTAGGGGTAGCGTCGTTGATTAAGAATCAAAGTGTCTCCGGTCCAGGGTTCCAAACCTGCCACCGCTTACACTTTGATTAATAAAGAGTATGTGGGGACAAAGACTTCCGGCATAAGATGCCACCCTCATCCTGTCAAAGGCGTTGTCAAGCAATGCGGAGCAGAGTTTCAGGGCACTCTTTTGTCTTTGGGATTGGAAACTGTCCCTAAAGGCAGAAGAGTAAGCAATGATCAACGGCATGAGGATGCAGAGGCAATGGAAACCACTGCATTAAAGACACATAAAGTGCATCCACAGGACATGTGGAAACTGAAAAACTGTAATGGTGACCTCACCATCGGCAAAATATTCCACAACAGTCCCACATTCGGATCTCTGGGAGGGGACTACCAAGTGGGAGGTGACCATGAGAAAAACGAATAAGCAAATAAAGGATAATGTTCTGCGAGGCGGGACCTGGAATGCCAGAAGCTGGAACGAGGTAAGAAAGCTACAAAATCTGAAAAGGGAAATGCAAACGCTGAATCTAGATATGGTAGACGTCAGTGAAGTGAAACAAAAAAGAACGCAATGGTTTCTGGTCATATGAGAATAGGGTAACATCAGCAGCAGCGACAAATGATATGACGGGAGTAGGATTCGTTCTGTATAGAAAGGTAGAACAGAAAGTGTGTTACTGTTAAAAGTTCAGTGATAGAGTTGTTCTTACCTGAATGGACAGCAAACCAACACCAACAACTGTAGTGCAGCTATAGATGCCGACGTCGTGAGCTGAAGACGAAGAGACAGAGAAAGCATGTGAGGGTATTAAAAGGGTAATACAGTATGTATAGGGACATTAAAATTTAATAGTCGTGGGGGACTGCAAAGCAGTTGTAAGGGAAGGAGTAGAAATAATGGTTACAGAAGAATATGGGGCAAGGAATAAAAGAGGAGAAACAATAATTGAGTTCTGTAATGAATTTCAGTTAACAATAGCGAGTAATCTGTTCAAGAATGACTGAGGAGAAAATATACTTGAAAAAGGCCGGTTGATACTGGGAGATTTCAGTTAGATTACATCATGATCAGACAGAGATTCCGACTACTGTATTGTAAAGTGTACCCAGGAGCAGATATACATTCAGACGTAGCAGTGATGAAGAGTAGCCTGAAGTTTAAGGGATTAGTCGGGAAGAGCCAATACGCAAAGAAGTTGGATATGGAAGTACTAAGGAATGAAGGAATGACTAGATACCCTTGAACTTCCCTAAGGTTATAAACACAACAAGAAGAATTAGTTCAGTAGGCAGTACAGCTGAAGAAGAATGGACATTTCTAAAAAGGGCAATCACAAAATTTGGGAAGAAAAACATAGGTAGACCTGCGAAGAAACCATGGGTAACACGAGAAGCACTTCATTCGATCGATGAAAGAAGGAAGTACAAAAATTGATATGTCTGCGTAAGCAGAAGAAACTAACGATCAAAGTCCGAAAACAATTTATTGGACTGTTCCATTAACCAAAACAAATTCTCCAAGAATAACACCAACACAAAACAGTGATCCATCTTCGAATCACAACTACATACAAGAATAATATAGAAAACAACTGAAATAATTTCCTACTAGTCTCCACCAGAGACTTCTCCGATATACCAAGCCTAATCCAGAGATCAGCGAGAAGATCCAAGCCAGGCTGCTGGGGCGGCAGCTATCCACGTCTGCTGGCGGTCGATGAACTGCCGATGTGCGACCGAGCGCCGGCCTTTACAGCGCTTCAGCAGATGAGTACCTCAGAACTATTTTCCATCACGTGGTTTGACGTGTGAAAATAGTTCCGGGATCTGCAGTGACCTCCTCCTTATGTTCATGTGGGCCGGACTGGCCCATGGTGGCCGCTGGTGTCTTTGATGTGTTGTTGTTGTTGTTGTTGTGGCCGTTCATCAATATTGCCTGTCGGTTGTGTAGTGTTTCGGTGTGCCTGCGAAGCGGGGAACCCGGGGCTGCAGGATGTCAGTTTGGTTGCTGATACTCTAGGCGCCGTGATGTCTGGTGGAGAAGGCCACAGCAAAAATGTTCAGAGAAATTCGGGAATACAAAAATGAAAGTCGCTGAGGAATGAAGTAAATTGGAAGTGCAGAGGCGCTGAGACGAAGGGTCTGTACAAAAAATGTGAAGAAATAGAAAAAGCAATGACTGTTGGAAGGATTGTTCCAGCATACAGGAAAGTCAAAACAACCTTCGGTGAAATTAAAAGCATGGGTGGTAACGTTAAGAGTGCAACGATAACTCCACCATTAAATTCGGAGGAGGGAGTAGATAGGTGGAAAGAGTACACTGAAGGCCTCTATGAGGGGGGAAGATTTGTCTGATGTGACAGAAGAAGGAACAGGCGTCAATTTAGAATAGAGTCAGAAGTATTAGAATCAGAATTTAAGAGACCTTCGGAGGAATTGTGATGAAATAAGGCAAAAGGGATTGATAACATTCCATCCGAATTTCTAAAGTCATTGGATGAAGTGGCAACAAAACGCCTATTCACATTGTTGTGTAGGTGATGATGATGTTTAGTTTGTGGGGCCCTCAAATGGGGGGTCATTAGCGCCAGTACAAGGTCCTAGTTGTGACACAGTCCAGTTTCTTCACATTCCAATATAGAAAATGTCATAAATAATGAGGATGATGATGAAATGATGAGAACAACACAAATACCTCTTCCCCGGGCAGAGAAAATCCCCTTCCTGGCCGGAAATCGAACCTGGGGCCCTGTGATCCAGAGGCAGCAACGCTGGACACTAGACTAAGAGCTGCGGATATTGTTGTGTAGAATGCATGAGTCTGACGACGTACCATCAGACTTTCGAAAAATATCAGCACCAGAATTCCGAAGACTATAAGAATTATTGCACAGTCAGCATAACAGTTCATGCATCCAAGTTGCCGACAAGAATAATATATAGAAGAAAGGCAAATAAAATTGAGGATGTGTTAGATAGCTATCAGTTGGTCTTTAGGACAGGTAAAGGCACCAAAGACGCAGTTCTGATGTTGCGGTTGGTAATGGAATCAAGGCTAAATAAAAATAAAGACAAGTTCATAGCCCTGGAAAAAGAGTTTGACAGTGTAAAATGGTGTAAAATGCTTGAAATTCTGAGAAAAATAGGAGTAAGTTATAAAGGAGAGACAGGTAAAATACAACACATATAAGTGGGAATAAGAAGAGTGGACGACCAAGAACGAAGGGCTTGGATTAAACAGGGCGTAACACAGGGATGTAGTCTTTCGCCCCTAGTGTTCAATCTGTACAAGAATGAAACATTGATGGAAAAAAAGGAACATACAGGCGTGGAATTAAAATTCAGAGTGAAAATATATCAATGATACAATTTGCTGACGGCATTGTTATCCTGAATGGAACTGAATTACATTATCTGCTGAACAGAATGATCAGTCGAATGAGCACAGCATATAGACTGAGAGTAAATCGGAGAAAGATGAAAGTAATGAGAAGTGGCAGAAATGAGAATAGCGAGAAAATTAACAAGAGTATTGATGATCACGAAATAGATGAAGTTAAGGAATTCTGCTACCTAAGCAACGAAAATACCAATGACTGAGGGAGGATATCGAAAGCGGGCTAGCAATGGCAAAAAGGGCATTCCTCACCAAGAGAAGTCTATTAGTATCAAACATAGACCTTACTTTTAGGAAGAAATTTCTGAGAATATAAGTTTGGAGCACAGTATTATACGGTAGTGAAACATGGACTTTAGGAAAACCGGAACAGAAGAGAATCAAAGTATTTAAGGTGTGGTGCTACAGATGAATGATGAAAATTAGCAGGACTGATGAGATAAATCATGAAGAGATTCTGTGCCGAATCGGAGAGGAAAGGAATGTGTGGAAAACACTGACAAGACGAAGGGACTGGATGATAGGACATCTGTTGAGATATCAGGGAATGACTTTCGTGCTACTAGAGGGAGTTGCAGAGGGAAAAATCTATAGAGGAAGACAGAGATTGGAATACGTCCAGTAAATATTGAGGATGTAAGATACAAGTGAGTGAGTTGAAGAGGCTGCCGCAGGAAAGGAATTCGTGGTAGGAGAATGATGACTCAAAAAACCTCAACTGAATATCTATTGAGGGGCGCCATGTGGCCTTTTCAAGCTTTATTCTCCGTCGGACAAGTGGCAGTTGTCTTGTTGTGCTATATCGGTCGTATTAAAGGGAAATGACCTACTTTCGGCCTAGGATGCTCTGGGAGGCTCTCCGGCGCGATGATCGGCGGGGAGAGAGGTAGTTGTTGACTGGAGTGTGGCAAGTATCAAACGTGGCGGGCTTGACTTGGCTGCTCGGCCGAGGGAATAGGCCGTGAACAAGTTGTGTACTTCAGAACGAGCGGAGTGTGCGCTGATATGAAACTTGCTGGCAGATTAAAACTGTGTGCAAGACCGAGACCCGGACTCGGGACCTTTGCCTTTCACAGGAAAGTGCTCTACCATCTGAGCTATCCAAGCACGACTGAAGCACCGTCCTCACAACTTTACTTCTGCCAGTAACTCGTCTCCTAGGCAAAGGTCCCGAGTTCGAATCTCTTCCACACTTCACAGAAGCTCTCCTGCGAACCTTGCAGAACTAGTCCTTCTAGAAGAACGGATATTGAGGAGACATAGTTTAGTAAAATCCTAAGAGATGTTTCCAGAATGAGATTCTCCCTCTGCCGTGGAGTGTGCGCTGATATGAAACTTGCCCGCGAAAGACAAAGGTTCCTAGTTCGAGTCTCGGTCCCGCATACGATTTTAATCTGACACGAAGTTTCAAGTGGTGTACTTGGTGACCTGCTGAAACAACGTTATTACTGATGTACCAGTGCTTAATCATAAACGTGATAGCTGCATTTTGTGGCGACGTAAGCACCTACGAAGCCAACGTTTGAATTAAGGCACGATTCTACTTTGTTTCTGCTGAGAGTTTACTGAATGAGTCTCGTGCAACTGTTTATTGCTGTTGTCATGGTCCGTCTCTTCTGAAATACCAAGTACTATTTGTGGTTCGGAGACACGAGGCCGAATTTAATATGGTCAAGGGTGCCAAAGTAATAGACTGATGTTTCTCTAGTAGTTTTGGTAGCAGTCTGACGCCACTGACTTATTTATGAGTGCTTGCATATTATTTGTTAAGCGGATAAGATATTGCCGTGTCCAGTGTGTAACATACACTTGTTTCAAGTTAATAACATCAGTACCACGGTCCTGTGTATCTGAGGGCAAGATCTGTAACGACAAACTTTACGTAATGTTGTTTCTTTAAAAGGGCAATATGCTATGTACACGTTCTATAATATGTTCCTGAATTACTGGACATGATAGTGGTAACGGTTTTAACGTGCTGCAACAGAAGGAAAGCATCATTTTGTATTCATTGTAGATTTCTGTATTTCTGTAAAAGAATGTTTAATTATGGGGTTCTTACCTGGATCGGAAGATCGGTGGGTTTCGTGATTATGGTTTGTTCGATGATGGGGATACATCAAGATTACTGCATTATGGTTTTATGAAAGTAATAACTTTGAGATTCTGTATTTACTGTTTTTAATGATTCTTGTCTTAACATCCAGTTGTCTTTGATTATCAGAAATTATGTTATGGAAATTCAAGGTTGGAAACTGTTTTTTGATGAGATTTTGTTGTATCAAATCATATTTTAGTAGCTTTATACTGTTAGCCATTCTTATATTAACTTACAGTCATTACGATGTACTAACTACGTTATTTACATCTGAGGCACTATTGTTCTGTTTTATAAATAAATATGACCTTGTGTTGCATAGTCAATCAACCGACTCCCTGAGTAATTATTTTGTGCCCCAACCCCCTGCGTCAATAATAATGTCCAGTGAGAAACGTCTGAAAACAAAGGGTCCAGAACGGAGGAGGGAGAATTATGAGCAAAGGTATGTTTTCGTGGCATTCCGCAGATGATCTTTTCATTCTGTATGGCGCAATGGATCAACACTGGCATTCATCTATCCTGCTTTTTTCCTCAGTACGACGGATCTATCAGCAGGACAATGCAACGTGTCAGACGCCTCGCAGTGTACGTGTGTAGTTCGAACAGTTACTGGTCTCTCCTGGCCACCAAAGTCCCCGGATTCAAACCCAGTACAGAATCTGTGGGGCCACCCCGACCGGGTGGTACGCACCATGGACCCATAACCGAGAAGCCTAGCGCAGCTGGCCATGAGCTGGCACGGGCGTGGCTCCACTTCATTGTAGCTATCTTTAAGAACTTCATTCACACTCTTCCTGCATGTTTCGCAGCGGTTCTCGTAACGAAAGATGGTTATTCAGGCTTTTAGCAGGTGCTCATGTTAATGGGACTGGACATTGTATCGCTTTCATACAGCGGTGTTGGTATCACCACAGTTTTATAATATTCTCCCTTTTCTTTGTGTACTGAGCCACTGAAAACTTACGACCCATTACATAAAGGACAAGAACACTACATATAATTTATAAACTTATTACTATATCTCGAAAAAAGAAATACTCAACGGTAATTGAGTTTTATATCCTAACTTACTCTTTACTTTCCTTAGTAGTACGCACTGAAAGTCTAGATCACAGAATTTTCAGAGTAAAGATAACTGAAAGTGCATGCAAAGACTAGCAAATAAACGAAAACCAAAGTTTTACTACTGTTGCACATACTATCTTATCATTTCGACAAACACTCCCCTAGCTGTACACCAAAACAGCAAAGAGCACATCGTTTATTCTTTTCTTCTGTCAATATTAGTCTCAAAGTTTCACAACCGGCATCTGCGTAGCCATAGGATCTCGGCGTTAAGACTGCTTCCTACCTTACGGTCTCGGAGTTACGTAGCATGTCAGCAACTGAACCTGTCCACTTGCCCCATTAGTTACTGCAAACACAACAGCAGCAGCACGCTGGCCAATAGTTACATCAGGTCTAGAAGTAAGAGAAAAGTTTCCTGTGCATCATTGACATGTGTTTTCCTCGTCATTTGCTACTTAGACACGAATAACGGCGTTTTATACCGTGTAACGTCTTGCACGTAATGCCCAGACCCCGCTTCTCTGCGTAACCAATCCCTTGTCGATGCCACCTTCCTCTCATCTATGCTCTCTTCTAGCATTAGAGCATTGTCCTCCCATGCTGCCCCCATGCTATGCTCAGTGAGTGATCGGTTCTAGTACTTTCTAGTTCGATATTTTCACAGTATTTTGCATTTCCTAACTAGTTAGAGTCAGAATATAAAAGAGCTCTGGCAGAAGGGATAGATAACATTCCATCTTAATGTCTAAAGTCATTGGGGAAGTGGTAATCAAACAACTATTCAAGTTGGCGTGTAGAGTCTATGGCAACTTACCATCAGACTTCGGAAAAATGTCAACCAGACAGTTTCCGAGATACCAAGGATCGGTAAGTGCGAAATCTATCGCACAATCAGCTCAACATCTCCTGAATATGAGTTGCTGACATGAACAATGTACAGAAAATGGAACAGAAAATTGAGGATCACTTAGAGATGATCAGTTTGGTTTTAGGAAGGCTAAAGGCAACCATGAGGCAATTCTGACGATGAGCTTGATAATGGAAGCAAGGCTGAAGAAAAAGCGAGACATGATCATCGGATTCGTCGACTTGGAAGAAGCGTTCGACAATGTAAATAGGTATAAGCCATAGAGAGAGACGAATATATACAACATGTTGTATCAGGACCAAGAGGATATAATAACGGAAGACCGAGAACAAAGTGCTCGGATTAAAAAGGAAGTAGGACTGGGATGTAGTCTTTCGCCTCTAATGTCCAGTCTATAAATCGAAGAAGCAATGACGGAAATAAACGTTGAAGAAAAATGAAGAAGAATTACAGAATCTTAGAATTGAAGGAACAGAAGAGGCGTGAGAATAAACCAAATAAACATAAAGGTAATGAGATGTAGCAGAAATGAAAATAGCTAGAAACTATACATAAAAATTGGGGCTCACGAAATAGACGAAGTTAAGGAATTCTGCTGCCTAGGCAGCAAAATACCACACAACGGACAGAACGAGGAGGCAAAAAGGGCATTCCTCGCCAAGAAAATTCTACTAGTATCAAACATAGACCTTAATTTGAGGAAGAAATTTCTGAGAATATACGTTTCAAGTGCAACGTTGTATGGCAGAGAGAACTGAACTGCAGGAAAACCGGAAAAGGAGAGAACAGAATCATTAGAGATATAGTATTATAGAAGAATGTTTAAAAATTAAGTGGGCTAATCAGATACGGAATGAGGAAGGTCTCTGTAGAATCGGCGTTTAAAAGAAAATACGGGAAACACTGACAAGAAGAAGGGGAAGGACGATAGAACATCTGTTACAACATGGGTTATTAAAGATGGTACTAGATGGAGCTGTAGAGGGTAAAAAGTATAGGGGAACATACATCCAACAAATAATTGAGGACGCAGGGTGCTAGAATCGATAGCAAACCAACACCGATAACGGTAGTTCAGGTGTACATACCGACGTCGCAAGCTGAAGATGAGGAGACAGAGAAAGTTTATGAGGATATTGAAAGGGTTATACAATAAGCAAAGGGAGATGAATATCTAATAGTCATGGGGGACGTGAATGCAGTTGTAGGGGAAGGAGTAGAAGAAAAAAAAAGGAGAATGTGGGCTTGGGACAGGGAATAAGAGAGAAGAAAAACTAATTAGTTCTGTAACAAACTTCAGTTAGGGATAGAGAATAATCTGTTGAATACTCCCAAGAGGAGGAGGTATACTTGGAAAAGACCGGATGATACGTGAATATTTCAGTTAGATTACATCATGGTCAGACAGAGATTCCGAAATCAGATTCTGGATTGTAATGCGTAACCAGGAGCAGATACGGACTTAGATCACGATGTAGTAGTGATGAAGAGTAGGCTAAAGTTTAAGACTTGAAATACGGATATATTAAGGAGTGATGCGATACGCTTGAAGTTCTCTAAGGCTATAGATACAGCAATAAAGAATAGTCCAGTAGGCAGTAAATTTGAAGAGGCATGTACATCTCTAAAAAGGGCAATCACAGAAGCAGGAAAGAAAAGCATAGGTACAAAGAGGGTACTGCAAAGAAACCTTAGGTAACAGAAGAAATACTTCAGCTGATCGGTGAATGGAGAAAGTACAAAAATGTTCTGGGAAATTCAGGAATACAGAAATACAAGCCGCTGAGGAATAAAATAAATAGGAAGTGCAGGGAAGCTAAGACGCAGTGGTTGCATGAAAAATTTGAAGAAATCGAAAAAGAAATTATAGACGGGAAGACTGACTCAGCATGCAGGAAATTCAAAACAACCTTTGGTGAAATTAAAAGCAAGAGTGGTAACATTAAGTTTGCAACGGGAATTCTACTGTTGAATGCAGAAGAGAGAGAGCAGATAGAAGGAAAAGAAGACTTTTCTGATGTGATAGAAGAAAACAGAGTCGATTCAAAGAGATTGTGGATCCAGTGT
Organism: Schistocerca piceifrons; assembly: GCF_021461385.2. Classification (NCBI taxonomy): domain Eukaryota; kingdom Metazoa; phylum Arthropoda; class Insecta; order Orthoptera; family Acrididae; genus Schistocerca; species Schistocerca piceifrons. The sequence goes on along the minus strand of NC_060138.1, from coordinate 488,239,483 downwards.
TAGAATCAGAGTTTAAGAGAGCTTTGGAGGATTTAGGATCAAATAGGGCAGAAGGGGTCGATAACATTCCATCAGAGATTCTAAAGTCATTGGCGGAAGTGGTAACAGGAAGACTGTTCACGTTGATATGTAGAATGTATGAGCCTGCTAATGTACCGTCTGACTTTCGGAAAAATATCCATAAAATTCCGAAGACGGCAAGACCTGAATTATCGCACAGTCATCTAACAGCTAATGCACCCACGTTGCTGACAAGAATAATATACAAAGGAATGGAAAAGAAAATTGAAGATGTGTTACATGACGATCAGTTTGGCATTAGGAAAGGTAATGGCACAAGAAAGGAGATTCTGACGTTCCAGTTGAGAATGGAAGCAAGGTTAAAGAACAATAAAGACACGTTTATGCGATTTGTCGAACTAGAGAAAGAGTTCGACAATGTAAAATGGTGCACGATGTTCGAAATTCTGAGAAAAATAGGGGTAAGCCGTAGGGAGACATGTATAATACACAATATGTACAACAACTAAGAGGGAATTAAGAGAGTGGACCACCAAGAACGAAATGCTCGGATTAAAAAGAGTGTAAGACAGGTATGTACTCTTTCGCCCCTACTGTTCAATCTGTACATCGAAGAAGGAATGATGGAAATAAAAGAAAGGTTCAGGAGTGGAATTAAAATTCAAAGTGAAGGGGTGTCAGTGATACGAGTCGCTGACGACACTGCTATCCTGAGTGAAAGTTAATTACATGATCTGTTGAACGCAATGGCAGGCTAATGAGTACGGATTGAGGGTGAATCGAAGAAAGACGGAAGTAAAGAGAAGTAGCAGAAATGAGAACAGCGAGAAACTTAACATCAGGATTGTTGGTCACGAAGTAGATGAAGTTAATCAATTCTGCTACCTAGGCAGGAAAATAACCAATGACGGACGTAGTAAGAAGGACATCAAAAGCAGACTGGCACTGGCAAAAAGGGCTGTACTGGCCAAGAAAAGTCTACTAGTATCAAACATAGTACTTAAATTGGGGAAGAAATTTTTGGAGAATATACGTTTGGAACACTGCATTGTATGGTAGTGCAACGTGGACTGTGGGAAAAGCGGAACAGAAAAGAATCGAAGCATTTGAGATCTGGTGCTTCAAATGAATTGTTGAAAATTAGGTGGACTGATAGGGCAAGGAGTCTGGATGTTTTACGCAGAATCGAACAGGAAACGAATATGTGGAAAACATTGACCTGAAGAGGGGCAGAATGATACAGGACATCCGTTCATACATCAGGGAATGACTTCCATGATACTAGAGGGAGCGTAGAGGGCAAAAACTGTAGAGGAAGACAGACATTGGAATACGTAGAACATATATTTGACGTGGTAGGTTGTAAGTGCTACTCTGAGATGAAGAGGTTGCCACACGAGAGAAATGGCCGCATCAAACCAGTCAGAAGGCTGATGACTCAAAAAATAAAAAAAAAACGGAATTCTAAGTGCTACTGTGAGATATAGGCGTTGGCACTGGCACCGTGTAGGAATTCGGGCGAGCCGCTACAAACCATGACAGAAGACTAATGTATAAAAAAATCCTTTTATAAATATAGATATGAACCGCAACAGAAGTCCTAGAAAATAATTGATTGTTGCACAAACAAAATTTAAATTCAAAATCGCCTCACAAAACACTCTCCTAATCAGAAGTCAACTTTACAAAAAGCCGTGACGACCTAAGCTCGTGGAATAATGGTGATAATAATAATAATATTGACAGTGTTCACTCGAAAGTCTTAGTGGCGTGTCTATGGAACACGATCATACCGGGTTACTAACAGTTCCAATTCGCAGGACGATGTTTATAGAATTATATTTCTTCCTGTGGTTGGTGGCTTCATTATGAGGCTGCGTGATTAGGGAGGCAATTGAAATACGCGTGTCACAAAAAATAGTTAATCATAATACAGGAGCTGGCTTCTGCGCAACTAGGCAGTCAGCGTTAGAACCTGTAGGAGGAGAACTACAACATGCTTCACCTGTAGGTTCAGTAGCTTCATATTCCATAATTCAGCTGAAAAACCCCGGGCGAGGAAAGACCGAGTTAGGATAACAATGGAAAATGCTGATTCCACCCTCTGCACGTTGGGTTAGGCGATAGCCAACGAACATTTTTGGAATACAGCTGGCTCCAGCAACATCTGTTGTGTTGTAAAATCCCAAACAAATGTCGTATAGAATATCTCCACAGGAATGTAATCAGGATCTATGACTTCATTACACAAAACTTAACTGGCTATGAATGCATCCGTTGATGCTTAACACAGTACTACACTCTCGAATTCGGAGATTATGTACATTCCAGAATGAGATTTTCACTCTGCAGCGGAGTGTGCGCTGATATGAAACTTCCTGGCAGATTAAAACTGTGTGCCCGACCGAGACTCGAACTCGGGACCTTTGCCTTTTGCGGGCAAGTGCTCTACCATCTGAGCTACCGAAGCACAACTCACGCCCGGTACTCACAGCTTTACTTCTGCCAGTATCTCGTCTCCTACCTTCCAAACTTTACAGAAGCTCTCCTGCGAAACTTGCAGAACTAGCACTCCTGAAAGAAAGGATATTGCGGAGACATGGCTTAGCCACAGCCTGAGGGATGTTTCCAGAATGAGATTTTCACTCTGCAGCGGAGTGTGCGCTGATATGAAACTTCCTGGCAGATTAAAACTGTGTGCCCGACCGAGACTCGAACTCGGGACCTTTGCCTTTCGCGGGCAAGTGCTCTACCATCTCAGCTACCGAAGCACAACTCACGCCCGGTACTCACAGCTTTACTTCTGCCAGTATCTCGTCTCCTACCTTCCAAACTTTACAGAAGCCCTCCTGCGAAACTTGCAGAACTAGCACTCCTGAAAGAAAGGATATTGCGGAGACATGGCTTAGCCACAGCCTGAGGGATGTTTCCAGAATGAGATTTTCACTCTGCAGCGGAGTGTGCGCTGATATGAAACTTCCTGGCAGAATAAAACTGTGTGCCCGACCGAGACTCGAACTCGGGACCTTTGCCTTTTGCGGGCAAGTGCTCTACCATCTGAGCTACCGAAGCACAACTCACACCCGGTACTCACAGCTTTACTTCTGCCAGTATCTCGTCTCCTACCTTCCAAACTTTACAGAAGCTCTCCTGCGAAACTTGCAGAACTAGCACTCCTGAAAGAAAGGATATTGCGGAGACATGGCTTAGCCACAGCCTGAGGGATGTTTCCAGAATGAGATTTTCACTCTGCAGCGGAGTGTGCGCTGATATGAAACTTCCTGGCAGATTAAAACTGTGTGCCCGACCGAGACTCGAACTCGGGACCTTTGCCTTTCGCGGGCAAGTGCTCTACCATCTGAGCTACCGAAGCACAACTCACGCCCGGTACTCACAGCTTTACTTCTGCCAGTATCTCGTCTCCTACCTTCCAAACTTTACAGAAGCTCTCCTGCGAAACTTGCAGAACTAGCACTCCTGAAAGAAAGGATATTGCGGAGACATGGCTTAGCCACAGCCTGAGGGATGTTTCCAGAATGAGATTTTCACTCTGCAGCGGAGTGTGCGCTGATATGAAACTTCCTGGCAGAATAAAACTGTGTGCCCGACCGAGACTCGAACTCGGGACCTTTGCCTTTCGCGGGCAAGTGCTCTACCATCTGAGCTACCGAAGCACAACTCACGCCCGGTACTCACAGCTTTACTTCTGCCAGTATCTCGTCTCCTACCTTCCAAACTTTACAGAAGCTCTCCTGCGAAACTTGCAGAACTAGCACTCCTGAAAGAAAGGATATTGCGGAGACATGGCTTAGCCACAGCCTGAGGGATGTTTCCAGAATGAGATTTTCACTCTGCAGCGGAGTGTGCGCTGATATGAAACTCCCTGGCAGATTAAAACTGTGTGCCCGACCGAAACTCGAACTCGGGTTCATATCAGCGCACACTCCGCTGCAGAGTGAAAATCTCATTCTGGAAACATCCCTCAGGCTGTGGCTAAGCCATGTCTCCGCAATATCCTTTCTTTCAGGAGTGCTAGTTCTGCAAGTTTCGCAGGAGAGCTTCTGTAAAGTTTGGAAGGTAGGAGACGAGATACTGGCAGAAGTAAAGCTGTGAGTACCGGGCGTGAGTTGTGCTTCTGTAGCTCAGATGGTAGAGCACTTGCCCGCGAAAGGCAAAGGTCCCGAGTTCGAGTCTCGGTCGGGCGCACAGTTTTAATCTGCCAGGAAGTTTCATTATGTACATTAATTGTCTAGCCACGTGCTACACGCACAACATACCTTACACCTTTTGTAGAGGGTGCTGAGAGCGAAAGCATGCGGTCACCGCCGTGTTTATAGGCTGCTACGAGGGAGGGCAAGTGTAGGGGATGCAAGCCCCACCCATTTCTCGTAGCGCAGTCAACACACTCGTACTACATTGCTACGGCGTGTTGTTAGGTAGCTAACGTCGGCAAGGGGCAGAAATATTGCATACCGGCCAGAAGTCATCCGTCTTACAAGATCCCTTCAATGCCAAAAAAGGGTCAACTTATATTGTGTAGGTCCGTAATTAATTTGTGGAGTTAGCTTTATCTTAGTACATGCATTAATTTCAATGTAAGATTTTTCACCACCGTTGGTGTATACAGTGGAAATAAAACAAATACCAAAAAACGGAGACTGATATTTTTGAGATACTTACACAGTATGATTCAGAATAAGCAAAAGAGAAAACCAAACAAGTAATAAAACTCGTTAACTATTTCTGGGAAATGAAACTACCGACATTATTGAATTTAAAACGGACCATCAAGGTACTCAACGGATGAATCACCTGTCAAATCGTCTAATATCTCTTCACTTTTCTCTAAAGTTGTGTATTTTACTCCTGTATGGTATCCTGAAACTCGTTTGCTAAATCAGCCAGTTGAAATAACATTCTAATTCCCTTACCTTGTACACGGCAATTGTTTCTTTTCTTAGTGTATGTCATCGGACTCTGCTGGCTTGTTTGAAGTGAGAAAATTCAACGCTTTCTGAGACTATGTTCATGTTATGGGTCACATGTTTTCTCTGCATGAAATTCCCCCTTCTTTCTTACCACGCTTCAGTTCATCTCAATTACACAGGACCTAGATCATCCATCTATTTTATTTTCTCCACTAAACAGAGATGTCCCATTTAATAGCGGAACACCGTTAGTATTTAGTTCTGTGAAGCTACATTCAGTCTTTCAGTATGCTACATAAATTTTTATTATGATCTACTTTTGTCTCCATGTCTTCAGATGTATATATCTCTCTCCTTCTCCCTCTCTTTCTCCTTCTCTATCTCTCTCTCTTTCTCCTTCTCAGTCTCTCTGTCTCTCTCTCTCTCTCTCTCTCTCTCTCTCTCTCTCACACACACACACACACACACACACACACACACCTATTTCGATTTAGTTCAAATGGTTCAAATGGCTCTGAGCACTATGGGACTTAACTTCTAAGGTCAGTAGTTCCGTAGAACTTAGAACTACTTAAATCTAACTAACCTTAGAACAGTACACACATCCATGCCCGAGGCAGGAGCCGGCCGCGGTGGTCTCGCGGTTCTAGGCGCTCAGTCCGGAACCGCGCGACTGCTACGGTCGCAGGTTCGAATCCTGCCTCGGGCATGGATGTGTGTGATGTCTTTAGGTTAGTTAGGTTTAAGTAGTTCTACGTTGTAGGGGACTGATGACCACAGATGTTAAGTCCCATAGTGCTCAGAGCCATTTGAACCATTTGAACCGAGGCAGGATTCGAACCTGCGACCGTACCGGTCACGCGGCTCCAGACTGTGGCGCATGGAATCGCTCGGCCACCCATGCCGGCTCCGATTTAGTCTGTTTTCACTTGATGTTACCACTTCTATTGTTCTTAGATTTTGTTATTTATTCTTAGATTTTTATTTTCGTTTTTTCTCAATTAACTGACGTATTTTCTCAATTAACCATTGCTATTGAACCTCTGACTTCAATGTAAGCAAACCGGACTCTCAGGATACATCACGCCAAAGCACTGTAACACAACTGCAGCGGTTAATAATGGCCTTCATTGGCGAGGGGAAGAATACCACTAGTTTCTTCAGCTACGCAAGCTCCAATTGAAGCCACTCTTTGATTATTGGATCCTGTAGAGTCAGAAAATCGCAAAGAGGAGGCTGCTAAGTTTCAACCAATATTCTTAACAGTCCCGCAAATGTACTATGTGCTGAATGATTTAACGTGTCAGTCGAGTTGCAGTAGGATGCCTCAGTGTTCGTCAAACCATAAATTTATGTGCGCAAGCTATGAACACTGCTTTTGTCGTCGTGGCTGATGGGAGCGTCCACCGCATGCTTATCAAAAGGATGTAGAAGGAAGGGGAACACCTGGTTCCCGTGGATATCGAAATATACATTCTGACTCACGGTCACGATAACCCGAATGGTAGGTCTGTCTCTCCCCCAAAACATCTCCTTGCCGCCTCCCGGTCGAACTACACCGCCCACATGTCCAATCCTGTTTGATAAACGTCACATTTTGCCGACGTCTTGCACCATTGGAAAAAATGCAGAACTGCGACTCGTCGGACCGCACAACACGCCTCCAGTCATATATTGAGCTGTGTCTAGATCTACATCTGCAGCTACACGATTACTCGGCGATTCACAATAAAGAATCTGGCAGAGGGTTCATCAGACCATTTTAGAGCTACTTTTCTACCATTCCATTCTCGAACAGCACACAGGTGAAACGAACATTTAAACCTTTCTGTACCAGTTCTGATCTCTCATATTTTATTATGACCATCAAGTCTCCTTGTGTAGGTGGCCTCAAGAAAAGATTTTCACATTCTGAGGAGAAATTTGGTGATTGAAATTTCATGAGAATATCCTGCCGCAACAGAACATGACTTCATTTTAATGGCTGCCACCCTAATTCGTGTATCCTGTCCATGGCACTATCTCCCCAATTTCCCAATGATACAATACATAAGTACTGGGAAAAGGGTGGTTCTGGTGCACTCTGCATTTTTGCCAGATGTATCCAAGATGACGACGATGATGTCATCCAAGGTGGTGGCATGTATACTTGGCAACATCACATGATGTCATCCAAGATGGCAGCCAAGATATCATTCAAGATGGCTGATTTTGGCGGGAAGTTTGAAGTATAGTGTGAAGGTAGGTCAACTTGGCTACCTCCATTAACCTAACCCCCTTCCCCAGAAAATGGCAGGAAGTTCAAATTCCATCAGGACAATGCAGCCTCTACTAACATAAGAAAAATGGCTGGAAGGTAGGTCAATTGGGGTATATCCACCAACACAAGTCATCTGACCGCCACCACTTCCTAGGATTGGCGGGAAGTCTAAATTTTGGAGGGAAGATAGGTCAATCGGGCTATCTCTACTAACCCAAGAAAATGGCAAGAAAGAAAGGGCACTTGGGCTACCGCCAATAACTTGAGTCACCCAACTGCCACCTCTTCATAGGGACTGGCAGGAAAAGTACTAGACCTGTTCTAGACATAAGTCTTTATTTGCATGCTCTATTTAGTTAAACAATTATAGGCAGTACCACTATCCAGTGTAGTCGCCATAGGGTCCAGAGTCCAACCCACCTAGTACAGAGTACTGCCATGAGAGGAAGTGGTCATCTGTTCCTTGACATAGTCCAAGACGGCGGGCAGTGGTGGGGAAATGCCAGGAAACAGTGTGGTCGCCGTTTGGTCTGGAGTCCAAGTGACCTAGTACACAGGACTGCCACCAGAGGGCGCTATCGTCCATTCTGTGACGTAAGCCAAGATGGAGGAGGGGAAAATGGTGGGAAACAGTGTGTTCACAATAAGTTTTGGAGTCCAACTGGTCTAGTACACAATATCACCACCAGAGGATACTGTCATCCTTTCCATGACATAATCCAAGATGACGGTATGGTGGTGGAGAAGAAGCGCCTCATAACAGGAAATTCAAGGGTATATTGTTTATTTACAGAAAAAATCTGTTCGTGAATTTGGGATTACTGTTGCTTATCATTCTCTGCTGTTTGGAAATATGTAAGCCTTGTAAGAAATAATTACATGGAGCAAACATGTTGCATAACCTAATGTTTGGCACTATACTACGGGTATCTTAACCTAGTGTGTGACCCTGTGTCAGCACTTAACCTATTGTTCTGTTAAATGGCTCTCCATATCACCCCCATTTCCTTCACCTATTCTACCACCTTTGATACCAAATTAATTAATTACTTACATCCTCCCGCCAGTTTCTGGTACACTTTTCTAATTTCACATGTATCTGAATGCTGTTTATGGCGCATTCTTCTTTGTCATCCACCCCCTAAACTTTTGTATTGCGTTTTACATAAAAATTATGCAATTTAACCTAGTGTTCTGCACTTAATCTGCTGTTCTACGCCATGTCACCCACTCATGCACGCCACATTCATATAAAAATTTTATGAAAATTAATTAAATTGATGTTTTTCACATGTATGGGGTAGTTTCTTTTAATTTCAGCGTCCTATTGGTCAGTGAAATCAATGGAATACAATTTAGACAAAATATCGCTGATAAGAAACATGTCCCACTATTTGACACCGAACGTCACCCCTGCCGCAGCCTCTGCCACGCCGCTGCACCCAGTACTGACCCCACCCAAGCGTGGCCACCACCGCATCACTTTGACATCCATGGGCAGCCCTAGTGGGTTAGGGCTGCAGCAACCAGGCTGCTGGCAGCATCCCCTCCTCCGCTGTCACGTCCTTGTCGATCTTGTGAGAAACAGCACACACCCCTGTCCACCTCGCCACAGAACTCCAAAGTGTGCCCACACCGATCCCATATGCAAAATGCCTCTGGGCAGCATGTGTGTTTACCATTGCTGATGCTATACCTATGGATACTGATGTCACAGACCACGATATAGAAATCTGTTCCAGAATAGCACAGGCCGCTTTCTCCGTAGTGATCCTAATGGAACATACGAGCTGTGTCCAGCTGTGCATACCTGCCACTGTGTGGCCATCTAAAAGGACTCATTGTTATACCGATGTCACATGGCTATGTAAAATAAGAGCCAAGTAGACCTCTCGGAATTTGTATAGTGTCCCTGAAATAGTTAACATTCACTTTCTTGATGTCTCAGCTTGAGTGCACAGAAATTCATGCCCTAACAGAACCTGTTTATGAAAATAGCGCAGAACAACGCCGAATACATTCTACCCTGCAGTCCTGACATGGCACTACATCCATCACATGTTACCCTTCCTGCTTTCAACATACGCAAATGTTCTCATTGTTATGTAGAGACTCCTATATCCCAGCATAATGAATGTTGTGTGAATGTATCGAGCATTATGATTGGCTCTTATCGAATTTACCCTCAGAATTACCGAGGCAGCCGGTGTTGAATCATTGTCCGCCTTTTCTTTCTTTCTGCAGATGAGACTTTCAGAGGCTAAAAATTATTTACACAGATCGCTATATTGCACTGACAATTAAACTCCCCTACATATTGTCAAATAAAGAAAGACTCTTAAGCAATTACACTGCTCCCCCACTGAGGACAGGTGATTGAATATTAGAGAATGAAACCGATCTCCAACCATGCAGTCTATCACTGCATATCTTGTCGTTATAGTAAACGTATAATTCGTATCCTGCGCCAAAGAAAATCACTCGTTCTTACATAATCCATACATATACCGCAATGATGGACAGCACTGTATACACTTCTCACTGCTCTAGATATTTTCCAGCAGCTGACGGTCATAAGTCATCCACTCCCAACGTGCGACCAGAGCGCGCTCAGTGGAATGAAGTCACTCTCAGAACTGTTCTACAAATTCAGGCTCCTTTTCCAACGGCACAAACGCATTACTACTTCTGATCCGAACGTGCTTCCTTGCTTGCTCACCTTTCTACACACATCTCCAGACACCGGGATTACAAGAACACATGTTATTTCACATGGTTTGCTAGAAAATCACATCATTTTTGCAGTACGTCTCGATATCATGCACACAGCTGTATCTTACCGATTGCTCGCACAACATGATTCTGAAGATATATACTTTGATACTGTATGTGTTCAAGAATTAACAATGAATGGATGTACTGTACTGTCATTTACCCACATTTGTAATGATACTCGCAAAGTAGAGAAGGGGTGGTTTAGCTATGATTGGGAAACATGCTGTCACATCATTGGTCTGTGTTGAAATTACTCTAAAATCGGTAAAATTGGTCGCACTATCAACTGTGATGCTTATTGTTAGAGTACATCGATGTTGTCTTTTCCGTCCCATCCATCCACTGGCATGCTGTTGGTTACCATATAATGGTTGACTGACATCGCTTGTTTAAGTTGGAGAAAGAGTTTTGTGGATGGACAACAACTTCTGGAGTGGATAGCACCAAAACGGTGATCATGTACATAACTGCAATATGATGAATCAGTCGTCACTATTAGATATGAGTTTAAATGTGGAGCTCGTGGATCTCCTTCCGACTGTAGTTTGGAAACTCTCCACAACGTGACCAAAGTCTTCCAGTTTCCTTACGTGGTAACTGTCTTTTATTTAAAATCATCCAGTGTGTGGCGCACTATGGTAGCTGCAGTAGCAATATGATTTATACTGTATGATGTATAGTTTCCTGCAAGAGGCCATGGATCAGAACATCTTAATGTCAGTTTACAACCTGACACAGACCTTGAGGTCGTGGTAGAAATACAAAATGTATGGCAGTGTACACAGCGTGCTACAGCAGAAAAAAGTAATGTTTCAAAAAACGAGACAGGGCCACAGAGAGCGCCTGTTGCGATTTGCAGTATAATCCATGGGATACGATCATCCTCCTAAAGTACAGGTGATGGAACTTTAAACTGGCCTTTGCAGTGGATCAATACCTGTATATTTAATAGGATCGTCCCACATCGACAGCAGCAGCAGCAGTTTGATGGGTGAGTTCAGTGATGGACGGGCTGTCCCGTTAGAATCGCCAGGAGGAATGCACCCTGTGCTATTCTGGGAAGCATTGTAACATCTCTGTCTCCGTGCTGGACCCCGCCACAGCTATGTGTCATCACGTCAGCATCGGTGGCTAGGGAGTTCTATATCAGGTGAAGTTAGTGGAGCTTTTATGGTTCATAATTTTTCTTTGTTGGACGGTACAGAACAGCGATGATAGCATGTTGGGCTGATAGATGTGAATGGACGCGGTTCTGCTTCGGACTGTAGTATCTGTATCTGGTTTGGAGATGCACCAGAATGCGCGCTTTTTCACTGAATGGTCAAAACACAGTCCTGTTGCACTACTTAGGTCGTTCTGTTTCTACACGAGTTGCAGAAGGTGGTGGATATGGCTTTCTCCGACTTCTGATCAGTTACGACTTAAAATGGAACGATCACATGCACAAAGCTGTAGAAGTGGGAACAGTTGCAAGATGCTTAGGGGCTGACTAAAAGCACGTTGCAGTTTTACTCTAGCAGATGGGTTCGAGAAGGTGACTCATTTCAAGGTATTAGAGTGCCAGAAGTATCATTCATTTGTGGCTGTGATTCAATGCAGGTATGTGGTTGAATGGAAGGACTTGATTCCAAATCATAGACACCATTTCTATCGGACAGCATAACACTAGAGATCTGAAAAGGCAGTGTACATTTCTTACAACTTCAGTCAGCACACCATCTACTACTGTTTGTGATCCTTCTCAATCAATCATCGCTTATAACTCAGTTGATATATCACAGAACGTATGACATAGTATCAAGACAGGAAACATTACAAATACAAGAGAAATATCTAGCTGGGGCAGCGTGCACGAGTTTTAGATAGCGGTTTCACAAGACGCCCCTTAGCTGAATCACTTTCAAAATTCAGTGATTTTATCATGAGGTTGCATCGTGGGTTATGTGTATACGAACTGCTGGTCTGATAGTATATGCTCTTATGATCACCGTCTCAGTATTTATCTGGAAAGAAACCAATTCATTTGGAGGTAATGCCATACCTCAATTTATAAAGCCAGTATAGCTTTTAAGGCGGATACTTGTGTGCACAGGTAGAACCAAGACCGATTGTCACAGTAACATAAAGTAGTTTTTGGGAGCGGGTTTTTTAACATCTGGCGGTTTGTAAGAGGATTAAACCTCTTTTTCTAACACACGGTGGTAGCAGTCACAAGAAAAACTTATGAGACATGCCTACCCATCGTTGATTTTCGGACAGTATTAATTGGTATCGCCAGCGATCGGTTATTGACGAAGTATTATACTTAGTAGTAGGAGGTGTGTGATAGGTTCGTCTTGAGCATCAGGCTTATAAAGTATGTGTTTGTTTTCCGAAATGTACAAAGGAAATGAACATGTCCATTCATAAGGAAGTTACGGATTTTGCATTGAGTACTGTGACAGCAAAGGGAAGAGTATGTCAAGTCATAGGAATGGTACTTATATTTCTATTTACAGAGCTACAGCCATCAACACGGTGTGTATCCGATACTTTGCTCATTGCCGAATGTCGTTCAACTCAGACTGCAATGACAACGTTTAGTTGTAAATACAGGGATAAAATACATATGCGACCAATTTCTTAGGATGATGATTCTACCTGTGCGAGTTTGACGAGCTGTGCCAGTGACCTGTGGAGGAGTGATTCACGTTTCCTATTAACGGTAAGATCTGTCTGAATGGAGAGGTATGTTGGATCTGTAGCGGCACCACCGTTTAGGATACGGAAGGTTAATTTTGTGCGATATTCTGAGCACAAATTACAGCCAGGTGCAGGGTGGATTGCAGTGAGTTACGCATACCAGCGGTTGCGAAGGCAAATAGAGGCCACAGGGGCATAGAACTGCCAGAGAGGGCACACACAGCAGTTTCCATGGCGCAATTCACAGGCAGAAGGGGGCCACTGGCCAACCTAAGTGTTATGCATATGTGACGCGAAGCGGCGTGCTTGGCAAAACACAAGCACACAGCCGAGTGTAAATAGGTGCCGTTTTCTAATTAGATTCATTCAAGTGTGGCAGCTCTCCTGGATGGTGGGGCATGTCACACCACCAGCTACATTCAGCAGCAGATGGGGTGTCAGTGTTCCAGTCCATGGCGGGTGTTTGGTTCGACCCCCTGAGGCCGACGCGTGGTCCGTAGTCAGCCAGCCAGTGGCGGTCAACTCTTCAGCTCTCTACCACGGGCAGTCTTCTCGACTTCCGACGCATGCCGGAGACATCCCAAGGCAAGGGCTGCCGGATCGCGGGCGCTTGTTGGCACTGCGACTCGGGCCATGCTGGTGAGGACGTACGGCACAGGCATCTTGAGGTTGTCAGCTGGCCACGCAGCGGCTTCCAGCGAGCAGCGCTGAGGCGACAGGGGTGGAGACCGCTGAAACGACAGCCACCGCATTCTGACATAATCGGAACTCCGCTGGCGTACAAGACCAGCTCGACACATCATTGCATTATACGGGCTGCTGGGGCGCTTCCTCAGCATTTCAGGGCTTCGTGACACAGATTAAAAGGAACAAGGGCACTATAGCAAAAAACAATAAATCATTTGGAAAATTCTCGGCGATATTTAATATGGCACCTCCTGGCAGCACCGATCCACTACATTTGGTGATATAATAGAGGACATCGTCTGTACATTATGACGTTTGAGCCCACCCCCTGCATTATAGTCACAAGATGTGATGAGTTTTGACCAGTTTTCTTTTGAGTATTGGACGTTTTCTTGGCTTGTTTTGTTTTTCGAGTGTGGCTCCTGGCAAGCATCATTTTAGGTGTTTTCCATGGGCAGAGTTTTCTTTGTTGTCAGAGTAAGTGTTAGTGTATTTGGGGCAGTAAGATTTATTTTTTTCGTGACATTTAATTACTTTTGTATTGGTTTGTGATGATACTGAGTGTGGTGACACGGAGCTGTAGGATGTCAGGTTCTTCTTGTACTTAAATGTTTTGTTTTGTGACTAACTGGGAATGAAAGCAACACAATGGCACATTCAAGGTCGCAAGGTGTGTTGGAACCAGAAGCGGTGCGGATTTTAATGGAAAAGATAGCACAATTGACAGCAGACAATACTCCGTTGAGAAATGAATTAACATCTAGAAGTGAGTGGGAAACCGCATCGGATCAGTCATTGTTGCCTAGGATGCTGCAGCAGGAGATTGATCCAGCTGCCACGAGTTTGATTATTCCGTTTTCTGCCAAGGCATCTGAGGATGTGCGTTCGTTTGTGAAGAACTTGGGAATTTCAGCTGTGATTAATGGTTGGTCATATGAAGAGTTGTTACATGTAGCCAAGATTAGATTAACGGGTGAAGCAAAGACATTTGTAAGGTGTTCTGAGGCCTTAAGAAAGGCAGGACAGTTTAAGCAGTAAAAGGAAGGGCTTTTACAAAGGTACAAAAACAGAATAGCGCTCAGTACTTTAGAGAGAGGTTAAGCACAATAACAAAGAGACAGGGGGAAGCGACAGAGAAATTTGTGGACAGGATAAGGGAAATTAATGAGTATACTTACGAGTTGAGTCAGAGTGATGACGCGAATAGTGTTTTGTTGCAGGAGGCCGAGCAAAGGGCACTTGATGTATTTTTGAGAGAGTTACCGGCGTATATGTTACGGAAAGTGCGTGAAGGAACTCCGAAGGGTTTGTATTCCGCCATTCAGCTGGCAATTCAATGTGAGGAAATAGACGTGGCGACAGGGGTATGCAAGAAGCAAACAGTGCTTACAGTGGGTGTAAAATGTTGTAAGTGTGATCGTACGGGCATGTGCAGAGGCAGTGTACCCAGTCACCGAGGAATAGAGCAAGGGGTGGAAGCCAGCAGTGTGGAGGATGGATAAGCGGAGATGGGAGAGGTGGACAGTCGTTAAATGGCAGAGGGGGCCCAAGACCCACGTAAGGGAGCTCCCATTTAATTTCAGTGCTACGAAGACGTATGCAGAGGTGGAATGTTCAATGGTTGGATCCATAGGAACTAAAAAGTTTAAGATTTTGTTGGAGACAAGGTCGCAAGTGTCAGTGGCTACTAGGAATATAATGGGACGAAAGAAGCTAGACCCAACACGTTATAGGTTGCGTGGAGTGGAAGATAAGGAGGTCACACCTTTGGGGTCATTAACTGCATTGACGATTGACTTTCGCATAGAGAAAGTCCGATTTAATGCATGCATGGAGGTCGTACCATGGATAAGTGAGGGTTATGACATGATCCTAGGAGTAGATTTCTCACATCGACATCATGCCAAAATTGATCTTGGACAACGAACTGTGGAACTTAGTGGAATGTTACTTCAGCTAGGAGAAACTGTTGTCAGTGCAGAGCTGTTGCAATGGGCGTTCAACGTAATGAACAAACCAATTGAACCGCATACATCAGCATTGTGGCTTAATTCGCATGAGTGTGTGTCTAGTGGCACCGGGAAGTCGCTTTGGGTAAGTGTGGGGTCGAGTCTACCTGTGGGTACAACATGTGTTATTGAACCATTGAAGGATGATGAAGATTTGGGTTCACTGGTTTGTTTTGTGAAACGTAGAGTTGTACGCCTACAGGAGGGGAATGGCAGGCGAGTAGTTCCCGTGAACGTGGATAATTTCAACGCTGTAGACGCGAATTTGAGAAAAGGAGTTTTAGTAGAAAATTTGAATGCGCCAAATGACGAAGACCGTTGTTCGAGAGGTAGGCGAAGCGATCAACCAACTGCCGTAGAAATGCAATGCGTGACAAAATTAAGCATTTGAAAAGAGGAGAAAGAGAACATATGGAAGAATTATTGTGGGGATTTAAGGATTTGTTTTTTCCACAAAGGACGTTACCAGCAACTCCATTAGTTCAACATAGGATACCAACAGGGAATGAAGCACCTGCGTACCGTAAACCATACAGAATACCGAGGTATTTGCAGCCGATTGTGGAGGGTTTCATTGATCAGCAGCTTGCTGGTGGTATTATAGAGCATAGTAATAGTTGCTGGGGAGCGGGCATTGTCGTTGTGCCTAAAAAACCAACATATGGGACTAAGAAATACAGGTTCTGTTGTGACTACCGATACCTCAATTATAAGACAGTAATGGACGCATACCCCATTCCAAACATATCGGAGACTTTGGATCACTTAGGACAGTGCCAGTACTTTTCTGCGATGGATTTGACAAGTGGTTATCATCAGTTAGAGGTGGCTCTAGAGTATCGTCCAAAAACTGCTTTCTCTACACTAGAAGGCCATTACCAGTACATTAGAATGACATTCGGTTTGAAAAACGCTCCGTCAACGTTTCAGAGGTTATAAGACACTGTCTTGAGGGGTTTGAAACCACGGCAGTGTCTGGTCTATTGGATGACATTATAGTGTTTTCAAGTAGTATGGAGCAACATAGACAGCGGTTAAGGGAAGTGTTTTGAGGTTAAGAGCAGCTCGTTTCACGTTGAGCCTGGAGAAGTGTCATTTTGCATTAGAAGAAGTGAAACATTTGGGTCATATTATCAGTAAGGACGGAGTGCAAACAGATCTGAGGTTGGTACAGGCTGTAAGGGATTTTCGGGAACTGAAAACAGTTAAGGAAGTGCAGTCATTCATCGGAATCTGCAATTTCTATCGAAAGTTCGTGAAGGATCTTGCAGATTTAATACAGCCGTTGCAGCAATTGTTACGGAAGGGTGTGAAATTTGAGTGGACAGAAGACTGTCAGAATGCGTTTGACAAACTGAAAGAAGTGTTAACATCAAGTCCGGTTCTTGTGTTTCCAGATTTTGAAAAGGAGTTTATACTAGCATGCGATGCATGTGGTGTGTTCTTAGTCAGGAAACTGATGGGAAAGAAAATCCTGTAGCCTATGCGTCTAGGCAGTTGAATGCAGCAGATAGGAATTACTCAACAACAGAGAGGGAGATGATTAGCGTAATCTATGGAATCACATATTTTAAATGTTATTTAATTGGGAGAAGATTTCGGGTAGTGACAGATCTTGCTGCGTTGAAGTGGTTTTTGGGGTTGAAGGATTCGTCCACTAGACTCGCTAGATGGGCTGTGAGGCTTAGTGAATTCGACTACGAGCTGGTGCACAAGCATGGGAAGAAGCACAGTAATGCGGATGCATTAAGTAGGAAGGTGGCAAAAGTAGAAGTCATAGGTTAAGACCTAGCCGTATGGCAAGAATAACAGGACGCTATTGACGATTGACACAGCCACCATTTTATATGTTTCACGGTCTGCTGTGCAGGGAAACAAAGTCAGGGCCAGGGTAGTAGTGCAAGCGAAGTTGAGGGATGAGGTTTTAAAGGAAGACATGATCACGTGTTGTCTGGTCATAGAGGGCTAGAGCGACGAATAGCAGAGTCACGGAGAGATATCGGTGGAGAGGTACGAAAGGAGATGTGGATCAGTATGTCAAGAATTGTATACCATGTTTGCAGAGAGCAGATTTGAGTCGGAAACACAGCTACAACGATTACCGGAAGCGACGTGTCCGTTTTCTTTGCTGGGGACTGATGTCTTAGGACCTTTTAGGTGAACACCATATGGGAACAGATTCGTTCTGACAATAATAGACCATTTTTAGAGGTATGTGGAAATGGTGGTTATGCCAAATCAACAGGCAGCAATGGTCGCGCAAGCGTTAGTAAACAACTGGATTTTCAAGTTTGGAGCACCGGAGACAATAATTACTGACAAAGGGACCAACTCCATGTCGGATTTAATGAAGGATCTGTGTAAATTGTTGAACGCAAAGAAGTTGAGGACGAGTGCGTTGCATCCACAGGCAAACGGAAGGACAGAACGGGTACACAGAACAATCGGGAAGATGCTGAGTTTTTATGTGGATTCTCATCACCATCAGTGGGACGAGTATTTGAGGCATATTGTATGCGCATACAATGCAAAAGTCCAAACAAATACCGGTTGGTCTCCATATGAGGTAGTGTACGGGCGAAAAATGTCGTCACTGATTTAGTGAAGTGATTTAGTTATCGACAATGCTGGGTCAGAAATGTCTTGCTTAATGGACCAGTTCATATAAAGTAAATTTAGGGATGAAAGTAGTCACACAATCGGGGTTGAGTTTGGATCAAAAATAGTGAATTTTGGAGGAAAATCTGTGAAGCTACAAATATGGGACACGTACACGGTGCAGGAAGGACCGGTGAATCTGTACGTCAATTCGCAAGAACAATTTGGGAGGTTTAGAAAATGGTACAAAACGCGAATACAAACTTTTGGAAAGGCAGGAAGACGCAGTAAAGCGGAAAGAAAGTTTACCGCAGTATAGAGTGGGTCAATGGGTAATGCTATCCAGCCTCTACACGCAAAAAGGGAAAACGAAGAAGTTCCACACAAGCTATCAAGGGCCATACCAAACTGTTGAAACCACATCTCCCGTTAATGTTAAGCTTTGGCTGCCATCTAGAACGACGATAGTACACTTTGGGCGGTTACGGCCTTTTAAGGGTTGCCTGGTTGTGATTCCAGGCCTGTCACAGGAAGGGAAGAGGAAGAAAGAGTGAAGAAAGGTGCTAAGCATAGAGAAAACCGGAATGATAGAGTACAGCATGAAGTACGGTATGCTTTACGATCCAGAAAGTAGTAGAGTATTTTTAGTTTTTTTTTGTTTTCGTGTCATGTATCAGTGGGTTTGCATAGATTAATTAAGCATTGTATTTCATATGTTGTGTGTATTTTCGTATGTAGCCTGCTAGGGGCTGCAGTCTTTTTGAAGATGGAGGAAGGGCGATGCCGATCCCTGGTCTCAGGTCACTGAAAAGGGAAGTGTAGCGTCTGACGTATGTGAAATGTTGTTGGAGGAGAAATCGAACGCAGTTCTGGAGAAATAAATGCGTCAGAGTAAATTTTGCGGCAAAGCCGTAATGAATATGTGTTGAACGATGTCAGAGTCATACGATTTCCTGTTTAAATTTTTAGTTATCGACAATGCTGGGTCAGGAATGTCGTGCTTAATGGACCAGTTCATATAAAGTAAATTTAAGGATGAAAGAAGTCACACAATTTGGGTTGAGTTTGGTTCAAAAATAGTGAATGTTGGAGGAAAATCTGTGAAGCTACAAATATGGGACACGTGCACAGTGCAGTTATTTTTACCCAGGGACATCGTGGAACCAAAATTGAGCTTACAACAGGTCAGGGTGCATTGTATCTTCTCCACCTACGTGAATTTGGCGATAGTAGCAAATTGTTTTGAGTGGGAGTATTTGCAGAAGCGAAACTTACAGAGCTCTATGGGAGCGGAATTTTAATCAATGGAACTAAGTGTAACATAATAGGACCAACCTTCCATCTGCCAGCGTCAATTACAGGACTCATGCAATTGAATGTTAAGCAGCCATATCTGTACCGGCCAGATACCACTTTAGAGTTTCTGCCAAGGCAGAATCTGACTTTGTTAAATCGAACTCTTGAGCCAGGTCTGTTGAGATCCGTAACCCAGTTCATTTTAGAGAAAGAGGGGCGCATATCAGCCGAGCAGCTTGCGCAACATGTCGCTCAGTATAGGAAAAGGCAACGGCAAAATAACGATCATTTTGAGCACCT
Source organism: Schistocerca piceifrons (assembly GCF_021461385.2). Taxonomy (NCBI): domain Eukaryota; kingdom Metazoa; phylum Arthropoda; class Insecta; order Orthoptera; family Acrididae; genus Schistocerca; species Schistocerca piceifrons. Next base: position 488,219,927 of record NC_060138.1, on the reverse strand, counting down.
CTGTGCCAAGTGTCATCGCAGCCTTATCTTTGTTATGTGTTATGCTAATTCCAGAAGGGACCCAAGGGTATTTCAAGTCCCAGTGGATTGGATACTGAGGGCGTGAGACGAGTAGATAAGGGGCTGATCCAGCAGTGGTCGTCCAGGAAGGAATTTTTACCTTTCGTTTCATGTCATGGTTTTAAGGGGGCACTAGACCACATTTAAGTTTCCTAGTAGTAAGGAAACATGCCATAGGTGCCGACCAAAACAAGTTAAGAGGTAGTTAAAGGTCGAAGAGGGGAATAATGTAGTGGCACCAGCGTTTAGGATAGAGGAACGTAGTTTTGTGCGATATTCTGAACACAAGTTACAGCCAGGTGCGGGTCGGATTGCAGTGAGTTATGCATACAGCGGTTGCGACGGCAAATACAGGAGACAGGGGCATAGAACTACCGGTTCTCTAGACATGAGAAACACGTTGATTGACTTTGTAAAATATAGGGATGATTTTGAATCTGTTACATCACCAACATAGATATTAGTAACATAGATATTAGTAAGTGGAAACATCAGTTTATTTTTCTTTTGTGGAGTTTTCTTCACATAAGGGTCTTCACAGGCTGGATAAGTTTCTAGTTACTCTATGATTTACAGCACCCTACACCTTGCTAAAGTTTCGGATACCCAGATAAAAAATTTTCAGTCTATATCTTCAGAATTATATTTCGTGAGCGATAGTTCGGATACACTGTGTGCTTGATATCGAGAAGTACTGCGAAAATGGTGTGATATTCTAGCAGAACATGCGAAAATACATGTATTCTTGAAATCCCAGAGTCTGGAGATGGGTGCAGAAAAGCGAGCAAGCAAGGAAGCAGGTTCGGACCAGAAACAGTAACCCGTTTGTACCATGGGGAAACGAGCCCGAATTTGTAAGACAGTTCTGAGAGTGACTTCATTCCGTTAAGGGCGCTCTGGTTGCACATTGGGAGTGGATGACTTATGACCATCAGCTGCAGGAAAATATATAGTGCAGTATATTTATGAATGATGTAAGAGCGAGTGATTTTGTTTGGCACAGGATAAAAATTGTATGTTTACTACATCTACACTGTACACAGTGGTATATTGTTGAGCTGGAGTTCGGGTTCACGCTCTAATATTCAAGCTTCTTTCCTCAGTGGGGGAGTAATGTAATTCCGTAAGAGTCTTTCCATATTTGACAAAATGTAGGGGCACTTTGCAGGGTTTAATTGTCAGTGCAATATGGCGATCTGTGTAAAATATTTTTTTTTTTTTTTTGCCTCTGAAAGTCTTGTCTGCAGAAAGAAAGAAAAGGCGGACAGTGCTTCTAAACTGGCTGCATCAGTAAATCGGAGGGTAAATTCGATAAGAGCCAATCATAACGCTCCATTCATTCATGCAACATCCTTTGTGCTGGGATATAGGAGTCTGTACATAGCGGTGAGAATGTTTGCACATATTGAAAGTAGGAAAGGTAACATGTGATGGATGTGGTGCCATCTTAGGACCGCAAGGAAGAATGCATTCTGGGTTATTCCGCGCTGTTTTCGTAAACAGGTTCTGTTTGGGAATTAATTTCCGTACATACGAGCTGAGACATCAAGAAAGCAAGCATTAACTGTTTCTGGGACACTATACAATTTCCGAGCGGTCGACTTTTCTCTTATTTTACGTAGCCATGTCACGTCAGAATAACAATCAGAACCTTTTAGATGGTGAGTCGCCACACGGACGTTTCAGGGCGAGGTTTCAGTCACGCTGGGGCAGGTGTGTACTGCTGGATGCACCTCATATTTTCTGTTAGGTTCGCTAGGGAGTATGCAGCCTTTGCTATTCTGGCACAGATTTCTATAGCACAGTCTGTGACGTCGGTATCTGTAGATATAGCGTCAGCAACGGTAAAAACATATGCTGCCCGGAAGTGTTTGTCATATGGGATCGATATGAGCGCGCCTTTGCATTCTGTGGTGAGGTGGCCAGGGGTATGTGTTGTACGTCAAATGATCAGCGAGGACCTGACGATGGAGGAGGAGACACTGAGTAATTAGGCTGCTGCCAGCAGTCTGGTTGCTGCTGGCCTAACCCACCAGCATGAGGGAGGGCTGCACATGGATGGCAGAGTGATGCTGTGGCGGCTGCACGCAGGTTGAGGTCAGGGTTGGGGGTAGTGGAGGCGGCGGCGGCTGCGGGAGGGGGGGGGGAGGGGGGTGGCGGGGGCGTCTGGCATTGAGTGGTGTGATGTGGTTTTTACTAGTGATGTTTTGTTTAAACTGTATTCCAAATAACCTGCTGCAAATAAAAAAACTACCTTATACGTGTGAAAATAGATTTAATTAATTTGCACAAATTTTTTATATCAACGTGGTGTTAGCAGTACAGTAGTTAAGTGGAAGGTGCGCATGAGTGTGTGACATGGCGCAGAACAGCAGATTATGTGCAGAACACTAGGTTAAATTGATAATTTTTATGTAAAACGCAGTATAGAAGTTTAAGGGGATGGGTGACAAAGAAGAATGCTCCAGAAATGGCGTTCAAAAGCATGTGATATTGGAAAAGTGTATCAGAAAATGGTGAGAGGACGTAAGTAATTACGTAATTTGGTGTCAAAGGCGGTAGAATACTTTAAGGAAATAGGGGTGACATGGAGGACAACTTAACAGAACAATAGGTTAAGTGCCGACAAAGGGCCAAACATTAGGTTAAGACACCCTGAGTATAGTGCTGAACATTAGATTATACAACATGTTTGCTCCATGTAATTACTTCTAAGAAGACCTACATGTTTCCAAAGAGCAGAGAATGATGAGCAAGAGATATCCAATAACCACAAACTGATTTTTTTAAAAAAATAAATAATATAGCCTTGAATTTCTTGTTACGAGGCCCTTCCTCTCCACCACCATCTTGGATTACAAGGGATGAGAGTGCCCTCTGGTGGTGGTACTGTGTACTAGACCAGTTGGACTCCAGACCTCGTTGTGAACACACTGTTTCCCAGCATTCTCCACCCCTCCCCCACCTCACCATCTTGCATTACATCACAGAATGGACAAAAGCACCCTCTGGTACCAGTACTGTGTACTAGGTCAATTGGACTGCAGACCCCACAGCGATCTCACTGTTTCCTGCTATTCCCCCCACCCCATACCGCCATCTTGGATTATGTCAAGGAATGGATGACTGCACCCTCTAGTGACAGTACTGTATACTAGGTGACTTGGACCCCATGGCAACTACATGGGATGGTGGTATGTTTAACTAAATAGTGCATGCAAATAAAGACTTATGTCCAGCATGGTTATAGTCCTTTTAACGCCAATCCCTGGGATGAGGTGGTGGTCGGGTGACTTAAGTTAGGGGAGGTAACCCAAGTGCCCTTTCTTTCCCGCCATTTTCTTAGGTTAGTAGAGATAGCCTGATTGACCTATCTTCCCCCTAAAATTCAGACTTCCCGCCAATCCCTAGGAAGTGGTGGCCCCGCCAAAACTCAAACTTCCCGCCAAAATCAGCCATCTTGAGTGACATCATGGCCGCTATGTTGGATGATGTCATGTGCTGTTGCTAAGGTTACACGTGTTCATCTTGGATGACGTCATCGATTTCATCTTGGATACATCTGGCAACAATGCAGAGTGCGCCAGAACCGCCATTTGCCTAATGCTTACATAGTGGACTTCGCTAAACATTTTCGAAGTCCTCTGCCGGTTCTATCTGATGTAGATGCCGCACCGCATTGCAGTACTCCATGAAGAGGCAGGATAAGCGTAATGCAAGTACATGCTTTAGCGTTATATTTTCTAAGTGTACTTCCAATAAACTGCAGTTGGTTTGCTTTCCCCACAATATTATCAATGTGATAGTTCAAAATTAATTTTTTCGTAACTGTAATTCCTAAGTATTTAGTTGAAGTGACAACTTTTAGATATGATTGATTTATATTGCAACTGAAATTTAGGGGCTTCTCTTTTGTGCTCATGTGGAAGACTTCACACTTTTCGTGATTCGAATCCAATTGCCACTTTTTGTACCTCATGGATATTTTGTCTAAGGCATTCTGCAATTCGTTTTGACCATCTGATGACTTTATAAGACAGAAAAGACAGCATCATCTGCAAACAAGTTAAGAGGGCTGATCACATTACCTCTCAAATCACTTATGTAGATCAGGAGCAATAAACCGCCTATAACACTTCCTTGGGAGACGCCAGATGTTACTTCTGTTTTACTCTATGCCTTTCCGCATTACGAACTGTGACCTTTCTGACAGGAGATCACGAATCCAGTCACACAACTGAGACGATACTCCGTAGGCACGCAACTTAATTAGAAGTCACTTGTGAAGAACAGCTTCAAAAGCCTCCTGGAAATCTAAAAATAAGGAATCAATGTTACTCGTGCTATATTTAGCAATCATAAGTTTGTGGGAATAAAGAGCTAGTTCTTTTTCACAAGAAGGATATTTTTTTCTATCCGTGTTGGCTATTGATCAATAAATCATATTCTTTGAGGTAATTCATAATGCTATCCGCACAGTATGCGTTCCAGATTCCTATTGGAAATCGACGTCATTGTTATGGGCTTGTAATTCAGCGGATTTCTTCGACTTCCTGTCTTGGGTGTTGGTGTGTGTTGTACAACTTTCTAGTTGGCTACGGATGTTTCTACAAGCGAGCAGTTGTATATGATTACTAAGTGCGGAGCAATTATATCAGCATACTTTGAAAGGAAGCTCACTGTTATACAATCTGGACTGGAGGCCTTGCCTTTCTAAGCTATTTTAAACCGCCTCGCTACAACGAAGATATCTAAGTTATTCATGTTATCATTTGCTCCTGATTAGAATCCTGGAATATGTACTTCATCTTCTTTTACAAAGGAATTTCGGAAAACCGTGTTTAGTAACTCTCCTTTAGTGGCACTGTACTGTCATCAACAACATCGCCATTGTTACCGTGCAGTGAAGGTGCTCAGTGCACAATCTTTTAAATTCGGATTACTTTTTTCGTTAAACCTGCAGCAGTGTTGTGGGATCAATAGCACGTCTTATTAATTTATTTGGTCTATATCTACATCTACACATCTACATCTACATTTATACTCCGCAAGCCACCCAACGGTGTGTGGCGGAGGGCACTTTACTTGCCACTGTCATTACCTCCCATTCCTGTTCCAGTCGCGTATGGTTCGCGGGAAGAACGACTGTCTGAAAGCCTCCGTGCGCGCTCTAATCTCTCTAATTTTACATTCGTGATCTCCTCGGGAGGTATAAGTAGGGGGAAGCAATATATTCGATACCTCATCCCGAAACGCACCCTCACGAAACCTGGCGAGCAAGCTACACCACGATGCAGAGCGCCTCTCTTGCAGAGTCTGCCACTTGAGTTTGTTAAACATCTCCGTAACGCTATCACGGTTACCAAATAACACTGTGACGAAACGCGCCGCTCTTCGTTGGATCTTCTCTATCTCCTCCGTCAACCCGATCTGGTACGGCTCCCACACTGATGAGCAATACTCAAGTATAGGTCGAACGAGTGTTTTGTAAGCCACCTCCTTTGTTGATGGACTACATTTTCTAAGGACTCTCCCAATGAATCTCAACCTGGTACCCGCCTTACCAACAATTAATTTTATATGATCATTCCACTTCTAATCGTTCCGCACGCATACTCCCAGATATTTTACAGAAGTAACTGCTACCAGTGTTTGTTCCACTATCATATAATCATACAATAAAGGATCCTTCTTTCTATGTATTCGCAATACATTACATTAGTCTATGTTAAGGGTCAGTTGCCACTCCCTGCACCAAGTGCCTATCCGCTGCAGATCTTCCTGAATTTCGCTACAATTTTCTAATGCTGCAACTTCTCTGTATACTACAGCATCATCCGCGAAAAGCCGCATGAAACTTCCGACACTATCTACTAGGTCATTTATATATATTGTGAAAAGCAATGGTCCCATAACACTCCCCTGTGGCGCGCCAGAGGTTACTTTAACGTCTGTAGACGTCTCTCCATTGATAACAACATGCTGTGTTCTGTTTGCTAAAAACTCTTCAATCCAGCCACACAGCTGGTCTGATATTCCGTAGGCTCTTACTTTGTTTATCAGGCGACAGTGCGGAACTGTATCGAACGCCTTCCGGAAGTCAAGAAAAATAGCATCTACCTGGGAGCCTATATCTAATATTTTCTGGGTCTCATGAACAAATAAAGCGAGTTGGGTCTCACACAATCGCTGTTTCCGGAATCCATGTTGATTTCTACATAGTAGATTCTGGGTTTCCAAAAACGACATGATACTCGAGCAGTTGCCATCGACACCGTTTCTTTTGAAACGTCCCCTTTAGAAAAATTATACACGACTGTGCTTAAACTGGCATACAATATTTTTAGCGCAACGCAATCTGACTTTCAAAAATCCCTATAAAAGAATGGCCCTGACTAACATTAACCTATACGTTTCGCAAATCACTTACCTCACAAAAATCTTGGTTACTCGAACTACTGCAATACAGCAAGCACCACTACTGCCAGCTAAATAAAAGATTCAAACTACGGAAGGCAGTAACTACTGATAGGGTTAGTTAGCAAATGAAAGATATTAATAGAGAACAAACAATGTATTTACCTTAATAGTCATAATACATATAGTAGTTCATGACAAATTACAAAACTCCGCCATTTCTCTCCCCACATCCATCACTGCTGGCGGCTCAAGTCCAACTGCGCAACGCTACGCGCTGTTCACATCCAGCTGCCGCTGCCCAACACTACAAAATGCAAAGCAGCCACAGACTGCACACAGCACAGCCAGTGATTTTCAGAGCGCTACGTGGCGTTAGCAATATAAGAAAACATAAACAGCCTACTTACATAGCCCCCATGCTCCCCACAAAAAATTTTACAAATTGTTTTGGGCAGTGGCCACTAATGATTTGAAAAATTTTTCATAATTACAGTAACAAAGAAATCAAATGCACACACTTATTGATACAACGTTGGTCAGAAGCCAAAATTTTGTCACAGTCCATAAAGACAGTCCTGATCATTCGTCACAGTAAAATTGCAGTGTTTTTTTTTCTCAAAGTCTGAGCAGTAAAAGAAACGCACACGGCAGTAGTGGATTTCCATGCAGTCTTGAAGAACTAGTGTTGTCCTTCCAACGGAAAGACAGTGCTGACTCTTGACATGCAGACAGGTAATGGGCCACAACTGAGCAAACCCACAGCAGAGTCAGTCGAAGTTTTGAAGAATATTGGTAGGTAGGTCATCACAGAGCAGACCACTGTAGTCCTGCTAGAGATTACGGTATTGGTGGGCCACCAGAGGTGCAGACCCACTGCAGTCCTTGTAGAAATAATGGTACTGGTGAGTCAGCAAAGGTGTAGACCCACTCTAGTCCTTGTAGAGACGGCCAGCAGCCATCCGTTGCGACTGTGCAGGTGCACAATCACCATCGAAGATTCTTGTGGAGAAATACGCAAGTCCATAACCACCACTTGTGCACTCACAAAGTGTTTGGAATTGTCCTTAGAACCAGCAATGCTGTTATCCAGTCCCTTGGTGAATTATTAACACACGTGCAAACACTAACAGTCCCTACTTCTCACATATTGTCCATATACTATGACCAACAGAAATGTGTGCAGTGAAATGTAACTTACAAGTTAATAATATGATGAACTGGTGACAATCACAATTTTATAACATGAGAATACAATTACAAAGATACAGAAAACATCATTAAAAACATAGCAATACAGATAACATTTGTAGTAATAGGGGCTTTACAAATGAATAGAAATAAACATATACATCAGTGTTACAGGAATTAAGACATAAGTAAATACATAAAAGATCAGAATAACTTTTGAAACATCACCTTCACATATGAGCAACAAAACAGAATAAATAATGTCTCAACATCTTTACAAAGTAAATAACATACTATTAGGAAAATTCTACAACATAGCTCTCATCAGCTAAACACATGAAGACAGGAAAAACACAAATTCACAAGGGTACACAAACATATAGGGGGATGACACAAAAGGAAAGGACAGGGTTTGTTTTACTGCAGTATTTTGCATGGAGATCTCCCTTTGTTCATTATTATTCCCAAAAGTACTATCTAAGCTGGCTTTCTGTATTCTGTTCACATCCTCTTTCAAAATAGTTTTTCTCCACTGTACACTACTTTTTTTTGGCCAAACCATTTTCTTATATCTTCTCAATGCATTTCTTCCAATTCATCATAGTTAGTTTCTTATATAGTCTACCCCCTCTTAAGCTAACTTAAATCTACTGAGCTCAGATGCTAAACTAAGGGACGAGGCAATGCAGCAGCACAAAACAATTAACACAAACAGCAATGATAAAAAATACAAAAGCAAAGCAAGCAGCATAAATTACAACTAATATAACGCAATGAGCAGCAAACAAGAAAAATAAATGCGTAGTAAACTGGCTTAACAGCGTAATACAAAGTCAAATTCAGTAACATTATGCCTGGCAAACAGCAGCAGCATAGCTCAAGCAGAAAAAATATTACACTGAAAATGGCCATGTCTAATCCCTGTGTCACATCTTAACACTAGAGTGATGCATCACGAGAACTTACACTAGCAGATCAGTTACCAAATCGTAAAGAAATTATTTATGCAATTCCTGTGAAGGGAAATGTCTATTTATGTGCCCTAGTTTTCTTGGAAGTAGATCATAAATTTCTTATTGACTGGATCTGTAGGCATAAAATAACTATATTAGTACATATATCAAATTTTATTTTAACCAATGCTACAGTGCAGCTAGAAACTAGATATTTAAAAAAATGGGCAAAGTGAGGCGTCAAACGTCATTCACTAGCCATATGGCATTTCATAATGCAGTAAACAATCTTTCAACTAACAAGACAATAGACATCAAATGTTTCTCATCATTTCATTTCAGTAAATATCATAAATTAAGAACTCTACAGTGTAATCATGTTTTCAAGTTTGAGGGTGTCGTATTTACGATGCTTTCTACAAAGGAATGTCGATAGCGAGGATAATGGCCTCCCCTTTTTTTTTATACCACCTAATGTCTTATTCTCAAGGCGGCTGGCGCTCACAACGAATTACGTCACGGTCAGTTACCTTTCTTACTGAAATATTTACAACAGCAGTTTCTGCTACAGTGACAGTCTCATATAAAAATATTTCACAGGTCAAGAATTTGGGTTACAAATCTGTAGAAACAAAATCCTATTGATATAACAGTGTCCAAAAATTTTCGTCGGCATTGTAATACATTCACGCATTTCCATACATTTCATAACTCTTAAAGTACGATTCTTGGTTTCCAACATCCTTTTTCGCAAGCCAGAGTCCCTAACCACCACTCATTATTCCTTACCTTATTATACATATACATATTCGTTGTCACTTCTTCAATATTTCATCATGAGAAACACGTAGCATAATCAAATTCCTCATATACGGTATCATCATCTTATTGATCATAAACATACCTCAACAGCATAATACATATCGTCATCGTAAAAATAACATCATAACACCTCAGTCAAATCTCAAAATCGTCGTAGCTTTCTGCAATAATTTCAAAACCTAAAAAAATTCTCTGCTCATTTCAATAGTGTCATCTACCTCAAACGTACTTTAAAAATCATGACCCATAAGAAATACAACATTCAAAGCTCTCATAATATCACAATGGGTCCGAAAAAATATGAACAGTTTACAAAGTACAGACAAAATACAGTTTCATAAGTGTGAAGTTATCCAACTGTGTAATTACGTAAACATCTGTCACTGATGTAGTAAAAAGAATGTTTGTTTCTCTGTCAAATAATCAGATAGCTGTGTAATTCTGTGTTAGAGCAATATGGTACCAATGTGTAAAGTTGTATAAGCAAATACCATATTAGCTAGGGCTCCTTGTGCTTGCCAAACACATGGTACACAAAGTAAGCGTGTACCCCCCTGAGGATCAATGTAATTATACCCTCAGGTGTTACAGATTACAGCAATGGAGTGAAATGTATCATGGAAAACTTTCTTTGTAATTCAAAAATCTTGGAAAATAAATGGCTTAAGTGCAAAATTAATCACTCAAATGCGTGTCCTGTAGCGCTAAATGTGCGTCTTGCTGTAAGATAATTCTGTGGAAGTGTCGTAATTATCGTCCTCCGAAAGCTAAGTTCTGCAGAAGTCAATGTACTTACCCCATCATAAACGAAAGTGAAATGCTTTGTGTATAGATATCTTAGTTATTACGCTTATTGCCATGATGAAGAAAGTACTGTGCTGTAATGTATTGTTGTGCTACGGAAAAGGCTGTCTCATTGTAGCTATACCACAGAAGTTACTACTAAAACATGTTTTACTTTCCAGAATAATACAGAAAAACTGTGCAGATATGAAACAGAAACACCGCAAAAGCAACAATGTAAATTGTGTCACACATTAGTAGCATCGTGATATAATTGTGTAACTGTCAAAGAAACCAAGTGCTAAGTCATCTTTAATCCCACAGAAAGTACTTCAAATAAAGAATGTCTTTTCAAGTAAACCAAAATGTTACATGGTAATCTCATTAGCAGTGCCGGTATATGTTCTAAATATGTGAGCCTGATAGTTGTTACGTAATCGTGCAACTAACAAGCAAGAATGTACAAATACAACACTGTGTCGTCTGTTCACTATAACAATGCAATCGTAATTTCTGTTTAAAAATGTTCCCTAGGTTCTAGACTGGATATTTAACTTCAAACATTGTTGCATGGTAACAGTTTCTAAAGCATACTAGTAACGTGAAGTGAAACGTTTTATGCCAAAGACAAAGTTAAAAAGCAGATTATCTTTCAATAAACGGTTTTACATGTGAAAAGTGGTGTAAACTTTTACTCTTCCTAGTACGCAGACTTTCAACTGAAAAGCAATTGTCATGTTTTATACGTCGGTAAGGAATGCTAAAATTTTTCTCAAGGTTAGCGTCTATGTTATTTTTCTTGGAGCCAGCGGGCGCACGCGGCTGCCTGCTGTGCGAGTCATTGTCTGTCTCTTTGTTGGCGCGCGTCGTTACTGGGATTTGGAGACCTACCTTCTACAAATTCACCTCCTCGAGAGGGCCCTGCTCTGTTTGAATCCCGCCAGTTCTGATGCAATTCAAGTCTGTCGTTACGATCATATCGTCTGTCGCATGTCGGTAGATTCTGTAGTTTCTTACTTGTCCATCACGTGGTGGAGAATTTCTCCCTGAATCGTAACTGTGCGCCGAACTGTTGCGTCTGAAGTTATTCTGTCTCCCATAATAATAATTGTTTTGGTTCCTATATTGTCTGTTTCTCTGATTGTCTCTGTGATTGTCATTACCGCGGAGAGGTGATCTTTCCCTGTAATTATTACTACTCTGCCAATGGTTGTCACACGGGTGGTGTCTGTTTTGGTCGCGATTTGTGTTGTGAGAATAGCCTTGTCGTGTCCAGTTATTATTTATTTCATTGCGGAATTGCGACGGATGTGACCTGTAGTGATTGTTTTCCTGTTTTCGCATCCGGCGACTGTCTGTGTCAATTTCTAATTCTTGTAACAGTCCCTGAAAAGCTTCAATGTCGTCTTTGCAACGTCGTGCCAAAATAATACGTCGTAAATGTTCAGGTAATTTGATTAAGGAAATGCGGATGAGATCTGAAGGGCTGTATGGGTGTGAAAGATACTGATTCTTATGCAACATGTCTTCAAAGTATTTCATAAGACTGGAAAATTCTGATTGTTCGAAACGTTTCATCATTATGATGCTATGTTTCACTCGGTCTTGTGTAGCTTGAGACCAATACGCTGAGAGGAAGGCATGACAAAATTCTCTTTCACTGTGACAATCGTGAATGACCGATCACATTCTTACAGCTGGTTCATTCTCCAAGTAGCCACACATAAATTCTAATCTGTGTTCTAACGACCAGTTGGGAGGAAAACAATGAGAGAATTGATGGAGCCATGCTTGTGGATGAATGTTGTTGCCAGAATTCTTAAATGTTTTGAATTTACGTGTAGTAATGAACAGCTTATAGTGAAAATCATCATGGCGGCGAGTCGCATATCGGTCATTGTTACGTCGTGTCGGCGGTTCCATCTCAAAATTCGGTGCACATTGCCAATTTCTTTCATAACTTCCGAAATGCCCCGTGTTATTATTTTGCGGCTTTTCCGTATTTCTAAGTCCCTCTTCCCGTGTTGGAGCGCGAGTGTCCTCTGAAATATGTAATTCTTGTATTACCTGTGTCAGCTGATCTTGTACTTCCCGGATTTCTCTTTTGTACTGTGTATTGATTTGATTTTGATTCTGTTTGAATTTTCTAATTTGTTCATACTCTTCTGTATCAGTGAAGGCTACAGGTCTTGTGTCATTCAGATCATCATCTACCTTTGTAGAAAAGTTAGTGACCTGATCCGAAAGTTCGGCTACTTTCTCCGATAGTGAACACATTTCCTCAGTGTGTTTTTCTGAACCAAGTTTCAGAGTGTCCATTTGTGTTGAAATCGAATCTACTGTGTCCTTTAAGTTTTCCTGAGTTTTTGCAAGTTGCGTAACCGAATTGGTAGATGCAACTGAGTCAATTTTAGCCCACAAGGTCTCATGATTTTCATGAACAATGGTTTGCAGTTCTTTTATGGCTGCTTTGTGATTCTGTAATGCATTTTCATGCCACAAAAAAATAGGTTGAAAATGCTCACAAATTTGTGTTTTTACGTCATTACAGACTTTTTGACATTTCGATTCAATGTTATGTAACTCAGTAGTTAAATCTTCACGTGTTTGTTCAAGTGTGGTGTCTAACTTTTGAAGATTTTGTTCCATTGTGTCTAACTGTTGCTGTGTTTGTCTCTGGTGTTGTTCCATTGTGTCTAACTTTTGAAGATTTTGTTCCATTGTGTCTAACTTTTTAAGATTTTGTTCCACTATGTCTAACTTTTTGAGATTTTGTTCCACTGTGTCTAACTTTTTAAGATTTTGTCCCATTTGTCTCTGATTTTGTTCCATTTGTTGCATTAATTGCAATAATAATGTATTAGTGTCTGGAATCTGTTTCTCTCCGCTTTTCGGCAGTGCATCTGCACCGGCAACATTCACATTTTGACAAGCAGAAAATGTGTCTTGACTTATTTGAGAAAACGGTGATGACCCAAAACCTGAATCTACAGTATTTGCGAAATTGTGTCCTGTCATTTCGGATTCCTGAGGCAAGCTGTTGCCGACCAATCGATCGATAATGCTTCCCTCTTCACTACCTGCTTCACTGTCTACACCATTGTTTGCAGCCCGCTCCATTTCCCTATGCACAATTACCAAATTACTACTTTGAATGTCTGTTAATTCATTACACAGTGGTGCTGATAAGCTACGCTCGTCGTCACTATTATTTCTCAGTTCACTTTGTAGCCTAGTGTTACGTTTTTCACACGCCATTATTGTCACAATATTTCACACGATAACACAGAAAAGCACAATTTGAAGAGCAAAAACAAGAGAACACATTAACATAGCACTGAAAATAATATCTAGTTAATTGCAGCTGCGAAATACTTGGTGCAAATCTACATGCATGCCACAACTGTTTTACTGTACAACAATGAAAGACTGCAACTACAAAGGAGATTCTCACTACAATTACGCGCTAGCAATAGACAAAATCTACACTAATTACACAAACTACAAGAAAAAAAAATCAGAAGATTCCCGTGAGGTATCCTCGGCTAAGGGTCGACATATGAAACGTCCCCTTTAGAAAAATTATACACGACTGTGCTTAAACTGGCATACAATATTTTTAGCGCAACGCAATCTTTCAAAAATCCCTATAAAAGAATGGCCCTGACTAACGTTAACCTATACGTTTCACAAATCACTTACCTCACAAAAGTCTTGGTTACTCGAACTACTGCAATACAGCGAGCACCACTACTGCCAGCTAAATAAAAGATTCAAACTACGGAAGGCACTAACTACTGATAGGGATAGTTAGCAAATGAAAGATATTAATAGAGAACAAACAATGTATTTACCTTAATAGTCATAATATATATAGCATTTCATGACAAATTACAAAACTCCGCCATTTCTCTCCCCACATCCATCACTGCTGGCGGCTCACCTCCAACTGCGCAACGCTACGTGCTGTTCACATCCAGCTGCCGCTGCCCAACACTACAATGGCAGACAACAATGCAAAGCAGCCACAGACTGCACACAGCACAGCCAGTGATTTTCAGAGCGCTACGTGGCGTTACCAATATAAGAAAACATAAACAGCCTACTTACACTTTGAATTTAAACCACTCTGGTCTACGTATACAAAAATTGGAAAGACTGAGGACTGTCTCTTGGGAAGGTGTCAACCGAATCTTTATCTTCCTCATTCGTGTGGCCATATTGTAAATGGTTGCTTTACAATTTTTGAGGGTATTTTCGTTCTGTCGTTTCAGCTACAAAAAGTGCGTGTATTTTTCACCATATGCGTTTCGCGTTATTGAGGTAAAGCACCATCAGTGATCTGTACTTAAATTATTTATATTTTGATTTGCTTTAAGTTCGAAAACCATTTCGTTAAAAATATGTTGGATGTTACTTACGGTATTTTCCACATTATTTCTCGCCTACATCGGGAAATTCCGTCTGCTATCACATCTTTGATGCTTTTCTCCTTTAGACAATGATAGTTGTCATCTAATTTTTAGTTTCTCTGCAACACTGTGCACTTTTTATATTTTACACAGCAGACTTTTTCGAATACCACTTGTAGCACCATAGCTCTAATACTTAACTGATTCATTTTGCCTTATGTTTTATTTAATGTTACATCGCTGAGCTTCTGTAAATGTGTTTGATTGAATAGGTAACACAAAATTGTATACTGCTTCCTTTGTAAAAACTTCTATGTCATGATTTGATTCTATGCAATGTAGGGTATCTGTCATTTAAATTCTTTGTCCCAATTGGAGGGACACAAAACTTACTGTATATATTTGGAATTCGTTTAAACAATTTTTTTAGAAATGTCAGTATGTGCAAAGGTTCTGTTTTATTTAAAATGTTTGTTCTCCGTTATGTAAACTGCTGACCTTCACTTAGGGATCTCAGTTATATTGTATGTTAAAGGTGTCGTGGTTCCTCTTGGGAACGGAACTGTGTAGCGCGCGCAAATTGTGGTTGGCCTAGGTAGAAAAGGTGGAACCAAGAGTCAGTCAGGAACGAGGTACTAAACTGTCAACTGCTCATGTAAAAGTTGTGTATTGTGTTGGCTCCGAGAGAGGCTTTTCCTGAAGCTTTCCAATGCCTTGGATGGATGGATAAAGAGCTGGAACGATTCTGGAATTGATGTCTATCATCGCCACCAAGAAATGACAGAGTCCGGCAGTTCTACCTGCAAATCCACCTACCAACATGCAATCGCCACCACATTGCGCAATCACTGTAATGGAACACTATGCTAATGTACAGTGAAGGATCAGCTAATTGCATGTTTAGTGTACTCAAATACAAGGTAATTTTTAACTGAACCTTTGTACCTACCGTGATTTATCCTCAGTCACATATCCACTTAGGGTCCCTCCCACGCTAAAGTACTTACCGAGAGTCCTTTATTGAAAGAAAGTTAAAGTTAATGTGGCAAGAGAGTGAGCTAAAGTACATGAGCACTCCGTCTTCAGGCCAGAAGTGGCCCATCGGGACCATTCGATCGCCATGTCATCCTCAGATGAGAATGCGGATAGGAAGGGCGTGTGGTCAGCACACCGCTCTCCCAGTCATTATGATGGTTTTCTTTGACCGGAGCCGCTAATATTCGGTCGAGTAGTTCCTCAATTGGCATCCCGAGGCTGAGTGCACCCCGAAAAATGGCAACAGCGCATGGCGGCTGGATGGTCACCCATCCAAGCGCCGGCCACGCCCGACAGTGCTTAACTTTGGTGATCTCACGGGAACCGGTGTATCCACTGCGGCAAGGCCGTTGCCAAAGTACATGATGCTTGCTGAAAATAATTTCTCTATTAAAAATGCTTATAAATATGTTGTTGCAATTTCAAAATTAAAAGTTCTTAAAACTGAGGATGGTAAAGTTTTGCTTACTAAATGATCACAATGCTGCTTGTTGCAAATCGCAAAAGATGAGTCAGTTTCCTATAGACATGTCAAGTTTTGTTTTATTGCAGTAAGATTTGAGAACTAATACCTTGTTTCTTTAATTTATTGAAAGTGTGTTTAGTATGCTCTGCTACAGTGGTCAAGATGAAGGGCCTCCCTCCACTGAAAGTAGTTCAATTGCACAAAGTTACTTAATTATAGTAAGTTTCAATTACTCTTCATATTCAAGTGAACTTCTGTACAATATTGGACTCCCCTTGTGCATTAAAAATGCATATTAATGGTGTAACAGGATCAACAGTTAGTCTATTGTGCTCATGCTAGATAACGATTAATAGGAAGACCACTATCTATGAAAACAATAATTTCTTTATTCAAAAGACAGTGAGAAGTAACCTGTTCGTGAATTCCATTTAACTTTCATTCTAAATAGAAAAGTATTTAGCTGAGAGAGACTAAACCTGTGATCATAATTTTGCAGTAAATTACATTTACAATTTTATGTCAGTTAGGAAAATGTTCGAAAAGTAATACTGAACCTATGTCCAATTTATGATTCTACAGTGAATATTAATAGTAATGTTATAAATACCATTCAGTTTGAATAAGCTTTGAAAGTAATAGTGTGTATTGTTATCTGCTATATTTATGCAAATAGTCTGTTCTGCTCCGTCAGCTTCCAATCTTACCGATAACATATGCAGGTGCCAGAGTTCATTGCACTCGCGTGTGGCAATGTATAGGTTGTGTTTGTCCGTTAAAGTTACTCATACTTATATTCTTGAACAAGAATGTCAATCATTCTCTTGCCTAAATAGGCTGGCGACCGTTTTCCTTATTCTTTGAACAGTGTACATAGGTAAACTATTGTTTATTACTATTTAAATATTTACGTAATTCTGACTTTCACTTCCGATGAGCCACCTCCGTTAGGCACAACACGGTCAATATCACAAAATTCCTCGCGCAGGGTAACACTGCTCTTTTGCGTTATACCATAATTGCTTTAACAAGATAGTTTTATTTCACAAGCTGCCTCCAACTCTAAGGTTATGGTGTAGCAGTAGCGGACAATAGTGTTATACACTGTTTCTGTTCGTTTTCGTACTTCTAAGTATGTATTGCGGTTTGGGTTTTGTACTGTTGCCAACGCAACCTAGCCGCTAGTTTGTTTTTGACCGATATATATTTTGCAGTTTATTGTAAGAGTGTAATTCTGTTTAATTATGTTGTTGTGTATTTATATACTATGAACGAGTAGGGAAAGAATAGTAATGGAGTTTCGTTTTGGGGAGGGGAGGGTGGGGGAAGGGAGAAGCCATGATGAATGGACGTAAGTGTGATGGAGTGTGAGTTGGAGAAGGTGGAAGATGAGGAACAAGAAGTGAAATTAAATTAGGACTGTGGCGGGGTTTGGGTGGGAGAGTGGAAAAGGGTGAACGCTGAAAACTACTCTTCTCTTTTGTATGTAATTTCAGCAATTATTTTATGTAGAGTCTGGTTTCCAATATTTATTTGGTCATTGAACAACTGTTTATTTTGCGTTAATGTTTCATGTATGTGGAAATCTTCTTGGAAAGAGAGGAGGTGTCTATCTTTACTGATTTTTATGATGCTCACATCTTTTTCAATATTGCTTGGTCTATGGTGTTTTTGTGTTAGATGATCTGCAAATGTTGAATGGTTTGTACCATATTTAAATGGTCTGAGGTGTTCTTTACGATCTTGCGTCGAATGTCCTGCCAGTCATTCCAATGTATATCTTGGTGCTTCTAAATTAAACGAAATGATTATTAACTTCTTAACTATTCACAATTATTGGTATAACAACTTTTTTTAAAGTAATCACAGCTGCGAGCCCTGGACGAATGTTAAAACAGATGTATAACGAGAGCGCAATAAATCACTTGCCGTAGGATGAAAATATCTCTCTCAGTTCACTCACACTTTCTCCGTCCCCTTCTCTATATATATTCCTCTATTTACACACACTCATACGTTCGCGTGCTGTCCAGGCAATAGTAAACGGTTTGTGTGTGTGCGTGTGTATGTGGTTGGGTGTGTGTGTATGTGCTTTTCTTGTGTGTGTGTGTGTGTGTGTGTGTGTGTGTGTGTGTGTGTGTGTGCGTGCACCAGAGAGAGAGAGAGAGAGAGAGAGAGAGAGAGAGGGAGGGAGGGATGGGAGAGAGAGAGACAGAGAGAGACGGAGACAGAGAGAGAGAGATGGGTCGAAGGTACAGATGAAGAAAAAACAAAAAGAGAGATAGTGGCTGACAATTTAGTATCAAAAGTCTTCCTTTCTTGCTTTTTCCACCGCTCTGTGAAATTAGTGGCAGATGTCACCCTACAGACAAAATATGTCATTTGTCGGGCCCGCGTTTCTACCCTGCAGACACATGATATGTTCGAACCTTAATATGACAAGTATTACAGTTCCGGAGGAAAATTTAATAACGTTGTATGACTTTCAATATTTCTGTGTGTTGGTTCGCTTACTGCCAACAAACAGGACACGATATTTCTCGACACATAATACCATTTCCTGTAAATTAATTGTTTGGAAACACATCGAGGCTCAAATAATTTAAAGACACTAAATTAATTGAAAATATTTCATCCATGAGTTCTACATTGCCAACATCTAAAGACTGACGAAAACTTACTGTACTGAGAATGATGACAGTGTGTTTAGAGAACAGTGACCAGTTTATTCGATTTATGCTCAATTCACGACATTTGAGTTAAACGTATATATTATTTGCGGACGGTACTGCATTTCTGGCAAGAAATTTCTTGATGCAAGTTATTACGACCAACAAACAGGACACAATAAATAGCGACACGTAATACCATTTCCTGTAAATTTATTTTTTGGAAAAGATGTACAAGAAATACACTGGGAACCCCGTAAGAACGATATAAGAACGGAAATTGTAATTGATAGTGAAATAAGTTAGTTCAAAATTATTATCAAGTCTGTGATGCAAAATCTGAACATGATCGGTACGTAGAGAATAAACTAGCCAAAGACATCTTTTTCGCAGCAAACAGGTAAGTGAAAAATAAAGCATAGGAAGAGCCTGGATTAAAGTTTCTTAACATCATGCCTATTTTTACAATATTGTATTAAAGTGTGTACCGTATCACGAAGAGGAGAAGAGAGGACAATACAGTAGTGAGACGTGACATTACTGAGGGTAATAATATAGTACGAGGACTTGCTGAAAAGTAACGCCTCAGAATCTTTTTAAATTTGGAAACTCTTCAGGATTTTCAAATAAAACATAGGATGTTCTACATCTTCATTCATCATATCCACATATTTACAGCCCGCTGCCACCAGAAGCCTCCGAATTGTAATATGTAACATAGAGATATATAACCTAAGTACACTGACGGAAAAAATTGCAACGCAGAAGACCATTTAATATAGAGTAATTAAATTTTTAGAATACATTTAATGTAACCTATTTAAGTGATTTACATTGATAGATCATGGGTTAATGTAGCGCGATATTAGCCACTGCAGTTTTGAAATTCTGGTAAATTAATAACCGGTGTAGCCCCAAGAATGCTGTATGAAAACTTGCAAATGAGAACGCATTGTGTTGGACAGGTGCCAGTAATCAGTTTGGAGGATGGAGTTCCATGCCTGTTGTACTTGGTCGGTCAGTACAGTGACGGTTAACGCTGGTTGTGGATGACGTAGTAGTTGTCGTCCGATGATGCCCCACATGTGCTCGACTGGAGACAGATCTGGTGATCGATCAGGCCAAGCCAACATATCTACGCATTGTACAGCATACTGTGTTACAAGAGCGGTACGTAAGCGAGCGTTGTCCTGTTGGAAAACACTCTCTGGAATACTGTTCATCAATGGCAGCACAACAGGTCGAATCATCAGATAGAAGTACAAATTAGCAACCAGGAACCACGGAATAACCACGAGAGCGCTCATGCTGTCATAAAAAATCGCACTCCACACCATGACTAGAACGCAGACAGGTTGGTTGCAGCCCTCAACTGGCCTCCTATCAACACACGGCCATCGCTGACACCTTGGCAGAACCAGTTTTTAACAGAAAACACAACAGACCTCCACCTTGCCCTCCAATAAGCTCTCGCTTGTCGCAACTGAAGTCGCAAATGGCAGTGTTTGGTCTTAGTGGAATGCACGGTACAGGGTATCAGGCTAGGGGCTGTCCTTTAAGTAACCGATTTGTAACAGCTCGTTGTGTCACTGTTGTGCCAACTGCTGCTCGAATTGCTGTGCACGCGAAGTACGATGTCCCAGAGACATAAGCCGCATGCGATGTAAAGTGGCTACATCACTGTAAAGTCTTTCTGCAATATCGCAGAAGGAAACAAACCTGTTTTGCAACCTCGTAGTGGCGCTAATAGCGTCATTCTTATGTGACTGGCGCAAAATTTGAATAGACATCTTCGAGATGTAGAAACACACCCACAAAATTAGTTTACGTCGCACAACTGCATCTTTGGTTGCAGATTTTTCCATCAGTCTAAGTCGGTACCTGAGAAACGGTTTGTTGTAATCGAGTTTCGAATTCAAAGAGTACGTTCACAACATGACAATACCAGATACACACGAGCAGTGCGACATCTGCAACAATCCGATCATTCTCCATACAGTTCCGACTTGGCGGGATCCGACTTTCATCTGTTTCCAGAACTCAAAGAACACCTTAGAGGATTTCATTTGGATAGCAATGAATCGGTACAAACAGAGATGACGTCGTGGCTCCGTCAACAAAATCAAACATTCCACAGTTTGAGATTAATTGTGCAGAACAGGAAGACGAGATAACTTGGACAACATAATTAATTATTTTATAACATAATTATTTTATTTTAATATCGTCAGGTGAAGGTGTCCCATCTGATGTGTCCTCTTTATTGTGGAGAATGTCTACTCTTAGGGTTTCTAATTTCTCTTTCTTTTTTCCCATTTTTGCATCAAGTTCCCGTAAGTACTATTTTATTTAGAGTTATCGACACCTTATTTTGATTATACAATGCGATAAATTTTCTTTAATAATTTTGTTTCTGTTTGTAACATGTAGTTCCTCAAGCTTTAACGGTGGTCCTCGCTAACAGGCTTAAGCGCTCCTTTGCCTCCTGCATTTTCAGTCGCCGACAGGCTTTTAAGCTCATCCGTCATTCCTCCCCTTCACGCGGTTTAGGCTCCAGTAACGAAACCGGTACGCTGTTTAATATGCGCAGGAGGTGTGCTGCGTGAAATATGATTTTGTATAACGGTGGCAGTTTGATTACTCTATGGAAGCAAACTGTGCTTCAGCTTTCAGGTACTAAACAGGTTTTTCTAGTAAGAATTTACATGTGCATATTATATTATACAAAACCGAAACTGTGAAGGCAAAAATTGTTGGACAATGGTGAAAAATACAACTAAACGTGGAAGAGGAAATGTTGCATTCTGTTGGTATTTTTCTTAAATCTTATTAATACACTGAAGATCTTTAAAACATAAACAACCAGAATTATTGTGAAATGAATAATATTTTCAGACAGCAGCTCTCGACTAGATGGAAATGATCATCTGAAAGGAGTAGATGGTGTGTTTAAAACAGTTTAGAACATGCAAATAGAATCATGGGTCATAGAATTTAGTAGAACTAAGTATACTTCAAAAAAGAGACAGCATTGGTCTCTTTTTGAAGTATACCTGTTACCTGGTCGTAGTGCACAAGACAACATGGAGTCGCCAATCAAAGAACTAAGTATATTACTGAGGGTATTATTTTAGCAGATGAGACTCAAGAGGTAGTAGACAAGTTTTGCTATTTGTTAAATTAAATAATTGACAATAGTCGAAATAGAGAGGACATAAAACTCGATGTGTCATCTCAAGAAGGTAGATTTATTAACATTCAACATCAATTAAAGTATTACAATGTATGGAGTGTAGACTCTACAGAAGTGAAACGTGGATGATAAACGTTTCAGACTAGAATAGATGATGATGAAATTCACTGTTCAGAACGATTTGCTAAGAGAAAGTAACTGTTGATAGGATGCAATCCAGAAACGTTGAGGAATCGTCAGTTTGATAGGGGAGGGAAGCACGGTGAGTAAAAATTGTTGAGGGTGACCAAGGGTTATCTACAGTAAGTAGAAATCTCGCGCAGTCTAACGCGCTCCTTCCCGAGCGGGAAGGCGTGCCGATCCCCGACATGAATCCGCCCGGCGGATTAGTGTCGAGGTCCTACGTACCGGCCTGCCTGTCGATGGTTTTTAAGTCGGTTTTGCATCTGCCTCGGAGAATGCGGGCTGGTTCCCCTTATTCTGCCTCTGTTACACTATGTCGACGATTGCTGCGCAAACACTATCTCCACAAACGCGTACACAATAATTACTCTACCATGCAAACATTTGGGGCTACACTCGTCTGGTATGAGACGTTCCCTAGGGGCGGGGAAGGGGGGGGGGGGTTACAGTGGGGGCCGAACCGCACAATAACCCTTGGTTATTGTGGTGTGGGGCGGCGGTAGAATGCGTGGACTGCTGTGGCCTGTTGTGGCGTTGTGGATCACTGAGGGCTACAGTGGGACGAAGCCTCTCCGGCGTGTCTAGGTCCCTGGTTCAAAACACAAGTACTTATTCGCAGTATGTGGGTTCATTTGGATGCATGCTGCAGTAGTTATTCAGAGATTAACAAGCATGCACAGCATAGACTAACGTGAACATCTGCACCAAACCAGTCCTTGAACTGAAAACAATAAAAACAGTTCTTCGTTAGTCAGTTGTTTATCTAGACTTACGGCAAGTAATGTGTTACTAAACTTTCAGTTTCTAGATTGTTCTTACTTATTAAGATTACAATGTTTGTTGGTAAGAGAAATAGCATTTTTTAGAGGTCTGTCACTTCGACGTTACAGAAGCGCAAGGGGAAACATGCCTACAATAAACGTGGTAAACTAATTGATGTAACTTGTCCCTTTGGAACATTATTCTGCGAGTGAATGGTTTAGCTGGTACGAGGAGCTGGAATTAAGCCTGTATGTGACCTTTATCCTTCTGCGATGTTGACTACTGTTGTTCCCACTCCTGTCTTGACTCGTCTCTTATTATGGATGAAAGTGGCTCAGTGTTAAGAAATTTTTATTTACGTTGGAGAGAACGGCCTGCTACAAGAAGGCACGTAAACAGTGGTGGACGTGGAAACAGAGGCATGCTAGGCTAGTTATGGGGAAGCGACCTGGGGAAGCCGGCGGCCTGGCCTGTGAACTGTTATTGGTTCCATCACTCCAATTGGAGTTTATGTGTCAGCTGCTTGACCATTGGACATAGCCTGCTCAGGGATCCGTTGCGTGTACGTATTGTGGACTATAAGCTGAGGTCTTTTGTAATGGGCAGAAATTTTGTTTTTAACACTTTGACTATCACCGTGACATATGAGTCCCATGATAGTTGTCGGAGAACCTATCGTAATTTGTTGCTTGCCATTGCTATGTATCAGAGTCGCACTGGTAAGGACTTAAGGGCTAGCATACTAATGGATAGCATAGTTCTTATAATTACAGATCACAACTGTAGATTGTGTTGCCCTCCAGTTTCACTGTTAACCCTCGTCACCATATTGTCACTTCGTTTCTTATTGTCGCTACTGACTAAGACCTTAACTAAAATAAGCACAAATTAATATTTTTAAATAAAATTGTTAGCGAAAGCGTTAACTGACGTGTGAGCGACTGCCTGCTGGTTCCTTTCGGATATAGCTGATATGTGTGGTCGCTCTTCCAACTCGCTGTTGGTCCAAAGGCTGTATTTCGCTATTAGGTTGCGTGTGGCCGGTTTCCTGGACTCGTATTCGCTGTTTGTGGCTAATGAGGATTATATTTTTCTTTTCTGCTCTCTACGTTACTGTGCAGTATGACTGTGTTAATTATATACGAGAGTCACATTTTTCATCAGACCGTTCTGTAAGTTACCTGTTTGGCGTATTACTTATACAGTGCTTGTATGCCTTCTTTATGTCATTACTATCGTGTACTTCATTAGAGTAGTGTTTAAAGTTGTTACTGTTAGGGGTAACTGTAAGCTAGCTGTCTGACATGTTATCTATTTTATGGTCGCAAGCCTTCTTTAATTCATTGGTAGTTTTGGAGTTTTATTGCAACGTATTTATCGGTTCCAATACCTGCCAAATTGGTTTAACTTATTGGCGTTCTGTATCTAATTAGAATACTGTTGAATGCTTTCACTGCTTCTCAAACTTGTTTCATGCATTGGTGATTTAGGACAGATTAACCGTTATTTTATGCTCTGTTTATCAGGGCTAAATCCAGAAAGGGGCCTCATTATATGATTTGGCTGGTCTTGTGGCATTCACAAAATCATTTTGCAGGTTCCTCATACATCTGCTGGTCAGATGGCTGGCGAGCCGATTCTAGTAAGTCCGCATTATTTGTCGTCTACTGTTTCCGGAACTATCCGCCTGTGTAGTAATTATCTTGTGATGTGTTTATTTGCCGTTTCTGCCCACGGGGCTTAATTGATTCCGTCTGTATAATTGGTCTGCTATCGCCGTTGTTTGCTTTCCTGTAATCTCTGAAAATAAGCGTTTGCCGTGCCTTGGGGTGTTCTATTTCAATTTTATAATCTGTTTCAGTAGTCCTGAATCTGAGTAACACCGCCTAGAGGCAGCTTTTAGTATTAGTTTAACCTGATGCTATGGTTGGCTATGCGACGTAAAGCTCGTTGTGTTTATGACTCTGATAACCTGCCTGCCCGTGGAGACGTGTTCAAACATAAGGTTAAGATACTTCATAATAATTTCTAAAGTCATGCAAATTGTGAAGCAACTTCACAAGTTCTAAGTTTTTGCATGAGTGCCGGCCGTTAATTCAGTTAGTGCATCTGCCGTAAAGGCTATTTAAGTTCCCTGTTGAGAAATTCTGTTTAGTTAATACTTAACATTGTTGTCGTAAACTGGGCTTTATGGCCGAGTTATCGTGCTCCTTATTGAAAACTGTGTTTGTTGTTGTGGCCTTCAGTCCAGGGACTGGCTTAATGAGGCTCTCCATGGTACTCTATCCTGTGCAAGCCTCTTCATTTGCGAATAACTACTGCTACTTACATCCCCCTCAATCTCCTTACCGAATTCATCTCTTGTTCTCCCTGTACGATTTTTACTCTCCGCGCTTCCCTCAAGTACTAAATTGGTGATCGCTTGATGCCTCGATCGTGTCCTACCAACCGATCCCTTCTTCTAGTCAAGTTGTGCCACAAATTCCTCTTCTCTTCAGTTCTACACAGTACCTCCTCATTAGTTAAAAATAAGTGATCGATCCATGTAATCTTCAACATTCTTCTGTAGCACCACGTTTCGAAAGCTTCTATACTCTTCTTGTCGAAACTATTTATCGTCCATGTTTCACTTCCATACATGGCTACACTCAATACAAATACTTTCAGAAAGACTTCCTGACACTTAAATCTATAATCGATGTAAACAAATCTCTCTTCCTTAGAAACGCTTTCCTTTCCATAGCTAGTCTGCATTTTATACCCTCTCTACTTCGACCATCATCAGTTATTTTGCTTCCCCGATAGAGAAACTCATCTACTACTTTAAGTGTCTCGTTTCCTAATCTAATACCCTCGGCATCACCTGATTTAATTCGACTACATTCCAATGTCCTCTTTTGTTTATTTTATATCCTCTTTTCCAGAAACTGCCCATTTCGTTCAACGGCTCTTCCAGCTACTTTGTTGTCTCTGACAGAATTGCAATGAGGTCGGAATCCTCATACATTTTATTTCTTCTCCATGGATTTTAATTCATACTCCAAATTTTTCTTTTGTTTCCTTTACTTCTGGCTCAATATACAAATTGAATAACGTCAGAGATAGGCTATAACCCTGTCTCACTCCCTTCTCAACCGCTGCCTACCTTTCATGTCCCTCGACTCTTTAACTGCCGTCTGGTTTCTGTACAAATTGTAAATAGTCTTTCGCTCCCTGTATTTGAGTATTGCTAACTTCACAATTTGAAAGAGAGTATTCCAGTCAACATTGTCAAAAGCTTTCTCTAAGTCTACAAATGCTAGAAACGTAGGTTTGCCTTTATTTAATCTAAGATAAGTCATGAGTCAGTATTTCCTTGCGTGTTCCAACATTTCTACGGAATCCAAACTAATCATCCTCGAGGTCCTCTTCTATCCGTTTTTCCATTCGTCTGTAAGGAATTAGCGTTAGTATTTTGCATCTGTGACTTATTAAATTGGTAGTTCGGTAATTTTCACACCTGACAACACTTCCTTTCATTGGGATTGGAATTATTATATTCTTCTTGAAGTCTGAGGGTATTTTGTCTCTCTCATACATCTTGCTCACCAGATGGTAGAGTTCTGTCAGGGCTGGCTCTCTCAAGGATATCAGCAGTTCTAATGGAATGTTGTCTACTCCTGGAGCCTTGTTTCGACTTAGGTCTTTGACTGCTCTGTCATACTCTTCACGCAGTATCATGTCTTCAACTTCTTCTTCATCTACGTCGTCTTCCATTTCCATAATATTGCCCTTAAGTACATCGCCCTTGTGTAGACCCTCTATATATTCCTTCCATCTTTCTGCTTTCTCTTCTTTGCTTAGAACTGGTTTCCATCTGAGCTCTTGATGTTCATAAAAGTGGTTCTCTTTTCTCCAAAGGTCTCTTTAATTCTCCTGTAGGCAGTATCTATCTTACCTCTCGTGATATATACCTCTACATCCTCACGTTTGTTTGTAGCCAACCCTGCTTAGCCATTTTGCACTTCCTGTCGATCACATTTTTGAGACGTTTGAATTCCTTATTGCGTGCTTCATTTACCGCATTTCTATATTTTCTCCTTTCATCAGTTAAATTCAATATCTCTTCTGTTACCCAAGGATATCTACTAGCCCTCGTCTTTTTACCTACATGATCCTCTGCTGCCTTCACTATTTCATCCCTCAAAGCTACTCATTCTTTTTCTACTGTATTTCTTTCCTCTGTTCTTGTGAATCGTTCCCTAATGCTCTCTCTGAAACTCTCTGTATCGTCTGGTTCTTTCAGTTTATCCAGGTCTCATCTCCTTAAATTCCCACCTTTTGGCAGTTTCTTCAGTTTGAATCAACAGTTCATAACCAATAGATTGTGGTCAGAGTCCACATCTCCCCCTCGAAGTTTCTTACATACTAACCCCGGTTCCTAAATCTCTGCCTACCATTATATAATCTCTCTGAAACCTTTCAGTGTCTCCAGGCCTCTTCCACGTATACAATCTTCTTTCACGAATTTAAACCAAGTGTTAGCTATGATTAAGCCATGCTCTGTGCAAAATTCTACCAGGCGGCTTCCTCTTTCATTCCTTACCTCCATCTGTATGCATCTCCTACTTTTCTTTCTCTTTCTTTTCCTACTGTCGAATTCCAGTCACCCATGACTATTAAATTTTCGTCTCCCATCACTATCTGAATAATTTCGTTTATCTCATCATACTTTTCTTCAATATCTTCGACATCCGCGGAGCTAGATAGCATATAAACTCGTACTACTGTGGTAGGCGTGTGCTTCGTGTCTATCTTTGCTACAGTAATGCGTTCACTATGCTGTTCGTAGTAGCTTACCAGCACACCTATCTTTTTATTCATTCTCACACCTACTCCTGCATTACCCCTGTATGATTTTGTATTTATAACCCTATATTCACGTGACCTGATGTCTTGTTTCTCCTGCCGATGAACTTCAGTAATTCCCACTATATCTAGCTTTAATCTATCCATTTCGCTTTTTAAATTTTCTAACCTACCTGCCCGGTTAAGGGATCTGATAGTCCACACTCAGATCTGTAGAACGCCAGTTTTGTTCCTCCTGGTAACATGTCATCATGAGTAGTCACCGCCAGAGATCCGAATGTGTGACTATTTTACCTTCGGAATATTTACCCAAGAGGAAACCATCATCTTTTAACCATGCAGTAAAGCTGCATGCCATCTGGAAATATTACCACTGTAGTTTCCCCTCGCTTTCAGCTGTTCGCAGTACCAGCACAGCAAGGCCGTTTTCGTTAATGTTACGAGGCCAGATCAGTCAGTCATCCAGACTGTTGCCCCTGCAACTATTGAGAAGGCTGCTTTCCCTCGTCAGGAACCACACTCCTGTGTGGCCTCTCAACGGATCCCCCTCCGTTGTGGTTGCACCTACGGTACGGCTATCTGTATCGCTGAGGCACGCAAGTCCCTCCACCAACGGCAAGGTCCATGGTTCATGGGGCAGAGAAAATTGTGTATAAAATTGTATTACATGAAATTGCTTTGCTGTGGTGGATTTTGATCGTTGGGTCATAAGCCTTTTGTGCAGTTGCCAAGCATAATTAATTCTTTGATCAGTTGATGTTCTTGACTTGCATTTCCCTGTTAACAACTTTTTTTTGTAACTGCTTAATACTTTAAATTATTTTGGCTTCGTCGCGCAAGACATTTGTCAAGGGACTTAATCTGCTTGTGCAGTTGCTAAATGGAATCATGTGCTTCATCAGTTGATGTTCCGGAATTTTCTGTTAAGAAGAAAACCCGTACGATGTTTGTTGTTTTCTTGCTATTATCTTACTCTCATACATTTCACAGATTGCATTTGGTTGTGTCTTTGTCATTGTAAAGAGCTTTTTTTTCTCATAATAAATTTCTATTCATATGTATTTTGTGGTTCCAGTACCTTCCTTCTCCCCAACCACTTCCCTACCACTTCACTCTTACGCCCAATTCAGGTATAGTTTCGTAAACAGAGCATTGCAAATGTAATTCCTCACGTTCGACTAACCCAAGGCCCGTCTCTAATGTCGGAGGAACGGATAAGTGTGATCTGCCTTCATTCCTTGTATGTTGAGACGTGGAGAAAGTCGATATATAGCCCTTCTATGATTTTCTCTTTTAAAATTTCGTCTACTCCTCCGCTGTTCAGGTACTTGAGTGCTCTTTCTTCGACGTTAGCTAAAACCTTTTATTTTCTGCATCTATATCTACACATTACTCTGTTAACCAAAGTGATATAAATGACAGACGGTACGTCCAAGCTCACCACGTTCCATTCACGTAAGAGAAGCGCGAAGAATTTTTGCTTAAATGCTTTTGTACATCTTGCAATTAGTCCAGTGTTGTCTTCGCTGTACGTACCGGAGAAGAACAAAGTGGGTTATAGTATATTGTTAGACTCCCATCGTAGAGCTTGTCGCCGAAACAGTGTACGTAGGCTTTCGCTATCCTATCTTCAAGCTTCTTCCAGTTCAGGTTATTGAGCAACTCCGTGTCTTTCTCCCGTGGGTTAAATAAACATGTAGTCATTCGTGCTGGCTTCCTTTATAAACTTTCAGTACCCCTGTTAGTGTGAACCGTCGTTGACTTCAGTATGAAATATTTTCCTACTTAGTGCAAATAAATATAAATGCAAACACCGGCATTAACGCGTTTGTGTCTAGCGTAACACGTCACGTAACAGCCTGCCACTGTTTTCTTTCGCTGGCAAAATTACAAGCATTTGGAATGCGTATTGACGTATGTCTCTCAAGAATGGTCTGTCACTGATATTTAGGTGGGTTTCTTCCAGCACTGAGCAAGAAGAGGTCAGTGCCTCGTGCTTCAATTACTAATGACTTTTCCTGAATAAGACTATGTCTTGTAATAAGAAGTAAGTATTACTTTTGTGTCACAATGTATTATACAAAATCTACAACTTTTGTTTCATTACAATGTGGAACGTGATGCAATTTATGATACAGGTGAACCACAAATTTAATTCATTGTTATGGTCCCTAAGACAATTTTTAATTCTGTTTTGCGTAAATATTGCTCTAGGCAGAAAGATTAATATAACCATACCTTATTTCCAGAGGCATGTCTGTGCATTAAATACTGGCGAGGATTGAGAAGGAGGAAGAGGAAGATATATATATAGGGTGTTCATTTTGACTGACGACATTGAAGTATCTCGCAAACTACTCATCATATCAAAAAAGTTATGGTTCCAACTTGTTTGTCTCGGAGGAAGGACATCCAGTGATAGCACACTCGACCACCCACCCCACCCTGTGCGTGGGTGGCAGGGGACAGCTTTGAAATCTTCAACGCGAACCCTCGTTTTTATTGCAGATTATGATTTTACGGCAAAATCTGCATGCGTTTTTTCTGAAACATTTTTTTCGTTTCGCCCATATGGCACTGTAATCGGAAGAATAGAAGTGGGTAAACAATCTTAATTTACGACAGGCTACTGAATGGCCTTTTAATATCCAGTGGCAAGTGGGACCCCACCACCATGCTGCGAGAGGAGGACAGGCCAGTGTTTCATAACTCCTAATTGGAAATCCCATTCGCAACGTTGTATTTCTCCTACGTACCGAACATGGGACTACTCGACGCCCGACTGTGGCTCGAGGCGAACGCTAGTCTAGAATCTTTCTAATTGGAGTAAGGGTTCAAATATACTACCGCCAACTTCAGTACACTTAATGATCTGCTTTCCAAATGACCGTACACAGGACAGAAGCATATCTGCGCTAATGTCAGCACCGGCGTTTCTGATGCGGTCGAGCACGTCTTCGCAGCTTATTGGCACTTGCTGTTGAAACTTATGTTTTAAATATCCTCAAAGAAACAAATCGCATGAACTCAAATTCGGTGACCTAGCGGGCCGATTAATAGGGCCACCTGTGCCGATCCATCGACCAGTGTAGACACGGGCTAGTGCCTACCGTGCTTCAATTGCATAATGCACTGGGAAACTTTTATTATGAAACCACGTACATTGTCGAATGTCCAGGGCAACTTCCTGCAGTAGTACCGGTAGTTCCTGTTCCAAAAATGTTCGATATTTGCGTCAATTCAATGTTCCTTCGCTAAAAACGTACCAATGAGGTTGTTACCCATCATTCACACCTTACGTTAACCGACCAAAGACTTTGTTCATCAACGTGAAGTAGCCAGTGGGGATTGTCTTCAGTTCAGTAACGAATGTTATGCCGGTCAACTATACCATGGTTTGTGAATGTAGTCTCGACAAAGAACGTGGGGGCCGTTTCCATTTGTTGATATGGCCATTCACAAAAGAAAACCTCGTTACGGAAATCGGTGCCATGAAGTTCTTGATGCAGTGGCACATTGTATGGATGATGCTTGTGATGATGCAGTATTCTGATAATACTACCTACGGACATTAAGGAATCGCGACGCAATTCCCGGAAGCTAATCCGTGACTTATGGTGCACTGACTCCAATACAGCTGCTTCATTAGCTTCTCCTGTAACACGTCTGCTTCATTTTCTTTTGCTGGTCGCTACGCTGACATCAGGCATAAAAGGATACAGACAATGTTATTGTAACGGCTACGATTATCTAATGGCTTTTGTAGTGCCATGGACGAAATAAAGTGGCCGTTTACGTCCACAAGATCGTGTCATATCTTAATGTCTAAATAAACGTAACAGTAACATAAAGAAGTGCACAAGATACCGCACTACGGAGGAGTAAACTGGATACAATTTGATGCTTTAAACTGAAACAAAAAATAATAATAATAATTACACGAACGCGACTCCAGCATCGGCGTGTCTGCATTATCATTCTCCACGTATTGTCTCTTCTCACTGAGGTAGTGAGACAGCTTCAGCTCAGCACCGAGGTAATGCAACCCGCTTTTAGCCACGCTGCACGCCCTTACAGCGTTGCCAGAGCCTTTTCTTAATCGCATTTCTATTCAACCTGCTTGGGGGACTAGGTTTGACTACAAACACTATTGTCTCGAAACTGCCTGAGGAACAGCAAACCGACCTTCAAGTGCGGTATTTTTTGTTCACCCTTTACATGTTAAACCCTCTATTGATCAAATCATTAATTTTTTTAAATTTTGCTTGTTGTATTATGTTTTTCTGATGGCGATAAACAAATAAATGTCTGATTTGTAAGGCTGAGAAGGGAAAATTAATTGAAATAGAAATTAGTAAACTCCCCGTCTAACTGAGCTCAAATTTCTCCCACGGCTTACCTTCATGGCAAATAAAATATAGCTTCTGCACGTAACAATTGACTGTAAACCGGTACCTGTTAAAGAAGGTATTGCTTCACCATGCCTCAATTTACCGTAAACTGGTGTTTGTTAACGAAGGTGTTCCACATGTTTTCCTTGCATTTGGATGCAATGCTGCATTCGTATCTGTATTGACTTACGAATCCTTTCAGTCCTACCGAGCGAGGTGGCGCAGTGGCTAGCACACTGGACTCGCATTCGGGGGGACGACGGTTCAATCCCGCGTCCGGTCATCCTGATTTAGGTTTTCCGTGATTTCCCTAAATCGTTCCAGGCAAATGCCGGGATGGCTCCTTTCAAAGGGCACGGCTGACTTCCTTCCCCGTCCTTCCCTAATCCGATGAGACCGATGACCTCGCTGTTTGGTCTCTTCCCCAAAACAACCCCACCCAACCCTTTCAGTCCCCCTTGAATCGTCTTGTAAAACCTTGGAATACTTGCTGCTCAACTTCTTCATCCGTATCAACAAGAGTAGCCTACCCCTGGCAGAAAAATTCAGGCGACTGACTGATGACCACGGAGGCCTGGGTACTGGACCTGCTCTCCCTATCTTGGACCATATTGGTGCGGTGGATGACGTCTTATATCAACAGTAAAATGAGATAAATTGGCCAGTGCTTAATGACAAATGGTTCAAATGGTCTAACCACTATGGGACTTAACATCTGAGGTCATCAGTCCGTTAGACTTAGAACTACTTAAACCTAACTAACGTAAGGACATCACATACATCCTTGCCCGAGGCAGGATTGGAACCTGCTACCGTAGCAGCAGCGTGGTTTCGAACTGAAGCGCCTAGAACTGCTCGGCCACAGCTGTCGGCGCTTAATGACAGGGCTATTCCGTGGGTGGAGAGATGTGCTCCAGCCGTGAGCACAGGCACTGAGTGGACGTGAAAATTGACAAAAAAAGGAAGGACTATGAAGGAAGTAATAGAGTTCTCTTGCCCCTCTGTTTCTATCTTTTGCCTGTTTGAAGAAGACTCTCCCTCTGGTCGCGAGTGTATACACACGCTGTTACCATAGCATCATTTACTTCAAGCAGCATAATAAAAGAAATTACTGTCCTTCAGCCACACAGCTGCTGCCTACATTGCTCGCTCACCTTCAACAATGGAATTCCTCCTACTACTTCGTTGCAGTATTTTAGGATTTCAGAGGTCGGCGAGTCACTGTTGAAGCATAATTTCTATTTGAAGGCTTTCGATTTTTTCCAACAGACGATGCTACTGAAGAGGAAGCAAGGAAAAAATGTGGAGGGTTTACGTAGTTCACACTGCTCTCAAATGTCGGTTGGTACGATTTGCTATGTAAATAAAGAGATAACGAAGAAGTCTCTCTGCAGTTGATTAATTAGATTATAGGAGCTGTTATTGGTTTTGCTCACAGGCAGCAATATCCTGTTCATAAAAGTTGAACCCTCCGTAAACAAACCTATGCTCAGCCATTAGTCATCATCATCCGCATTGCTAAAGCATCTTCCAAAACTACAAAATTTGTCAAACTTACATAGAAAAAGTTGGAGAAAATTAGTTCTAAGGAGAGGCAGGGAAAGAGACGCACCTTTGGCAATTTTTGCAGGGACAAGTAATCCCTTGGGTACGGCTCTGCATCACGCATGTATCACATTCCACAACCGTGGGCCCTTTGGAAACTTGAGCCCATATAGACAGGGAATTAAACGAAATGTTTCGATTTGAATTACGTTTGTGCAAACTAAATATTTGATGCTGAATTCAGACGCAGCTCATGACAACATTTTCGCATTTATCTCTGAAACGCTACATTTGCGAACCCGTTTTTACTGAAACTTCTTTCTGCTGTTATCGTGCATCGATCACTGAGCGTTGATCAAGCTGTCAAGGGAAATCAAGGAGAAATTTTGATGAGGAATTAAAGTACAGAGAGAAGATATAAAAACTGTCAGGTTTGCCGGTGATATTGCAGTTCTGCCAGAGACGTTGAAGAGCAGATGAACGGATTAAAGAGGTTATGACACGAACATCAACAAAAGTAAAACAAGGATAAAAACAAGAGTAATAGAATGTAATGGAATTATATGAGATGATGCCACGGGAATTATATTAGGAAATTTGATACTGAAAGCAGTACAAGCCTTTTGCTATTTGGACAGAAAAATAACTCGTGATAACCAAAAATGCATACTAGTTATAGCAACTAAAGCATTTCTGAAAAGAATTTATTAACATCTATCAATAAAACAAATTTAAGTGTGAGAAAATATTTTTTTAGGTACGGTAGTTGTCTGGAGTATAACTGTGTAAGGTAGTAAGACATTGACGATAACCAGTTCACAAAAAAAGAGAAATGAAACTTTAGAAACGTGGTGCTACAGAAGAATTCTGAAGATTACATGGGTAAATCGAGTAACAGATGAGGAGGTGCTAAATCATACTGAGCAAAAAGAAATGACAGCCACACCCGATTAAAAGGAAGAATCATTTGGTACGACACATCATGAGACCTCAAGGAATTTACAGTTTTGTAATGAAGAAAAATGTGTGGGATAAAAGGGATGAATAAGTAAACAAGTGCAAATTAATGTAGGTTGCAGTAGTGATTCAGAGATGTAAGGTCTTGCACAAGTAAGAGCAACGTGAAAAGCTGTATCAAATTAGTCTTCGGACTGAAGACCGTAACAACATATTAAATACATTAACCGTTGTCAAATTTCGCTATATTGCTATCGATGTGATTTCCACTTCCCGTACTCTCATTTCAGAAAAGTACTTCTACAGGAGGTAAGAATCTGTAGTGTTTCGCTCCATGTTCGGGCGTCAAAAGTAATTTCTCTTGTAAAAGTGGTTATTTATGAAGTATAAACTCTAGAGATAAAGAGAATTTTCCGCTATGTAAAGGGAGAACAGTGGTTATCTGATCTTCTTGGTCAAAATCCATCACACATGCCATCATTTACGCTTATATTGCACGCTCTGTAAGAACGATTCATCCGATTTAACACGACTAGAACTTTACATGGATAAAGACAAAAATGTTTGGAACATTTTAAGGTAGACACAGCATTACATAATTTTTATTAGTAAAGGAAGTAAATTTCCTGATTCTGCGATAGTTTAAATATTTTGTGAACATAGGATCTAAATCGCTATATATATATATATATATATATATATATATATATATATATATATATATATATAGTTGCAACGTCGTCTTGCCTACTGCCATCATTAGACCAAAATTTAGTAGTTGACAGTTAACTTTGCAACTTTCAATATTTAATTTTATATTTCGTAATTCAATCATTTACGCGTGCTAGTTACCAAAAACTTACTGCAAAAATGCAACTCTGTACTGGTATCAATTGCCAACAACTTTGTTATCATTAGGGTTGCCTGCGAGGTACTCTCAAGAAGTCTCCATTCAGTTCCGGGTGAGCCAACCAATCAAGCTGATACTTAAAGTTTCAAAGAATTAGGGAAATATGTGACTTTGCATGTCAGAAAATAATAGTTCTGATAGAGAAGCAAAAGATAAATTTTTCAGAGTGACGGTCAGAATGACGTTATTTATTTTGTCGCCAACCGGTTGGCGGCAAAATACGTAATGCCATTGTGACTGTCATTTTTAATAGTTGATTATAAGTAAATCAATCGCTGTTAGCTCCACACAACTATATTGTCTATAAAAAGAAGGAAAAGAAATAGAACTTTATTATTTTTCCTACAAATCATCAAGAAATCATTATTCAAATATATGTCTGCGAGTCTTAAAGCATTATGTAACAACTCCTAACAGATGTTTTGCAATGCTCCTGTACGCAACCGACAACTTACCTTACCGCTGCAACTGCTTCGTCAGTAACATGCTCAAAAAGTTTCAAAAGCAATACTGTAATCTATGAAGAGTGCAGTGTATGGTCATAATAATTGCAAAAACCGTTGCCTTTTTTTTACATAGAGAAATTAAATGACTAGGAGGGGTTTGGACAATTAGCCTTAAACGGTGTAAAAAAATTTAAGAACCCAATAAAGACTTTAATTTACTATATTTGCAAAATAGATTATTTAAACAAGAACAAACTGTACGCAGACTTTAATTATTCCTCAATGTCTATACTCAATAAACAAGTCCCTGGCCGCAACTAAGATACGAATATTACTCTCAATATATGCATACACAAATCTGACAAAATCCCTCCAGTGCACAAGCAAGTAACAACTACGTGCAACAAAACGGCAAATTAGCAAAAGTCATCAATTAATACCAAAGTCGCCTCTGGCACTACTAGCACGATCACTGCCGGCTGTGACCTCTCTATTCGCGTGGCTGTTCTCCAACGGAAGCTGCGTCCGACCACTTCCGATTCCTCTCAACAACTGTTCGGTTGCTACTACCCGCGAGAATAATATCTCTGACTCAGAGTTCGTGTATGCACACCACAGCAAAATCATTGGTCAATTCTGCAAAGCGGTATTAACGTCCAACTTTCGTAGCCCGACTCTCACTTTTGAGAAAGTTGAATGTTGTGGGGTGATTCTTGCATAACATGTTGGCAAGGAGCTCATGCAAAATTATTACATAGCAAAATTGAGAAAAACAGCATGGGATGTTTCACAAAATTGTTAGAATACGTAATCATAGGCATAAAATTCTACAAGTTATGTACGTAATACGAAATTGATAAACTTAACAGTGGTAGAAATCAGATACAAGTATCATCTTGGCCATGTAAAGAATCCTCTCTGCCTGACATTGACAGTGATTTATTTGACTGGGTAACAAAATGTTATATATAGTTCTTCAACATTGTAAGAAAAGAAGTCTTTCGATTGTGTAGATACAAATATTGCTTAGAATTGCTAACAGTGCAAAGACAGAGAAATGGTACAAGTATCACTATGCAGGTAAGCACTCATATCTGCATGACATTGGTGGTAATTCATTTCAAACATATCAAAATGTTCTCTTCAAGAGAGTAAAACTCATTTGACAATGGAAAACCGGGTAAAGAAACATATGTTTTAGGTGCAGCAGACTCAGGGACAACTCACATTACTCATTTTCTGGCGGTATGGAACGCAGTGTAACATAAAGTACATTTTTTGATACAGAATATGCAAAATGTGTGACACATAACGTCAATGAATGTCCAAAGATTTGTTCAAAGACATAAATGATGACATATTTAAAAATATTACAATTAATTGTAGATCCTGGAGTTCATATATACATAGTAATTACATGTGATTCAGATTATCATAAATAGAAAATTAACATTGCTCAAAGATACATTGACATATACAGTAAAATTACAGGTAAAGAATGAAAATATGAGGTTCATATAATCCAGTTTCTGTGATAGGTATCTAAGGAAAAATAGATGTGAATGTACATGCAATTCCTTCTTATACAGTATTAGTGACTTGAGCTCCAGTCACATAACTTAGTAAAGAATGACATTTCTTATGACTGCACGTTAAGTGTAGTCCTCATAACGTATTACATATTCAGTCATTCAGTAATGAGTCTGTGATTATGACAAATACTTTCTTATTATTACAACATAATTATTTCATTTTTAAAAATCATAGAGATGTTTACATGATTATCATCGAGTAGAAAATAGTAAGTAGCATCACATGCTCAATATCTTCAGATGTTAAATGTCACCTTGTCTATGTGAGGAATCGAATGGAATCTTAATCTTATTGAATCAGGATTGTATGGCGTCATAATCTTATGGAGTAAGAATCATATGGAGTCAGAATCGTATGACCATATGTAGTTAATCACAACAGAAAAATAAATACGGCATTCAAAAGACATATCTTAAAGCAATTAATAATTACATAACTTACTCTAAAATGCAATAAATAATTATCCTCTAACTGTTCAGTAGTAGCTGAAAAAAAATGATTTATTTACCAAAAATGAAGCAAATAACTCCTCTTGAGCTTCAGTATTGCTTAATGACCAGAGAAAAAAATTATCATCTTACACTCATTGACTTAAAGAGATACAATCGGCACTGCATCACTGCTGTAGCTAAATCATAAGATAAAGTCTGGAATAAAACGGTTTAAATAGAAATACACTGAAATCTAGAAGGAACTTCTTTTCCGCAATTATTTGCAACATCTATAAATATGTAGCATCAAGACTTAAAAATACTGCAAGATGAAAAGAAAAAGTTATCAGAACGCACAATATATTTACGTGCAGCTCACATACCAATGTTTTAGCATGAGTGAGTACTTCTGGAACCGTCCGTAACGGACCACTGCAACATTTGCACTGTTAGGATGTAGCTCACTCACTACGTACTTTATACTCCGATCTGAAAATATTGTTCAGTTCATGCAAAATCATAGAGTTCTTTCCTTTCATTACTTCTGCAGTAGAAAAAGTCAGTTATGACCATGTCACACACACACAAAAAAATCAGTTATAGTGAGTGTAAACAATGTTGTTGTTGTGGTCTTCAGTCCTGAGACTGTTAAGTGTAAACAGTAATAAGTAGAAAAACGAAATAATTTCATTTTACGATTTCTCAAAGCTAAAAAATTCATTTTAGACATTCCTCAGTAGAGAAAGAATCTTTATAAAACTATCCATGTTTATAACTCGACAGATACATCTCCAAATAGGTGAAAAGAAAATGTGTCATCTGAAAGTGCTGTGGTTTCATACAGGTAAAAGATTCAAGTTTTCTGGTGTTTTCAATGTATGTAGCAGGTATGATGGTATGTCAAACTGTAATTAGTGTTCTTTCCATGATTGATAGCTCTTAGCTACATAGTACGTCTCACCAATACCAAAAAAACTACAATAGTACTCACCTCTCAGAAATCCTTTCATGAAAAAG
The DNA here is from genome assembly GCF_021461385.2 of Schistocerca piceifrons. Classification (NCBI taxonomy): domain Eukaryota; kingdom Metazoa; phylum Arthropoda; class Insecta; order Orthoptera; family Acrididae; genus Schistocerca; species Schistocerca piceifrons. Next base: position 488,180,843 of record NC_060138.1, on the reverse strand, counting down.
TAAATCTCTTTTGAAGATACCACTGTGACTCTACCTTCGAATAAAGTGTGCACAAACCCAGTGTCCAAGTGCAACTATATATACGTCGGACCTTCGTACCGTTTCCGAGCGCTGTGCAGAACACCAACGGCATATTAAAAACAAAGAACTGGAGAAATCGGCAATTGCGGAGATCAGCCTCACGAAGAAACATAAAATACTGTTCGATGAACCAAAAATTTTGTCCCATGCCTGCACATACTGGGATGCTGCTATTAAGGAGGCTGTTGAAATAAGAATGAGCGAGAAGAACTTTAACCGTGATAGCGGATACTGTCTGAGCGGTGCATGGAAACGAGCGTTCGATGCAGAGAAGCAGCAGAGACATTCCTTCCAAGGTTTACTTTCCAAAGGAAGCGGTGGCGCCACCAGCGCACACATTGACACCGTCTGTGACAGCAGTACGTAATGCCTGACCAATCACAAGCCGACCAATCAGAATCCTTCCACGGGCTTCATAAGGCCACCCCAGCAGCAGTGAAGACAGTCAGTTGCTCCTAACGATGACAATGGAGGCTATCGTCGAAAGCTTGAGATTTTATGCCGAATTGACGCGGTAAGAAAACCCAGAATGTTTTACGTATAAGTTCCGTCACGAAAGGCTTCGTTCTCAGGGAAGCTAGGTTTTGGTGCCGACGCAGACCTCAAGCACGCAATACTTTCCCTACAGAGTGTGTTTACTCGATACCTTATGTATGTGTATCATTCTAAAAGATTGTTTGGACGCACTTATTTGAACAACACGGGGTTATAGGCCACATTGCTTAAACTCTTTTATGTGTGGTGGGATATTTGGAGCGATTGCTTATTTTCATTTAAATTCGATTTTCCTTTTGTTATGGCAACTGTAATTCGTTGTGGCAATAAAAGTAAGTGTTCATTGCCTTGGTAATTTGCTACAAACGGTGTTTTCCTCGAATCAGGAACCTTACAAACTTAGAACTTTTAGTGTCAGTATCAATAAAATTAAATAGTCGAAACGAACTTTTAAACAAATACAGTGTGCATTGCAGACGAATTTATTCACATTTTTTTTTCAAGAGAACTATCCAGTTTAGCAATGTTAAGCCTAACTAGCAATTTGTCCCAATTTTCTACTTTGATCCGTGTAGACACACAGTATATATTCAGGAAGTGCTCATATCTCTTAAGGTATGCATATAGAACCAATGTTCACGGACATTTTTGTACCTGCTTTGGCCCATACTAACTGCTCCCAAATATGGAAAGCAAAAAGACTGCTGTAAAAGAGATGTGATTAACGGTGTAAAATACGAACAAGTGCTCATGGTTCTTGAGGTATGCATTTCAGAGCCCATATTTATTAGACCTTTTATTATTTTGATGTGTGGAACATGTCTTCAAAGTCTGTTGAGGAAATTTAGCTGTAGGCTTTTAGAAACACCATGCACTATCTTCTTTTGAAACACTACACTGCCATTCGACTGTGTATTTTTGTACCTTTCCTTTGTACAGTATAGATTTCGGCTTTCACGCTATTGTCTCAGACCATTACTGTGTTTTACTGTGTACCGTGAAGAATGACACTTTATTTTACGCCATTTTCAAATACAATGCTCATGGACCATTAACATCATTTTTCTGTGTTCTGTGCAGAATGACAAGTAGACAGTTCAACACATTTGCTTGTCGTGATATAAATGGTTCAAAATTAAGTCTTATAGGGTGCACCACATTATCGCACAAGTACATCATATCTGGGAAAGATCGCTCGAATCAAGTAAACCCAAGACTAACACATCCCTCTGAGACGTAACTATGAAAGTGATGTCTTTACTTTCCTTCAGGCTGACTTTTCCTGATATGCTGCCCTTGTACGATAATGTGCTGTATTCCTAGAAGAGATTAAGGGCAAGAAGTATACCATTTGTATCATGTTAAGCAAATGTGTTGAAATGTGTTTTTGTCATTCTGCACAGTTCACAGCAAAACGATATTAATGGTCTGTGAACTTAATACTCGCCAACGGCTTGAAATAATGTCAGTCCGCACAGCACACAGCAAAATACGTTAACGGTCTATGATTATTGAACTCGACAATGGTGTAAAAGCCAAAATCTATACTGTGCACAGTAAACATGCAGAAGTATACAGTCAGTGCATTCTTTCAAAAAATACTCTCTGGCAGTCGCTCAGCACCACTGAAAACCATGTGCTGTAGTGTACAAGTCAATTCCTGTGGCGGTTGTAGCAACTAGGAATGTGGTGAATCACGGGCGTAACGGTGTTTACTGTGATCAAAGTAATCGACGCACCTGCAATGATTATGATTATAGACTGATAACTGAGTTCACACCTTTTTCATATCAGACAGTCACTCAATTGTTGAGGTATTGCCCGTTGACCGCGTAGCTTGTCGGATTGTTCTCCTAATTGAGGAGGGTGTTGTCTACATGTTGGTGAATTAATACGAAGCAGAAAAAGCGAAGCTACAATCAGTCACATGGCTTTTGAGGTATCGATCTGAAATTTACTGTAACCAAAGAGTTCACAAAATTCGATTGGACCTATTACAGAAGAGATTTCAGTAACATCGCGAATATTGGCATAAAAAGCGAGCTTCCATCCTGATGTAGGGCAAGAAGTATACAAAATAAACACGTGTGAAGTGTAAGAAAGCAATAAAATTGAGAACTGGTCACTAGAGAGAGAGTAAGAATGATTACGAAAGTTATACTTCGATCGTAGTAAAAGCAAGCCGCAGAGTTGAGGTGCAAAATCAGAAACAGGGGCTGCACAATATTAGTGCTGGAGGACTCGTGATATTAGACCCGAGTGTGGTACTTCGCACCGTACGAGGAGGCGTACTCGCATTCGTGAGGACGGTGGTTCAAATCCAGATTTAGATATTCCGTCATTTCTCTAAATCGTTCGGGGCAGATATCACGATGGTTCGTTTGAAAGGGCGCAGCTATTTTCCCTCCGCATTCTTGAAGCAATTCGAGTGGGTGCTCCGTCCCTAATGACCTCGAAATCGACTGGATGTTAAACACTAATCTTCCTTCCTTTATTCCTGGTGCTTTGCGTAACGGCACATGTGCAACCACTGGAGTTCCTGCAAGATACGCTCGGCATTCATGATACCCGATAGGAATAGGATGTTACACGAGATTGGTTCCAAGATGAAAAAACAGTCTTGAGTAAGACGGCGGCCATTTCAGCTTTGCTGATACCTACTAAATGTCACGTTTGCAGCTCCGAATAGCTGCGAACGAATGAGGTGAGTGAAGGTTCCCAGGACATTCTTTATCACGATCGCCTCCCCACAGCACATTTCCAGTCAAATGCGAAGAGGTGCCAAATGCCAGAGTAACTGAGTGGAGAGGAGCAAAAAATTCCTGTGACCCGGACTGGAGACACGCTTCAGCATTTGAATATTAGGGTCCGATTCCCCCCTGGTCACAGTTGAAGGTTACAAAAACAAATTTTAAGACAGTCCACTACGTTGGGGGATTTTAACATTCATTAAACGGTGAAAAGGTAACCCTTCCAGCTTCAGCTTTGAAGGCATAACTTGGATATGCTTGACAGTCACAGAAAATTAGCTTCAATGGCCAAATCGAATGATTTAATTAAGGAAATTTTAAATTAATCAACTGATAAGTGGTGGAGGTAGTTGTTGATTTGGGGGAAGGGACCAAACAGCGAGGTCATCGGTCCACAACTGATTAGCCTGTGTACGGCAGGGGTCATCAACATCGCATCTGGCGTGTGAGATCTGGCCCTTGACGGTCTATTGACACACAGACAACACGGATTTAGAAAAGATCGTCCATGGGAAACACAGCTGGATCTTTACTCACACGAACCGTTGAGTGCTATTGATAAGTAATTTCAAATTGATTTCGTATATCTAAATTTCCAGGACGCTTTTGGCACAGTATCGCATAAGCACCTTATAGTAAAATTGCGTTCTTATGTAATAACGTCTTAGTTATGAAGGTGGATTCGTGATTTCCTATCAGGGAGGTTACAGTTCCTAGTAACTGATAGAAATTCATAGAGTAAAACAGGACAGATTTCTGGCGTTCCCCAATGTGGTATTATACACTCCTGGAAATGGAAAAAAGAACACATTGACACCGGTGTGTCAGACCCACCATACTTGCTCCGGAAACTGCGGGAGGGCTGTACAAGCAATGATCACACGCACGGCACAGCGGACACATCAGGAACCGCGGTGTTGGCCGTCGAATGGCGCTAGCTGCGCAGCATTTGTGCACCGCCGCCGTCAGTGTCAGCCAGTTTGCCGTGGCATACGGAGCTCCATCGCAGTCTTTAACACTGGTAGCATGCCGCGACAGCGTGGACGTGAACCGTATGTGCAGTTGACGGACTTTGAGCGAGGGCGTATAGTGGGCATGCGGGAGGCTGGGTGGACGTACCGCCGAATTGCTCAACACGTGGGGCGTGAGGTCTCCACAGTACATCGATGTTGTCGCCAGTGGTCGGCGGAAGGTGCACGTGCCCGTCGACCTGGGACCGGACCGCAGCGACGCACGGATGCACGTCAAGACCGTAGGATCCTACACAGTGCCGTAGGGGACCGCACCGCCACTTCCCAGCAAATTAGGGACACTGTTGCTCCTGGGGTATCGGCGAGGACCATTCGCAACCGTCTCCATGAAGCTGGGCTACGGTCCCGCACACCGTTAGGCCGTCTTCCGCTCACGCCCCAACATCGTGCAGCCCGCCTCCAGTGGTGTCGCGACAGGCGTGAATGGAGGGACGAATGGAGACGTGTCGTCTTCAGCGATGAGAGTCGCTTCTGCCTTGGTGCCAATGATAGTCGTATGCGTGTTTGGCGCCGTGCAGGTGAGCGCCACAATCAGGACTGCATACGACCGAGGCACACAGGGCCAACACCCGGCATCATGGTGTGGGGAGCGATCTCCTACACTGGCCGTACACCACTGGTGATCGTCGAGGGGACACTGAATAGTGAGACATGAGCTGTGGTAAAACCGGATGATAAGTAAATCTAGGCATTTGAGATGTGGTGCTACAGAATAATATTGAAAATTAGGTAGAATTATAAGGTGAGTAATGAGGAGGTTCTCCGTAGAATCGGTGAGGAAAAGAATGTTGTGAAAAACACTGACAAGAAGAAGGGACAGGATGATAGGACATCTGTTAAAACATTAAGGAATAACTGCCATAGTACTAGAGGGAGCTGCAGAGGATAAAATGCATAGGAGAAGAAAGAGACTGGAATACAGCCAGCGAATAATTGAGGACGTAGGTTATAATTCCTACTCAAAGATGAAGAAGTTAACACAGGAGAGAAATTTGTGGCGGACCAGTCAGAACACTGATGACTAAAAATCAATAAAAAATGAAAAATAAATAAAAATGTTTGTGAGATTCGGATTCATTTACACTCAGACTGATGTAATTGTCGTTTTGCTAACGTCCTGTTCTTTGATAACTTTTTAGGTTTCCGTGCCTCAATCTCTAAAATATGTCAGTCTGTGTATCTGTCCAGCTGTTCAAAACTCATTTTCCCCGGAATGTGTATATGTATCAACTTCAAATTTGTGTCGTGTATTAAGGTCTACGGTTGTGTGGGGATGTAAAAAAGCGAAGCTTCTAAGTCAGTGCAATCAAAAGATATGGACCTTTGTCATATTTTGACATTCGCAAACTCAGCCTTTAAAATTTACGGGATCCTTCCTGTTAGTCTAAAATGTTGAAATTTGGTATGAAAAAAGATTTAACAGCAAATGTAAACGAAAAAACCCGAAATGGTTAATTTGTAATTATATTATTATTATTACAGGATTAATCAATACAAAGATTAATTAATAACAATGTCCTGTTGTATTCCTGTTATCCTCCGCCAAGCCTCTTTATACAGCGCATCCTCCTTGTCGATTCTGCGATGTTCCATTAGTCCACTTATGCGGTCTGTCCAAGCTCGTCGTGGTGCTCCGCGCCTACGTCTGCTGGGTGGTTTCCATTCATCAACCTTATGTGGCAACCGATGATCTGGCATTCTCATCATATGTCCGTACGATTTTAATCATTTCCTTTCAATTCTATCTACCACTGTATTATTTGCCTTCATTCTAGCTCTTACTTCATCATTAGTTTTTCTTTCGATTTTTGATATTCTGGCACTCCTACGCAAATAATTCATTTCCACAGATATTAGTTTTCTTTTGATATCCGCATTTAAGTTCCATAGTTCTGATCTATAGCATAACACTGATTGAACCAAAAAGAACTCATAAACCCTAACACTTTTCTGCCTTGCTGTATTCTGTATTTTAGTTCCGTATGGACCAAACCCTTTTTATCAATATGTGCCCCGAGATATTTAAATTTGTCTACCCGTCGCATAACTGCTTTGTCATTGATGAATACTTCAAATTTAGCATCACTAGTCACCAAAAGATACTCTGTTTTTATTAGACTCATTTGTAGTCCCCGTCTGTTGTATTCATGATACAATCGTCGTATCATGAACTCAAGGTCATCATCATCTTGTGATATAATAGCTTGATCGCCAGTAAAACTTAATGAAGATTCTGTACATGGTAGACCGTGATTGCCATTCCTCTGCAGCTGTTCTTCCAATTTCGGAGAGCCACTTCTACATATAAAATGAAGACGATGGGTGACATACTGCAACCTTGTCGCAAACCTTTAGTGACATTAATAGGTTCTGATAACTTTGAACCTCATTTAATCTGCACCACATTATATCTGTACATTTCAATAACAATTTTTAAAAGGTGATCATCGATACCTATATCTTTCATAGCTCCCCACAGCTTACATCTAGGGACTGTATCATAAGCTTTTGCTAAATCTACAAAGGCAATGTATAGCTCCTTCCCTACTGCTACAAATTTCTCCGTTAGTTGTTATAAAATAAATAGGTTATTTGTAGATGATCTGTTCCGCCTAAACCAGCTCTGGTCTTTCCCAATATGGTGGCTAACATTTTGTCTAATTTTTCCTAACATTGTCTTGCCAAATAAGCGGCTCATTGTACAGTTAACACTAATGCCTCTAAAGTAGTTTGTGTCTTTTCTATTAACTTTCTTGAGAACAGAAACCATTCTGAGGAAACTTTCCATTCTGAGGAAATTTCAGTCCTTTTACAACATTTGTTCATCAGGCAGGTTGTTCGTTTCTTCAGATATCTTCCTCCAGCCTTCAGTAATTCAACAGGAATATTTACTGGACCAGGTGATCGGCCATTCTTCATTTTAATTAATCCACAATTCGCTTCCTCTATTGTAATGTTTATATTTCGATCAGTTACTTTCATCTTCTCTTCATTTCCTTGCGTGCATATGGCCTACTTAAATTAAAAGGTCTACATCATGTTTTTTCATTCCTTTAAGGGAATTAGGTTGTCTACTGCTTTGTTTAGTTGTGTTTTCTTCATACTGGCAATTGTCCTCCACACTTCTGGTGTTTCTGATCCACATATTAGACTCTCAATTTCAATACATTTCTGTTCCCACATCGTGTTCTTTTCTAATTTCATTCTGTTTCTAAATTCGTAATTTGGTGTCTGGTAGTTTTGCCTGTACTGTAGTGATTTAGTTGTTAATCTTTTTTTGTAGAGGTTTTTCTTTTCTCTAATCAACATCTTCAGGTCATCAGACATTCAAGGAGCATCCCGTTTACCAAGACTCTTACTCTCAAACCCTAGGACCTCTAGAGAAATTTTTGTAAGTGCTTTTTTAATATTTTCATATTCCTCTTCAGCATTGTCATCTCCTGGAATCGCTTTTAGTCTATAGTCTAATCAACATTGAAATAAATCCTTGATGCTGAACTGCTTCCGGAGAAAGCGCTTGTACCTTGCCTGCTCATGATTGCTATGGTGAGCTACTTGTCCAATTGTTGATGATTTTCTCCTAAATGGGTATGTCAACTTTGCTAAAACTTAGTAGTGATCAGACCCACAGCTGGCTCCCCACACGACTCTACAGTCTTGAACTACCATCTGTGGCCGTTACTTGATAATGATGTAATCAATTATTGATTTATGCTGTAATTATGGTCTCTCCCATGTATATCTGTGGATATCTTTGTGTGAATAGTGTGTGTTCAGAATTTTCAAGTCATATTGGTTACAGAATTCTATAACATTTTCTCCAGAACTGTTAATGACATTTTCTCCATATCTTCCTACTACTGCATCATTTACTTGTGAGCCAACCCTTGCATTAAAATCTCCAGCTATTATTACTTCTTGGTGCTTTTTGACTTGGTTGAGTAGATGGTCTAATTTCTGGTAGAAATGGTCTTTCTTTGCTGTGTCGTATCGTCGTTTGGTGCATACATCCCTATTATGACTGTTTCAATGCCATATAACTTGATGGTAATGGAGAAAAATTTTTCGCATATAAATGCATAGTCCTTGATGTAAGCGCTCAGAACTTTGTTAATTAGCGTGGAAACGCCTGCTTTTGCTCGTTTATTTTTATCAACTCCAGACCAAAAATGGATGAAATTTCCAAATTTCTTATTCCTTTGTCCGTTCTTTTTTGTTTCTGACAGAATAATTATGTCCACCCTCAGTCGAATAATTTCATTCTCTATTTCGGTATGCTTATTTATCAGGCTTTGAAAGTTCCATGTACCGACACTCAATATCCTTTTCCTTGCCAGTAACTGTCATAAAGAGTTTCTATGCAATTTCAAAGGCTCCGCTTTAGATTCGCCAACGTGTAGAAGTTTTTTGTGGATAATAATCACACAAAAGAAAACTGTGATTTGTAATCCGAGTGTTTGTCTGTCCCTCTATCTGTCAAGACACTTTTCTTCTCAGGAGCAGCTGGACGAATCAAGTTGAAATTTATCTCACAAACTAAGGTCTACAGTCCTTTGGTGACGTGAACATGTTAAGCTTCTAAGTCAGTGCAGTCGAATGATACGGCCATTTATGTCACATGTTTTGGTAGTTGCAAACTCACTCATTAAAGCCTACACGGTACTTTCCCTTGAAGTAGAATCATAAACTTTGGCAAGACGAAAGATTTCAACAGTTAAAGTAAAGAAAGAGATCTGGATTTGGTTAAATTATAATTCTATCACACAAAAATATCTTCTTGCCATTTTAAAATAGATTGCATTCAATATCCGCCAAAAACTTAGTAGACGAACGTTACAAAGAAAAAAACTAAAACTTTTCTTAAATGTTCTCTCTCTACGTATGTTAATTGAACTCCCATGCTCGGTTCATTGTGTTTGGCCGGGCTAGTCTGAGGATCTACTGTACATAACTAACATTTTGGTACAGTCGTGGTAATTCAGGAACCAATATCTCATCGATATCAGGCAATCTCGTTGAGATTCTCGATTCCCATAATGGAAGAACTACATACATACGTAACACACTACTGACCATTAAAATTTCTACACCAAGAAGAAATGCAGATGATAAACGGGTATTCATTGGACGAATATAATATACTAGAACTGACATGTTATTACATTTTCACGCAATCTGGGTGCATAGATCCTGAGAAATCACTACCCGGAACAACCACCTCTGGCCGTAATAACGGCCTTGATACGCCAGGGCATTGAGTCAAACAGAGCCTGGATGGCGTGTACAGGTACAGCTGCCCATGCAGCTTAAACACGGTACCACCGTTCATCAAGAGTAGTGACTGGCGTATTGTGACGAGCCAGTCCCACGGCCACCATTGACCAGACGTTTTCAATTGGTGAGAGATCTGGAGAATGTGCTGGCCAGGGCAGCAGTCGAACATTTTCTGTATCCAGAAAGGCCCGTACAGGACCTGCAACATGCGGTCGTGCATTATCCTGCTGAAATGTAGGGTTTCGCAGGGATCGAATTGACGGTAGAGCCACGGGTCGTAACACATCTGAAATGTAACGTCCACTGTTCAAAGTGCCTTCAATGCAAACAAGAGGTGACCGAAACGTGTACCCAAGGGCACCCCATACCATCACGCCGGGTGATACGGCAGTATGGCGATGACGAACATACGCTTCTAATATGCGTTCATCACGATGTCGCCAAACATGGATGCGACCATCATGATGCTGTAAACAGAACCTGGATACATCCGAAAAAATGACGTTTTGCCATCCGTGCACCCAGGTTCGTCGTTGAGTACGTCATCGCAGGTGCTCCTGTCTGTGATGCATCGTCAAGGGTAACCGCAGCCACGGTCTCCGAGCAGATAGACCATGCTGCTGCTAACGTCGTCGAACTGTTCGTGCAGATGGTTGTTGTCTGGCAAACGTCCCCATCTGTTGACTCAGGGATCGAGACGTGACTGCACGATCCGTTACAGCCATACGGATAAGATGCCTGTCATCTCGGCTGCCAAAGATACGAGGCCGTTGGGATCTAGCACGGCGTTCCGTATTACCCTCCTGAACCCACCGATTCCATATTCTGCTGACAGTCACTGGATCTCGACTAACGCGAGCAGCAATGTCGCGATACGATAAACCGCAATCGCGATGGGCTACAATCCGACCTTAATCAAAGTCGGAATCGTGGTGGTACGCATTTCTCCTGCTTACACGAGGCACCAAAACAACGTTTCACTAGGCAACGCCGGTCAACTGCTGTTTGTGTTTGAGAAACCGGTTGGTAACTTTCCTCATGTCAGCACGTTGTAGGTGTCGCCACCGGCCCCAACAGTGTGTGAATGCTCTGAAAAGCTAATCATTTGCATATCACAGCATCTTCTTCCTGTAGGTTAAATTTCGCGTCTGTAGCACGTCTTCTTCGTGGTGTAGTAATTTTAATGGCCAGTAGTGTAACTAAGTTTGTACAAGGCTGTCAGTCTGCGAGTCCTATTCGCAGTCGGCCAGTTTTCTTCCCATCGCTTTCGTTCTCGCTTGCAAGTATTACGATGCGGTTCGCGCTCGTCATTTAGTCATTCATCCGGACGGCTGTGAAAAAGGTTTTGTGATGCGTAATGTACGGCATCAATAAGTTCGTTATCTCGCCAGCAAGATGACTTAGCAATCGGATTATCTGAATTAATTTTATATCGCTATTTCTCCTTGTTTCTGGCAGCGCCATTTCCTTTGTTTGCTCACGACGAGTGTAGGGGTTACGCGGTGTGTCCGTGGCAGTCACCGCGCGGGTTGACGCCGGCGAGCGGCCCGCGGCACTCGCGTTATTTCTCCCGAGTACTGCGCCCCGGCGTGGCCCCCGGCTGATTGAAGTGGCTGGCTGGCTGGTGCCTCGGCTGCCGCCCCCGCAGCCCGCGCCCAGCCGGCGCGCGCGGACAATACGGCAGGGCGCCGCCGCGTTGCGCTGCTCCATTCACCGCCGACAGCCGCTCTCGACGCGCCCCCAGCCGGGTTCGCTTGTATTACTCCGCTGGCGCGTGCCTGCCGCGTGTCGCAGTCGGCGCTTGCGATTTTCGCTGCAGGGTTTTACGCACTACCTTGACTCGGAGCATAATGATTTTGTGTTAGAATGTCTGAAATGTTACTGGAAAAGACTAGAGGAATGCAGAGGCTTAAAGTACTGTAAGCTGTGTAGCCCCGAGCGGAAATTGTGTAGGTGGGTGGGTATTCACGAAATATGCGAAATATTCGGTACTTTCAAGTTTATGAAGCTATTTTGGTAAGAAATGTTACACGGTGTGGCGAGTATTTTCTCTGTATAAAAATTGGCCAAGTGCGTATAGGACTCGCTTACTGATGGTTATACTAAACCTAATCATGTATACAATTACTTAACCCATCCCGGTAATCGAGAAAAACCGACGATTTATGCCTGTTATACCGGTAAAACGTCTGTCCTGGGAATTCGAAGACTGTAATAAGATCTCTATATGGGTTTCTGTGACTAGCCCAGATATACAAAAAGAAGCGATCACAGCCTTCATTTTATGTATCTAGAGAGAGAAGATTTAATAAAATAATTTTATTGCATTACTAAAACAGGACTGCAGCTTACACTTTATAGCTGCATGCAGAGATATTTGTCTGTTACGCTTACGACGCGTTATAAATATAGCTTAAATTCTAATAGCAAAAAGATGTTGTATGTCATATAACTACAAGATAACAGATTTCAGATATTTCTCCTTGCTGCTACTGGTAAAAATAGCTTCTTCCCAAAATTTCATGACTCTACCTCAACGAGAAATACCTTACACATTTTGATGAGCGTGTTAGCTAGTATGTTTTGACTGGTTTGGCTTAGATGCTTAAAGTTTTTACAACGTGAAGAGACCGTAGAGCTTAGTTCTTATACGTCTATCACATCCTGAGAATTAAAGGGTCTTAACAGAGGGACAGAGAAGCAGACAGACAGACGGACACCGAAGCTATCCTGTAAGGGATCCTGGAACCGCGAGACCACAACGGACGCAGGTTCGAATCCTGCCTCGGACATGGATTTGTGTGATGTCCTTAGGTTAGTTATGTTTCAGTAGTTCTAAGTTCTAGGGGACTGATGACCTCAGATTTAAGTCCCATAGTCCTCAGAGCCATTTGAACCATTTGTAACGGCTCCGTTTTCACCGACTGAGACACCGAACCTAAATAGGAATGAATTCAGCGATTACGTTCAGAAGATCATCAGACGCTGACCGGCAACCAAGGCCTAATTGTGTACTATTGTGGTTAATATGATATGAATTTAGAATGAGATTTTCGCTCTGCAGCGGAGTGTTTGCTGATACGAAACTTCCTGGCAGATTAAAAATGTGTGGCGGACCAAGCCTCAAACTCCGGACCTTTGACTTTCGCGGACAAGTGATTTACTATCTGAGTTACCCAAGCAAGACTCACGCCCCCTCCTCAAAGCTTTACTTCTGCCAGTACCTCGTCTCCTACATTCCCAACTTCACAGAAGCTCTCCTGCGAACCTTACAGAACTAGCACTCCTGGAAGAAAGGATATTGCGGAATCATGGCTTAGCCACTGCCTGGGGGGATGTTTCCAGCATGATATTTTCTCTCTGCAGCCGAGTATGCGCTGATATGAAACTTCCTGGCTGATTAAGATTGTGTGCCGCACAGAGACTCGAACTCGGGACCTTTGCCTAAGAGACCAGGTACTCGCAGAAGTAAAGCTGTGAGGACGAGGCGTGAGGCGTGCTTGGTTAGCTCAGATGGTAGAGCACTTGCCCGCGGAAGCCAAAGGTCCCGAGTTTAAGTCTGGCACACAGTTTTAATCTGCCAGGAAGTTTCATGTTATGAATGCTTAATATGTTACGAAAACTTCACGTATCGACCGGCAGAGTGTTAAACACCAGAGGATGTACATTTCTTAAGCATCCAGGACGATTGGTAATTTGCGTTATTCTGCAAGGATGTTATCAAAACCGAATACGGGAGACAGTACTCGTACAACCTTTGCTGCTTTTTATCGTTGTGTTGACGAGACAGGATTTACACCATCACTAATGGAGGTGACTGTGGACTCGGAGGAGCGTCTTTGATATGAACTAGAAGTTCAGGGTCATGGATTCGATACCATCCATGCTTGATTTTTGATTAACAATCGTCAGCAGTGGCAACCGAAAGCTTCCGGTATAATGCGTCAAACTCGTCGTGGCAACTGCCATGTCAAAGAGCGCGGTGGAGCAAATGAATTTCAGGGTATACTTTTGCCCCCGGCAGGGAAACTGCTCCTAAAAGGTGGAAGAATCAGCGGTAATCAATGGTTCCAGGAGGAGAAAGGCTACAGAAACATATACACAGAATATGGGGCCTGTAATTGAAAAAGCATCATGGTTATCTCTCCAGAGGTAAAAATTTCAATATACGCATCTCTGGAAAGAGACAGCCAAGGGGGAGGAGACTATGAGTAAGACTGAATAGCCAAAAAAACGGTAACTTTCTATTTGTCGGAGGGCAAAGTTTGAACATTGCAGGGCAACAAGGAGAAAAGAGAAGGGAAATGCAAAGACGCAGTCTATATTGTTCCTATGTACATGTCGACCTCAAAACTAGAAAATGAAGAGTTAGAGAAACTGTGTTGAATGTGTAATTAAGTAAATAAAGGGGGACAAATATCTAACGATGTTGGGAGATTAGAAAACTGAAGTAGGTGAAGGAAAGTTACGGGGTGGTTTGCGCTTGATGATGGAAATAAGAGGAAAGACCAACGTAGCTCTGCAGTAAATCCAGGACAGTTTCAGCGAACTCACTGTTCGAAAATTAGAAGAGTAGGAGGTATAATTGGAAAAGTTCTTCAGGCGTGGAACGAAACCAGTTGTATCATATATGGTGAGACGGAGGTGTCGTCTCCAGACGTTGGACCATAGCGCGTAGACAGGAGCATGTATAAACTGAGGTTACAATTATTAACTTTAATTAGCAGTTTCACGCCACAGAACAGAAAAGAAGAAGAAATTAAAGTTCTTATTACGTTCATGGTAGCACAGCTGCAAGCGACTCCAGGCAGGGGTAGTGACTTAGCCATGCAGCAGAAAGAAAGAATCAAGATAGTCTGTCACGTGAAGGAGAACAGGTTGCTACATCGGCACCAACCGCGAGGCGCAAGTTACACATTCAGCGAGAGACCCACAATTGGTATGAGACCGAGATATGTTCGTTAGCTTTTGTTACGTTAAGCAAGAAGCAATACGTAGGGCGCGACAGTGCCTACCAGATACTTGTCAGTGCAAATGAGAGCCTGTAGCACGCTGATAAGCAAACATTGAGAGTAGGTTCAAAAAATGGCTCTGAGCACTATGGGACTCAACTGCTGAGGTCATTAGTCCCCTAGAACTTAGAACTAGTTAAACCTAACTAACCTAAGGACATCACAAACATCCATGCCCGAGGCAGGATTCGAACCTGCGACCGTAGCGGTCTCGCGGTTCCAGACTGCAGCGCCTTTAACCGCACGGCCACTTCGGCCGGCATTGAGAGTAGGCTTGCTTGACAACGAGTCAAGAATAGGGCCAAATTCGATCATAAGGATCGCCAGTCCTTATAAATACCCCATCTCTCCATCTCGGACTGCAGTTTGTCATTAGGATCGATGGCGTTCGTGGCGAAACTCTAGAGTCAATTATCATTATGGTGCAGTCACAACCAAGCATTAGATGTGCCAGCCCTCTTCGTGAACATGCTGTTTGCCCTTCCCGAAATGACAGTATCCTTAAGGGGGGTAGGACGTCAAACGGGCCGACTTGGAGCAGGAGAGGCATCACAGGACATTTTAATTTCCAGTGTCTATACTTTTACAAATAAATTCATAAAACTTTGTCAGCATCACCAGGAAGGATTCGGGACTCACACTCATTGCAGTGGAAGTTCGAAAACATAACAAAAAAAAATTTTACGTGTGAAATTTCATCATTTTTTCACATACTAATGGCTGCATTTGTTGCTATAGGTACACTTTTCTTCATAAGATAGAGAGATTCTGCGATGAAATTTGCACAGCATACATACCACACATAGGTGTATGAAATTCTAGAATTTATTTAATTTATGAAAAAACGAATTATCTGTTGTATTTTAAACTTCATGTTTAGAAAAAAACACAGACTTTATTGTTAATTACCTCAATTTTTACCACAGTTTTTAATAGATTTCGAAAATTCTAAAGTTTCATACACCTTTAAGTATGGTTTGCATGCTGTGCAAAATTCATCGAACCATCTCTCTTACTTACGAAGAAAAGTGTACCTATAGCAACAAATGCTGCCATTAGTAAGTGAAAAAAGTGATGAAATTTCACATGTAAAAAAAATTACTTCGTTATGTTTTCGAACTTCCACTGCTATGAGTGTGAATTCTAAATCCTTCCTGGTCATGCTGACAAAATTTTATGAATTTATTTGTAAAAGTATAGACAGTGGAAATTAAAATGTCCTGTGGTGCCTCTCCTGCTCCAAGTCGGCCCGTTTGACTTCTTACCCCTCTTGAGTAACCACGGCTGCCGCTCGTGCGACTTTGAATTGGTCGCTTACACCGTAGGAGACTGAGGGTCTCCCATCACCAGCACATCTAGCGGTGCTTGGCGCGCCAACATAATCGTCACTGATGGGTGAGAGAGTCGTACGGCACATCGATTTCTGATCGGCGCAGTAGGCACTTCTCGGTGCCAAGAGCCTACCTGTCGGGCATGACCATGAAGCCATGATCATCCGCCGACACTGTTTCCGAAAGCGCGGTACAACACGAAGGGACATCGCGGGTTATCGTCGTCTTCTCATGCTGGGTCGAGGATACTCAACCCGGTATGAGGTCATACTCTTACACCAGCTTCAGGCCACGGCTGAATTGCTGGAACAGTGGCCTTGCGCAACAGAAGCGTCGAGCCGACAACAGCAGTCAGCGGAATTCTTCTGTGTCATAGTTACGAGGTGTCAGCTAAGACTAACGAGGATACACATGCTCGGCATCCATAGAGTAGACTGAAGGTTTCGAGAATAGTCCGTAAGAATCAATGTAGAAAGAATTGGGAGTACTGAAGAATAAGGGAATGTGTTTGAAATTCTCTAAATTATTGACATTTCGGCAATGAATAACACAATAGGCAATTCAGCTGAAAAGGAGTTCAGTTGAAAAGGACTGGAAATCTCTAGGAACAATCAAAGAATCTGGACATAAAAAATATACGTACAAAGAAAGTGACTGCGAGGAAACTTTGGGCGACAAAACAGCTACTTCAACTAATCAGTGAATGAAGACAGTAAAAAAGCTTTAAGGAAAAGAGAAGAACATAGCATTATAAGTCACTTAAGAATGGAATAAATAGGAAGTGCTCGGAAGTCAACGAGAAAAGCCTACAGGAAAAAGAAATCGAGGAAATCGGAAAAGAAATAGTCGTCGCAAGCGATGGTTGAGCGAACAAAAAATCAAAACTCACCTGAGTGAAATTAAAACGAAAGGCGACAATATAAAGTGTATAAGCGTTATACGCTGAGGAGGGAACGAATCGGTTTAAAAAATATTATTTAATGTCTCTACAAGACGAAGGAAATGGCCGATATGGGGCTGCCCTGTCTGGCCTGTATGGCTGTGAACCTGTCCGGAAAGATTTACTAAGGGACAGGCTCGCCGCCAATTGCTTTCAAGTCACAACAAGCTGTATCTAGGAGACCATAAAAATACCTCACGCTTGTAGTGCCATACCAGGCTCCATCAATGTCTGTTCATGCCGTTAACTTTCTAGAGTCTTGCTCAAGGTGCGTCAGCTTGTAATGAAATCCTTAATAATTTTCCGTATGCGGAAAATAGGTGAGAGAGTAAGTTGTTCTCTCTAATATCTACCGATCCACAGAGTGCGTTCCCACTTGATGGTGAACGGTTACCAGTTTGATCACATTGTTGTTGGACGCTCAGTGCGACTAGGATGCCCGTCGTCGGGAGTATTATTTGCGGCAGTGCTTGAACCAGCTTTGCAAGGTCTATGGAGGCGATTAGCAGGGATTTGCATACGGAACGTGACCTTCCGTTGTGCTGCATTGGCCGATGATTTGGTGTTTCTGGCCAGATCAGAGGATGAATTGCACGTTGTGTTCAGTGGCTACGCCAGTACTGGCAGGTGGCGGGGGGGTGGGGGGGGGGGGGAGAGGAAGGGTCGCTGGGAGCTTCATCAACGTGAAGTACACAAAATACATGGATTTTGGAGCTGGGCTTTCCCACCCAACGGCGGTGCCCTTTGACAAGGTGGCCATTCTCAAATGTTTAGAGTGCAGATATATAGCATCGTTCGCCGCACAGCGGCGGCTATGCACTGTTGACTACTACGCCAGACACATGCTCTGATACAGGACAACAAATTGAGTCAAATGGACATGTTCCTACAAACACATTATGTCAGCACCTATCTTGTCTGCAAATTGAACTATTTTGCGCATGTCCTTCGCTTGGCGGTTACGATGGCCGACAGAAATCAAGCTGCATATGGACATTTAGTGAGCCCCGGTCTTGTTTTTAATGTCAGACATACCACGCTGACACTGCCACAGTGGGCAGGGGTTATCAGTTTAATTCTTGTCTATAACCGTGCGCGATCGCTAACTCAACACTATGTGTCGCACTTGGACCTCTACCCACACCCATCTGACGGGCACCCTGATAGCTGAAATGGCACCACACTCTCTGCAACGCCCGTTTCAGTAGGACACATTTCACCAGCATTAGCCCACATCAGAGAGTTCTTGATTGGCCTCAGCTACATAAAATCAGACCTTCAAACACCATTGATGCCCAGCACAAAGACTATTATCACCTTTATCAACAGAAGCAGCCAGTCAATCTGGTCCTACACAGACATCCTGAAGTTGGCTGGAACACGGTGTGGCAAGCAGTACACACGCCTTCTCCACCAGCGATGGTGCATTCATTGTGGTACGTGGCTGTGAACGTGAAGTTCGCTATTCGTCAGAGGCTACATTCCATTCATCTGATGTAGTTGTGGCCGACATGCTCAGTCGTTGATTTGGTTGCACACTGCCTGAATTCTGGTGCGACCAGCGAGTGCTGGCTACTCATGCAGCTCCCCTGATGATATATTGCGCCCCGACGGCGTATACTTTCCGCCGACCAGGACAAACACCATTAACTGGCTAAAGGGCATGGCCCTTCACCACGTATTTCGTGATTCTCACAAAGGCACACTCGACTTTTTGTCCCAACTGATATCGACACGTGAAGGCTTCAGCCGCCATCCGAAGTATTTTCCTTTTATTTTTTAAATATTTTTTTTTTGGGACGAAATTGCTTAGGTCCTCGGTCCCTAGGCTTACACATTACTGAATCTAACTTAAACCATCCTACGCCAAGGACAACACACACACCTATGCCCGAGGGAGGACTCGAACCTCCGACGGGTAGCCGCGTGAACTGTGGCAAGTCGCCTTAGAACGAAAGGCTACCCCGCGCGGCCCACCCAAAGTACTGAACCCTTTTCACTTACTATTAAGGTCCATCATTTGCGGACCGTCCTGCTCATTGGGGCGTTCCGGGTATGAGACGCTGAAACTGAAGAGGAAACCTGGAGCATATTGATCCACTACGGAAGGAATAGGGGGCTAGGAGTGAGGGGGGCGGAACCCTTACCAACAGACGAGAAAACAGCTCGGATGCTCGGCTAGGTTAGTTGTAGGACTTTTTTCTTTAATAAAACAAAATTTATTACCTAAATACAAGAAAAAGTTAAATAAATAAATAAAATAACAAAGACAAACCACTCTATATCTTCTCCCTGATCCTTCGATCCTAGAACACGATGCGTGGCTATTGCTATGGGATGGCCAGTCCTTGGGTGTCGACCCCTGCCGTACCTGTTGTCCTGCTCCTGCAGCGGTTCCCTTTAAAAAAATGGCAAAGTGACCAGTCGCGGTAAGTGATAAAACCGGTTTCGATCCCTGGTCCGGCAGAAATTTTCATTAACGTTATTCCTTTACACAGATAATTGTTGTCCATATTCACAATTGCGAATACATTTCATGTTTTTCACAACGTGCTGTAGTCACCATAGTGCCCGTTCCATTGGACATGCATGCATGTCCAAAGGAACATTGCATTATAACCCGGAATAGCACAGGCATTGCATACATTGTGTCGATATTTGCATACATTGTGTCGATATTTGCCTTCGCCTGCTCGATCTCTAGATCCAGTCTAGAACATATGGGACATCGTCGGACGACAACTCCAGCGTGACCCACATACAGCATTAACCGTCTCTGTATTGACCGACGAAGTGCAGAAGGCATGGGACTCCAGCCCACAACACAATGCATACACGTTTGTGTGCTTCACTCAACATTCTGGCTGTTACAGTGGTTACTAACGTAAAAGCATTTCACATTTTCAATGTTTTATATCGCACTTACATTGGCCTATGATCTTGCAGTGTTAATCACTAAATATGTTACCTAGACGAACGTATTACCCAGATTTCATTGCTCTACATTAATTATTTTTTGGTGTTGTGATGCTTCCCGTTAGTGTACTTAAGCATTTAGATGTAGGTACATTACCACTGTAAATGTCTTAGAACATGTCTATGCCTCAGATGAATATGAACAATGAAAAAAGTGAGCACTTGTAGGAAGATAGAACTTTCGGTCGGGTGGGATCTTGAATCCGTACACACCTTCTGATGACACTGCTATTTCCATTTATACTTCAGTTCAATGTCTTCACTTACACTATATCCCAAGCTTCGCTTCAAAAATGTAATCTTCAACGATAAATTTTGTGGAACATATCAACAGTGAATGATATCAAAGTACAACAGCCACGAAATTAATAAAGAACAATATAACACAAAATGCAGAAACTGTGGACAGAATTGTGTCGGTGTTCTATACATTTACTAACTTGCAGTGCTTAGTAAATATACAGAAAATAATTCTTTTCTCCCCCTCCTATTCAACGAATGATGGGGCTAAAAGGTACTAATTGTTCCGGAGAGAGTTACAGGTTTCTTGTATTAATAAAAATTCACTGCGGTTGCTTTGAAACCTAGATTCTCAGTGATACTATCCTGCTTCTTCATATTTACAGAGGCATGGCGGGTTGCCAATATTCTACAGTGACAAACGGCAAGCTTATGTGGGGAAAATGCAATAGGGGAAGTACGCGTTTAAATTGAAAAAGCTATGACACGAAAAGCACATTTGAGCCATTCTTTGATGCGAGTCGTTTCCACATCGATAGTCAATTCTCTAGAACACCCTTCATTCATCCATTAAATTTTCCATTAATACTGCGATCAAGCTGGAAAGAGAGCGGTTTTGTTTTGTGCATGTGATCCACGCAGTTGTTTTCGTTAAGTTGTGAATGGTTTTGAGAGAACTGGTATTCAGTAGGCGTGCCTGAATCACATACGATCGGTTGCAGAGCGAGCAAAACGATTTAAATGCGCTGATATGTTCTTGTTAAATGAATGGAAATACCCTTTGAATCTTTCTAGAGACGATTCACTGGTACTATAAAACGATTTCAGTAGTCGTTAGGGAGAGTAGCAGATTCCGTAGTGACTGTCTTGTTGAAAGTACCCCTACTAAGGTTGCTCTTTTTGTTTACGTGTTTCTTAGCTTTTGAGGAATGAAGCAAAGTTACGCAGCAAATTAAAATTGTTAAGTAGCAGAAAGCAGAAGGGAAATGTAGCGTGAAATGTACTTCATTCGATTAATAGAAAAACGACCAGGAAAAGGTATTTCGTGACAGTGCTTCTATTACAATAACGATCCTGAACGCGATGTAACATCACCTTTTTTTCTGTGCGCTTCACCTGATTAAGCACAAAGGCATCGAGTCTCCATTTAGACACCACTGCACTGTTTCACGGAACCTATTAAAGGCTTTACTTTACCCAAGTATGCGATACCCTCCAAATTCAACCAGTTTAACGAGTATTTACGATTATAGAAAAGTTATTGTGTATGTTAACAATGATTGCATAACATGTCTCCATAAACAGTCAACCCATGAAATTATACTGAATAACTGACCCACACAAAAGTTAATATTACTTGATCACTGATACAGCAAATGTCATCATGTAAAAACACTAAGTTCATCTTAAATAATTAATATGAAGTACGAAAAATAGTGGCCAACTTATGTATTTCGGACCTCCTTAAATAAAAATCACCCGGTGAAACCTATTTGTTCACTAGGACGGCTTTCACTCAGTATTCACGTAAACACTCCTATTTTAGACGAAAACCAATGTAATTCTTAATAATTGATGTTATTTACTTATTTATGCAAATTAGAGAAATCAATTGACAAACTTCTAAAAAACGGCCTTTTTGTACCAAAGAATTATTCTGTCAAGTCAACAAATCTGTCTGTCATTTTAATAACATGTTAAGTTATGTCACTCGATGTAAATTAATAACTTTTCTGCACAAATTACAATAACAGATGTACATGTGACTTATAAACTATATCTACTTTTATTAGTTCTTTGACAAGGTTATAAATACAAGCAGCAAGAAGGGTTGAGAGCGCAGTCGGAATGTCACTTTGGTAAAGTGTATAGTATGTGTGTTATTGTTCGAGGTGGATAAACAATGCAAAGAACATGTAAAAGAAGTACTACTTTGTGTTGTGTCATTGTCTTTGGTGGACAGTGGAATTACGATGGCCACCAGAGTAATAAATATTTGAAGTTTAAATATTTGTTGGTTTCGCTCGTTATTTATCATCAAAAGCACATCAAAAACACGGGACCTCATCTTTTTAACTCCAGACAACCTGATTTAGAGCCAGCATCAGCATCGAGACACAGCAGCGATCCAGAAAGCGGCAGCGATTACCACAATGCATTTTAATGGCGCCAACCTAACATCAACTGCTAACAAGCTCCGTAAATGGGAGTGAAATAGTGCAAGTATAGGAATGTCTACGACTAGGCGACCATTACAAAAGTGGGGTCTCGTCCGGGATCTTTAAGTGCATCGATGATAATAGTGCAGCTATAAATTTCGAAAGTGCTTATCACTACAAAAAAGTTTATTTGTGCAGTGTGGCAACAGTGAAAATATGTTAAAGTGAAAAAACGTGTGTATGTGCGACTGCGAAAAACAATCATCACACCGCTCAGAAGATTAACATCTGGATTATGTCAATGGAATTCATCAATCAAGACTTCAGTTCAATAAAAACGAAAAAAAGTGAAGAAAGCCAACAAGAACACCGACCATGACATCATAGCATAGCTACAGAAAAGAAAGCAAGGTATTTTGTTTTTGTTGTTATTTAAAAAATTAAGAGTTAGAACATGTCTCTACCTGAGAGTGATGAGATCGTAGGAAATGTAAAAATTGAACCAGGGGAAGGTGAACAATTAAACTTAACAGAGTGGCTACCAGATTTTGCAACTCAAATAAGCTCGCAACTTAAACAATCGAGTGAACAAGTAAGTTTGAAACTTAAAGAAAACACAGATAGACTGGATAAGATAAGTTCGAATTTTGATCTATTAAGTACTCATCTCAATGAGAAGTGTGAGGAAATTAAAACTACCCTCAGGAAGGACACTAGAAAGCAGTTGATACACTTCAGAAAAGAATTTCAAGTTAAAGTTGAAAGTTTAAATGAAAACATACAAGCTAACACAGACAGCATTGCTGTCATCAACAACAGAGTAGATACTGAAATAGAAAGATTAGGTCAGAGAATAGACAAAACATCAGAAAACGTTAAACAAGAATACAACCTGTATACCACTAATGTAGATACAAAAGTAGAAAATATACACACTAAATATACACAATTAGAAGACGCATTGATGTCCAAACAAATATTTTACAATCAAAATACAATTTATGGGCACATCCAAGTGAAATGCTTTCCTGGTGAAAATCTGCACCCTGTTGACTTTATTCACCAATGTAAGGATATGTTTGTAGTAGGAATGTCAGATAACATAAAAATTCAGTTAGTAAAAAAGGTTTCCAGAAGGGGAAGCCCTATCCTGGGCAAACGAGAATAATGATTCTTGGAACACTTTTGAAGAGTTTGAAGATAAATTAATTTGTAAATTTTGGTCACAATCCATACAAGCCAGATTAAGGTCTGAATTTCTAAATGGACCAGTGTATAGAGGGAAAGTAGTGGGAACGCAAAAATTTTGCAGAGATCAATTGAAAAAACCTGCTCACTTGAATAACTCTTATGATATTATGACACAAATTGATGTTTTAAAAATACAGTTTCCAGAGAGACTCCAGTGGGAATTGGTCCATGGACGAGACAATTCAATGGAAGAGTTCCTGAAATTTGTAGCTAGATTAGATAGGGCCTTGGAAAGAGAAAATAACCAAAGTTTTGGTTCTGGCAACAACCAGTATGGGGGGGGTGGGGTGGAACAGGAATGTAAATAGAGATTATTATGGGAGGAGAGACTTTGAAAATTCTGGAAATAATGCTCCAAATAGGGGAGATAGGAGATATGAAAATGATATCAGAAACAATACACAGGAGCGAGGATGGAGGAGAGATAACAGGAATGATAGAAATAGGTATTGGGGAAGAGAACAAGATAGAAGGGGGTTTGTTGAAACTAGTGAACAAAACAACTACAAATGGACAGACCGAGGGATCCAGCCGGGAAATGGTGGACAGGCCCACTAGATGTCTGTAGCTTTGGGGCTAGACAATATTATGACAGGACAACACATAACCGAAACTGGAAAAGGAGAGGATACAATACAAAGAGTAAGTACCATGAAAATACTGATGTTGTTAGAATGAATAAATTAGAATTTAATAGAAGGTTTTGGGGTACTATGAGTAAAAGTGATGCAGTTAATAAAAACAGTGTTCAAGCTCAGGTAGTTAGTGAAAGTGCAGCAGTTGAAGGTATTGCAGAGTTCCATAGTCGGGCTGAAAAAGATACTAGTGTTAATAACAAGTCAGACACACCACAAATAGAATCTATTTTGGGGGGTTTATTTGATAAGAAGGGGGATGATGAAGTGTTTAATGGAGCCAAAGACTTAGTTCCTGAGATTCAGATACATAGGGGGGCAACAGAAGATGGGGTTGTTGTGGAGGAGGAAGAAGGAGTAATAGAGGGACATTTAAATAATGATCCTAAGTAAAGTGATGTTATTGATGAGAGTGTGGAGGAAGAAATAAAAGTATTTGTAGAATTGAAAAGTGATGCCGAGGTAAAGGTAAGTGATGTGACAAATATGGGTAATAATGGGTTTAATTTAAGTGAAATGCAGTCTAGGGAATGTGTATCTGATGACGAGCTATTGTCTATTGGGAACTATGAAACACTAATCTATGAGAATGGTAATAATAATAATATTAAAGAAAATATAAAGGGATGGAATGTAAATGTGTGTTTTCAAGAAAAAGGGGAAAAGTTTTTAGAAGTTTTGTGGAACAACTATGGGAACTGTATAAACAAAGATGCCTTTTGGAAAGAATTAGCAAAGGTAAGTGCAACCTTGTATCCTACATGGTGGATAAGAATCCATAGTGGACTTTATAAAAAATGGGGTGAAAACAGTAGTTTGTTAAGTGGCAACACAGTGTTAAGAGGAACAATTGAAAACAAAGGTTTATATTTAAATGTCAATGCTTTGCAAACAGAGAGGGATGTGTCTAAGTGTAGGAAAGAGACATTAGACTTAGGAAGTAAAGAAATTGAAAATGATCTATTGTTTGAAAATACTGAAATAGACAAAGATGTTGAGCTAGGTTGTCCATATGTTAAAGTAAACATTGACAAGTGTGAAGGAAGAATGTTAATAGGCACAGGGAGTACTGTTTCTGCCATCACTTCTGGACTTATAGATAAGCTCAGAAATTCTCAACATTTTCCTGAGATGCCAGTTGTTGGTTTAAAAGTGAAAGGAGCTACAGGCACAGCCAGTAAGGTAGTTAACAAACAAGTGTTACTTACTTTTAAAATTGATAACCTAAATTTTGAACATGGATGCTTAGTAGTAGATGACCTGAATGAAAATTTCATTTTAGGTATGGATTGGGTATTAAAAGTGAATGCTGGGTTTAATTTTGCAGCAAAACAAATGTGTATTATAGAACCTGTCACGCAACAAAGCTGTGTAGTGAATTTGTTAATTTTAAACTGTGGTGACAGCTGTAACCACATTCAATCAGTGTATCATGAAAATGAGGGTGTTTATTAGCCAGATGAGAACTTAGAGGGAGATGCAGAGGGTCAAGAGTTTGACAAGTTAGTAGAGAAAAAACTGGGGGAAACTGAAAGCCTAAATAGTACACAGAATGAAAAATTAAAAGCGTTATTATGGGGATTCCAAGATGTGTTTGATGACAGACCTGGTAGAGTGAAATATTATCAATGTAAATTACAGTTAAAACCTCATGAGCCTTTCTTTATAAAACCGTATGAAATACCATTTGCAAAAAGAGATGCTGTGGAAAAAGAAATTAAAAAAATCGAAAATTGGGAAGTTATAGAAAAAAGTTGCAGTGCCTACAACAACCCGTTGGTAATTGTAAAAAGGGGAGACAATAGCGTTAGGATTTTATTAGACTCCAGACATCTGAACAAGTATCTCATCAGAGAAAACGACCACCCAGAAAGTATAGATGAGCTGTTAGGTAAATTTGAGTGTGTCAAACATATGGCAAGCCTAGATCTCACCGCTGGTTTTCATCAAGTTGAACTTAGTCCTGATTCGAGAAAATATACAGCATTTCTATATAATGGTAAATGTTATCAGTATACAGTCGTGCCATTTGGTCTCAATGTATCAGTTGCGGAATTCATCAGAGCATTAGATTTTGTACTTGGTCATGAAACTAGTTCAAAATTAACCATTTATGTAGATGACATTTTAATCACTGGGAAAACTTGGGAAGAACACCTTGAACTATTAAGGGAGGTATTTATGAAACTCAGAAAGGGAGGAATGACATTAAAATTAGAAAAATGTAAATTTGGGCTAGAGGAGTTAAAATTTTTGGGACACATCATCACAGAACAAGGGATTTTGCCAGACAAAGACAAAATAAAAGCCATAGAAAATTTTCCAACACCTAGAAACAAGAAACAACTCAAATCATTTTTTGGCTTCACAGGATTTTACAGAAAATTCATCAGTAATCAAGCATTAAATACAGTTTGTTCGTATAACTTGCTTGAGAAAAATGTAGTGTGGGATTAGACACCAGAATGTGAAGATGCTTTTAACAAAATCAAAACGCAACTATGTAACAGCCAACTTATACATAGACCAGACGTGTCAAGTCCTTTCTGGCTAGCTACTGACAGCAGCGATGCAGGGTTAGGAGTACATTTATTTCAAGAAAAGGAAGTAAATGGAAAAATGGAACACCGAACAATCGCATTTGCCAGCAGAATTCTGCAAAAACATGAAAAACACTACACAGTGACAGAAAAGGAATTGCTAGCTATACATTGCGGTTTTACAAAATTTAGAGATAACCTCTTGGGACATAAAGTAATAGTACAGACAGACTACAAAGCATTAAGTTATCTGCAAGAGTGCAGGTTATACCATAACAGACTCACCAGATGGGCCATGTTTCTCCAGCAGTTTGATTACAAAGTGAGGTACATTCAGAGAAAACAAAATGTGGAGGCAGACGCTTTATCAAGACTACCCTTGGGAAGTGATTTGGAAGGAAGTAGTGGGGAGGAGGAGAGAATTTTCAAAATTATGTATCTAAGGGGCATTAAAGAGGAAAAGGAAATACAAAAAATCTGTAACGACATTAGGAAGTTTCAGAACGACGATGAAAACTGGAAACTAGTCCAAAGTTACATAGGAAAAACGGGGGGAGAAAAGGTAGAAGCATACTATAAAGTACACAAGGGGATACTATTCAGAAGACCTAAACCCGATTTAGACTTTTGGAAACTGTGTTGGCCTGAGCAACAATTAGATACGCTCATTGCTTATGTACATAAAAGGTTTGGCCACTGTGGCACCACTAAGTGTATTCAGAAAATACAGGAGAACATTTATTTTTACAACATTAGCAGAAGAGTAAAGAAAAAGTTATCAACATACGACAGATGCCAGAGGGTAGAAGTGACTAACCAAACAACCATGGGAATAATGCAGAACATATTACCCACAAATAAACTCGATCTCGTTGCAACCGACATCTACAGACCGTTACCCAAGACAAGGGGGGGTTACAGTTTCATTTTTGTCATGGTAGACATCTTCTCCTAATTTATAAAGCTTTATCCCTTAAGGAAAGCTATCAACAAACAGGTAGTTTCAACAAGTAATTATTTCAACACTGTGGGAAAACCAAAGGCAATACTTTCAGACAATGGGTCTCAGTTCGTCTCTAAATACTGGAAAACTTTTATTGAAGACATGGGAATTAAACACATTTTAATATCTGCTTACCACCCGTCAAGCAACCCAGCTGAGAGATACATGAGAGAGATTGGAAGACTGCGCAGAACCTACTGTAGCCAGAACCACACTAATTGGTTAGAGTACATAAATAGTTTTGAGGAAATAATGAACAGCTTACAGCACTCTTCCACTGGATTTTCCCCACACGAAATAATGTACAACCAATATCCCGCTAGTTTCTTCACTGAAAACATAGAGTACCCACCTTGAAAATGTCCGTCTCCATTTTCTTTCTTACGTCCTTTGCAATATACGTTTGAATCACATTTCAGTATCTTTTATGAATTTTATTTCACTGTAACAAGTTGTTGCGTTCGCAACCCCCATAGGCATTACTCTGTTTTTACCTTTCCTTAGTGTGACACTACAACAGTGTCATTGTACTTCACATGTCTGTAACCACTTGAGTCTGTAGTACTATAATAAATTATCACCATAAGCGTGCATGCTAGTTGTCTCTTTGTAACTTGAGTGGTTTGCCATTGTTTAACTTTATCGAATAGCTCTAAAGATAATAATATGTTGGAACAGAAAATCCACTGTTGCGTATTGTGAATACAAACAGACAAATAAAGTACTCAAAGGAAAATTTATGGATTTGTCTCCAGGGGCAGATTAAATAAATTTTTTTATGACCTTCGCTACCCCTGCAATCGTGCCATCTGTTCATTCGTGCCACCCCAATCCCCTTTTCTTTCTCCTGACACCATCAGCTTACATATTTAAATTCAGGTGGGTGTATTTGTTCGAAGAATTAAATGATTCTAAGAGAAAGACACCGAGAAATGTTTAAATATTTCGGAAAGTTCCGTAATGATTACTCATTCTTTCTGACTGAACCTAGACTTAAATTCAAGGAATCGGTCGCTACAGAACTCCATGGTCTATAGTTTCGACGTTACTATATCTGATTCTATTATATCTACATGTATCTATTCCACTCACACTACACGGTAAACCCTAGAGGTGGTAAATCGTGAGAGCTATTACGGTAACATCAGTTTTATTGGTCATTAGTCTTGTGCTTTGATGCTTCCCGCCACGAATTCCTCTGTTGCGCCAACCTCTTCATTCAGAGTAGCACCTACACCCAACGTCTTCGATTATTTTTTGGACAGATTTGAGTCTCTGTTTTCCTCTACAGCTTTCGCCGCTGCATCTAATACCACTTTAGTTATACCTGTACCTCTTAGCACAGGTTCATAACCGTTCTTCTAGCCACTGTTTTCGAAAAATACTGCCCCCGCCGATTCTAAGAAGGAGCTATTCATTTCTAATTAATCCACGTAATTATCAGCACCACATCTCCAACAGTTCGATTATCCTCTGGTCCGGTTCACTCCCGCCCCCTTCGTTCGTTCTGTGCTTGTCTTGCTAGTAGTATAGGGTAAAGTAAATAGTTGTTTATTTTTATTATTCGAATTTGAGAGAATTACGTGATTTTTCTCCACTGTTTGAAACTTTCACGTCTCTGATCCGGGCCTTTAATCAGTACCGATGATCCATGGGTCTATACAACTGCACAATAATACTCACATTATGTTAACAGGCCCTCTGTTCAACGATCAATTATGATCATGTCCCCCTGTTTGAACCAAGAATTTCGTTTGACAAATGTACTTCAAAGTATTATCGGTGGCAATCAGAGGCGCACATCCTCGTCAGGAGAAATATACGGCTCCTTATCCAAGTGATTACACTGTGCATTGTCTGTTTCTGTAGAAGCATTCACGGTTTCTTAAACCCCTCTCCCCCCCCCCCCCCCCTCTCACGGCGTTACTGTTTCAAGAAATGCACAAAGAATTCTGTCTGTCAAGGTAAATTCTTCGGTCCATTATAAATTTTCTGCTTCAAGATATTTTCATTTGTGCTATTAATATGTCAATACACGTGCAGCAGCATGCTTATCAGTACGTTTCAGAACGTTACGCATAAAATCAGGATTTTCCAGGGGCTTATGCCAGTGGTTTTTTTATGATAACAAGTTAGGATCAAGTGTTTTGTATAGCCACTGTGCTAGGCACTGTTTGTACACCCAGAAGAATCGTCTTAGTGTCACTATCCTGTAGTGCAGGGTCAAACTACGACTGTTACACACGTGCTCCAATTTAGGTAAATGGAGCAAATTGGTTCGTTCTTTTTCCATTTGATGAGATCTACGGTGGGACTCACAGGATTCGTGGAGACACCATAAATTCACGGGTGGTCCTTAGAAAATCTGAAAAATCGTTTCTCCAATATTTTTCCGTACAGAAACTGAGCCATGGATTCCAAGACGGCTATGCATTGAAAATGGCTGAAATTTTTGCAATATGTTCGTAAGATCTCGATCTCGGACAACCTTGAAAATTTTCTTGTTATATTTATACAGAGGTTCAAATCCATCCAATTCCTAAATGTAAAATACGCACTAAAATCAGGTGTGAGGCGAAATCCAAATAACAAATAACCGCAGAAAATCGCTCAGATTCTAATGTTATATTCTCTAGGCATATATCTAGAAGTTCCATCATCCCGTTTTCAAAAATGTTTGTTCTCTAATAAGAAATGTCCCAAAAACTTGGTTTCTGGGTACCAAAACCAAGCCAAGAATTCCAAGACAACTATGCACGTCAAATGGCTGTAATTCTTACGATGTACTTATAAGACCTGGATCTGGAACGACCTTAAACATTTTTTATTTCTTAATCCCTTTCCGAGAAAGAGAGGTTCAAAATTACCCTAGTCGCACGAGTGAAATACACACGTGAAATACGGTATGAGGCGAGAACTTACCTTATAAGTGACGTAGAACGCAGAAATGCTGTAAAGTACCTCCGTTATCATCGCGGGAATTCTGGGCAACCATGTTGTAGTACTAAAGCACATGCGAACGTCGTTTCATATGAGCGTGATGCAGTGGCGGTTACATATAGGGGGCGCACGGAGCGCCCCCCTCCCTGCTTCACCCCCCCCCCCCCCCCCACAAACCCCTTGCAGGGCCGGCCGCATTGCCACCCGCGCCGCACCCGCCGGTCACCCCGCACGCTATTCGTATGATTCTTCCGTCAGTCGACTTGACCGAATCAAGTTATCGAGTAGTTGTACTTTCCTTGTAGCATTCGCGTCCGCATCATCGTATTTTATACGTTTCTGTTGGCACATAGATAGCTAACACATACATACCAGAAAAGTCGCGGCCATTCTGGTGAACTCGTTAAGTTATTCTGTCTGGCATTTGTTCGAGAAAAGTCATGAATATTCGACTGTTTTATTTTATAGAGATCCTTCGATACGAAGCGTTATAAATACAGACTAGTCGCCAAATAGGAAGCTAGTTTACATTCATAAGCATAAATATTAAGACTGAGTAATGAATAAGTAAAAAGTCCTAGTTGTAGCAAGTGCAAGTGTGAATAGTCAAGAGTGAGAGTGATCAGTTGATTGTGAAGTATTGATAAAAGAAATTCATAGTAATTCCTCAGTAAAAATATTGTTACGAGACTCGTAACAATAAATTTACTAATAACGTAACAATGGTTTCCCATATCTAACTCGTAATACAAGTTTGTTTATGACAACTTCGACTCTGTTAAGGACTCTCTAGGACTGGCTATAAGTAAGTAAGGCTATAGGTTAAGTAAGGCTATTGTGCCATTCGCATCACGTGTGCTTCTAATCGTTAGCCGGCCGGAGTGGCCGAGCGGTTCTAGGCGCTACAGTCTGGAACTGCGCGACCACTACTGTCGCAGGTTCGAATCCTGCCTCGGGCATGGATGTGTGTGATGTCCTTAGGTTAGTTAGGCTTAAGTAGTTCTAAGTTCTAGGGGACTGATGACCATTGCAGTTAAGTCCCATAGTGCTCAGAGCCATTTTCTAATCGTTACTGGTTTCTGTCTAAGCATCTCACCTGTTCCTCGGTACCTATCTCTAGTGAATCTAACAGTACGTCTGCACGATCATCCTATGTGAATGACTTTTTGAACACAAAATTTAAAGTGTCTGTTTATAAAGTGGCAGTCCACTTTTACCATATTGCTTGGGCAACAGGGAAGGTGACAATTCATTTTACCATTTTCTATGGGCAGCTTCTCGACAAGAATGTCACACCCCATAGTTTGGGTGTAACTTTCTTAATTTGCATATCAAATGATAATATAAATGTGCTTGGCCGACTAAAATGCAGTACTTAGTAGTCCCGTCTCCCATTTGTGTATATGTACATTTCGGTACCAATGCAGACTTGCACCAGAGAGGAGGCAATGACCGATGATGCAACATATTTCTTTAAATACCGCTTCGCAGACCCATGTCGGACGACAGAGATGGGTCACAAATATGACGGCTGCAAGGAATGCAGTGTGGGGCTCGACAGAGTCGCGTAGCTTGTTTTACCGCAGGAGGCCAATGACGCATTTACTGCCTCAGGTGTCCTGGCAGGAGAGGCGACTGCACATTTCACAGTAATTGGATGGACACCATTTTCGGAGGTAAAGAAGTAAATACATAGTTAAAGCAACATGCGGCGCTCACATGAACAGTGCAATATACAGGGTGTTTCAAAAATGACCGGTATATTTGAAACGGCAATAAAAACTAAACGAGCAGCGATAGAAATACACCGTTTGTTGCAATATGCTTGTGACAACAGTACATTTTCAGGCGGACAAACTTTCGAAATTACAGTAGTTTTAATTTTCAACAACAGATGGCGCTGCAAGTGATGTGAAAGATATAGAAGACAACGCAGTCTGTGGGTGCGCCATTCTGTACGTCGTCTTTCTGCTGTAAGCGTGTGCTGTTCACAACGTGCAAGTGTGCTGTAGACAACACGGTTTATTCCTTAGAACAGAGGATTTTTCTGGTGTTGGAATTCCACCGCCTAGAACACAGTGTTGTTGCAACACGACGAAGTTTTCAACGGAGGCTTAATGTAACCAAAGGACCGAAAAGCGATACAATAAAGGATCTGTTTGAAAAATTTCAACGGACTGGGAACGTGACGGATGAACGTGCTGGAAAGGTAGGGCGACCGCGTACGGCAACCACAGAGGGCAACGTGCAGCTAGTGCAGCAGGTGATCCAACAGCGGCCTCGGGTTTCCGTTCGCTGTGTTGCAGCTGCGGTCCAAATGACGCCAACGTCCACGTATCGTCTCATGCGCCAGAGTTTACACCTCTATGCATACAAAATTCAAACGCGGCAACCCCTCAGCGCCGCTACCATTGCTGCACGAGAGACATTCGCTAACGATATAGTGCACAGGATTGATGACGGCGATATGCATGTGGGCAGCATTTGGTTTGACGAAGCTTATTTTTACCTGGACGGCTTCGTCAATAAACAGAACTGGCGCATATGGGGAACCGAAAAGCCCCATGTTGCAGTCCCATCGTCCCTGCATCCTCAAAAAGTACTGGTCTGGGCCGCCATTTCTTCCAAAGGAATCATTGGCCCATTTTTCAGATCCGAAACGATTACTGCATCACGCTATCTGGACATTCTTCGTGAATTTGTGGCGGTACAAACTGCCTTAGGCGACACTGCGAACACCTCGTGGTTTATGCAAGATGGTGCCCGGCCACATCGCACGGCCGACGTCTTTAATTTCCTGAATGAATATTTCGATGATCGTGTGATTGCTTTGGGCTATCCGAAACATACAGGAGGCGGCGTGGATTGGCCTCCCTATTCGCCAGACATGAACCCCTGTGACTTCTTTCTGAGGGGACACTTGAAAGACCAGGTGTACCGCAAGAATCCAGAAACAATTGAACAGCTCAAGCAGTACATCTCATCTGCATGTGAAGCCATTCCGCCAGACACGTTGTCAAAGGTTTCGCGTAATTTCATTCAGAGACTACGCCATATTATTGCTACGCATGGTGGATATGTGGAAAATATCGTACTATAGAGTTTCCCAGACCGCAGCGCCATCTGTTGTTGAAAATTGTAACTACTGTAATTTCGAAAGTTTGTCTGCCTGAAAATGTACTGTTGTCCCAAGCATATTGCAACAAACGGTGTATTTCTATCGCTGCTCGTTTAGTTTTTATTGCCGTTTCAAATATCCGGTCATTTTTGAAACACCCTGTATATACACTCCTGGAAATTGAAATAAGAACACCGTGAATTCATTGTCCCAGGAAGGGGAAACTTTATTGACACATTCCTGGGGTCAGATACATCACATGATCACACTGACAGAACCACAGGCACATAGACACAGGCAACAGAGCATGCACAATGTCGGCACTAGTACAGTGTATATCCACCTTTCGCAGCAATGCAGGCTGCTATTCTCCCATGGAGACGATCGTAGAGATGCTGGATGTAGTCCTGTGGAACGGCTTACCATGCCATTTCCACCTGGCGCCTCAGTTGGACCAGCGTTCGCGCTGGACGTGCAGACCGCGTGAGACGACGCTTCATCCAGTCCCAAACATGCTCAATGGGGGACAGATCCGGAGATCTTGCTGGCCAGGGTAGTTGACTTACACCTTCTAGAGCACGTTGGGTGGCACGGGATACATGCGGACGTGCATTGTCCTGTTGGAACAGCAAGTTCCCTTGCCGGTCTAGGAATGGTAGAACGATGGGTTCGATGACGGTTTGGATGTACCGTGCACTATTCAGTGTCCCCTCGACGATCACCAGTGGTGTACGGCCAGTGTAGGAGATCGCTCCCCACACCATGATGCCGGGTGTTGGCCCTGTGTGCCTCGGTCGTATGCAGTCCTGATTGTGGCGCTCACCTGCACGGCGCCAAACACGCATACGACCATCATTGGCACCAAGGCAGAAGCGACTCTCGTCGCTGTAGACGACACGTCTCCATTCGTCCCTCCATTCACGCCTGTCGCGACACCACTGGAGGCGGGCTGCACGATGTTAGGGCGTGAGCGGAAGACGGCCTAACGGTGTGCGGGACCGTAGCCCAGCTTCATGGAGACGGTTGCGAATGGTCCTCGCCGATACCCCAGGAGCAACAGTGTCCCTAATTTGCTGGGAAGTGGCGGTGCGGTCCCCTACGGCACTGCGTAGGATCCTACGGTCTTGGCGTGCATCCGTGCGTCGCTGCGGTCCGGTCCCAGGTCGACGGGCACGTGCACCTTCCGCCGACCACTGGCGACAACATCGATGTACTGTGGAGACCTCACGCCCCACATGTTGAGCAATTCGGCGGTACGTCCACCCGGCCTCCCGCATGCCCACTATACGCCCTCGCTCAAAGTCCGTCAACTGCACATACGGTTCACGTCCACACTGTCGCGGCATGCTACCAGTGTTAAAGACTGCGATGGAGCTCCGTATGCCACGGCAAACTGGCTGACACTGACGGCGGCGGTGCACAAATGCTGCGCAGCTAGCGCCATTCGACGGCCAACACCGCGGTTCCTGGTGTGTCCGCTGTGCCGTGCGTGTGATCATTGCTTGTACAGCCTTCTCGCAGTGTCCGGAGCAAGTATGGTGGGTCTGACACACCGGTGTCAATGTGTTCTTTTTTCCATTTCCAGGAGTGTATGTACAAACACAAATCAAAAAAAGTTTTGCATCACCTCGTTTCCGCGAGTTCCGGAACCTGTACAGAAAGTTGGAGTAGAGACTAACATAAACATCATTTCCGCCCTTTTTTATGCTCATGAAAACCACAAATTGCATATTGTACCACCATACAGCGAAACCTGAGGTGATAGTCCAGATTACTGTACACACCAGTACCTCTAATACCCAGTAGCACGTCCTCTTGCATTGATGCATGCCTGTATTCGTCGTGGCATACTATCCACAAGTTCATCAAGACACTGTTGGTCCGGATTGTCCCACTCCTCAACGGTGATTCGGCGTAAATCCCTCAAATTCGTTGGTGGGTCAAGTCGTCCATTAACAGCCCTTTACAATCTCTCCCAGGCATGTGCGATAGGGTTGATGTCTGGAGAACATGCTGGTCACTCTAGTCGAGGGACGTCGTTATCCTGAAGGAAATCATTCACAAGATGTGCACGATGGGGGCAAGGATTGCCCTCCATGAAGACGGATGCTTCGCCAATATGCTACCGATATGGTTGCACTATCGGCCGGTCGTATCGTACAGCCGTTACGGCGCCTTCCATGTTCACCAGCTGCGTACGTCGTCCCCACATTATGCCACCCCGAAACAGCAGGGAATCTCCACCTGGCCGCACTCGCTGGACAGTGCGTCGAAGGCGTTCAGCCTGATCGAGTTGCCTCCAAACACATCTCTGACGATTGTCTGGTTGAAGGCATATGCGACACTCATCGGTGATGTCAATCCTGAGCGGTCCATTCGGCATGTTGTTGGGCTCATCTGTAACGCGCAGCATGGTGTCGTGGTAGCAAAGATGGACCTCGCCATGGACGTCGGGAGTGAAGTTGCGCATCATGCAGCCTATTGCGCAAGGTTTGAGTCGTAACACGATGTCCTGTGGCTGCACGAAAAGCGTTATTCAACATGGTGGCGTTGCTGTCAGAGTTCCTCCGAGCCATTATCCGTAGGTAGGTTTCTTCCATTGCAGTAGTATCACTTCGGCGGCCTGTCTCTCTCTGTATCTCCCCCATGTCCGAACAACATCGCTTTGGTTCACTCTTCCCTTGTTGAGAGCCCTTCCTGGAACAAAGTAACAATGCGAACGCGATCGAACGCGGTATTGACCGTCTAGGCATGTTTAACTACAGACAATACGAGCCGTGTGCCTCCTTCCTGGTGGAATGATTAGAACTGATCGGCTGTCGGACCCCCTCCGTATAACAGGCGCTGCTCATGCGTGGTTTTTACATCTTTGTGACGGTTTAGTGACATCTCTGAACAGCCAAAGCGACTGTGTCTGTGATACAATACCCACAGTCAACGTCTATCTTCAGGAGTTCTGGTAACCAGGGTAATGCAAAACTTTTTTAGATGTGTGTATGTGCAAGTAAACGTGTGGGCCTATCTTAGAATTGTCTCTCATTGGCAGAACAGTCTGAAAATTTCGAGGGAAGATGGACTACAACCTTTATGACATTTCTTTACAGAGGTGGAGTTAGCTGGTAGGACGACTGAGGACAGTGTTTTGAGACTGGGAGAAATGATCAATGTATGTAGCAGTTTGGTTGGCAGACTCCAAGTCTGGAGAGAAGCAATGTCTCTCTCTCTCTCTCTCTCTCTGTCTCTCCGTGGACGGCGGAGACAGATTTATTCTGTGGTCATTTTGATCACAATGGATTCTGAATACACGAGCGTTAAATAAGCTGAGCGTCACGCATATTCTCCAAGTTGACGGTCGAGGAGAGTAGTCTTATTACTACACTACTGGCCATTAAAATTGGTCAACCAAGAAGATGACGTGCTACAGACGCGAAATTTAACCTACAGGAAGAAGATGCTGTGATATGCAAATGATTAGCTTTTCAGAGCATTCACACAAGGTTGGCACTGGTAGCGACACCTACAACGTGCTGACATGAGGAAAGATTCCAACCGATTTCTCATAAACAAACAGCAGTTCACCGGCGTTGCCTGGTGAAACGTTGTTGTGATGCCTCGTGTGAGGAGGAAAAATGCGTACCATCACGTTTCCGACATTGATAAAGGTCGGATTGTAGGCTATCGCGATTGCGGTTTATCGTATCGCGACATTGCTGCTCGCGTTGGTCGAGATCCAATGACTGTTAGCATAATATGGGATAGGTTGGTTCAGGAGGGTAATACGGAACGCCGTTATGGATCCCAACGGCCTCGTATCACTAGCAGTCGAGATGACAGGCATCTTATCCGCATGGCTTTAACGGATCGTGCAGCCACGTCTCGATTGCTGAGTCAACAGAGGCAGGACTTTTGCAAGCCAACAACCATCTGCACGAACAGTTCGACGACGTTTGCAGTAGCATGGACTATCAGCTCGGAGACCATGGCTGCGGTTACCCGTGACGTTGCATCACAGACAGGAGCGCGTGCGATGGTATACTCAACGACGAACCTGTGTGCACGAATGGCAAAACGTCATTTTTTCGGATGAATCCAGGTTCTGTTTACAGCATCAGGTTAGTCGCATCCGTGTTTGGCAACATCACGGGGAACGCGCATTGGAAGCGTGTATTCGTCATCGCCATACTGGCGTATCATCCGGCGTGATGGTATGGGGTGCCATTGGTTACACGTGTCGGTTACCTCTTGTTCGCATTGACGGCACTTTGAACAGAGGACGTTACTTTTCAGATGTGTTACGATCTGTGGCTCTACCCTTCATTCGATCCCTGCGAGACCCTGCATTTCAGCTCATTTCAGCAGGATAAAGCACATCATGCTGCAGGTCCTGTACGAGCCTTTCTGGATACACAAAATGTTTGACTGCTGCCCTGGCCATCACGTTCTCCAGATCTCTCACCAATTGAAAACGTCTGGTCAATGGTGGCTGAGCAACTGGCTCGTCACAATACGCCAGTCACTACTCTTGATGAACTGTGGTATCGTGTTGAACCTGCATGGGCATCTGTACGTGTACACGGCATCCAAGCTCTGTTTGCCTCAATGCCCAGGCGTACGAAGGCCGTTATTACGGCCAGAGGTGGTTGTTCTGGGTACTGATTTCTCAGGATCTATGCACCCAAACTGCGTGAAAATGTAATCACATGTCAGTTCTAATATAATGCATTTGTCCAATGAATACCCGTTTATCATCTGCATTTCTTCTTGGTGTAGCAATTTTAATGGCCATTAGTGTACGTTCTTGCGAGAGTTCTTAGGGTATCACTGGGCTCTTTGTCCCACCAATGAAGCGAGTATACAAAATCATTACAGACAGACCAAGTACAAAAGGTCTACTGCTTCAGAGAAGAACTTGTTAATAGTGTATGACTGACACTTCAATCAGGAATAAGCAGTTTCACAGGTTGACAGGCAGTATGATGTAGATACAGTCGTCTGGTGTCCCTCACATACAGCAGTACACTGTGTAGCAAAGGTAAATGACGCATTGCACTCGCACAGGGAATGCGTTAGATTTGATATTGTCACAGGCATGCCTCTTGGTCCAGTTCAGTGTTTAATTAGGGGTAGAATACTAAAACCTCGTTCATGTTGTGTTCAGCCAAGCATGAGTGTAATGTTGACAGCCAGTACGACGACTGTCCAACTACGATAACTAACGTTGTTTAAGCCTAGTGTATTTAAGCATAGTGTATTACAGAATCTATTTCTGCAGAGTGTACTTTTGCTCTTACTTTTTTGTTTTGGTTTATTAGGTAACAAAGCATTGTCATGTATAGCTATATGACACTTGTTGTTGTTGTGGTCTTCAGTCCTGAGACTGGTTTGATGCAGCTCTCCATGCTACCCTATCCTGTGCAAGTTTCTTCATCTCCCAGTACTTACTGCAACCCACATCCTTCTGAATCTGCTTAGTGTATTCATCTCTTGGTCTCCCTCTACGATTTTTACCCTCCACGCTGCCCTCCAATGCTAAATTTGTGATCCCTAGATGCCTCAGAACATGTCCTACTAACCGGTCCCTTCTTTTTGTCAAGTTGTGCCACATACTCCTCTTCTCCCCAATTCTATTCAATACTTCATCATTGGTTATGTAGTCTACCCATCTAATCTTCAGCATTCTTCTGTAGCACCACATTTCGAAAGCTTCTATTCTCTTCTTGTCTAAACTATTTATCGTCCATGTTTCACTTCCATACATGGCTACACTCCATACAAATACTTTCAGAAACGACTTCCTGACACTTAAATCTATACTCGATGTTAACAAATTTCGCTTCTTCAGAAACGCTTTCCTTGCCATTGCCAGTCTACATTTTATATCCTCTATACTTCGACCATCATCAGTTATCTTGCTCCCCAAGTAGCAAAACTCCTTCACTACTTTATGTGTCTCATTTCCTAATCTAATTCCCTCAGCATCACCCGACTTAATTCGACTACATTCCATTATCCTCGTTTTGCTTTTGTTGATGTTCATCTTATATTCTCCTTTCAAGACACTGTCCATTCCGTTCGACTGCTCTTCCTAGTCCTTTGCTGTCTCTGATAGAATTACAATGTCATCGGCGAACCTCAAAGCTTTTATTTCTTCTCCATGGATTTTAATACCTACTCCGAATTTTTCTTTTGTTTCCTTTACTGTTTGCTCAATATACAGATTGAATAACATCGGGGAGAGG
Organism: Schistocerca piceifrons; assembly: GCF_021461385.2. Classification (NCBI taxonomy): domain Eukaryota; kingdom Metazoa; phylum Arthropoda; class Insecta; order Orthoptera; family Acrididae; genus Schistocerca; species Schistocerca piceifrons. The sequence continues at coordinate 488,140,828 of NC_060138.1, read as the reverse complement.
CTACAACCCTGTCTCACTCCCTTTCCAACCACTGCTTCCCTTTGATGCCCCTCGACTCTTATAACTGCCATCTGGTTTCTGTACAAATTGTAAATAGCCTTTCGCTCTCTGTATTTTACCCCTGCCACCTTTAGAATTTGAAAGAGAGTATTGCAGTCAACATTGTCAAAACTTTCTCTAAGTCTACAAATGCTAGTAACGTAGGTTTGCCTTTCCTTAATCTTTCTTCCAAGATAAGTCGTATGGTCAGTATTGCCTCACGTGTTCCAATATTTCTACGGAATCCAAACTGATCTTCCCCGAGGTCGGCTTCTACCAGTTTTTCCATTCGTCGGTAAAGAATCCGCGTTAGCATTTTGCAGCTGTGACTTATTAAACTGATAGTTCGGTAATTTTCACATCTGTCAACACCTGCTTTCTTTGGGATTGGAATTATTATATTCTTCTTGAAGTCTGAGGATATTTCGCCTGTCTCATACATCTTGCTCACCAGATGGAAGAGTTTTGTCAGGACTGGCTCTCCCAAGGCCATCAGTAGTTCTAATGGAATGTTGTCTGCTCCCGGGGCCTTGTTTCGACTCAGGTCTTACAGTGCTCTGTCAAACTCTTCACGCACTATCGTATCTCCCATTTCATCTTCATCTACATCCTTTTCCATTTCCATAATATTTTCCTGAAATACATCGCCCTTGTATTGACCCTCTATATACTCCTTCCATCTTTCTTGTATCGAGATTAAAGTGTCCATTTTAAAATTTAATTATCAGTAAACCATTTCTCTCTTGAATCACTTCGTAAACAACAAGATAATAAAAATAATATAATAGTACAGGGAACGAGTTGATTGTTATAAGATTGGCCTACCTTCTCTCGTTCAATTAAATCGCTTGGTCGTGAAACTCTTTCAAAAATCCACAAATAATCGTTCTTCTGATGTGTAGCCAATTCCACGGTTCATGTTCCCTACCTGTCAGGCCCAGAACTCAAATACAATCAGAGCGATCCTCGGTGACAAATGTTGGAGGGCTGACTCTAAGACCGCCGGTACTTTACATACTTCCAAACCAGACAGTTCGATGAATGACTGGACTGAAGCTGTCGATTCGCTTAAAAGACGAAGTCATCAGACACAGCCAACCGATTCAGCTCATATTTGGCGCATCGCTCCAGCACAACAAAAAATAAAAGGTTAACACTTGTTTGCTCAAATCCTACCGGTTTTTGAGAAAACGACCTCTTTATTTCATGACACGTAATGGACTCACAACTGACGGGATCCATAGACTATTGAAAATACAGCATTTTTCAACATGGAACGTGGAAAATCGCGTGTTTTCTCAGATATCAAGGACAGAAACTTTTACGACTGCCGCTTATGTACCCAGAAGGTAAACACTGTTCGAGGTAAGCGTCGCTGTTCTAGCGCCATAGGCATCTAGATGGGGAAGAGAGAACCTGTGTTCGATTCTCAAATATATACTGCCTGATTGTTTTAAATTTTTATTCCGTAATTGGAAAGACTACGAGGATTAATAATGTAATAAATAAGGAATAATAACAAGGGAGGCAAATTAATTTCTCAAATGAATTCCGTTAATAAAGAATTAAAATTGTAATCCTGGTTGCCTTTCAACGGCTATTTCACTTACACTGTTACATGTTCTCTTTTTCCTTCGAACAACTTCATAGATGGTAACTGCGACATAAACCTTCGAAGGAAGTACACTCATGGTACCAGGAACATCTAATGAACGCAATATTTATGTAACTACTTGGTTCCTTCCGGAGATTTGGCTGTAAACCGGCTTGGTTTACATTAAAAATAATTTCTTTTTCTGTAGTTAATTGACCGCTACTGTCGCAGGTTCGAATCCTGCCACGGGCATGGATGTGTGTGATGTCCTTAGGTTAGTTAGGTTTATGTAGTTCTAAGTTCTAGGGGACTGATGACCTCAGAGGGGACTGATGATCTCAGAAGTTAAATCCCATTGTACTCAGAGCCATTTGTAATTAATTTTAATGCCTACTGCGCGTATGATAACATCGCCAGAAAAATTGATCCTGAACTTGATCGTGAATTACGCTATTAGTCAGTTTTGCAACATCGCAGTTACGCATTTCCCGCTGAATTTCCTGAAGCACATTGTAATTCTGAAGTCTCCAAATAAATTTCTGTACCGCAGCACTGCGGTGAACAAGCAACGTGCGTTCGACTGTCTGATGAAGTAGCACCGGTATCACTGTGAATTATTTTCATACAACGAGACTTCAAATTTTAATTCTTTATCAATTGAGAAATTAGTTTGGCTATCATGTTATTGCTTCTTATTGATCACCTTATTAACCATCCTACGCTATGGGAAAAACCGTAAATCAAATAAGGCAGAAGCATTGAACACAAGTGCTATGCTCCCCAACCAGATGTCTAGATCGCTTTCACTCAACATTATTTACCTTACGGGTACACAAGAGGCTATCGTAACGTCCCTTGCCGCGATTTCTAGCAAATTATGCTTTTGCGGACTCCATATATGATGAAAAATGCTCACTTTTCAACTGTCTCTCAATTTTTAGTCGATTTAGTGATTACCCAAAGTACAGAGGTGGCATTGGGAAAGTTTGTGGTGAGTCATGTAGCTTACTGTCTTTCATTTTAAGTTGTATACTAGAGATTTGCTAAAGTCGAGTAGAGTCGGTTTGTCGCGTCTGAGACCTTCGCCTTGTTAATGGTTTTACGTAGGACCAGAAATTTGTCGGCAGCATGTTTTGTTAAGGTGTGGCGGTGAAAGCTGTAGCGTGCTTCGCGCATTAATGTTTTTGTAGACGCACAAATTTCTTCGTTTTTAATACACTTACTCGGCTTCTACTTTTTCAGATCGCGATTTACAATCTGTTTACTCTTTCCCCATAATTTCTCCGTTGCTCTACGTCCCTTATATTGGAAGCAAATGATTTCTATTCATTGACTAAGTCAGATGCTAACGGCAGAATGCTTATCTGTTCTTTCCAGCACAAGAATTCTGCTCGTCTTTTTGATGTATTGATAAACTTCAGTAACAATCGTCTGTGTGATAACACCATGACCGATACCAACTGTGTGTATACTTGCACTGTCGATAAGGTCAGGCTTGTTTGTAGATACATCGTCCAAAATATTTCCATTACTTGCGGGCTGTTGAACTAGCTGCTCAAGAACATTTATCGTCTACATCCGGTAGGTTAAAGTAGCGTAATCGGGTTATTTTCGCGCTACTGAGTGTAGACTTTCCTTGAATGATTCTACATCTGTTGCGGCGAACTCGGGTGGCCGGTGAAAACATCCGATTATCAGTTTGAGTTAACTTAGGCCGATTACCACGTCCAGAGAATATCGTAGTCAAACTCAATTTCGATCAGCTTAGATACAATATTTGTCTCAATTGCTTTGAACATTCCCTCTCGTATGACGTATAACCCGTCTTATCAATGTACGTTCCGTGCCTCGTTAATTACTTCGGAGATTTCTACTTCGGGTTTCGTCGAGCTCTCAGTTCAGAGTACACTCTGAGCGTGACAGCTCTCCTGCACATATTTTGCCCTGTAGCAGCAGGGACACCGAAACGTCCATTTCTGCTTTGCTTGCAGGTGTTTTCTTGAGAGGCGCAGCTAATCCACTGCAATTATCAGTGGGTCCATACTCGTATTTGGAACTTTATTCATAAGTGTCCTCTTTGTCACATATATAATTTACAAAGACTTGTTTCAGCTTACTGCCAGATCAGTCAAATTATTCCCATACAAGTAGCAAGTATAGCCAGAAAGAATACATTGAAGGCCTTTACAATGGGCAGGACTTTCTGACAACGAGACAGAAGAAAAAAGAAATGGGAATCGGTATGGAAGTCTACGGGCAACATTCTTACAGCCAGTTTTTAACAGAGCTTTGGAAAACTTATGGTAAAATCCGGAATATGGCCTCGATAATATTACTTCCGTATTTCTACGATCTTTGGAAATGGGGCAACGAAAGGAATATTCAGGTAGCTGTGTATCATCTATGGAACGGGAGACATGGCATCAGACTTTCTCAATAACATCATCCACATTATCACGAATATAGCAAGGCCATGCAACTGCAAGAACTACCGCACAATCAGCTTAACAGCTCATGCGTCCAAGTTGCTGACAAGAATATTGCACAGGAGAATGTAAAAGATAACCATGTCTGCTTTTCGGAATGGTAAAGGCACCAAAGATGCAGTTCTGTCATTGCACTTGGTTAAGGAAGCGGGATTTAAAACCAAAACACTGTAGCATTTTTCGACCTAGAAAAAGGCTTCAACAATGTAAAATGGCGCAAGATGTATAATATGTTCAGAAAAAAGAATAATGTGTGGGAATAGGTAGATACACAGTATGTATCATAATGAAGAGGGAGCCATGTATACCCCACCGCCTACAAATTTATAAATGTAACGCTCACACACACACACACACACACACACACACACACACACACACACATATTGTTAAGACTGTTAATTATCGGTTGTTATGCAAAGATATTTCATTAACGCTAAACTATAGCCGTACATTCTTCAAAAGTGTGGCGGAATAGTGACACTCCAATTTAATTTTGTGGCCAGGTAAGATATCTACGGGACGAAAGTCAAAGTAACCGTAAAGTGCATTGTTCATTACAGAACCTGACATAAAGATACTGAAGTATATTACAAACAAGATTAATTATCCTCTTCATTAACAAAGATCTCCGTGCGTAGGTAAAACAGTTACAAGTAGCTAGAGGGGGGGGGGGGGGGGGCAGATTCAAGATACGACACTTGTACGTATAGCTGCCAGATACCTAGGATGTCTGATCCGCTTCCGCGATCCGACGTTAGTGTCTGGCTACAATATGAGTTTCTAATGTCATGCATGCTAGAAGTGCGTAATCCTGCTACTAATGGTTCAAATGGCTCTGAGCACTATGGGACCTAACAGCTATGGTCATTAGTCCCCTAGAACTTAGAACTACTTAAACCTAACTAACCTAAGGACAGTACACAACACCCAGTCATCACGAGGCATGCTACTAATGAAAAACTCTTGTGTTCACTGAGCACATGTGACCCAAGCCGAGTGCAGATCTTACCATTTTTAGCTGAGTCGCTGTGTTGACCATCAGTACTGCTGTTGACTCTTTAGCTGCACTTGTCTAAGCACAGCCAGAGCATCATAGGAGGTCCGCTCCAGGCTGTGGCTATCGAGTACGATATCTGTGAAGCCTGGAAAGCTACCTAGCCAAAACCTTGCTTTAGCTCCAGATGGAGCTGCAAATGAAGTAACAAAAGTCAGAACCCGAAGTCTGCGAACAGATTTCGAAGTGTTTCTCCTGCAAGCAGGGGCCGAAGTGTCTCTTCAACACTTGCCGTCCTGCCTCATAACACGCGAAATTCCTTGGTGAGCCAATCGAAAAAAAATCTTACAAAGAGTTATCCAATGACAAGGATCTATTTTCTGGAGTGTCCACCCGCACAGTTAGATAAAAACTGGACCCGAATCCGTGTGGAGAGAGCTCACAATATCTCAATAATTTTCCGAACAGTGCTACATCACAGCAGTCTATCCACTAAAATTCCAGTGTTTTCGCGCCCAGAGGTCTACAGGATTTCAGTTAAAGAAAGACAACTGTTTTGTCTGTGTCCAGTTAGTGACTCAAAGAATGCTTGTATTTAACGTAAGAATCGTGTCTGCTTTTCTCATAAGAGCCCTGTTACCAGTATTGTAGTACGAGAAATCTCAGTGAAATCCTCACTCATTCGTGGCGTGTTCTGCTGAGAGAGTAGGGTCTTAAATGCCTCCCCATGTTGCTTTCCCAGTGGCTATGGTGCCCAGCGGTGCGCTGTCTTCATATCGACAGAATGGGCCGTTCTCTCTCTGCATTTCTACACAAAGCCTGTTATTTAGACAATTTTTGGGATATGAGAGCGACGGTGAGGCCATATTGAATTTATTAAAAAAATGGTTCAAATGGCTCCGAGCATTATGGGACTTAACTTCTGAGGTCATCAGTCCCCTAGAACTTAAAACTACTGAAAGCTAACTAACCTAAGGACATCACACACATCCATGCCCAAGGCAGGATTCGAACCTGCGACCGTAGCGGTCGCGCGGTTCCAGACTGTAGCGCCTAGAACCGCTGGGCCACCACGGCCGGCTTGAATTTATTCATCATCTGCAGGGCGTACTAAGGACTGCCTTACGCCACAGGGAAGCTGTGCAACCGCCGGTGACTTATTGTCTTGCCTCTCCATCTGTCCCTTAGCCACTTCATTGCACACAATACCCTTAGTCGTATGTTATCCTACCTAAAATCAACTTTTTGACAACCTGCTTTAATGGTGCTCTTACGTCTGCTTCACTTTGATTTCTGTGTGTACAATTTCCAGTACAGTCAAATGCAATTCTCAAAAAGTAAAATTGCTACGTGTTATTGACGTGTTAGCAGTCACTGTCGGGAATATCATTAAATGAAGCGAATACGTCTGTAATCTGTAGCAAAGGTAAAGGAATGCGTTATTCGGAGACCAGGTTAATTCGATTTACACACCTAGGTGTATAATTTGCATATTAAATGTGGTTAACGTGAACGTCGGCGAAACCGTTAGTTTCGGCGTGTTTCTACCCTAAGAACGAAATAGAGAACTACATGTTCGGATTAAAAGGGGTGTAATGTTTTGCTCCTGCTGTCCAGTCATTTAATAAGAGAATAAATGAATGAAATAAAGAAAAGTAAATAAACGCCGTATTGATCACGACTTTTTACTTACGGGTACCTGTCTCAATATGCGGAGTAGATCAGACAAAACAATAAAAATTATTAGCACACAAATATCTAACACCACAAAGTGAAGTTTGTAAAACTATCTCAAAATACGAGGATGAGCTATGGAAAAGTTGAAGTCATGACCCCATTTAAGCAGTATAAGTAGGATTCCTCCGTCATTAAGCAAAATAAAAATAATTATTACAATTAAGAAAAAGAGAAATATTAATAAAATTGTTTCGTTTTGTATGATGCACTGCATCACAGGACATTTTGCATCGCACATTTTCGTCTTGTTCATATATTTTTGAAAAACAGTGCAACATTAATAAACACGTGTATTACCATCTCTCCATCTGTCAAAACAAAACTTGAACGATTTGCTTTAAGCTTAATAAATGAAAATAATAATATACAAGCTTCTACTGTAAGGTGAAAGGGGAGAAGAACGGAGTATAGCTACAGAAATAACCATAGCTTTTAGCAAACAATTACTACAAATTTACGAAGAGATAGTTTGAGAAGAAATAAGAGTAACCACTTCAGTGAGGCACCTACCATAGCAAGCTAAGTGATGAGCAATGCAGTGGTGTGCTTATACACGTCGCAGGCTCCAGTTTGCGTCGACCAACTTCCACCATTTCCAAGCAACACGACATGCATATTGATGTTAATTTTATGTAATTATTGCCAAAGTGCACTTTGGGGCGCCAGACCTGATGATGTTCCTACGATATGGCGTCAATTATGAGCTACAGGACATGTTAAAGGATAGTCTGTTGAGTACAGAGTATAGATTTAGAATAAACTGAATTAATGCCTGAGGATTATCAGAGATGAGATTAATTATAAACTTAAAATCAAAATAGGTAACAAAGAACAAGACGAAGTTAAGGAATTTTGCTATCTTGGAAGGGAAAAAAACCCATGCTTGTCAAAGTAAAGAGTACATAAAAAATCAGACTAGAACAGGTAATGACGCCATTTCCGGACAAAAAAATCTACTTGTGTCAAACATACGCTTTAATGTGAGGAATACATTCCTGAGCGTACAGGTACTGAGGACGCATTGTATGCTAGTGAATTATATATTGCGAGAAGGCCGGAAAAGTTGAGAATCGGTGGGACTGAGATGCGATTCTATAACACAAGTTGAAAATTAAATAGACTGGTAAGATAAGGAATGAGGTACGTCTCTGCAGAATGTGGGAAGAAAGGAACACATGGAAAAACTGACAACACAGGCGGGGTGACAGGACATGGGTTTCAACATCAGGTGTTAATTTTCACGGTACTATAGAGAGCTGTAAAGGTTAAACTGAAAGAATTCTCCTAGGCATGAAATTCATGAATCCGTAACAGCCGATCGGCGGAGAGTTTGCGCTCGTGTTTTTCCATAATGTGATCTAATGTTACTTAAGGCGATTTGACTAATTTGTCTTCTTCAGTCATGATATCAGCACAATTCCGTTCGAATGATCTACGAAGACTGTTGGCTAATTATCAGTGCCACCTTATGTTGTTCATAGAACGAAACCGAATGTGTCACAATAAGCGTACATTCAATAAAGCATAATAAAAGTACATTAAATAAAGGTGTAATGGATTTTATGTGTGACGGACACCATGGTCAAGATTTATCCTTTTCCTCTCCCATGGCCGGCCGAAGTGGCCGTGCGGTTAAAGGCGCTGCAGTCTGGAACCGCAAGACCGCTACGGTCGCAGGTTCGAATCCTGCCTCGGGCATGGATGTTTGTGATGTCCTTAGGTTAGTTAGGTTTAACTAGTTCTAAGTTCTAGGGGACTAATGACCTCAGCAGTTGAGTCCCATAGTGCTCAGAGCCATTTGAACCAACCATTTTTCCTCTCCCATGACTTAACTGGATTTATATATACAGGGTGGTCCATTGATCGTGACCGGGCCAAATATCTCACGAAATAAGCGTCAAACGAAAAAACTACAAAGAACGAAACTTGTCTAGCTTGAAGGAGGAAACCAGATGGCGCTGTGGTTGCCCGCTAGATGGCGCTGCCATAGGTCAAATGGTTCAAATGGCTCTGAGCACCATGCGACTTAACTTCTGAGGTTATCAGTCGCCTAGAACTTAGAACTAATTAAACCTAACTAACTTAAGGACATCACACACATCCATGCCCGAGGCAGGATTCGAACCTGCGACCGTAGCGATCTCGCGGTTCCAAACTGTAGCGCCTAGAATCGCGCGGCCACTCCGGCTGGTCCATAGGTCAAACGGATACAACTGCGTTTATTTAAATAGGAACCCCCATTTTTTATTACATACTCGTGTGGTACATTAAGAGATATGAATGTTTTAGTTGGACCACTTTTTTCGCTTTGTGACAGATGGCACTGTAATAGTCACAAACGTATAAGTACGTGGTATAACGTAACATTCCGCCAGTGCGGACGGTATTTGCATCGTGATATATTACCCATGTTAGAATGGACCGTTTACCTATTGCGGAAAAGGTCGATATCGTGTTGATGTATGGCTATTGTGCTCAAAATGCCCAACGGGCGTGTACTACGTATGCCGCTCGGTATCCTGGACGAGATCATCCAAGTGTCCGGACCTTTCGCTGGATAGTTACGTTATTTAAGGAAACAGGAGTGTTCAGCCGCATGTGAAACGTCAACCACAACCTACAACAAATGATGATGCCCAAGTACAGTACTTAGCTTATTAAATTGGCAATATACCACAAGTCAGGATAAAGTGGACAGTTTTCCCTCTAACCTAGCTAGTCGGGTTTATGAGTTTCGAATCATGGATAGAGATTGTGGGGCGTAGTTGGGAACAGTTGAACAAATTATCTAATTTGCTTTACCCAGTGATACAAAACACCAATAAATTATGAACTGAAGCAATTTATGAAAGAATAGACCTTATGTGGTTAACTGTTGGGTTACAAAATCAGGCGGAGATCCTCGACCATTCAGCAATATTTTAATTTATTTACCCATTACCTTCTGACGTAGTAGGTAGAATCATTGCTGAAGCTCTTTATAAGGGAGAATCGTTGATTAACTTTCATGAATGGATACTTTACGAAAGTTACTCAAATATGATTAAAAAGGGAATTGGCCAATGAATATTTTTTCCACATTCAAAATCATGATGAATCACTCGTCCGATATATCAGGGATACTAGGGGAGCCAGGTTAGCTTTTTGCCTTAGAGTCATGGAACAGGAAGCGATTAATAATATCCTAGGAGATATGCTCCGAGAAAACCATTCTCATGTAAGGTTCACTAACAAACTTGAGACGTTGCGGAGGTGGTGGGGAAACAAAAGGCTGTAACAAAGTAAAGGCTGATATGAGGACAGATCTGCGGTTTGTCTGCACCTCCTTCAACCACGAACAGAGACGTGGCTTGCTGGAATCAGGCAGCAATCTTTCTCTGCGTGATTCCAATGGTTCAAATGGCTCTGACCACTATGGGACTTAACTTCTGAGGTCATCAGTCCCCTAGAACTTAGAACTACTTAAACCTAACTAACCTAAGGCCATCACACACATCAATGCCCAAGGCGAGATTCGAACCAGCGACCGCAGCGGTCGCACGGTTTCGGACTATAGCGCTTAGAAGCACTCGGCCACTCCGGCCGGCCCTGCGTGATTGTCATTGGTATTACAAGCATGTTCGAGTTTGTCAATTTCCTTCCTTGCGTTTATTTTTCGAGGAATTACAAGGAACCAAAATTACAGATCCTTTTGATAAACAGTAGGTTACGATACTAAGCCTCTATGACGAAATCTCGGATTCCATACTTTTTTCACTGTATTTCAAATAAAATACCTTGTCTGAAGTACAAGAGGCGAGTCTATATAGTGGAACAAAGTTTGTTTTTGCGCAGTCTGTATTGTTGCCAAATTTATTCATGAGGGCAGGCTCTCCCTCCACCCCTGCCCTCTGAATCTGGTGTAGTTGTGGCGATGTCATCGGTGCTCCCACCAATACCCCCCCCCAAATCGTACTTACCCCCACCCCTTCCACCCTACTACTTCCATCCCCACCATTCCACCCTCTCATACTCCCTGCATCATTTCTGGAGAAAAATTGGTTGGAAAAGTCACTCAATGCAACTCACGCAGGTAGTTTCTTCTGCGTTTTTGAAATGGCCGGTCCATATGCCTAATAGAAGAATGTGTGCTCTCCAACAATCGCAGACTGACTAACCTAGTTCACAATACCACAAGTACAGTGTGCTTGAAATTGTGATGTCATGGGTGAAAAAATTGTTAGGAGCCGATGGTAATGCTGCACCCGGTCACATGATAATTTCGAGAGTGATACAGGGCAAGCTGCAGCCGACTTGCACCAGTCAGTAGGAGGACCACCAGATGTCAACAGCAGCAGCAGCAGCAACTGATTTTGTCCAGCAATTCCCAGCAGGACATGAAGAAGCAGAAGACTAAGTATTCATTACATGTCTTTGCTATTGCTATTGTCTTTGGTATTGCTATTGCCTCTTCTTTGTGCAAATCCGTTTCTTTGCCAAAAGTGTGGTGGTTCTTCTTTTTCATTGTTCAACAGATGAGGTGACTTCCAGCGTGACGGGACCTGAAACAGTGTCAATGACCTTGACAGGACTTGCAGCAGCAGGCCTCCAATGCGTTGGACTCCCAGCAGCAGCTATGGTCTCAAGAAAGTCAGGACATGCAGCGGCGACCAGCACGTGGAATCCTGTAGCGCATCTTGTTGGCATATTTGAGTATGACAAGGAACTTCTGTTCTCTGTGCCTCTAATCAGTGAAAAGATGTGACCTGTCCCCAACTAGTAGAAATGCTCTGGGGATTTCAAACACAAAGGCACAGGTGTGTACTGGACTCTGACCTGCGCGTCAGGGGGGAGGAGGAGATGAATGTTTAACAACTCATCGACAGTGAGCCAACTAGAGGCAGAGTACAAGATAAGATTATGGAAGGATGAAGAAGGAAAGAGGCCTTGCCATTTCGAAGAAACCATCCTAGCATTTGCTAAAGCGATTTAGGGAAATCAAGTAAAACCTAAATGAGGATAGCCGGAGTTAAGTTTGAACCATATACTGGTTTTTTGTTTATTTTTATTTAATATAAATAATTTGTTTGTTTTGTGTTGTCTTAATATATTTCATAGAATTGATTTTTTTGATCTACGCGAGTCCAGTGTGCTATCCACTGCACTACCCGACTCGGTGCACCATCCCAGAACATTCCAGTGATACTGCAATGACAGAGTGTGGATATGATGAATGATGAGGTACCAGGTGTACTGTTGCTATTCACTTCCACATATAATTTAACTGCTAGTCGCTCAAACCGTCTGAATATTGGCGTAGAAGCAGCAAGGAAGGACTGGTGTGTGTGGTGATGGAGCTTACAATTAGGATGAAGGATGTTAAAGTGTGGTTTACTGGACTAGAATGGGAAGAACTATGTCGTGCAATATCTTCCGTCAGTGCTCAAATGACTACAGAGCATAACCCATCTCTGCCTTCCCGAACATTTACTGTGCTGACCTGACACTAGCTATGACATCAATGTACAATGATGCAGCACCCAGGGTGAAATCTGGACACCAATCGTTTATTTGCAGCACTCCACTGTACCGAATTTGTTTGTTTTAAGAATTGTGGTATCTCTTGTGTTAGGGGGACTGGCGCGTTGGCTACCGTATGTTCAAGCTGTATACAATGATGTGAAATATCTCCATATGTATAGAGTACATTTAGATGATTTAGAACAGCACTTTAGTTCATATACTTCATATATCATGCAGTGCCAAAATTGACTCCAGTAGCTACTGAATCCATCCACATTAAAATTTACAGTGGAATATCCAAGTTTTGTGAAGCTCACATCAGTCTGAGGAAAAGGCATGCAGAATTTACTGCATACGAAACAGTTATTCGAGAAATACTATGAAAAATGAATCAGTTGATTTTTTTGTTTATGTAAAACATCCTATGTACCTTTGCTGTTATTATGTGTGATTAGACGCTGTTGGATCACTCAGAGCTTCTTGATTCTTTTACCTTTCTTTCCACACCGCTCTCATTTATTCTGCATGGGCTCTCTCCCTTTCCTCTGCCTGTTTTGTTCCTGCTGTCTTTGGAGTTTCGTCCTCTGACTTAACTTTCCATCTGTCAACTTTCTGCTTAAATATCGTTCTGTCCCAAGTAGCTGAATACTTCATATGAGCTTTTCGTAGGTCCTTTTTGAACTCTTGTATCCAGTGTATAGTGTGAAGTCTTTCTATGTATTTAAAAATTATATGTGCAAGTCTTGTTTTGGGACGCCTAGAGACGTGCCCATAAAATTTTAATCGCCCTTTTCTAATGTCTGCTGCAAGGTTGGATAATTTCTCAGTTCTTTGACGAGATTGTAGTCTATACCCCTCTTCTGTTTCTTTCCTTTTTTTTTTTTTTTTGGCCCTAGTTTCTATCTGATGATCTGATTTCAGTTCTTCCTTTAGTAAGTTTTGTAGGTCACCTTTTAAGTGCACTGTCACGGTCTCACTGGCATACAGGATCAGATTTTAATATTGTATTATAGTGCCCAATTTTTTATTTTACACCTTGTAGGTTCTCCCATAGGTTCTCTTTCGTTTTTGGAGGCGAATGTTTTGTGCTATTTTCTCTCGCCCCGTAACTTCAAGAATTTCACCTAAGTGTTTAAAATACAGGGCTCTATTGATATGACTACTCTGCAGTCAAGTTTTGGGTGTCAGTTTTTGTGACGATGAACTCAGACTTTAGGAAAATTTGAAGACCAACTTTCTCTGCACATCTTCAAGGGTTTCAACCTGTTCGATTACTGTTATCTCATATATGAGATTTATGGAGCCACTATAGTGCAGTCACCTTACCGACTGAGCTACAATTACTATATTATAATGAGAGATTTATGAAGTAAGAAAAAACACAAGGTTTGTGAGTACACGCACACTCTCTCTCTCTCTCTCTCTCTCTCCCTCTCTCTCTCTCTCTCGCACACACACACACACACACACACACACACACACACACACACACACACATATATATATATATATATATATGAGTAAGAAAAGACACAAGTACACAAGGTTTGTGAGTATATATATATATATATATATATATATATATATATATATATATATATATGGGTGTGTGTGTGTGTGAGAGAGAGAGAGTGTATGTGTGTGTACTCACAAACATTGTGTTTTTCCTTACTTCATAAATCTCTCATTATAATATAGTAATTGTAGCTCAGTCGGTAAGGTGACTGCAGTATAGTGGCTCCATAAATTGTTATTTATTGTTATTATTATTACAACTTATTTCTATAAAAGCCCAATGCATATCAACACATGATGTAGTATCATGACAAGGTGGATACACCATCCTCGTCACAGGGACTTCGTTGTAAGCGACTGTTCCTGTGATGGTGTGGAAGACCAGAAGAAGAATTGGATACACCTTCCTAATAACATATGAGAGATAAATGTATGTCCATCCAGTTGCTGGAGGACAAATGTTCTAATGTTGTTGTTGACACACCCAAATGGAATCAACTTTGAGCATATATATGTGTTGTCAGAAACATATATGTGTGTTGTCGGGAACACCATTTTAACCCATATACCAACTATTAACCGAGATATTACTAGGTGTCGATGGTGTGACATAGAGAACGTTCGCTGAAAGCAATGGTGACTCTCGACCAGAAAATATAAAGCTGAACACTTGTTCATATTTGACGATGTTGCTGTAGAAACCAGGATTAAATTCGAAGATATTTCTGTTTTGGTCTTTGTATGGATGTTGACATATTTTATTTGAGTCAGAGACATTCCACAATCCCACAACAGTTGGTGAGGGTTATGTCAAACCACATTATCGTTTTCAAACAAGACAATCTGAATTTAGACCACATTTATAAAGCATGTGTCAGAACTGGTAGGTGATTCAATGTATTTGTAAAGATACATGAAAATTGCTGAAAGCACACACAGTATCGATTTCTTGATATTGATAAAACAAAAAAAATGAAGAATGGTAGGTACAAAATTTCAAGAGTTTCTATACAGCTGTGAAATGAGGTGACTACATTAGTATATGTCGCACCATGGCCAAGTTTGCATGCATGTTGGCCACTTAGAGAGGATGGATATGCATAGAAAGAGCAGTCGCTTCTATGTGGATGGAAAAAATCAGGCTCTTAACTGTAACTTGACTGTAACATTTATGATAGGATAGACAGAATATTGGCCACCAGCAGAATAAAACCATACATGCTCGGTGCACAGACTATAAGTTATAATACAATACTGAACAGTGATAATTAATTTCAGAAAACACTAGGTCTATTTAACCTTATTTTTCTAGTACATTCGAATATCTTAAATTATTCGGCAAATACTTTATTGTTTATTTTATTTACACGTCAAGTTCAGTAGGACCCAATTGAGGAGCACATCTCCAAGGTCATGGAAC
This sequence comes from Schistocerca piceifrons, assembly GCF_021461385.2. Classification (NCBI taxonomy): domain Eukaryota; kingdom Metazoa; phylum Arthropoda; class Insecta; order Orthoptera; family Acrididae; genus Schistocerca; species Schistocerca piceifrons. The sequence continues at coordinate 488,125,538 of NC_060138.1, read as the reverse complement.
ATGTCAGTACACGAAATTACAACTTAAAAGTAATAAAAGATAAAAGTAAAATGGTCATGAACCCAAAAAAAGTCATGCCATAAGTTCAAGTAAACGCAATCAACAATGTAACATAAGAATCAGCTTAATTTTTCAAGGAATTCCTCAACAGTTTCGATTTGAAAGCGCGTGGATTACTGCTAAGATTTTTCAATTCTTGTTGTAGCTTACTGAAAATGGATGCAGCAGTATACTGCACAACTTTTTGCACAAGAGTCAAGGAAGTCCGATCCAAGGCCCACAAACTCAACTAGTGACCCATTCGCCTCGTCTTATGTAAGTCCAATAACCTTCTTGATCTATGGAATAATACCATGAGGATTATCAGCTGGCAGAAAGACATGTCAAATGCATTAGCCTGATACATTATTACTTCATATGCATCACAGCCCTTCACCCACTAGATGAGGCTATCTGTATCCATATAAATTAACTTTGGATCACGGAAATGATTTACTACACACTCATAATGGAATCGGTACATGTGGAGTTTGGACAGGTCTAATATACACAACACCATATACAAAGGTTTCATGAATTCCACTGCACTCTTAGCCATCTCCACAGTAACAAAGTTCTTATGGAAGGTACTGACCCAGTTAAAGTTTGATCAGGTGATTCATTTCCTTATGCTATAACGCCCATCGCATTAAGTTCCAATAAGAATTTCGCGGTGTTTTCTCAGATTTTCCAGTGTCTTGCCGAAAATAGAATTATTTGTTAATGTTAGAAAACCATTTTCAAACTCATTCTTCGTGAAAAGCCTCAGTTTGGTATTTAAATCAATATACTCTTTCAACCAATGCGAGTGCTTGAAGGACTGCTCCCACGCCATGCCATACGCCAGAGCCACCCAGCACACTGTGCATATGTCTACCTAATCCAACATATCTGTCTTTTGATAGTCAGAAGAACTCGCCAATAGGTGGTGATCGTTGTATAGCATGCCCAAACATGTTATTTTCTTCGAAGTACATGATGTAGCTCGAAATATCAGATGTACTGAACCTTTCTTCCATTTGTGGGTTATTTGCTTTGGCATAACTGTGGACATATTGGCAAAGTCTGCCACAGATCTCAAAATCAAAGGAAAAAGACTGGAAACATCAGCTAATAGTTTTATGTCAGCTTTCGTTTTCTGGAGCATAGCGCCCCAATACTAACTAGGTACTCTGTAATAGAAGACAAGATCCAGAGTATATGTGGTCACGCATATGATCTGGAATTTCACAAAGACATCTGCAAGCAAGCACACTTCTGTCTCCATGTAAAGTTACACTTGCTTTCCAGAAGTTGAAATGTTAAACTCCTGTCAGACATTCAAAGCATGCTCATATTCAGCATGCAGGATGGCATTGCCTGTAAGGTTACTGGCGAATTCAGTTATGTCAGGTTATCTGGTTTCATTGAGCTTTCCCATACAAGCCAGATACTCATATGGGCTGAGGCAGAGTTTTAACAAGTTTCTAAAGTGATGTCTGCATAAACTGCAGCGAGTCGAGAAACCGTGATTCTTAGTGTCATTCATTTGGATAATGAAATATATTTCTCAATACTCTCAGCCCGGACACTGGACTGACCACTCTTCGTACTGAAATCAGCCAAGCGCTCAACAAGAAAGTGAGCATCATATCTAATCAAGCTGTGGAAAAAATGAGTTATGTATGATTGTAATTCATACTTAAAGCTGTATGTGCTATGCGATCACTGCAGAACTTTCCCGATATATGACAGTGGTCACTACGAGCACCTTCCACTTTTCTATCTGACAGGTGTCCACAGGTATGACAGGTGGTATGTGAGGTTGTAGGGTCACCATCATACGTCACAAGAGCAAGGAGGTACTCGCATTCAGGATACACTACAAAAGAACAACGCTCATGATGGTGGGCATTTTTAAACTTCAAGAGCCGGCCGAAGTGGCCGTGCGGTTAAAGGCGCTGCAGCCTGGAACCGCAAGACCGCTACGGTTGCAGGTTCGAATCCTGCCTCGGGCATGGATGTTTGTGATGTCCTTAGGTTAGTTAGGTTTAACTAGTTCTTAGTTCTAGGGGACTAATGACCTCAGCAGTTGAGTCCCATAGTGCTCAGAGCCATTTGAACCATTTTTAAACTTCAAGATTTTGTTTCCCTCAGTGTGAATGGCGATACATAGCGGTTTACTGACAGAGAAGTCCAGAATATACTTTACTAATAAATCACTTGTGGAAAATATGCTTTACACAGTGATTTTTAAGCAATTGGGATGAAAGACGTCATGACATATCTCTGCTCCATTTTCAATAAGTTCAGGGCAGAAAGGGCATCCGGCCATGCTGGCATCTCCTCGTCTGGACCAACATGAAGGCAACAACAATAATTTAACGGAAATAATTTGTACTTACACGACATTTGCGAAAGACTTATGGGAGGAGTTACGTAACTCTATGCTCGACCTCGTCGAAATGAGCAAGAACATATCGATTTAAAAACGTATACACATACAAGAAATACAACACTATGAAAAAAATTAACGAGAATATTTTCTTACATATCGGAATGACTGCAGGAGGCTGCGCTGGGGGTTTTACGGCTTTGTCAGCCTGCATCCTCTCTGCCCTCAGCTACGATGGAGGTCAGACTACATTTCATGAACGAATGCTGCGTTAAGGAAACTTTTTCTACTGAAAATATACTACTGAACTGATGAAATAATGCTACAAAATAAATATACAAATTTTTCGAAATCTGAACGCTTGCTACTGAATTTGTTGTAACACACTGGTATAATAAAAGCATGCACTTATGTGTGGAGGCAGCATGCTTGCGTCATAATTTGTTTTAACGTAATATGAATGCTCACAGAAATAAAATAATGAAATCTTATCATACCGATTTGACGAATACTTGCTACTAAATTTGTTTTAACAAAATCTGAACAGTAAGAGCAACGAAATAACGAGAATATACATTGAAATCTGTAGACTCAGACAAACGAACACACGAACACTTGCTATGAAAATATTTACTTGCATGACGATTCCTCTAAGTACTGCTTTTGCCGCTTCCTATTGCCAGTGATCCTGCTGATGCTTGAAAATACTGAACGCTTCATGGTGATGTTAGACAATGAATGACGCACTAAAAACAACGATAACTGAATGTACTCACAGACGAGAGCATAATGAAGATGACTGTGGAAAGGGAAGGGTTTATGTAGAGTCTAGTCCCGTCCAGTAATTTGGCAGGAACCAAGACAAACTCCTATACAAGACGGAAAACTCCGGTCAGCAGGTTCAGGCAAAGTAGGAGATGTCTCAGAGAATGCAGACGAAGCAGCAGCCAGTTCCTCTTCCAAGAATGTCCATGTCGGCACTCACCAGTCTTTCCCAGAAAAAGAACCTGTTGTCAGGTACATCAAACCGACATAAAATACTCTGAGAGTGAGTGTTGTTCAAATGGTTAACATTTCAGTTATGTCTTTGTAAGTGTTCACCAGTTCTCCTTGGAAAACCTGTTGTCAGCTACATCAAAGCTAAGGTCAATGTCCTAGAGTTTTCCATAGATCTTTCCCAGATGCCACTGAAGCAAGCACTTATGTGTGGAGACAGGAAATGCAGCGTTCCTTGTCGGTGTTCCCAGGAAGACCTTTGAAGCTACCGTTAGAGTTCTGCTGTCTCCAGCATGGTGGGGGATGTGGTGGTTCAGAAGAGGAGTGTGTCCTTCAGGCAGAACATAGGAAGAATATTGTCAAGTGAGCACTCCTACAAGGAAATGCCTTTGACGTAACTGCTACAAGCTGACGGACCACATCAAAGTGAGACCGAGACAAGTGACGACGCTTCCAGTCTGCGGGCTGTTACGGGGGGAACAAAAAATTATTGTCCGGAAGGACTGGTCATGGGCTCTGCCGTCTGGCAGTAGCATGCGGAACTACATCATTAGCTCACTTGACCCCGATGCAGCTAGATGCACGGTGGCAGCGTGCAGTGGTCGGCGTGTGTTTTGCAATACCCAGGGAGCAATCCGCTCATATGGAAGATTTAAGCATTCCACGATACATGTAGTCACGTTTTCTCTTCAGCGATATTTTGCACTGTATATTGTGACGCTTTTAACATCATTTTTCTGCGATACATTTCTTTTTGCGATACATTTCTCTTACCGTCAATTTCTACGTGTGTGATCGGTGTCAGTTCAGTTCCCTGTGATTATTTCTACCTATAACAATGTTTTCAACTAACTATTTTGTATATGTATGATTTCCCACCAATTTCTACGTGTGTGATCAGTGTCGGTTCAGTTTCCGATGATTATTTTTAGCTGTGACAATGTACTTAACTACCGCTTTTTGGTTATATGTGTGATTTGTCGCCATGGTAGATGTCAATTCAGTTTTCCAATGATTATTTTTACCTGCGAAGATCCTTTTACCTACTGCTTCTTCACGATCTGCATGATTAACTATCACATTCATTCATGTTTGAAACATTTTCTGTCCATATAATGTCAGGATATAAAATGTAGGCTGGCAATGGCAAGGAAAGCGTTTCTGAAGAAGAGAAATTTGTTAACATCCAGTATTGATTTAAGTGTCAGGAAGTCATTTCTGAAAGTATTCGTATGGAGTGTAGCCATGTATGGAAGTGAAACATGGACGATAAATAGTTTGGACAAGAAGAGAATAGAAGCTTTCGAAATGTGGTGCTACAGAAGAATGCTGAAGATTAGATGGGTAGATCACATAAGTAATGAGGAAGTATTGAATAGGATTGGGGAGAAGAGAAGTTTGTGGCACAACTTGACCAGAAGAAGGGATCGGTTGGTAGGACATGTTCTGAGGCATCAAGGGATCACAAATTTAGTATTGGAGGGCAGCGTGGAGGGTAAAAATCGTAGAGGGAGACCAAGAGATGAATACACTAAGCAGATTCAAAAGGATGTAGGTTGCAGTAGGTACTGGGAGATGAAAAAGCTTGCACAGGATAGAGTAGCATGGAGAGCTGCATCAAACCAGTCTCAGGACTGAAGACCACAACAACAACAATGTCAGCTCTGGTGCCATGTATTGAACCATCTCTAATTATGGTACTGACGAGCGTTTCCCTCCAAAAATTTGAATTTAGGGTGGAATTGTGACCTCTGTCTCACTCCAAGGCTGTAGGACATTTGCCAGTTTTGTTTCTCACCAAAATTTTTTTATTTACCACTAGTTTTAGCCCCCAAAATGATGTTTGGTTAGCTGGTTGATTTGGGGGAGGGGACTAAACAGCGAGGTCACCAGTCCCATCAGATTAGAGAAGGATGGAGAAGGACGTCAGCCATGCCCTTGCAATCCCAGTATTTGCCTCAAGCGATTTAGGGAAATCACGAAAAACCTAAATCAGGATGGCCAGATATGGGTCTGAAATGTTGTCCTCCTGAATGTGAGTCCAATGTGCTAACCAGTGTGCCACCTCATACTGTCAAAAATGATGAAATAAAGACAATTTTGCAAAAAAGATAACATCCAAAATAAATAAAATGAACTACCATATGTCCATTCACATGAGCTTCTCAGCATAGAGCTTTTCTCCTGCCAGTTTCTGTGTGGAGGAGGGTAGGGGAAGTGAGTTAGGGGAGTGGGGGAGAGGACAAGGGTTAAGGGAAAGTGGGGAGAAAGCAGGTGGAGGAAACCAATGACGCTATCCGGTGACGTCGTCAGTGCGATGTTGCCACATCTGGACCAGAGACAAAGGATCTTTAATATATTAGGCTACAATGAAGACTGCACCAGAGAAAACTTTTACTACTAGCCTATGGGATTCGTGTATTGCACGGTAGTATTTGTTTAAATGTCACGGTTTTCCAAGTTTTTCTGCAATGCTGAGGGCATTTATTCGTGTTTTTTATTCTAAAGGAAGATAATCATAATATAACTCAAATTTATTTTACTTGACCATAAACTACATAGATTTCACGTTTTGCATTATTTTGGTTACTAAATTACTCAAACACTTTATTATCTATTAAATGAAGAATTGTTACAATTTTCCAAAAGGAAACTCAGTTTTTCATGAGAAGCAGTCATATGAGAGAAAATATAAAATACTATTTTGGCGGGGTGGCATACTCCATAAATTTTGTAAAACTTTATTTGATAGTTATGTACAATACCATATAGCTATTTTTACTTTTATGAATTTTACTAGTGTCTGTTCACTCATACATGCAGAAAATTTAGTACAAATATCAGTATCAGGAGCTGCCAGGTCCGCTACAATCTGGAACTACTTTCTGTAACAACATATTGTTTGCCATACGCGCAAAAAGTGTTAGTGCTTTTTGGGTTGGGTTGTACAGTCTTTCTTTAGACTTAAAGTTGCAATTCAGTCTTTGTGCAGTGGACAGAATGTGCACCAAGTACGACTTTTTATGTTGCTTTGCCATACCTAGATGGAAAATAAAACAAAATGTGATGAAAATATTAAATATCTTCACTATTGTTAGAGAAAGCTGGATCTTTACATAATCTCCTAGGCAAAAATAAGTTTGGAGCTTCAATTGCGTTCACTAATTAAGATAGGTACTTGAACAGTTGCTCATTAAATCTTTCAGAGTATAACTGTTTTTAATTTGGATGTTTTTCATGCTATAAAACTAGCATTTACATAGCTATTTGATAACTGAAAAGATGCAGTTAATTATTATGAAATTTCGTAACACTGTCTGTGCGATGGACATACAGAGCGGGAGCGTTAGACCGTGCTGTATTGTAACACTGCCGTTGCTGCTGTGATATGGGAGGTCCGCATTAATTTCATAGGTTGTCACATCCATTAAGTTTTCCAATTGTGTATCGATTGTCCACTGATGTGTTGCTTGACTGTGACTTCATAAGGAAGTCGGGATGTGTTTTAGATTACGCGGGCCGCGCGGAGTGGCCGCGTGGTTAGAGGCGCCATGTCGCGAATCGTGCGGCCCCTCCCCCCGGAGTCCTCCCTCAAGCATGGGTGTCTGTGTGTGTTGTCGTTAGTTTAAGTTAGTTTAAGTAGTGTGTAAGTTTAGCGACCGATGACCTCAGCAGTTTGGTCCCTCAGGAATTCACGCACAATTGAACATTTTTTTAGATTACGCGGGTAAGCAGTTTCTTTAACCCCATCCCAAAAGAAGGTAGTTGTTGTGTGGTAATTACTATATTCAGAGTTTTTGTAACGTTCAAGATAAAGCCGTTCAGTTCAATGTGGCTCATCTAAACTCATTAAAAGCCGAGGAATTGCTTAAATTAGTTTATCAATTTCCCGACATCATCATCGATTAATTAGGTGTCAAGAACAAAACAGTATAAAATTTAGCTTACCGGTCAAATTACCGTCCGTTCAGATACCTGCCGTTTGTCTGCTGAAATGGGGACATAAATCAGCTTGTGGCAATTGGGGTGAGTAGGCTGCCAGTTTGGCCATACGCAAAAGCTTTTTTCTAGTGCGAAAAACTAATGGTGTGGCTTGTCGGTCGTCTGGTGGATTGCAGATCGCTTAAACCAAAGATGGCATTGGAGTCAATCCCCTTGGCCAGTCTCCATAACTGTGTCGCTCGGTCTGCTGGAGCACAGTATTCTTCAATTGTAAATCAAGCTTATCATCAGCTGCTGTTTACCAAAGAGTACCACATATTTATGGACTGGAATTTATTCGAATGTAACTATGCGTTGGTTTATCCACCATGGCGGCTGTGTTGCTGCATTTACTTGAAGATGAAATTAACAAATTCTACTACCTAGGCAGCAAAGTAACCAATGACAGATGGAGCAAGGAGGACATCAGAAGGGACACTTTGAGATTCGATTCAAAGAACATGTAGATGCCATACGTTTGGAGAATCCTTCAAAATCTGCATTTGCAATGCACACAATTCTCAGTAAACATGGAGTAAAAAACATTGAAGACCACATCCAAATATTGCATCAAGCTGTGAAAGGTTGCCTCATGAATCTGTTTGAAGAGATAGAAATATATATACATAAAAGCAAATAACCACACCATATCCTCAATGAACAGACAGAGCCAGCCAATGCAGCCTTTATACAAAATTTCACTCGCCTATATTCCAGTTTAAAACACAAATAAACACTACTCCTTTTAACAACAACAGGAAAGAACTTTTGAGCCATACTACATTAATATAATTTCTACTTTCACATTATTCATTTGTCTCATCTCTATGTTGCCGACTTTATTTGTAATTAATGATCACCGAATACTCTTTGCTCATAATGTAACATTTATTCTCTGTAATATAAATTCTTGTAATGATACCTTGATTCTTTGTAAAAAAATTGCACTATCAAATCAAAGCACTGTATATATTGTAATACATGAACTTAGTTGGCACTGAATTACACCAAAATGTAGCTACCTGCTCAGTCACACATTATTGCAACTGTAAAATTGATTCAAAATTTCAGTGCTCCATACTATGTTAATATAATTGCTGCTGTCAAATTATTCATTTTATGTCACCTCTACATTGTTCCCTGTGTATAGCACAGTATTTACATAATACCATGTAAGTAAAATTTACATAACTGGTTACTACATCTGTCAACTTTATCTGTAATATTATATGCTCATAATGTAAGGTTTATCTTTATGTTTTAATTGTTCATTATGTTACCTTCATTCTTTGTAAACCTTCATACTGCGAAATCAAAGTAATCTATATATTGTAATATTTATGAGAGAGAACATCTCTGGCACTGTTGTATTTGTGAAACCGTTATCTTTGTGTCAACTTCACATGTGGTAAATACTTTTCGGTGTGTGTGTGTGTGTGTGTGTGTGTGTGTGTGTGTGTGTGTGAGAGAGAGAGAGAGAGAGAGAGAGAGTGTGCGGTTCTTTGCACAATATGGTGATATACAAGTCATATAAGTGCTGCATATACTTTTCAATATTTCAAAAATACAATCCTGCAACTTTACAACAAAATTTCGCAAAATTTTCGATGTAAGTACTATAACCACTTAACCTCACATATTTGTTTACTCTGTATTACATTGTTTGGAGGTTAGTTATGTTTACACAGGTAGGAGGAATAGGACTTCTGGTCAGGTGAATGATGATGACGAGGTCCCATACTCCGAGGAGCGTAGGGGACGATGCGGGAGACGCACACGGCCGACGAGGCAAGGTCCTAGCGAAGGTGGTTTGCCATTGCGTTCCTCCGACCGTAATGGGTATGAAGACGACACAGGACTAAAAATACTAAGTCAAATAGGGGTAATGCAGGAGTAGATTTAATAATGAATAAAAAAAATAGAGATGCCGATAATCCACTATCAACAGCATAGTGAACGCATTATTGTAGCCAAGAAAGAAACGAATCCCACAACCACCACAGCAGTACAAGTTTATTTGCGAACAGCTCCACACATGAAGAGGAGTTTGGGTAAATGTATGACGAGATAAAAGAATTATTCAGCTAGTTAAGGGAGACGAATGTTTAATAGTCCTGGAAGACTGGAATTCAATAGTAAGTACAGGAAGAGAAGGAAAAGTAGAGTGTGAATATGGACTGGGGGACAGGAATGGAGGAGGAAGCCAGCTGGTAGAATTTTTCAGACAGCTTAATCTAACCATAGCGACACTTGCTTTAACACCCATGAAAGAAGGTCGTATACTTGGAAGAGACCGGGAGAACCCAGAAGGCTTCAGGCTGATTATGTAATGGTAAGACAGAGATTTAGGAACCAGGTTTCAAACTGTAAGACACTGCCAACGGCAAATGCGGACTCTGGCCACAATTTTTTCGTTATGCCCTCCAGATTAAAACTGAAAAAACTGCAAAAAGCAAGATTTTAGGGAGATGGGACCTGGATAAACTGAAAGAACCAGAGGTTGTATGTTTCAGAGAGAGCGTTGGGGAGCGACTTAGAACAGGCAAAAGAAATACAATAGAAGAAGAATGGGTAGCTTTGAGAGAAGAAATACTAATGGCAGCAGAGGATCAAGTAGATAAGAAGACGAGGGCTAGTAGAAATCCTTGGGTAACAGTATGTTGAATTAGCTGAAGAAAGGAGAAAATATAAAAATTAAATAAATCAAGCAGGCGAAAGGGGGTACAAATGTCTAAAAAAATGAGGTCGACAGGAAGTGCAAAATGGCTAAGCAGCAATGGCTAGAGGACAAATGTAAGGATTTAAAAGTATGTGTCACTTCGTGTAAGATTGATGCTGCCTACAGGAAAATTAACGAGACCTTTAAAGAAAAGAGAACCACCGTATGAATATCAAGAGCTCAGAAGGAAAACCAGTCCCAAGCAAAGAAAGGGATGCAGAAAGTGGGATGGAGTATACAGAGGTCCTATACAGAGGAGATGTACTTGAAAGAGGACGTGGGTGACGATGGGAATGGGGATATGATACTTTTAGAAGAATTTGACAAAGCACTGAAGAGACTTAAGTCCAAACTAGGCCCCATGAGTAGACAACATTCCGTGAGAGACACTGATAGCCTTGGGAGAGCCAGCCATGAGAAAACTCTTCCATGTGGTGGGCAAGATGTATGAGACAGCCGAAATACCCTCAGACTTCAAGAAGAATATAATAATTTCAGTTCCAAAGAAAGGAGGTGTTGACAGATGTGAAAGTTACCGAACTGTCAGTTTAATAAGTCACGGTTGCAAAATACTAACAAGCTTCCTTTGCAGAAGAATGGAAAAATTGGTAGAAACCGATCAGTGTGGATTCAGGAGGAATGTAGTAACACGCGAGGCAATACCAACTCTACACATCCTTGTAGATGATAGGTTAAGGAAAGGCAAACCTGCGTTTCTAGAGTATGTAGAGAAAGCGTTTGAGAATGTTGACTGAAATGCTCTCTTTCAACTTCTAAAAGTGGCAGGAGCAAAATACAATGAGCGAAAGACTATTCATAATTTGTACATAATCAGAGAACGGTTATAAGAGGCGAGGGGCACGAAAGGGGAGCAGCGGTTGGGAAGGGAGTGAGACAGGATTGTAGCCTACCTCCGATGTTATTCAATTATTGAGCAAGCATTCAAGGGAATAAGAAGGAGAATCCAGGTCCGAGTCCCGCTGGGGTCACACATTTTTAACTGTTCCCATTGATATTTATCAACCCCTGCAAGCACCTAAGGGTCTGGATTTCATTGTAGTTTCATTCAATGACTGGATCCGGCACTACACTCGATACCTTGGAAGCAGCATGTACACCAGGAAATCCTCATGTCAGATAATATTGTTCCATTACATATTACTTTATGAATAAGAACCGACATTTTTATACATACAATATTCTACTACGCACTCATGAATAAATTACGTTAGTTCACATCACTATTTTTAGAATCAACTGTGTCCACGTTGTGCATTGTTCTATAATACATCGTCCTTACAGTGCCAGTTTTGCGAAAGGAAAATTAACCATCACGGATAGTTGAGAATCTTGACGGCAGATATATTTTATTTTGCACTTCTTCACTTCTTCAGTGGAAGCAGCACTGCCTTTCCAAATTGGAGATGGCTTGTCTCTTGCTCAGTAGTGGATGGTGCTCCCATTTCTCCAGTGTTGACAATCTTACAGTTAGTATTGTGCTTCTCCCCTTAGCCAGATACAACATACTCTGTAATATGGAAGCAGAAGAATCCCTGCTTTCCTGTATTAGAGCAAGTAATTGATTAGCAAAAAATATAAATTTAGCATGTGGAATAGTATGTAGTACATGCTAGTCTTTCATTCTGTGCCAAGAAAAGGAAATTATTGACGGATGGCTACAACTATGATGTCTACAACGGTGGCGACATCTCTTTCAAACCAGCAACAACGACAAGCTACCCGCAGTGTGTTTTCTGCTTTGATAACACACCACCATGTTGAGTGAACAAGTTGCAACGGCAAAAATGCGATTATTCAGCAAGATCTGTCTTGTAGCCATAAGCTTCTTATTAAGCTTTCCACCTGACCGAGGAATATTATGCCGAGATAACTCCGTCTCAAGTGTGCGTTTTACTTCTCTACATGTCATAAAAAGCATACGCACATTCGAGGAACTCAAAAGCAGTTGTTAGTGGCTTTTTGCAACTCTTTGCTACATGACTTATATTGCCTGAAAACAATTTCGAAGTAAATGTATGTGATAAGTCGAGCCATTACATGTTAAATGTCAAAACAGCTATCTGCTGTCGTCGAAAGGTGACCTCAAGATGGGCTGGCTCAGCTAACAAATTCTTAGGGTCTGAGATGACGTGGGCCGTGTGACTCAATGTATGAAGTTACACTCGATACTGAGCAGGATGGGGACAACTATCAGCCTGCAGATACAAGTCAGTGTGAGTAGGATTCCCATAAACGGTATGTCCTTAATGTACCATCAACTCTCCTCCTGAGAAACACATCAAGGAATCAAGGAAGGGAAAGCAAAAATTATTTTCCACGAGCATCGTGCATCGAACATTCCCGTGGATTGAATGCAGGCATACTAAAAAGTCGTTCAAATCCTCACAGCCACAGGCAGCACTTGCTATTCCAACCTTTGTCCTCTTATAGTTTTTACCTTCTATAGCTCCCTCTAGTACCCTGATATCTTAACAGATGTACTATCAACCTGTCCCTTCTTATCGCCAGTGTTTCCCATGTATTTCTTTTATCGCCGATTCTTTGGAGAACCACCTCATTTGTTATCAGACCACCTAATTTGCAACGTTCTTCTCTAGAACCAAATCTCAAATGTTTCGATCCTCCTCTGATCCGGTTTTCCCTCAGCCCATGACTCACTGCCATACAATTCTGTTCTTCAAACGTACCTTCTCACAAATTTCTTCCTCAAATTACGGCCTATGTTTGATACAATAGACTTCTCTTGGCCAGGAATGCCCTATATGCCAGTGCATGTTTGATTATTATGTCTTCCGCGTTCCGTCCGTCATGGGTTATTTTGCTACCTAGATAGCAGAATTCCCTAACTTCATCTAATTGGTGATCACAAAACCTGCTGTTAAGTTTCTCTATAATTCTCCCAATTCTTCAGAATTGTGTGGACGACGTTTTGCCGAAAGACAGATGGTATGTCGCCAGATTCATTCCTTCTACACACCAATGTGGATAGTCGTTTTGTTGCACTTCCACAATGATTTTAGAGAATACATCGGAATGTTGTGTATCCCTAGTGCCTTATTCGATCTTAAGTCTTCAAAAGCTCTTTTAAATTCTGATTCTAATACTGGATCGCCCGTCCCTTCTACATCGATTGCTGTTTCTTCTTCTATCACGTCATCTGACAAGTCTTTAACTTCATGCAGGCCTTCAATGTACTATTTCCACCTATCCGCTCCCTCCTCTACATTTAATTCTCATTGCTCTCTTAACGTTACCACCCTTGCTTTTGATTTCACAGAAGGCTGTTTTAACTTTTCTACACGCTGAGTCAGTCCTTTCGACAATCATTTCTTTTTCGTTCTCTTCACATTTTTCATGCAGCCATTTCACCTTAGCTTCCCAGTACTTCCTGTTTATTTCATTGCTAAGTGACTTGTATGTCTGTATTCCTGATTTTCTTGCACATAGCTGAAAAAATATGTAAGTTTCAAAGCCGCCGACTCCAACGCACCTTTCTCGGTGTCTTCCGCAAACGAGTTGTTAATAATAACTGACAACGGACACGGCATTTGGCGAATACTGTACCTAGACATTCTGTGCTAAATTTCATGGAGGAATTAGATTTTATTAGTTCTGTTGAACAGGTTGTTTTCAAACTACCGCTTGATGTTGGAGGTTAGGAGAGAAGCATGTCGTGTGGTGACTGGATTACGTTCACCGAAGAGAAATGTAACAGTAGTTGAGAGGTCTGCCTTACTTTCACTTAGACTTAGTCTGTATTTTATTACTATATCTGTGGACAAGGCGAATGTTACAGTTGTTTTGGACAAGTAGGATTATGTTCAAAAGATGCAGTGCTTCCTACGTGATTCACCGTATCGCAGAATCGTTGCTGTCCCCACAGAAAGTGTTGAGATAAAGACTAACTGCCTCCTGAAAAAATATTCTCGTCGCAGGAGGCCATCAAGAGACTTCTAGCCTGCTTGCCCTACGTTAACTCCTCTTCTGGAGGCTTACAACGTCGGGAGACCTCTTAGGCTGATCGTAAAATTTGTAATCCGACTTACCGTGTAGCAAAACAAATTGCTACTCTGTTGAGCCCAGTAGTAGTTCGGTGTGAGCATCACGTTAATAACTGGGCGGATTTGTTACCTTAGTTAGAAGGAACGCCTTTGAATTACTGATCTAGTAATTTTCGGTATGGTCTCTCTCTCTTCGCACTCGCATTCCTGTGTCTGGTTGGTTACGATTAATTGAGGTTAGGACTGGTGTTAACGAAAATGTTTCGACATGTGTTGACTTACACTTATTTCCTATTGAATCGTCAGTACTATGGGGAAACAGATGGAGCTGCCATAGGATGTCATGGGACGGGAAGCTCGTTGTCACCTGTCATTGCGAACTGCTTGATCAGGAACTAGACGGCAGCTGCTTGCAGATCCTGGAATACTGAATGAAATATCCCTTTAGCTACAACAAGTACATCAATCTCGGGGAAGGGATTCGGGGGTGGGAGGAGGAGAAAGATATAGTAGCTGCATTCGTAGATGTGTTAGAGAATGCTAATCAAAAACATGTATAACGAAAGCCTGAACGATAGACTGCCAACGAATTGGATAAGTAGTAACGTTTCAGTCAGAAGAACAGACAGTAGATGAAACATTTAAGAATACAATATTTTGCTGAGAGTTGTCACATGAATTGAATTTCGTCATGATGACCTGTATTTTCCTGGGAGATGAGAGTCACAGCTCTCTATAGCTGCCTGCAGAAATTGCAACATAGAATGAGAAGAAGCATACGTAAAATACAGCGAGTGGTCTATAACTGAAAGTTTTAAGATCGTTAATAGTAATATATCAGTCAGATTATAATTTTTGGCTGTAGATGTGTCCCTGAAAGGAAGAGAGTTGAAGACAATGATATCTATTTTGGTACAACATCAGTACCTTGCCTCGAGTAGAAGCGTCCCTTCTATAACCCACCTCCTTGCTGAATCAGCATTATAATTCCGAATGCTTCCGAGTAGTTCCAATACTTCCGACCCTTCGTGCTATATCAGCAAGTGGTGTGGACGGAAGATGTGTGTGCATTTGCATTCACAGAACATTTTATCTCATGTGCAACTCCTACACAAAAATTTGCCACCTTTTCCATCCTATTATATCCCCACCTGGACTCTTAGCATATTAGAGAAAGTAAGGTACCATTAAGCCGAGCGTCTATCTTATCTCACTGTCTTCGGGAATATGAGGCCGGTGACAGCAGATAGCTCTCTGCATGAGGCAAAAGGTCATAGACTTTGGTGCCACCACGTTATTATCATCCATCATCACTCACCCGCTGCTCAGTTGGTCGATAACGCAACACGTTTGCTCTGCTATACCAATCTGACGAAACGGGACTGGTCGCATTTTGCGGAAATAGGAGGTGAATTTTTTGACCACCATCAAAGATTAGAGTGTTTCTGTAAAGGATGATACTGGTTCGCGTATTCCTCCAGTTGTTACATATTTAATATTGATCAGATCGCAGTGAGTTGACAAAAGTCATGGAATATCGGTATGCAAACACACAGGAGGCAGGAGTATCGCGTACACGAGGTATAAAAGGGCAGTGTGTTGGCCTAGCTGCGATTTGCATTCAGGTGATTCGTGTGAAAAGGTGTAGGCGTGATTGTGGCCACACGAGTGGAGTTAACAGACTTTGAGCGCGGAATAGTAGTTGGAGCTAGACGCATGGGACATTCCGTTTCAAAAATCGTTAGGGAATTTAATGTTCCGAGATTCACAATGCCAAGAGTGTGCTGAGAATACCAAATTTCAGGTATTACCTCTCACTATGGACAAGGCAGTGGTCGACAGCCTTAACGACCGAGAGCAGCGACGTTTACTTAGAGTTTTCAGCGGCTAGGAGACAATCAAAACTTCCTGATAATAACCACAGAAACCGATGCAGAACGTATGACAAACGTATCCGTTAGGACACTGCGGCGAAATTTGGCGTTAATGGGCTAACAACACGACATCGCCAGCAGTGCCTCTCCTGGGCCCCTGATCCTGTCGTGTAGACGCTAGATGACTGGAAAACCGGACCTGGTCAGATGAGTCCCGATTCCAGTTGGTAAGTTGATGGTAAGGCTTGAGTGTGACACGGATCCCACGAAACCATTGATCCAGGTTGTCAACAAGGCACTGTGCATGCTGATGATGGCTGTATAATGATCTGGGCTGAGTTTGCATGAAACGGACTGGGTCCTGGGCTACGTTCAGTTACATGAAGACCATTTTTTGCCATTCATGGACCTCATATTCCCAAACAACGATGGAATAATTATGGACGTCAACGCTCCATGTCACTGGGTCACAGCTGTTCGCAGTTGCTTTGAAGGACGTACTGGACAATTCCAGCGAATGATTTCGAAACCCATTTCAGTCGACATGTGTCCCATCGAACATTCATGGTATGCTATCGAAAGGACAGTTCGTGTACAAAATCCTGCACCGCCTAAACTTCCATAATTATGCACTGCTGTAGAGGCAGCATGGTTGAATATTTCTGCAGGGGACTTCCAGCGACTTGTTGAGTCCATGCCACGACGAGTTGCTGCATTGCGCCGGGAAAGAAGGTCCGGCAATATACAAAGAGGTATCCCATGACTTTTGTCCTCTCATTGTATACACACCGTCGAGGACCGGTGTACAGAGCGTAACCGTCACACACGTTTACAACCGCCGAGCAAATTTGCTGTTGTAGAACTTTATCTTGGCACCTGTCATTCTATGGAATATAGCAACACGATCTGGCATGGTCTCCCAGCTATTGGGATAGTGTTATTAAGGAAGCAGTTACAATCAAACAAGCAAGTAACCCAGTAAATGGAGGTTGATGTTAAATTCTGCATGGAAACCCGCTCTTTGGATTGTCAAATAATCGAGGAACAGAGTTAATGCTGCTTTACACTCTGTTTATTAATTTTCACTGTCTATAATTTCTAGCATCGGTCATCTTCGGTTGACATCTGCAGTGTGTGTCCGTGTGTGTGTGTCCGTGTGTGTGTGTGTGTATGTTTGTGTGTTTTCTCTTTTGGGAATTTCACTGGAAATCTATGTTTTAAATTTCGTTGCATTGCGCTTCGTGACTGCATTTTGCTTTGAAATTAACAGCACCTGTCTAAACATCGGTAGCGGTCGGCAATGTCACCCGGCTTCGTTGCCGTAAGTTATTTGAACTCCCTTTTTCTGCCTGACGTCTCGCTCTGGACTAGTTTCTCAGCTACTGTTGAGAAATAGACCGAGTGTCCTGCCTTTTTGTCTATAGCGATCCATTGTTTCTCGCTGTCGAGTCACCAGTGTCGATCTTTGTATGAGTATTTCCTGTAGTATTCGCCGTGATTGAAACGGAGACGCTACGAACTTGGTATTTCACCATTTGTGCAGGGTAACCTGTGGTCCCGGTGGGCACCTGCGTGATTCCGCTACTTCTACGAAGGCCGCTTACATTCTTGACGAAGCGAATGGAGGTCACTGTCGAAACTCGAATTTTCATTGAGAATTTACGCCACAAGTACCCCGAGAACAGTTTTCACAGCAAATCCGTCGCGAAATACTTTGTGGACATATAACTGCAATCAATTAGATTCACATCAGCTGTCGAAGTTATCTTTTTGCAGTTGTTTCTGTGGACTTCTTGTATAACTGACTGTCTGAGTTACTGTTTTAAAGTCCCTCCCAGACCTGTCAGGCAACACTGATGAGTAGCGGACGTGAGCTCTCTGCGGGGTCGACAGCGTCCTGCGACGCGGAGTGAGCCGCTCATTCGGAATTCCGAGTGCCGCCGGCGTCTAACGGCCCGTCATCGGCTAATTGAGAGTGCGGCGTGCCAGAGTGGTCGCTAATGCAGCCGCAGCGGCAGCAGGCAGCCGGGGAACGGCCCTGATGAATGGACGCGCCGCGCCCTCTGCCGTCTGTCGCCTGCTGATCCGTGGGCGCACAGCCTCATACACGGCCTCGAGTCCCCGAGCCCAGAACGACCGGCAACCCGCTATGCGCTGCCACTGGCCAAGGTGCCTGCGTTATCTAAATGCAGCGGAAAAAATTATCACTCGAGATACGAGGTGGGGCTATAAAATAATGGGACTGATGCTGTCACAGAGTAATTACACGTGTGGCAAATATGAACGACCAATAACTGTGTAGCGTGAAGCATTCTCAGCATAACGCATATGTCTGTTGACAGTTCTTCGTGGCTGTGGCATTCGTTTGTGTAACACTTGTTATTTTTCTTTGCCGGAAAATTTATAGCAACTTAGCAATGAACTATCGTGAAGTTTTACATGAAACTTGAAAAAACTGTTACTGAAAGGTAAATGAAGTGTATGGTGAAGACTCTACCACTTTCGCGAGTTTTTGAGTGGTTGAAGCGCTTCCAGGACAGAGAGAAAACGTTGACGACCTTACGCCCGGGACGCCCTTCAGCATAAAAAACGGATGAAAATATCGAAAATGTAAGTAATCTGATTTAATCCGACCATCGGTTGTATATTCGATCTATTTCTGAATCCTTAGCAATTGACAAAGAATGCGCAACACAAACTTTAAATAAGCAACTGAACGTGAGGAACATGCGTTCGAAACTGGTGATAAGAGTTCTCATGATAGAACAAAAAGAAGCTCTTGAAAATGTTTATACTGACACTTTGAATACCATTGAAAATGATCCTAATTTCTTGAAGAGAGTGATAACATTTGACACGTCTTGGTTTTTCACTAATGAGCGAGCAGATAAGAGAGCTAATTCATGCACTGGAAGGGCCCAAATTCATAGGAAGCGAAATAAGGCCAAATCAAGATTAAAAGTTTTGGTGATTTTTTTTTCGTTATTCATGGGATTGTATATGTTCACTGGGCTCCCGATGGTCTAACTATTAATCAACTTTACTACCTTTATGTAGTTGCTCAAATCCGTGAAAAAATAAGATAGGTATATTGGAGAAAAAGTCATGTGGTCCGCATAAATTAATGCACTGGCTCATAGCGCATTGTTTGTTAGGAGGTTTCAAACGAAGTACAACCTTCCAGCATTGGAACACTCATCTCATTTTCTTGACCTAGCACCATGCAAGTTTTATCTACCCCCTAAAGTCGAATCTACATAAAAAGGAACAAGATTTCAGCCCGCTGAAGGGGTGAAAAAATCGCTACGTGTCATCAAGGAGATCACAGAGGAAGACTTTCAGCACTGCTTCCATCAATGGACAATTCGCATAGAGTGTTGTAGGAACAGAGGAGGGGAGTATATTGAGGGTGGCAATAACTAAGTATGTATGTTTTTGAAATAAAAAGTTTTACAGCAGCAGTCGGGTTATTTTACAGTCACACCTCGTAAACTTCCATACCATGCTGAAGTTTTCACACAACTACATCAACGATGCAATCCCAGCGTTACTTAGTGACCATAACACACAAAAGATCATGTAGCTGTTATTCTCTGAAGTATTGAGGTAAATCTGAAATCTTTGTTAAACTGCTAGTCATTTCAGTTCTGGCCACAGCCAGACCTCTCTTTGGTTCTCAGTTATGAAGCTGGTAGAGAGTCCAGTTACCAGTGGGCATTTTTTATACCGTGCTACAAAGATAAATGGATCCAGTAGTAATTATTTGAGCTCGACGTATTCCATCTGCTCTTATATTCATCCTGCCGGGAGACAAAGAAATGATGAAGAAAGACGGAGGCTCCTTTGATGAGTTCATCGGGGGAGGTGGGATTTCTGTTGTGAAGTGGACTGATAGTCGTTTTGTTATATTTCTTCTGGTTCTACTAATCTAATAAGTACGTGGGATATGAAATCAAAAGAACACACTGGAGAGCAACAAATCAGATATACAAGATACTAAAGCCAATGATTAAAATATGTTGTAGGAACGCTTCATAGAATAGTATTTTATTCTTCCGAGGAATCTTAATAATAACATTTCACTTTCTCTAGGAGTGCACAGACTGCACATTGGTTATCGTCTCTGAGGTAAAATAAGCGGTTCACAATTGTTTTTTAAACAATGAATTACTATTACTGTTCTACTGTACTTTTTGTCGAAAACGAGTTGGACAGAGCAGCTTTCGTAAAAATGTTTTTATTTTTGTTCTGAAATAATAATTAACATTTCGTTTCAGGGGTGTCATTAATTTGTAACTTGTACTCTTTAGCCAATTGTCAATTGGAATAACTGATTTCATTGGATTCGAAGTTTATCCTAGCTGATGCTGCAATTTAGGTAAGAGTCTGTTTGGTATTTGCCAACGAATCATCATTGCTAATTCACCAAGGAGGCACTAATTTAAAACCATTAATCGAATCCACTACATGTTACTTAAATCTACTCTGAAATATAAAACTATGATACTTCAGCTCGATTACTATTTCGTGAACTAGATTTATCACTTTTGACTGTTTTCCGTTCCTTAGATAATGCAACACCAAGCTGCCTCAGTCAGTGGCTATATATCATGGCGACTGTGACTGATATTTCAGAGCTAACCTAAATTTTTTTTTTCACACAGCAGATAAACTATCAGATAACTTATTCCTTAATGTGTGCTGCTTATTCTGGTGCGAACTGAATGTTTCCTTTCCTCCACTCTCTTCGCCGTAACAGAAAAAGTAGCATTACAATGTACACGAGCAAACATGTGGCCTGTAAGAGTCTTCTTCCCTTTCCCTAAATGGCGATTGTGAACTCGTGGACTGATCACAGAAAGGATAGAAGGCAACGGACACTAGCAAGAAAAT
This sequence comes from Schistocerca piceifrons, assembly GCF_021461385.2. Classification (NCBI taxonomy): domain Eukaryota; kingdom Metazoa; phylum Arthropoda; class Insecta; order Orthoptera; family Acrididae; genus Schistocerca; species Schistocerca piceifrons. The sequence goes on along the minus strand of NC_060138.1, from coordinate 488,104,640 downwards.
CTAAGGTATTTTAAGATCTGTAACGGAGAATTCATGAATTCATTTACAACTGCAGCGTGACGCGACGTTTATTCTTCTGACTTTCAATCTGAAGCTCAGCTAGCATTTCAAACAAAACGGGAAAATACAGTACAAGTCGTAAGCAGGAATGTTAGGAAAAGAGAGATGAGATACTTGTCAATCTGTTCAATTACCGCCGAAAATAAATGCATGAGATGCCGAAAGAACGGCTGAAATGCAAAAACCAAGTTCATATGTTCCGAACATCTATTATTTCTGTGCATCAGTGATGGTATAAAATGTATCTTTGATTTTCACGACTGCGATACGAGTCACTTTTTCATTGCCTTCTCCTCAAATTTAAAATTTGTGTCCTTTTCCTGCCGTAATTTCAGAAATATTGATGACTGAAACTACTTTCCCCGTGATATATTTTTATAATACTTTGCAATTAATGTTTGGAAACGCTCAACAAATATTTAAAAAATAAATACTCCCTTTTCTACTTTCATAGCGCCACATAAAAAATACTAGAATACTAGTCGATTCCTAATGTCCATTGTGCAGTCCGCTGGACGTGGAAGAATCTGTCCGTGTAAAAAAAAAAAAAAAAAAAAAAAAAAAAAAAAAAAAAAAAAAAAAAAAAAAAAAAAAGAAGTCATTTACAGCACCTGTATGCAACAGCCGCATCAAACCGTATTTAAATTAATTTTGAATTTTTCGATGGGCCTGAAAAAGTTGTCTAAACCTTACGAAAAAAGTTGTGACTCAGTAAATATTAGCAGCATTTTACCTCCGATTTCACACAACTGTTACAGCGGTGTAAGTCTAGCACCGCTATGTAACTATATGGCACACAATAGATTTTTGTTGGTGTTGTTCTCTATTTAGAACAGCTGGCGATACTACGAGCTTCATCTGTGCACATGCCTACACAATTTTCCCAGTTCTTTCCTTTCATAAAAGTGTGTAGTATTTCGGATAGATCTGCTGCTGTCGTCGGAAGAATTATTTCCCTGCTGAAAAGACGATTTTTACGAAATTTCTTGGCATATATAAACCGCACGAACCAAATTACATACCTATTATTACGGCTGTCTGTAACTTCATCAAGCTGAATAACGAAACCACCATTACCTTGTGTTTTTTAACCAGCTCACCGCCGTTAATTTAGTCAGCAATACCGAGTGCTCGGCAACAAGTACCGTTGTCTTGCAAACATACACCTGCCAGTTGCTTTGCAGCTGACTTACCTGTCATAGCATATACTGTCCAGGGTAACTGGTAAAATAATGTCTTCCTTTACGGTGCGAGAATTCTTCCTCTTTGCTTCACGGGACGGAACAATGTAACATGAAAAAGTGGTCTTTCTAGGAACCACGGCATGTTTAGTGTGAATTCTTAATGACCTATTATTTGTTTTACCTTGTGAGAAAACTATTCTAGCAGTTTGTTTACGTCGTTTCGTTTTATTAGACAGCATGCTTTCAGCAGGAAGAACTCTGAAACACATGAAATGCTGTGGTCGTTCGTTCCCAACAAATATACACATAAAGAAGACCGATAACAACTAAAAACGATCTTTCTTCGACGAAACTAACCTTCAAACTGATTGTTACTTTATACAACAAAAGAGTCACGTATTACTTAACCTCGATATTATTTGCGCTTGACCTTCATCAGAAACACGCGATGACGTTACAGTCAATAATTACAGTGCTGACTAACGAAAACGAACAGGCAAGAAACACTGCCTAAATCAGCCGAAAGCATCAATGTGGGACGTACGAGCAACGTATCGCTTACGACAGTGCGATGAAATATGGCGTTAATGGGCTACGACAACAGACGACCTAAGCGAGTGCCTTCATTAACAGCACAATATCGCCTGCAATGCTTCTCATGGGTTCCGACAATATCGATTGGACTCTAGACGACGGGAAAGCTGTGACCTGCTCAGATGAGTCCCGATTTCAGTTGGCAAGAGCTGAAGCTACGGCTTTAGTGTGGCGCTGACCTCATGAAACCATGGATTCACGTAATCAGCAAGGCACTGTTCCAGTTGTGGGTGGCTCCATAATGGTGTGGGCTGTGTTTGAATCGAATGGACTGCGTCCTCTGGTCCAACTGAACCGACCATTGACTGGAAATGGTAATGTACGGATACTTGGAGATATTTGCAGCGATACATAGACATCATGTTCCCAAAAAGCAAAGGAATTTTTTGGCTGACAGTGCGCCATGTCACCTCACCACAATTGTTCACGATTTGTTTCAAGAACATTCTTGGCAGTTCGAGCGAATTATTTGGCAATCCAGATCACCCAACATGAATCACAGTGGACAATTGTGGGACAAGGTAGAGAGGTGTGTTCGTAGACAAAATATTGCACCGGCAATATGATCGCAGTTTTGGATGGCTGTAGATGCAGCATGGCTAAGTATTTCTGCGGACTTTTTAAGTCTATGCCACGTCAAGTTGCTCCATTACGCAGGACCAAAGGACGTCCGACAAGATTTTAGGATGTATCCCGCGGCTTTTGTCACCTCAGTGTATTGCGGTTGATTAGTAGTAAGATTTGACTGCCATCCACCATGATGCCACATCAACAACACATACTTCTCGGCCTCTTAGGTATCATTACTAGCGCACACGTTGTTCCTTTACCCACAACGCAAATAAACCAAATAACTGTTGTCACGAAACTGCCACGACATCCCTGGAAACCACGAGATACCTCTTTTCTAGCCTATACACATGGATATGCCGATCACGATGCTTTAAGCAAAACCGAAAATCGTCTGAACACACTACATGCTGTCACTGCCGCCCCCTAGTATTACCGTTTGGTCCACCAGCGTCGGTACTCAAACATCTCACTGCTGGCAGGTCACCGGATACGGCAACGACGATCCCCATGTTGACTGGCCGTGATGCTCCAGACGCTAGAGCCTTGTCTGTCTGAATACTTTTCACTCTACAAACAAGCCAATGTTTTTAATGGTATGTGGCGTGGACCCACGGTCCTGCATCGACAAGCGAATCATTCATTTCATTTCCGTGTCCGGCCAGCATTTCCAGAAGGTAGCAACTCCGATGACCTTGTTGGTTCCCTCGATCAGGTCCTGTGTTATGCAGGGTTGTTCAAGTTGCGGACATATTGGAAGGTGGGCCGGGTCTTGTGTTGTTCCGCACTCGCAGGATGTATCTCCATCAGCTGGAAGAATGCCCCATTTTCGCATATTGGTCTTGCATAGAGGAACGCCCACCCTAAGACGATTGAGCGAACTCCAAACAGGGTAGGGCAAGTCGTTTCCCGGAGCTAGCTCTTCCTTTACAGGTATATCAGGTGGTAGCTTGATCTTCCACCTGGTGATGCGGTTAGACTCTGGTGTTCCCTCTATTGGTTGAGTCCTGGCAGTGAAGCTCTTTCTGGCCTTCAGTCGACAGGCTACAGCCTGATGATCATGCAGTGGGTGTGGGGGATCATAAGTTTGCTTAGCCCTCTCTGCATCAGCAGCAACAGCCCTTCTAATAGTGGGGAGGGGGGGGGGGACAAGCCAATAATACATGGGGACTGCAGACATTAAGTTACACATGTAAAATACATCAAGAACACTGAGAGCTTTTAGGCAATCGGTTTCGGCGATATAATATACCATTAGTAGTCCCTATATACTACGAGAGGCGTTCAGTAACTAATGCAACTCATTTTTTTCCCCTGAAAGCAGATTGGCGTTATTCACGATTGCAATATACCATATTATTCCCCATTCTTTTGGCTTTCAAAATAATCTCCGTTCAGTGCGACGGCATTACACCACCAACTGGGGCGGCCTTTATGCGTGCCTGGTACTATTCTACAGGTCGACGTCGGGACCGACATCTTACTGTATCAATAACCTCTCCATCATTCATATACTTCTTCCAGTGAAGTGCATTCTTCACTTGTCCAAAATGATGAAAATCGGAAGGTCGTGACCCGAGCTCTAGGATGGGCGAACAAATACAGTCCACTGAAGTTTTATGAGTATCTCATGTCTGGCACACCCGTCTGTGGCTTTTCGTAGTCATAGAGAAGGACCAGTTTGTTTGCATTTTTGTGACGACGAACACAGATGTGAGGACACCACGACACACCCCAGGGTTTACCGTTGCATCAAGAGAAAGGACATCAAACAGAAAAGCATCTTTAGACTCCCAGAAGATCGTCGCCGTGAGTTACAAGGTGAGGGTCAGTTCTGAACTTTTTCTTCGGAGGAGAGACGGTCTGGCGCCGCTCCACGGACTGCCGTTTTGTTTCCGGTTCGAGGTGATGTACCCGTGTTTCAACGCCTGTGACGATGTAAAAAAAGGGTACGATCAGCATTGTGAGGGTCAAGAAATTCCTACTCTTTGTGGTCTTCTGTTAGGCGACGAGGAGGCCTGCGGGCGCCCAGCTTTGAGTACCACAACTGGTGGACGAGTGTATCAACATTACCAACAGAGACATCCAGTTGAGCAGTGAGTTGTTTGATTGTGATCCGTCGACCACCTCCAATGAGAGTTTCCACACGTTCCGACAATGCAGAAGTCAACAGCTACGTGCGGCCGGCCTGCACCCGGGAAGTCACCGTTCTATTGTTAACTGTCATATCTCAGTAGATATTCTGCAAGCGCCTAGGAATATGTGCGATCCCTTGGTTTTCCGCCAAAAGAAACTCAATGACGGCTCTCCGTTTGGAACGCACCTCCGCTACAGACATAGGCTACATGTAGCGCCGCCACGTATCAGAATTCATGAAACTATTGAGGCTGAAGCGGGAATATCCCACAGTGTCCCACGTCAAATTCTGTGTTTTTTTTTTTTTTATTTTTCAAGCTAAACGGCCCGAGAGATAAGGTATTGCAATACCTATCGAACCTTCCTCATAGATAGTGGCTCAATTTTCCAATGACAAACCTACGCATGTCGTATGTGAAAATAAGCAGCTTGTGGGCTCGCGACACTAGCAGGCAATAAAGCCTCGAACACAAATTTTATTTATGTTGTTTCAAGTTTTATGCAAAATAAACTACTACCAAGATACAAGTAGACCTTTCTGTAGCTGTCATCTGCCGGCCTGTGTGGCCGAGCGGTTCTAGGCGCTTCAGTCTGGAACCGCGCGGCCACTACGGTCGCAGGTTCAAATCCTGCCTCGGGCATGGATGTGTGTGATGTCCTTAGGTTGGTTAGGTTTAAGTAGTTCTAAGTTCTAGGGGACTGATGACCTCAGATGTTAAGTCCCATACTGCTCAGAGCCATTTGAACCATTTGTAGCTGTCACCAGGCTAAAAATCGCAAATGTCTAATGCTGTCAACTTACTTTTCGGACACGTTTATCAACCAACAACGGAACAGTAGTACACATCGGGCTAATAGAACATACGAAATCAAGAAATTCCTGTTTAGATTTGAACACAATTCGTATTACAGCGGTGTAAACATTCCACCATTAACTTGCCCAAGCTTGCCCGTTAGGCAGGCAGGCAAGCTGCCGCACGTTATCAACAAAACGGGCAGGCTGCTATATTTTCATTCAAGCTGAGCTGAGCCCAAATCCTAGCAGTCTAAAAGAATCTCTGCTTGATTGCCCGTCTTACCAAGTACACCGCTACGTACTGGTTTACTCCGTACATGTTCAACTGTAGTGTTACCAGGGTTGGAAGTCTTTTTGCCTGAGTACCACAAGACGAGGCTCAATGAAAGACATAATCATTGTGGGTCATTTTAGACCAGAAAATTGTGGGTTTAGTTTGCCTTTTCCCTTGTAGGCGTATTCCGAGCTTTCTTATTTATTTATTTATATGAAACCCTTTTCCCGCAGCTTCACCTTCTTTCGGCTAATACTGGTTATTCTCAATTCGAACCATCATAGATCTTTTCTGTATTAAGCAGAATGATCTCTGGAAGTCGAGCTCCTTTGCACTTAAGGACCTTACGGACACGAAATAGACTTCCTAAACATTACTCTAGTCGGTGTTAAAGTGTAATAGACACTGCAACACTAACTAATGTTTTGGAAGTCTATTTTCTGTAACCTTAGTGTGTTCCAGACAAATATCACACCAGTTGCACCAATTTTAATTACTTTTTCCAGGAGGTGTACTGTCGGTTCGTTGAATTAGTTCGAAGTGACCAAATTAGTTCTTTCTAAGTTCCCTAGATTCATTTTGGCAAAAACCAAGTTCGTTTTTTATATCATGTTAATATGAAAAGTACATATCTGAAAGGGAAAGATTTTCTTCGATAGTATGCTCCTTCTTATTACGTTTTGTATCATCATAAAATGGTTTTTAATGCACATTGAGTAATATGTTTTTCCTATTTTAGTCAATGTTTCCCCTAAACTGATAAAGCCTGTATACTGCCAAAGAACTTCAAGTCCTTAGCACACATTTACACACACTTGTCGGTCACTAAGTCTTTATCCTCTCTCAAAATATTTATCGATTGAGGGAACTATATTCAAATTTACAAACATGTCGTAACATACTCGAGGTCCTTGAATGATTCGTTAGTTGCCTGTCACACAATTTGCATTCGAGAGATACCTGCCGATTTATCTTAAGCTGCCTCATAAATATACGACTACTTTTCCCCTGCTGGACTTGAGCTCTGTATCATGACTGATCTTGCTTTCCACTCAATATCCTTAAAGTTCGATTTGTTCATTTTGCTGCTCCCACCGTTGTGATAAATGAGATGCAGTAAAACTGCCTACGCAGCTGTATATCTAGCAGTTTCCACTAGCTTGCCAAGTTAGTGGAAACCCAAGCTTGGCCTGCTTTAATCATTGAGTTTCTGAACATATGTATTCTTGTGTCTCCATCGTGGCAGTGTGATATGCTTTAATAGCTGTGATGGAGATTTAGGCAGACAGGGTGGAAGGAGAGTTGGCACACTTCTGTACTGTTATATAGTTGCTATTGTTACCAGTGATTTGTCGTCAATAGTGTAAACAACCAGTAATTTATCTATTTATGCACATTCAGAGTCAACTTTCAGGCCATGCAATAATGATTGTATATCAAGGCCTCGAGGTATTTCACAAAATACTTTCACGTCTGTAGATTTCGTCCCGTTAAGATGAACGTAATGAGTTGTGTTTCCTAGTAAGACCTGAATACAGTCACAAATCTGGCTAAATAATAGGTAAGCTCTCATTCTGTTCACTGACGGACAATGAAGAGTGGTATCGAATCCCTTTCACGAAACAAGGGACACAACTTCTGCCCGGATGCCTTTGTCTATAGCGCTCTGGAGTGTTGTCATTACGAGGTGCATTCAAGTTCTAAGGCCTCCGATTTTTTTTCTAATTAACTACTCGCCCGAAATCGATGAAACTGGCGTTACTTCTCGACGTAATCGCCCTGCAGACTCACACATTTTTCACAACACTGACGCCATGATTCCATGGCAGCGGCGAAGGCTTCTTTAGGAGTCTGTTTTGACCACTGGAAAATCGCTGAGGCAATAGCAGCACGGCTGGTGAATGTGCGGCAACGGAGAGTGTCTTTCATTGCTGAAAAAAGCCAAAAGTCACTAGGAGTCAGGTCAGGTGAGTAGGGAGCATGAGAAATCACTTCAAAGTTGTTATCACGAAGAAACTGTTGCGTAACGTTAGCTCGATGTGCGGGTGCGTTGTCTTGGTGAAACAGCACATGCGCAGCCCTTCCCAGACGTTTTTGTTGCAGTGCAGGAAGGAATTTGCTCTTCAAAACATTTTCGTAGGATGCACCTGTTACCGTAGTGCCCTTTGGAACGCAATGGGTAAGGATTACGCCCTCGCTGTCCCAGAACATGGACACCATCATTTCTTCAGCACTGGCGGTTACCCGAAATTTTTTTGGTGGCGGTGAATCTGTGTGCTTCCATTGAGCTGACTGGCGCTTTGTTTCTGGGTTGAAAAATGGCATCCACGTCTCATCCATTGTCATAACCGACGAAAAGAAAGTCCCATTCATGCTGTCGTTGCGCGTCAACATTGCTTGGTAACATGCCACATGGGCAGCCATGTGGTCGTCCGTCAGCCAACTGGATGACACTTTTCGCATTTTCAGGTCGTTATGCAGGATTGTGTGCACAGAACCCACAGAAATGCCAACTCTGGAGGCGATCTGTTCAACAGTCATTCGGCGATCCTCCAAAACAATTCTCTCCACTTTCTCGATCATGTCGTCAGACCGGCTTGTGTGAGTCCGAAGTTGTTTCGGTTTGTTGTCACATGATGTTCTGCCTTCATTAAACTGTCGCACCCACGAACGCACTTTCGACACATCCATAACTCCATCACCACATGTCTCCTTCAACTGTCGATGAATTTCAATTGGTTTCACACCACGCAAATTCAGAAAACGAATGATTGCACGCTGTTCAAGCAAGGAAAACGTCGCCATTTTAAGTATTTAAAACAGTCCTCATTCTCGCCGCTGGCGGTAAAATTCCATCTGCGGTGCGGTGCTGCCATCTCTGGGACGTATTGACAATGAACGCGGCCTCATTTTAAAACAACGCGCATGTTTCTATTTCTTTCCAGTCCGGAGAAAAGAAATCGGAGGCCTTAGAACTTGAATGCACCTCGTGCACTGAATAGTCTTATGACTGGTTTGATACAGCTCTCCGTCACAGTCTATCGTGCGGATGTTTCTAGTATTTGCATAACTATTGCACCACACAACCATCTGAAGCTTAGATCTATAACTTATACTTACCCACATTTCCCTCAAGAAATAGAGAATTTCTTGAAGTGCTTGAATCTGTCCTATCAATCTATCTCCTTTTATAGTTAATTCGGGTGATATAGCTTTTATGGTGTGCTTACTAACATAAGCGTCAAAATACCTGTGCAGCATACATAATAATGACTCTCTGGAAGCCTACGGAAACAAAATGACAGTCCAGAAACACTCATCCTATTTCATTACCTTACACATGAAGTTCCACTATTTTATTAGAACGTGCTTAAAGTGCATTCGCCTCATATGTGCCGGCCCAATAGGCGGGCATTTGTTCATGCTGAAAGGTGCGCAATTAGTTAACGTGTTTTTCCATTAATGTTCTCATATACAATGTACTATATCCTGTCGAACTGTGATAAATATTTGTTTTCGATTGAGAATTATTCTGACTTTATAAAATTGAGCGGTGTACGTAGAATAACGGGGAGCTGCTCTGTCCTTGCTTGCTTTTTTAGAGATGAAGGGTGACAGAAAAAGGGCAGAAAAGTTCGGAAGCTTTCGGCGGTTCGGGTTCACATAAAGCTAGAATTTGCGAGTGGAATAATCGTTTCTAAGAAGGCTACAGAGGCTCATGGAAAAGGTGAAATAAATGATTATGAAGGATCGCAGAAAAACAATCAAAGAAGTTCTTCGGATATTTTGAGTATGAGATTGTGACAGCAAAATTAGTTCTAAAGTAGTTGCATTTCAAATAAAAACTGAGGTGTCGCTAGGAGGACAACGAAGCAGAACTTCTGAAGAGTATCTTAATAGTTAAGGAAGTATGAATTTACAGATGTGACGTCGAAACTAAGGCTCACTTTCCCCTGCCGAACCATTCTGCTTCGTCAAGACTGAAGAAAGCAAGATAAGTATGGTGAAATGAGAGAGGTATGCTCACGGTTTTCTTCGATTATAACGGCATAATGCATCATGAGCTCGTACCACAAGGTCGGATGGTAAAAAGGTGTACTACGTATACGTTCAAAGCCGTTTGCGTAAATTAGTGCGAAGAAAAACCAGCCAGATTAGTAACTAAACAATTCATGGCTTTTACACCACGATAATATACCTGCTCACACATGTTTGTAAGCTTTTGGCCAAAAACAATGGTGTAATGATGCGTTAGCCTCCAAGTTTGTCAGACACGCCTAATGTGTACTTTCCGTTTCTACAAACAAATAAATCCCCAAACGGCTGTAGTTCTATAAGCATAAACCTCATCGTTGTTGGTGAAAAAACTACAAGCTATCCCAAAAAGTTTAAGAAAGTATTAAAGATATAAGAAAAGACATTTATTATACAAACGTTGACCGGTTTCGATCGATGACTGATCATCCACAAATCGTTACTCTGTAAAAGGAGTAACATGAAAGTTATTAGAAGGCACATGAAGATAAATATAACAATAAAAATGACGTATCAACAATGTAAGTAGAGGAAGGGATACCTCTGGTAACCGCTGGAGCTGTTAGCGTGGAGCACTATCTCGTCTGGCCTGGCTTGGCGAGCAACTGCTTTATGACGTGCATCTGCCGTCGCATAAATAGCGGGAATTCCGTCCACCGTCTCAAGCATTACATCAGTAATAGTAAATGGCCATGATATACGAGTAAAAGAACACTTAAAACAGGCGGTTAAAGAAATAAACAATTCGAAAATTAATTGTTTAATTCTTTATTATTCTTTATTATATTTTGCAAGTGTATTTTTATATTCACATGATGGTGGTCACGCTCTAAATATTTCGTTCTACAGTTGTGTTTTCATCTTTCAACCAGGATAACAATGTTATTAAAGAATCTTATCATGGCAGCCTTTTACCCTAAATTTTAATCCCACTCTTGAACCTTCCACTTACATCCGTCAAAGCTTCTTTTGTTGACGGTGGTCACGCTCTAAATATTTCGTTCTACAGTTGTGTTTTCACCTTTCAACCAGGATAACAATGTTATTAAAGAATCTTATCATGGCAGCCTTTTACCCTAAATTTTAATCCCACTCTTGAACCTTCCACTTACTTCCGTCAAAGCTTCTTTTGTGTGTAGATGAACACAGGATGCAGCCATGTCTCACTTCCTTGTCAATCCGTCCACTTCTTTCTTCATCTTCAAGTCTTATTGTTACTACCGGTTCTTCTAGATATTATTCTTATGTTCCTGAGAATTGCGGACATCTTGCGCCATTTTACATTGTCTCTTAAGGAACGAAATTCGTCCTGGAAAGAAGGGTCGTACAAAATCCTTGTCGGAACGAATAGCAAGAATTGCTCATTAGTGCGGTCCCTTTACACGTTAGATTAATGAAAAAGCGAAAGTTTAACGAAGAGCGGTACGTTAACCACAGGATCCTTTATTAATCCCAAGACCATTACGGAGATGCTCAAGCAACTCCAGCGGCAGATGTTACAAGAGAGGCGTAGTGTATCACTGTTGAAATTTCGTGATCCGATATTCGAAGGAGAGTCGGGAAACATACGAGTATTCATTTCTCCCACATATGTTTCGCGAAATAACAGTGATGATAAAGTGACAGAAATATTTTAGCTCTTACAACAAGTTATGGACAGTTATTCTTCCCACGCACCATCACGAATGGAAGAGGAAAGATCGAGAATGATGGTGTCACGTGACATTCGCTCCTCCAGCATGTGGAGTGTAGTACGGTTGTAGATGTGCCTGAGTCTGCATAACGTGTGCAGATTTACTTGCAACTTGCAATATGTTCATTGTTTTGTATCATTTGTCATGTAGAGGAAATGTCTCTTTCTCTTCGAGCTTGTCACAGCCTTTGTTACTAGTTATTTCATTATTTCAACCTGCTTTTCGTAATCTACGATGTCGCGTGGGACGTTGTTTCTTCCTGAAGCGTTGCAGACACACATAAAAACGAGTTATCTTGTTTCCATTGGTACAGAGGACGCCTGCGTTGTTTTTGTGGCTCGGGCGTGTCGTTTCTAAGGGAAGGCCTGTTTCCCCTAAATGCGAAGCGAATTTTAAAATAGCCCTCATCAGTATTTTTTATTGTACCCTTTCCTTATGAACTTGGCCGATATCGCCGACCCGACGCCAGAGATGGACCCCAGGGATTAGGCTTCTCGTATTTCGTCTGCTGCGAAAGAGGGGCGCGGCCGGAAACCTTTTTCCGTTTAGGCGTACTTTACGTCCTACGCAAGCGCATACGTATACGCTTTTTTTCCGCCCTTTTTGCCTCTTCGTATCTTCACAATGCCGCAGGAGGCGGCACAGCGATCACAATAGATCAGAAAGGCGCTGTGGCCCGCATTATCAGGAGGATATTTCCGCTTTTTACGACCGCGGCGTCGGGGGCGGCAGCGGCAGCAGCAGCAGCAGCAGCAGCGGTAGCCCACAACTACTTTGCCGGGCTCCTCCTCCTCCTACGAACTTTCCCTATCACGCACGCCGCTGTTCGCATACCCTTTCCTGTATCGGTGTACTGAAGCATGATGGTGTGCACTGTCGGACTTGTGTGGCGCTACCGTCACATTCTCATATCAAAAGTACACCCCATATGACACAACTGCCAAGGACGAGAGAATGTGATTTTTTGTGACACAGCTCACTCGGTGTGTCACATGTGGACACGATGTTTCCAAGCACACGCTGCAGAGTTCTAATTACCACTAAAAGACGTCACTTCTCGTAGCAGACAGTACGTGGTCACCGGTTCGTAAGTTACTCTTCTTTGCCGCTACGTTGAGTACTACGAAGAATGTAACGCATGGTAGTTGTAAGAGATTAAATCGTTAAGGATGCTAAGACATTTTTCTTGAGTAGAACCGGTAAAGTGTATAGAACCATTCATAATGTAACAGCCAATTTCACATGTATTTGACAGGACCACAAAGGAAATTTTGCAGTACTGTTCTACACAATAAGGAGCAAATCAGCCATGCCCTTTCAAAGGAATTTCTGAAGTGAGCCGCGCGGGATTAGCCGAGCGGTCTGAGGCGCTTCAGTCATGGACTGTGCGGCTGGTCCCGGCGGAGGTTCGAGTCCTCCCTCGGGCATGGTTGTGTGTGTTTGTCCTTAGGATAATTTAGGTTAACTAGTGTGTAAGCTTAGGGACTGATGACCTTAGCAGTTAAGTCCCTTAATATTTCACACACATTTGAACATTTTCTGAAGTGACTTAGGGAAATCACGGAAAACCTAAATCCGGATGACCGGACGTGGGTATGAACTGTCGTGCTCCTAAATGCGGGTATAGTGTGCTAAGCACTGCGCCATCTCGCTCGGTGCCTTGCTCGCAGATGCGCTGCTGCTCCGGAGAAGTCCACTCGCTGTCAACACCAAATCGTGTTGCCCTTTCTCTGTTTTCTCTTCCTCTATTCCTTTGTCCCACAGTCGCCAGAAGCCAGCATAAGCTACGCTTCCTTAAAAGGCGATGGGATTCATCCACCCCCAAGGCGTCAAAAGAACCACTGGGAGACAATGTCACATATGAAACTTCATTGTAGAGTACAGTAAGAAGTTTGTTTTAATGCCCATTGCTACCGGTTTCAATCAGTTGACCGTTATCAAACCGAAGCAAAGCGTAACCAGCTTGTCACTACAAAATTTGAAGTCAACACCTGAGATGTAAGTGGAAAAACACAGCTTCTGTTACAATAAATAATCTAAAAAAGACATAGGTAGGTAGGAGACGCACATACAACGATCACACATGTCAGCATTTCTACCTACATCTAAGCTGTTCACTTCAAACATTGTAGTGACAGGATGGTTACGGTTTTCTCCGGCATGCTAAAGGTTTGCTGATCTTAACCGGTGGCACTGATCATAAAAATAAACAGCTGATGGTAATCTACAATAAAGTTTCATAATTATTTGACAACCATAAAGCGCCACCTCATCATAAACCCAAAATCAATATTACATATCTTATCAAAGTTGGCTGTGAGTCCAATCCATCCTCAGCACTTAACTCACCTTAAAGAAGACTGCTCCTGAGTCATCTTCTTTGATTCGGTTCACAGATTGGGCTAATGACCCATGAACATTGGTCTATGGCGTACTCCAAATATAAAATTTATGGTATTTGTATGATCTTCTTTTTTGAGATAGCTAATACTTTTGTGAATAAAAAAGTATAGATAGCGTAATGTATTGTTAACTGTATATGACGGTAGTATCTGTTCCCGAAAGAACAGTTACCGTGGATGACCATGCAGCTTTGTTAGAAATGAAATGATAATTAAATAGACACCCTAGGTGCAAGCAGGCGTTGATACACTTCATTGGGGACATGTTGAAAACGTGTGCCCCGACCGGGACTCGAACCTGGGATCTCCTGCTTACATGGCAGACGCTCTATCCATCTGAGCCACCGCGGGCACAGAGGATAGTGCGTCTGCAGGGACTTATCCCTTGCACGCTCCCCGTGAGATCCACATTCCCAACATGTCCACAACACTACATTCTGGATCTCACGGGGAGCGTGCAAGGGATAAGTCCCTGCAGACGCACTATCCTCTGTGCCCGCGGTGGCTCAGATGGATAGAGCGTCTGTCATGTAAGCAGGAGATCCCGGGTTCGAGTCCCGGTCGGGGCACACATTTTCAAAATGTCCCCAATGAAGTGTATCAACGCCTGCTTGCAGCTAGGGTGTCTATTTAATTATCGTAATGTATTGTATTTTTCGACTACCATCATTATCAAATCGAATCTTGGAAGTTGTAAAAAAACAACGTTTAGTTTCAGTTTCAATAAAACCTCTATCTAAGTGAGTGCCTCTCTTAGTCATAGGTTTTATGGAAACTGAAACTAAATATTGTTTTACAACTTTCAAGATTCGACTTGAGGAAGAAATTTCTGAGAATGTACGTCTGGAGTGCAGCATTGCAGGACAGTGTATCAAAGACTAAGAGAGAACCAGTAAGGAGGGACTAAAACCGTTTGATATGTACTGCTATAGAAGGACGTGGAAAATTAGGTGCACCGATAAAATAAAATAAATCGGTGAGGAGAGAAATATGTTAAAACGATTGAAAAGACATTCTCAGAAATTTCTTTCTCAAATTAAGGGCGATATTTGATATTAGTAGACCTCTCTTTGCCAGGAATGCCCTTTTTGCCATTGCTAGTCTGCTTTTGATGTCCTCCTTGCTCCGGCCGTCATTGGTTATTTTACTGACTAGGTAGCAGAATTCCTTAACTTCATGACCATCAATCCTGATGTTAAGTTTCTCGCTGTTCTCATTTCTCCTACATCTCATTACCTTCGTCTTCTTCGATTTACTCTCAGTCCATACGCTGTAGTCTTTAAACTGCTCATTCCGTTCAGAACAACATGTAATTCTTCTCCACTTTCACTCAAGATAGCAATGACATCAGTGAATCGTATTATCGCTATCCTTTCACCTTGAATTTTAATTCCTCTTCTAAACCTTTTTTTTTCCACATAGCTTCATCGATGTACAGATTGAACAGCAGGTTACATCCTTGTCTTACACCCTTTTTAATACGAGCACTTCGTTCTTGATCGTCCACTCTTATTATTCCCTCTTGGCTGTTGTGAATGACCCGACTCTCCCTATAGCTTACCCCGACTTTTTTCAGAATTTCGAACATCTTGCACCATTTTACATTGTCAAACGCTTTTTCCGGGTCGACAAATCCTATGAACGTGTCTTGATTTTTCTTTAGTCTTGCTTCCATTATGAAACGCAACGTCAGATTTGCTCCTCTCGTGCCTTTTCCTTTCCTAAAACCAAACTGATCGTCATGTACTGCATCCTCAATTTTATTTTACAGTCTTCTGTATATTATACTTGTAAGCAACTTGGATGCATGAGCTGTTTAGCTGATTGTGCGATAATTCTCGAACTTGTCAGCAATTGCCGTTTTCGGTATTTTGTCGATGATGCTTTTCCGAAAGTCAGATGGTATGTCCCCAGGGTTGTACACTGAACACATTGCCACTTCCCCCAATGATTTTAGAAAGTCTGATGGAAGGTTACCTGTCCCTTCTGCCCTTGTTTGACCTTAAGTCTTCCAAAGCTCTTTTAAATTCTGATTCCAATACTGGAACCCCTATCTCTCCTGAGTAGAATCCTGTTTCTTCTTATACCACATCAGACAAATCTTCCCCCTCCTAGTGGCTTTCTATGCATTATTTCCACCTATCGGCTCTCTCCTCTGCATTTAAAAGTGGAATTGCCGTTGCACTCTTAATGTTACCACCCTTGCTTTTAATGTCACCGAAGGTTGTTTTGACTTTCCTGTATGCTGAGTGTCCTTCCGACAATCATTTCCTTTTTGTTGTCTTCATATTTTTCCTGCAGCCATTTCGTCTTAGCTTCCGTGCACTTCCTATTTATATCATTCCTCAGCGACTTGTATTTCTGTATTCCTGAGTTCCCCGGAACAATTTGTACTTCCTCCTTTCACCGATCAAATAAATGGTTCAAATGGCTCTGAGCACTATGGGACTTAATTTCTGAGGTCATCAGTCCCCTAGAACTTAGAACTACTTAAACCTAACTAACCTAAGGACATCACACATATCCATGCCCGAGGCAGGATTCGAACCTGCGACCGTAGCAGTCCCGCGGTTCCGGGCTGAGAGCAACAGGAGTCAACCCACGACATCAGTCTGACCGGTGCGAGCTGCGACGCCGTGAGACGGGAGATGGCGCACCTTCCTGCGCCCGTTAAAGCGGCTGGCAGCGGACGGTTCGGGAGAGCGATTTGGGAGTGCTGCGCCAGGTCTTCTCGAGAAATCGCAGTTTATTAGAAGCTAAGTGATTGGTGATACGTTGTTTGATTTTCTCTTGTTAAAGTCTACTTGTTTTCTTAGTGAGGTCATCATCAGCCGTTTTGCTTTGGGGTCGTCCCACCATTCTTCTCCGTTTGCCCACCCGCGGGAAGGTGGTTGTTTATGAATTGGGTGGTCCGTTTTTCCCTTGTGGAGTAGGGGCGGGTTAGAGCATTCTGGGGTTCGGGTTGTTCGGTAATCTCCCTATCAATATACCGCACGTTAGTAGGTACCTCTGTCATGTTTGTCGGATTTGGTGTGTTAACGAATTTATTGCTTGGGGTATAACGGCCAAATTTCTGAAATATGTTTTGATCTTTGGAAACTTTGATATTATTGCCTATGATCTTGAGAGGTGGTATCTGTGTACTGTAGAGCATCTTAAATACTGTTTGGCCAACCTTGTAGAATTTTATATCAGATTGCAATTCATGGGCTTTTATTTAAATGATCATTTTAGTATATAGAGTTGCCACCCTTCCACCGTAAGACTTTTCTTAGAAGTTAAAATCAAGTTGCACCTTCGGTGGCAAGGTTAATATTTTACTTGTTAGTGTTTCGTACCACTTCCATCCCCCCTACGCGGGGTGCATAGCTTGTGCCCTTGTGTGAATTGTTAAAACTCTTAGTTTAAAGTTATCTGGTGTGTTGCAGATTTGCACCAGTGTAGTCTTTCAGAGGCTGTTTGTGAGCGGTCGTAACTACGGCCGTGTCAAAAGGGAGTGGCTCAAATGGCTCTGAGCACTATGGGACTTAATTTCTGAGGTCATCAGTCCTCTAGAACTTAGAACTACTTGAACCTAACTAACCTAAGGACTTCACACAGATCCATCCCGAGGCAGGATTCGAACCTGCGACCGTAGCGGTCGCGCGGCTCAGACTGAAGCGCCTAGAAACGCTCGGCCACTCTGGCCGGCTCAAAAGGGAGTGGCAAGGTTCCCTCCCCGAGAGCTCATTCTTCATGTTTCTTTCTGCCTCTGAATAAATTGTAACTTTGATATTTAGAGGGTGCTTTGTGATTATAATTTTAAATGTTTCTTTTAAAATTTGCTTTTAGGCACTATTAAAGTGAATAAATTCCCATTTGTTAAAAGAAATTTGGTTACGATTTCAACAGTTACTCCCTGGCAACTACTTCCATGCTTACATAGTGTGATTAAATGTGTTAATGTTCTTGATGAATCGCTAGTAAATAAAATAAATTCTTAAGAATATTCTTCGAAAATATATCACGGTTCACTGGAGAGTGGTTCTTCCCAATAACCCCATTTCCCGGCGGCTGGGATCGCGGCAGATCATTACACTACAGATAATAGCCAGGGAAGCAACCCTGTTAACTGGCAAAGTGCAACATCATCCATGGTTTGGGGGCGCGAAGATAGGTACACCAATCTGGCTACCTCATTTGTAGTTGATCAGGGCGGTTCGCCGGCAGATGAGGGGGACACCGTGTACTGGCCTAAGGCTTTCGACCCTTGTCCACCCTCTCTCCCCCCCCCCCCCCCCCCAACAAAATCCCCTACCAGCTGGGTCACTGTTTCACTCTGCCTTTTAGCGTAATATTCATCTCTTAATGATTTGGAAGCATACATTGCAAAGTGTGTCAACAATTTCAGACTGCAAGTTTATGCTTTTCTCAGACTAGCTATCGCCTTTTGTACTGTCAATTCACCGCAAGTTCTTCGAACAATGGGCAATGGGTTATCCAACCTTGGAGTATCGTAATAAATACGACCAGTACCGAAAAGGTAACTACCTCATCACAGGCTGTGAAGTGAGACGTAGATTTTGAGACAATCAAATATTTTTAACCAGTAGCTTACCTGCAACCATCTAAGAACACTTGTATAGCGAAACAACATGCGAATCCAGGAATGTTGTCTTTTGTTTTTTATGCTACAAGAAAAACTTGTTCCGAAAACCTACTTGAGCAACTTTGCTTCGTTTTCATACAGTACGTTCTTTCAGCAGAGCCGCAGTTGGCTCAAAATTCAGCTTTCTGCCTTCCTTGAATCAAACGTAGATGTGGACATGATTCTTTGCGTGGCATGGTGAAAACGTTTGCCACAAAGAGTCTACAACAAAGAATTGTGGGTCCGCAGCTCGTGGTCGAGCGGTAGCGTTCTCGCTTCCCACGCCCGGGTTCCCGGGTTCGATTCCCGGCGGGATCAGGGATTTTCTCTGCCTCGTGATGACTGGGTGTAGTGTGATGTCCTTAGGTTAGTTAGGTTTAAGTAGTTCTAAGTTCTAGGGGGCTGATGACCATAGATGTGAAGTCCCATAGTGCTCAGAGCCATTTGAACCAAAGAATTGTGGCAACGAGCCATAAGAGCAGTGCTGTAAAATAAACTAAATATGTACATCATGTGTGTTTTTTCTCGTTTCTCCTTTTATTTCTGCCACCTCAACCAGTCTCTGATACGTATTGAGTCACTCACAATCACATTCTCCGTTACAGTATATTTCTACTATGTATAATTGTATACGCAACAATGCACTGTTCTGTTTTCTTCCTCACAGTCGGGTTTAACAGAGAGATCTCTCTCATATGCTGTATGTGAATAATCTCAACTGGTTTACCGATTTATTTTAAGAGACTTCAATTACAAATCAAGGTTCCGTTTGCAACGGTATTAAAATAGGCTTAAGTGCAGAGAGGTTGGGGAGAAGAGACGGTGAGAGAGGTGGGGAGGAAATAGACACGCAGAGAGAGAAGGTGGAGATTGTGAGAGAGGCAGCGGAGCGAGAGAGTTGGAGGATAAGACGGACAGACAGATGGAGGAAGGGCGTACGAGGTGCGTTCCGTAAGTAACGCAGGTAATTCAGGGTTCCAAAAAACCATTTCATTCTCCACTCTTTTGGTTATAAAACCTTATTTTTCAAGATAACCTCCGTACAGGGTGAGTGCTTAACGGCACCTTACTGGGAGGGCCTTTGATCTCGACTGGTTGACTTCGGATCCAACGTCTTGCTGTATCAATAACCTCCTCATCATCTACGTACTGCTTCCCGCAGAACGCGCCCTTCTTTCAGCCAAAGAGATGTACATTGGAAGAGTCGAGATCTGGGATGTAGGGTGGATGAGGAAGAACACCCCTCGGGTGCGCAGACTTGTGTGAGGTCCTGCGCTGTCATGCAGAAGGAGAAGTGTGTTGGCACTTTTGTGATGGCGAACACGCTGAAATAATTTCTTCAGTTTCCTGAGGGTAGCACATCTGTGTGTGGCCGACCGGCACGCCAGACATTGGACAAGTTTGCGTGACCTTGTTGCGGTGATGTCAGACGTCTCCCCGAAAGACTCCCCGTGATTTTGCTTGGTCTCCACAGACATTCTGCAACCACGTAAGAATATCTGCGATGCTCTGGCTTTACGCCAAACGAAACTCAGTGAGAGCTCACTGCTTGGAATGCACCTCGATTTCAGACGCCATTGTGATGTCTAGGTATGTCCACGTCAGCTATCGAAACTTCATGAAATAACACGTTGAGTCATCTAACATTACCACTGGAAACACCTCCCAATCCACAACAAACACTGAATAACCAATTCCGCAGACCGAAAGTGAGGAGAGAGACTGTTGTAATTGGTTAATACAAGCCTATGAGAAACGCACGGAAGTCTGATTTTCAACACGTAGTTACGTTTTTTTATGTAAACCTGTTATTATTTTTAGCCAACTGAAAAAAATACTTAATCAATTCCATTTGTTACATTGTGAAATGTTATGTACATCCAGAGTAATTTGTAACGTAAAGTTGACGCTTGAAACCTCAGGCGTTCAGTCGCGTATTGTAACAAACAAGATCTGTAGGGTTATGTTTATAAAGACTACGATGTGTACGAGTTTGGCTGTCTCCGTATCTGCATGTAGCGCTTGCTGAATTAGTCCTTGTGCTCAGAATAATCGTAGTAAACTGTGCTACCGGACGTTTGTGATAGTGTTCTGTACACAAGTAAGAACAGAAGTACGTACAATAGGAACGTGAGAAGGTCGCATAGACAACAATATGTACAGTGTTGTAAGAACTGTGAAAAAGGTTTATTCTAACTCTGAAAAGGGAGAGATGACACTCATCTATGGTGACTGTAGGCAAAATACAGCTGCAGCCTGCATGTAGTATGCAGAAAGGTACCCGGACAGAAATCACACGGCGCGCCACAGATTTGAAAACATCTATAAATAACTGTATGCAACACGTATGGTCGTAACACGCAAACGGGTCCGTATCAAACCCATCACACGCGAAGCAGGTGCGTTTCTTGTGTTAGTTGCTATTGCCGTGAACCCACACATGAGTTCACGTGACGTCGCTAGAGGCAGTGCAATGAGTCAAAGTATTGTAATGCGCGTACTTCATCATCACAAATTTCACCGATATCATGTGTCGCTGCATCAGCAGTTACATGGAGATGACTTCAACAATCGAGTGAAATTCTGTCAATGAGCATTAACAGAGAACGCGTTGCAGTTGTAACTGTTTACCGATGAAGCAGGTTTCACAAACAACGGTGCAGTTAATTTACGAAACATGCGTTACTGGTCCGCGGACAATCCACGCTGGCTTCGACAGGTAGACCGTGGTATGTAAATGCATTGTGCGGAGTAATTGGCGACCATCTCATTGGTTCTCACTTCATTGAAGGCACACAAACAGCTGGAAAATACATCGAGTTTCTACAAAATGACCTGCCGACATTGCTAGAAAATGTCCCGCTGGAAACGCGTAGACGTGTGTGGCATCAACGTGATGGTACTCCTGCACATTCTGCAATGAACACTACGCTGACTGTTGACAGGATGTTCGACAGGCGTTTCATAGGACGTGGCAGGCGCCTTAATTGGCCAGCCCGTTCTCCTGATCATACACCTTTAGACTTATTTCTGTGGGGTACGTTAAGGGAGAACGTGTACCGTGACGTGCGTACAACCTCCGACGATATGAAACATCGTACTGCGGCAGCCTGCGGCAACATTACACCAGAGGTACTGCGTCGTGTAAGACATTTATTACGCGGTACATTGCAAATGTGTGTAGCAAATGATGGGCACCACTTTGAACATTTATTGGCCTGAAATATCGCGACACACTCTTTACATTCTGTAATTGAAAACAAAAAACAAATTTGTAAGTTTAACTACATTTTCATGTTAGTGTACATTTTCTCATAACAAATCAGTGGGGTACAGCATTCTTCAGAGAAAAAACTAATAAAAATATAAGCATGTGGACGTAACGTGCTGATCAAGTCTCTTCTGTACCTACGTTACATCACTGTTCTTTTTGTATCCATAATTAATTCGGTTCTCTCCGATTCACACGATTGAACTGCT
This sequence comes from Schistocerca piceifrons, assembly GCF_021461385.2. Taxonomy (NCBI): domain Eukaryota; kingdom Metazoa; phylum Arthropoda; class Insecta; order Orthoptera; family Acrididae; genus Schistocerca; species Schistocerca piceifrons. The sequence goes on along the minus strand of NC_060138.1, from coordinate 488,082,788 downwards.
GAGAAGTTACTCAAGCGTCAACTTTACGTTATAAATTACTCTGGATGTAATTAACATTTTACAATGTAACAAACGGCATCAATTAATTACTTTTTTCTATTTTAAGTTGACCTAAAAACAGTAACAGGTATCCATTTAAAAAAAACAAACATAAGTATGTGTTGGAAATCATAGTTCCGTGCATTTCTCAGTGGTTTGTATTACCCAGTTACACCAGCCCCTCTCCTCACTTTCGGTCTGCAGAATTGGTCATTCCGTGTTTGTTGTGGTTTGGGAGGTGTTTCGTGTGGCAATGTTAGGTGACTCACAGGGTGTAGAGGGGGTGAAGTGTAAAAATTCTACTATATTCCACAGCAAATTCCGCATTTTTCCAACCGAATGTAGCCGAGAAAAAAGTATCGTAGCACTTATTGAATAACCCTCAGATATCCATTTCCAATACATATTTTTAAAACGGGGAAGCAATTCCGGGTTCGCTAGACACACAAGAAATCGACGTGTAAATTTTTGACAGTCATTAGTTGCTAAGGCTTCAGGATCCCTTCACAAAATAAGATGAAGTAAATGTTCCATAATTCGAATAAAAACAACTCTCAACAAGAGTAACACAGCAGTAGATATCCTCGTTGTAACGAACCAGTTTACAACACTTAAGAAACGCAAAGCCTTCAATCCAGATTGCATACCAGTCAGACTTCTTTCAGGGTATATTGATACAGAACCCCACACTTAGCAATCACGTGCAACCGATCGCATGTAGTAAGATCCGTGTACAAAGAAGGGAAAGTCACACAAGACACACGAATACCCATAAAGGAAACAGGAGTAATCCAGTGAATTGCAGATTCGTATCACTAACTTTGATTTGCTGTACGATTTTGGAAAATAAACTGTGCTGGAACATTATGGACTACCTCGAAGAAAACGATTTATTATCATATAGCCAACGTGGATTAGGGAAATATCGTTCCCGTCAATCACAACTAGCTCTTTACTCTCACAAAGTAATGAGTGTCATCGACATGGGACGTCAAATTCATTCCACATTTTCAGATTTTCACATCATTCGTCATAAACGACCTCTAATCAAATTGTGTGTCTGCGGAATATCGTCTCAGTTGTGTGGCTCTATTCATTACTTCCTATCAAAAAGGTCACTGTTGTAAATAGTTGATGGAAAGGCATCGAGTAAAATGGAAATAATATCTGGCGTTCCGGAGGGAAATGTTATAGCCCCTCTGCTGTTCCTGATCTACATGAACGGTTTAGGAGACAATCTGAGCAGCCGTCTTAGATTGTTTGCAGATGACACCGTCCTTTACTGTCTTGTAACCTAATCAGGTAATGAAAACGAATTTGCAAAATGATTATGATAATCGTAATAAAATAAGAGAAAGAAGAGGTGGCACTGAAAGATTTAAGAATTCGTTTTTCCTGCATGCTGTTCGAGAGTGGAACTGTAGAGAAGTAGCTTGAAGGTGGTTCGATGAACACGCTGCCGGAAAGTTAATTATGAATTACAGAGTAATCATAGAGATGCAGATAGTTGTATTTATGGTTAATATTTAGAATACTACTACGGTATCTGTAATCCTACATTTTCACAGGTTAAAACTTGCTAACTAATGCCGCTGAGGCTACTATCATCACAAATCCAGGAGTTAGAGCAGTTCTCTCACATCCTGCGTACCACTAACCCCAACTGATTTACCCAGTCATGCGAAGCGAATTCAATTCCAAATCAAGATTTGCCATTAAAACAGACTTCAGGTCAGAGAGGGAGAAGAGGAATTGGTCAGAAAGATAGAGAGAAATGGATAAACAGACTGGGGGGGGGGGGGGGGGAGGAGATGGCGAGAGGGACAAGGGGAAGGAGGAGATGCAGGAAGGAAATGGGAGAATGAGACGGAAAGAGAGAGGGCGAGAAGGAGATTAGAAAGTGTACGAGCGGCGTGTAATAAGTAACACTACATTTTTTTTGTCTGAAAGCAATTTTGTGTTATTCCTGATTCCAGTACACCATTTTATTCCCCATTCTTTCGGTTAAAATCCTATTTTTCAACGTAATGTCCATTGAATGCGACGACCTTACGCCACCATATTGGCATGGCCTGTATGACCGTATGGTACCACTCTACTGCTCAGCCTAGGAGCCAACGTCTTGCTACATCAATAACATCCCCATCGTCCACGTACTGCTTTCCGTGAAGTGCATTCTTCGTTCGGCCAAACAGACGGACGTCGGTAGCTGCTAGATCTGAGCTGTAGTGCGGATGAGGAAGATCAGGCGAATGAAGATTTATGAGCTCTTCTCGGACCATGCACTTGTGTGAGGCCTTGCTTTGTCATGTAGAAGTTCGTTTGCATTTTCTGGCGAGAGGCAGTTGCTAGAACGGACGTGTTTGCCGACCTTTCAGCGACGATGACAGACGCCTCCCTCAATGACCCACCGTGATTTTGTTAATTGCTATGTCTCCATAGACATTCTGTAAGTGACTATGAATGTCTGCGATGCTCTGGATTCCCGCCAAAATAAACTCAATGACAGTTCAAATGGCTCTGAGCACTATGGGACTTAACATCTGAGGTCATCAGTCCCCTAGAACTTAGAACTACTTAACCCTAACTAACCTAAGGACATGACACACATCCATGCCCGAAGCAGGATTCGAACCTGCGACCGTGGCTGTCGCACGGTTCCAGACTGAAACGCCGAGAACCGCTCGGCCACTGCGGCCGGCATCAATGACAGTTCTTTGGGTTGCTTACACATGCCATTTTGAAACTTACGTATGGCGCCGCCACATATCGGAACTCCAAGAAACTGTGGGGGCTCAAGCGATAATATTCCACAATGTCTCACCACAAACTGCACATTTTTTTGAACCGAAATCAGCGTGTGAATTAATTTTTAGCCTCGAGTGCCACAGTGTATTTCATCTGAGTAATCACCTTCACATGATAGAGTGGCATCACGCTTCATATCCCAGACTCATTATTATAGAAAGAAGAATCGAAGCAGAACAGCACAACCCAGCAAGCAGTGTGATGTGTGGACGGAATACGAGGTCGTTGTCGTCGAATTACGCTCGGAGCCCAGGCTGTGAGGGAATGGGCCCCGGTCAGCGACACGGTGTGGTCGGGCCCGCCGGGCTTAACTGCGGCCCGCCGCCGTCTGGTGGCCGTTTACACGTCCGCGGATCAATCGCACCGTGGCGCGCCGCCTGGCTGCGTAATCTGGGCCGACCGCCCGCCGGCTAATCAGCTTACCCACCGACAACTCCAACAACACAGAACCGGCTTTACCGGCCGCTCCTTTCTTCGTAATGAATACGCTAATGCGTCCGAGGCGCTCGTCTCCCTCAGATAAGTCGTCGCCGTGCCGCATTACCTGCCATTTCCATTACCGTCCTTTCGCATTTTATGCTGTTCTTTCCTCATTACGATTATGCTTCTTCCCTACTCTCAGGAAAAGCATGGCTGTCCCCATTTTATTCATTTTGTTAGTCCTACGCATTTCTAGAAATTGTTGTCAACGAATCTGCTACACCTCAGGTTCAGTATTGCGCAGTGCAACGACAAGTAAGTTACTATACGGTGATACCTGTAAGTACCTTCGGGGCTTCAGAATACGACTACAACGAACAAAAGAAAAACAGAGGAAGCGTGTCAGGGGATAGCGCACCTCTCCGAGCTAAGATCTTAATACGTACCAGAGGTTGAAAATACCGCTTCAGTTGTAAAGTTCTTTTATTATCACACGACCTCGCTCGTAGGTAGCACACCGCGCCTTGCACACGTCCACGGCGGCGCTCGGGGGTCACAGCACCAAGTTACGGTTCAAATGATTCAAATGGCTCTGAGCACTATGGGACTTAGCTTCTGAGGTCATCAGTCCCTTAGAACTTAGAACTACTTAAACCTAACTAACCTAAGGACATGACTCACATCCATGCCCGAGGCAGGATTCGAACCTGCGACCGTAGCGGTCGCGCGGTTCCAGACTGTAGCGCCTAGAACCGCTCGGCCACCCCGGCCGGCACCAAGTTACGACTCCTGAAGGTGGGCGTATAAGAGCCCGAAACGGTCGTGTGATAATGAAAGAACTTTACAACTGAAGCGGTTTTTTTAACCTCTGGTATAGTGCTCAGTTGCGGATGCTTCCACAACAGGATTATTTGTCTTATTACGTAGTTGCAGAACGCACCACTGGGGAAGGGAGTGGAGAGGGAAGGGGGGGGGGGGAGAGGGGAGTAGTCGTATCAGAACATCTATACATATTATACATTACAGTCCCAGTCACGTTTTTCTGTAAGGATATGAAGGTTAATATCAGGAACAACTTCCGTTTTGATACGATTTTCAGTAATATATCGATTGATGAGTAAGGTTTGTCTACGTGATTCACAGTTATGTTAGTGAAGAGTGCGTAATACATGTATAGTCACCTGTTGCGCATTTATCTCGCGTTTCCAGTGACACATCGTTCCTCTGCCACCACATTAACAACCAAACATCCCCCATTTTTCTCTCATTCGACCTGGAAGAAGCCTATGACCGTGTGAGATACTCCAGTTTCCTTTTCAAACTCCAATCTTACTCACTCCCAATTAATTACATCGGAAGTATTGCATCCATCATATCTAATCGCCCATCTTTTCCCACCACTAACAATACCAACATTCACACCCTTTCCATTCCTCAACAGGGATGCCTCCCTTTCTTCTCTTCTCCATCCCCTCTGCGCTGTCAGCATTCCCCAAATTACCCTGTCAGTCCACATCCTTCGGTATGCTGATGAAAAGCACATTCCTGCCCTGTACTCTACACTCCTGAAAACACAACGATCCCTGCAAATCTACCAATTATTCTTCAGTATGCTCTCTTCTAAGTGGCCGAGCGGTTCTAGCCGCTTCAGTCCGGAACCGCGTGACTGCTACGGTCGCAGGTTCGAATCCTGCCTCGGACATGGATGTGTGTGATGTCCTTAGGTTAGTTAGGTTTAAGAAGTTCTAAGTTTTAGGGGACTGATGACCTCAGATGTTAAGTCTCATAGTGCTCAGAGCCATTTGAACCATACTCTTCCAAGACTCAGTCAATAATGACTTGTATCTCACCATTTACGATAATCCAACCTAATTAACTAAGATTTCAAAACACCTTGGACTAAAACTTGATCTACAACTAGCTTGAAAACGCCATCCACTAATCGGTAACAGAGAGGCCAAAACAGACTAAAAGTACTCCACTTACCTTACACCATGTGGAGCCTTTACCATCATATTAAATATCCACTCCTCTCACCTACATCGCACACTTCCACGTACCCTACGGTATCCACAAACTTCACTCCAATAGCCCTGTTGTGTCGCCTCTGATTACCAATCCTGGTATGCTCCCGCATCTTTACAAACCACACTTCACAGCCTTTTCCAGCGCAACTTCAACCGACTTACTTCCCATAGAGTGATATACGCTGCGATATATGCCCGGCCTGCGAACTATAACTCTTCCGCGTCTATACCACTCCAGAGGCCGGACTCCACCCTCTCCCTTCGCTCTCCATTTACCCCCTTCGCATCCACTTCTGATACCATGATCCTGCCCACCCAACGAACTCTTACTTCATTTCCGCCTTCCCACTATCCACCGTACCATTCACCTTCATTTCTAGATAGCAATCAGCGGATTATTTATTTACACCCATACTCTTCCTTCCTACGGAACTCCAAACGTTTAATCTCCCCACTGTTTTTTGCCCAGTGCACGTCCTTCAGCTTCGTAAGTCAAAGTGTAGGACTCATGTTTTATGAACGTCACCGTCCTTTCTACCGTGTCTCTTACATCTTTTTAACTTAAACTCTGTTTCTAAATTTTAAAATAATAAAACAAAATTGTAGTAAATACCCACCCAAGTTAGCTGAGTGGTCAGCACGGCGGAATGCCACGCCAAGGGTCCCGAGTTCGATTCCCAGCTGGGAAAGGAGATTTTCTCCGCTCAGGGACTGGGTGTTGTGTTGTCCTCATGATCATTTCATCCCCATCTCTGGCGCGCAAGTCGCCCAATGTGGCGTCGATTGCAATAAGTACTTGTCCTCGGCGGCCGATCTTCAACGAATGGGGGACTCCCGGCCCACAATGCCGTACGCTCATTTCCATTTGTAGTAACTAGCATCATACAAACCTCTTTTTGAATTTTAAAATGTTTTTAAGTTTTGCGTCTGCAAATCTTGTTGTTTGTATTTATATTTTGCTAAAGATTTGGCTGCAAAGAGCGACACTGTACTGCTGCAGCCCTCCGTCTCACTCATGTGGGTTGAGGGGTATGAAATGGCAATAAGGAAAGAAAATAGTGACATGTGGTGAAATGTCTCTTTCCTTCACTAACATATAAAATAGAACATGAAAATATGAATCTTCCTTGCGACTAGGCTCTACACATGTATCTTAGAATTAAATTTTAAGCAAATTAAATACATCTCTAGAACTTTCATGAAGATAAGAGAACGGACAAAAATTCAAAATTATGTTCACACTCGGGAGTGTATAGGATCATAACTGAGAATTTACAATTTTAAATTCAAAATACTTTATTACAGTCTTTTACGTCAAGTAAATAGCTGTAGCCAAAAAGACTGGGTGTTGTGTGACGTCCTTAGGTTAGTTAGGTTTAAGTAGTTCTAAGTTCTAGGGGACTGTTGACCATAGATGTTGAGTCCCATAGTGCTCAGAGCCATTTGAATCATTTTTTGTAGCCAGAATCATTGTTAAATACAAAGGCTGTTACAAACGGGCACATAACGGCTCCAGGCCCCATTTCATACCAAAAGCGGCCACCTGCCGTATCATGAACACTCTGCTTACTATTTGGTACAGGAAATTCCTGAAACAAGAAAAAACATACACGTAACAACGAACATAATGGTTTCACAAGTCCACAACCACCCACGAGCTCGTGATAGTACAACACAGTGGCAATAATTGTAATTAATAAACAAACTGCATTATTAAGAAAATTTAAAAACCCAACTTTTAACGAAATGTAGAAGGAATCAGTTAAGGTGTTGACAGACTACTCAGCAGTTACTTTACTTGAAAAACGCAATACACTCTGTCAATAGCCGTCCGATAAGAAAAGTTACTGAGCGGGTACTGTGAAAAGGTAATGGGCTAATGATTGCAAATTATAAATTTAAATAAGCGTGTGTTTCGATAACTCGACCCACTTAAGGCAACTCAAAAAAACTGAAATCTCACAAAAGCTTCAAAAGAAATTTTCACACTGATATGAAAGCACCTACATTCACGTACCAAATTTACATAAGACTAATGAAGCTCAGCGCTTTTAAGAGCAAAGCAAAACACAGTAAACAATTACAGCACAGGCAGTCAACAAAATTTGACAAACGTGCAGATGCTCATCCATATCGTGCCGAAGCAAAGCTGAATTCTGTTCAACCACTTAGAATAACTTTCCATCAGCGCTACAAAGCCTTCCTAACGACTCAGTAACTAAAGGTGCGTAGAGAACCACGAAAGCACCGCCGCCATTACGGTGTTAACCACCAAGTCAATCCACTGCAACGAGTAACTTCCTTTACGCCGAACACCGTCTCCATTTAAGCTCGTACACATCAGCTTCACAACAGCTCACGACACTGCTCGGCTCCCACTGTTCTTGTAGTACAAGTTTTAACGTATACTTCGACACCTCACCACATCGTGCCTGCGTAACGTCAGCTCGGAGGAAGCACTGCAATCCGCTCGGTGACAAACGACCACATTCAACTGCACGTCTACAACTGTCTCCGCCGCTCCCCGCCTTCCTCCAGTAAGGTTCGACGCTGCACTCTCGCCACCACGCTGCGAGACTCTCTGCAATACCGTGCACCATTTTAGACAGCCGCTGCTGCTGCTGACAGCAGGTGGATCCTGTGTGGGAATCATTCGTTGGGAGACCGAAGAAGTCTGTGACGTATGCGAGCAGAGAACTGCAGCTACCGCCGTCGCCTGCCTGGCACATATTAGGCAAAACATTATGTAAAACCATACCAGCTACAGTTGTTACTTGCCCTGACAGCTCGGGGCAATGTGATTTGTTTTGAATATTCCACTGAGCTACAGCGGGTAATGGATGAAGATAGTTTTTCTCAGAAGTTAGTTTAGTGAGGAAGCTCATCTATGGGGCACAAAACATTCTCATGAGACGGGCCACTCCTTCATTATTCAGCTAAAGTGAACTTTTTTTGTGCGAAGTTCTTTTGAAATGTATACGGATTACTTTTTTCTGGAGAAAACAGCGAATAGTTTCGTGTACCTCAACACACAGCAGCAACGGATTATGCTAAAATAACAGCTGGGAGATTCCATTTCGCAACAAGACTGTGCTCCACCACACTCTCTTGCAGGCGTTCGTCATTATCTCAGTGCCAAACTACCACAGAGTCGAATTTAACTTGAATCCAATCACAATTATCGTCATCTTCGGTGACCACCGCCACCTGATATAACTCGATATAATTTATTTGCGTGGAGAGTGTTCTTGCTCGGCTACCACGTAAATTGGAATAGTTGTAAGGTTGGATAATAATTAATACGTTGAATGATTCCGACCTCGATGTGTTGGGAGGTGTCTGGCGACACTATTGCTATCGTATTGCCGTTTGCCACATCAGAAATGGAGCTCATATTATACCCCTGTAATTTGTGCTAAAAACTTGGGGAACTACGCTACTCAGTAATACGTGAATGTGTCTCTTAGTTTCCATGCAGTTGTCTTCTAAGATACCAGCTGCACATATACGTAACCTAGTATAATATGGATTTTTTTGTCTGCCCGACTGTTCAAGGAACGTTTTTGTTATCGTCTTTCGTCCAGAGACGGGTTTGATGCAACTCTCCATGTTACTCCATCCTGGCAAGTCTCTTCATCTCCGAGTAACTACTGCAACCGACATCCTTCTGAATTGGCTTAGTGTATTCATCTCTTCGTCTCCCTCTAAGCCTTTTATCTCCCACGATTCCCTCCAGTACTAAATGGTGATCCCTTGATGCCTCAGAACGTGTTCTGTCATCCGATCCCTTCTGGTCAAGCTGTGCCACAAATTCCTTTTCTACCGAATTCTATTCAGTATCTCTCATTAGTTACGTGATCTACCAATCTAATCTTCAGCATTTTTCTGTGGCAGCATGTTTCGAAAGCTTCAGTTTTCTTCTTGTCTAAACTATTTACCATCCATGTTTATCTTCCATAGATAGTCTACTTGATACAAATACTTTCAGAAAAACTACCTGGTACTTAAATCTACGCTCGATGTTAACAAATCTCTCTTCTTCAGAAACGCTTTCCTTCCCATAGCTAGTCTACATTTTATATCCTCTCTACTTTCACCATCATCAGTTATTTTGTTCCCCAGATAGTAAAACTTATCTACTACAAAAAATGTTTCAAATGGCTCTGAGCACTATGGGACTTGACATCTGAGGTTATCAATCCCCTAGAACTTAAAAATACTTAAACGTAACTAACCTAAGGACATCACACACATCCATTTCCGAGGCAGGATTCGAACCTGCTACCGTAGAGGTCGCGCGGTTCCAGACTGAAGCGCCGAGAAGCGCTCAGTCACACCGGCCGGCTTATCTACAACTTAAAGTGTCTCGTTTCCGAATCTAATACCCTCACCATCACCTGATTTAATTTTGCTACTTTCCATTGTCCTCATTTTGCTTTTGTTGATGTTTATCTTATATCCTCCCTTCCAGACACTGTTCACTCCGTTCAACTGCTCTTCCAGGTACTTTGCTGCCTCTGACATAATTACAATGTCGTCGGCAAACCTCAAACTTTTTATTTCTTCTCCATGGAACTTGGTTCCTACTCCAAGTTTTTCTTTTGTATACTTTAATGCTTGCTCAATATACAGATTGAATAACATCGTGGATAGGCTGCAACCCTCTCTCACACCCATCTCAATCTCTGCTTCCCTTTCGTGCTCTCGACGCTTATAATCGTCATCTGATTATGTAAAAATTGTACATAGCCTTTCGCTCTCTGTTTTTTTACCCCTGCCACCTTCAGAATTATGAAAGTATTCCAGCAACATAGTCAAAAGGTTTTTCTGAGTCTACAAATGCTCTTCTAAGAAACTCGTAGGTCAATATTGCCTCGTATGTCCCAGCATTTCTATGAAATACAAACTGATCTTCCCTGAGGTCGGCTTCTACCAGGTTTTCAATTCGTCTGTAAAGAGCTCGTATTAGTATTTTGCAACAGTGACTTATTAAAATGATACTTCGGTAATTTTCACAACTATCAGCACCTGATTTCTTGGGGATTGGAATAATTATATTCTTCTTTGAGTCAGAGAGTATTTGCTCTGTCTCATACATCTTGCTCACCAGATGGCAGAGTTTTTTCACGGCTGGCTCACTCAAGGCGGTGAGTAGTTCTAATACTAAGAGTATTGTGTTCTCCTGGAGCCTTGTTTCGTCTTTTAGTGCTCTGTCAAATTCTTCATGAAGTACCAAATCTCCCATTTCATCGTCATCTACGTCCTCTTCTATTTCCATAATATTGCCCCCAAGTACATCGTCTTTGTATCAACCACCTATGTAATCCTTCCCCCTTCTTGCTTCCCCTTCTTTGCTTAGGACTGGTTTTCCATCTGAGCTGTTGATATTCATACAGGTGGTCCTTTTTTCTCCAAAAATCTCATTAATTTTCCTGTAGACAGTATCTGTCTTGCCCCCGGTGATATATGCTTCTACATTCTTACATTTGTCTCTAGCCATCCTTGCTTAGCCATTTTGCACTTCCTGCCGATTTCATTTTTGAGAGGTTTGTGTTCCTTTTCGGCTCCTTCAATTATTGCATTTTCATATTTCTCCTTTTTATCAGTTAAATTGAATATCTCATTTGTTACCGAAGGATTTCTACTGGGCCTCGTCTTTTTACCTACTTTATCGTCTACTGCCTTCACTATTTCATCTCTCAATGCTACCCATTCTTGTTCTATTGTATTTCGTTTCGCTGTTCTTCTTAGTTGTTTCGTAATGCTCTCTCTTCAACTCTTTCAGTTCATCCAGTCACATCTTCTTAATTTCTTACTCTTTTGTAGTTTCTTCATTATTGGTCTGTAGGTCATAACCAATAAATTGTGGTGAGAGTTCACATCAATCCCTGGAAATGTATTACCATTTAAAACTTGGTTCCTAAATCTTTGTCTGACGATTATACAATCAATATGAAACCTTCCAGTGTCTTCAGGCCTCTTCCACGTATACAGCTTTCTTTCATGGTCCTTAAACTATGTGTTAGCTGTGATTAATTTCTACAACTTCATTATGAAAGCCACTGTAAGGTGTCTGGTGAACAGTACATTATGTACCACTGTCGATCGCTCCCTTTCTAGTTCTAGTCACAAGTGGTACACGGGAAGGAAGGCTGTTTATAAGAATCCCTCGAAAGACGTTCATTAACTTGGGTTAACCTAGTCTTGCCGTTTGATTTTCTGATATTTGATTATCAAAAATGGCTCTGAGCACTATGGGACTTAACTTCTAAGGTCACCAGTCCCCTAGAACTTAGAACTACTTAAACCTAACTAACCTAAGGACATCACACACATCCATGTCGGAGGCAGGATTCGAACCTGCGACCGTAGCGTTCGCGCGGTTCCAGGCTGTAGCGCCCCACCGCTCAGCCAACCAGGCCGGCTTTGATTATCACTTAAGAAGGATTGCGTGGGGTACCAACATTACAGACAGTGCCGGTCCGAGTCTCGCAATCAAACCTTTGCCTTTCGCGGGCATGGGCTCTTCCGAAAGAGCTGCCCAAGCACGGGTCACAACTGATCCCCACAGTTAACTTCCGCCGGTACCTCACACCTGTAATGTAGGGGACGAGGCACTACTGGGAATGAAGTTGTGACGACGGGTCGTGGGTCATGCTTGGATAACTCAGTCGATAGAGCACTTGCCCGCGAAAGGCAAAGGTTGAACTTTAGCTTTCAAAGCTGGCTTATGGCATGACCAGACTCGAGACAACAGTTGGTCCTAGTCGTTCTAAAAGTTCAGTTTGAGACTGATAGTAAGACTAACGAACGAACTCCTGTTTGAATTTTTTGTCGGTAAATTGGTGGGAGGATAATATTGGTGGGAGGCTGATATTTTCACCAGCCACCCAGTTCGGCGAAGGGTATTGCACAGGAGTTCCTTTTATGTGACGATTGGCAGATGGTCATCCCAGACTCAAGAATGTTGCAGCAGAGCATAGCGCCTGGGAATATTTAGAAAGTTTTCGGGTAACGGTAAGTCCAATCTGCCGGTGTGGTGAGTAGCGTGTGCTACTCTCGTTCGCGCTTAGGATAAAATATTTTATATGGGGACTGCAGTAATCAAGTACAGTTTGCAAGTGAGCAATGTATCTAAATTGAACTCGTGAAAATTTGATGGGTTTTCAATCTAGTTTTTGGTAGAATAATCTGTGTTTCATTAGCCATGTCTTTAGGCGTTCTGCAGATTTTCTTGAGGAGGATGAATGGTCAAAAGCCGGATTTGATGGCAACTGCTCGCAATTAGTAGGAATTATTTGTGAATTTATCTTTTAGCAACTTCCTTGCACTGTTGTAGTGAGTTCTTGCAGATTTAATTCATTCACAAGAACAACCGTGCCTCATCTTTCCGATGATACCAACTTCTATGTCCGTAGAATTTTTTCAAAAATCAACCCCCATAAGGACCGGAAAAAATTAATATATCTGAAAGGGTGACGTCAATTTTTTTTTCCGATGACGACGTATGCCATCTGAGGCATAGTACATGTACCAATACTTGTTTTAACGTCGTGCGCCGAAAGATAGTGTAGTGGCATAGCATGTTGTACATTTTATGTAAGTCTGCATTTTATGGGTTTTATTTAAATAGTCATTTTAGGTTATAAAGTAAGACTCCTCACTGTAGACGTTATACTGTTGATGGCTATGGCAAAGAGAGTAACGCTTAAAACACTGCCATGGGGGACACCGTTGTCTTGCTCAAAGCGATCAGACAGTGTGTTACCAACGCGGGACCGAAAAAACCGCTGAGACAGGAAAGACCGAATGAAAATGGGGAGGCGGCCACGAAAGTCCCATTGATGCAGTTGTGCAAGAATACAGTGTCTCCAAGTAGTATCATATGCCTAACTGATATCAAAGAAGATACCGATACAGTGATGCTGACGGAGGAAAGCCTGCTGAATAGCCGCCTCTAGGAGGGTCAGGTTGTCGACCGTGGACCGAAATCTTCGGAATCCATACTAAAAGCGGCTAAAGAGCTGTCTGGTCTCTAACAGCCAGACCAGACGACGGTTAACCATCCGTTCCAGGGTCTTTCCGACACAGCTTGTCAAGGCGATACTACGATAACTACCGGGACAAGTGCGGTCCTTTCCTGGTTTGAGGAGAGGGATGAGGATTGCCTCCCTCCACGAGGTGGGGAACACTCCTGTCTGCCATATGAGATTAAAACGTTCGAGGAGGATTTCCTTTGACGCCGCTGGCAGATGTCGAAGCATGGAGTACCGGATGCGGTTGCAACCTGGTGCAGTGTCAGAAGTCTCAGTAAGTGCCGATTCAATTTCCCACATGGAGGAAGCGGAGTTGTAGGCCTCAGAACTGTTCGACCGAAAGTCCAAGTTCGCTCTTTCGACAGTCGCACGGTAGCGACGAAACGCTGGATCCTGGGTTGCAGTGGCAGTACTTTGGGCAAAATGCTCTGCCAGCGTCTTAGCAATGGCTCTGGGTGTCATTTGGAGGCATCTCTGGTTCAGGACTGCAGCTATTGGTAAACGGCTACGTTTACCGGAAATCCTCTGGATGGCTTCCCATACTTTTGTGGAACAAGTGGAACGGTTGTTGGAGTCCAGGAACTCCTGCCATGACCTTTTCTTGCTCTCTTTAATGACACGGCGTACCCTGGCTCTCACGATTCGAAAGACGGTAAGATTGACCGCTGTTGGGCAGCATTTAAATCGGCGAAGAGCCGCACGCCTGTCCCGGATGGCTGAACGGCACTCTTCTGTCCACCAAGGCACAAGGCGCCGCTTAAGAGGGCCAGGAGACTGTGGTATGGACAGGTCAGCAGCATGATGGATCACAAGTGTGATGTGATCCACCCATTCCTGTATGCTGTTGTGGCGTTCAAAGACAGCCAACCGAGTGAACAGTGGCCAGTTAGCTCTGCCAATCATCGATGGCGGCCTCCGAACCAGCAATACACCATCCAGGAGATGAATGCGGATGGGGAAGTGATCGCTGAAATGAAGGTCGTCAATGACCTCCCAGTGAACAGAGTCAGTGAGGGTTGGAGAGCAGAAAGATAGGTCAATGGCTGAGAATGACCCAGTAGCAGTAGAGAAATGAGTCGGAGTACCTGTGTTGAGGATGCACAACACTTGAGATGTTAGGAGGCTCTTCAAAATTCGACCTCGAGTGCAAAGAGAAGTGGAGCCCCACACGACATGATGGGCATTGAAGTCTCCCAGGAGGAGAAATGGGCAGGGGAGTTGGTCGATAAGATCTGTGAGAGCGTCTAAGGTCATTGCATCCAGAGTGGGTAAACAAAGGGAGCAAACGGTAAGCCTCCGACGTGAATGAATTTCAACTGCAACTGCTTGCAGGTCAGTATCCATGGGGAGAGCAGAGGAGTGGTGGTCATTATTGACAAACACGGAGACTCCGCCTTTGGCCCTTAGTCCAGTCAGGTCATCTTTGCGATATAACGTATAACCGCTAAATACAGGAGCATCAAATGGTTTTAAATGCGTTTCCTGTAAACACAAGCACAGGGGGCGTTGCCGTGCTAGGAGGTTCAGTTCCTCCACATGTGCCTGGAATCCATTCATGTTCCACTGTATAATGGGAGCCATCTATCAGGGTGGGAGGACCTTCATTCTCACTTTCTGTCGGGGAGGAGAGCCCACAACAGGTGGAGGCTCAGTTTTGGGGCGATATGATTGCCCCAGTCTGACTTCAACCTCCATCGCCTCTGAAGAGGAGTTGAGAGAGATGTCAGAGAGAATGACATCAACATCAGCAGACTGTATAACTTCAGTCTCCTTCAGTGGGCGAGTCTTTACCTTTGGCTTTGGTTTATATTTTCTGGCCTGAGGTGGCATTGGAGCCAAAACCTCAGAAGCAGTAGTGGATGTAGCAGCGCTGGGCAGTGCACAAGACTGAACCCGGGAAGGGGCAGGAAGTTCCACGATATCAGCTACCACGGCCTGGTCAGAAGGCCGGTGGGGGGAGCAGCAGGCTTCACAGGAACGGCAGCAGCACACGTAAATTGACAAACGCAGGTGCTAGTGCTGACAGTAGCAACCTCCGTTTGTGTAGCGGCATTGGTTTTCAAAACTGGCTGTTTCAGAACGGAAGAAAAGGAGGCAGCGAGCGTGGGCGGCTGCATGGACTTGTAGATTCTCTTTGCCTCACCATACGGGATGCGTTTGGTGGTTTTAAGTTCCTGGATCTTCCGTTCCTCAAGGAAAACTCTGCATTCCCTACTCCACACAGGGTGATCCCCAGAGCGGTTGACACACTTGGGAGGAGAGGAGCAACCAACTCCCTCATGGGCGGCTTTACCACATTTCCCGCAAGTGGCTTCCCCTTTACAGCCGAGAGTAGTGTGTCCAAAGTGTTGGCATTTAAAACACTGCATGGGGTTAGGGTAATAAGGCCGTACACTGAGATGTAGGAAACCTGCCTTCACATGCTCTGGCAATTTGGTGCTGTTAAACGTAAGGATAAATGAGTCAGATTTCATGAGAGCACCATTCACCCGTTTCATAACGTGTTGCACGTCGACAATTCCTTCCCGGGACCATTCGGACTTCAGTTCGTCTTGGGGAATGTCAACGAGATCTCTGCAAGTCACAACACCCTTGCTGTAGTTCAAGGTGTTGTGAAATTCAGTCTCTATCGCAAACTCCCCAAGAAATTGTGCCTTCTGAATGTTCTGGACTTGCTGGAAGCTAGATGTTTCAACCAGCAAGGTGCCATTTCGCAAGCGCTTTACAGACTTTAATGTGCCAGCAATACCTTCTAAGCCCATCTGTATATAAAATGGTGAAACTTTTTCGAAACTCCCATCTTTTCTTTTAATTATTAGAAACACATTCTGCGAAGCAGCATGCATTCTGTTACTACTAACTGTATCAGGAGGACTGGCTACATGAGCCTTCTTGTTATATTGGGTGTTAGAACCTAGCAGCGGCCCACCATTTCCGCTGGGAGGAGGAGAAGAAAAGTTCGAGGGTTCCACCTCGGTCCCACAAGCAGCTAGGGAACTAGAAGTCCACCTAGACAGAGCCCCGCGTGCCTAGGTAAGCCTTATACGACTGAGGTGGGGCAGGTTCCCCAGAGGTTGCCCGCTAACGACTGTTCCACCTCAACAGCCATGCATCTCATCAGCACGCAGCACACCTTGAGATTGAGGGGTTGTTTATAGAGGTTCATTCCATCCTCGCGATCCGGGCGGTCAAGCCAAGATCCCCATTCCCTGAGACACACAAAGTTCCACCGCCGCGCCGCACGGTGGTCGCTGAAGTATGCCCAGAGCTTACGGTGACAGGGGACTGGTGGCGCTTACCAGTCCCCAGCTCAGGAACCCCGGAGTCGCCAAGCCCGTACCCAGCAAATGAATGCTGAGCCCGTGGGGGCGACTGACCGACTGCGGAGCTCAAAGCGCCCCTTGAATGCACGTGAAGAGGTAACTTTTCCCCTTTCGCACCAGAGGGAGACACCAAAGATGCGATTGCCACAGCGGCGGCACGGTCAGTAACGGAAAGCGACTGCTTTACACTACGCGCTGCGGCGCGCTCTTCAAAACAGCAATTTTTACCACGGCTCAGGACGCATTCGTGATTCCTACAGTCAACTGAGGGAGACTGAAATGGATCAGTTTGTGGCCTAGTGGTGGGATAGTCCTTTCGGAGAACTGCCACACAAGTAGTACGTGCTGCGGTAGTTACTCAACAATGCTATTATCAGTGGTTACGTGAACATTCCTCACATCTGCAGACGAGGATCTGCACGTCCACGCAGCGCTGACTCCAACCAGGATCGTCGTATTGTGAGGACAGCAGTGGCAGATCCTGCAGCAACCAAGGCACAGAGAAGAAGTCTTGTGAGCCCAGAAGTGTCAACACGAACTGTAGCGAAACAGTTATTAGCTGTGGGACTACAAGCAGGCACACCTCTAACACGTCTTCCACCGCCGGCCGCGGTGGCCGAGCGGTTCTAGGCGCTCAGTATGGAGCCGCGCGACTGCTACGGTCGCAGGTTCGAATCCTGCCTCGGGCATGGATGTGTGTGATGTCCTTAGGTTAGTTAGGTTTAAGTAGTTCTAAGTTCTAGGGGACTGATGACCACAGATGTTAAGTCCCATAGTGCTCAGAGCCATTTGAACCATTTGAACTGTCTTCCAATCACGCCACTGCATCGATGCGCACGACTCGATTGCTGCCGTCAGATGATCATTTGGAGGCTACCTCCGTCGCGAGTGGACTATACTGCCTGAACATTCTCTACTGAATCTGTGTGGCATTTACCTTTTCCACGCTATTAGTTTCGTAGGCTCCTTCCACTTTCAGTCGATCTTTACGGATGCTCCCAGATGTGTAGTATACGTGACTGTTCTAGTGATTGCTCAGCTATCGTGTTATGAAACAGTTACAGATATTTCCGCTTATTTATGCACAATATATTGAATTCGCTTACTGTTGAGATTCATGTGCCAGTTCCTGCACCAAACGTCAACCCTCTGCCGGTATTCTTGTTTCTCTCTACAATATTCTTGCGTTCCGACATCTCTATACACAACAGTATCATCTGCGAAGACCATGATAGAGCATTAGAAGTTATTTATTGGATCACAAACATACATTATGCCACAGATCTGTATGTTTCATCTCAATAGGTGTAGGGGTAACGTCTTTAATTAGTAATCAAAACGTCCTCCTTCCTAGGCTCGAAATACGTCATGACTTAGCGTATGAGTAATAATCAACAATAGTGGCCGACCACTTTCGGCATAAGAAGTCACCCTCATTCTGCCAACGACCTTCTCAAAGAAGCGGAAGAGCCGACAGAGGTTCAGAGCTCTCTCTTGTCCTTGTGGTGGGAAACTGCCCCTAAAGGCGGAAGAATCAGCAATGATCACAGGAATGAGGATGCAGAAGGCAACGGAAACTGCCACACTAAAGACACATAACGTGTATCCACAGGGCTTGTGGTCTGTAATTGAAAGAGAGTCATGATGATCTCTCCTAGGGCAAAAGATTCCGGAATAGTCCACCATACGGATCTTCGGGAGGGGACTGCCAAGGGGGAGACGACCATGAGAAAAAGAATGAATAACCAATGAAAGGATAACGTTCTACGCGTCGGGGTGTTGAATGTTAGAGGCTTGAACGTGGTAGAAAAACTAGAAAACCTGAAAACGGAAATGTAAGGGCTCAATTGTAGGGGCTATTGAAGCGAAATGAACAGAAGAGAAGGATTTGTGGTCAGAGGACTTAGGGTAATGTCATCAGCAGCAGAAAATTGTGTGATCAGAGTATCATTCGGTATGAACAGGAAGGCAGGGAAAAGAGAGTGTTACTGTGAACAGTTCAGTGATAGGGCCGATCAGAGTCGACAGCAAGCCTGCACCGCAATGATGGTTCGGATATACGTGCTGACGTCGCAAGCTGAAGATGAAGAGATAAAGTGTATGAGGCTATTGAAAGGATAACAGAGTCCATAAAGGAAAATGAAAATTGAGGAGTCATTGGGTATTGAAATGCAGTTGTAGGGGAAGAAGCAGAACGAGAATATGGGCTTGGGACCAGGAAAGAGATGAATGAGAGAGACTAATTGAGTTCTGTAATACATTTTAGCTAGTAATAGCGAATACTCTGTTCAAGAATCACAAGAGGAATATCCATACTTGGAAAACGCCGGGAATTATGGTAAGATTTCACTTACATTACATCATGGTCAGACAGAGATTCCGAAATCAGATACTGGACTGTAAGGCGTACAAAGCAGCAGACATAGACTCGGATCACAATATAGTAGTAACGAAGAGTAGCCTGAATTTCAAGTTAGAGCTTCAGGTAGAATCAATAGGAAGTGAAGTGTCATACGGAAGTACTAAGCAATGACGAGATATGCTTCAATTTTCTAACGATATAGATACAGCAATAAGGAATAGCTCAGTAGGTAGTGAAGTTGAAGAGGAATGGAAATCTCTAAAAAGGGGCAATCCCAGAGGTAGGAAAGAAAAACATGCATACAAAGAAGGTAAATGCCAAGAAGCCATGGGTAACAGATCAAATGGCTCTGAGCATGGGTAACAGCAGAAATACTTCAGTTGATAGATATAATAAGGAAGTACAAAAATATTCAGGGAAATTAAGGATACAAGTCGCTCAGGATTGAAATCAATAGCAAGTGAAGGGAAGCTAAGACGAAATGGCTGCATGAAAAAAATGTGAAGAAATGGAAAAAAGGAAAGATTGTCAGAAGAAATTAATCAGGATGTAGGAGATTAAAACCAACCTTCGGTGAACTTAAAAGCAAGCTTGGAACGTAAAGAGTGCAACGGAAATTTCACTGCAAAATCCAGATGAGAGTGCAGATAGGTGGAATGAGTACATTGAAAGCCTCTGTAAGACGGGAATATTTGTCTGATGTGATAGAAGAAGAAACAGAAGTCGATTTAGAAGAGATAGGAAAATGCAATATTAGAATCAGAATTTAAGAGAGCTTTCCAGGACCTAAGACCAAATACAGCTAAATGGGTTGATAACATGCCATCAGAATTTCTAAAATCATTGGAGGAAGTGGCTTCAGATCGACTATTCACGTTTATATGTAGAATGTATGACTCTGGCGACGCACTATCTGACTTTCGGAAAAGTTTCATCCACAGAATTCCGAAGACTGCAAGAGGTGACTGAACCATGAATTTACTTTCAAAACCTTTTCTTAAGAATTTAATTTATTTACCAGCGATTCATCAAGAACATTAACACATTTAATCACACTATGTGAGCATGGAAGTAGTTGCCAGTGGGTAACTGATGAAAACAGATTTAAAATTATAATCAGAAAGCACCCTTTAAATATCAAGTTACAATTTATTCAGAGGAAGAAAGAACTAATTTTGACAGTATGAGCTTTCGGGCTGAGAACCTTGCCGCTCCGTTTTGACACGGCCGTAGTCACGACCGCTTACAAGTACCTCTGAAAGACTACACTGGTGCAAATCTGCAACACACCAGATTACTTTAAACTAAAAATTTTTAACAACTCACACAAGCACATAATGTATGCACCCCGTACGAGGGATGGAAATGGTACAAAACACTAATATTAGAAACATTAACCTGCCACCAAAGGTGCAACTTGATTTAAAAAAAAAAACTCTTATGGTGTAAGGGTGGCAACTTCATATACTAAAATGACCACTTAAATAAAAAACCATGAAATGCAGTCTTAGATAAAATATACAAACGTGCTCTACATTACACATATACCGCTTTTCAAGATGATAGGCAAGATAAAAACAAATTTCAGGAATTAGGCCGTTACACTTCAAGCAATAAATTCGTTAACACCGAATCCGACAAACATGACAGCGGCAGCTATTAACGTATGGCAGATTGACAGGGAGATTGCTGAACAACCGGAACCGCAGGTTGCTCTAACCAGTCCCTACTCCACAAGGGAAAAACGGACGACCCAATTCATAAATAACTACCTTCCCACGGGTGGGCAAACGAAGAATGGTGGGACGACCCCAAAGCAAAACGGCTGGTGACCTCACCAAGGAAACAAGTAGAATTTAACAAGTAAATGAAACAACATATCTCCAGTCACTTAATTTATAATAAACTGCGATTTCTGGCGAAGACCTAGCGCAGCACCCCCAAAACGCTCTCCCTAACGGTCCGCTTCCAGCGGCTTCAACGGACGTAGGAAGGCGCGCCGATTTCCCGTCTCACGGCGTCGCAGCTCGCACGGGCCAGACCGGTGTCGTACGTTCGCTCCTGTTGCTCTCGTGTCGGCCGCGAAGCCACTACCTCTCGCTATACGGCGCGGCCCACTGGATTGACGTGGCGACCTCACATGCGCCGACGCTCAAGACGGACAAGTCATCTTGTGTCCCAGTGCGCGACCGACCAACCGATCATTCCAACCGCCAATGACCATCGCCTGAACAAATTGAGCAGACTGGCGGCCTAAAACATACTAGCACTCCGGGCGACAGACAGACACTGACTGCCCAACATTGACCCGGGTGACCAACCGACTGGCGAGCCCATAGCGCCCCTTAAATGCACGTGAACAGGCAACCTTTCCCCTTTCCCACCAGAGGGAGACAACACAGCTGCGATCGCCACAGCGGCGCCACCGCCAGAAACGGAGGGCAACTGCTTCACACTACGCGCTGCGGAGCGCTATTCAAATCAGCAATTTTTACAACGGCTCAGTGACAAGTGTGACAATTATCGCACAGTCATCATAGCAGCTCACGCATCCAATTTCTGACGAAAATAATATGCA
Source organism: Schistocerca piceifrons (assembly GCF_021461385.2). Lineage (NCBI taxonomy): Eukaryota > Metazoa > Arthropoda > Insecta > Orthoptera > Acrididae > Schistocerca > Schistocerca piceifrons. The sequence goes on along the minus strand of NC_060138.1, from coordinate 488,061,195 downwards.
GAAGAATGAAGAAGAAAGTTGAGGATATGTTAGATGACAGTCGGTTTGGCTTTAGGATAGTAAAGACTCCAGAGAGCCAGTTCTGACATTGCGGTTGATGATAGAAGTAAGACTAAAGAAAACTCCAGAACTTCATCGGATTTGTCCGCCCGTAAACAGCGTTCGACGATGTAAAACGGTGCTAGATGTTCGAAACTCTGAGAAAAATAGGGGTAAGCTGTACAGAGAGACGGGTTCCTTGGCCAAAGAGGTTCTGCCATGAAATGAAACGGCACCCCAGACCATCACTCTCGTTGTCGGGCCGTATGGCGGGCGACAGTTAGGATGGTGTCACACCGCTGTCCGGTGGTGGGGAGCGGGGAGGAGGTCTCCACACACGTCTTTGCTGCTCACCGGGGCTCAGTTGGAACTGTTCACTGAAGACAATTCTACTCCAGTCAGTGAAATTCCAGGCCAGGTATAGCGCACTATGAATTTAAAACTGGGGGTTTAAATTCATAAACCGGTCATTGTAATTCTGTCAGAAATAACAAAGGACTTTGAAGAGCAGTTGAATGGAATGGACAGTGGCTTGAAGGGAGGATATAAGATGAACATCAACAAAAGAAACACGAGGATAATGGAATGTAGTCGAATTAAAACGGGTGATGCTGCGGGAATTAGATTAGGAAATGAGTAGTAAAGGAGTTTAGCTATTTGGGGAGCAAAATAACTGATGATGGTCGAGGTAGAGAGGATATAAAATGTAGACTGGCAATGGCAAGGAAAGCGTTTCTGAAGAAGAGAAATTTGTTAACATCGAGTATAGATTTATGTTTCAGGAAGTCATTTCTGAAAGTATTTTTATGGAGTGTAGCCATGTATGGAAGCGAAACATGGACAATAAATAGTTTGGACAAAAAGAGAATAGAAGCTTTCGAAATGTGGGGCTACAGATGAATGCTGAAGATTGGATGGGTAGATCACATAACTAATGAGGAGGTATTGAATAGAATTGGGGAGAAGAGGAGTTTGTGGCACAACTTGACAAAAAGAAGGGACCTGTTGGCAGGACATCTTCTGAGGCATCAAGGGATCACAAATTTAGCATTGGAGGGCAGCGTGGAGGGTAAAAATCGTAGAGGGAGACCAAGAGATGAATACACCAAACAGATTCAGAAGGATGTAGGTTGCAGTAGGTACTGGGAGATGAAAAAGCTTCCACAGGATAGGGTAGCATGGAGAGCTGCATCAAACCAGTCTTAGGAGTGATGACCGCAACAACAACAACAACAAAATCCGGTCATGTGAAATGAAATATCGTAGACACGAATTGCTGAATTCTGTGTGTGTTTCGTTCAACTTGTAAACCGTGTATTGATATTGTTCTTTTATTCAAACGTTTTGGAGGCAAATGAAATTATTGAAGCTGACGGTGGTTTACAAGGAAACCGCTTCGTCATATTCAACAGTTGAATGGGCGGCCGAATTCAGGCGTGAAACATTTTTTATGAAGGTGAAGAATATGTTGCCCTAATCTAATTCACTCTGTATCGTCTAATTTTATTCCACTGAATCCATTACACATGTTTTTCTTTCGTTGATGTTCAGCTTGTATCCTTTGAAGACACTGTCCAATCTTTCCAACTGTTTTTTTTTCTAGCCCTTCGCTGTCTCTGACTGAATTACAATGACTTCGGTAAAGTTCAAAATTATTATTTCTTCTCATTGAACATCGGTTCTTCCTCCAAATTTTTCTTTGGTTTCCTGTTCTTGTTACTCAACGTATAGTTTGAGTAACATCGGTGATAGCCTACAACTCTGTCTCGTTCTACTACTTCCCCTTCACGCCTTTCGACTTTTATAACTGACGCCTTGTTAGTGTTGAAGTTGGAAGTAGCCTTTCGCTCCTTGTATTGCATCCCTTTTACGCACTCCCGCATAATCGTGCTTGTTAAAGCGCCGCTTCCTTGACGGGGAGCTACGCCAGCCTCGGTTCAAGTAAGCACGGTGGATTAACGAGGGTCGGTGTTCAAGCAGCTTCTATGTGGTTTTGTGGCCCTTTCCAATATCTCACTCTGTGAATACAGGGCTCGTCCCAAAGTCCGCATTTAGAGACCATGACTTATTAAACCGATAATTCGGTAATATTCACAACCGATGATTCAGTAATATTCACGCCCGCCAGCCCCTGCTTTCTATGGAATTGAAGTTATGATGGTATTTCACTTGTCATATACAGTTCACACACCAGATATAATAGTTTTGTCCTGCCTGGCTCTCCGAGAATGTCTCCTACTCCAAGCGCTTTGGTTTGACTTATTCTTCTCGCAGTATCATATCCTCGATCTCAGCTACATCTACTTCTTCTTCCTTTTCTATAATTTTGTCTTCAACTTCATTTCCTTTTTGAAGTCCCTTTATACATATCTCCAATTTTTGTTTTCTAATTTATGCTTAGTACTGGATTTCAGTCTGAGCTCTTGATATTCATATATTTGCTCCTCTTTTCTACAGAGGTTTCTCTGATTTTTCTATAAGCAGTAACTATCTTTTCCTAGTTGCACATGCTTCTATAGCTTTGTCATTCCCGCTTAGTCATTCTGCACTTCCTCTTAGTATAATATAAATATACCTCCATGTCTATATTCACTTTCACCTGCTTCAAATTCTGCATGTTTATGTTTTCTCCTTTCATAAATTAAATTGAATGTGTAACGCGATATCCAAGGATTTTATAGGTCTTCTCTTATGTCTGTTTCATTCTCCGCTGCCTTTACTATATCTCTCAAACCTAACTATTCGTCTTCCATCTTCTACTGCATTCCTTCCACTGTCGCAGCCAATCGTTGAGAAACGTTCCCTTTGAACCTCTAAACAACTTCTGGTTCTTTCAAATTATTCAGGCCACATTTTTTTTTAATTTCTTAACATTTTGCTACTTTTTCAGTTTTAATCTACGGTTCAGAACTAATAAATTATTTGCAGGATCTACATCTGCGCTTGGAAATGTCTAGCCTGCGAACCTTTGCTTCACATACAACTTGAAACGCCATATCTACGTTCTGTAAGCACTCCTGCATATCGAAGGACGGATATAGTCCAAGACGTATCATACGAGCTATAAAGTCATTCCTTGCCTGATGTTTGACTTTTCCTATTGCGAAAAGTCTGCTTCAATGCAGAACTAATTAATTTCATGTTTGGCGTCGGATAACAAATGACCAAAGATATATTATATTCGTCTGATACAATTACAAATTTACAGTTCTCGGAGTTTTTCTTTGTTTGTATTGGGAAACCGCATGGTTTACCAAATTTCAAGTTACCAAATTTCAAGATTCTAGTCCAACGGGAAGTACCCAACATGTTCTGAGGAGTGAGTTTACGTGTATCAAAATATATGACATAAAAGACCGTATTCTTTGATTGCATTGACACAAAAGCTTCAATATCTTACACCGCCCTGGCAATATAGACTACAGTATGTGACATCAATTTCCACATTATACGTCTACGCGTTGATGAGGAAAATGACTTTTAACAGATAGACAGACAGATAACGAAGTCATGCTACAAGGGTTCCACTTTTACCGATTGAGGTAGGGAACCCTACAACCATAGAATTTAGCACACAGTCCTATTTCTTCCACATATCAACGTGTGTGAGACCTGCTCGACCTGCTTGTGTTCTCTCCCTCAACTGAACAGAATCAATTCAGAACATGTCAGTAGGAATGCTCCTGTTGGTTGGAGTAAAGGCTTCTTTGTGGTAGAGCTGTTAACAACCTTCAGTTTGTTGATGAAAATGTGCTTTTAGCCAACAGCAAAGATGAAATTGTTAAGTTGCCAACAAAAGTAAAGGACAATACGGGCGGACCTCAGTCCCAGCACGTCAAAATTCATGATAACAGATTGAAGTGCACAGTTTCAATCACAGGTCGATTAAAGGAAATAGTAGATCTTCATCTGTCTTGGGTCAACCATCTGCAATGCGGGAAGCTGTGAATATGAGATAAGAAGATGGATCACGCTAGTGCGAGTGGCTATGAGGAAGTTAACCGAGATCTGGCGGAATAGTGCAATGACGAACATCAGAAAGACTCGACTTATTTATAGTTGCGAAACATCAAGCCTTAAGGCCAGAGACAGCGTATTGATAACTTGAACTTTGACGCTGACGCAGAATACTGCGCATGAAATACGAGTAAAGGAGAACAAATGTGTCTATTATTGAACATCTCAGTGTCTCCAGGCATATCTCAGGCAACAACTTCTCTATTTTCTTGGACTTATTGTAAGAAAAACGGAGAAAACTTAGAGAAAGTAACGATGAAAGGGAAGATCGAGGCAAGAGACCGAAGTGAAAAGCAGCGAGCAGGTGGATGGATCAAATCAAGATTATCCCCAGCTGATTCAAGGGGTCACAAGGTTCAGAAATGAACACAACGACTAGTGATGATGATGATGATGATGATGATGCACGGTTATAGAAGTAAAAGAACGAAAATGAGTAACAGACTGTGGTCTCACGAATATCCCGATTGGGGCATCCATGTTTAGAGCCCCATCCAGCGTATGGATCACCGTCTAAGTGTCTCTTTCCTGGTCATGTAACTTCGTGGTCCTTACGCTACATTTACTAATTGCAAGCCAGTACGTTACTGAGTGGTATGTTTTATTGTGATGCATTGTTGATATTTCTGCTCATATAATTTCATTTAAAAAATGACGAAACTCTGCATGTTTTTTCTAACAGTAATAACACCACTATCAAATTTACGAGATCAGGTATTCTCTCAAATGGAGAGGATAGCGGTGTAGCGTGGAGGAAAGTCATACGTAATTTTATACAGAAAGAAATGTCCATACAGCGTGAAGCAAAGATGCCTGATTAACTTTATGGCTGAGCTGAAGTGCGTTGAGCCACTATAGAGTCAGGAAACGGAAGCAGGTCGTTTACGTCGATTTGCAGCTGCCGAGCTTTTAGCCTCGTGCTCAGCGCGACGCCCACGTAGCTCTCCGTCACCACACTATTACAGGGATTGTGAGGGAATAATGTACTCCAACCACAGATGGCAGGTGGTGTGGGCTGGCATGGAGGGCGCTGGCTAGTGCGGCGTTTTTAATAAGCACGTGGAGCGGCAGGCAGCACCGCTCGCAGCGGCCAACTTCCTAAATTAAAAATTCTCCTCGAGGCGGGCCGAACAGAGGCGGCGCGCGTGTCTTGTGAGTGAAGTGAGAGAGCATTAGAAACGAAACGTCCACGCCTGTGGACTATGCCCAGACTGTGCGATCGGAACGCGATTCCCGTTAGTGTTCTATTCTCATTCCGTTTTGTAAGCACAATGTTTTTTGTACGCCATTTTTCATGCATCTTCTTCTTCAAAGTAGAACACTGCTATGTCTTCATAAGTATTCCGATTAGTGTTATAGATATCCTTCTAGGTCAATGAAAATAGAAACTTGTCATTAAGCCGAACATTGTAACACTATGATTTTGTGATTTGTGACATAAAGAAGAACCACTCAGAATACATGGTTAGATCCCAACATAACACAGAATGCATACACACCATCTGTGGGTTGCAACATTCTGTGAGAGGCAGAATTGTGAACAGAGTGTATGGTGTTTGTTCGTGTTCAGTGTTGTTGCCGGGACTGGCAGGGTATATAATGGAGATGGACAGCGTCATATGTTGAGTGATCCATGCGAAGAACATGGAGATTCTAAACATTCTGCGTGGTGTCTGTTTGTTCTACATCGTCTCCCTACCACTTTCGCGCAACAACGCTCTGAGCGTGTTTTTTAGGGAATTGACTAGTTTGAACCTGGGACCTGTTGCTGGTAAGGAGACAGCCGACCACACATGACATGTAGAATTCAGAAGAGTTCAGTGAGACTAGCGATGATATAACCAAATACTTAATGATTTCAGCGTCAGCTCCACTGCACTCCCTGTAAAAGAATCTTAATACTAACTAAATTTAGTGGAAGGGGTTCAAGGCTTTCCTATTTTTAGTTATCTGGTAAAATAACGTCGAAAAAGCAGTTAAGTTACCATTGGAAATTTGGTTCTACTCACAAAACATCGTTTATAAATTGCACTATTGATAAAAGGAAATGTTTTAATACAGGATGGTAAAAACCAACTGCGTTCAACAAAAATGTGAACGAATATTGCCTGAATGGGTTTCCAAGTTCTACAATGGATCGAAGGATGACCTATGCCATATCACACCTATAATCTAGGTTTAAATTAAGTTTCACAAGAGAGGAAACTATCAAAATGGTCTACAGTGACCCTCAATTATCTTTAATTACTTATCTAACTTGTCGTAAATTACAGTGGCTGTTGTGGCTTCTCTATAACTATATAACAGAAAAATCATCGAGTTTCAGATTTTTACTTCAAGTGGCAAATGTGAACACCATGAGCTTTAATTGACGATCGACACTAGTATTACGTAAAGGGGATGTAACAGATGAGACTTCTGCAATTCTGAGTGAAGCCTTATGCACTCAAAAATGCAGCATCGCATGCATTGATTACCTTGTCGGTGTTCGTCAGGGGGCGGCGGCCGGCGCAGCTCCGTCCAGCTCGCCCTCTCGGAAGCAACTCCGAAGCAACTCTCTTCTAACTTCTCCTTACTACAATTTGCCGAAGTTGGTTTAAAAAAAACTATGTGGCTGTGTTTTCATCTGACCAATCAGGGTCTCAATGTTAACCTTAAGCTCCACCTACAAAAATTCTGTCTATCCAATGAGAAACGTTATACTTTTCGTGGTGGGGCAATGTTTTTAAAGTTTGCAACGTAACAGAGACGCGAAAAAGTCTCACCCTAAAACTTGCAGCTGTGTGGTCCTTTTAGCATTATCGTAAGATCTATACTGTTCTTCTGGAGGGCTCTGTCTTTTAACATGGGCTGGGGGGTGGTCCTAACATAACAGAGATGCGAAAAAGTCTCACACTAAAACTTGCGGGTGGTGTAGCCCTTTTTGTGTTATTGTAAGATCTATACTGTTCTTCTGGAGGGCTCTAGCTTTTAATATTGGCTGGGTTCGGCGTTCGGCGTCCCATCGCGTCACTGCAGGGTTCTGCTACTGTGCGGGTCCATGTTCGTCCCAGCAGGGTTCCCCCTAGTGGTCAAATTTATTGCCCACTTCAGTTACAAGGGCCTTCTGTTGGTCTCGCTGTCCTTTCCCTTCTTTTGACACTTCTGCCTTGTAGGAATCGTGTCTTGTTAATTACGTCCTTTTCTTTCTTGATACTTCTCGCGTTGCAACTTGTGGGTTGTTGCATCTGGTCTTTGCACGAGTTTTTACAATGGTTCTTACAAAATGTTTTACTTATATTCATCCAACATATGTCTAGTACCTACATTGTTTTACACCTTCTTAAAAAGCTTTACAAATTTCGGTGCCCTTTCCATGTTACAATTCTAAGATATTTTGAATCTTAACTTCTACAAAAATCCTGAAATTTGTTTTATTTTTGTGTAGTGTCGTGGTGTATAGCATTTTAGTATTTCATGCTGTTAGACTATCTATGCTGTATCCCTTCACCTTAATCTATGGTATTATTGGTGTTATTTTTGTTTTTGTTTTTATTGAAACTACTTTCTTTTTCCCACCTTCCTCTCTCTTGATTCTTCGTTCTCCTGACGATCTTATCTGCAACACAATCTTGAAATATTATGCTGATTATTTACCAGTAATAAAATTAATCTACAAACTTGTACTGAAAGTGTTTAATACTACCAGTCTTAGGTAAAAATACCTCTGCTTTATCTCGTAAAATACCCTCTAATTCTCTTTTAATGTGTTCCGAAATACCTTGAACTTCTTGCAATTTTTCGTCGATTTCTTTATGGACTTCTAACATGAGTTGAGGCGATTCCCCCTTTTGTGCATACCATTCTAATTCTTCAACGTCTTTATCTCGTGTCATTCTTAATTGTTTGTTTAGAACTGGTATTTCTTCTAATTTTAGCTTTTGCTCAAAGAGATGTGTGACATTCCCGAATGTTACGCTACCTTTCCCCATATCTATTATCGCTCGTCTCTCATCTAAAAAATCTGCACCTGTAATCAAATCTACAGTTAGTTTAGGTATAATCACGAAGTTGGCTTCGATCTTTTGACCTTGGCACGAAAGAGTTAACCTTGTTTGTCTCGTAACTTCCGCAGCATTGTTTCTAATAGGACCTCTTACTTTAATCTTACGTGTTTTCAGAATTGCCTCATTGGCATTAGACTGCATGAATACATTTTCTGAGATCGCAGTCAGTTCACTTCCGCTATCAATTACAATATTGACTGGGATATGCTTTACCATGACCTCCACAATTGGTTGAATTTGAAAGGATTAGTTCTGTTCTTCTTCTTCTTGCATCAACGAATCCACCAATGAATCATACATTAGTCTTTTTAGGAATTTCCCTTGTGAATTCGAACTTTCTGTAGGACAAGCTTCGACCACTACTTCTCTCTCTTTTATTTCCTCTTCTCTATTTCTTCCTTCGTTTACGCTTTCTTCAACATCCTCTACTTTTTCCTCACCCTCGTCTATCTTCTCCTTCTTCGTCGCTACTTCCACATAATCGGATCTAAATGCTCTAATTATCGCTTCATAACTTCCTTCATTATATACGTTGGGTTGTGTGCCCACTCGTAACTTATTTTCAACTTCTGTCGACTGCGCATTATCCCCATTGAATTCGCTTTCCCTGGTTTTCATCTCAAATAGCTCTGCACTACTCATTACTTCGTCCTTTCCTCCTACATTCGTTGTGCATGCCTCTGGTAATTCATCTTCCTCGTCAGTTTTCTCCCAATTAATTTCGTCCCAACACGATATTCTTATTTTCTTGTCTTCATTTTCAACTCGTCCCTGCGGATTTGTTTCTTCCTTCTTCTCTTCTCGTGATAAGATTTTTACTTCTCTGTTCAAGGTGCTGCAATTGTCCTGGGTCGGTGCGTCACTCTCTTTGGCATGGGTGCTTAGGTGTCAATTCGAACGTTTATCGGGGTTTGGTGGTCTTACCTCCACCTCTTCTATCTGTATTCTCTTTTCTTGTTCAGCTTGTTGATAGTGGTTTGTTTGTTGATAATTTGTCGGTCTATTGGTTCTCCAGTACCCGTTCCGGTTGTCGTTATTCCCTCTGTAATAGTTTTGCCGTTCCTGGGTGAATTATAGTTATTGCCATATTCTCTTCTAAATCCATAACCGGTTCTTTGTTGAAATGTATTGTTGTTTCTTGGTGCGAAGTTATCACATGGTTCGTAATTATAGTTTCTTCGTACTGTGTCTTGTGGATTCCGCTGCTGTTTGCTTTCGTTTGCACGTGCGCTTCGTCTTTTTCTTGCGTCATCTTCCGAAAATATGAACTCTAGTTCCCTTAGAATACCTTTAAATGCTTCGATGTCATTGCCTCCGCGACCTACTAATGATTGCTGGTATTTCAATGGTAGCTTCATCGCGCATAATTTAATCAAATCTCCGTCACTGTATGGTACATCTAAGCATTTATTTTTCTTTTCCATTAATTAGAAAAATTTCACGCGACTCTTTTCTCCTGAATTTTCAAAATATGGGTTCTGTAATAATTCGTACTTCACTCTGTTCTGTGCTTCGCTGGACCAATATCGTGAGAGAAACTTTTCTCTGAAATCTTCGTACGATCGGCATGTCGCTGCAACATTCTGCATGGTTTCTGCGACTGTTCCTGACATGTGGGCACATATAAAGTCTAATTTGTGTGCTAGCGTCCAGTGTTCTGGTAATCCTACTCGGAATTGATCAGTAAAAGTTCGTGGATGTAATGAGTTTCCTTCTCGAAAGTGTTGAAATTTTCTGACTGTGAGGAAATGATCGTTGTCGTACTTCGTCATAGTTCCATATGAAATTCGCGATTCTTCGCCACTTTTGTTTCTGATAATTTCTCTCGTCGTTCTTTCCGGTTGTGGTAGATCCATTGGATATTGTCCACTGTAACTTTCGCGTACCCGCGGTGCAGGCTGTCTGATTTGACGTATGTTACTTTCCGCCTGTGATTGGAATCGCAAATGCATGACATCTCCGTTAGTTGCTTGTTTTTGAATGTGACATCTGTGTCAAAAACCACAAAGAATGAACATTTCTCTTGTTACGGCTGAAGGGTTAACGGAGTACCCGCCAATCATGCAATACTCTTTACTTCCAAAACGAAAAAAGGCTATGTCACAAATACATTAATTTCTTTTATTACCATAATTATGAAACCTAAAAATCCGGGATACATTTTCATTCTGTGTCCTGTTGTTACAGAATGAGAAAACATTACCGAGTTTCTTGCAAAGAGAGCGGAGGAGCGAACAGAGGTTCAGGACACTCTCTTGTCCTTTGGGTGAGATACTGACCTTAACGGTGGAAGAATCAGAGATCATCAACGGACGAGGATTCAGAAGACAATGGAAACTACTGAATGAAAGACAGATAACGCGTATCCACAGGACATGTGGCTTGTCATGATGATCTCTCCGTTGACAAATGATTCCAGAATGGTTCCCCATTCGGACCTCCAGGAGGGGACCGCAAAAGGGGAGGTGACTATGAGGAAAAAAACTGAATAACCAACTAATGGATAACGTTCCTGCAGCGCGGGATTAGTCGAGCGGTCTGAGGCGCTGCAGTCATGGACTGTGCGGCTGGTCCCGGCGGAGGTGCGAATCCTCCCTCGGGCATGGGTGTGTGTGTTTGTCCTTAGGATAATTTACGTTAAGTAGTGTGTAACCTTAGGGACTGATGACCTTAGCAGTTAAGTCCCATAAGATTTCACACACTTTGTTTTTGATAATGTTCCACGAGTCGCGGCATGGAAGGTATACTTGGGAAAGGACGGGTGATACGGGAAGATTTCAGTTAGATTACTTCACGGTCAGACAGAGATTCCGAAATCGAATACTGGATTGTAAGACGTACCCAAAAGCAGATATAGACTCAGATCACAATTTAACAGTGATGAAGAGTAGACTGATGTGTAATAGATTAGTCAGGAAGAAGAAATACGCAAAGAAGTGGGATACAGAAGTATTAAGGTATGATGAGTTTCGCTTGAAGGTACGGCAATAAGGAATAGCTCAGTAGACAGTACAGTTGAAGAGGAACGGAGGTCTCAAAAAATGGTAATCAGAGAAGTTGGAAAGAGAAACATAGATACACGGAAGGTAACTACGAAAATATCGTGGGTTACAGAAGAAATACTTCAGTTGATCGGTAGAACAAGGGTGTACAAAAATGTTCAGGGATGTTCAGGAATAAAGAAATAAAAGTCGCCGAGGAACGAAATAAGCGGGAAGTGCAGGACAGCTAAGACGAAATGGCTGCATGAAAAATGTTAAGAAATCTAAAAAGAAATAATTGTGGGAAGGATTGATTCAGCGTGTAAAAACGTCACAACAACCTTCTATGAAGTGACTCTTCAAGCTTTCCCTGCGGATGTATTGTAAATCGTCTTCACGGGTTTGCCGCCGGATCATGTTGTGCAAATTCCACAATATTTCCACGGAGCAACTGTTCGACATCTTCAAATGGTTCAACCTTGCTGGTGGCTAGGTACGACTGACGGTATCAGCACTTCGACGCCCCGTTTATAGAACACGCGCGCGAAGAATGCGCAGCCGCGGAAATCGCGCATGCGCAGTGATTTGCCATATTCAAACTCCCTCTGCCGAAAATCGCAGAGGGGCTCTCCCGCGCGTGCGCTGTACGCCGCGTTTGTCAACAGCGCGGCCAGACGTTGCTCACCAATGATCGTACTAAGCCAATGATATGACGGGCCTGTTATCGAAGAGTACTGATCTTCGCGTCGTGATTTAATAGCAGCCAATGCAGGGTTCCAGGCTGCGCTCAGTTGAAATCCCTTATCCTTGTTGATGAGATTATCGGTTGTACGGACATGTATTGATTCCTTAATGACGCAATCCCAGAAAGATGACGCCGGGGATAAAACTTCCGTCTTTTCATAAATCATACGATGTCCTGTATTCAGGTAGTGTTCCGCAACTGCTGACTTTTCCGGCTGACAAAGGCGTGTATGACGATGATGTTCATCGCAGCGCCGGCCGGAGTGGCCGAGCGGTTAAAGGCGCTACAGTCTGGAACCGCACAACCTCTACGGTCGCAGGTTCGAATCCTGCCTCGGGCATGGATGTGAGTGATGTCCTTAGGTTAGTTAGGTTCAAGTAGTTCTAAGTTCTAGGGGACTTATGACCACAGCAGTTGAGTCCCATAGTGCTCAGGGCCATTTGAACCATTCATCGCAGCGTTCTTGTAATGTGCGGCATATCTGGCCTGCATACGCTCCCCCCCCACTGACAAAGAATCTTGTACACACCACATTTCTTCAGGCCAAGGTCATCCTTAACCGAACCCAACAGGTTTCTCAGTTTTGCAGACGGTTGAAAAACACACTTAATTCCATATCTTCCGTGGGCTCTTCCGACTCTTGACGACATGGTACCAAAATACGGCAAAAAGGCCAAAGTGGTGGGTGCTTCATTCTACTCCATAGACTGAACTCGCCTGGGCCTGAATGCATTACGTATCTGTCTCTCAGAATAACCGTTTTGTCGGAACACTGTCTTTAATTGTTGCATTTGACTCGACAGGCTCTCAGGATCAGATACCACATGAACTAACGTACGTAATGCACTACGGCATTGTGCAGGATGATGGCAGCTTGTGACCTGCAGATATAAATCTGAATGCATTGGCTTGTGATAGACGTTGTGTCCCAAGGTTCGATCCGCTTTCCTTCGTATCAAGACATCAAGAGAAGGTAAAGCACCATCTTTTTCCCCTTCCATTGTGAAGTTTCTATTCGGATGGAGCGAATTCAGATGCTGAAGAACGTAGGTAGAATATCAAGTCCATGTGGCCACACCACAAATGTATCATCCACATACGGCAGAAAACAAGAGGGTTTGAGAGTGGCTGACAGTGGTGCTTTTTCTTCAGTTTCCTCCATAAGATAATTGGCCACCACAGGAGACAGTGGACTTCCCATGGCACACCGTCCACTTGTTCAAAATACTGGCCATAAAATAAGAAGTATGTTGAAGGAAGCACGTGTTTAAATAATGCTACTATGTCCTCCTCAAACGTCTTGCTAATGAGCTCCAAAGAGTTCTGCAAGGGCACTTTTGTAAATAAAGACACACAAAGTTCGGTCGCAAGAGATGTAGATTGTTAAGCAGCCTTGCATTTTTACTGAGATGCCACGACAAGCAAACCATCCCTACGTTTGCTGAATTTAAACATTGTATAAATTCTGCGACTGCCATTAGAATTAAACGACGGGCGAGTGCGGCACTTGTGAGAGAAAGGGTGCGCAATACGCGTCAGGAAAGTGATAACGTTAGGAGTGCAACGAGAATTCCACTATTAAACGCAGAGAAGGAATCGGATAGGTGGAGATAACACATTGAAGGCCTCTGTGAGGGGAGAGACTTGTCTGATGACGTGTAGAAGAAGAAACAGGAATCGATACAGAAGAGCCAGGAGATTCAGTATTACAGTCAGAATTTAAAAGAGCTTTGGAGCACTTAAGGCCAAATAAGGCAGAAGGGATGGATGACATTCCTTCAGCATTTCTAAAATCATTCGGGGAAGTGGCAACAAATCGACTATGTAGCATGTACGAGTTTGGTGACATACCATATGACTATCAGAAAAATATCATCCATAAAATTCCGAAAACTGCAAGGGCTGACAAGTGCGAGAATTATCGGACAATGAGCTTAACAGCACACGAATCCGAGTTGCTGAGAAGAATTATATATGGAAGAATGGAAAATAAAATTGAGGGTGTGTTAGATGACGAATAGTTTGTCTTTTGGAAATGTAAACTCGTCAGGGAGGAAACTATGACATTGCGACTGATAACACAGGCCAACGATGGAAAAACGTTTTTGCTGAAAATACCTTATTCTATTGTTTTTTATGGTGGGAAATCGAAATATGATACTTAAAAAATTGTATCACCCACCAGTTCTTCACATTTTACAGTTAAATTTATTAAATTAAGCGATTTTATAAACAATTTAACAGCTTTTATATAGTTGAAATAATTTAAGAATGAGGTGTAATGAATACAGAAGACGTTGGTAGCACTGCTGAAAAGCATTTACTGGCAAAAAAGGTCGATTATATTTTTATGTTAACGGATTGTATTTTGTTTACTGTCAACATAACCTCACTTTCCTCTTTCCAGTACATTTGCTCAGTACAATATCTAACTGTGGTTGAAAAACTCTGCTGACAGTTTTTGCTATATTTGTGATGAATTCGTGGTTAAAAAACACCAAAGAAACACGACACATTTTGGGAAAAAGGTTAATCTATCATACTTTGGATCTAAACGTGGTTGTAAAGATGAACCTTGGGCGCTGTTTGTAGAAGATCTGAGAAAATGGTCCAAAAAGAAGGAAAAAGCCTTTAGAGTTGCTATGATATAGATGGAGCCAAAAAATCATTCCAATGATTTCTACTTTTTCAGTGTTGATATTACTGGCCATAATTCGAAAAACAAGAAGGCAATAAGCTACACTAACCTTCTGTCCAGCATCCAACTAGTAGGGTATGGTGTTGATTTGCCGGTTGCTGAACCACCAGATGATTTAAATTCTATTCCAACAGAAGTATTTTCTGAGGTACCATCTGATTTAGATGAACCAGATGATGATGAATTCCATTGTAATACAAAAAGTCTAGACCCAAATCGTTTACTCAGACCGAGTTTAACGACTTGTATAGGGATCTGGGCTTAACCAAAGTAAAAGCTGAACTGCTTGACTCTGGATTAAAAGAAAAGAACCTATTGGCATTTGGAACCAGCATATACACGTATAGAAAGAGAGAGCAGCAATTTTCGAAGTTTTTTCAACATGAGGGTGATTTAGTGTACTGCTCAGGCATTCCCGGTGTGATGAATGAGTTTGGTATTGTATACAAGAAGGAAGACTGGAGGCTGTTTATTGCTTCACCCAAAACTTGTGATGGAAAAACGCTACGAAGGTCACTGGAACACCAGCATCATGGGGCTGCTGTTGGTCACTTCACTGAGAAGTTCGGCAAGCGACTCATCGTAGAAAAAGCTACACATGAAGCTTCAAGGAAAAAAGAGAAAGAAAATACAAACCAATTCCAGTTGACAAGTGAAACCTCTATTAACTCACATAATTGTTTTAAGTAATTTACTGTAAATACAAACCATGTTTATGTTGTAACAAAGCATTTCTTTAATTTCACCATTTACCGTACAGCATAGGATTTTTATACTATTTAGTAAAAAGCATATTGTTCAAAAACTAAGGGCGATACAAAAAAGCTAAGGCTAGATTTGGATTTAGCTAATAAAAATCTATTAAAACCAGCTATCAAAGTAAAAAAATAAAAAAAAAAATTCTTTGGCCTGTGTAATTGAAGCAAAACTAAAGAAAAATCAAGACACATTAATAGGATTTGTCGACCTGCCAAAAGCGTTCAGTAATGTAAAATATTGCGAGATGCTCGAAACTCCGAGGAAAGAAGGAATAAGCCAGAGGGACAGACGGATAACATACAATATGTACAACAGCCAAAATGGAATAATAAGTGTAGACGACCAAGAACGAAGTGATAGTATTAAAAAGAATCTATGACAGGAATGTAATCTTTCTTCCCTACTGTTCAATCTGTACATCGAAAAAGCACTGATGAAAATGAAAGGAAGGCTCAAGAGATGAATTAAAATTCAGTGTCAAAGGATATCAGTGATACGAGTCGCTGACGACTTTGCTACCCTGAGTGAAAGTGAAGAAGAATTACATGATCTCTTGAATGTAACGAACAGTTCAATGAATACAGACCATGGACTGAGAATAAATCGAAGAAAGACGACAGTAATGATAAGTAGCAGAAATGAGAACAGTGAGAAAGTTAACATCAGGAAAAATGGTTACAAAGTAGATGAAGTTCAGCAGTTCTGCAACCATGACAGCAAAATAACCAAAGATGGACGGAGCAATGAGGACCTCAGAAACAGACTAGCACTGGCAAAAGAGCATTTCTGGGAAGAGAAGTCTGCTAGTATCAAACACAGGCCTTAATTCAAGGAAGAAATTTCTGAGCATGTACGTTTCGAGCACAGCATTCTACGGTAGTGAAACATAGACTGTCGGAAAACCGGAACAGAAGAGATTCGAAGCCTTTGAGATGTAGCGATACAAATGAAAGTTAAAAATTAGGTGTACCGATAAGGTAAGCAACCAGGAGGTTCTAGGTAGAACTGGAGAGGAAAGGAATATGTGGAAAAGACTGTCAAGGGCAAGGAACAGGATGCTATGACATCTCTTCAGTTACTAGGGTATGAGTTCCACAACGCTAGAGGGAGCTGTAGAGGGTAAAAACTGTAGGGAAGACAGAGATTGGAATACATCCATCAAATAATTGAGGACGTAGGTCGCAAGTTCTACTCTGAGATGAAAAGATTGGCACAGGAGATGAGATCGTGGTGGTCCGCATCAAACCAGTCACAAGACTGATGAAAATAAATTTTCATTTCCCTATTAACAGTATAGTCCGTTTTCCATAATTTGAAGACTGCTTATTTACTGATAATCTTAAATTTAAGAAGGGTACCCGATAATGTGGTATTTCCTCTTCCTTTCAAACTTGCCAAACATCGGAGTACTACTGCTATATGTCAGGTATGACGTGTGACCAACAGGTTTTTGCTTATTATTTTACACAGTTTTAGTTCATAGAACTATATCATTATGCTCCTCATATTTCGTAAAATAATCCTAACTGTCAAGGAATTCGCATGTGTCAACGACGGTTGGTTTCAAAAACGACAGGAATGTCTTCTGTCAGTGAACGCAAGTTCATCTCAACCCCTTTTTGAGCTAACATTTGGAGAGAAACTGCATGCAGTGGCAATCGCTCACCACGCAAAAGATCGTTTCACACAACGACAAATAGAATTGTGTCTCTCCCATGGGACAAAGAGTGCAGATAATAATCAGTGGCTGATTTGAGGCTGGCAGTGTGGTCTGGCAAGTCACATTTTTATGCTGACCAGTGCACTGACGGCCAAATGAGTCGCGTAACTCACAGGGTGTGGAAGGTGGCTTTTGAGGCTTTCTGCGTAGTTTCGTACTATGACTGCGAGCTTACTTGTTCTGGTATTTCAGTTTACTCGGTGACAATGTACCGGTCTTTCTTCCGCGTCTTCATGATTATTCTGCATATGTTCCTGGTTTGAGAAACGCTCCGCTACATTATCAAACCCCAAAATACTCCGCTAAGCGGGGTAGCCGCGTGGTCTCAGGCACCTTGCCACAGTTCACGTCGCTGCCCCCATCGGAGGTTTCAGTCATCCCTCGAGCATGTGTTTGTGTGTGTTATCCTTAGCGTAAGTTAGTTTAAGTTAAACTAAATAGTGTGTAACCCTAGGAACAGATGACCTCTGAAGTTTGGTCCCGTAGGAATTTTCCACAAATTTCCAATTTCTAATATTATTGTCTAGGGTTTATATGGAACAGTGAGTGAATCAGAACAGTAACCTAGGGTATGATCTAATTAACCTTGAGTGAGTTAGACAGGATATGGCAGAGGTTTGGAGTCTCTTCCTTGCGGAAGTGTGGCCGCTATTTGTACTTTCTGCAGAAGGCACTACGTTATAATAAATGAACTGTTAATGATGTTCTACAAAGAACTGTTAAATGGTTCCCTGAAAGTGAGCCCCCTCCTTGATTTTTAGAATGCACTTTGTATTTAGTTCTATACAACAAGAGGAACCAAACCAACAGTTGATGTATCACTTCAACAGGAGTCAGCAAACAAAATACTCCAAATTTTTGGGTGTACATGTTGGTGAAAAAACGTAAAACTTGAGTGGGAAGAAGCATAGACCACTTGCCAACAGTGCTTGGCAGACCCAGACAGTGACCCATCCAAGAGCTATACAAAGACGACTGCACCTAACTTTGGTGATCTAATGGAAACTTGTGTTACCATAGCCTTTGGGCTGCTGGCCCACGTAATTGCTAGTCCTGACAGTGAACGAATCAGCGTAACATATTCTGATTGTTTCCACTCAATAACGTCTGAAAGATTAATATTTTGCTGTGGCCGTCAGATAGAAGCAATGTATTAATTGCACAAACCGATTAGTAAAAATAATATGTGATGCTCACCTGTGGCCGTCGGGGAGGTCGGGGTGAGTGACATCTACAGTTGGTGGTGAAACTGGTCTGTGAGCGATCAGTATTGCCTGTAGTCATCAGCCTGGGCATGGCTACAGTGGTGTGGTGGTAGATCTCAGGTGGTTGTCTGACATTGCGTAATGAAAACAGTATTGTGATTTATTGCTTTTAATCCCAACCTGTACCTTACCTTTACCCACTGTGGCCTTTCTTTCAAAAATGGTTCAAATGGCTCTGAGCACTATGGGACTTAACTGCTGAGGTCATCAGTCCCCTAGAACTTAGAACTACTTAAACCTAAGTAACCTAAGGACAACACACACATCCATGCCCCAGGCAGGATTCGAACCTGCGGCCGTAGCGGTCGCGCGGTTCCAGACTGGAGCGCCTAGAACCGCTCGGCCACATCGGCCGGCGTCTTTCTTTCCTTCACCCTTGTTTTGCCTTTTATGATAATCTTTAAGCCTTTTGTGTAAGGCGGATTGTAATTTCTCGCGACATTTATAACCATTCCTTTTACATTAGAAGCAAAGAACGAAACATGCTGTTGCATACGGTGGAGTTTATTTATTTTCATAACTAACCATGTACAAAATATTTAACGAAATCACAAGGCAGAAACTTCTATGTTTCTTAAATTACGATGGTGTATGTCGTCTCTACGTGTACACTGTGAAGTTGTTTCACTATGCCATATAATGTAAACACTATTATCTTGTAACTATTGTAATGATAAAACAACCAGTTTCTTAAATAAACAGTTTTACTTCCAGGTACCCTGACATACCATAGATCACATAATGCAGATGGTGATATCTTTGTGACTATAACTGGCGATCGTTTTACTTATGTTTATTGTATAAATGCATGAAGTCTGTTTTTTCGAACATGTCTGAAAGAACAGGTATCTCACATTCATATAACTGATTCGCCTTGATGAGCAGTCAGTCCACAACCTTCAGTGTAGATGCGTTTGCACTGGATCTCCAGAAGAAATCTAGAAATTAACAATCATGGAGGACACAGAAGGGGAATGCAGATAGACTGCGCTAGGTGGGAGTATTAGTTGTCCAGGGAATGTACCCAGACAGTCGGCCCATTTGGGAAAAACACTATGACCAGGTAGCATAGTAGTTAATGGACTGCTTAATAAGCAGGAGACAGCAGGTTCAAGGCCCAGTCAGGTACAAATTTTTACTCATTGCTGCTAATTATGCAGAAAGCAGCGAAGCAGCTGATATCAGTATTTCCCTTCCTTTTCCTCCTCTCCCATCCCCCTCCAATTTTCATAATAACTTATGTACCTGTTAGTTCTACTTAGACACAGTGAAACGAATTATAGACTTCTGAACTAGTGATCCATTGTATTTCACAGCTTTTTCCTATTAATAGGTCAAGCAAGCGACCAACTAGTTAACGTATCACTAATATGTTATAGAAGTATGGCAAAATGGGGTCTTGTACACATTATTAATGCGGGTTGCACACATTCAGGGACAGCCTTGATTGATTTATGACACTTTCCCCCTGACCTTAACCTATTGTTATGCTAACTGATTTGCAAAATCCTGTGGATTCTGAGAAATCGTCCGTGTATTTGCACCAATCATGGGGCAGACATGCAGGAAGCCACACAGGCCAGGACATTGTGTCTTCTTGCATGGATAAGCCAACCACTATGCACCATCGCCGCCCGTTGGGGCAGGACTGCAAGCCCGCATATGCATCAGCCGCTCTCAAGTGGCTACTTCTGCTTGCCCACAGAGCAGAAGATGACATCCTTTGATGTTTAATACATGGCAAACCACTTCCTCTCTCTTAAGTTCCTGTTTGTGTGTATGAACCAACGTCTCCAAACATAGAGATGGAGGTATTTATCTCTCATTAGAGTACTGTGTTCCAGTTGACATGACTATCAAATTCCTTGTTTAACAATTTAAAGGAGTCAAATATATCGCTTAAAACACTCATCACCACCTTAAGATCATACTTCTTCATAAGAAAACATATTCTCTATATTTGAGAATCATACGAAAACCTAGTAATTAAATTTTCATCTCAGATAGACCGTGTGCTAAATATATCAAAGGTCTTGTAATGCACCTGTATTTGGCAATACAATCACCTTTCCCCACTACAATATTTCCCTTGAACATATATGGTGAAAAAATCCTACCAATGACACATGCTTGTGATCACGAAGAATACACTGACCGCCGACCACCGAGAGAAGTAGACACGCTGCAAGTCAGAACATCACGTTATTGTATAGGCTCCAGTCACGAGAGACCCACACACATCGGCAGCGTCATGCCCATTCCCCAGCATCCAGACATTGTCGCTTCAGAACGCTTAGAGATCTTAGAGACTTACACCAAGCACTCAAACAGCTCAATCTACATGGGGGGAATAATTCTCCTACACAAACATCCATTGTATCTTCAAGAGCACGCTGTCCACCGACTGCTGAGAGCCACTGATGCGCCGCAAGCTGGGACGCCATGTCGTCACATGGGTGTTGGTCAGGAGTGCCTTCACATTTATTTATTTATTTTTCTAAACATCAAGTTCCATAGGACGAAATTGAGGAGCAAATTTCCAAGGTCATGGAACGTGTCAGTACGTGAAACTACAACTGAAAAACAATAACTGATAATAATAAAATGCTTATGTACCTGAAAAAAGTCAAGCAATAAGTTTAAGTAAACACAATCGACAATACAACGAGAATCAGCTTAATTTTTCAAGAAACTCCTCGACAGAATAGGAGGAGTGACTCTTGAGCAATCTCTTCAGTTTCGATTTGAAAGTTCATGGATTACTGCTATCATTTTTGAATTCTACGGGTAGCTTATTGAAAATGGATGCAGCAGTATACTGCACTCCTTTCTGATCAAGTCTTAAGGAAGTCCAATCCAAATACAGGTTTGATTTCTGCTGAGTATTAACTGAGAGAAAGCTGCTTATTCTTGGGACTAAGCTAATATTTTAAACAAGGAATGGCAGTAAAGTATATACAGGGTTATTACAAATGATTGAAGCGATTTCACAGCTCTACAATAACTTTATTTTTTGAGATATTTTCACAATGCTTTGCACACACATACCAAAACTCAAAAAGTTTTTTAGGCATTCACAAATGTTCGATATGTGCCCCTTTAGTGATTCGGCAGACATCAAGCCGATAATCAAGTTCCTCCCACACTCGGCGCAGTATGTCCCCATCAATGAGTTCGAAAGCATCGTTGATGGGAGCTCGCAGTTCTGGCACGTTTCTTGTTAGAGGAGGTTTAAACACTGAATCTTTCACATAACCCCACAGAAAGAAATCGCATGGGGTTAAGTCGGGAGAGCGTGGAGGCCATGACATGATTTGCTGATCATGATCTCCACCACGACCGATCCATCGGTTTTCCAATCTCCTGTTTAAGAAATGCCGAACATCATGATGGAGGTGCGGTGGAGCACCATCCTGTTGAAAGATGAAGTCGGCGCTGTCGGTCTCCAGTTGTGGCATGAGCCAATTTTCCAGCATGTGCAGATACACGTGTCCTGTAACGTTTTTTCGCAGAAGAAAAAGGGGCCGTAACCTTTAAACCGTGAGATTGCACAAAACTCGTTAACTTTTGGTGAATTGCGAATTTACTGCACGAATGCGTGAGGATTCTCTAGCGCCCAGATTCGCACATTGTGTCTGCTCACTTCGCCATTAAGAGAAAATGTTGCTTCATCACTGAAAACAAGTTTCGCACTGAACGCATCCTCTTCCATGAGCTGTTGCAACCGCGCCGAAAATTCAAAGCGTTTGACTTTGTCATCGGGTGTCAGGGCTTGTAGCAATTGTAAACGGTAAGGCTTTCGCTTTAGCCTTTCCGTAAGATTTTCCAAACTGTCGGCTGTGGTACGTTTAGCTCCATGATTGCTTTATTCGTCGACTTCCGCGGGCTACGCGTGAAACTTGCCCGCACGCGTTCAACCGTTTCTTCGCTCACTGCAGGCCGACCCGTTGATTTCCCCTTACAGAGGCATCCAGAAGCTTTAAACTGCGCATACCATCGCCGAATGGTGTTAGCAGCTGGTGGATCTTTGTTGAACTTCGTCCTGAAGTGGCGTTGCACTGTTATGACTGACTGATGTCAGTGCATTTCAAGCATGACATACGCATTTCGGCTCCTGTCGCCATTTTGTCTCACTGCGCTCTCGAGCGCTCTGGCGTCAGAAACCTGAAGTGCGGCTTCAGCCGAACAAAACTTTATGAGTTTTTCTACGTATCTGTAGTGTGTCGTGACCATATGTCAATGAATGGAGCTACAGTGAATTTATGAAATCGCTTCAATCATTTGTAATAGCCCTGTATATATATATATATATATATATATATATAGGGTGTCCCAGCTATCTTGTCCACCCAAAATATCTCTGGAACAATAACAGCTATTGGAAAACGACTTTCACCAGTATCAATGTAGGGCTGGGGCCCATGAATGTACATATTTGAAAACATTCTAAAACGAAAGCATATGTGTTTTTTAACACAAACTTATGTTTTTTTAAATGGACCTTCTATATTTTTTCTTCAGCAATCAATAGCATGACAGCCATTCTCAACACTGTGAATAATGACCTTTAGCTGTCTATTGCTAAAGTAAGAGGTGAACTAATTCTGCGCTGCTCCCTGTATTCCATAATGGTCCAACTTCTGGAGCAATACTTTGTGATCAAAACAATCAAATGCCTTAGTTAAATCAAAAAATATACCTAGCGTTCGATGGCTTTTATTTAACCCATCCAGTACCTCACAGAGAAAAGAGAATATAGCATTTTCAGCTGTTCAACGGCTTCTAAAGCCAAACAGTACATATGATAGCATATCGTGTGACATGAAATGATTAATTATCCTTACATACACAGCCCTTTCAACGACTTTAGCAGACACTGATGGCATAGAAATAGGTCTAAAATTTCTACATTATCCCTTTCTCCCTTTTTATAAAGCAGCTTTGCTTCTGAGTACTTTAATCGTTCAGGAAACTGACCATTCCTAAAGGAAAAATTACAGATATGGCTAAATACAGGGCTACCATGTGCAGCACAGTACTTTAATATTCTGCTAGTCACTCTGTGATATCCAAAGAGAGTCCTTAGTCTTCAGTGATTTAATAGCTGACTCAATCTCCTCCTTGTCTGTATTACAGAGGAGTATTTCAGACATCAATCTCAGAAAGGCATTTACCAACCAAGTCATATGATTCCCTGTAGAAACTAAATTTTTATTTAACTCTCCATGAATGCTCAGAAGATTATTGTTAAATACTATACATATATCTGATTTATCAGTAACAGAAATATTTTTACTACAAACAGACTCTACATCGTTGGCCTTGTGCTGCTGACCAGACACTTCCTTCGAGACTGACCATATGGTTTTAATTTTATCCTGTGAATTAGCTACTCTCTTTGCATACCACATACTCTTTGCCTTCGTAATAACAGTTTAAGCGCCTTACAGTAGTGTTTGTAATGGGCTACTGTAGCTTGATTGTGACTATTTCTAACATGTTGATATAATTCCCACTTTTTTCTACATGATATCCTTATTCCACTAATCAGGCACCCAGGCTACCTTTTACTGATAGTATCCCATTTAGAAAATTCTAATGGAAAACAAGTCTCCAAGAGCATGGGGAATGTGTTAAGGAAATCATTATATTTACCATCTATTTTATCAGCACTATAAACATCCTTTGACTCTTGTTCTTTGATGAGGTTTAAAAAACTCTCCACTGCTTTTGGATTAACTTTCCTACATGGTTTGTAATTATATGTCACATTTGTTTGAATACAAAAGCCTTTTACTGTTAAAAATTGTGCATCATTGTCTGAAAGGCCATTCATCTTTTTACTAACAGAATGCTCACCTAGTAATGAAGAATGAATAAAAATATTGTCTATGGCTGTGCTACTGTTCCCTGCACCCTAGATGGTAAAACATAGTCTGCATCAGATCCTATAAATTTACGAGAAATACCGACAATCTGTTTCTTGCACCATCATATACAAAATTTATATTGAAGTCACCACATATAACTAATTTCTGGTACTTCCTATACAGTGAATTAACAACACTCTCTAGTTTGAACAGATATGCTCCGGAGTCAGAGCTAGGGGACCTACAAACAATTTTTTAACATTTTTTTGCAGCGACAGCAACTGAAATTGCTTATATAAGAATATACAGCCTACAGTTGCAGGTTAACTTTATCGTTTACTTAGGTTTCAACGTTATTTATGTTCTGAAGAAGACGTTGTTAATAACGTTGAAACCTAGGTAAACGATAAAGTTAACCTGCAACTGTAGGCTGTATATTCTTATATAACCTACAAACAACAACAATTTGAAGTTAATTTCACTAAATTCAATTGCCCCTGCACAACATTCAAATATCAGTTCAGTGCTGTGTCATGATGCGTCTATGAATGCGAATGGGATACTGTTTCTTATGTACATGGCCACTCTTTCACCCCACAAGGAACTCCTTGAAAAACAGTCAGCCAATCTGTATCCCAAGGAACCCTCTGAATTGTCAAATTACTTAAGAGGTGCACCGATATATCAATAATTTCAGAGCCAACATTTACAAGCATTTCACAAACTTTACCTCTAATACCTCTTATATTGTGATGGAATATGCCACTTCATTATCTACTTGGAAACATGACATCCTCTGGAGGTGAGACCTTAGTTAAAGGGCTTAGTTTAAGCAGGTGTACCTATCAGCTGACTTCAGTCTAAAAAAGGTGTAGCTATAATACCAACTACTACAAGAATTTTTCCATGAATGGTCCCACCACCACCCACTACACTGTCACCTATTAGCTTTGCGAGCCTTTCCTTCCCATACCTGTTGAGATGCTGGCCATGCCTAGTGAAACCAGATCTACTGACAGACTCAACTGGCACCACTGAAATGTGACCCATGC
The DNA here is from genome assembly GCF_021461385.2 of Schistocerca piceifrons. NCBI lineage: Eukaryota > Metazoa > Arthropoda > Insecta > Orthoptera > Acrididae > Schistocerca > Schistocerca piceifrons. The sequence goes on along the minus strand of NC_060138.1, from coordinate 488,036,003 downwards.
CCTCTGCTATCGGTGCCTTCTCCAGACCTATGTTAATAGGCATTTGACCATCTGCTAGAATGGACCAGTATAAGTATTTTTAATATGCTCGATTACACATGCAAACACTATTTGTGCTTGATATATCTGAAGAGAGACGTGGTATTGTCTAATCAAGTTCTCTACCGGGTGATGTTAGTGAAGCCTTCATAGTTCATAGTTTCACTCCACTGGATGTTACAAAAATAAGGACAGAGAGGGGGGGCGAGAGAGAGGGGTTGGGGACTGTGCTGTCAGTGAAGTTCTGATATCATTACACCCATCGCATTTTTAATGTAGTAATCATAGGAATATGATAAAGGAGATCAGAACTCATAGAGGGTGATATTTATAGACTCTCATTCGATATCGATAAACTGTATGTCTTATGGTTCCGAATTTCTTTACACAGTCCGTGTGGGCTCTGCATTGTTGTGAATTTCTTTGTGTATGTTAATGGGCTATTTTTCTCATTGCGATAGCCCTATACCTAGTCAGTGACAGGTGGAGTGCTAGACAGCCTTGTAGGTAATGGAACAGTGCTGTTGGAAGATGATGGGGTTCTTAGAGAATTAGCAGGGGTCTCTGACTTCGCAGGAGACATCTTACCCATGGAAATCATGTGGACTCAAATGCTATATATCTAAATCTGCAAGATTTGTGATAATAGCAGGTAAACGAAAGGGGAGATAAGACATGAGCCCTGTAATACTTCTTCCAAGCATTGTGGGCAAACATATTTCCACCTCTTACATTTGTCTCGTGAAGTGACCACAACGAGAAAATTAGTAGCTAATACAAACATCTTCACCAAGAGACAATCAGCAGCAGAAGTTTCAACTTTTGTCTTCTTGATAAATGAGAGATATTTTTCTATGAGTTTTTATTTGGCTATAAAGGGGTTGAGTGACATGTTAATAAGTAGCCTAAATATACATTTACATCCATATGCTTACCTCACAAGCCATGATAGGGTTTTTAGCGGAGGGTACTTTGACCGCTACTAGTCATTTCCTTCACTATTTAAGTCGCAAATGGAGAGAGGGGAAAAGACTGCATATATGCCTGCTTATGAAGACGGGAATACCACTGTTAAATGGAGAGGAGAGAGCGGATAGGTGGAAGAAATACATCGAAAGCCTCTATGAGGGGGAAGATTTGTCTGATGTGATAGAAGGAGAAACAGGAGTCGATTTAGAAGAGATGGGGGATCCAGTATTAGAACCAGAATTTACAAGAGTTTGGCGGACTTAAGATCAAATAAGGCAGAAAGGATATACAACATTCCATCAGAATATCTACAATCATTGGGGGAAGTGGCAACAAAACGACTATTCATGTTGGTGTGTACAATGTATGAGCCTGGCGACATACCATATGACTTTTGGAAAGGCATCATCTACACAATTCCGCAGACGGCAAGAGCTGACAAGTGCGAGAATTCAGCTCATACATCCAAGTTAGTTACAAGAATAATATACAGAAGAATGGAAAAGAAAATTGAGAATGCGCTAGATGGAGATCAGTTTGGCTTTAGGGAAGGTAAGGGCACGAGAGAGGCAATTCTCACGTTGCGGTTAATAATGGAAGCAGATTAAAGAAAAATCAAGACACGTTCATAGGATTTGTCGACCTGGAAAAAGCGTTCGACAATGTAAAAAGCTGCAAGATGTTCGAAGTTCTGTAAAAAGTAGTAACATCCTGTGGCAGAGGTAGATCTTAGGACTCTGTCATGAACATAAAATGAGTTTAATGTTCTAGTCCTCTGAGCCGCCAGCGGTGGCCGAGCGGTTCTAAGCGCTTCAGTCCGGAACCAAGCGACTGCTACGGTCGCAGGTTCGAATCCTGCCTCGGGCATGGATGTGTCTGATGTCCGTAGGTTAGTAGGTTTAAGTAGTTCTCAGTTCTAGGGGACTGATGACCTCAGTCCCATAGTGCTCAGAGCCATTTAGTCCTCTGATGCAGGATGCAACGGATATTAAGCTGATTAGAACACAACTTTTCTACTTGCTGAGAGAATACTTAGAGGAAATATAGTCTTTGCCATACTGTTACAAGATATCCACAACAAGCAACGATACTTTAGCGACGTGAAAACAGGTCTAGAAGCCGATTTGTTATGTTCTAGAAAAGAACTCCTGTGAAAGGGAGAAATTTATATTTGGCGTGAGAATTTCGAGCTGTATGGTCGACATCATCCCTGTCTCTAACTGGATAACAACGATTTTTTAAACTTGGGAGTGTTTATTTATTGGGATAGAACTACAGTTCGAACTGTGCATCCAAGCAATGCCGCGTTGTCTCGCAGCAACCGTGTCCAGTGCGGGCATGAGGCTTTGGTCAACTGGAAGTCACAGATTGGCTTAGCCTGTGATGGGTGGTTAGTTACAAAGAACGCTCCGACAGGTCAGCTGTTGCCCCTGTTGTGGGGACTAGTCATGCTGGCGCCACCTTCTGGATAACTGATTAGTGAAATGGCCAGTATGCTTGGTGTGCAGCAACAGAATCGGACGTGTGAGTTATGTGACACGATTCAGTATGATAGGTGTTTGCACTGGCCAGTAATTCCACCTGTGTTCCACCAAATGTAAGTTGATCTGTTGACTGCTCAGTGACACAGTCTAAGACCTCTGAGCGTTCGTTAGGGTCAGTGTGCGTTTGCTGCGGAATAGGTGTTCAGCTGTTAATGCATGTGCAGGTCTCTTCTGAGTGGTGCCATGTGGCGATGCAATGTCCAAGCTAGTTGCATGTTCACAGCTCTCAGCTGTTGACAGATGGTGTGCAATTCAGGATGGCAAATAATGTGTAATTGGTAGGGTTTTATCCCTGGATATGTTCAGTGGAAAAGGTATTGTGGATGGGGATGCTGTTGTGTTCTAACTGAGGTGCATACAAAACCTCAATTATATGTAGCACTATGATGTATTTGTGGCGAAAATTTAATTTAATTACTTGATTATCAAAATGTTTGTGTGAGACTCTCATAAATATGAGTTTATTACGTAGCAATCTCATCGTAAGGTGGTGGGTGTTTCAAGCAATCTATTTAAAGCCTGTAAATTTTTAAACAATTAATTTGATCAGATAGTGCTAATGAAGTTGGTTCACATGGACAAACAGGAAGCTGAGAGAGAGCAAAGCTGGTTCTCCCAGATATCAAATATCAATGGACACAGGTTTGTGCTCCACAGTCACTTGTAATTAGAAATAGGTCCTTGAGAATGGTTGATGCACATGCGGTTCTCCAGTCCTGCCCCGGCTAGTGGCAGTAGCACATGGTGCAGTTACAGGGAAGCAGCTGACACGTGGGTGAGGGAAGACACAATGTCTCAGCTGGCACATCTTCTGGCACATCTGCCCTGTGGTCGGTGCAAAGGCGTGTTTTGTAGATTTTTAACAGTGTAAGTATATGCGGTGAAATACGTTAATGTCGATGGCATGACAGTAATTCTTGTACAAACAGAAAAAAGTGATCTACTTAATTTCCTCAGTCCAATGTATTTTACAAGACTTGGAACTTCCAAAACAGCAGACAATGATTTTTCCCTGCCAAATAAATGAGAGATCCAACCTGTGAAAAATGAATTTTATTAATAAACAGTACATCCTGCGCTATGTAATTGACATTGTTTTGAATGTCATCCCATAAGATCCTTCTTCTCCAGCACAGATTGAGTCTTTTTCCTGCCCATATCCAGGTGGGGGAGAGAAGTGGGAGTATGAGAAGTGAGGCGATTCCCCAGAAGGGAGGATTATTAAATTATCGATTTGATTAATTATTCAATTAATGAGATGTAAAATGTGTTTGTATCAGAGAGAGGGAGGGGATGTTGGTGATTTCACAGATGGGTGGGAGAGATGGAGGGAGAGGGGGAGGGATGGGGAGGTTTCTCAGAAGGACAGATCATCCCTAAAGGGTCACAAGTCAATTAACACAACAGTAGACAAATGGGAGGGGGTGGGGTTCATAAATCAGTAAAGTTTGTCCTTGAATGTATGCAACTGGCACAAACAATATGTGCCACAAAGTGCTTTGCCCTACTATATGTTATCAATTTTTCTTTCAAAACAAAAAGGTAATGTTATCGAAGAAATATATATTTAATGGGCACAACTTTTGGGATATAAGTAAGGAAAAATCTTGTAATTTACGTAATATTTATAGTTTTGTCCTGCTTTTTTGCCACTTTTCTGCTATTTGCACATCCATTGTGTATTCATTTATTCCAATTGTCACTCTTGAAAATGTCGTAAGGTTAAAATGTAGATCGCGTAATGAAGCATATCACACAGGCAAATGGCGTTTATATGTATCTGTAAGTATTGTGAAGCAATCTCTTTACATGAGAAAGTGCAACAGTGATGACAGTACTAGAAAGCAGCCGCTGTCCTCACAGATTCAAGCTAGTCTCTTTCGGTGAACACATGCTTGGGTCAGCGGCGGCCCGTTGTTGCGGACAGTACATGGCACTCCACTCAGGCAGTAGCGGCGTCCGGCGAAATGATGTGGTCAGCACAGCTGCATGCAACCGACAGCTCGCCCATTCAGGCTTCTCAGTGTGAAGCCCACCAGGGCCATCAGAAGTAAGCCTCGGTTCTCAGCCAGCGTCGAGACAACAGCGACTTCCAGAGGTGATGGCTTAACAGACGGACCATGCTCGAACCGCGGTCCATGGGCGTAGGCGACCAGCAGTGCCTCGGAGACTCGCCAGTCAGAGGGCGCCAAGTCGGTGGCACACAGACTTTGCGTCTTCTGACGGCCGATCCTCAGGGTTAACACCCCATTATTACGAGCTCCTGGAATTATTTTGTCATTTACAAATGAGAAGTTAACAGAATTAGCATCAGCGAATTCATCCCTTGATATTATTCTCCGTTACATTATATTGTTGCACATTTTCATTGTGTGTGAGGTGCCACCAATAAGTAATTCAACGCGTCTTTTTCTTTCTGAAAGGTTGGTTTTATTGAGAATTCCAATACACCCCGCTATTCCACAATCGTTTGGCTACAAAATCTTGTTTTTGAACGTATTCTCCATTCAATGTGACGGCCGTTCGCCACCTTACTGGGAGAGCCTGTATGACTGTTTGTTGTCGAGGCCAACGCCTTGCTGCATCAATAACCTTCCCATAATCCACGTACAGCTTTCCGCGGAGTGTATCCCTCATTAGGCCAAACAGATGGAAGTCGAAAGGTGGGAGATCCAGGCTGTGGGGTGGACGAGGAAAGACAGTCCAGTGAAGTTTTGTGACGTTCTTTCGGGACAGCAGCCTCGTGTGAGGTATTGCGAACTTGTTTAGAAGGAGAAGTTCGTTTACATTTTGTGGTGATGAACATGCTGAAGTTTCCCCAGAGTAGTAGAACCCATTTCACAGTTGATCATTGCCCATGAGGGCGGAGAACAAACGGAATAACGCCTTCAGAGTCCCAAATAAATTTCCATTACGGTTCAAAGTGATGAACCCCTGTTTCATTGCCTGTGACGATGTTCAACAAAAAATTGGCACGATCAGCGTCGCAATTTGCAAAGAATCCCGCGTCGATGGTCCTTCATTGCTCTTCATGGTCTTCTGTTAGAAGGCTAGGAACCTATCGGGCACACATCTTTGAGTTCACAAAATGGTAGACGTGTATGCCAGGCCTAACATCAGAGAAGCTCTGTTGTGCAGCGAGGTGTATGATTGTGATCGATAGGTCACCTCGAATGAGAGTGTCCGCACGTTCCAGTACTGCAAGTCTTCACTACTCTGTTGCGATGATGGCGGATGCCTGACCGAACGACTCACAGTATTATTGTTCACTGCCAGGGCGTCGTAGACATTCTGCAGGCGCCTTTGAATTTCTGCGATGCCCTGGTCTTCTATCAAAAGAAACTCAATGACAGCTCTCTGCTTATAATGCACCACCGATACAGACAGTCTTGAAGGCTACGTACAGCGCTGCCAACTATGGGAACTTCATGAATGTGTAAGAGCTTAAAGAGAATATTTCCCGATGTCCCACAACAATGTCCGCATTTCCACAGCAGAAACTTGCCAAGAAAAAATCTGTTGCATTACTTATTGAACGTTCCTTGTACTATCGTCCAGAACTGGGCTTCAGCTAGCGAAGACTGTATCAGGTGGTAGAAGCTTGTTGACTCAACTTGTCAAACGTCTAGCAACTAGGACCCCCTCTCGTAGCTAGTGGCTGGCGATGACTGATCATGCTCGTCTAGACTGGGAGGAATATGCGCACGCTTGGTCAATTACGGTTTCTGAAACGGTAGCTTCTCTGACGTCTAACTCCTAACAACATCGAGGTGCGAGCGTGCCACTATGACATCATTGCTCCATTTATCCTACTAAGAAATTCAAAGGCGTCTTTTACTTCACCAGACTGGCCTGCAGCACAACATACCTCTTCAAGGAACATGCTACACATATTCGTCTATGAAATGAGGGAAGAATAATGGTGTCCATACCTCCAAAACTAGAAGAGAAAATGTTCGTTTTACCCATTATTAAAGCTGTTGGTGGCACAGACAAGAGTTCAGTATGCAGCAACAAAAGTTTTTTATCATTTGCCCAGTAGCAGAAACTGTGTGATAGGTAGCAAAGTGAGTTTTAACGCTTGCCTAGAATATTTTCACCTACACAACTCCGTCGGTTCCGTAAATGAAATTTTATTGAAAAACTAGTTGCCTGTAAATCAAAACCTAGTTTCGGATGTTGCTGTATGAGCGGAACTAAAAAATGTATTCATTAATATTAACAGTAACCACGCAGATGTATCCTGTAAGCTGACTCGTTCCACATCATCTCGATAAAAAAAATCGTTCGTGCTGTTATGATGCGTAGAGTGTGTAAGAAACTAACATTAACAAATGAAACTACACGGTTCCAGAGACGTTTTCAAATCGCAAATTCCTATGATGTATACAGGCAGACTGAAGCGACGAATGAAAACATGTACCAAGGCCAGGTCTCTTACCCGTTAGGCAAATGCGCTAACCACAACGCAGTCGTGATGCAGTAGCTTTACAGAACTGCAAAACTACACTAGCGTGGCTCCCACCTCGATTCAGATTTCCACTCACGCCTCAGACCACGAGGTATTTCCCCTAAACTTTAACAGCATTCCAGTGGCTCTCCAGTTGTGTTGGAGTAGCACCACAGAATCGAACGAAATAGTGGTTGCTGCCTGAAACACAGACTCAAGTGCTTTAATCAGATGAATTTACACTGGTGTCCAAAATTAAAGCAACAAAAGGAAACCTTGTTAGGTTGTGTTTATTTTGCCACAAAACCATATAACAGGTGTTAGTAAAGTAGAAACGATGTAAAGAATAAAAAACAACTGCAACATGCATAACAACAGACGAAATTTTTCTTCGTTTTTCTCAATTTAATGAATTTGTATCCACATTTCGACAACTGGTTAATGTGATCAGCACGGAATGTGACCACTTCTGGCAGCGATACAGGCCTGACAATGACGGGGCATGCTGTGGATGATGTCATTAATCTTATGTCGAGGCAATAAGCCATTCCTTCGTGCAGGGCTCACCGCAAGTCTTGGAGAGTGGTTGGTGAATAAAAGCACTCCGCCACGAGTGGCCTACCGGGACCATACGACCGCCGTGTCATCCCCAGAGGAGGATGCGGATAGGAGGGGCGTGGGGGCAGCACACCGCTCTCCCGGCCGTTATGATGGTATTCTTGACCGAAGCCGCTGCTATTCGCTCGAGTAGCTCCTCAATTGCCATCACGAGGCTGAGTGCACCCCGAAAAATGGCAACAGCGCATGGCGGCTGGATGGTCACCCATCCAAGTGCCGGCCACGCCCAACAGCGCTTAGCTTCGGTGATCTAACGTGAACCGGTGTATCCACTGCGGCAAGGCCGTTGCCTGTGGTTGGTGAATGCCGACGCGATTCAGCCCGCCCCCTAGTGCGTCCCAGACATTGTCTACGGGACTCAAATCGGAAGAGCGGGCAGTCTACGCCATGAGTGCAATAACCTCCTTCCCCAAGAAAACATCAGCTGCCTGTGCTCTACGAGGTCGAACATTATCGTCCACCACTACGAAGCCTGAGACCACAGCACGTCGCAACAACTGCACATGAGGTCCCAAGATCTCGTCACGATACCTGACCGGAGTTAAACATTGCCAGTTCACCCGTACAAGTTCATGATGAGAGAGTGATGAACATAATCCCTGCCAACTTTATTAGGGACTCTCCTCGATATCGGTCTCTTTATATAATTTTTAGGTCCCGAAATCGTATTGCATGGTCCATCCAGATGCGAATCTGCCGTGAATCACTCTCCTGGCAAATCGGGACTCATCTGTGAAAATAACATTGGCCCACTGGTCGTCCGTCCAGGTGACATGCTGACGATTCTATTTTAGTCGTTCCCTTCTGTGAATGCGTGTCAGAGGTACACATACAGCAGGTTTGCAACAATAAAAACCACTCTGCCGAAGCCTTCCGTACATCGTTCGCCTAAATGCAACTTGCCCAGAGGATTCTGCGAGGTCAGATGTCAGTTGCGTATTGTACTAAGGCGGCACAGTCATGACCTTACAGCCATATCACGGTCCTCTCTGTCTGATACAACACCTAAGCGACCCTGACCTTGTCTTCGGGATACAGATTCGGTATGTATAAACTGTCAACCCAACAGAGAATCAACATAATGATTCACTTTAAATAATCGGGACGTCAGTTTTCGACTGGCTGCTTCCATTCTTCCTATGGCCCTCCACCGCAGAGACTGTGGTAGGCATCTTCTCTGTGCCATTGCAGTGTTTGTGACTGTATACACAGCGACTATGGATGTTTGACTACCAGGCAAACACCAACCCTTCTGATAGGTGCCCTGGCATCATCGTTGGTGCGGTTGGCCTTTGACAGGAATGCCATCTTGTATGCAGAATACGATCGTATGAACATCTGTTGACTGTTTTTGTGCCTATATCGTGAATTAGACATACGATGGGGAAAGACAGGCTTGTTGCTTTGGTTTTGGACACCAGTGTATATGGTCCTAGAAACCTCTTCACCGTTCAAACAGCTATGATGTATGTGAGCAGACTGAAGCGATGAATGAAGACTGGAAATTTTTCAGGGCCAATACAATTACTTTTCGTGTTTAGAGTGAATACTAAGTGAGCTGGGGCCTGAATGGGAATTTGGATTGAGTAGGAAGGCGTGCTAGGGTAGTCTGTGCGGTTGTGCAAAGTCACTGTGCAAGAGTGGCGTAGTGGTTAGGTCATCCGCGCAGTGAGCAGCAGTTCTAGGTTCGATCTTCAGTCTTGGTACAAATTTTCAGTCGTCGCTTCAGTCTGCATATATGCATCGTAGCTTTTCGTGGTATTAGCACGGTATCTCCTGTGAGAGAAAGGTCTTTTGTGCAGCCGCCGATCCGAGGACGCGAAGCAGCAAGAGCAGCACTTGTCTCATAAACAGTAAATTAATTTAGTCTTTGTTTTTCTCGGGTGTTTCTGGAAAGAAGTGAATTACACGTGTGTACTTTACTGTGTAGACTAGCGATTAGGAAATTAATCGGAGTATTTGCTTTTGTGTAAGTCTTGTAAATATCCTCGTTTAGGGCGGCTTCCTAGTATAAATTTTTCCGTCGCCAGAAACTCCGTCACGCCACTAAGTTTTTAATTTGTGCTAGTAGACAGCATACAGTTTAGATCAGTGCTTTCTGGTTTGAATATTTATCTCGTGCAGTAACTTTTCAGCAAACAGGGTTTCTAATAACAGGTATGTGTAAATACCTCAACTTCAGTTGAGAAATTTATTTCTTTTCATAGCTTGCGTGCTCAGAGTACGTGAGAAATCTGCATAGCAACTTTTAGTTACTTTATTTTCCTTTGGTATATTTTGCATTGATTTCAAACTGAGCACTCAGTTACACACAGTACGATATGGCTAGAAACTGTGTTGTTGTGAGCGGACACAGGGAGAGTTTGCGACTGTCCATAAACAGCTGGAAGCTGCGTTGGCTACTGTCGACAAGCTTCTAGCTAACGCTCAAAGTTGCGGTGACGTCGGGGCGCCAGTGACGAGACCTGCGACACCTTTGGTGCCACTAGAATCCCCTGGTGCTCCGGACGTCGCCGCAGCTTCCGATACGCAACATATGACCGGTGCGTCATGACTCCAGAGTGGGTGGCAGACAGTGGTGTGTTCGCGTGTCACTGGGCGGAAGGCTAAAGAGGCAGCAGGCCGTGCAGCTGGCTCCCTACGTCTAAGCAAGAGATACGAGGTGCTGCCCAGTGTTTATGATAACTGTGAGCCAGCATGGGATGCCTCTTCTGTTGGGCCAACGGTCAATTTTCCTATCCAGTCCGGACAAGTGCAGAGTGTGGGTATACTTGTCTCATGGAGATAGCAGGCAAGGCGGGAAGGAATTCCGGTGTGCATTCGGTACGTTTGCCCGGAGGTCTCATCCGTGATATGGAGGAGGCCCTGCCGGAGGCTATCGTGCGCACTGGGTGCAACCGACTGCATGTAGTGGCAGTCGGCACGAATGACGCCTGCCACCCTCAGCTCCTTTCGGCGGCTGATTTGGTGAACGCAAATAGCAGCGCTCGTGGAGTGCAGCCTAAGCTGTCTATTTGTAGCATCGTACCCTGAGCTGATCGCGGTCCTCGGGTTTGGAGCAGAGTGGAAGGTCTAAAGACGAGGCTCAGACGACTCTGCGACGGTATCTGATGCGAACTGTAGGATTCCCCTTAAGTTAGAGGGGTGGGAGGGGGGGTTGTGACGGAAAATGTAAACATTAATTTAAAAAAATAGCAATACTTATTAATGTACAAATTTGAAAATTTGCATGTGTAAAGCAAAAGAGCAATGTTTTAACGAAAAAATATAATAAAATAAGCAGGGTTAATATTTTGCGAGAAAGATGAATTTTTAATATTTATTGTCTTTTTAATCAAAAGTCACAACTCAAATTCTTATCATGCAATTAGTCTGAAAATTTTATTGTAGTGTCCTGAGAAGGTTTTAAGATCTCTGAACTACAGTTATTAATTTATGGTACAAACTGTATCATTAACAGAGTTCTTAATTACTTCTTTTCTGCATACAGTCATCTAAAAATCAGCATGTAATTGCAGGATTTTGTATTTTTTAGTTACAGGGAGACAGCAACACGTTGCGAGCAGTTCCTGAAAATTTAATAGCATTAGCGAATATACTTTTTTAGAAAAGGCTTCTCATACTTCTACATGTAATAAGCTTACCTCAATTTTAAAAGTCCTCCATACTGATACTCCTCATCGTCCACGTTTCTCTTCTCTCCTCTTCAAATCTGCTTGCCTTGTATTTGAAAAAAATGGTTCAAATGGCTCTGAGCACTATGGGACTCAACATCTTAGGTCATAAGTCCCCTAGAACTTAGAACTACTTAAACCTAACTAACCTAAGGACATCACACACACCCATGCCCGAGGCAGGATTCGAACCTGCGACCGTGGCAGTCCCACGGTTCCGGACTGCAGTGCCAGAACCGCTAGACCACCGAGGCCGCCTTTGTATTTGCAGGTAAGACACTGATCTGTTAGGTTTCTTGGCCATGTTCTCGTCGATGGTGTAAAATGCTTTTATCGTAAACGCACCAGGATCTATACGAACTGTCTTCAGCACTTCAGTTCTGCCATTATTTACTTTATTGTTACATCATAGACACCTATTTTGACTTCTTCAAGTCCACAGAATTTACTTTTTGAGAATCTAATCCAAATTAAATTACTGATGCTTTCATTTCCATTTTGTGTCTTTCTGTGAAGACATTTCCTCAATAAATCAGGGTTTGCAAGAAACCAGAATGTGGTCTTATTTACATTCATAAGAGGTTCTGGTAATGAATTTTTATGTGAATAAGTTTTCCCTTCCCATGAACCATGGACCTTGCCGTTGGTGGGGAGGCTTGCGTGCCTCAGCGATACAGATAGCCGTACCGTAGGTGCAACCACAACGGAGGGGTATCTGTTGAGAGGCCAGACAAACGTGTGGTTCCTGAAGAGGGGCAGCAGCCTTTTCAGTAGTTGCAAGGGCAACAGTCTGGATGATTGACTGATCTGGCCTTGTAACAATAACCAAAACGGCCTTGCTGTGCTGGTACTGCGAACGGCTGAAAGCAAGGGGAAACTACAGCCGTAATTTTTCCCGAATGCATGCAGCTTTACTGTATGATTATATGATGATGGCGTCCTCTTGGGTAAAATATTCCGGAGGTAAAATAGTCCCCCATTCGGATCTCCGGGCGGGGACTACTCAAGAGGATGTCGTTATCAGGAGAAAGAAAACTGGCATTCTACGGATCGGAGCGTGGAATGTCAGATCCCTTAATCGGGCAGGTAGGTTAGAAAATTTAAAAAGGGAAATGGATAGGTTGAAGTTAGATATAGTGGGAATTAGTGAAGTTCGGTGGCAGGAGGAACAAGACTTCTGGTCAGGTGACTACAGGGTTATAAACACAAAATCAAATAGGGGTAATGCAGGAGTAGGTTTAATAATGAATAGGAAAATAGGAATGCGGGTAAGCTACTACAAACAGCATAGTGAACGCATTATTGTGGCCAAGATAGATACGAAGCCCACGCCTACTACAGTAGTACAAGTTTATATGCCAACTAGCTCTGCAGATGACGAAGAAATTGAAGAAATGTATGATGAAATAAAAGAAATTATTCATATTGTGAAGGGAGACGAAAATTTAATAGTCATGGGTGACTGGAATTCGAGTGTAGGAAAAGGGAGAGAAGGAAACATAGTAGGTGAATATGGATTGGGGGACAGAAATGAAAGAGGAAGCCGCCTGGTCGAATTTTGCACAGAGCACAACCTAATCATAACTAACACTTGGTTTAAGAATCATGAAAGAAGGTTGTATACATGGAAGAACCCTGGAGATACTAAAAGGTATCAGATAGATTATATAATGGTAAGACAGAGATTTAGGAACCAGGTTTTAAATTGTAAGACATTTCCAGGGGCAGATGTGGACTCTGACCACAATCTATTGGTTATGACCTGTAGATTAAAACTGAAGAAACTGCAAAAAGGTGGGAATTTAAGGAGATGGGACCTGGATAAACTAAAAGAACCAGAGGTTGTACAGAGATTCAGGGAGAGCATAAGGGAGCAATTGACAGGAATGGGGGAAATAAATACAGTAGAAGAAGAATGGGTAGCTTTGAGGGATGAAGTAGTGAAGGCAGCAGAGGATCAAGTAGGTAAAAAGACGAGGGCTAGTAGAAATCCTTGGGTAACAGAAGAAATATTGAGTTTAATTGATGAAAGGAGAAAATATAAAAATGCAGTAAGTGAAACAGGCAAAAAGGAATACAAACGCCTCAAAAATGAGATCGACAGGAAGTGCAAAATGGCTAAGCAGGGATGGCTAGAGGACAAATGTAAGGGTGTAGAGGCCTATCTCACTAGGGGTAAGATAGATACCGCCTACAGGAAAATTAAAGAGACCTTTGGAGATAAGAGAACGACTTGTATGAATATCAAGAGCTCAGATGGAAACCCAGTTCTAAGCAAAGAAGGGAAAGCAGAAAGGTGGAAGGAGTATATAGAGGGTCTATACAAGGGCGATGTACTTGAGGACAATATTATGGAAATGGAAGAGGATGTAGATGAAGATGAAATGGGAGATATGATACTGCGTGAAGAGTTTGACAGAGCACTGAAAGACCTGAGTCGAAACAAGGCCCCCGGAGTAGACAATATTCCATTGGAACTACTGACGGCCATGGGAGAGCCAGTCCTGACAAAACTCTACCATCTGGTGAGCAAGATCTATGAAACAGGAGAAATACCCTCAGACTTCAAGAAGAATATAATAATTCCAATCCCAAAGAAAGCAGGTGTTGACAGATGTGAAAATTACCGAACTATCAGCTTAATAAGTCACAGCTGCAAAATACTAACACGAATTCTTTACAGACGAATGGAAAAACTAGTAGAAGCCAACCTCGGGGAAGATCAGTTTGGATTCCGTAGAAACACTGGAACACGTGAGGCAATCCTGACCTTACGACTTATCTTAGAAGAAAGATTAAGGAAAGGCAAACCTACGTTTCTAGCATTTGTAGACTTAGAGAAAGCTTTTGACAATGTTGACTGGAATACTCTCTTTCAAATTCTAAAGGTGGCAGGGGTAAAATACAGGGAGCGAAAGGCTATTTACAATTTGTACAGAAACCAGATGGCAGTTATAAGAGTCGAGGGACATGAAAGGGAAGCAGTGGTTGGGAAGGGAGTAAGGCAGGGTTGTAGCCTCTCCCCGATGTTGTTCAATCTGTATATTGAGCAAGCAGTAAAGGAAACAAAAGAAAAATTCGGAGTAGGTATTAAAATTCATGGAGAAGAAATAAAAACTTTGAGGTTCGCCGATGACATTGTAATTCTGTCAGAGACAGCGAAGGACTTGCAAGAGCAGTTGAATGGAATGGACAGTGTCTTGAAAGGAGGATATAAGATGAACATCAACAAAAGCAAAACAAGGATAATGGAATGTAGTCCAATTAAGTCGGGTGATGCTGAGGGAATTAGATTAGGAAATGAGGCACTTAAAGTAGTAAAGGAGTTTTGCTATTTGGGGAGCAAAATAACTGATGATGGTCGAAGTAGAGAGGATATAAAATGTAGGCTGGCAATGGCAAGGAAAGCGTTTCTGAAGAAGAGAAATTTGTTAACATCCAGTATTGATTTAAGTGTCAGAAAGTCATTTCTGAAAGTATTCGTATGGAGTGTAGCCATGTATGGAAGTGAAACATGGACGATAAATAGTTTGGACAAGAAGAGAATAGAAGCTTTCGAAATGTGGTGCTACAGAAGAATGCTGAAGATTAGATGGGTAGATCACATAACTAATGAGGAAGTATTGAATAGGATTGGGGAGAAGAGAAGTTTGTGGCACAACTTGACCAGAAGAAGGGATCGGTTGGTAGGACATGTTCTGAGGCATCAAGGGATCACCAATTTAGTATTGGAGGGCAGCGTGGAGGGTAAAAATCGTAGAGGGAGACCAAGAGATGAATACGCTAAGCAGATTCAGAAGGATGTAGGTTGCAGTAGGTACTGGGAGATGAAAAAGCTTGCACAGGATAGAGTAGCATGGAGAGCTGCATCAAACCAGTCTCAGGACTGAAGACCACAACAACAACAACAAGTTTCATTTCTATTGTTGAACTTATAACAATAGTCTTTCGGACACAAATTGTGCACTGGTGTTTGGTCAGTGGATAATTTGTGGAAAAAAATTGCCCACCAGTACGCCTCATTGCCTCTAAATTATTCTTGTTTTTCCTGACAGCTGTTCCATAAAATAACTGAAGAGAATCAATTTCTCTCAATAAGCCTGCCTTTTCCTTGAAATGTTCAGATGTGTGTGAATTCCTAAGGGACCAAACTGCTTAGGTCATCGGTCCCCAGACTTACACACTACTTAAACTAACTTATGCTAAGAACAACACACACACCCATGCCCGAGGGAGGACTCGAAACTCCGGCGGGAGGGGGGGCGCAGTCCTTTCCCTCCTAGTGGTGTTGCATCCTCAAGTGCCTCACTTTTCTTGTCTTTCAGCAAGCGACAAAGCCTACCACCAAGCCTCTTTTGGATGTGGCCAACACATTCCAAGTTTTTATTGTTTTATTGTACGGATTTTTATCTGTTACAGCTTTGAACGAAGAGGATTCCCCGTCGCAAAGGTATTTAGTATATCTAACAGCATACTGGTTCTCAGATCTAGAGAACGTCCTCACACCTGCAGCAGCCTCCATGCCCCCCCTTGAGGTACTATAATTTTTAGAGCATGCTACTGCATGCTTTTTTGCCACAGTTTCGCACTGTCTTCATTGTTAGATCTTTTCCTTGTTGCACACTGGTGGCAGTATATAGACATAATTTCTACATCTAAAACTTTACCTGAGTCAATACCAATATGCAACTCCTTACGGAGATGTGTGACTCTTTTTCATCCAAGTCCCATCTACAGACACACACAGGTCAGTAACATATGTTGGCGATTCACAGACATGAATATCCATCCCAGGATCTACTTCTTTTTGGTTTATTTCCACCAATTCCTCCACTGATTTTTTCATACAAAATTTGGAAGTATAGCATTCATATCAGACATTTCTTTATTTATTTTTTTCAAACCATGCACAAGGTGGAGACATGTTCAAAAAACCACACAAAATTGCTTTCATAAGTACCAATGCAAATTTTTATGCAAGAGGAAAATGAAAATTCATTGCTACACAAATTAGAAATTAATTTAAAATCACAAACTATTCCCACTCTTCTTTTTCCAAGATCAATCATGCATTCCGTGTTTTCACAGCCAACACATCAAAATGAAAACTTTATATCCTGGCAGAGAAGTTGTAAATCAATAATTCTGAAAACAGTAGCATCCATATCAGCATCATTCATGCTTCTGTACAATTCTCCTTTCCCAAGTTTAGATGTTGAAGCTGAGAGCTTATGGTCTTCACTTCGAGCTGCTTCCTCTTTTTGTTGGTAAACCGATTTTCATGAAACATCCGTTTCTTAAACACATTTTTCGATCAACCATTATGCATAAATCTCCAATTCCACGTAAACGTTTGCAAATTCAAAAATGGGACATAACTACTGTGGTCATCAGTCCCCTAGAACTTAGAACTACTTAAACCTAACTAACCTAAGGACATCACACACATCCATGCCCGAGGCAGGATTCGAACCTGCGACCGTAGCACGTTTGCAAATTCAAACTACCACCTAGTAATATGTGTTAGTATTATCAAAACGTAAATAAACTACATGCAAGAAAGTTTTCAGACAAAGATACAGATGTCAGCCAGAGATATAGATGTCAGCCAAAGCTTCACACTGACAAAAATTTCGCTGAAGCAAGCAATTTCCCAAATGTCGGAAAAGGTGCCGCCAGTGCCGAGTTAATCAGTTTAACAATTTAAAGGCATTTCTAAAGCTGCTATCGCGATAAGATTCACACACAACATATATTAAACTGTGCAGATCAAGAAGTAATATTTTTGAAAAATCAGCTATTTTGAGCAAAATCCATTACATCTCCCCCTCAGTAGGTGGGGCATGCACTACACGTAGGAAGCGTCGACTAGGGTAGAGGAGCATGTGTGTCGCACACATGTGGCTTTTTTATGTTCGACAAACCCTCCCTTGGGATCAAAGACGATTTCCCTTAAATCAGCCACGGCGACCTCAGAGAATCTCGGTCCCCGTAGATCAGAGATATAAAAGGTTAATACCATTTCAGGAAACTGCTGGCGCATCCAAGGAAAGGTCCCAGAATTAGTATCGCTTACTGAAGGTTATAACGCACATATATTACTGGGAACGAAATCCTGAGTTCGGATTGGAATGTTTATCGTAAGGATAGGTTAGTCGCCAATGGCGGCGGCATGTTTATTGCAGTAAAAAATTCGGTAAAATCTAGCGAGGTTATTACGGATTCTGATGTGAATTAATTTGGGCGAAATTGAGTATCAGAGAAAGGTCAAAAATGTTATCGCATGCTTTTATACACCACCTGGGTCAGATCTGTAGTTTTAGAGTGCTTCGGACAGGACTTGCAGAATATCGTTAGTAATTATCCCGATCATGCCGATGTACTAGTGGGTGACAACAACTTGCCAAATATAGATTGGCAGTGTTATTCCATCAAAACTGGTGCCAGTGACAGGGATTCGTGTGGCATTGTTCTGGATGTCTTGTCCGAAAATTACCTCGCGCAGATAGTTAGAACCAACTCGTGAGGGTAACGTCTTAGGCTGTCTGGCAACAAACAGACCTGAACTCATCGAATCAGTTAACGTAGAGGAAGATATCAGTGATTACAAGGTTGTGAAAACACCTATGACGACGGGTCCTACAAGGAAGGTATACAGCGTGGTCCATTGATAGTGACCGGGCCAAATATCTCACGAAATAAGCATCAAACGAAAAAACTACAAAGAAGTAAACTCGTCTAGCTTGAAGGGGGAAACCAGATGGCGCTATGTTTGGCCCGCTAGATGGCGCTGCCATAGGTCATACGGATATCAACTGCGTTTTTTTAAAGTAAGAACCCCCATTTTATTACATATTCGTGTAGTACGTAAAGAAGTATGAATATTTTAGTTGGACCACATTTTTCGCTTTGTGACAGATGGCACTGTAATAGTCACAAACGTATAAGTACGTGGTATCACGTAACATTCCGCCAGTGCGGACGGTATTTGCTTCGTGATACATTACCCGTGTTAAATTGGACCGTTTACCAATTGCGTAAAAGGTCGATATGGTGTTGATGTATGATTATTGTGATCAAAATGCCCAACGGGCGTGTGCTATGTATGCTGCCCGGTATCCTGGACGACATCATCCAAGTGTCCGCACTGTTCCCGGATAGTTACGTTATTTAAGGGAACAGGAAGTGTTCAGCCACATGTGAAACGTCAACCACGACCTGCAACAAATGATGATGCCCAAGTAGGCGTTTTAGCTGCTGTCGCGGCTAATCCGCACATCAGTAGCAGACAAATTGCGCGAGAATCGGGAATCTCAAAAACGTCGGTGTTGAGAATGCTACATCAACATCGACTGCACCCATACCATATTTCTATGCACCAGGAATTGCATGGCGACGACTTTGAACGTCATGTACAGTTCTGCCACTGGGCACAACAGAAATTACGGGAGGATGACAGATTTTTTTCTGCACGCGTTGAATTTAGCGACGAAGCGTCATTCACCAACAGCGGTAATTTAAACCGGCATAATATGCACTATTGGGCAACGGAAAATCACTTAGTAGTGAAAAGGTATCTGGACCAGATGAGATACCTGTAAGATTCTATAAAGGTTACGAGAAAGAACTTGCTCCCCTACTAGCAGTAATTTATCGCTTGAGAAAGGAAAAATACCTAACGACTGGAAAAAAGCACAGGTCAGTTCTATTTGAAAGAAACGCCGTAAAACAAATCCGGACAATTGAACACCTGTATCGTTGACGTCAATCAGTTGAAGAATTACGGAACATATTTAATGCTCAAGAACTACGACGTTTTTGGAAAATGGACATCTCCTGTATAAAAATTAACGTGGAATCCGCAAACAGAGATTCTGCGAAACTCGACTCGCTCTGTTCCTCCATGAGATCCACGGCGTAGTGGGCAATTGCGCTCAGGTTGATGCCGGGTTCCTTGATTTCAGTAAGACATTTAACACCGTTCCGCATTGCCGTTTAATGAAAAAGAAAATACGAGCATACGGAGTATCGGAGCAGACCTGCGATTGGATTCAAGACTTCCTTGCTGATAGAACTCTACACGTCACTCTTAACGGAACTAAATCGACAAATGTGAAGGTAATATCCGGAGTACCACAAGGAAGTGTGATAGGACTGTTGCTGTTTACCATATATATAAGTGATCTAGTAGGAAGCGTCGGATGCTCATTAAGGCTATTCGCAGATGATGCGGATGTCTGTATCAAAGTAGCAACGCCAGAAGATAGTAAGAATTTACAGAACGACCTGCTGAGAATTGTTGGATGATAAAGGCTCTGGCAGTTGACCCTGAGCGTAAATATATGTAACACATGTCGCATACAAAGAAAAAGAAATCAACTGCTGTACAGCTACAGTAGTGATGAGAAAGAGCTAGAGACTGCGTCTTCCGTAAAATATCTAAGCGTAACTATCCAGAGCGACCTTAAGTGGAATGACCACATAAAATAGATAGTGGGAAAAGCAGGCAGCAGACTCAGATTCATCAGAAGAATCATAAGGAAATGTAATTCATTAACGAAAGAAGTGGACTATAAGGCGCTTGTTCGCCCGGTTCTTGAATACTGCTCATCTATCTGGGATCCCTATCAGGTAGGACTGATAGAGCAAATAGAGAAGATCCAACGAAGAGCGGCGTGTCGTTTAGCTTGGAGTGAGCGTTACAGAGATGCTAAACAGACTCCACTGGCAGACGTTACAAGAGAGGAGTTATGCATCACGAGAGATTTACTATTGAAATTTCGGGACAGCACATTTCAGGAGGAGTCGAACAACATATCTCTTCCCCCCACATACATCTCGCGTATTGACCACGAGGAGAAAATTTGAAGAAATAGAGTAAATACAGGGATTTACCGTCAGTCATTCGCGAGTGGAACAGGGTTGGTACTTCAGTCTGGAACCGAGCGACCGCTACGGCCGAAGGTTCGAATCCTGCCTCGGGCATGCATGTGTGTGATGTCCTTAGGTTGTGTAGGTTTAAGTAGTTCTAAGTTCTAGTGTTGCCGAGCGGTTCTAGGCGCTACAGTCTGGACCCGCGCGACCGCTACGGTCGCAGGTTCAACTCCTGCCTCGGGCATGTATGTTTGTGATGTCTTTAGGTTAGTTGGGTTTAAGTACTTCTAAGTTCTAGGGGACTGATGACCTCAGAAGTTAAGTCCCATAGTGCTCAGAGCCATTTGAACCATTTTGAACTGATGACCTCAGTTGTTAAGTCCCATAGTGCTCAGAGCCATTTGAACCATTTGAACAGGGTTGGAGAGACCATATAATGGTACCGAAAGAACTTCCGCCACACGCCATTAGGCGGCCTGCTGAATATGCTGTGCAATTAGATGAATTTATTATCTTGAGGATGTGATGAACCATACTACAATGATTTTGGTCAATGTGACAGCAAGTCCCACTTCCGACGCTATCTCGCTGAGCACCGTGTGCGGTCTAGAGGCCAGCATGCGGTGGGAGCTATGTAACGCCCTTTCCCCCATCGATCTCTCGCGAGAGGCGAGCGGACAGGCCGGCCGCACCCTTCGGCCGGAGACGGAAGTGCATTCGGCGGCGGCGGCGGCGGCGGCGGCGGCGGCGGCTGCTCGGAAGTCATTTTCTGCATCGGAAATTGCGCGCCGCTGACGGCGACGCCTGCTCCTGGCTGCACTCACCTGTGATAACGGGGCGCGCCTGTGATAATCACTGTGAGCTCCGCTAAGCCGCTCACAAAAGCGCAGCGGGCTCGCTTTGTTGCCGCCTGCCGTTGTCCGCTACGCACTGCCCCTCGCCGTGGGCGTCACTTTGACTGATGACTGTCCGCCGCAATCTCCGGCCATAAATGGCCTCGCGATTGCTTTTGACTTTCACTCGTGTTATGCTTACTAGAGCTTCTGCATCTTCAATCATAGCAGAGGACTCGTGCTACGTTGTTGACGCGGCGGAATGATTTTCAGTCTAATACCATTCCGCATATTTCTGCTTTTTTTGTTCAAGCTTATAACTTCGTTTGCACTGTTAGAAGCTAGACTCTCCTCTCCAATCTACTCAATCTTCTTAGGAATTCTGTAAACCGTGGCGTTATTAGTCACAGAGCAAAATGGCTCTAAACACTAAGGGACTTAACATCTGAGGTCATCAGTCCCCTAGACTTCAACCCAACTAACCTAAGGACATCACACACATCCCTGACCGAGGCAGGATTCGAACCTGCGACCGTAGCAGCAGCGCGGTTCCGGACTGAAGCGCCTAGAACCATTCGGTCGCAGCGGCCGGCAGTCACAGAGTAACATCAGATTTCAACAAAGATGCTGAAAGGAATGGTACCACTTCCGAAATCGCCGGGAATGAGTTAGAAAACTCGGAGGTAATCAAAAGAAAGATGGCAGAGGCCGGGAACTTAATTACTCATAAACACAAATATAAAAATTCAATTTTGTATGAAATCGTATTCCTTATGTACGCGAATGACATTGCAAGGTAACTTGTTTGGACTATTTAATTGATTGAGAATGTTGGCAAAATTCAGTAAACTTACATTTATTTTGTCAAACAAGAAAATCATTACACTAAACAAGTTATAGATCCCACAAGGAAAGGTAACTTGTTTGGACTATTTAATTGATTGAGAATGTTGGCAAAATTTAATATACTAACATTTTTTAAAGTCTTTTCGGGTTTGCTGCCGGATCCTAAAATCAACTTGACTCGATATTTCGGCGATCCAACTGTTCGCCATCTTCAGGAAATGCTGCAAGACTCACCGGAGGAGAAACACCCCCTCTGAAGATGTCCAGCGCAGCTCTGGACGAAACGTTAGGAGCTGAAGAGTTTCATGGACCACGACCTTACATCCCGGAAGGATTACCAGAAGAAAGGCTGCTTCTGCTGATGAGTCCCGCTGAGAACTAACGCAAAATTGCAATTCGACGTCCTATATAGGCCACCGTTCAGTACACGGCGCATGCGCCGCCCATCACGGTTTCTGACTTCCAAAACAGAAGTCAGAAACCGTGATGGGCGGCGCATGCGCCGTGTACTGAACGGTGGCCTATATAGGACGTCGAATTGCAATTTTGCGTCAGTTCTCAGCGGGACTCATCAGCAGAAGCAGCATTTCCTGAAGATGGCGAGCACTTGGATCGCCGAGATATCGAGTCAAGTTGATTTTAGGATCCGGCAGCAAACCCGAAAAGACTTTCAAGACTTATTACGCCGGGAAAGCCTACGTAGTCATATTATACTAACAACATTTACATTACCAAACAAGACATAAATTATATTAAACAAGTTACAGCTTGAATTCCCTAAACAGCCAACAGGTGAATAAACACTTCACTGGGTGAAGCCTGAATGGCAAAGAAAATTTAACTTGGTGATCAGTGAGTCTAGCCCTAAAATTGTGGATAACGCAAACTGAATTGATCTATCGCGACGTTGATTCATTAAATCTATTGAAGATTCTCTACATAGGTGCAGCTGCGAGCAAGTGGCAATTGAGATCCGTACGTCCTGACAATGCCAGAGCGGCAGTACGTTACCCTGGTTACTTCACGCGTCGACGTCACTTGCAGCTGGCGAGATGTGTGCGGTGAAGGAGGTGAGACGTGGAGGCATCACCTGTGAATCGATTGCGGCCATGAAAGAAATGTAAAAATCTCACGGTATAGCGATCAGACAGACGGACCGCAATTTACTCTCTACCAGAGCAATGAAATCACGGTAGATTTCAGTGTGTGACACACTCGTTCACTGGTAGTAGCAAGGACCAAATTGGCAGACTTATACGACAGAGCGCAGAAGGATACCAAACGTCAAGACCTGCAAACCGAAAACGAATAAGTGTGCCCTCGACAAATGAGTAGTCCGGGGCATTTGAAGTCACATTGTCGGCACAGTAAGAACTACACCACACGCTCCCCAGTCTAAACTACTCGCAAGTGAAGTCAGTCTCAGGACAGGTCCTAAGTATCAAACACACAGGCCAGAGTTTCAACCAGAAGTGCTTACCAGACGAATATGCCACACATGAGTGCTTCCCACCTATCGAGGAAAAAATTCAGTTTTCCTGCAAAGTGCATGACGACACCGCCTTCACACCATCTTGAACCAATCACAAGTCTCTAGGGGCGGTAAATCTCCCTCCCACACGACAGCAGCAGGGCAAGAGTTAAGAAAACTGCATTTTTGAAAAAAAAAAAGAAACCGCCAATTACTGGCCCTTTATAAGTTTTCGCAGAGGGGCGAAAAGATGATTTTCTATGAGGTGGTGTCCCTTCACACAGCAACATGCGAACAGATACAATCCTAAAGATCTTTACCTAAATCGCCTGTGCCTTGGAGCTTGCTAGTCCTAGCTGTGAGTTGTAACAAAGATTCCATCTCTAAACGTTTCTCAGATGCTGGAGTTTTCTTATACAACAGTGGCAGCTGAGGGCAGTGTCTCACTGACCTTATTGCAATATTGGCGAACATGAAAACATGTGAATTTTTGTTATACATGACTCTGCACACAATGCTCGGGTTCTAACTCTCCTGTGTAGACGTGATCCTTTAGACCGTCGCCTCTTCCCAGGCTCCTGCTGGAGCCCCAACAGGTATCATGGAACAGGCTTATTTGTTCTGGGTTTTGTACAAACGTTTTGAAAAGCTGTGGGCGGCGGTCTGTTGGCTAGCTGAACCGGGTATTTAACCTCCACTGTGCCCTCATTATCAACTCGCGAGGGACTACTATCTTCAGCTCGCGAAGCAGCTCTTGTGTATGGGCGTGCAGTTGTCCTTGTCGGCGCTTTAAAATACTTCATCACCTGTGCATAGCTCGCCCTCTAGGACACGCGTTCTCTGTCACCTTGTACGGCTAGTTTGCCGGTGGTTGCTTCTTCGTATGCTTCTCGTAATTCAACCCATTCACCCAACAACCCATCAAATGTAAATCGATATGATCATTTACAGCTTGTAATTGCGTAAATCACTCGGTTCCTATCTTGGACCTCAAACGTACTGCCACAGGACCTTCTGTCCTAATTTCTTCGTTCACGATACTCTTTATCGTAACCACCTTTCTGGGATACCCTTGCGCATGATCTCTTAGAACCTTTGCCTTTATGAGATTAATATGCGCACCACTATCTATCAATAATTTTGTATCAGCGCCCTTTACATCCTTACTCTGTACTCATATACTCGTATAACCATTTTTTCCGTGCAGTCAGCAGCTGTTATTATCCCTGACACAGTCTTCCCTGGGACTGCGGTATTATGCTCGCTGCTCGTTTCCCTGCACGTTTTTCTGACGCGTTTTGGCCCATTTGCTCATACAACAATCACAGGTGTTGTGTCCGGTCCGGAGACATGGGAAGCACGTCACTGGTTTTGCTCTAGTGCAAGGGGAAGAGTGTCCCGTCAAGCCGCACTGCGTACATCGTACTGGCGGTGGACATTGCACTCGCGATCCGTTCTCCTTGAATTCTTAGTTATCTATTTCCTTTATGGGCAGACGACTAGGTTCTGTTTTTTGACGGCCCCCCCATACAGTGTCTGTCTTGCGGACAGTATATTTCTGCCTGCATGCTCGCGCTATGTGCCCTTCCTTACCACAACTGAAACACTTCACTGGCTGGTTTACATTTATTACTCGGACATAATTGCGCACTCTTCTGTAGCCTCTAAGTCAATTACTTCGGATAGTATTATTTTTTCTCCTTGAGCCCGTATTACATTATTGGTCCTGTAATTGTAAAACTTCTGTATGAATACGGCTCCCCTAACTTCCCTATCAAGGCATTGCTCCCTGCAACCTCTTCCGCTTCCATAACCCTCTTCATCGCTTCTCTGAAATGAAGTTGCTTGATGTACACATGAGTGCCCCATTGAGCCACGCTTTTCGCTTTCCCTTGCCTAATATTCAGCGCATGTTGTTCCAATATGACGGGGCGCCACCACATTTCAGTCGTCGTGTGCGTCGTGTCCTGGACCGACGGTTCCCAAAACGTGGATTGGCAGAGGTGGTCCTGAACCATGACCTGCTCGATCCCCAGATATGTCCCCTCTGGACTTTTTTGTGTGGGGAGAGATGCGCAACCTTGTTTACACAACTCCTGTTGCATCAGAAGAGGATCTGGTAGCCCGGATAGTAGCAGCAGCAGGAACAATTCAAGATACTCCTGGGGTTTTTGCCCGTGTCAGGCAGAACATGATCCGACGGTGTAAACTTTGTTTACATGTCAATGGAGGCATTTTGGAACTCTACTGTAATTCAAATTGGGTTGTGCTAATGTGTTGTCTCTTGGTCATAAAAAAATGGAAAAGTGTTTGTTGGTTTAATTAATTTGCCGCCAGAGAAATCTTCCTCTACCGGTTTAAATACTCCTCATAGGAAAAAATGACTTTAGGGAAAAATATTTGGTTTGATGTCCCCTACAACCTCCCAGAGTTTGTCGGTTTAAATACTTTTCACCCTGTATATAATACGGTCTAGGCGATAGCAGCGCCACCTGGCGAGGAATGACTGTAGTCAGACACACGAACGGTGCAAGTATTTTCAGTGAGCGGTTTGTCCACGTGTGGAATGGGGAACCGCACGATCTACCTGAGTTTGACCGAGGGCAGACTGTGACAGCACTGAGGTTTGGCAGGAGCATTTCGGAAACTGCATGACGTGTCGGATGTTCGAGGAGTGCTGTGGTGCGAAGAGTGCTCTGGTGAGCAATATTCAAGCAGTTGGTGAACAAGTGTACTGTAACCTACTACCTTTGTTTTCGGATTGCATTTCCTTATTATTCTTGCAATGAATCTCAGTCTGCCATCTGCTTTACCGATGATCAAATTTATATGATCATTCCATTTTAAATAACTCCTAATGCATACTCCCAGATAATTTATCAAATTAACTCCTTCCAGTTGCTGACCTGCTATATTGAAGCTAAATGACAAAGGATCTTTCTTTCTATGTATTCGCAGCACATTACACTTGTGTACATTGAGATTCAATTGCCATTCCCTGCACCATGCGTCAATTCGTTGGAGATCCTCCTGCATTTCAGTACAATTTTCCATTGTTACAACCTCTCGATATACCATAGCATCATCCGCAAAAAGCCTCAGTGAACTTCCGATGTTATCCACAAGGTCATTTATGTACATTGTGAATAGCAACGGTCCTACGACACTCCCCTGCGGCACATCTGAAATCACTCTTAGTGCATTTAGTCTCACAGTTTTCTAATAAAATTGCCGTCACCTTAGACCACGTTTCTGTGTGGTCTCTATCCAATAATTTATTGCAGGCGGAGCCCATTACATGTCCAATAATATATCTTAAAAGTACTTGCTTAACAATAGGGTCTACTAGATTTAATGCGCTACTGCAATTGTCAATAAACTCTGATAATTTTTCCCTATCTCAATCAAACTTATGAGGCACTAGTTAAGTAGCCTCGCTGTAACTCAGGTGCAGCCTGTTCTCATCTGAGTTTACTTCAGGGTTGTTTCACAATTTTACTGACCTTGTTTCCTACACTGTATGCGGTGAGCACTGTGCTCACGCTAACGGCGCAGTGGTCTGCCCACAGCAGGTGCGTTGTGAAGCACTTCGGCTGCTGCAATGGCGTGGTGTGATGCCCCTCTCTGCCTATTCCTATACTCTACTTAGTCGATTTCTCGACCCAACTCTACCAAAACCAACCCAACACCTGGCACCAGGAAAGGTCTACCACTGTAGCGTCCCACTGACGAGTCCTGACAGGGAATAAGAAGGACTGCTCGTATGCACTCATGGAACTTACCAACAGGGTACGTCGATAACAACTTGTGCTAGTGGGCCACTTGATCTTCACTTGGTTGGCTGAAAAGTAGGCTACTGAGTGGGTTAGAGTACGGAACTCGGCAGGAAAATCAGTAATCCAAGGAGGATATCATAATGTGGAAGACAGGATTACTATCACTGGACGCACCCCCTGGCACATTGTCAATGTACAAGTCTATATACAAAGTATCTGCATTTGATTATCAGGCTTCCTATTCTTCAGTGAGCCTAAGTCTCGTGGTGCAGAGGTGAGCCTGCCAGCGTAAGTGTCGACTACATAGAATTTTTCTAAGTCCAGCCCCTGCCACACAGTGACACTTGCAATCCTCCTCCAGACGACTATGCAGCAAAAGACCTTTGCAGTAGTGTGGTAGCCCTTTTGAGGCGTCTTTGCGCATACTTTTGGAAGTTTCTGCCCCTACATATACAGTTGGGACTAATGAAACGGAAGCGTGTGACACCCGCATGGCGTACACGCATGATATTTCCACACTAACTGTGTTCAAAGGTCACATTCCTCGCTTACTCTGAGTGTTGTGATGCTACAGACTCCGCCCTTGATGGTAGAACAGATAGTAAAATGGTGACTACGTCTGCCTCATACACTACTGGCGATTAAAATTGCTACACCACAAGGCGACGTGCTATAGACGCGAAATTTAACCCACAGGAAGAAGATGCTGTGATACGCCAATGATTAGCTTTTCAGACCATTCACACAAGGTTGGCGCTGCTGCCGACATCTACAACGTGCTGACATGAGGAAAGTTTCCAACCGATTACTCATACACAAACAGCAGTTGACCGTCGTTGCCTGGTGAAACGTTGTTGTGATGCCTAGTGTAAGGAGGGGAAATGCGTACCATCACAATTCCGACTTTCATAAAGGTCGAATTGTAGCCTATCGCGACTGCGGTTTATCGTATCGCGACATTGCTGCTCGAATTGGTCGAGATCCAATAACTGTTAGCAGAATGTGGAATCGGTGGGTTCACGAGGGTAATATGGAACGCCGTGCTGGATCCCAACGGCCTCGTATCACTAGCAGTCGAAATGACATGCATCTTATCCGCATGGCTGTAACGGATCGTGCAGCCACGTCTCGATCCCTGAGTCAACAGATGGGGACGCTTGCAAGACAACAACCATGTGCACGAACATTTCGACGACGTTTGCATCAGCATGGACTATTACCTCGGAGACCATGGCTGCGGTTACCCTTGACGCTGCATCACAGACAGGAGCGCCTGCGATGCTGTACTCAACGACGAACGCGGGTGTACGAATGGCAAAACGACATTTTTTCGGATGAATCCAGGTTCTGTTTACAGCATCATGATGTTCGCATCCGTGTTTGGCGACATCGCGGTGAACGAACATTGGAAGCGTGTATTCGTCATCGTCATACTGGCGTATCACCCGGCGTGATAGTATGGAGCGCCATTGGTTGCACGTCTCGGTCACCTCTTGTTCGCATTGACGGCACTTTGAACAGTGGTCGTTACATTTCAGTTGTGTTATGACCCGTGGCTCTACCCTTCATTCGATTCCTTGCGAAACCCTACATTTGAGCAGGATAATGCGCGACCGCATGTTGAAGGTCCTGTACGGGCCTTAATGGATACATAAAATGTTCGAATGCTGCCCTGGCCAGCACATTCTCCAGATCTCTCACCAACTGAAAACGTCTGGTCAAAGGTGGTCGAGCAACTGGCTCGTCACAATACGCCAGTCACTACTCTTGATGAACTGTGGTATCGTGTTGAAGCTGAATGGGCAGCTGTACCTGTACACGCCATCCAAGCTCTGTTTGGCTCAATGCCCAGGCGTATCAAGGCCGTTATTACGGCCAGAGGTGGTTGTTCTGGGTTCTGATTTCTCAGGATCTGTGCACCCAAATTGCGTGAAAATGTAATCACATGTCAGTTCTAGTATAATACATTTTTCCAATGAATACCCGTTTATCATATGCATTTCTTCTTGGTGTAGCAATTTTAATGGCCACTAGTGTATGTGCTTCTGCTGCTCTGACTAAGAATTTATGTTGTACTATACTACTGAATTTAGCTTGCTATTACTGCTACTCGCGACAGTTGACGACATTACATACCTCTTTTAATTCACCAAATTTCCTCTCAGTTTCATATAATCGTTTTTTTATCTGCAACACATGGCCATTGAGAACGGAATGTAAGTTTCCCAGTGCCTCCTTATTATCGTTGTGAATCGTTTCTAATCTCTCATTATTATCTCTATCCATTGCATCCGATCTATCTTTATTATCTACATCAGTCACTTCTAATCCATCTGTGTCTTCTTTTCTACTGTCCTGTATTTCTATTCTCAGCCTCCGTAAAAATTGTAATACTGTGCTATCAGTTGTTGTAGTCGATGCGCACACATCGGTTCTCCGCGAACACCCCATTTCATTTTGTTCTTGTACGCTTACATTGACTGTCCGAGAATGCGCCGCGTGGCTTGGGGATTACATGCTTTCAATGGCTTCCAGGAACTGCGCCACCCCCCTGATGTGGCAGGAACACGGCTAATGGCACCTCTTGTCGCTGGCTGCCGTTCTTGCCTGCCTCTTGTGAATGCCCCGTACCTTCCAAGCCACCTGCTGCCTCAAGGTTGCCTCCTGCTTCCGCTGCGCCATGTTTTCTGCTATTCTCTCTTCTGATTCACCTCCCTCCATGATGGCTAAGCTTTTGGAGCGACACATTGTAACCATGAATATTATACTGATGTTATGATAGAGCTTTATCAGCTCAGAACAACCGAATATTTAACAACACGAATTAGAAAGATATCCTTACCAAACGAAAAATATTCAAAGGAAATTTTTCCATAGCTACACCACGATTACAACAAAACTTTCTGATTAGTATTTTAAACATAGCTGCGCTGCAGCAATGGTTCCACGTAAATCAGACTAAGAACAGCCGACCAATTGCAAAGGATAAAGTAATCTTTACCTAGGTTTCAATAGATATAAATCTATCTTCTTCAGAAGACACAATATTATAACGGCATGAAGTGATATGTCCTTATCGTTTAGGCAAACATCTGCATAGTTAGGACATATCACTTCATGCCGTTATAATTTTGTGTCTTCTGAAGAAGATAGATTTATATCTATTGAAACCTAGGTAAAGATTACTTTATCCTTTGCAATTGGTCGGCTGTTCTTAGTCTGATTTTCTGATTAGTGGTACCTAAAAAAAACTTAGTCCCACTATCGTCTTAAAGTACACAGAAACGATTTTCGTTTGTTTGACTATATCCTGCCTCTTAATCGTTAACGTGGTTTCTATTGATTATCAAAATTCGATATCAGAAAGCCTGGCAGGGTATCTTTTCCGCTACCAACTCTCCCACCTGTTGCATCTAGCTGTCAGGCCTACTAGATTTGTGGCCTGCCAAGCGAGTGCTTTTAGAGTTTGTACATCGGAAATGTAGATATGATTTATCATAGCCACTGCTACTGTACATTGATAGCAAACCCATTTCACTCAACTATTTTGCTATAATTTTTTTCATTTTTAATCTTCTCAACGCATCGGAATTAATCACATCTGACTAACAAATTTTAATATGGCAAAGTTTGTAAACATTCCCGAGGGACTCACTTCACCTAGGCAACACCACATTCCCATTCTATTGCATTTACTTTAATCAGAGTTTGCTAGTCTGTTAACAGGGAGCTTATGGCAAAAAATGTCTGATCAAAATGGCTACCCTCTACTGAATTAAATGACCACCATTTTGTTTCATATCTCCTCTTTTATTTTCTGAGATTCTACCACCGCAATATTCCGGAGGCAAAATAGTCCCCCATTCGGATCTCCGGGCGGGGACTACTCAAGAGGATGTCGTTATCAGGAGAAAGAAAACTGGCGTTCTACGGATCGGAGAGTGGAATGTCAGATCCCTTAATCGGGCAGGTGGGTTAGAAAATTTAAAATGGGAAATGGATAGGTTAAAGTTAGATATAGTGGGAATTAGTGAAGTTCGGTGGCAGGAGGAACAAGACTTCTGGTCAGGTGACTACAGGGTTATAAACACAAAATCAAATAGGGTAATGCAGGAGTAGGTTTAATAATGAATAGGAAAATAGGAATGCGGGTAAGCTACTACAAACAGCATAGTGAACTCATTATTGTGGCCAAGATAGATACGAAGCCCACACCTACTACAGTAGTGCAAGTTTATATGCCAACTAGCTCTGCAGATGACGAAGAAATTGAAGAAATGTATGATGAAATAAAAGAAATTATTCAGATATGAAGGGAGATGAAAATTTAATAGTCATGGGTGACTGGAATTCGAGTGTAGGAAAAGGGAGATAAGGAAACGTAGTAGGTGGATATGGATTGGGGCTAAGAAATGAAAGAGGAAGCCGCCTGGTAGAATTTTGCACAGAGCACAACTTAATCATAGCTAACACTTGGTTTAAGAATCATGAATGAAGGTTGTATACATGGAAGAATCCTGGAGATACTAAAAGGTATCAGACAGATTACATAATTGTAAGACAAAGATTTAGGAACCAGGTTTTAAATTGTAAGACATTTCCAGGGGCAGATGTGGACTCTGACCACAATCTATTGCTTATGAACTGTAGATTAAAACTGCAGAAACTGCAAAAAGGTGGGAATTTAAGGTGATGGGACCTGGATTAAATGAAAGAACCAGAGGTTGTACAGAGTTTCAGGGAGAGCGTAAGGGAACAACTGGCAGGAATGGGGGAAAGAAATACAGTAGGAGAAAAATGAGTAGCTTTGAGGGATGAAGTAGTGAAGGCAGCAGAGGATCAAGTAGGTAAAAAGACGAGGGCTAGTAGAAATCCTTGGGTAACACAAGAAATATTGAATTTAATTGATGAAAGGAGAAATTATAAAAATGCAATAAATGAAGCAGACAAAAAGGAATACAAACGTCTCAAAAATGAGATCGACAGGAAGTGCAAAATGGCTAAGCAGGATGGCTAGAGGACAAATGTAAAGATGTAGAGGCTTATGTCACTAGGGGTAAGATAGATACTGCCTACAGGAAAATTAAAGAGACCTTTGGAGACAAGAGAACCACTTGTATGAACATCAAGAGCTCAGATGGAAACACAGTTCTAAGCAAAGAAGGGAAAGCAGAAAGGTGGAAGGAGTATATAGAGGATCTATACAAGGGCGATGTACTTGAGGACAATATTATGGAAATGGAAGAGGATGTAGATGAAGATGAAATGGGAGATACGATACCGCGTGAAGAGTTTGACAGAGCACACTGAAAGACCTGAGTCGAAACAAGGCCCCCGGAGTAAACAACATTCCATTGCATCTACTGACGGCCTTGGGAGAGCCAGTCCTGACAAAACTCTACCATCTGGTGAGGAAGATGTATGAAACAGGCGAAACACCCTCAGACTTCAAGAAGAATATAATAATTCCAATCCCAAAGAAAGCAGGTGTTGACAGATGTGAAAATTACCGAACAATCAGTTTAATAAGTCACAGCTCCAAAACACCAACACGAATTCTTTACAGACGAATGGAAAAACTAGTAGAAGCCGACCTCGGGGAAGATCAGTTTGGATTTCGTAGAAATACTGGAACACGTGAGGCATTACTGACCTTTCAACTTATCTTAGAAGAAAGATTAAGGAAAGGCAAACCTACGTATTTAGCATTTGTAGACTTAGAGAAAGCTTTTGACAATGTTGACTGGAATACTCTCTTTCAAATTCTAAAGGTGGCAGGGGTAAAATACAGGGAGCGAAAGGCTATTTACAATTTGTACAGAAACCAGATATCAGTTATAAGAGTCGAGGGGCGTGAAAGGGAAGCAGTGGTTGGGAAGGGAGTAAGACAGGGTTGTAACCTCTCCCCGATGTTATTCAATCTATATATTGAGCAAGCAGTAAAGGAAACAAAAGAAAAATTCGGAGTAGGTATTAAAATCCATGGAGAGGAAATAAAAACTTTGAGGATAATGAAATGTGGTAGAATTAATTCAGGTGATGCTGAGGGAATTAGATTAGGAAATGAGAAACTTAAAGTAGTAAAGGAGTTTTGCTATTTGGGGAGCAAAGTAACTGATGATGGTCGAAGTAGAGAGGATATAAAATGTAGACTGCCAATGGCAAGGAAAGCGTTTCTGAAGAAGAGAAATTTGTTAACATCGAGTATAGATTTAAGTGTCAGGAAGTCTTTTCTGAAAGTATTTGTATGGAATGTAGCCATGTATGCAAGTGAAACATGGACGATAAATAGTTTGGACAAGAAGAGAATAGAAGCTTTCGAAATGTGGTGCTACAGAAGAATGCTGAAGATTAGATGGGGCCGTGCGGTTAAAGGCGCTGCAGTCTGGAACCGCAAGACCGCTACGGTCGCAGGTTCGAATCCTGCCTCGGGCATGGATTTTTGTGATGTCCTTAGGTTAGTTAGGTTTAACTAGTTCTAAGTTCTAGGGGACTAATGACCTCAGCAGTTGAGTCCCATAGTGCTCAGAGCCATTTGAACCATTTTATTAGATGGGTAGATCACATAACTAATGAGGAAGTATTGAATAGGACTGAGGAGAAGAGAAGTTTGTGGCACAACTTGACCAGAGGAAGGGATCGGTTGGAAGGACATGTTCTGAGGCATCAAGGTATCACCAATTTAGTATTGGAGGGCAGCGTGGAGGGTAAAAATCGTAGAGGGAGGCCAAGAGATGAATACACTAAGCAGATTCAGAAGGAAGTAGGTTGCAGTAGGTACTGGGAGAGGAAGAACCTTGCACAGGATAGAGTAGCATGGAGAGCTGCATCAAACCAGTCTCAGGACTGAAGACCACAACAACAACAACCACCGCAATGATACAAAATTTCCTCCAATACATTTAAACATAAATGAAAACAACGAATTCTCTGCCCAGTTGGCATGATGTATACATTTCAATATCCTATGGTCTCTTGACGTTTTTCCTTATTACTATAGTGCAGTTTCTGGATTGGTATAGATATCCACTACTTCTCTCCCTCTCTCACTCTCATAAGCTCATTCATTAATAACCTAGAGCATTTAATAGCGGTCAGGCTGTTCAAAGAAAATTCTTGCTTTTTGGTACAGTATTTGTAACTAAGTCGCCAGATTAAACTTGTAAAATAAAAAAAAATTACCGACATCAGCCAGTACGTATCAAATATTCCCCACAAAAAAATTTCAACCCAGATTAACATGTCACCGACCTTCGTATTAAATTTAACACGTAGCGTTTCCTACGGACCTGCCACATTCCCTGGAGGATTTATGCTCATCTCCCACTGCAATGTAACCTTCATTGTGTTGCTGGGCAAGTGGGTAACTCACCGTTTCCTCTCTCAGGGTATCAAAATTTATATCTTGCTTCACAAGAATGTAATTAGTGACTGTAATTTTGGTACATGATTACTTAATTATTGCACACGCTGATCCTCAACTGAAAGTCTGCACAAACACTTCTGTTTTCCATTGTCTCTTGGTCAGATTGAGACAAAGTCAGAACTCACCTTGCGGAAGTGCTTGTTCCTAATTCAAATTCTGCACGTGCTTTTCTTAAATATTCTGAGCTCAAATTTAAACACGATAGTGTCTCAGCTTAAAATTACCATACGCAAGTATCTTAGCTTATAATTAGTACACGTGGTTTCCTTGTGACCGTTGGTCACAACCAAAGTACCCTAAGTTCCCCATGAGTTTTACCTGCCAACCTTTACATGAATCTCCCAGCAACAAGGTTTGTTCTCGTCGATATTCTGAAAAGGGAAATCATTAATCCTGGCTACTACACAAGCATACCATCCCCATATTCTTTAGTTTTACGGAGCACACTGAAAATATGTGTTTCAACGTCAGGAATTAGCTGCAGAGTGTCGGAACATGGCCGTTCACTAGGCTGTCCCACGCTTCCTCAGTAGTGGGGCAGGATCCTGTTACGGTATTGATCAGCCACACTCCAGGCCCTCTGGGATACTTTCCTTCTTTGGTTCTGCCAAAGGTGCCCAGAAGACTGTGTCAAAGATAATTACAGTTTCTACATTCACTATCTATGATCAGCAGACAACAGACCATTTACTCATTTCTCAAACATCCCAAAACTGGATATAGGGATCTATTTTTGAAGGAAGTGCACATTGTTGTTGTTGTTGTGGTCTTCAATCCTGAGACTGGTTTGATGCAGCTCTCCATGCTACTCTATCCTGTGCAAGCTTTTTCATCTCCCAGTACCTACTGCAACCTACATCCTTCTGAATCTGCTTAGTGTATTCATCTCTTGGTCTCCCCCTACGATTTTTACCCTCCACGCTGCCCTCCAATACTAAATTGGTGATCCCTTGATGCCTCAGAACATGTCCTACCAACCGATCCCTTCTTCTGGTCAAGTTGTGCCACAACATTCTCTTCTCCCCA
This sequence comes from Schistocerca piceifrons, assembly GCF_021461385.2. NCBI lineage: Eukaryota > Metazoa > Arthropoda > Insecta > Orthoptera > Acrididae > Schistocerca > Schistocerca piceifrons. Next base: position 488,000,457 of record NC_060138.1, on the reverse strand, counting down.
ATCCTATTCAATACTTCCTCCTTAGTTATGTGATCTACCCATCTAATCTTCAGCATTCTTCTGTAGCACCACATTTCGAAAGCTTCTATTCTCTTCTTGTCCAAACTATTTATCGTCCATGTTTCACTTGCATACATGGCTACATTCCATACAAATACTTTCAGAAAAGACTTCCTGAAACATAAATCTATACTCGATGTTAACAAATTTCTCTTCTTCAGAAACGCTTTCCTTGCCATTGCCAGTCTACATTTTATATCCTCTCTACTTCGACCATCATCAGTTATTTTGCTCCCCAAATAGCAAAACACCTTTACTACTTTAAGTGCCTCATTTCCTAATCTAATTCCCTCAGCATCACCCGACTTAATTAGACTACATTCCATTATCCTTGTTTTGCTTTTGTTGATGTTCATCTTATATGCTCCTTTCAAGACACTGTCCATTCCATTCAACTGCTCTTCCAAGTCCTTTGCTGTCTCTGACAGAATTACAATGTCATCGGCGAACCTCAAAGTTTTTATTTCTTCTCCATGAATTTTAATACCTACTCCGAATTTTTCTTTTGTTTCCTTTACTGCTTGCTCAATATACAGATTGAACAACATCGGGGACAGCCTACAACCCTGTCTTACTCCCTTCCCAACCACTGCTTCCCTTTCATGTCCCTCGACTCTTATAACTGCCATCTGGTTTCTGTACAAATTGTAAATAGCCTTTCGCTCCCTGTATTTTACCCCTGCCACCTTTAGAATTTGAAAGAGAGTATTCCAGTCAACATTGTCAAAAGCTTTCTCTAAGTCTACAAATGCTAGAAACGTAGGTTTGCCTTTCCTTAATCTTTCTTCTAAGATAAGTCGTAAGGTCAGTATTGCCTCACGTGTTCCAGTGTTTCTACGGAATCCAAACTGATCTTCCCCGAGGTTGGCTTCTACTACGTTTTCCGTTCGTCTGTAAAGAATTCTTGTTAGTATTTTGCAGCTGTGACTTATTAAGCTGATAGTTCGGTAATTTTCACATCTGTCAACACCTGCTTTCTTTGGGACTGGAATTATTATATTCTTCTTGAAGTCTGAGGGTATTTCGCCTGTTTCATACATCTTGCTCACGAGATGGTAGAGTTTTGTCAGGACTGGCTCTCCCACGGCCGTCAGTAGTTCCAATGGAATATTGTCTACTCCGGGGGCCTTGTTTCGACTCAGGTCTTTCAGTGCTCTGTCAAACTCTTCACGCAGTATCGTATCTCCCATTTCATCTTCATCTACATCCTCTTCCATTTCCATAATATTGTCCTCAAGTACATCGCCCTTGTATAGACCCTCTATATACTCCTTCCACCTTTCTGCTTTCCCTTCTTTGCTTAGAACTGGGTTTCCATCTGAGCTCTTGATATTCATACAAGTCGTTCTCTTATCTCCAAAGGTCTCTTTAATTTTCCTGTAGGCGGTATCTATCTTACCCCTAGTGAGATAGGCCTCTACATCCTTACATTTTTCCTCTAGCCATCCCTGCTTAGCCATTTTGCACTTCCTGTCGATCTCATTTTTGAGACGTTTGTATTCCTTTTTGCCTGTTTCACTTACTGCATTTTTATATTTTCTCCTTTCATCAATTAAATTCAATATTTCTTCTGTTACCCAAGGATTTCTACTAGCCCTCGTCTTTTTACCTACTTGATCCTCTGCTGCCTTCACTACTTCATCCCTCAAAGCTACCCATTCTTCTTCTACTGTATTTATTTCCCCCATTCCTGTCAATTGCTCCCTTATGCTCTCCCTGAATCTCTGTACAACCTCTGGTTCTTTTGGTTTATCCAGGTCCCATCACCTTAAATTCCCACCTTTTTGCAGTTTCTGCAGTTTTAATCTACAGTTCATAAGCAATAGATTGTGGTCAGAGTCCACATCTGCCCCTGGAAATGTCTTACAATTTAAAACCTGGTTCCTAAATCTTTGTCTTACAATTATGTAATCTGTCTGATACCTTTTAGTATCTCCAGGCTTCTTCCATGTATACAACCTTCTTTCATGATTCTTAAACCAAGTGTTAGTTATGATTATGTTGTGCTCTGTGCAAAATTCTACCAGGCGGCTTCCTCTTTCATTTCTGTCCCCCAATCCATATTCACCTACTATGTTTCCTTCTCTCCCTTTTCCTACACTCGAATTCCAGTCACCCATGACTATTAAATTTTCGTCTCCCTTCACATATGAAGGGAGTGCACATATGAATAATTAAATACAAAATTGACCTTCTTTTTTACAGCAGTATCTTGTCTCTGGGTATTTAATAAAATTGTGTAACCATATAACCGCTATTTTGACAAGAACAACGAAGTATGTTACTATGCAACGGGTATTACTGTACCCAATTAGGCAAATCTTTTCTATGTAGTACTGTATCCTTTCAAGGCCAAGCAATTTTTTCGTCCTCTTTGGGCATGACACTTGTAGTAGGAAAGTTTTTTCTGAAATTATTGATTTTTCAAATAAACGCGACGCCTCGTAGATATTACTCAGAAATTGCTGCATGAAGTCGACCACGATCCAGAAAACGTAAAGAAGGTTATAACAGGTGAGGAGTTATGAGTATTCTGGATGACGTCGAAACCAAGGCCCAATCGTCGCAATGGAGACTGTCTGAAGAGTCAAGACCGAAAATAAAACGCCTCAAGTTTTATCTCATGTTAAGGTCCTTCTCACGGCTTTCTTCGGTTGTAATGTGGTAGTGCATCATGAGTTGCGGCCTCATAGTCACACGGTTCAGGGAATGGTACCTGGAAGTTGTGCGGCTTTTGCGTGAAGGAAATCAGAGGAAACGACCAGAATTGTGACAAAGATACTCGTGGAAATTGGATCGAAAAGATACTCCCCCTCACACCTCAAGTCTTGTTTCTAACATTTTTGGCAAAACATAGAACTATTTTATCGACTCAACCGCTGTATTCGCTGGACGTGGGCCTCTGAGACATTTTTTTTCTATTCACAAGACTGAGAGAAACCTTGAAAGGTAGTTGTTTTGCCACCATTGATGAGATAAAAACAGAACCGTTCAGGGAGCTGAACACCATAACGAAAAGTGAGTTCCAGAAGACTGGGAAAGTACTGGCATTATGTCTGAGGGGGATTACTTTGAAGGGGACAAAGTTGATCTTGATGAATAAATAAACATCCTTCAAGAGAAACGAAGTTCGTTCCGTGTTTGGTCGCATCCCATTCATGTGTAGGAACAATCAAAGGGAAAAAAGACCACTGTCGCCACACATTAGTGAACACGTTTGGGTATCAAAACAAAACTTGTGTTCTTTCAGAAAGTTAATTCATTACTATTTTCTGCACGTTTGGGAACAGAACTCAGAATTTTAGTTTGACCACTATGTAGCCATTTTCCTCGAAGATTTGCGAATACAAGAATATAACAACGTAGCTCTACTGGAACGTGCTAAGTATAATGTCTAGCAAAATATGTTTATCTGACAATGTTATTCCTAACTATGGATAGTTTAATGTAAATAACGTATTATCTCCTGCTCAAAATGCAAAAAGAAAAGAAAGAAAATCCAAGAACTTTGCTTCAAGAAACGACTTCTTTACTCTAGACCATGTAAAACACGCAACTAGGCAACCAAATTTAATAGCCTGAAATAATTCGTGAGCTTCACCTTTTTTTCCTGGTTGTTCACCAAAGCATCAACAAAATTTGAAGTAGGACTTTACTCTACAAGGCTATATTTCGAATTACTTTATATTGCAATACCAGTTTCAGGCACATCCCATTCTCATATGCTTCTACAGAAACACATGTGGATACATTGAGACAAGGATGATGTGTCCACATCTGTTGCTGTACATGTACTTAAGAAAGGGCTGTGATCGAAATTAATAGTGCAAATACAGCAGTTCGAAATACAGCCTCGTGGAAGAATGTCCTTCCTCAGATTTATAACATTACTGAATAAGTTAAATCCCACATAAAGAGTCAATAGAAACGAAGCTGGACTAACAAGACCAGAAAGTGAAGAAACTGTTAAACATAACTACATGAATATATGGTGACATCCAGCAGAATTTGCAGCTGTGAAATATTAAATGTTAATTAAAGAGGATCACTGCTGTAAGCAGCAGCGGGACATTACGCGGAATCAGCCAAGTCAAGCGAAAATGTGTACCGGATGTCGCGTAATCCCCACCGCACACTCATTTTACTTTATTTGCAGTTTATATGGCATAATATTTTAATTAATTTTATATTGCTTGTTGTTGCAAGCACGACAGATAAAATACGATTTTCACCATTAGTTTCTCGAGTAGAAAATATTTTAACTTTATGCACTTTGATCTATTATGTGGGGATATGCACAACACTGAAAGATATCCTGCTGTGGACGTACGAACTTTAATTTGCAAACTATTTTTATATAACACTGATCCGGCTTGTTAAATATGAAACATGGTATCATTATTGTAACTAATTATGAAAAAAATGCCCTTCGTTACTTTCATCTCTTGAATGCACAGAAATTTACTCTTATTGCCTGTACGGAAGCTACAGTATGTTATATTCACTAAACGTAAACACTACAGTGTATTTTTTTAATATATGAAGACTATTAACTGCCACGACTAACATGGGAGCACGAAAAAAAAAACAAATTTAAGTATTATGTTATTAGCGAGAACAGGTTTTGCACAGCAGTCTTTTATCACACACAAGTAAAACTTTATCGCTCATGTATTATTACCAAAACTGATAACATAATAGCAGCTGCCCATGTCCACCTGAAAATGACATAATAAAATCCACAATTTCCGTCTGAAGACTCCAGGTAGCTGAAAGAGATAATTTTAATGTACCGTTACCTGCTCGCTATATTGCGGGAAAACTGCTTTCATTCAATTTAATTTGAATTTGCCGCGGCAGCGGTTCCACGATCGCCGCACGGTTCTGCGTCATGAAAAATTCCTAACATGCTGAAAATGGCTAAGAATGTGGAATGAAGTCTTGGGCAAGCTAGCATTAATTTATTACGTATAATAATTTTAACAATTTATATATTCAAAAAATCAACATAAATTGAAAGCACACGCCTTTTACGAATATCAACCTCCAATGGCGTCTTTCTCGATCAAAGGATGAACGAAGGCTACCTACGCATTCCAGCGAGCGTCAGAGGCTCTTACAACTTTAACTGCTACAAGAAGACAGAGAGAGTAATGTTCTAACCTCCACTATTTATAGGCAATTTAATAAGCATCTTTGTAATTATTCTTCATTATCTGCTTTGATACATACATTCGCCGACCACAGACGTTATTTGTGAAATATAGATACATAAATATTGCACAAACATAAAAAATGAAAAATTATTTCCTTTTATAATCTACAACCATTCATACAGTAATGAAATAATAATAATAATAATACAGATAAATGTTTATTTTTATTATTTTTTTATTCTGCCGATTTTGTAAATGTCTTGCCAGGAGACGTCACACGGACTGGGATTCAAACCTGTAATCTCTTGCTTAGTGGGCAGGTGGGTTAGCCACTACGCCATCCGGGACATAGCGTTATCACAACTGCACGGACTGTCTCGGCACGCCTTTTGCCGATCCACATTCTAAAAGCGTGGAGTACTACTTAGTCTGATGACTGAAATGAACCATGCTTTCAGAATCATTTCCTCCCTTTTCTTGCACTGATTATGAAAGGGACATCACTGTTTGTCCACAAACAGTCACGATACTGCATCGTCCAACACATATATTTTACTTCTTGAAAGCGTCCTGTTTCTCTTTAGTATTAAAATAGGGACGCAACTGATACGACTTTTCAACCCAGAGAATTTTCTGAGACGTATAAAGCACGTAGAGAAGCTTTAGCACCAGTACACTCCACTCACCTTACAAACAAAGAAGATTGAATTACATTAAAGTTATGTCTTCTATCGCGGACTTGTATAATTGAGATAATCTCAAGTATGATGTTAGTAATCACGGGCCTATCAGTCAGTTAACTAAAACGGTGATGAAATCATCTGTAAACGTAAGCATTAAAATCAATTTCTTCCAGCCAACTAAAACCACAAAAGGCTTGCCTCAGTGAAGGAATGGTGGGGTACAGCAGTTTTCATGTTCACCAATCAATTAATTCACAAAATTGATTATCTGGAGGAAATATCTGCAAATCTGGGATTTTTACTACAAAAATTGAAGCTGTAGCCTTGCTGCCGTGCGCGAACACTATTCCCCACCCTTCCACGTATTCAGAGAAGTGGCACCGCTACAGGGCGACAAACCTGACAGCAAAGAGGCCGAGTTGCCCCACAGGCCAAAAATAACAGGGTCCGACTGCAGTGTCACCCCTAGTCAGACTGGTTATAGAGGCCTATTTATATTGCAGCTGTGCGGCATATGAGATTACGTAACTATCTAGAGACACTCTCACAACGCCTATTTTGTTGCAGTTCCTGGTCGGCTTCACTTCGATACCAGTGTTATAAGGGGTTTGTACTTAACGTGAATTAGTGTATTGCCACTATCATAGTTCTGCAGTCATCGTTGCTGGTATTTTCGATGTTAATTTTTCAAAATAAGAGGGGCACAAATAGCCTCCTATCTTCTGTCTGTTTCTTACTTCGAGTCAAATTGTAAGCATCTCTTGTACTTGTTCCATAAGAACATTAGAAATAATAACTGAAAATTTTGATTTAGTTACTGTTTTACTTATCCGTATGGATTAATGACATGTAGTGTTTGTTACATTTCAGTATCTGTTACTTTGGAAGGAGATCAGTCTGATTATGTGTCGATTCGCACTACATCTTGGTGCAATTACATGTGCAGATTTGCACGATATAGAAAAACTAGAATTTTGTAGTATAATGTTGTTCACTGAAGTCCGATTTACGTCTTTTAATGTGATGCAAATCATTTTGTTGCACTATATTTCATATCATCACCAAACTCATCCGCTCGCCAACATAAGTTGGGAGACGGACGACCATCTTTACAGGTAACACAATTTAAGTCGATCATCCGTGGTAGGAATAATACTAGATATGTGTTACCACTTCTGTTATGCTTCACGTATTTGTTCCTACAGTGTGAGTGTGTTGCTCCCCGAAATATGTAGAACCAGGCTTCAGAAGAATGCAACATCAGCATTTAAAAGTAAATTCTCAATTATTTTCTACACTAGTGATCGCGAAGGCAGAACATAAATTCTATATAAATGAACTGAAAAAACGCAAACTTTCTCACGTCATATTACTATAATCACTCTTTTCCATGGATGTAATAAATGGAATACAACGAGAAATAACAGAACGAAGAAATAAAAAAGTATATCACAAATGAGCACCGTATAAATGGAAAGAGTCATTCCTAAACATCGGTGTAAACTAAGAGGTAAGGAGGGCGTTGAGGATTTATCTATTTCTTTCTTCCTTGAACACAGAGAAAAATGGTTCGAATGGCTCTGAACACTATGGGACTTAACTGCTGAGGTCATCAGTCCCCTATAACTTAGAACTACTTAAACCTAACTAACCTAAGGACATCACACACATCCATACCCGACGCAGGATTCGAACCTGCGACCGTAGAGGTCTCGCGGTTTCAGACTGTAGCGCCTAGAACCGCTTGGCCACTCCTGCCGGCTGAGCACAGAGAGTCCCCTTCTCAGAAATGTAATCACATAGCTTGTGGCTTTTGTTTTAATTTTGTAATAGTATGTAATCTTAACTCTGATAAGTGCTTTCGTTGTGGGTGATGGCTGAAATCATTTTGTGAATGCACATAAATGTGTAGAAATGTTTCATTGTTTAATCTTATTAATGTCGTACTCGAGAATATACTTGTTCAGCATATTTAGGCTGTTGTGTGCTGATACTAACATGATTTAGGTAAATTCGCATACGCGGTGGTGTAAATCAGGAAGCTAATTAGAATGGAGCCCGAAACCCTACTGAGCTGAGTGCGGTTCGTGTTCATCCCGTTTATTGTTTGTCATATTCTCTTACGTTTCTGCCATCTCGTTTTTTTATTCCATTTACTGGCGTCACTAAATTCCTGCCTCAATTACCCGTGAATGGCAGCAGCAGCGCTTATCGATAAGTGCATTCTCGTACCATCTCTGGAGCGACCGATAATACTTCCGGGCCGTTGTGGGTCTGGAGTTCAGTTGGGAGCTCAGTCGGACACGGAACAGCAATTGGGAGGTCAGTCGGGACGCAGCAGCAGTGAAGTCGGAGACGCAGCTCCAGTGAGGTGCGGACAGTCAGTATTCGCCCGACCGTTGGGTCGGTTGTCTCTTTGGGCGACGTGTAACTGGTTCTCTGACCACTTCTGTGCCCCTTCAATTGGTCATCTCGCCTGACGTGGATCGGTTCCTTGCCTGTGCAGAGATGTCTGAGTGTTCCCTCTGCATGGTTGGGTCCAAGCCAGCGTCTCCGCATCATCGTGTGTCCGAGTTGCGAATGGACCTCAAGGAAGTCGGTCACGGAGCAGTCGGGGGACGGACCAGCGGGCAGTTGGAGGCAGTCTGTCAGTTGGAGATGGACCAGGAGTGGGTCAGTGGAGTGAGTCTGCAGGGTCAGTCAGAAGTCAGACAGTCGCATGTTAGTCAGTCGCCTCAGAGTCTCAGTCACTTTGGGTTGTGGACCGAGTCAGGTTCATCATTACTTGGCTGTCAGATGAGTTGGCAGTCAGTAGCAGGCAGGTCCGCACAGTGCAAGTATGTGCCAGGACCACAGTTGACACAGACGGAAGGCCGTTGGTCGGTCGGTCGGCTAGTCGTTGGATGGTGACATGTGGTCTGGTGAGCACTGACACCAGTATCATTAGGGGATGAGTTGGCAGCCACGAACAGTCAGGTCCATATGGTGTTAGTGTTCATCGGGACTGCTGTCGGTGAAAGTGGGCTGTGTTGGTCTTTGGCTTGGCCAGTCGTCTCAGTCGATGACATCTTAGAGCCTCAGGAGTTGGCGTGGGGTTGGACCTTGTTGGTTCATTGGAACTGAGCAGAGACGCAGTCTACACAGCGCGAAGCTCAGCAGGGGCTTTTGGTGGTGGGCACGTGCTGTCGCATTTGGAGGTGCCAGCTGTGCGAGCGACTTTCCTCTTTCTTCCGAAACACTATCCTCAATTTGAGTAATTAGTTACCTGTTCTTAAACTTCGACTGTTACGATTTGTTCGTTATTTGTGGATTGTTGTTTCCTCAGGCGTTGACACATGTGATAACAAGTCATGAGTTTTGTTGCCTAGAATCTGCAGCATCCCGTAGCGACTTGATAGTTGTGACTTGTGTTCGGTATTCTTTTAAACTTGTCTTGAGTGGTGTTTGATGCCTTGATCTTGGTGAGGCCGAGTTTGAAGTTATTGGTATCTCGGTTTACTCTTCATCGTCCGATAATTTCCATTATCTGTGTAGTTGGATCAGACTGTTGGAAATCGGTCAGATTGTCGGTCGGTCATGAACCGTCCCTAGGTTGTGTTGCCCTCCGATTAAGAGGTTGTCGGTCTGGCTGCCTGTCTGACCTAAACGTACATTTAGTGTTACCTTCCCACGCCGACCCTTGGAACCTTCTGAGCGCCGCTCCTTGTGTTTTACATAGTGATTTCCTGCTTAGTTTTAAGTACTCTGTGTAGCCTTCAGCCGAGTTTTAGCTTATTAGAATTGCAAGGTTTTATTTTCTTAGGCCTTAAGCCGTAAAATTGTTTTGTGCATGGTGTGTGGCGTTCAGCATAGTTTTAACCTCTCTTAGATTAAAAATTCAAGATCCTTGTCTTGCCCTTAAGTCATAAGACTGTTATTCTTTAGTACGATGCCTTTAGCCTAGTTTTACACGATATATTTTAAGATAAGGGCTTCAGCCTTTTCAAATTGAAAGCTCTTCTTCCTATGCCTTAAGCCGTTAGATTGTTTTGTTGGTATGCGGCCTTCAGCCGTGTTTTCAGCCTATTTAGATTAAACTTTGAAAATCTTTGCGTCGGCCTTAAGCCGTAACACTGTTCTTGTTTAATGTGTGGCCTTCAGCCGAGTTCTATGGGAAACATTTAAGCTAAGGCTTTCAGCCTAATTATATTGAAGATAAAATTTCCTTCTAAAGAAGTGAAAACTCCAGAAGAACTCCTGTACCTCAATTCCTTGCTTAGACCTTGTGCCTTGTATTATCCATGTGGCCTTCAGCTGATCTAAATTAAATCAAAGGCGGTCTTTCGTTGAAACCTTGAGATTTTTGATTCTTGGTTGTATGATTGTGTGTTTTAAGAAACAAACTTTACATGTTGAGTGCAACTGACAGTAACCTATTTTGGCCCCTTTCCACAAACAGAACCTCATCCGCTCTGTCCTGCTAGCGGAGTGTGACGTCCCTTCCCTCCTTCACTCGCCGGGCGGAGGCGCGACACGTGACGAGGTTCGTCCCCGTCGGGATGACGTAGAACAGCACCTGTAACTCTCGTAAGAACACAACTACTTGCGTGGTTTAGAAATATTCTGTTATCTGTCCGCAACAATCTTCTCAGCTTGTGCGAACTGGTAAACTGCAATCGTTTATTTTTATTTTACGCCCGGCTAGTTCCGTAACGAAGTAAAATCTTGATTCTTGATTTCATCATTACGGTCGTTTTTCACATCATACATAGCGAGAATGAAATTTTGCTGTTTACTATTCCGTTGCTATGCCGTTGCTACGGCACGTTATTAACAACGGTCCGACGTAACTCCAGAAATAACTTATGTTGGAGTAAAATGTTTTTTAGTACGCCATAATAACGGTTTAAACTAATCACTTTTAACTGTCCATTATTCATGTACTCACTTAGTCACTTAAGGGTATACGGAATGAGTTTTTCGATGAAAAAATCGATTTTTGGGTAAATTCATTTTCGGAAAATTTAGACTCTCCTGTTTAATACCATGCATAAAATATTTGGATGACGTGAATAGAACTATTTTAAATAATTTTTTAAAATAATTTCGACACACGATGTTCCGCACCTTGTATATGAGACGCGAAATATACCTGATATAGACAGCCTTGCCAGAGATATAACTGAGCACAAGATTGTTAGCTTTTCTGTTGGCTACACTGCTAGACAGTTGACAATAGATTCTGCACCATTTGTATTGTTTCCTTTGTGAGTACATCCATGTCATTGTTGTGAAAGTCGCATGTGGAGAAGTCATTGAGTTTTCTTTGCTTCAACATACCAAGACCTAGTCTGAAGGTATTTAGAAAGCGTGTACATTGGCGCAAGAAAGTAAAGTGTACTAAAAATTCGTCTGATTCATCTTCATCAGTATCTGATGTCCCGGTAGCGACTAACCTCAACACTAGTAGTGATACATTGAGTGATGCTGTTGCTACTATACCGGAAAGTGCTTCAAGAAGAAACTAGCTGGAATTGAAGAAGACTACAAGAAACTAAATGCTGGGACTACAAAATACGAGGTAATTAACGTCTCTTTATTATCAGACGTTTTGGAGAACAATGTGTGCTGCAAACAATGTGGAAAATGTGGTGTTTCATTGAAAAGAATCTTACATGTAGGACTTGCTTGTGAATTAGACTTGATGTGCAGTTATTGCAAACACAGTGTTACTTTTTTCAATTCCTCACATGTTACTGCAGATACAGGTAAACTATACGATATAATCATTAGACTGGTTTATGGATTACGGTGTATAGGAAAGGGCAGGGCTGCAGGTGCCATGTTGTGTGGTGTGATGAACCTCCCTCCTCCACCTTCAAAATTTAACAAACACATAATTGCAATAGGCTCTGCTGTAGAAGATGTGGCACAGGAAAACATGAAAGATGCTGTTTAGGAAGCAGTTGCTGAAAATAATAATGGCAGAGACTTGTCCATAGGTTTAGATGGAAGCTGGCAGAAGAGAGGCCACACATCTCTGAATGGTGTAGTAACAGCTACAAGTGCGGACACTGGTAAGGTAGTTGATGTGGCAACACTTTCCAAGCATTGCAGATGCAAGGAGAAAATGAAAACTAAACATGAAGAGGAGTGCATGGCAAATTACTATGGGTCAACTGGTGGTATGGAAGTTGCTGGTGTAAGAAGTATTTATCAACGCTCAGTAAAATGATACAACGTTATATACATAAATTGATGAACTGAGACCCTATGGTAACGATGTGAAAATTTCCAAACAGGAGTGTGTTGGCCATGTTCAGAAAAGGATGGGATCAAGACTTCGACGGCTCAAGGCTAGCATGAAAGGCAAGAAATTGAGCGATGGAAAAACTTTAGATGGGAAAAATAGACTGACAGATGCTACAATAGATCATATTCAGAAATGCTATGGTCTAGCAATAAGACAGAATATAGCAGATGCAGAATTAATTAGAAGAGCAGTCTCGGCTCTGTTTTTTCCCACACCTTCAAACAATGAGAATCACCAACATGGGCTATGTCCAAAAGGAGACGATAGTTGGTGCAAGTACAACAGAGGCAAGGTAACTAAGAAACAATACAATCACCCTCATCACCTGCCACCTGCCATAATGGATGAAATAAAACCAATATTCCGAGACCTCGCAGATATTAGTCTACTAAAGAAATGTCTTCATGGCCGGACTCAAAATCCAAATGAGTGTGTGAACCATGTGATATGGAATAGACTACCGGAAACTGTGTTTGTGGGTATAAACACACTTCACTTTGGCGTTTATGATGCTGTTTCATCATTCGATCAGGGCAATATAACAAAATGCAAAGTTCTGCAGAAGTTGGGGCTCTGTGTAGGACTAAGAACTGCCGCAGCTATGCTTTGTTTCGTCAAGGAACGGCTCAGGTCTTCATATAATGCCATAAAAGTATATTCAAAGATGGCTAGACAGCATATCAGAGCCATCAAGAGGAAGCTGTTGGACGATTATGATGATACAAGCTATGGAGCAGGCTTGTACTGAAGTAAAAACTTTGAAGCTAATTTCCCGTAACTTTAGTTTCTTTGTGTATAAGGTACATTTTCTCAGGGCCTATTTATAGTAGAAAGATGAAATTTTCTGTAGTTGTTCCTTAAGACCTTCTAATATATCTGAATTAAAAGATATGTGGAATTATTTTGTATTAATGGATGTAAATTTTAAAATACTTGTTAAATGTATAACTTTTTTAACATTTACAAAAACTAAAATATCTGAAAAACTATACATTATTTTTTTCAAAATTAATAATTCAGCATAAAAGCAGAACATATCTCTGCGTTCTGTGAAAAAATCAAGAGTATCGTCCAAATAACAAATGAGAAAATGTTCCTAACTTTTAGCTCAATTTAACATTGTAAGCATAGGGCGTTCGGTATACCCTTAAAATGTTTAAAGAGTCTATCAACTTGCATTAATACATATTGTATTGTCCGTTTAGTTAGTTAGGCGACACATAAGAATTATCTTTTGGTTCATATTTTATATTTCTTTCTGTAATTAATTATTTGTCCCTACAACACACGCACACCGATATGTCATTCAAGATTAACTTTTGTTCAGTGCAGTAATCGTGACGCTGACGACAATTTTAGACTAATCGGCGTACTTGTCTTTCTTCGTGTCTTCGTTTTATTGTGTCCTACTCAAGACTACAAATTGTTTTTCTGTCTTTGATCCATTGCTCTCAAGGTTTGTAACTGTTCGTCAGTACGAAAGTTAAGTCCGATAAACCAATGTCACTCAACTGAAGTCTAACACTCGTCTTACTACACCGTCGCGTTGAGAGCGGTAAGCATTAACTGTCTTCATTCGAATGACTGAGAAATACTTCAATCTCTGTCTCACGAATTATCAAACTTCCAGAACTGAATCAATCTAATAAAAATGTGTGTGAAATCTTATGGAAATTAACTGCTAAGGTCATCAGTCCCTAAGCTTACACACTACTTAGCCTAAATTATCCTAAGGAAAATCACACACACCCATGCCCGAGGGAGGACTCGAACCTCCGCCGGTACCAGCCGCACAGTCCATGACTGCCGCGCGTAAGACCGCTCGGCTAATCCCGCGCTGCAAACAATCTAATAGCGTTTACATCCAAACAACTATCGTAAAAGTACTCTAGAGCGATTCAAGAGCAACTAACTAACTGAACATTTCCATATCCGAGTTGCATTGTAGTCAGATTGAATTTCCTTTTTTGATGCGGCTACGACTCTCTTCCATGGCAAATGTTATCTTTGACTGAATCATCGCTCGTATGATTAGCTGTGACCACATGTCACAATACAGGAGGTAGTGGAAGGGATGGCGACCACAGTGTGTTAGACACAGGTTATATGGTCAGTGTTTTATTGTCTAATTTACTAAGTAAAGTCCTTGAGGCCAGTTAAGTGTACACATAATTATCTGGTACATAACTGATGGAGCTATTCGTGTGAAATCACAGAATGTCAAGATACAGACTCGGGTGGATATGAATACAGGAAATGGAGTAATAAAATTCCTGTTACTAATTACGAGTAAATTAGTGCTTGAATACATTTTAGTCGCTGATTTCTTACAAGTGAAGGATAAAATAATTGACATCCCTGTGGCACAATGCTACTTGAACACTGATATTCGGAAGACTTTTTGTCGATTGAATAAAACCTCAGCTGGAGCATGATAAGTACTGTCAGCCTCTGTAGGTAAGATTGTGTAAGACAAAGACACCACACACCAGAAGCACACCAACACACTGTACTCAGTTTGAAGAGACTGAGGAATTGGTAGAAAGTAAGGCTGTAGAATCCACTACTACTAATGCACTGCAAGAAGCTGAATAAGGAAGTCTATTATTGAAGTATATACATGTGTTTGGAAGTTAGCGTTGTCATCAGAACACACCAGTATAATATGGAACTTTGGCCTCACGAGATCTATTGTCACAACACGTATTCTGTCCCTTGGGCCAGGACGGCAGCCATCAGTAATTAAATCAAAACATGCTTGAATGGAAGAAACTACGAAATACTATGAACTATAGTAGTCCTTTTCACTTCTTGGAAAGAGAAAGTGTGAGTGGAAACCCCGGTACACAAGTCCATATGAAACTGTAAGGATACCAAACGGTGGAAATTGTCTCATGGCGTAACTTAAGACCTGTAAGATTAAGGAGCTATATGCTGACCATGGTCGGAAGAAATGTTTCCAGAAATAAATTTGCTTATCTGTGTTGTATACGACATCTTATGTTTAACATAAGGAGTAGGAGGAGATTAGTGCTTAACAGCCCATCAACAGTGGTGTCATTAGAGATGGAGCGCATGCTCAGATTATGAAAGGATGGAGAGGTTGTAGGGAAGCAGCCTACTCACGCTGTAGTAAATTCACATCTGTTTCCATTGTGTGCCAGCCAGTCTGCTGTAACTAGCTCTGACGTCATAAATGTTGCGCAATACCTTAAAAATCAAGCAAATGAACTAAAACTTTTCTAGCATGTCAAAAATAATACTAAATTAATGTGTGTTAAATATCAGTTCGATAACTTCAGCCATTTCCGAGATTTGGACGTTTTTCTGGAAAAATCATTGGCGCAACAGAAAAGAGCTAGAGACTTCAAAATTTATATTTAGATTCATCTTTCATAATGATTTAATAAAAACAGTACTTTGGATTTCACAAATTAAGACTTTAATGGAAATTCATGATTTTCTGGTTTTCGTCTCAAAACTGAAGGAAGCAAGATAGATTAAGTAGGTTAATAAATAAGGCTAGGATGTTTAGATTTAAATAGGTTGGAGGTCCGCTATGATTATGAAGATGTGTAAAGTTTCTTTTTAATACCTATAAAATTATAGCGATAGCGGATCTCAAAAGGGACAGTTCAGAGCTCATCTGCTGCGTGCAATGTAATTTAATTAATTCTCTCGCTCAAAGTATTTAACTTAGCCACGTCAAAATTTTATTATCAATACTTACCTGCGTGCTGAATGCACGTGTAAATTAAGAGCTTCTTCGGCCATCAGCCAAAGAAGCTATAAATTATATTGTAACTTGAAGTGGTGCGTTACTAGCCCAGCGACTAGTCGAGAGAGCCGGAAAGATCAGGCGTTCCCTCAGCCGTCCGCACCGCGGCTTTATATATAAGAACACTGCGCGAGGAAGCAAGGCCCCAGTTCTCTCCAGACGCTGAATGACACGCCATCTGTGTCGGTAGTCGCGTCGCATCAGTGTATCTGCTACAAACAGCCTCGGGTGCCGTATTAAGTTACTAGAGATACGCGAAACCATGAAAACATTTCATGTGAAGTGTTAATTCTGGAATGATTTTTATTATCTAGCTTCAGTTTGCGTATTGTCGTATTTTCACGTGCCGTCGCGGGACAGACATTCTACCAAATATTTAGCGTGGCGTTTGATGAAGTATTTTCATCAAATTATGGCGAGCATTCTTTTTTAACATTTAATTCGGACATTTATAGTTGCATCAGCGCATTAGACTCTGAACTGCTCTGTTAGTTAGGTTGTAGGGATACTTGTGGTTTTTATCAGTGAATTTCAGAATATACTCAACTATTTTGGAAAACCGTTTTTGATTAGAAATCCCGGACAATCTCCTAATTCCTCAGAGCTATAAGCTGCAGCTATAAGAACATTCTCAGGTAAAGTGGGCACTAGGATATCTATTTACTGGCTCCAAGTTTTATTAAATCACTTTCTGGGGGCCACGAAGTAAATAGAGAGCCAGTGTTGAGAACGGCAAAAGACAGCATTAACAACATTCTAAAAGCTAGAAACTTATTCAACACGCAAGCGTTTATACAACAGTAGATTTATTCTTATTCCAACGCATCCGCCGCCCCACATATGGTGCATCGGCCGGGAAATCAACTAAGTGAAAGTGATTTTTAACTATTCGGATTCGCGAGTGGAATGCGACACGCAACTGAGTATAAAACAGTGAAAGTGTTACGTGTGCATGTGGACGACGCAATTGGATTAACAACGCATCTGGATTGACGGAGCTGGCACTGAGTCTAGCGGTGCTGCCAGCATCGCGAGAAGCCAGTTTCGCCGTACCGCAGTCGTCCGCTGGAGCAGCCGACGCAGAGCCTGCAATTGCGGGCCACGCAAACACACAACAGCCGTCGGAGAGCCGTCTGCAGTTCAACGTGCCACGTCGCATCAGGAATCCTGGTACGACGCGCCGGCAACGCCATACGTCGTGCAGAAGGAACTAAGTTAAGTGAAAAGCTGTTAAAAATTTTACTAACCTGCACTAAAAGACTGTCGGCGATGGAACCGCCAAAAGAAACTGAGGTTAAACTTATATCAGAACCTATGTCTGTTGAGGGAACTGTAAATCCAGACAACGGTTCGAGTGTAAATATGCATGAAAGTAGTAATGTTAAAGTGAAATATGAAGTATTGTCTCCTGACAGTAGTGTGCGAAGGGGCAATGATTCAATAATAGAGACCCCTGTAGTGAAGCAGAAAGTAGAAATTGTAAATTTATTGGATGATAGTTTCTCTGATGAATTAAAAATGAAACAGTCATCAGAGATGGTAGAGTTTAAGAAGGAGCAGTTAGATATGACTAATCAATCAGAAGTTTCATTTAGTTTTGATGATTCTGGTATTGGAGCTAGTTTTTCGTCACCTGAGTGTGATAAAAAGCCAGCTAGTGAGCAAACCAAAGATGCTGGGGCTGTTGATCTAAATGTTATATTACAAGCAATAGCTGCCAGTAATGCAAAAATGTCAGCCAGTAATGCTAGAATGACAGCTGAATTAAAGTCTGAGATTGTGGCCAGCCAAACAAGTTTTAATAAGCGGTTGGAGGTAATGGACGATACCTTCAAGGCTGGTTGCAATAAGTTGAAAGAGGATCTAGACAGTTTGAACTATAAAATTGATTGCAATCATGAGGATATTAAGAAAAAGGTTGCTCAACAGTTTTCTGAAATGTATAAAACAGTTAAATCCGAAGTTGCTGAGGTTCGCAAAGACTTCCAAATGGAAGATGCGAAGCTGGAGCACAAGTTAACAGAAAAGATCGAGGCGGAGTCTGAACTGTGCTCAGATAGATTTAAAGATGTTAATATAAAAGTAAACATATGTCAAGCAGAAGTAGAAGCAATCAAAACTGATACTACTCATATTGTGCAAAGAGTAGATAATGTTGAAACGAAAGTAGAAAATATCAGTACTAACATTGCTAACATTGAAAGTAAAGTAGCTTCAGTAACTTCTGGTAATGGTAATGTACAACAAGTTGTAGCTGCAAACGCCGCTTTTATCGGGTGTCGGCAGTTTTTGCGGTTCGATCCAGATAAAAATATCCATCCGCTAGATTTCTGGAACGATTTTGAAGATGTGATTCCATCAACTTGGTCTGAACGAGAGAAAATCTCGTTTATTAGAAGCCATTTAGCAGGTGACGCCATGCGTTGGTCAGCTGATGTTATGTTAAAGTGTAAAACATTAGCGGAGTTTAAAACAGCTTTCATTAATGAGTATTGGTCTAGCAATAAGCAAAATGAAGTGTTGAGAGAATTTTGGAGTGGAAAACGCTTCAATGCAGGTAAGGAATCAATTAAAGAGTTTGCTAGGTCATGGATTTCACGGTTGTCACATTTGGCGGAAAAGCTGAAACCTGAAATGATTATACTAGGTCTTGAAGCCAAACTGCCATGGTATTGGCAAACTAGAATTATATCTGCCCCTAGAGACAATCTGGATCGTTTCATTGAGTATTTGGAACGTGTAGAACGTGTTGCTGCCAATGAGGAGCAAGCACGTAATAACCGAAATGCCAATAACAATAATAGTAATTTTAGGAACGAGCAAAGTGGCAATGTAAACATTAGAACAGTAGGTGTTCGCCGTCCTAAGAGAGGTAGGAATTGGGGAAATAATTATCAGAACCAACAATGGCATTCAAATGACAGTAATGTTGTGCCAAACAAAAATATGCATGTAAACCACTGTACGGAAAGCAATGCTATGCCAGTTAACTATAATGAAAATAAAGGAAACAGCAGTAGGCCGAGGCAGGAAAACTAGTTCCCGTCTATGAGGACACTGGCGCTCACCAGGCGGTTACTTTTCCTAAGCCAGTAGTTAAGGGAATTGGTAAGACAGATCAGAATACTCAAACTGAACATGTGGATGAAGAGTCGATAGCACCTAAGGATACAACAGAAATATTAGATCACTCACAGTATTTGATAGATACCGTGTTAGAAACGCTTTCTAAGTGGGAAGAGAAAGAGAAGGCGCAGCAGTGTAACAGTAGGGATGAGCTACAAAATACTGAATTGACAGGTGAAGAAGCAGAAGAAATTCATGCTTATATTTACGATGAGGATGATGTGCTCTTATCTAAAGTGCCTGTGCAGGATGTTGATAATGTACTAATAGATTTAGGACAGGAGATAAGTGAGAATGTAGAGGGTAGCCTGTTGGGGGTCGATGAACCCAGTAGCTGTGACCAGTTGTCACTTGAGAAGGAAACCGACGATAATGGTGAAAGTGGTTTAGCTGTAACTAGTATTATGCCCGGTCTGGAGGCGCAGAATCGCTCAGACTACAGTAATTTGGGTCATGTTCAGCAAACTAAATGTAATGAAGTCGTGCGGTGTTTCGATTTAAAATTAATAGACCGACTGGAAAAGGCAGCTGAAAATGTAATTCAGGAAACCCCTACACACTGTGACCTAAATGTAATGAAGACAGATGTCGATCACTTTAGTTGGAGACAAATCCAAAAGGAACTACTAGATGAATGTGAGGAACCACCTGTACAACCTAGAATAAGCCACCCTATAATAATAGTGAATATGTTGGGTATCAATGTACGTTGTCTCTTAGACAGTGGAAGTGAGGTGAGTGCAATATCTCAGTCCTTCTTTGATGCATTACCTGGTAAGGACAAGCTTACAGTAATGGGGGTATCAGGACTAAGAATAATTGGTGCTACTGGCAAAGTGTCAAAAACGGTAAAGCAAGAAGCTTTACTGCCCTTTAATATTAATGGTAATTTAATTGATCATCCATGTTTAATTGTAAATAATCTCAGTATTGAGGTTTTAATTGGCATAGATTTCTTGTCAAAATATCAGAGTGTTGTTGACTTTGAAAGAAGCCAGTTAAAAATGGTCTTGCCAATAACCGGAGTAATTATAGTACCTTTTAGTGATAAACATGTAGTAACTGATCATGAAACTTGGGAGCTGCCTATACGAGTTCTGAAAAATAGGAGGTATTGGGACGAAGGTGTTAATCTTAATAACAATAAGCTGAATACAGAAGAAGAAGAAGAAGCAATTATTTTAGACAAAATAGAAACTAAATTGCAGGAAATCGATAGGATTTCAGCCAATCAAAAGGAAGAACTGAGACAGGTTCTAAAAAGGCATCACAAAGTATTTTCAGATCGACCTGGCATAGTCAAGGGTTATGAATGTCAATTACAAGTGAAACCCGGCCAAGTGTTTTTCAGGAAGCCATACCAAATACATGTAGCAAGGAAGGAGGCGGTTCGAAAGGAGATACAGAGAATGCTGGAGTGGGGTGTGATTGAGAAAGCGGTCAGTGAATACAATAATCCTCTTGTTGTTGTACCAAAAAGAGACGGGAGTGTCAGATTGGTCTTGGACGCTCGTTGGTTGAATGAAATAGTGGTTAGGGAAAGTGATAGACCGCAGAACATGGACGAGTTACTGCAAAAATTCCGGGGAGTAAAATTCTTAACTTCTATGGACATCACGTGTGGGTATTGGAATTTGCCACTGGCGGAAAGTTCAAGGAAGTACACAGCTTTCTTGTACGAAGGAGTTTGTTACCAATACCGTGTGGTACCTTTCGGACTTAATATCTCTGTTTGTGCCTTCGTACGTGTGATGTGCCATGTTTTAGGACCAGCTTTAAGCAATAAAATAACAGTTTACGTAGATGATCTGTTAATAGCAACTCCTACCTGGGAAGAACACATAGATTTATTAGAGGAAGTGTTAGAGGCTATTGAGAGAGGTGGCATGAAACTAAAGATTGAAAAGACTGAGTGCGTTAAAGAGGAAATAGGTTTCTTGGGATATAGGATAAGTGGAAAAGGTATTCTGCCTGACCCAGGCAAGCTAGCAGTCATTGAAAAATTTGAGGCTCCCAGAAACAAGAAGCAGTTGAGATCAATGTTCGGTCTTTTCGGCTTCTATAGGCGTTTTGTTAGTGATCAGGCTTTTAATGCTCCCTGTCTTCACCTCCTGCTGAAAAAGAATACCCCTTGGGTTTGGACAGCAGAATGTCAACAGGCATTTGAGGTGCTTAAACAATCTTTAATTAATAGTCCAATTTTGCATCATCCTGATTTTGAAAAACCATTCTGCATGTCTGTTGATGCTAGTGGCTATGGTATAGCTGTGGAGGTATTCCAAGTAGAAATAGAGAACGAACAAGAAGTGCACAAGACTATAGCTTTCGCCAGTCGATCTTTACAAGCAGCAGAGAGAAATTATGGCATCTCAGAACTAGAAGCGTTGGCAATTGTATTTGGGATACAGAAGTTTGAGCAGTATCTATTAGGTCACAAGATAATAGTTTACAGTGACCATAAGGCATTGACCTTTTTAAAGACCTGTAAATTGAGGAATGCTCGTTTGGTAAGATGGTCATTGTATCTCCAGCAGTTTGACCTTGAGGTTAGATATATTCAAGGGAAAGACAATCTGGTAGCTGATGGGTTATCTAGAAGTGCGGAGCTCTGTGATGACGCGGGAATTACAGCAACAGACCCAAATGAAATTCGAATGTTTGCATTGCACGAAGTAAAGGAAGAAAGTGCATTAAAGAGAGTGATTAAGAACTTGAGACGTGAGCAGAATGCAGATGACCAACTGAAATTAGTGAAGAGCTATTTAGGAAATGCGAGCTATCCTAAGGTTTCGCAATACTATTGTCTGCATAAAGGTATTCTGTTTAGAAGGAAGAAGGTAGGTGTTTCTGAGTGGAAGCTGTGCTTTCCCTCACAACATGTAAACTTACTAATCGACTATGTACACCTGAGGTATGGGCACTACGGTGCAAAGAAGTGCATTGCAAAATTACAAGAGAAGGTTGTATTTGACAACATGTACCGCCGTGTGGCCAAGCGTCTAGCATCGTGTGTAGTGTGCCAGAAAGTCCGTGCTGCCAACACCAGAATACAAGGGGATATGCATTCAGTAGAGCCAACTGAAACCCTAGAATTACTGGCTTGTGATTTGTTTGGCCCTCTTCCTGTTTCGAGAGGTGGTTGCACCCATGTTTTTGTTGTGGTGGATGGATTCAGTAAATATGTTAAGCTATACCCAATTAAAAGAGCAAATGCAAAAACATTGGTTGAAAAGTTGGAAAAAGATTTCTTCGTGAACGTTGGCGTTCCGAAGAATTTGCTGTCAGACAATGGACCTCAATTTACTTCTGATAGATTTAAGGAATGTCTAGATAAGGCCGGCGTGAAACATCTGAAAATATCTGCGTACTTCCCCCAAGGAAATATGAGTGAACGTATTATGAGGGAATTGAATAGGCTTTGCAGAACTTATTGTGCTCGGAAACACTCAAGTTGGGCAGAGCACATTAAGTATTTTGAGGATGTAATTAACAACCTAAGACATGATGCAACTGGTTTTGCACCTTGCGAATTGATGTTTGGCCAAGAACCGCACAATGTGATTGCAGATATGGTAGAATTCCCTATTCTAACGCAAATATCCACAGACGAGAAGAAACTAAAGGCTAGGGCTAATATGAGAAAAAGAGCGTTGGAAAGGAAGAAGCGTCATGACGCAAAAGCTGTACCTACTAGCTTTGAAATAGGTCAATTAGTCCTTGTCAAAACCAAAGAAAAATCAAAGAAAGTAAATGCAGAAACAAAGAAATTCATGTTTGTATACCAAGGACCTTTCAGGATAATAGGAAAACCACATGCCAATGCATATAGGCTGGAGTACCCAAAAAGTAAGAAGCTATTAGGTCTCAGGAACGTGATCGACCTAAAGAAATTCATAGGTAGTGAATGAATGCTGTAGGGAGGAGGTTGTTCTTTAACCTCTACACAGTGTGGCAGCTGTGCAGTCCCAGCTGTGTGAGATCTTCTTTCCTTTTCAGGTCTCACTCACTCTTCATCTTTTCTATCCACCTAAAATTTCTAACTCTTCTTTACAGCATTAAACTAATGAATGCTGTAGGGAGGAGGTTGTTCTTTAACCTCTACACAGTGTGGCAGCTGTGCAGTCCCAGCTGTGTGAGATCTTCTTTCCCTTTCAGGTCTCACTCATTCTTCCTCTTTCCTGTCCTCAAAAATTTCGACCTTTTCTTTCCAAATACTAAAATTTTCTGTCATGGCTATCAAGCCATGAGTTATGTAACCATTCTATCTACCGATTAGTGAAGAAAAATACCTAATGTGACAAACCTAATAGTGACAAACAATAGAGAAGTATGACGTAATTAAGATATAAAATGTACTTGAGTAACAATTATGTATAGTACCCTGGTAATATAGTAAGTACAAAGTGTTGTTTTATTGGAAATGGTCCACCAACAATAATTTAAAAAGATGTATGAATTCATGTACAAGCAGGATCTGAAGTGGTAGTGAAACCTAGTGTATGCATTAGAGCTAACTAATAAATAATAAAAGAGATTGCTTAGTGTTATGAAAAATATGCAGATAAGTTGTAAGGATAAACTCACCTGGTATAGCAAGGAAAGGCAGTGTAATGGAATTGAGCAGTGTTTGTGGTTGAGACGTGAAGGACACGTCCCTGAAGTATTTATAAGGTTGGAGCTGGCCATTATTTTAGTGTAGTGTGTGACAGGATACACCTACACGTATTGAGGTTATGAGTTGGAGGCGTGAATGCGACCATAGGTACCCTTATGTTAGATGAGACAGAATAGCTCATGGTGTCCTATAGGTTTAAGGAATTTAGCATTACGCTCGTCCATAATTACTTGATGCACTTTAGTGGTAGGTCCGAGAGAGACTACCTGTGGTTTCAGCGTCCGATCGAGTGGAAATGGATTGCCACGTGAGCAAACTAATCAGCTGCAATACACTATGACTATGAAATAAATGTGCTATCCTATGCTTTAAATGTTAATACAGTGGGTGTTAAATAAGTTCATACACTAGCAAAGTAAGTAAGTACATAATGACAGACGTGAAACATTATTTTAGCTCAGCATAAATACACTTCAAAGTAAGTAAGTACGTAATTTCAGATGTGGAACTGACAACAGCTGAGGACCAATAAGTGGATTTAGTAGTCAACTAAACGTAGTGTGTTTTGAACACTCAAAACTGTACTATTACCAAAAGTTACTCACATGTACATGGAAGCTGAGAAAACAACCACTAATCATACTCATACTATCTCTAAGAATAAAGTAGTCAAAGATGAGTCAGTTAAGTAAATAAAATGCAGATTTGTCAGGAATGTACCGAGCATTGGTTCAGTGTTCCGGCCCAGAAATGATAAATTCAGATTAAATATGATTTATGATTGTATGCCTTAGGAGCATAAATTTTCTCCAGTACGTGACTAACGGCGTTTTGAACCATTTGTTTACCGATTTTATGACAATTAAGTAACCACGAGAGTAGAATTGAGAAAAAAAAAAATTCTGTTAACTTTGTTCCAGCAACATACTGAAGGATAAAATGTATATATCCCCATTTCATTGTGACCCACCCTTAGATATTAAGTGAACAGAGTCTGAGGCACTCTTTTTGTTTGTTCTACAGGACAAACCAGATAATGGCAGCCTGGTAGCTGCGTGAAAGCGTGGAGTGACTTGGACACAACTCACAGTGACCCCTCCCCTTTCCCCCATGTAATTTAGAGAGAACGTGAAGGACGCACACCATAGCAACTTCCCCTCCTCTACCCTTGTGAATGGAAGTGTAGGACGCCAGCCTAAGCGGCTACAACCACGTGTGTAAAAATTATTTGTGAACTTTTCTTTCAGGTTTAGAAAAGACTGCTAAGAGATAATCATCTGTTTATGTATCATGTTATTTTCTTTGAATATGTGTATGTAAAAATGTATTTAATGTAGTTAAGATTTTTATAATTTTTCAATTTGTATGTGTTTGTTTGTCTAAGGCAATATGTATGTCAAAATATTTCGTTGACTTTGCTTAAAATTTTGAGTAATGACATTGTTTAAAAAGGCAGTGAACATGCCTACAATTTAAATAATTAATGTAGGTCATCAGTTTTCTTTAATGTTTTTACAGGTTTATATTTCAATTTTGATTTTCATAGGGAGTTAAACTGTACTCTTGCTTCCCTTTTTGTAATTAAATTTTTTTTTCATTCATTAACATTCATAAACAAAAAATTTAAGTAGAGGGTGATGTAGGGAAGCAGCCTACTCACGCTGTAGTAAATTCACATCTGTTTCCATTGTGTGCCAGCCAGTCTGCTGTAACTAGCTCTGACGTCATAAATGTTGCGCAATACCTTAAAAATCAAGCAAATGAACTAAAACTTTTCTAGCATGTCAAAAATAATACTAAATTAATGTGTGTTAAATATCAGTTCGATAACTTCAGCCATTTCCGAGATTTGGACGTTTTTCTGGAAAAATCATTGGCGCAACAGAAAAGAGCTAGAGACTTCAAAATTTATATTTAGATTCATCTTTCATAATGATTTAATAAAAACAGTACTTTGGATTTCACAAATTAAGACTTTAATGGAAATTCATGATTTTCTGGTTTTCGTCTCAAAACTGAAGGAAGCAAGATAGATTAAGTAGGTTAATAAATAAGGCTAGGATGTTTAGATTTAAATAGGTTGGAGGTCCGCTATGATTATGAAGATGTGTAAAGTTTCTTTTTAATACCTATAAAATTATAGCGATAGCGGATCTCAAAAGGGACAGTTCAGAGCTCATCTGCTGCGTGCAATGTAATTTAATTAATTCTCTCGCTCAAAGTATTTAACTTAGCCACGTCAAAATTTTATTATCAATACTTACCTGCGTGCTGAATGCACGTGTAAATTAAGAGCTTCTTCGGCCATCAGCCAAAGAAGCTATAAATTATATTGTAACTTGAAGTGGTGCGTTACTAGCCCAGCGACTAGTCGAGAGAGCCGGAAAGATCAGGCGTTCCCTCAGCCGTCCGCACCGCGGCTTTATATATAAGAACACTGCGCGAGGAAGCAAGGCCCCAGTTCTCTCCAGACGCTGAATGACACGCCATCTGTGTCGGTAGTCGCGTCGCATCAGTGTATCTGCTACAAACAGCCTCGGGTGCCGTATTAAGTTACTAGAGATACGCGAAACCATGAAAACATTTCATGTGAAGTGTTAATTCTGGAATGATTTTTATTATCTAGCTTCAGTTTGCGTATTGTCGTATTTTCACGTGCCGTCGCGGGACAGACATTCTACCAAATATTTAGCGTGGCGTTTGATGAAGTATTTTCATCAAATTATGGCGAGCATTCTTTTTTAACATTTAATTCGGACATTTATAGTTGCATCAGCGCATTAGACTCTGAACTGCTCTGTTAGTTAGGTTGTAGGGATACTTGTGGTTTTTATCAGTGAATTTCAGAATATACTCAACTATTTTGGAAAACCGTTTTTGATTAGAAATCCCGGACAATCTCCTAATTCCTCAGAGCTATAAGCTGCAGCTATAAGAACATTCTCAGGTAAAGTGGGCACTAGGATATCTATTTACTGGCTCCAAGTTTTATTAAATCACTTTCTGGGGGCCACGAAGTAAATAGAGAGCCAGTGTTGAGAACGGCAAAAGACAGCATTAACAACATTCTAAAAGCTAGAAACTTATTCAACACGCAAGCGTTTATACAACAGTAGATTTATTCTTATTCCAACGCATCCGCCGCCCCACAAGGTGCCCTCTCAAACCAACCGGTCTGACATTTGTCTGAAGCGATTTAGGGAAATCATGGAAAACCTAAATCTGCATGATCGAATGCGACTCCAACGTGCAAACTACTGCGCCACCTCGCTCGGTGTTTACTGTGAATAATAAATATAAATTGTAGCGGTATTAGCTAATACTGACCATGATCATAACTCCCAGTTATACATAATGTAGGTAAAACGCATTATTCTCTAGGCATTGATCTACCTAGAATATTTAATAGGTGAGTAAACGTATGTAGTTGTGCAAATAGTAGTTGAAAGAAAGTTTGAACAGAAACACTCTGGTGTTAATGTGAGTACTCTGTCTGGAGAGTACACTGTAGGATACAGTATAAGTGCTGTAATGATGAGTGACATCATTATGTCGATCCATGAGTGTAATGAGAATATTCACTGCTTCACATTACTTGGCCGTAGTACATGATTTTAATGAGAAAAATTTTCCCCCTTGAATGTTGACTCATTGGTGCAAAGAATAGATAGTTAAAATACTGGTATATTCATTTGGCGTGAACAATTTATTGTAAGGTCTATAGTAGATGACATTAAGCTGAATGGTTTAACACCAAACATGTCCTTCGACTACTTCTGAAATTAGCAAATGAAAAGCTTGAAACAGTGAAAAGTGCCACATATATGCATGTCTTTGCACATGTCAGTATACTTATGTTACCGTAAAGTAGTTTTGGAAGATGAATCAGATTTCGTATCCTGTAGAACTCTTTGAATACTTGTCTTAAGTAAAGGAAGCAGTTTTGTATGAGTGCAGTTTCCCATCTTCTCTCGATTTTAAATGTGTCCTTTCTCAGCTTTGAGCCTTTGATTTCCTATTGTGTTTCTTTGCTATTCTGTCTATTGCTCATTGTTTGACCTGAAACACTGTGTGAGGATTAGATTTCTTATTATACAAACAGAAAATGTCATTTCATACTCTCCTCAATGTGGTCCTAACATATGTAAAATACTAGAATGCACGGAAGTCAGGTCAGAATGAAAATAAAACTCGTTCAGTTGTAGTGTGTGGTAATGATCATTACGCCACGAGATGGCAATTATTGCCTAGTAAAGATGTTAATTAGGCATGGTATGTGAAGAGCACTTGGATTCCGTGGTGAATAAGGAGATGAATAATGTGGACTCGATTTCTAAAAAAAAAATAAAAATATAAACAAAAGAACTAAAAAATAAAAATAAAGAAAACTTTACTGTTGCGGCAGTGAATGTGTGATGAAATACAGTGATGAACTTCTTGAAGACAATGGTGGCACAATGAAACTAGTACTGTGGCGTGGCGTGTTATTGTGGACTGCAAAACTAAAGCTGCCGGGGTATGCCCTGAAACGGAATGTAGCACAGTGGTGTACTCAGCAATGCATCGCCTGCTACTGACAGGGTGCACATTAACGACGGTGTCATCCGATTGGGGAGCACAACGCCTGCTCACATGCTTCACGAACACTTTCACCGATGAATGTACACCTACATTGGTAAGCCGGGGCGCGCCTAACCGTTTCTGAGCGAGGTGCCAGTCATGACTGTTGCTAAGAATGCTCAACGCACCGTTATTGTTAAATTTAAATTATGTTTTAAAACTGAGGAGACTCGCCCAGCAAGCACGTTTAACACGTCCATATTGTAGGTATCAACTGAAGGAACGGCTTTGACTACAAGAACTCGTTCATCACCAACTTCAGTAAATGGATGCTGTATATACACAAAAACTGACGCTTTAAAAATGAAAAATACAAAAGTCTTTTCCTCCCCCACGTAAAACACGGACACATTCAATGTGGCATGAAATTTTATTGCTATTGTGTGCTGATGTGCAGAAACCGCTCTATTTGTACCCTAACTAAACTCTTTCATACGTTTGTAGGGTTTTACTCTACGCAGTAGTAATTCAAATCTGCAATTGGTTTATGTGAATCAACGACATGATGCTATATGAGGCAAATCTGAGGAACAATGAAGTCTGTGGGAATACCTCGCCTCTTGCTCCGCTGATGACTTTTACCGCTGATAACCTAATGATTCACCTGGATTGCATCTCAACCGACGACTTCACCTGAACCAAATCCTTGGGTCCATCGTATTAGATCATCCTCTGATGAAACCTTCAGATATTTACGGGATCAGTCAAAACCGTACTTCTTTAATAACTACTCTGAAAAACATGCTATGTTAGTCCAGTTTCTCACATTAGGAGGAGGGGGGGGGGGGCGAGGGAGGGGATGCTGTCATTTTAGTGCACGCGTGTTGGCTTCCATCACTTTGAAAGCAACCACACATAAATTCAATCAACTTTGGCAAAGATGTTTCATGGTACAATGCTCGCGTCAACTTCGGCCGTGATCAAGATATATGATTTCATCGATGCTAAGGCTATGTGTTGTATAGCCCCAGGGTATGTGTTGATTTTACGTAACTCGTGACGGCTAAATACTTACACTCGTGATTCTGTGTTACCAAAATTCGTCTCAGATTTCGCTATTGTGGCTCTCTGGACAAGCTGTTTCTCGTCTCATTCTTACTGCTTTTCATGCATATTTATCTGGTCTCAGTGCAAGTTGGCAGCTTGTAGCATAGGCCAGAATTGAGGATGGAGGGATTTTTGGGGGGGGGGGTAATTCCATTGTATGAGACAAGACATACTCGCATTTACGTGTTTTATCGTGAATATATTTAATTTAATTTCAACCCAATGTCTATAGTTTCCTCTCGGTCATCGTCCTTAACTATTCGTCAAGCGATCAGAATCTCCCCCTGTAGTTGACGAAGGCAGCTGTCTCCCCGATTCAGTAAATAGAAGATTAGCTGGTGATATTGTTTTCATCTGTTAATAGAGAAACTGCGAGATGCGGTACATTTCAGTTCCATGCAATAACCCACAGCCGCAAACTCAACCAACCGCTGGGATCTACATCTTTAGCAAATTGCTCTCAAAATGTATCCCATTTAGTACGCACTATAGGCATAAGGTTGCTTGGGAGTGGAATGACCTGGAAAAATAACGTCAGAACATCATTCGTAACAAGATTTTTATTAACACTACTCAGGAAAAATAACTTCACGATGTAGGTTAACAGGACCCTGATCGATTAAGACAAAACAATACAATTAGATAAAACAATTTAAGAACAGTTAGTGATAATCGATCAGCAATGTTATGAAATACTTCAGTGAGCATTCCAAGACACAAACATGCAATGACAGCCAATGAACAGAGCAGTAACTTTCAGTAAAACGAGTAACAACTTGTCATAAGATTACACCCCAGCAGCGTAGACAAAACTGTTGTGAAAAGTCACTAAGAGATAATAAGGTAACTGCCCAAGGCAGCCACCCCCTCTTACACATGATAGTAAAGAATTGCAGCGGCTAACCGAGATTGAGCTTCAAATCATGCCAGAAAGTGGGAACGGCAAATACCTAACCGTCGCGCGGGACATAAAACATAGGTGGAAGGAAGACGCAAACAGTTGGCTGATGAACTTCACTTCCGCAAATACAAGTTTTTCTTGGAACTACAACCCATAAATATACATGCCACAAGATTTTCCTCCGGAAGGCACGTAAGCTTGGGGATTCCAAACCATTAAAGCGACCAACTTTGCGATATACTGCACAATGTACCAAGAAAAAAATTGACGGTCATGAAGAATGACACAGTGAACACAAAATAAATATACAAAACCACAATAATTTAAAACGCACTGTCAAATCACAACTGTATGACAATTAACAAATCGAGGCTATCATGTTTTGATACGAACGACACGCTCACCAAATCGCTTGGCCAGACACAGAATCAGGGAACAACAACAACAAGACCCTAAAACGAGTCGGATATACACACATTAGAAAAAGTTTTGCATCACCTCGGTCCCGAGAGTTCTGGAACCTGGACAGAAAATTGGAATAGAGATCAACATAAACATCATTTCCGCTCTTTTTATTGGTCATGAAAATCACTCATTGCATGTCGTACCACCACACAGCGAGACCTTCAGAGGTGGTGGTACCTCTAATACCCAGCAGTATGTCCTCTTGCATTAACGCAAGCCTGTATCCGTCGTGGTTTACTATCCACAAGTTCATCATGGTACTGTTGGTCCGGACTGTCCCACTCATCAACGGTCAGCTCCTCAAAGGCCACTCAGAGTGGTTGGTGGGTTACGTCGTCCATAAACAACCCTTTTCAAACTATCTCAGGCATGTCTGATAGGGTTCATGTCTGAAGAACATGCTGACCACTCTAGTCGAGCGATGTCCTTATCCTGAAGGAAGTCATTCACAAGATGTGCACGATGGGGGCGCGAACTGCCGTCCATGAAAACGAATGCCTCGCCAGTATGCTGCCCATGTAGTTGTACTATCAGTCGGGGGATGGCATTCACGTATCGTACAGCAGATACGTCGCCTTCCATGACCACTAGCGGCGTACGTCGGCCTCACATAATGCCACCCCAAACCAG
Organism: Schistocerca piceifrons; assembly: GCF_021461385.2. Classification (NCBI taxonomy): domain Eukaryota; kingdom Metazoa; phylum Arthropoda; class Insecta; order Orthoptera; family Acrididae; genus Schistocerca; species Schistocerca piceifrons. The sequence continues at coordinate 487,969,084 of NC_060138.1, read as the reverse complement.
CAAGGAATCTCCACATTACTCCACTCACTGGACAGTGTGTATAAGGCGTTCAGCCTGGCCTGGTTGCCTCCAAACACGTCTCCGACGATTGTCTGATTGAAGACATATGCGACACTCATCTGTGAAGAGAACGTGATGCCAATCCTCAGCGGTCCACTTGGCATGTTGTTGGGCCCATCTGTACCGCGCGGCATGGTGCCGTGGTTGCAAAGATGGACCTCGCCATTGACGTCGGGAGTGAAGTTCCGTATCATGCGGCCTATTGCGTACAGTCGTAACACGACGTCTTGGGGCTGCAAGAAAAAAATTATTCACTATGGTGGCGTTGCTGTCAAGGTTCCTCCGAGCCATAATCAGTATCGGTCATCCACGGCAGTAGTAGCCCTTGATCGGTCTGAGCGAGGCATGTCATCAACAGTTCCTGTCTCTCTGTATCTCCTCCGTGTCCGAACAACATCGCCTTTGTTATCTCCGAGACGCCTGGCCACTTCCCTTGTTGAGAGCCCTTCCTCACACAATGCGGACGCAATCAAAACCGCGGTGTTGACCGTCTAGGCGTGGTTCAACTACAGAAAACACGAGCCGTGTACCTCCTTCCTGGTGTAAATACTGGAACTGACCGGCTGTCGGACCCCCTCCGTCTAATAGCCGCTGCTCATGCATGGTTGTTTACATCTCTGGGCGGGTTGAGTGACATCTCAGTCAAAGGGACTATGTCTATGACACAATATCCACAGTCAACGTCCATCTTCAGGAGTTTCGGAAACTGGGGAGACGCAAAGATTTTTTTTGATGTATGTAGAAGCGACAGGACACAAACACGCGCAGGAAGCGAACCAGTCACATTTATCAGGCTCACTGTGCGGAGCGAGATTACTCTTTATGAAATCTGCGTGGTCTCGGCACCGAGGAAATGAACTATAAGTAGCTCACTGAGCATCCAAAGCCGCTCTGCGGTGACAAACAGAGGGAAAAACTTGGAGCCCCCAGGAAATGTGTGGATGTGAATAACGACTCCAAGCCTCTAGACATGGTTCAAATGGCTCTGAGCACTATGGGATTTAACTTCTGAGGCCATCAGTCCCCTAGAACTTAGAACTACTTAAACCTGACTAACCTAAGGACAGCACACACATCCATGCCCGAGGCAGGATTCGAACCTGCGACCGTAGAGGTCACGCGGTTCCACACTGTAGCGCCTAGAACCGCTCGGCCACCCTCGCCTCCAGGCATGGTCGGCGAAAGGAATAATGTGGGTACTCCCAATTCCGGTACACGTCCCTCGTGTCGAGAAGATGCTCACTAGACTAACTTGATCGCGCAATGATTCACCATTTTACATAAAATTTCAATCCATGAATGAGTATTTACGCTATCTGACTTCGATGTGGATGATACGTTCAGTAGTAAAGAGAGCTTTCGAGGCGCAATGAAAATATTATAGTGATGTTTTCTGATTTCCTAGGAAAATCTATATCTTTGTGTCCTCCCTTGTAGAGAGAACGCACGTTATGACGATAAAAGACGGCACTTTTTAGACCCGAACACCTGACTACAACTGAACCATATATGAATCGCTTCTCAGTGGAAGGACCCTTGTCAAAAAAGTAAAGTTTTAAGAAATAAGAGATAACTTAATAAAACTGTCCAGCTCTTAGTGAGCCAAACTTTCCATTCATTAATATATTTGTCCATGTATGTTGGATGGTTAAATCGAAAGGTTTCGTATATGAACAACGAATCGTAATTATAAAGATATTAAAGTTTTGAAAATTTTCTTGCCTTAAGACTTTACATAAATAAATGCACATGTTATAGAAAACAGTACTGAACGATACTAGAGACCTATTAATTATGCTTTATTTTTCACTTGTTATAAAATGCAAATGGCATAAGGTAAACATAATCTCACTAAATGAATTCCGTGTTTTATAAAATGCACTACTGGCCATTAAAATTGCTACACCAAGAAGAAAGGCAGATGATAAACAGGTACTCATTGGACAAATATACACTCCTGGAAATGGAAAAAAGAACACATTGACACCGGTGTGTCAGACCCACCATACTTGCTCCGGACACTGCGAGAGGGCTGTACAAGCAATGATCACACGCACGGCACAGCGGACACACCAAGAACCGCGGTGTTGGCCGTCGAATGGCGCTAGCTGCGCAGCATTTGTGCACCGCCGCCGTCAGTGTCAGCCAGTTTGCCGTGGCATACGGAGCTCCATCGCAGTCTTTAACACTGGTAGCATGCCGTGACAGCGTGGACGTGAACCGTATGTGCAGTTGACGGACTTTGAGCGAGGGCGTATAGTGGGCATGCGGGAGGCCGGGTGGACGTACCGCCGAATTGCTCAACACGTGGGGCGTGAGGTCTCCACAGTACATCGATGTTGTCGCCAGTGGTCGGCGGAAGGTGGACGTGCCCGTCGACCTGGGACCGGACCGCAGCGACGCACGGATGCACGCCAAGACCGTAGGATCCTACGTAGTGCCGTAGGGGACCGCACCACCACTTCCCAGCAAATTAGGGACACTGTTGCTCCTGGGGTATCGGCGAGGACCATTCGCAACCATCTCCATGAAGCTGGGCTACGGTCCTGCACACCGTTAGGCCGTCTTCCGCTCACGCCCCAACATCGTGCAGCCCGCCTCCAGTGGAGTCGCGACAGGCGTGAATGGAGGGACGAATGGAGACGTGTCGTCTTCAGCGATGAGAGTCGCTTCTGCCTTGGTGCCAATGATGGTCGTATGCGTGTTTGGCGCGGTGCAGGTGACCGCCACAATCAGAACTGCATACGACCGAGGCACACAGGGCCAACACCCGGCATCATGGTGTGGGGAGCGATCTCCTACACTGGCCGTACACCACTGGTGATCGTCGAGGGGACACTGAATAGTGCACGGTACATCCAAACCGTCATCGAACCCATCGTTCTACCATTCCTAGACCGTTAAGGGAACTTGCTGTTCCAACAGGACAATGCACGTCCGCATGTATCTCGTGCCACCCAACGTGCTCTAGAAGGTGTAAGTCAACTACCCTGGCCAGCAAGATCTCCGGATCTGTCCCCCATTGAGCATGTTTGGGACTGGATGAAGCGTCGTCCCACGCGGTCTGCACGTCCAGCACGAACGCTGGTCCAACTGAGGCGCCAGGTGGAAATGGCATGGCAAGCCGTTCCACAGGACTACATCCAGCATCTCTACGATCGTCTCCATGGGAGAATAGCAGCCTGCATTGCTGCGAAAGGTGGATATACACTGTACTAGTGCCGACATTGTGCATGCTCTGTTGCCTGTGTCTATGTGCCTGTGGTTCTGTCAGTGTGACCATGTGATGTATCTGACCCCAGGAATGTGTCAATAAAGTTTCCCCTTCCTGGGACAATGAATTCACGGTGTTCTTATTTCAATTTCCAGGAGTGTATTATACTAGATCTGTATGTGATTACATTTTCAGGCAATTTGGGTGCACAGATCCTGAGAAATCAGTACCCAGAACAACCACCTCTGGCCGTAATAACGCCTTGATATGCCTGGGCGTTGAGTCAAACAGAGCTTGGATAGCGTGTACAGGTACAGCTGCCTACGCAGCTTCAACACGATACCCCAGTTCATCAATAGTAGTGACTGGCGTATTGTGACGAGCCAGTTGCTCGGCCACCATTGACCAGACGTTTTCAATTGGTGAGAGATCTGGAGAATGTGATGGCTAGGGCGGCAGTCGGACATGTTCTGTATCCAGAAAGGCCCGTACAGGAGCTGCAACATGCGGCCGTGCATTATCCTGCTGAAATGTAGGGTTTCGCCAGGAATCGAATGAAGGGTAGAGTCAGTGGTCGTAACACATCTGAAATGTAACGTCCGCTGTTCAAAGTGCCGTCAATGCAAACAATAGGTGACCGAGACGTGTAACCAATGGCACCCCATATCATCACGCCGGGTGATACAACAGTATGACGACGACGAATACGCGCTTCCATTGTGCGTTCACCGCGATTTCGCCAAACACGGATGCGGCCTTCTTGATGCTGTAAACAGAACCTGGATTCATCCGAAAAAATGTCGTTTTGCCATTCGTGCACCAAGGTTCGTCGTTGAGTACACCATCGTAGGCGCTCCTGTCTGTGATGCAGCGTCAAGGGTAACCGTAGCCATGGTCTCCGAGCTGATAGTCCGTGCTGCTGCAAACGTCGTCGAACTGTTCCTGCAGATGGTTGTTGTCATGCAAACGCCCCCCCCCCCCCCCCCCCCCCCATGCGCACTGGATTTAGACTCTTCCAAGAAGTACGTTCACTTGTGCAGTTTTGGCTACCATATTTTGAAATGTAGTATATCCTCTGATTTAACCATGTGAACATTAAATTTACCACAATTGAAGCAGAACAAATGATTTGAGAGTACTCGCTCTACAAGACCAAAAGCGTGGTAACGCGGTAAGAATGAGCTACAGCAGATTGGAATGCGATAAACAGTTTAGTCAAATTTCGCACTGTCTGCAAGAGATAATAAGAAACTTATCATCCAATGGACCCTGTTTGACCCACCACAGGAATCGCTAAAAAGTTGAAGTACTGTGATGTTTTGGGAAGCTCGTTCAAATATCTGGCAAGGAACGAATATGTTTCTTTTTGGCCTTTCGTCTTTGGCATTCTTGGTACAAAAATAAATAAGTATTTCTATTACTGCTAGTGGGACAACAGAACGCTGCCTGTATAAATACATCTCGTCAACAAAAATTCAGGGTCGTATGGATAAGTTCTGTTTACAGTAATAGTTTTTATATATATGTTCAGTCTCCCTTACACTAGGGTAAAACTTTTTATTTTTTCAGCAGCTGGCACATGTTTTCCAGTGTTATTCAATTAGAACGCTTTAAGTTACCTTCGAGTTATTCACAGATACCACAAATATCAACTAATGGTTTATCAAAACGTAAATGAATGCAATTTGTGGACATCTTGTAATACAATGAATACTTCACTTGTTAATCTGGAAACTTTTCCTTGAAAAGACAGTACATCTTCCCAATAACCAGAGCTTGATGGAGAGATTTAATTTGCCCTGAAGCATAATGGCTTTTGCTTTGGGGAAGGAGCAAGTTGTGTCTGGACTGTTCTGTTTCCCTTTTGTCCCCGTCTGTCCTTGGAGATTTTCCACCAATAATGCAGACTGTAGTCTCTCCATACTCTTCCCAGTTACGGTGTGCAATTTATATGGTGGTGTTTTTAGGAAATGACCCACATCATATATAAATTCACCATACTCAAAGCCGGCTGGGGTGGCCGAGCGGTTCTAGGTGCTACAGGCTGGAACCGCGCGACCGCTACGGTCGCAGCTTCGAATCCTGCCTCGGGCATGGATGTGTGTGATGTCCTTAGGTTAGTTAGGCTTAAGTAGTTCTAAGTTCTAGGGGACTGATGACCTCAGAAGCTAAGTCCCATAGCTCTCAGTGCCACCATACTCAGAGACCAACCTCGACTAGCATAATTAACTGAATGTACTAGTGAACATTGCTTGCAGGATTATAAAAATAGATCGGAATCGTGTTGGGACGTAAGGAAATGCCTTGTAAGCAAACTGTACGATACGGCCAGTGAATCGAACGCTAGGACGACTGGGCACCCCGTTGCTCTTCTTCAGAGAAGGCACCACGCAGGGTGGCTGTCGCACAGTGGCCGAGAGCTGGCAGGATCTTCTCTGATACCCTTTGGCGCCGCCAGCTGAATTCCGCAACAGGGAGAGCTTCGTGTAGCGACCGCCTTTTCACGAGATGAAGTGAGGAGGAACATTAGCAGAAAGTGCTATTGTCGACCGCACGTAGACAGGACTTTATGGACGGACACCTGAGGCTGCTATCGGGAAGGTGAAAAGAAAGCCCCCAGTCTCTGAAAACCGTGGGACGCCGCTTTATGCGCAGCTCTACACAAAAAGCTTTAAGAAGGATGGACGTTGGCTCATACGGAACGTTTTCCCATGGTGGGTGTGAGTTTAATATGAATGAATTAAATAAATTTAATTTTAATTAAATTTCATAAATTTAACTAAAATAAAATAAAATAAATTACAAGTTAAAATAAAATTAATTTAATTGATTCAGATGAAAGTAAAATTAATTTAATTAATTAAAAGAGTATGCCAACTGGTCTCAACGTATCCAGCTACTAGAAATTCCCTGATTGGTTGAAAAAGAGACTGGAAGAGTGAGAAACGACTTTCTTCCGAGGAAACTATTAGAAAAATTTCGCTGATTAACCAAGTTAAACGTAATCTACGAAAGAGAACCTGCACTCTGAGAAACGCTTTATCAGTGATCGGAGCTCACAAGATGATGATGATGATGTTTGGTTTGTGGGGCGCTCAACTGCACGATCATCAACGCCCGTACAAAGTCCCAATTTTTGCACCAATTTTTTTGTAACCAATCCAATGTAGCCACTGTCACAAACACCCAGTCCCCAGGCAGAGAATATCACTAACCCGGCTGAGAATCGAACACGGGTCCCCTTGATACAGAGGCGGCAACGCTCGCCACTAGACAACTAGCTGCGGTCGAGCTCGCAAGAATTAGAGACCAACCGATCAGGGCTAACTAGTAACGAAAAACGCGGTAAGACGAGGCTTCCTAGATGGACGCCGTCGCAGGCTAACATAGCAGTTCTTCGCCCCCTCGTCGCATCGCAGAGCTTCTCTACAGATCTCCAACTTACGGAACCGACTAAAAAGGAGGGGCGCAGGCGCTACCGCAGAGAGTTCTCGCAACACTTCGGCCAACAAGAGTTATGATATGGCATCGTCGGCGTGAGATGTAGGGAGAGTCATATCGCTTGACAACTTTACAATTCTAGAGCTTCACCCTAACGATTAGTCACTCAAGTCATGAAAGGTTTGCTTCCACAGTCCACAACAATTGTGACGTATTATCTTCCATAATGCCTATCTTTTAATATCTCATTTCATGATGATCTCTTAGAATTTATGCATTTTTTTCAGTTTTCATCTTGTCCTCTATGTCAGATTGACAGGTTTGCATTCACACAGGCTGCCATATTGTGATATTGCTGCTGGATGGTTTTATGAAATATTATTGGAAATGAAACATTTTTATTCTAAGCGTGAATAAACAAACCAAATAATTATTAATACAATATCATTCATTATAAAACCACCTACAAATTGAAGAAACACATTTTTACACCCTCTCAGCCTTTGGTCTCCATTCATTACATGGCACTTGAAAGATGAACGTTTTTTTTGGTTTATTTGTGGACGTGGCAGCTGACCTAAGATACTACATAAATAAATGAAAAATAAAAGACCAGAATTGTTCGTAATATTGTATGCATCAGACATAGGTTCTTTCTTAAGCAAACGAGATGTCTACAATGAATGAATGATTTCCACCTGTAACTCATTTACACCAAAAGCTGACATGTACTTTCACAAACACAATTGTAGTCACTGCGACAATATTCGGGATCAGCATGCAGTGTCAAAGTTCTCGGCAACACTGACTGAAAGATACATCCAAAGAACTGAGAAACGTTGCTCCTGGTGTCATCTTGTTTGAATAAAGATTCTGATGAAGCCAAAACGCGTTTACTGAAGTGTTTAAGAGCACTAGGCCACAACCCACAAACATATTATAAATTTTATATGTGACAATAGGATGGAAATGACTCAAGAGAAAGTTAAAATAACAAAATAAATCGCGGTATTAATACTACATGCGCCCGTTAAAGAACCACGGGAGTACAGTTCCACTGAAAAAGAGAATTATGACCAAAGGAAGTCCCATTCAAGCCGCAATTCCTGTATTAATTTAAAAAAAAAAAGTGGTACGTTAACGTTTGAAAAGGCCTATACTCTGAGATGAATAAATGAAACACCGATATTGATAATGGAATATGGAACAAACACTCCATATTTAAAGACTGAATCATAACCTTCGATGCCAGAGATTGTATATCTATGCAACAGGAACATCTGCATCGAAATATTACACCAATCTGCGCTAGTAAGCAACCGTTACACCAAAAATTCCAATGGACTGCAGCATGGAAATGCCGGTTGCAATGTAGCAATGCATCCTCGCGAACTGTGTAGTCACATCGGCTCCAATAATAAGACAACCCGGAACAGCATACAGCAGGAGAGGATATAGCAAGAACTCGTTTGTCTATATGTATACGTAGACACTGTTGCTTAAACTCTCTTTCGCATTGAGGCCTGACTGCTCAGAAGGCTGTTCCTCCAAGAAAACCATACGTCTGTTAGGCAGCAGAAAGCAGTAGCATCCTTTAGCAGACGAGACTCCGAGCTTAGAGTGTCTTTGCACATTTTCAAAAACATATAACTGACGTAGAAGTAGATCCTTTAAAAGACGTTGTTTAATGAGCAGCTTTCAACGTTGACGATTACTTTTTACAAAAACCAACGTAAGTTTTAGTGCTCCACATTTTATCAAATAAAGTCATAATTTCTAGTTTATGCATTAGTCAATTAAATCGTATTTCTCCTATGGTACATCACATACAAAATAAGTACGAAATGTCCTGTCTTACACCCTACACTGACAATAACAGACAATCGGGAACCGCGAATTGGTACCAACTACAATTGTAAATATTCCAAGGTTTTAGTAATCTAACGTTAATCTCCTATCAAATAATGCAAAATAATTCCTTAAAAATCCACGGTACGAGAAGTTCGTGACGGGTCAACCTCTGCCTTGAACTACCAAGGCGAAAAGATGACGCATGTGGCGAAATTCACCTCTGTTCGACGTTTCGGACACTACATCGCACCCTACCATATACTCAATGCGTATCTACAAGTTGCTGCACTCTGTAATGTTCCCATCTTTGGTATCGAGATATAAATTAAGAGTAGTGGTAAACAATTTCTATAAAACTCAGATCAGTTATAAGAGAAGAGGCACATGTAAGGAAGCAGTAGTTAAAAAGTGACTGAAACATCTATCTAGCCTACCCCAAATGTTATTAAATATGCAAATTGAGCAAACGTCAATAAGACAAACCGAAGATAAATGTGGACTAGGAATTAAATTGAGCAAAGAAGAAATAAACATTTCCAAGATTCGTAGAGAACTGTAATTCTGTCAGAGACGACAAAAAACATGGAAGATCAGTTGAACGGAATGGATTGTGTCACGAAAAGATGTTATAAGACGTACATCATTAAAAATAAGCAAAGATAGAAAATTTAGTCTAATTAAAGCAGTCGATACTCAGGGAGTTAGATTAAGAAATGAGACGATATATGCAGTAGACGAATTTTGCAGTTTGGGCAAAAAACCTAACGATGGCCGAATTAGAGGATATATAAAGCATATACAGTAGAAATAACAAAGAATGAAATTTGTTAACATGTAATATGATTTATGAATCTCTAGCATGCTGATGGAGGGTAGTCGCAGAAACTTGGATATTAAGTTCTTATTTTCTTCCAATATGCGTCACACAGTTGCGACAATAATCATTTCTCTGTGGTGAATAGTTTCGGAAAACAAAGTCCATTTTCAAACGATGACCTTAGACATAAGTGTAATCATACAGTTAGTTACTCAAATTTTCATTGGCAGGACTGTACGATTACACGTATGTGTAAGCCTTGGTTTGAAAACGGACTTGATGGTCTAAAACTAGTTCCGCAAACAAATAACTGTTATCTTAACTATGACGAATACTGGAAAAAATTTAAAAAATCTAATATAAATTTAAGTGTCAGGAAGCCTTTTCTGCAGGTATTTGTCTGGAATGTACTATTGTATAGAAGTGAAACACGGACTACAAACTGTTCTAGAACGGAAGCGTTATAAGTGTGGTGACATACAAGAATGAAGAAAATTAGGTGGATGCTCGTATAATTACTGAGTAGGTACGGAATAGAATTCTAGAAAAGAAATGTATGGCACAACGTCATTAAAATATTGGATGAGCTTGTAGGACACATTGGATAGCTACATTAAACAAACCAACCATGAAAGGCACAAGATGACATTATAATTTTAACGCAAACAATTTGGAACAGCTTTTAATGGCTCTTCATTGAGAATGCATGGGACAGATTTCATATTTACTTTGTTGATGAGTTTTGCTTGCTTTTAGGGTTCTATAATCAGCGTGTCAAAACGAAACCCTTATAGGAACACCTTCTTGTCCATCCGTCTGTCTCTCTGTCCGACTTTTCTCAGCAACGCGTAGACGTATCAAATTTAAAATAATGTCACTTACTAAGGTGTGTTGGCACTGGCATTGTAATAAATATAAGCTTCTAAGTGAGTGCAATAGAAAGATACTGTCATATGTGTTGTATATTTTGATACTGGAAAACTTACGCATCTAAACCTACAGGCTCTTTTCCGTAGATAAAAAGCAAGGTTGCACAGGTACAACCAGAGGAAAAACCAACACAAAATTAGTTCTTTTGTAATTATATCACACAAAAAACAATATTTTTCGTCAGAAAGTAAATCACGATCTTAGATGCCAAGGGGAGTTTATCAAATCAGTGAAGAAAGTGGAAAATTTGTGGTGTACTGAGATTCGAACCCTCTTCTCCTGCTCTGTCGGCAATTGCGCTGACCGCTGCGCCACATGGGTATAGTACTCAGAACAACTGCACGGACTGCCCAAGCACGGCGCGTGTCAGAGCCAAATTCTCAACTTATCTTCACAATGCTGACGTAGTGATCCTCATTACGCGCCACATTTCGCCGATTCCTGTCCTCGCCTTAATTATAAATGTGGTGCCTGTTCTTTCGGACATACACAATTTTTTGTCATTTGTTATCATTATAAGCCTTTCCGTTAGTATGTCAAGATACCTTTTCATCAAGAATGGTAACACGTATCTAGTTTAAATTTATGTAACATTCTAATGTCTATGGTCTGTTGCTGGTGAAGCAAAATTAAGGCTCCAAGTCAGTGCAATCCAGCGATACTGCCATTTATGTCACATGTTTTGATACTTCGAAACTCAGTAGCACCTGTAGGGTACTCCCCTTTGAGGTACACTCAAGAAATTTGGCAAAAGACAAGATTTCTGAACACACGTAAAGGAAAAAAATCGGGAAATTCTTCATTTCTAATTACATCAAACGACAAAAATATTTATTTCTTTATTTGGTATACGACTTCAAACGTGGAATTAAAACATACTCGAAAGCCTGGGACTCTCTAGGAACGGTATCTTCGGAGTCCCAATGACGATAACAGACTAAAGTAGTCGCGATTCCCCATTCCCGAAACGGATGAACTGTCTGTACAGAATAGTCAGTGCACGAATCCAACTCGCACCCTGGTCAGCTTTTTGTTTTGTACTTCCCTCATAACTGGTGTACAATTATTGTGATATGCAATGAAACTGATTCAGCTATTGGTACTTTTTTTAAAGTGGTATCACTGAATCTGCTCGAATGCGTTAGCATGTGATAACATTAAATCTCATCTGCACCAGTCCTAAAACCAAAACGGACAACCGTCAGGCAAATTAAATGAAATCTCGCGTGACGACGATCTACTGTCGGGAAGACGGGACGCCTGGTGCATTTCTTTTGATTTGACGTCAATTCGGCGACTTGCGTATCGGCGATGATGAAAACAACACAACACCCAAACACTGAGCAGGGATAATTTCCGACCCACCCGGGAATCGAACTCGAGAGCCTTTCATAGCATACTGCCACGCTGAATACTCAGCTATGAAGGGGGACAATCGTCCGATCACACCACAAAATTGTTTCTTACTTTTGCACTACGTGTTGTACATCCCAAATAACGCCTGCATCACAGTACGTCCCCCATACAAGTTTGAGGCCACTCTTTTTTCAGGTACAGCAATTCCCAGTGACCGTTACATTTACAGGAGACTCTTCTTTGTCACGGAGTGGATACTAGCAAGTCCTTCATACTTGAATAAACAACTCCGCCGTGAGGTGCCTTCCGAGCAAATTTTTCTCTCTCTGAAAAGGCTGCTTGCGATGCGAGTCGGAAGTCGGGCTATTTGTCCCCGTTGGTCAGAAGCCTAGCATCCTCATCTACCTATGGCACTTCAGAAGGGAAAATGAAACCTGTGCCCGCAGAAACGAACTGTACCGGCACAACAAAAATAAGTAATTGGAAGATTTTATTGTGGGACCGCCGCGCCGCCGGAGTAAATAGCACGGCTCCGCGGGAGCGATGTACAAGGAAAAAGAAGGAGAAAGAGGGGAGGGAGGGGGGATAGAGAGAGAGGGGGAGGGAGGGAGGGGGGAGAGAGCCGCGACACAATTCTGAAACGACTCCGAATTTAATGAAACTGGTGGAAGCAAAGGAAGTGCAAACAGCAGCGCAGCTTTGTCTCACCCCGCAGGTTTTCCTATTCGTTCCTTCCTTCCCGTTTGTCGCTCGCAGGCAACAGCGAAAATAAACAGTAATGGGGTGCGCGAAGCGACGCCGAAGGAGGCCCCGAGCAGTCTCACATCGCCAGGGCGGCAGCGGCAGAGATGGTCTGAGGGAACAACAGCAGCGATACGACGCGACACATCCCGGCAATCGTGTGGCTGCCGACGGCGACAGGGTGGTAGTGGGAGGAAGGTGAGGGGGTGGGGAAGGCGTGGCTGCATTGACAGCCTGAGACTGGGACAAGCCAGCGCACAGTGGGTGTGTGCCTAGCCTTTCGCCTGTCGTGTTCGGAGCGTGACCCAAGGGAATGTCTCTAGAACGGTTGTCGCTGGCTGCAGGAGATGTACTTGTCCGTCACTAAACATCTTAAGGCAGTTAAAATTGTGAACTTTACTTTGATTACTAGGCCTAATTCGTAGTTCAGTGATGGAATGAAGGTGGTGGTTTAGCGTTTCGTCGACATCGAGGTCATTAGAAACGGAGCAAAAGTTCGATCTGGACAGTTATCTGAGAAGGAAATCGGCTCTGCCCTTTCAAAAGAATCACCCGGCAATCGCCTTTAAGCGATTTAAAAAAATGGCGGAAAACCTAAATCTGGATGGCTGACTGCGATTTTAACCGTCATCCTCCCAAATGTGAGTCCGGTTTCTTAGTCGCAGAACCACCCCGCTCAGTTCAAAAATTTTCAGTTGCGCATTCTCTATAGCGTGAAAGCAAATACCGTCGACAAAATTTCGGAGGCTTTTCTGGGATGTTTCCTGAGTTCCTATAAGGGGCACGTGCTGTAAGGTGGGCAATTCGAAAGTAATCTCATTGCGGTTTATTCCGTTTGTCACCACAGTTACCTTTGTTACCGTAAAGACGCCTTAACTTCATCTTCTGCAATTTCTGTATTAGGCCATTTGTGGTCTCTTAACGTTCCCTCGTTTTTCTCGATGTGCCAGTATTTACGTTTTCCTTTTCGTATAAAGTTCTTTATATTTTGTGGTACTGTCTCTCTTTCTCTCTCTCTCTCTCTCTCTCTCTCTCTGCAGCCATTCTTTGTATATGTTCATTCCATTTCTTTATGTTTTCATCCAACTTTTCTTCCACGCTCCAAACTTTGAGCTCCTTTCGAGTATCTTTATTTCGAACTTTACACTTTACCTCTCTAACAGATTTCATTTCTACTCCTTGTATCTGTTTTTCTTTTCTTTTATGTAATATAATGATTTCATTCAGTATATATAGGGCGGCAATGCAATTGCGTTACAACATTTACTCTTTCGGTGTTTTATGCTTTAAATTTCAACACACACCAAAAAAAGTTTTGTATCGCCTCGGTTCCGAGAGTTAAGAAAACTGTACAGAACATTTGAGTAGAGATTAACATAAACATCATTTTCACACTTTTTATTGCTCATGAAAACTATAAATTGCATGTTGTACCATCATACAGCGAGTCCTTCAGAGGTGGCGGTCCAGATTGCTGTACCACCACTACCTCTAATACCCAGTAGCACTGTCTCTTGCATTGATGCATGCCTGTATTCGTCGTGGCGTACTATCCACAAGGTCATCAAGGCACTGTTGATCCAGATTGTCCCACTCCTCAACGGCGATTAGGCGTAGATCGCTCAGGGTGGTTAGTGGGTCACGCCGTCCATAAACAGCCTTTTTCAATCCATCCCAGGCATGTTCGATGGGATTCATGTCTGGAGAACATGCTGGCCACCCTTGTCGAGTGATGTCGTTATCCTGAAGGAAGTCATTCTCAAGATGTGCACGATGGGAGCGCAAATTGTCGTCCATGAAGACGAATGCCTCGCCAATATGCTGACGATACGGTTGCACTATCGATCGGAGGATGGCATTCATGTATCGTACAGCCCTTACTGCGCCTTCCATTACCACCAGCGGAGTACGTCGGCCACACATAATGTCACCCCAAACCAGCAGGGAACCTCCACCTTGTTGCACTCGCTGGACAGTGTGTCTCAGGCGTTCAGCCTGACCGGGTTGCCTCCAAACACGTCTCCGACGATTGCCTGGTTGAAGACACATGCGACACTCATCTGTGAAGAGAACGTGATGCCAATCCTGAGCAGTCCACTCGGCATGTTGTTGGGCCCATCAGTACCGCGCGGCTTGGTGCCGTGTTTGCAAAGATGGACCTCGCCATGGACGTAGGGAGTGAAGTTGCGCATCATGTTGTCTGTTGCGCACAGTCGTAACACGACGTCCTGTGGCTGCAAGAAAAACATTATTCACTATGATGGCGTTGCCGTTAGGGTTCTTCGAACCATAATCCATTGGTAGCGGTATTCCACTGCAGTAGTTGTCCTTGGGCGACGTGAGCCAGGCATGTCATCAACAATATTTTTGTATCTCCTTCACGTCCGAACAACATTACTTTTAGTTCATTCCGAGACGCCTGGCCACTTCCTTTGTTGAGAGCCCTTCCTCGCACAAAGTAACAATGCGGACGCAATCGGAACGCGGCACTGACCGTCTAGGCATGGTTGAACAACAGATAACATGAGGCGTGCACCACCTTCCAGGTGGAACGGCAGGAACTGATCGGCTATCGGACCCTCTCTGTCTAATAGGCGCTGCTCATGCATGGTTGTTTACATCTTTGGGTGGGTTTAGTGACATCTTTGAACAGTGAAAGGGACTGTTTCTGTGATACAATATCCACAGTCAACGACTGTCTTCAGGAGTTCTGGGAACTGGGATGATGCAAAACTTTTTTTGATATATTTATCATTTGTCCCACACATTTTTCAAAATCCATTCAACCTAGCTACTTGTCTTCCTTGTATTCACACCATTTCTTACTTCCAAGATATTTACCTTTTTAATTGTTTTCTCGTTGTCTACATTCTTAGTACTCACTGAATATTTTTCATAAAATGACATTGATTTGGGTTCAGTAGAAGATATTTTCATACTATGGTCTATAAGTATTTTATTTAGTTAGATCATGATCATACAGGAGTGATTTTAACATTACCGAATCATTCATTTACCCTTCAGTGTTTGGTCTAGAATTCCAACTGCATCGTCCATGATCTACATCTACATCATACTCCGCAAGCTACCTAATGGTGTGTGGCGGTGGGTAATCTCTAGGTGCGTGAACTGGTGCTAGCTTAGAGGCAGTCACTGTGCACTGGAATTCCTAGGAATGATTGTAAGCAACCCAACAGTGGTAGAATGAATTCCCATAAGGCAGACAGCTGTAGACGATGAAGGAGACGATTGCGCAAACCAATGTGTAGAAGTTAATCGATAATAGCCCAGCAGCTTGGCACATGGCTGGGGTTGTGCTCCTTGGTCTTCGATGCTTCGGTGTGGGCAGACTCAATAGTAGTGTGGCGCCCCCACGTGTGGGATCAGACAGGTATGGTGAGCCACTGTAGCAGAAGCTTGGTGTCACGTTGCATGACCTTTGTGTTGTGCTGCATGGAGGAATTGCGAGGAAATAGAGAAGGGCTGCGGTGCCAGCCATAGCGAAGAGGGAAGAAGAAATTTTCGGCCATGTCCAGAAGAAAGGCCTCAGAAAAGAGGCTACACCTGAAGAGCATCAAGACTGTCGCTAGCGAATGCAACATGAAAACCAGCAATCCTTGTCGCTAGTTTTGTATTCGTGACTGAGTGTTTACGACAGGCTACTAAACGTGAGTCCAGGTAGCCAGAATAGTGAACTTCATTAAGTCAGTTAACCTGTGGTCTAGGAATAGTGTCTCTGACTACCACTTAGAACTCCTTGGGTCTTGGGTTCAGATCCCACCATATTTTAAAGTTTGAGCAAGACATCATCAGCAATGGCAGCCGAATACTCCAGGCCTGAATACACCCTCGTTCTGCCAATGGCCTTGTCAAACAGGGCGGATGAGCAGAGACAGGACCAGATGTTGCAAACCAACTAAAAGATTGGTTAATCAGAATTGATCATCGGCATCAGCATTAAAGACATATAAGGTATCTCCACGGGACATGTGGCTTGTAAACAGTGGCTAAGCGTGGCACTTTTTGTAGGACAGGCTGAGAACTACGAATTTCGAAAAAAGAAAAACAGAAAAATATTTTTGTAAAACAGAAACACTGCAAAAATTGCTTGGTTATACAGGGTGATTCAAAAAGAATACCACAACTTTAAAATTGTGTATTTAATGAAAGAAACATAATATAACCTTCTGTTATACATCATTACAAAGAGTATTTAAAAAGGTTTTTTTTCACTCAAAAACAAGTTCAGAGATGTTCAATATGGCCCCCTCCAGACACTCGAGCAATATCAACCCGATACTCCAACTCGTTCCACACTCTCTGTAGCATATCAGGCGTAACAGTTTGGATAGCTGCTGTTATTTCTCGTTTCAAATCATCAATGGTGGCTGGGAGAGGTGGCCGAAACACCATATCCTTAACATACCCCCATAAGAAAAAATCGCAGGGGGTAAGATCAGGGCTTCTTGGAGGCCAGTGATGAAGTGCTCTGTCACGGGCTGCCTGGCGGCCGATCCATCGCCTCGGGTAGTTGACGTTCGAGCTGAGGGAACAGCCAATTCTCTAACATCTCCAGATACTATAGTCCAGTTACAGTAGCACCTTCGAAGAAAAAGAGACCAAAAACTTTATTGGCTGAAATGGCACAGAAACCGTTCACCTTAGGCGAGTCACGTTCATACTGAGTTGTTTCCCGCGGATTCTCAGTGCCCCATATACAGACATTGTGACGGTTGACTTTCCCGTTAGTGTGGAAAGTTGCTTCATCACTAAACACAATCTTTGAAACGAAAGATTCATCTGTTTCCATTTGAGCAAGGATAAAATCACAGAAATCGATTCTTTTAATCTTATCAGCTGCAGACAGTGCTTGAACCAATTTCATAACTAACCTTTTTCGTAGGACTCTCCATACAGTTGATTGTGGAATTTGCAGCTCTCTGCTACCTCTGCGAGTCGATTTTTCTGGGCTGCGAACAAATGCTTGCTGGATGCGTGCTACATTTTCATCACTCGTTCTCGGCCGTCCAGAACTTTTCCCTTTGCACAAACACCCATTCTCTGTAAACTGTTTATACCAACGTTTAATACACCACCTATCAGGAGGTTTAACACCATATGTCGTTCGAAATGCACGCTGAACAACTGTCGTCGATTCACGTCTGCCGTACTCAATAACACAAAAAGCTTTCTGTTGAGCGGTCGCCATCTTAGCATCAACTGACACTGACGCCTAGTCATCAGTGCCTCAAGCGAAAAAATGTACAACTAAATGAAACTGTATAGCTCCCTTAATTCGCCGACAGATAGTGCTTAGCTCTGCCTTTTGTCATGGCAGAGTTTTAAATTCCGAAAGTTGTGGTATTCTTTTTGAATCACCCTGTATATTTCTAGTAGACTGAAGCTACTACAGAATTTGTTGTAAATAAATCCATAAAAATATTAATCAGCTGCATATTAATAAAAATATAAAAACACACAGTAACTCACCGTTAAATCTTTTTATAAATTAGTTCTATCTTCCTGTTCTTGTTCGGGGCGTAAGAATCAATAACATGAGATATGAAGTCATGCCGGTTGACTGAAGATTTCACAATTTCCTTCTCTGTAGCCAAAATCGCCCAATTTGATAGTCTGTCGTTTGTCATTGTGTTGCCAAGGTAGGTTTTCACGAGACGCACTTAATGCTATAATTGTACGAACCACCCACAGAAATTTCATGGAATCAGAAGAGATATTTTTTAGTCCATAATGGATTTAACGAAGTGATGAGACTGTAGACGCTTATCCACACTGCTGTAAATAAACTTTCTCCTTTCACTTTTTCACTTTCAAAGAAAGAATACATTTTAAATAGTTTTTCAGCTTCATTTATCGTGAAATTGTTTGATCTTAAAACCTGAAACTTCTTTTAATTTACAAGTTCTTTAAAAAATGTTCGATGAAAGTCCTGGAATATAGTTTCCATGTTTACAAGGACTGTGTCAATTATTTCGAATACTAGGTTTCTCAAATTTAATTACTTGCTTCTGTTTCATTAAAATTAATTTCAGATGCGCCTGCTGAATTTATAAGGCTCTTAGCTTCCACTACGCATTTCAGAATATTTTCCTCACATCTTAGTCTTTCAACAGCCCTAATGCATTTTTTAATTTCTAACTTACATTGACTTATGCCCACAGTCTCACTTTACAAGATGGCAAACAAGACACTCGTTTGTTAGAAAATCGAACTGTACAGTTGCAGCAGAAAAAAGAAATTTGATTATCCGGTATACTATTTAGCCGAGATGCTTGACGTAAACAATTATCATCGCACGCTTCATCACTTCATTAAATGCTGCTCTTAGGTCTGTATAGTGAAGAATAACGCTTTGTACAGTGCACGAATGAAAATTCCACGTTGTTTCACAAGGACTTGGTAGTTTAAATCCCCTTTCCCTCATAGGTTCACTTCTTTTATGGGAGCGGCTAAAAATGCGTGAAAACCTGATAGAGTCGCCACAAAAATGTTTATATGCGTTATACTTTTACAAGCGTAGAGGAGGACCAAGTTCAACTGATGTGCGTAGCAGTGGATAAAGAAGACATGAGGATATGCTTGCTTGACAACAGAATGGGCTCCATAATTTTTCCCTGCTATTGCACTGCAGCCGTGGTATGTTTACGATACTAACTGCTTACCACTTCCATCAAAACAGTGGCTATGCTTTGAGCACTCTGGTGTTTGGATAACTCATAAAACCCTACGAATCTCTTTTGTATTCCTCCTGATTCGTTACTTGCTGAACGAAAACTTACACTCATTTGACTTCTAGCTGAGACATCCGCTGTTCTGTCGGCTTATGCTGATATAAAAGGACTATTTTTATTGTCACTTAAAATTTGTTCTTTAACAACATCCGTAATACAAGTTATTAACTCATTTTCTGTGTCAGAGGAAGTGCCATTAAATGATTCATCGAATGTTAAATGATTTTTCATATGTTGTTTTTCTTTTGCTAAGAAATCCAGAAGTTCTAAATAATTTATTTTATTTGCTAACACTTCAGACTCGTCATGACCTCGAAGAGCTAACACTTACCGGGCTAAAAACACAGATAGACGAAATAGGTTTTCTCATAATGGTTCTGTTTCAATCAACATTCTCATTATGTTTCAAAGCCTTCGGGTGTGTAACTTCTGAAAAAACATGGTCAATTCTTATTATACCTAGCTGGTCGTATTTAACGGCTGCTGAATTATGTGAAAAGGAACATTCATACTTTTAGCTTTCTAAAGGAAATTTTGAAGACTCTCTTCGCCTACT
This sequence comes from Schistocerca piceifrons, assembly GCF_021461385.2. Taxonomy (NCBI): domain Eukaryota; kingdom Metazoa; phylum Arthropoda; class Insecta; order Orthoptera; family Acrididae; genus Schistocerca; species Schistocerca piceifrons. The sequence continues at coordinate 487,949,366 of NC_060138.1, read as the reverse complement.
CTCCACTTATGCCATTACTCAACCAAAATATTTCACAGCAATAACAAAAAAGTTTTCTCCTCACAATGCTGCCATTTAACACGATTCTGGAATGTCCATAGCGTTGGGAAACGTCTTACAAATTTTCCATAAGATTTTTTAATAGACACGCTTGGTGTTTTTCACCAGGAGTTTATCTTCCAAAGAACGACGACAGAAAAATGTAAGGTTTTCTATTAAAGAATTCAGTGGATCTCGTGATGAAATAACCGCGTCCATGGCAGTTTGAGGTAGTCAGCAATACCATGCGATACATGATAATGCTTTTAACATTAGACAACTTGCAATTTTCCTCTCGACAACACAATGCCAAGACAAATTGTTGATGACACCTCACGCGCGACAGGACACACCAAAATGTAGTTCACAATCGGTAAATCACTGCCAATATTTACTATATTTAAATTACAGAATTCGTGTTCTTGTTGTACCATAAGCACGTCTAGCATTGTTTATATAAAATCCTACAGAATGGTTCCGGAAGTACCAACGTTTGAAAAAGTAAGGTTACTAAATTTTAATCTGAGATCAATGAAAATACATAGGCTATTTCCTATCGTATTGTAACAACATCCAGTGATGCATTCACATTTATGTTCTATGAATTATGAATGTCTGTGTGTTTTAAGTAAATATTTAAATTGAAGGTTAATGGTTTCTTATTCTGCTAGCGTGCTAGATCATGCGAAGTAGCAGTGTCTGTTAGGGAACCGCTCAGTGACTTGTCGCAAGACGTGTATCCGCCTGCTGGTGAGAAGTAGAAACAAATCAAACGCCACCTTTTAAAAACGTATCCACGCTTGGAGACCCCAGTCCACCACGTGAAAGAAATGGGATTACGGCGCGTGCTCGTAAGAAGCACGGGATTCCGGGCTGCTATTGGTTGCAAAGCTAAAGCAGTGATGCATTATAATACTGGCAGATGTATATATGAAGTTCAAAAGTAAAATATTTGAAAACGTTTACGAGGGTGCGTGATTAGATCCGTTTAAATTTAGTTTGGATGAATTATTGGAATTTTTTGGGTAGGCTCGGCCTTAGAGCCTTAATGGACGCATCGCCACTGCTTGTAGCTGAAAATGTATCATGATGATCTCTCCATTGGCAAAAGATTCCGAAATACTCCCCCAATCAGATTCCCGGGAGAGGAATGCGAAAGGGGAGGTGACTACAAGAAAAAAGATGGAATACGTTACGAAAAAAGAATTTTCTACGAGTCGGGATGTCGAATGGTAGAAATATGAACTTGGTACTGAAATCAGAATATCTGAAAAGGGAAAATCAAATGCTCATTCCATATATAGTGGGGACCAGCGAAGTGTCATGGGAAAAAGGTAGGCAGTTCGGTTCAAAAAAATATAGGCTAATATCAACAGCAGCAGAAAATAGTATAATGGTAGCAAGATTCTTACGATCAGAAAAGTAGAGCAGAGAGTGAGTACTGTGAACAGTTCATTCATAGGGTTGTTTTCATTATAATTGACAGCAAACCAACGCTGACAACAATAATTCAGATATACATGCCGAGATATACATGAGGGGATAAATTGTATAAGGACACTGAATGGGTACTTCACTACGTAAAGAGAGACGATAATCTCTCATGGGTTTCTGAAATACCGTAGGAAATTAAGAAGTAGAACTAAGATCTGCGGGAAAATATGGGCTTGGCAGTAGAAATGTCAGGATAGAAAGACTAACTGAGTTCTGCAATAAATTGCAACCAGTAAAAACACATACTCTGTTCAAGAATCACAACCGGAAGAAGTATTCCTGGTAAAGGCTGGGAGACACTCGAAGATTCCAGGATTACGCCACGATAAGACAGATACTGGATTATAAGGCTTATCTAGGAGCAGGTATAGACTCCGAACACACTTTAGTAATGATGAAGAGTTGACTGAACTTTAAGAGAGTCCTTTTGAACGGTCCTCTTAAAAAAATTAGTCGCATGCAGTCGTAGTTACATTCTTTCCATCTGAAAATAAATTTCACTGCTGTATTGAAGATTAACATAGAATAATTTTTTAGACGTGAAGATAGCGAAAAATAACTACAAACACAAATTTGGCATTTACTGGAAGCCGTCTACTAAGGATTTATTAATACACCATGAATCTTACCACCCAAGTTCCCTAAAGAAAGGAAATTATCGCTCATTTCTCTCTGAGTTAATTAAACTCCAGTTTGACAAAGACGAAATCGATATAGAGCTCACAACTGTACAGCATTTAGACATTGTAAGTGGTTATCAGCCTTACATCATTACTCAAATAGACAGCGAAGAGCCGAAGAAACTGGTACACCTGGTAATGTCGTGTAGGACCTCCACGTGCACGCAGATGCGCCGCAACACGACTTAGCGTGCACTCGACTAAGTCTGAAGTAGTGCTGGAGGGAATTGACGTCATGCTGCAAGGCTGCCCATAAATCCATAAGAGTACGACGGGGTGGAGATCTCTTCTGAAGCCGCACGGAGTGGCCGCGCGGTTAGAGGCACCATGTCACAGATTGCTCGGCCCCTCCAACCGGAGTTTCGAGTCCTCCTTCGGGCATGGGGGTGTGTATTGTTTTTAGAATAAGTTAGTTTGAGTTATTTTAAGTAATGTGTAAGTCTTGAGAACTATGAACTCAGCAGTTTGGTCCCTTAGGAATTCACACACATATGGACAGCTCTTTCCAACAGCGTATTGCAAGTCATCCCTGATATGCTCAATAATGTTCATGTCTGGGGAGTTTGGTGACCAGCGGAGGTGTATAAACGTAGAAGAGTGTTCCTGAAGCCGCTCTGTAGGAATTCTGGACGTGTGGGATGTCGCATTGACCTGCTTGAATTGTCCAACTCCGTTGGAATGCACAACGGACTTGAATGGATGCAGGAGACCAGACAGGATGCTTACGTACGTATCACCTGTCAAAGACGTACGTAGAAGTGTCAGGGGTCCCATATCACTACCGAGCGAGGTGGCGCAGTGGTTAGCATACTGGACTCGCATTCGGGAGGACGACGGTTCAATCCCGTCTCCGGCCATCCTGATTTAGGTTTTCCGTGATTTCCCTAAATCGTTTCAGGCAAATGCTGGGATGGTTCCTTTGAAAGGGCACGGCCGATTTCCTTGCCAATCCTTCCTTAACCCGAGCTTGCGCTCCGTCTCTAATGACCTCGTTGTCAACGGGACGTTAAACACTAACCACCACCACCACCTCCCATATCACTCCAGCTGCACACGTCGCACACCATTACAGAGCCTCCACCAGCTTCAAGAGTATCCTGCTAACATGCAGGATCTATGGATTCATGAGGCCCATCCGCTCGATACAATTTGAAACGAGGCTCGTTCGATCAGGCAGCATGTTTACAGTCATCAACAGTGGAATGTCGCTGTTGACGGGCCCAGTTGAGGCCTAGAGCTTTGTGTCGTGTAGTCATCAAAGGTATACGAGCGGGCCTTCGCCAAAGAAAGCCCATGTCGATGATGTATCATTGAATGATTCGCACGCTGACACTTGTTGATGGCAGAGAATTAAAATCTGCAGCAATTAGCGGAAGGGTTGCTCTTCTGTCCAGCTGAAAGATTCAGTCGCCGTTGGTACCGTTCTTGCAGGATTTTCTTCGGCCGCAGTGATTTAGGAGATTTGATGTTTTACCGGATTCCTGATGTTGGTTCAAATGGCTCTGAGCACTATGGGACTTATCATCTATGATCATCAGTCCCCTAGAACAGAACTACTTAAACTTAACTAACCTAAGAACATCACACAACACCCAGTCATCACGAGGCAAAGAAAATCCCTGACCCCGCCGGGAATCGAACCCGGGAACCCGGGCGCGGGAAGTGAGAAAGCTACCGCACGATCACCACCTGCGGACTATATCTGATAGTCAAGGTAAACTCGTGCAATGGTCGTACGGGAAAATCCCCACTGCATCGCTATTTCGCAGATGCTCTGTACTATCGCTCGTACGCCGACAATAAAATCACGTTAAAACTCACTTAAATCTTCACAACCTGCCATTCTAGCAGCGGTAACCGATCTAACAAGTGCACCAGACACTTGTCTTGTATAGGCGTTGCCGCCGTCAGAGCTGTATTCGGCCCGTTTACATATCCCTGTGTTAGGATATTCATGCCTATACCAGTTTCTTTGGCGCTTCATTGTATAATCAGAAGCTGAAAGATCAACAGGAATTTACCAAAAATGAAATTACTTTAGAAAAGGAAGCTTCAGCAAGATACAAGCCTAAATAAGACGTGCCCTCATACTTTAGAAGGATTTCAAAGTACAACCGAATGCCTTTTCAACAATACTTAAGTCAGAATTTGATTCTGGATGGAAAAAAATTATAAAGATGACAAAAGCCAAACAATTATCAAAACTGATCTACTAACAAATTCTGGTATATATCAGTTTTGAAAACTGTGAACATGTGTATGTAGGGCAGTTGGGAAGGAACTCTCCGAATTGGTTCAATGAACACACGAAACATAACGAAAACAATCCATTTGCTTTCACATCTTGTCCGAGAAATAATTAACACATCCTTTTAAATACACTGCTGGCCATTAAAATTGCTACACCACGAAGATGACGTGCTACAGATGCGAAATTTAACCGACAGGAAGATGCTGTGATATGCAAATGATTAGCTTTTCAGAGCATTCACACAAGGTTGGGCCGGTGCCAACACCTACAACGTGCTGACATGAGGAATGTTTCCAACCGATTTCTCATACACAAACAGCAGTTAACTGGCGTAGCCTGGTGAAACGTTGTTGTGATGCCTCGTGTAAGGAGGAAAATGCGTACCATCACGTTTCCGATTCGATAACGGTCGGATTGCAGCCTATCGTGATTGCGGTTTATCGTATGGCGACATTCCTGGTCGCGTTGGTCGAGATGCAATGACTGTTAGCAGAATATGGAATCGGTGGGTTCAGGAGGGTAACACGGAACGCCGTGCTGGATCCCAACGGCCTCGTATCAGTAGCAGTCGACATGACAGGCATCTTATCTGCATGGCTGTAACGGATAGTGCAGCCACGTCTAGATCCGTGAGTCAGCAGATGGGGATGTTTGCAAGATAACAACCATCTGCACGAACAGTTCGACGACTTTTGCAGCAGCATGGACTATCCGCTCGGAGACCATGGCTGTGGTTACCCTTGACGCTGCATCACAGACAGAAGCGCCCGTGATGGTGTACTCAACGTCGAACCTGGGTTCATGAATGGCAAAACGTCATTCTTTCGGATGAATCCAGGTTCTGTTTACAGCAACATGATGGTCTCATCCGTGTTTGGCGACATCGCGGTGAACGCACATTGGAAGCTTGTATTCGTCATCGCCATACTGGCGTATCACCCGGTGTGATTGTATGGGGTGCCATTGGTTACACGTCTCGGTCACCTCTTGTTCACATTGACTTCACTTTGAACAGTGGGCGTTACATTTCAGATCCGTTACGACCCGTGTCTCTACCCTTCAGTCGATCCCTGCGAAACCCTACATTTCAGCAGGATAATGCACGACCGCATTTTGCAGGTCCTGTACGGGCCTTTCGGGATACAGAAAATGTTCGACTGCTGCCCTGGCCAGCACATTATCCAGATCTCTCACCAACTGAAAACGTCTGGTCAATGGTGGCCGAGCGACTGGCTCGTTACAATACGCCAGTCACTACTCTTGATGAACTGTGGTATCGTGTTGAAGCTGCATGGGCAGCTGTACCTGTACACGCCATCCAAGCTCTGTTGGACTCAATGCCCAGGCGTATCAAGGCTGTTATTACGGCCAGAGGTGGTTGTTCTGGGTACTGATTTCTCAGGATCTATGTACCCAAACTGCGTGAAAATATAATCACATGTCAGTTCTAGTATAATATTGTCCAATGACAACCCGTGTATCATCTGTATTTCTTCTTGGTGTAGCAATTTTAATGGCCAGTAGTGTATTAATAAATTTTCAAAGATTTTACTCCTGGAAATGATATGGAAGAAGATGACATGTTAGAAGAGACTGAGGTATTTAATTATATCACAAAACAACCTGGCAATTTAATTAACCGAGAGACGTACGTATAATAAAATATTTTTGGACAACTTCAGCTCGTTCTTTCAAACACTGGTATGTAAAGGAAACAAAATCAAACAATGCGGTTCTCATGTGGTTAAGCAGTGTAGTCTTCCTTTAATAGGCTATACTCAAGTATGTATACCTTAGTCGTTACAGTCGAGACAGCCACTGTATTTCTTTCCATGCAATGAATTGCCACCACGCACACACGCTCTCTTCTCTTGGTACCGGTTTTGGTTATTTGATGCACTTGCCTTTGGTTATTTGATGCACTTGCCTCCTATGTTTAATATCATTATATATCTAGGCCCATTTTTACTGTCTCAATCTATTCCCATTTTTCTAGGGGCTTTGATACTTAACCTGGTTTTCTGTGCTCGACTATGCCATATGTGAGGGGCCGGCCATGGCGTGCCAAATTCAAAAATGGTTCAAATGGCTCTGAGCACTATGGGACTTAACTTTTGAGGTCATCAGTCCCCTAGAACTTAAACTACTTGAACTTGACTAACCTAAGGACATCACACACACCAATGCCCGAGGCAGGATTCGAACCTGCGACCGTAGCGGTCGCGCGGTTCCAGAGTGTAGCGCCTAGAACCAAATTCCACACAGGCTGAGTGTGCGGTCTGTGTGTAGCCCAAGGGTCGGCCACTCTTGGCTTTGTTCGGACGTTCTCGAAAGTACCTGGTGGAGCCTGACAGTTCATTCAGCATTACGACACGGCACTTTTCGGCCGGCTCAGCTCTCTTAATTTCGACAGAATCGTGGTGTCAGCGCTGTTTACCCTTCCGTGTTTGATTGTTCTATGAAGGTAATTCACAGATTCAGTTGCTCTTTGCAATAAAGGAGGCCGTCTGGTGACCTATCGTCTGAAGTCTATAAAAATGAATGGAACTAATAGAAGAGAAAGATGATAATTCTCAGATTAATTATGCAATCACATAAGCGGTTGGTATTGCAGATTTGCTATGAAGCGACATTACAGTACGATGCAGGAAGAACTTAATGGTTTAGTTGACAATGAAAGAACATGAACTTAAAATGATTGACAGAATGGTTTCATTGTGCCGGACATCAAAATAAACTTTGTGCCCAATTTGCAGGCATGCACCAAATGAAGAAATTCGTGGATCTAACAGTATAATTTCTGAAGTCCCACACATTGTTCCACTCAGCAGCATCAGCTTTTGATAGAATTTGACGAAGAGTGGAGCGACTTCACTGCAAAGTGAGTTGGTTAAGCCGAGGGGCAAGCCTGGAAATATTTTTCAATAATAAAAAAACCTCGCGATTTCAGTTAAAAAAAAAACCTCGCTGTTGTTGAATTTATTAACGAAAAAAGAATGGGGGAATGAAATTTTAAGTGGATTCAACTGCACACAGTGCGCAGAAAACACTGCAGCGTGGGAAATAACTTATTTCTGATGTAAAATGCAAATACCGTTGTAGAACGAACACATTGTACTATAAAACGACACAGTCCAATTCCCCAAGCTCAGGGGCGTTAAAGGCAACGCAAGGTCTGAGTAATTCATTGTGTCCTTGAAAGAATTACGAGGTTAGTTTCCTAAACATTTTCAGCACACTGCCAGTCTTACATGCGTTTTCGAGCGATTTTCGAGATCATTTGCCATTTCGGTTGAAAGAGCCCCTGCCATTACAGACTGGCCTACAAGGTAATTCCCGTTGTAACGACAAATCGTTTTACGTTGAAGCTGTCCAGGTAGAGTTTCCATGTCCCCATAATGAGTTTGTAAAAGTGCTACAATATTTCGATCAACACATATGTGTGAAAGACCTTTTTTCATTTATGAACCTAAATAAACAACGATTGTGTGTAACGTAATCTCTGAAATGGTCTGCATATGTCCATATGTCAACAGTCTGTACCAGATAAATTTATGTTATGTATTCAGGACACTAAAAACAATCAAATAATACTGAATACTTGTTTTATTTGTGATCTACATTGTTCAGAAATGTAAAATATAGAACCACGTCCAGCGTTGGCGCGGCCATTTAAATGCAGTGCCTTTACCGTTTCCCGCTCTTCCTCCTCCATATATACAGACAGCGTGCGTGGTGTCGTGGTGGTGGAGGTGCGCACCGTGGTTGAGTACTATGCCATTCATCTCAGAGCGCATTCGGGAGGACGACGGTTCAATCCCGCGTCCGGCCATCCTGATTTAGGTTTTCCGTGATTTCCCTAAATCACTCCAGGCAAATGCCGGGATGGTTCCTCTGAAAGGGCACGGCCGAATTCCTTCCCCATCCTTCCCTAATCCGATGAGACCGATGACCTCGCTGTCTGGTCTCCTTCCCCGAAACCAACCTACCATCTCAGAGCATGATTTGCTAACCGAAGTCTTGGCCGCCCCTGCTGTATGTTCTTCTTAGAGTTTGTAGCTTTTTAAGTTCTAAAAAGTCAAGTGTTACTCAGCCGAATAACCTGCCTTTCTATTTTTCATATAATAATATCACTTCTGTGTCACCCTCTGTGTAACCACTGCAAGATCACTGGGCACCACTAATCACTATAAGGTTCTTGGGTATCCTCAGCCTTCCAAGATGACTGTCCCCCATGATACGATATGTAAACTGACTATCGTTTTATTGTGTATTTTATCGTTAAGTGAGAGTCACGCACTGACATTTATTTTTGTTGTAGCGAAGTATTCCTGTTAACTTTTTAAAATATTGTCAGCTTTATGTTTTAAGCTGCTTCAAATTTTTTACTTAATGCATCATCTGTCTTTGTTTAGCCGCTAATAGCGCTTCTTGCGGAAGACATCCTCAGGTAATGATACGAGATTTTCTGCTGATATCATTTCAGTGTCACACCCAGTCACTGAGTTTGCTATATCCAACTACTTCTGTTCACCTTTTAATTACTGGAAGCTTTTGTTTCAAGCTATTAGATATTTTTTAATTCGTACTTTGTATGCGATTTTTAACTGCTAACAGCACTTTTTATGTTTGATGCTAGATTTTGTACTTATTATCGCTTCTTTGTACATTGTGTTTCTACAATATGGCTTTCTTTGCTATAGCAAACAACATTTGTCATTTTTCAGACATACATCTTCATCTTTATGTTCTTTGTTACGTAATTTTTATCTACATGTGTTATCTGGCAGAATCAACAACTATTAAGACTTTGAGTGAAAGCCGTCATAAGTAGCAGAATGTCACTTTCTGGCTAATGTAAAATTCATGAATGCTCAGGAGGGATAAATCCCTCAAGCACGAGGTTTAAAATACGCAACGCAGATTATTTGCATTTCTTCTTACGGGTTTTGACTGGTAACACCAAACACAACAAAAAAAACTCATAATGTCGATGACCTGCCAAAATAAGGAATAACTAAAAATGATCTATCTGAATCTAGGCACCGCGCCTAGCAAATACAGTCTATAGTCAAAACAAAGCGCGTAGTATCCAAAGCCAGTGCCACTACAAACTCCGACATAAAAAGAGACAGACGGCGGCGGCTGCTGCATTAACTAAACTACTGAACGAAAAGAATGAATAGTTTCCAACAGGAGTAGCTCCCCAAAGGAATTTAAAAAAAACTTGGTCAAGTTGAAAAATACATTAGACTGTTAAAACAAGGGGTACCAACCTGGCGTATTATAACTCTCAGCTTAGGCCCTTAGAATAAGAAAAACAATAGTTACATAAGAGAGTTACTAGATTACTGTCGAGTAGGTTAACGAGTGGCGGCCTCCATTGAGGAGGCCGGCGTGGCGTGTAGAAGCACAACTGCGGAGGCACTACGGTCCAAGAGTCTCACAAGGCGTATACCACAGTGCCGCTGACGCTGGAACAGAATAATGGCGCGCCTCTGTCCGAGCCACCGCTGCACGCTCAACGCTGCTTCAGTCAGACCGCTGAGAACACTAAGGCTGAGTCAATAGTACACTCGCACTGTTTCACAAAAGGTGGTAAAACAGAAAAATAATTGCAGAAGTACTGCCGCGCATGGGCTAAGAAACCTAAACAACCAGAAATATGCAAACTCAAGTCCGCTCCCCTTCGGTTTACAAAGGCACCGGAAACGAGTCAGGCGGGGCACTGAGACTCTTACACTGCCGGAACAATCACGCTCATTTCTACGCTGTCAGACAAGAAAAGTGTTTCACGGAGCCAAAATTCACAATAGGCGAATAAGCAAATAGGAGGCTTAGTTCTCGGCCACGGATCAGCTACCATGAGCAACTAGATTTCCACACAACAAACTAATAATCCGGAGACCTGAGTTCTGCACTAAGAAAGCCCTTGTTCACACACAAGCACACACACGCTTCCCAACGCCAAAAATGGGAATGACTCGCCAGAAATTCGAGCCTCATGACCCGCTTGACATTGAGAGGGTAGGACGTCGCCACCCAGTCCCACCTCACTACTCCCCGCGGCATCCCCTCGATTCGACGATCTTGACGCCACCACCGCCACACCCCCTAGATGAACAACGCACTCAATACAGCGGTTACGAACTCATGCAGAAGGGCCGAACAGTCTGTAAAAGCCGTCACTGCTCAGGCTAGCGTGTTAAGCAGGCAGTTATAGGTGATGCAAGTAGGCATGAGAGAGTGGACTCAGAATAAACGTCAGTATTCGTACGTACAAGCAACTGATGCTTTTAGAAATATAACCGTCACATCCTCCTAGTAATTAAACAACATTGACACTTGACGATATGGTACTAGGTGACCCAGAATAAGGATCGATTCGAGTATACTTTCCCAGATAAGTGTCTTCTCATCTGGCAGCCTCCTCCCCCATTTCTTTTCTTGCGACCACATCCCTCTGTGTCACTGATTATTATACGCACTGTATACAAATATTCCACTTAGCCGCCCACCTCACCTTGGAATCTCAAGCGGCATCCACTAATTGTGAGAGCGTCCTCTCCTCTATCGAAATCTTAAAGTTGTGGTGCCCATCCCAGACTGGCGACCCAAGCGGCAGCTTGTGATCGCTGGGCCTTAAACAGGTCATGTTCAGAATAACGAAAGTGGTGATACCAAGGACAAGATGATGCAGTATACTTCCTGTGCAGGCATATTTTACATTTATTTTTTATGCGTTATTTGCGCTAAGTGAAAAACATTAACAAAATATTTATTGTTTGTGTTTTGTGAAAGCCAGCCAAACGTTACCTTCTTTTTTCTCCATAATCTGGAGAAAAGTATGTAGTACATTTAGACTGATGGGAACAGAGTACCGCCGGCCGAAGTGGCCGTGCGGTTAAAGGCGCTGCAGTCTGGAACCGCAAGACCGCTACGGTCGCAGGTTCGAATCCTGCCTCGGGCATGGATGTTTGTGATGTGCTTAGGTTAGTTAGGTTTAACTAGTTCTAAGTTCTAGGGGACTAATGACCTCAGCAGTTGAGTCCCATAGTGCTCAGAGCCATTTGAACCATTTAAACAGAGTACCTCAGTACTGACATCTCGCTTGAGTGCGAGATCGTAGAAGGCCAGTGAGATTTACGGCATTCGATCCCCCCCCCCCCCATATTGTCTATAATGCAACCGCAATATTGGCTGCTAATGGCAACAGGGGGTAAAATTGGATGTATAGAATGGTGCGCACTAGAGATGGGCAAACTCGTTCATCCTTGGCAACTAGTTCACTGGTGGTCGCCCTTTTTTCTTTTTTTTTGGAACCGTTTACTTTCACTCGTTCACAGTTCATTTGTGCATGGTATATGGTTCTTATGAAAAATTCAAAATTAATAGTATAAGTGACTGAAGACGGAAGACGCCAAGAGGGGGCACAAGCCTCCCCCTTGGAGTACAGAGCTTTTATTCATTACAGACTTCTCATACACTTGTAGAAGTAATTTTCGTGGTTCTGCAAAACTTCGTGTTTAGCGAACTATAGCGTTATGTGTCTGTCGCAGTGATATAATATAAGGTGGCGCACGAGAAACCGACCCGAGTACAGACTGCTCGCCAATTACGCACGATTTGTTGACCGCTATGAGCAGAATAGGTAAACATGTAATAATTAGGCAGTAAAGAAATAAGCTAATGCAAACAACAACTTCGAAACGGTAGATGACGATTGGTGGGCGACAATGAGCAGTCTGGTACTCGGGGACTATGTTTCGTGCCCCACCCTGTATCACTGAAATAATATTTTAGCAGTTATCACATTCTCTTTACAAAATGTTACACCAGACCCTCAATTATGGAGCGCGAACTTCATTCGGTTGTAAGTCGGTCTGCCTTCCATAACAATGAACATGCTGTTTTACTCTCGATCAAAGGACTGAAAATGGCCAGTAGTGTGTGCCGTACCGACTTCCTTTGCATGTGTAATAACAAAAAAGCTTGCCCTTTTATGTCCCCTAATGTTTATCTAAATAGTGAAGTAAGCTGATATGCCCTTTCGTCACCTGAAAAACTGTATGTATTACATTACGTAAATTTAGTTAACGGTCATGGACGCTGAATAGAATACGAAAAGAACCAGAAGTCCAGGGTTCAAGAAAGGTTTGAAACAGATCTAGAATGGGCGTGCGCTGCGAACGAAACGAACAGCAACTCAATACTGAACTAATTAGGAGCAGTCGGGAATCGAACTGCGACGACTGGCCGCACTAAGGACGAATCCGGCCGCGGGAGACCGAGACAGAGACGGGAACGGGACCGAAACTGGAACGAGATCGGCCGACGTGTCGTTTCGGGAAAGTGACCGACCGTTTCCCGTTCCCGGGAACTATAAGTAGAAAGCCACGACCTAAGTGAGCTATGAAAGATTGTTCAAAAATTGTTCAAATGGCTCTGAGCACTATGGGACTTAACATCTGTGGTCATCAGTCCCCTAGAACTTAGTGCTACTTAAACCTAACTAACCTAAGGACATCACACACATCTATGCCCGAGGCAGGATTCGAACCTGCGACCGTAGCGGTCACGCGGTTCCAGACTGAAGCGCCTAGAACCGCACGGCCACACCAGCCGGCTGAAAGATTGTTCCTTAAAATTCGTTCCTCACTCATTCCATTCATCTTGGTGAACCGTTCCTCTGGACCCGTTAGTTCTTCAGCGCCCCATCTCTAGTGTGCACAACATGAGACTATACAGCATAGTTGAACAGCTTAGTCGACGATCGCAACAGTGCTGCAGTACTAGTAGTGTTGATACAAAGTAGAGCAACAGAAACTATAAGCAAAGCATATATTGCACTATATCTACAACTGTCGGTGAAGGTAAATTTTCGTCGTAAAGGAACACAAGGAATTTCTCATAGTCAGAAAGAAGAGGCAGGCGAAATATTAGCATTTCAGCAAAATAAGTGAGTGGAATGTGTGGTGTAGTATATGATCGACTATGCGGATAACATACATGAGGAGTGCAGTGATGGGGATACGTGCTTCACAAGTGAAACAGATATTGACATGAGTGGCGAGCTATGTACTTCATCATCCTTGTCGGACAGGGAGCCACAAATCCCAGCTGCAATGAAACGTAGTAAAGGACAGTCATTGTCAACGAGTGGATACTAAACATAATTACGTGCATGGAAGTTCATCCGCAGCACAGTAAAAAAAGAAAAAAAACTGGTTATGAACAGATTTCTAATCAGTCCGTAGCAAGACGACCCTGTAGAACATAAGAAGAGCTGCGGATATTCAAGGGAGGACAAGGCTCACTTGTTACAAAAACTGGATGTTGGCTATTTCGCGGATACTCGATACCATTCACAGGAGATGCATGACATTGACCCCCTACGTTACGAACATCAGACTACGCGCGACATAGATTACAGTGATTTCAAGGAAGGCAGTGGATGGTTACATAACTTCAAACAATACTACAGAATTGGGAAACATAAGGCAACAAAATTTCAAACAAAGCGTCAACTTGTCGAGGCACACCAGACTGCGGGATTGGCCCGAAAACGTGTAGATGAGATAAGTAAACTTACCTCGTCGTTCAGTAAGGAATCTAACTGCGACCAGTCATGATCTGAAGGGAAAATACATGTAAGAAGAACCGCGGAAATTAGAGGTACCACGAGAGATGTGTCAACAACAACGAACATCAATGTCTTAACGCATTCGTGTACAATTACGGCGACTGTTATGTTTACCGTGCTGCAACAAGTTCGAGGTGTTCTGCCTCCTACGATTCTTCCTTGTGTGCGTGATCTTGCAAGGGCAGGAAGAAAGAACGAGAAAATGTTGGAAAGAGAACTCCAATTATGCTTTGACCACTGCTTTCGACCAATAGGTGGTCAAAATAACTTGAATTTGCTTGTTTCCTGGCCTGTGCACGAAGTTCATATTCATTTAGTGCAAATTATCCCTCCTGAAAACTGTGTGACATTGCGATTCATAGTACCTGGAATCACTGGATAAATTCAGCATCTGGAAGTTTGTTTTCTCTGTGCCTATAAAGCACCAACCTTAGAGTACAACTACTTTCACGATAAACTCCACGACAGACTGTTTCGCATTCGGCTGCATGCCATCATATTTCATCAGTTCTCATCATCCCGCTACACCAATGTAATTCTATATTATTCCTTACGAGTCGATACCTACATGAGTCTCTTGCACGGCTTGTAACTGCAAAGGAGTTCTTGACCTCGCGAACCTTTGTAATCACTGTGGCATGCCATTTGCCTTTCGCTGTTAAACGTGTAAGTTAATGGCAAGTTAATCGTTCGTTTTGAGAATTTCTTCAATGTCGACGATGTCCATTTTTTGAAATGTAACACGTACGTCTTAAAGAAGGTTGACCTCCGCACCTTCCAGACACTCATTTTCTGTCGCCCTCCTCATGCACTTGGTGAGTCATTAGCAGCAAATATTTTTTCTGTCATAATTGTTAACATAACATTTTTAAATGAGCCTCACTAAATATTGAACTTGAGACCTCCCTCTCAAGGGGTTCCTTGTGAGGCATTACTGTGGGTAGCAGACATGCTGTCCAAAAAGGAGCAACACGTAAAGCTACTGAGCGATTTTAATCGTGACGTAAAATTATGCATTTGTCGACTGTGATGGAAACTAGCATAATCGTCGTTTGCAGGATATTTTAGTGACGGGGAAGCTTTTACGAATTGTTTTATGGAACTGAACAGATCAGCACACATGCGTAAACCATACAGTCCAAGGTGCTTTACTTGGCAATTTCAGAGTAGGTAGGCGCAGAGCAAAGTGAAGTCAGTGCGGCAGCATTAGTGGGATCTTCGACGGGCGCTGACGTATTTTCAGCCCCCAGGCGGGTTGAGTGGCGCAAACATGGAACTTCCGCAGCCGGAGGTGAAAACCGTGGTGTGATTCGAGAGCGGTCGGTATTGGCTGCGGTGTGACGCTGCCTGAAACTCATCCTGAACATTTCACGCCTTTCCTCATCTGACAGGCCGACAGCGGACACGAGTTTCGGTCTCTTCCTACCGTACTCTGGCAGTTTTCTGTAGCTGCCATAAGAGGCTTACAACTTTTTCTGTTAATGTCCACCTTAATTCCGGTGTGACGCTGCCTGAAACTCATCCTGAATATTTCACGCCTTTCCTCATCTGACAGGCCGACAGCGGACACGAGTTTCGGTCTCTTCCTACCGTACTCTGGCAGTTTTCTGTAGCTGCCATAAGAGGTTTACAACTTTTTCTGTTAATGTCCACCTTAATTCCTCCCTACCTTACCCTCCCCACCACCCGATATCGCCCACCGCACCATCGAATCTGCAACCTGTTTTGCGACAACATACTTTTTCATGTTGCTTTTAGAAAGTCTGGTTATATAAGCCAGTTTGTGAAAGTTCTTTCGGATAAGTCTTCACTAGGGTGGCGGAAAGAGGCAGTATTGTAGGCTTCCACAGACCAAAGTTTCGGAAATGACTGACAGGTATTCATTCACTATTATTTAAACACAAACACAAGATAGATGAAAATGATTAATTAAGCGCAATAGACTGATAGCCCACATCTCGTGGTCGTGCGGTAGCGTTCTCGCTTCCCACGCCCGGGTTCCCGGGTTCGATTCCCGGCGGGGTCAGGGATTTTCTCTGCCTCGTGATGGCTGGGTGTTGTGTGATGTCCTTAGGTTAGTTAGGTTTAAGTAGTTCGAAGTTCTAGGGGACTGATGACCTAAGATGTTAAGTCCCATAGTGCTCAGAGCCATTTGAACCATTTTTTTGAATAGATTGATAAACAATTATCAAACAAACCTAATTAATAACATATGTTAAATTTACTGATGTTTGAACGAAATCACTCACTGAATAACGTTTTTGTCCACACACAGAAAATATACCTTCTGGTCTATTTTTTGTGGAGCTAGAGGGCATAGTGGCATTTAACTGTAATTTTGTCTGTAAGCTGCTTCACACTGGAGCCTAAAACTGTGAGGCAGATTTTCATGTTGTGTGTTTCTTTGTGTCCGTACCACATTACTCTCAGCTTTGTTGTATTTGTTTCCAGTGTAAAGCTACTGCAAACATATTTACCAATTTTTGTTAACACTACTGTGGAATGTGAACGAGTCTATCCGAATGTAAGAAACTTGCTTTGAAAATCGATTCCCTTTAGTTACATTTGTGTAATGTTAATGTATTTAATGTTTTAAATTTATGAGTTTGGCCAGCTATGGAACGCATACAACTTAAGACTTATGGTGTTTCTTTTTCTTTCGTTCTTCCCAGTACTTCTTCATTTTCTCGCCAACTGATCGTCTCTGCTTATCTGTCCACACTCTCTTGGGTCGAGGTTTTAGCTCATCTTCTTCACAGTTCGCGTTTTCTATCAGGAGCCTGAAGTGATTCCTGTCACTATTATTTCTTCTGTAACACCTATTTTGTTGGCATCTTTCTTTAGTGCTTCTATCCATCCTACAGTTTTTTTCAGCTTACTAACGTAATTAAAAATTTTCTTTGTAATCCGTGTTTCTACCATTCTTTTTAAATGTCCGTCTCCTCCTCATTGTATCTGTATCCTTTTCTGTACTTTTGTATAAGTCCTCATTTCTCCTTTAAAGCCACCTATTTTCCTTGTTTTTCTAGGGACCTATAATTTGTCTTAGTATTTTTCTCTCTCTTTTTTCTACTTTTCTTACTTCGCCTTTCTTATTCAATGTTAGGCACTCTGATCGACACTTTGCTTGTGTCCTAATAACTGAATTATAATGTCTAATCTTCGCGTGTATGGCTATTGATTTCTTATTGTAGTAGTTTTGTGTTAATTTATATGCAAATTCTAATTCTTTTATTCTTTCTTTATTTGTTGTGTTATCCAGTCCGTTGGCTTGGATCCGCCCCTCCAGGTATTTGAATCTATCAACTTTTTTATTTTTTCCATACTTTGCTTTCATAAACTTTTCTTTATTATGTTTGTGTTCTATATACTCGGTTTTTTCATAGGATATACTTAGCCCTGTCTTTTCAGCAATCTCTTTTAACAGATCAAGCGTAATTGTAGCGTCTGTCCGGTTTTCAGTTATCAATGCCGTATCATCCGCAAAGGCTTAACATTTCACTTCAAATCTGTTCTTTCCCTGGCCCATGCTTATATCCTTTGTGCCTCTGTTGTTTAATGTGCTTTCCCATGTTTTTACTATTTTATCTAAAACCAAGTTAAAGAGAATTGGGGACAGTCCGTCTCCTTGTCGAACTCCTGTTTTGATTTTGAATGGTTCAGAAATTCTTGATGTATCTGTGAGCGTTTGTTCAACAAATCTTCTGCTGTTTTCGTCCATCCTTGATTCGTAAAGTATCTGAAATAGTGTTTGTCTGTCTACTAAGTCGTAGGCCTTCTTGAAGTCTACGAAAGTACCTACTGTATTTTTATTTTGTATAGCTCTCATCCTCAAAATTGTTATTAAATTAAGAATCTGTTCTGCACATGATCTACCTTTTCTAAATTCTGCTTGATAATCTCCTATATTAGGTCATGCTTGTTCCTCTATTCTATTTAAAAGTGCTTTAGAAAGTATTTTGTATGTCACTGGTAACAATTATATGTTCCTGTAGTTGTTGGAGTCTGTTTTATCTCCTTTTTCATGGAGAGGATGAATCAATGCTTGTTTACAGTCACTGGGTATGATTCCTTTTGACCAAATGCCTTTAATTACTTTGTGAATTTTCTGCCATGAGGATAAGCCCCTAGTTTCCACATTTTTGCTACTATCCCATCATCTCCTGTGCTTTGTTATTCATCAATGCTTTGATAATCTTTTCTATTTCTTCTACTGTAGGTGATTCCGATGGTGGACTTTCATGTTGTAATTTAGAAATTGTAATCTTTCATTAGGCTCTTCAGAATTTAATAGATCTTCAAAGTATTCAGGTAAAATTTGACAGTTCTCTTTATTGCTTAAAACCATTTTTCCATTTTTTTCTTTAAAATGTAAAGTTGGTGACTGGAATACAGTTAAAACTTCTCTGAAAGTCTTGTAGAAGCCTCTAGTATTGTTCCTTTTAAAGTCAGAATCCATTTCTTCTAATCTGTCTTTGTCGTATTTTCTTTTCACTGATGTGATGATTTTTGCTGTCTTTTTTCTTTCTTCTTTAGACTCTTCCCAGTATTCATGTTGCTTATTACTGTTCCATTTTTTCCATGCCTTTAGTCAATTGTCAATTTCTTCATCACACAGGTCGTCCCGCCATCTGTGTCTTGGTATTCTTCGTGGTTGTCCCATTTCTTTAACTGACTCTAGCACTGTTTCCTTAATTTCTTCCCAATCATCAATTTTCCTTGTGTTTATTACATCACAGAATTTGTCCTGATTTTGCATGAGAAACTTAGTGTTTACTCTTGGAAATCTTCTTGGTTTTGCTTTACATTTGTTCGGTTGGAACATGGTCTTTATTGCAGTCAGATAATGGTCTGAGTGCATGTTTAGGCCCTTCCTCACTCTGACATCCAAGATTTCCTTGTAGTTGCGAGCCATTATTGCCACGTGGTCCAACTGATATTCACTTTGATTTGGATTAGGTGATACCCACGTTTTTTTCTTGCTTGCAAGTTTCCTGAAAAATGTCGACATTAGTATTAGATTAAATTGTTTACAAAAATCTATGAGTCTTTCCCCATTTCTGTTGGTTCTTGCATGTGCTGGATAATCTCCAACTACTGATTTAAGTTTTATTTCCTTGCCAACTTGTCCATTACAGTCGCCCACTAAAATTTTTATATGTTGTTTTGGTAATATGGATGTATCATGTTCTAGCATTTCCCAGAAATCTTCCACTTTGTCAGCATTTGTTCTGTTATGTTGGGTGATAGGTGCATGTTCATTTATAATTGTGACGATGATGAAATGATGCGGACAACACAAACATCCAGTCCATGGGCAGACAAAATCCCCAACCTGATCAGTGAACAGAAAGGGTTATGTGGGCTATAACATATAAATGAAATGTTTATTTTGATCAGTGACCATGGCACTGACTTTGACATGCGATGAGCAATTTGAAACTATTTAAACGTGTTGTGGGCATTATACAGACTTTCTAGAAAGTGATGTATTGAATAAATGTGCATCCCGCCAATTAACATTTTTAACGCTAGAAAATACCTCGTTGAAACCAATCGAGGATCCTCGTATATGTTCTGTGAGATGTTTAATGAAAATCAAGTTAGTTCTTTCATTGGAAATTTCGCTATGCTAATTTTCAATTAAAATTTATTAATTTTGCTAATTATAAGTGGAGACGCCACAATCTTTGCAGCCATCTCAGCTCATCGACGACAGAGAGGTTACGTGGCACACAGGAACAGCCAACTGTCTACAGCCAGAGACAGGAGCTTTCCAGATATACATCTAAAGGCCAATAGAAGTATCTCCAAAAGTGGGATACGTTCCGAAAATTTGTGTAATCACATCATTAGGTCTCCGATATGAATAAACAGAGTTTTCCCCTATTCCTGAATGGAGCTTTTTTTTCAAATTACTCGAGAACCAAGCATTTAATCGAACAAGTCAAGGCTAGCAGAAATGTAGAAAACTAAGTTCTGCATAGAACTTTGCTATTTGATTAAATTTCCGATAGAAAATCTAGGTAAGGAAACAGTAGCCTTTCACGCTTTACAAGAAAACACTTAAGTTTTCAAACAATGAAAGAAAGTAGCAAAAAATCCATAAGTAAATATTGTCATTATTCAGTTATATGTAAGTCACTTCGTTAACGATCAACATCAACTTTCTACTTTCGATTTGTGAATTATTCCATTATTCAGATTTTTTTCTTGCTGGTACATGATCCCTAATCTATACATTATCGACGTAATATTTTCGCAGACAATGAAACTAGCAGAATATTACTATATTAAAGAACAAAAATGTGAACACGCGTATTGGTAAAAGGTAATACGACGGATTCATTACTGTTTTATTGGAAGTAAACAAACGTAATTCAATGAACAGCACAATTAAGTACATATGACTGTATAACACTGCATTTAAGTAATACAATAAAACAAGGCATGGTGAAACTGTATACGAAACTTATTCTGCAGGATTATGAGGTTTTCGTAACTAACGGATGGTTCGCAGTACGAGAATCAGAAAAAAAAAATTGGGCAGGAATTGGGTCTGACACGACAACTGAATAAACTTTAATATGTACAATGAAGAACAGTGGTGATGTAATGCGTACAGAGGATTAGCAGATGGCACTCTGGCAAGATGAACTGCTTCGATATCTTGAGCAGTTTGTAACGTTCCCTGGCAACACTCACACTATTAATAAAGTAGAATTTGATTGTACTATATACGCCGCTATGAAGCAATTTGTATATACTGTAATTATTTAACAAAAAATATTATTTAATTTTGTGTAAAGGACATTCGTTATTATTGTAATATTTTCTGTAGTAATATTCTCGATGTATTTATGATTGTAATATTTCTATACTCAAAATGTAATTGCGAAATGTGTCAATATCTGCGATAACAAAAATGTAAAATTCAGCCACAGAGGAAAATAATGTTGTAAGATTACAAAGAGATGTTAATGGTCAGCAGTAGTATAAAAAGCACCACATAGTGTGTATTCTTTGTCGTCTTCCTGGAGAGCTGAAAGTGAGAGGAACCTGTGACGTAGCATTTTATGAATGGGTAGATTTCTTTTGTCTGTATCTAGATTTAGCCGCCATTAGAGGAGAAATTACAAACTAATGTAAGTCGAATTATTGTTGTGGTCTAAATACATTATAATTTAACAAAAGTGTGTATTACTAACGTAAATTAGCTTGCCCATGTCATCTATAATATTTCTTTAAAGAATTATCAGGATTTTTAGCGGTGTTGCTGGGCTGTGCCGCGACCGAACGATTTGCAGCGGCGGCACATTTAAAAAATTGTTCCGCTAAGAAAAATTAACCAAACCCGTAAATCGGGAGCAGATAAAAATTAACAGTGAATTAAGAAAATGTTTTTCCTTTACAGCGATCCTGAGACTGACGGAATTTATTACTAGTTTCACATTTGTGCATTCATAGACGGATAGTTAACGTTGAAATTTAACAATTTTGGTTCTTTCAAATAACTTAAATGTATAGTGAAGTGTGTTTTATCAATGATAATTAAACGTCGGCTTGGCAATATTTAACCATTTTCTGCTAATAGAGACAGTCTTGTGTTCCATACCTAACGCAGGGAAAGAATTCAGTTAATATTAAAAAAAAACACTGCATTTAGAAAATGTGTGCCAAGGCCGAATTATGTAAAGGATTTAATTCTCAACTAAATATTCTTAATCAGTTAATATGAATTCACGTAATTTTAAATGTACTTAATTCTGTGTAAATGAATTTTTACTACCACACGTAAATAAGAGGTTCTACAACAAAGTTCGTACGTACAGAAGGAAAGAAAGGCAAATTAACTAAAAATGAATTTAAAAAAGGTAACTGATTATTCTTTAATGTAATTTCATTAAAAGTTGACATCATTGACGAAGTTGAGCATTCTTGCGTTGTTGATACGGATAACGGAAAAGCAAGAATAAATGAAATGAAGCAGATGTCTGATTCTTGTCACATGTTCCTTTTCCTGTTCATGAGCACGTAATGTCCTTCAGCTCTGGGACAACCGGTGATGAAAAGATCACTTGCCACAAATAAGACGATCTTGGCAATTTATGCATTTCAGTGATTTTTGGCAGCAACGTTGACAGTGCGAAATATCATAGAAGAACTCGAATCCTACCTCTCAATTGTGTGACGTCTAAAATCAAAATGTGTGATAAGGTCACTCCTGTCAACGCTGAAGCAATTTTTCACAACTTCGCGTTCCTCGAAAGTGTCTAATGAACAGCTTCAGTACAATTTTGAGTATGAGTTGGCCCAATACCCAACATCTGTGTTGGACGCCGTAGGTATGTGAAAACAAAATATTCCTTTCAAAAGTTATTTAATACTTTTAGTAACCCAGCTGACTCGGAAAATATAGACGTTGTAGATGGAGGATTTCCGTAGTGTAGAGTGTCATGGGAGGCAAAAGAACTATTTTCTTTCAGAATTACGAAGTAAGTAGATCACATCAGCAGCTCGTATGGCAGAAATGTTACGATGGTCTTTAATGGGTAACTTTTTGTGACAAGTGACAGGAACATGAAATCAAATAATCGGCTGCGCTGCGTAACGAAGAGAGCTGCACCAGTTGTCGCGCTTACTGAAACAACGTCAGAAATCACGGCGAAATTTTATCATAAATTGTTGATGGTGTACAGCAACCAGCCAAAAACTTGTTTTAGGTTTCTTTATTCAAAAAGTACCGTTAGAGGTTTCGGACATTTTACAATACATCATCAGACGGTTACTTCATGCTTTCATCAATACAGTTTATACATTGGTTTCCTGTGAGTTGCCTTAGGATAAACAACAATTTACAAATTATAAACGTGTAAAGAAAACGGTTGCACTACATATTTGTGTTGGATTGCAACTTACGTGAAATGTCCATCTGGTGCGTTTGTATTAACAGTTCTCTTGCAATGACACACATCATCAAGGATGTTTCACAGTAACAAACGTAGCACTGCATTGTAAACCACATTCGTTCTTTTACGAAACGAATTTTCAACGTGCACTACATATTTTAGTTTATAGCACACAAAAACAAATACACAGTGTGCAGAGTGCATGAATGTCAAGTAAATTACTGTTATGTTGAATGGAAACAGTGTTTTACACTAATTCTAGGGCATTAAATGCAGACAAAAACAATCAGTATATGGGGCTTTGTGAATTATAGCGCTACAAACTCATTTTATACAGCGATAGATATACACGTGTGGGCAAGAGGTGTGTAAAATCTTGGTGTGCTATTTGAATATCGGCTATGATAATACGTAATTTATTAGTATTTAGAGCCATAACTAATACTGAATGTTGCAGGCATATACAAGATAGTATGTACAATCGTGCTCAGAAGTATCGAACGACCTGAATTGGATTTCACCTGATTCGCATGGAACTCGCATAACGCAGCTGTCTAGCAGGTCCTCTAATCGCTCCTTGCTACAGTCGTTTGACTATTGAAAATGGTTCCAACAAGTCACCACTAGAAAACACTGCTCTGTATCACAATAGCTCAAGATGTAAAGTAATACCACGACTCTACCTATATCAGGGAACACCTTACTACAGACAAGACTGTCCTTAAGGTTTGTAAGCTCACATTTATGACAATAAATGACATACCTGAAATGTTAATACTCTCATTATTAAGTCATATAGGTAATTCTCATGATTTCCTCTTCAAAGTAACATACCGTACTTATTATTTAACACAAAATGACATTGAAATTTTAAATTAATCACGAGCAGCTAGTTGAGAATATGCATGAACTTCAAATGAGCTGACGAACCGTCTCGTTCTGCATATGGATTCAAACCCAGGTCATGCAAACTAAGGAAAGATTTCTTGACTGACGGAAACTAACAGCCATTCGTGCCCATGCATACAGAGATTGATATACCTCGATTTTAGACAGTATCAGTTAGCAAATATGAACTTTAAATTACATAGCGTAAATATTTTAATGGACGCGATTCCTAACCAGCATGTATTGTCCCTGTTGACCAACTACGAGAGATGTTAAATATTGCTTCTTCACAAGTAACGTACTTGAAATACAGTGAGGTAAAGCTTTGTACTGGACAGGAATCAGAACCCAGAATCTAATCGGATAGTTATCGAAGCACAATCAACTGTGACATATCGGATTTTCTCGGCAGTAGCTAGATGTTTTAACTGAAATGACGAGCGGAATTTTAATTTTTTCCTTCCCAGGACTCCAACCAGGTACCTATCGCTGTTGTATTCTACAGAAAACGAACGTTAAATATGGGTTTGTTACACCAGCAGCGACATGTGAACATGTTTGAACTAGAAATAATATGAAGAAGAGTTCAGTGCTGACTGGAAATCGAACCCCACACATATCATTGTTGACTACACACAAAGAGACGTCAGCTACCGAATTTTTCTCCACCAGCAGCTCGGAATAACATCCTTGAACTTACAGTGATCTCGCAAATAGTTCAATGTCTCACTGGGAGTGAAAAACGTCAGATATCGCTATTGTTGACAACGAATGAAGATACATTAAAAAATGGCTCTGAGCACAATGGGACTTAACTTCTGAGGTCATCAGTCGCCTAGAACTTAGAACTACTTAAACGTAACTAACCTAAGGACATCACACACATCCATGCCCGAGGCAGGATTCGACCCTGCGACTGTAGCTGTCGCGTGGTTCCAGACTGTAGTGCCTAGAACCGCTCGGCCACCCAACGGGCTATAATACATTAAAAATCAAAATTGTTATCCACCAGCAGATAGGTGTTCTCATGCTAGATCTTGATAATACATAATGAAAACTTTAGTGCTGGGCCAGGATTCGAACCTATTCATGTGCAATATGTGGAGATGTTAAGGAACCTGCAGTTATTAACAAACTACAAATTATAGTCGAGCTGTATTGTCACGAAGGTATCAAATTCCGCGCTAAGGGCGGTCTGATTTGCATTCCCAGTTCAGAACCAATTTTATCGACATACAGAAGCTCAAATAAAAGATGGCATAACAATCCTGTGACCCTACATAGCGTTTGTTTCGTCACTAGAAATAAATAACTAGTATAAAAAGGGTTACTGGTGATAGAGTTTCTACACGTCTCCACTCCTCACTTTATTGTGCTTCAACCTGACATGTACTTGGTAGAAAAGGAACATCATGTTTGATGTGAATTTCAGACCACAATGCCATTATACCTTCTTTACTTGGGGGCATAGCCAGAAGAGAATAGAATCTGTCTCTCCCTGTCAAAAATCATCGGCAGAAGTTGGAATCGAACCCAGACTACAAGTATATGAACCTATCCTCAATCCAACAGACCACAAAATCCTTTCGTCTGCGACTCATTTTTCTATCATAAGGCTGTTGCGCCACACTGGATGAGTATTCTGACACACAGGCTCCCTGTAGTGGTTTGCATCATGTTCAGTACATTCATTTACTTGGTTGACAGAATCACCATGAACTAGCTGCCTTGGCTACCTAGTGCATACATTCGACTCTAATAGAAAGTGTTCCATTCCACTTGAGCTACTCTATTATGCTATCTGTTTGTTGAAAACGTTACGCAATGCAAAAGAACAGCTGTAACTGTCTGTCTCGCAGAAGTCTATATCCAGCTATATATGCATTATCTCACTGCACTGTGGAATGCGGATGTTCTGGAGGAATTGTTGTTGACTTCTAGAGCTACTGTAGCTGTCTCAGCTAGCAGCATAACGGTAAGCGTCGCGCTCCACAGATAAGAAGTCATGAGTTCGAGTACTTTTACTGTTACACTTTTTAAAACACATTTCTGCTGTCTGCTGAAGTTATCAATCTAATGGAACTTTGAACATAATTCCCTTCACTTCTCAACGCAAAATAGTCGCATGTGGAAAATGGGGCTAACTTCAGCGACATTTTCTTTCTTTTCAGTTTTAATAGACGGTCAGGCAGCAGATGTTTCTCGAAACGTTTATATTATGTATGGGGAGAGCGCATCATGCCAAAATACGTCAGAAAAGTATTTTCTACATTAGCTGCCCTGTGGCAGTGGCATTTTATTCTTCTTCAAACCTTGTTTGACAGCTTTAACTCACAAGGGGAGGCCGCCAATTGTGAAATTCAGATTCGATTCACACTGCGCATAATAATAACTCATGGCCAGAGGTGTAATGTGGCAAAGCACCAAGATGCACTTCTCGGCCGTTGTCGAGAAAATCGACAGTTAAAAGAAACCGTTGCGGTGAAATACTCTCTACGAGTGGAAACTTTCTACAGCGTCGTGGCGCAGCTGTAAGCGCTCGGGTTCGTAATCCGAAGGTCGCCGGATCGAATCTCGCGCCCAGCAATGTTTTTTTATTATTAGTTATTGTAATTCAAATACATATATATATATATATAAACTATTAATGAATTGCTTATGCATGTTGGTGAAGGCGGATCGCTCTCCAATTGCACCGCCTCCATTTTTCCGTTTTTTTTTTTTTTTAACAGGGTGTACCAAAGCTCTCCCGTCCGCACTGATTTTCGACAATGTTATAAGTTGCGCAAGGGACCGCATCTACCTTCTTTCGAAGTTAGCAGGCAACTATGCTGTTATGCGGCGGCTCGTTTCGGCCCATTCAACATCTGTCATTCAAGTGTAACGAGCGAGTAACGGAGTTTATGTTTCATACCTTCCATAGCAAATTTGTGTTCGTGGGGTCTCTATTCCAATTCGAACGTTTGACTTACGCTATCGTATTCGTTTCGGAATATCGTTTCTACGTCTTCCGTTAACTATATGTGGTTAACATTATGAAGACAATTAATAACAATTGTGAAATACAACTTTGTTTGCGGAAAACATAATGATGTTCGAAGTCGCCAGTTCTTCCACTACAACAGACTTTCAACAACTTATTATATGCATAATTGTTGCAATTGATATATATATATATATATATATACATATATATATATATTTGACTTACAAAAAAAGAATACTAAAAAAAAATTGCATGGCGCGAGATTCGATCCGGCGACCTGGGGTGTGCGAACCCAAGCGCTTACCGCTGCGCCATGACGCTGTAGAAAGTTGTTAGTAGTAGAGAGTATTTCACCGCAACGGTTTCTTTTAACTGTCGATTTTCTCGACAACGGTTGAGAAGTGCATCTTGCCACATTACACCTCTGACCATGAGCTTTTATTATGCGCAGTATGAATCGAATCTGAATTTCACAATTGGCGGCCTCCCCTTGTCAGAACAAGTTTTCTACATGCATGTAATCAATAAACTGCATGCCCATTGTCAGACTGTTATAGATAACATCAGAGAATTCGCATACATAGATGATTATTAATATCTCTCTCATGTTACGATTGTTTTAACAGCACTAAAGGAAACTTTGCAAAAATAGTGCACTGTATTATAAGAAATGAAATAAAACAACCCACGACAACCTTATGACGAATGTCTCTTTTAATAAAACTGAGTATCTGTACACAAGTGTGCCTCTATCAGCACAAATTCGTAAAATACTACTCACTTAGATTTCGATTGGGTCTGTGGTTAATTGGTATGCTGTTTCATTCTCAAGAGGTATGCAAATGTGGCATTTCATAAATAATGTTATGTTTTCCTAGAAACCCAAAATTTGTTTGTCAGCAGAGGAAAGCGTTGTAAGTTTTTCACCATTGCACTATGGGCCGAAAATATTTCCTTGTGATTTCCTTATAGATGTTTGATCTGACTGATTGTAGCTCTTTCACAGAAGGGATAAAAACGTCATAGTCAGCGAGACAAATCGCGAACCATAGCAGACGCTTTTTCGTAGGTCAGCATGTTAAGACAGAGCTAGTGAAGAGGTATGTGCCTTGGCTTCCTCTTACGAGGGCAGTAGTGACTAGAACTTGTAAACCGCTATTTAAAGGACGAGATTAGTTGAGATTTCCACGTGCAACGACTTTCCTGGGCTGAAAACTGTAAATTCACAATCTTTTCTTGCACCTCAAGCGATAATAACTCAGATTATTCAATGGAAATGACACGAGAAATCAAGTGATCTTTGAGGCTTAATTCCATGCGCACCAGGAAGTAACACGCCGATCACATAGTTGCCGAACATACCTTGCCTTGTTGCCAAATCTCAGTTACAGTACCACCAGAAAGAAGACAAACCGATGTGATCCTACAGCGAGCTGGGAGGTGACCATAGCTGGCGTCTCAAAGACGCATTTGCTACAGCCTGGAATACGTAATGCGTCTGATTCGCATTTCTGTAACTAGGTTTAGAAACTGGAGCGTAGTTACCAATAATACTCAAACGGACTGCAAATCAAGCATCGTAAATCAGTAACTCTCATAGTTGTTTTTATATTTCTTTTCTAACTGTACTCAGAACTAAGAAACTCATTCACAGACATTTTCGTGCCTCGCCGATAGTCGAGCACAACAAACAAATAAAATTAAAAAAAAAGATTGTATGTGTGTGTGTGTGTGTGAGAGAGAGAGAGACAGAGAGAGAGTAAAAAGGAAAAAAGAATATGCGAGACAGAGTAAAGAATTGAATCATGGTATGTAAAGAAATCTTTCATTAAAATGACACGTTCCACATGATTATGAAATGTCATATTCATGATCTATGGAACAAGTTTTAATCTAATAAAATCTAACCTAATCTAATCACATCACATTGCTTACTAGCCATGAAAAGTCATGAATTACTAAAATTTTCGTCAGTTCAGTAAACAAATCTAAACTTGAAAATAAAAGACGACAGTTTTTGTAATAAATTTGGACTCCTATTAAGACCCTTTCGTCCCTGTTAACCAACCACGATATCTGATATACCTCCATTCAGAAGTAACAAAGTGTGCATGCATATAAAGCTGAAGCGCATGATGTGAAGTTCTGTGATGGAGATACAAACCCAGCACGAAATCTAATTGTTAACTAAGTAAAATCAAATCTTACCTATCGGTTTTTCTTACCAGCTGCTAGGTGTTTGAATCTGAAATAAGGATACAAATTTTTGTGCCTGAGTGACAATCGAACCAACTTACCATCCTTCTTTATCATCCACAAATATAGCTTAAGTGTGAATTGCTTACACACCAAAAGTAAGATGTGTGTGTTTGACCAGAAATATCGACACCTATTGTGATTGTTGGCAACACATGAACAGACATTATAAATGCTCGTTAATTTCACTATCAGGCCGCTGTGTACATGATAGGGCTTGAAATTAAATTATGAATATTTTTGTACTGAATCAGGATTCGGACCCACATACTTACCTTTGGAGGAGACCTAGAGAAAATTGCAGTCTTGGGGAAAGGAACGAAATGATTGAACTATAGTGTTCCGAGAGATTCCAATCCTCGAAAGAGGAGATACGAATTCGAATCACCAAATTTTTCAACGTCTCTAGTTCAATTAACTACATGTAAAATAAGAGCCTTCTTCCTTTAAATGACTATCGGTTCATCAAATAAAATAAATTTTCTAATGCAAGTAAGTTTACTGGCGACAGTATTTCTGTTATCGATGACTTCCGCCTATGTCATTTCCCAACGTACACCATCTCTGCCCATTTGGTAATGAAGGAATGTGACGTTTAATGAGGATTCTGGATTATAACGTCTTTCTCTTGAGGCTACCAGAGGTAAAGTAAATCTGTTTGTGTCTCTTAAAAGAAAATGCCTGAACCCACGCTTAGCACCTGTCGACTTAACACCATGATGACAGACAAATTGGCATCTCAGTGTATTTTGACTATAATAAGTTAGCCTTCTTGCGACCTCGTTCTAATACCTTGTGGGAGCAGATATAACATTTTGCTTTTTGAACATTGAGCAATAACACACAAAGATAGTAGATGAAAGTATACAAAGAAACAATCAGACTCATGGGTGTGGATCTAGTTCATCATTAGAAGACTAAAAAAGAGGGAAACATTACGATAGCAATGAATACGCTGGTTAGTATACATTATTTGTCTAGATCTGAAGACTAAAATGCGCAGATCTGCACAGTGCCCGCATCTGCACTTTAGTTTCTGTCCTAATGGGCATAATTTTTAGTTTCTTCTCTTCTGACTTTTCAAATGAACCGATTGTTACGTGGCACAGAATAATTAGTTAACTGAGTTTCTTATCGCTTCCATTCTCACCAACATTTTTCTATATTCTCTTGCAGTTTATGAAATCATACTGGTACGGTCACAAGACTGCGCATAGATGCAATCGATTTAGAGGTGCAAAGTGTTTGTTATCTTACTTTTCGTGATGGTGAGCAAAGTTGATGTCCGAAGACTTTTTATTGTACTGAAAAAATCTTCTGTCACTAAGTTTCGTATATATTTGGTGGGAAACTGTAATCATGATGGAAGATTATACACCTGAATGTTTGACACAACTGGTAGGAAAAAAAGCTGCATATTAACCAAACCCCACGCCTCCACTCCGTATCCTCCTATGACACGCGCACAGGACTCTCCTCGCATACTGCTACAGAGCTGTTCCTAGCACAGCTGAGAATTGGCGACGTCGTCACAAACGTTTGGCAACACTGTGACAGTGCAGTCACTTCCACGTATGGTACTACATTAACTCGCTAAATTCACTTGATATTCCCTTTCCTTTTGAATGACTCATGCTATATAATCCTCATGTAAACTAAGACACTGAGACAGAAACTTCAAATTTTTGGCTAGAGAAATGCTGTTCTTCACATAAGTAACAATTTTTTATTGTCTCTCACGATGTGTTATGAGGCTGAGCGACCAAAACCATGATGATAGTGGCGTGCTGGCAACATTGTGTCTGTAGCCCTGTGGTACCGCCCGTGTCTCAGGTCACAACGTCTCAATGAGCCGTCAGTTCTAGCCGTGCTAAGGGCAAGCGTGTGTGAGCTATTTTTTTCTGATTTATTCTATGGAGCTGCAAATTTCCAGAAAAAAATCTGTAACGAAATTGGAAGAAAACCTTTACAAATCAAGTCCTCTTGGTAGCCCGACTCAGTAAGTAGTGTTAATGGTCATAGATATCGGATTTCTGACTGCCAAGCTGCTTCACGATACAAGCGTCTCTGAAGAAATTCGAATAGACCGTCAACGATACGAATTTCAATATTGTTCTTCACTTAAGACTCACGCGCCAGGGTGATAAGTATGAAGGAAATGAACCTCTTTATCACTATAGGGCCTCTATGCTAAATTTCCACAGTAGCAATTAGGAACTCTCTGCAGACATTTGCTAACAATGACTCTAGCAACTTCTTCTTTTCTCTGGTTAGCTTCAAATATGGGCAATTTTGTTGCCTTAAATCCAATTGAATATTTTAAATATCACTTCTGAACAGCATTCACTTCTCCATTAATAAATGTATGGGCCTCAAAAGAAGCAATTTGCCTGAGTAGCTATAGAGCTTGTTCTGAAAGCTATTGACACAATGTTTGAAGAATCTCCAGTGAAAGGAGACGCTTTAATTATAGCGCTCTGGATCAGAAACAATGAAATTAATTCTTTGCCACATCGATGTATTCCATATTAGTGTAGTAAAATACTCATCAAATAAAAACGGTTTTGTGCCTCCATTGCTATCGAGTGTGAAACAAAAATCGAAGACAGATTTAATGGGACACCACTCAACAACATTAAAGCATTTTACACCATCGACAGTGAGGAGTGGAAATGTCTCCCATTTGAAGGTCATGTTGTTGTATTTAAATGATTACAAAATCAGGTAAAACAAACAGTGAGGACGTCAGTGTAAGCACATTACTGTTGTTAGTATGATGATGCACTGCCCAGGGCCTGTAATAATAAAGGGCCCGTGTAAGTCAGGTATACTGTATACAGAAATGGAAGAGAGAGCACCACTAAATTTTACAATATGAATTATCTGCACACGCACAGAAATTACTGTTGCAGTGTACTTATGGAGCGAATTGCTTATTTTCCAGTGAGAAAGAGCACTGGCAAACCGTCTTCGCTACATTAGGTTAATTAAACTGGTGTTACTCTGAGCTAGATTTTATGGTCAGCGACTAAGTGCAAGGTCAATGAGTCTGATGCGGGTTTTGCAACTGTGAAATACTTTCCTACATTATAGAAGCGAATATTGAATTTGAACTAATATTGCGAAAATTCTGAACTTGGATAGCTTAGAATGAAAATCTTTCTGTTTAGTGCAAAGGAAAACAACTGATTTTGTAAAACATTCTCTGTCATACACAACTTAAAACAGGTCACGTAGACTGAAAATCATATGGAAGAACTGACAGCGACGTATTTCGGATGGCAGTAAGATCCTTTCGCTTTTCGTTTGTCAGTATTTGACACCCATCTCTAGGCGCAAGTAAATGAAGAAAGGTAGCGGGCTTTTGTTATCAAGTAACGTCTTCATCAATTACCTTAGTTTCGATGTAATATACGAGTAATTGCTGATGTTTGATATTAACATGAAAAGGATTCCGTAGACAGGGAAAGAACCTGAACCCGGGCAACTACATCCATAATAACCACAAGACATTAAATAATCTTCAGGCACATATGTTCCAGCAGCGGTATGAATAAAATGATAGTAATAATGAAGGTAATAATCGAACTATCCGGTAACTTCACACTTCACACTGGATTTTCTCGAACTAAGAAATTTGCTGAACCAGTGAAAATTTCAAAATGGCTTCACATCGAGTCTATGATGTGTAGAAGAGTTTTTACATCCTGCTGACATGAGAACGGTATAATCTCCGCGTCAGAAGCTTGAACCTATTTAACCATTTAATAGACTCGCATTTTTTCCGCAGAAACTAATTTTTAAGCTAAGCACATCATCCGTTACACCACACTGTGGGGCTGGCAAATGGGGCCACAATAGTCTGGTGGAACGAACTATCAAAGGTGCAATGCGTGAGTTCAGGTATTTGCTTTTAAGAGGCACAAACAGATTTACTTTACCTCTGCTAACCTCCAGAATCCTTCATTACCAACTGGTCAGAGCCGGTTTACGTTGGGAAACGACATAGGCGGAAGTCATGGTAAACAGAAATACTATCGCCAGTAAACTTACTTACTTTAGAAAATTTTATTTTATTTGATGAGCCGATAGTCATTTATAGGAATAGGGCTCTTATTTTACTTGTACTTGATTGAACTGGAGGCGTTGAATAATTTGGTGATGGACTGTGATTCGAATTCGTATCTCCTCTTTCGAGGATCTGAATCTCTCGGAATTGTGTAGTTCAATCATTTCGTTCCTTTTCCCAAGACTGCAGTCTTCTCTAGGTCTCCTCCAAAGGTAAGTATGTGGGTCAGAATCCTGAACCAGTAAAAAAATATTCATAATATCAAGCCCTATCACGTGCAAACCGGTCTGCTAGAGAAAATTAACGAGCATTTTTAATGTCTGTTCACGTGTTGCCAACAATCGCAATAGGTGTCGTTATTTCTGGTCAAACACGCACACACCTTATTGTTGGTGTGCAAGCAATTCGTACTTAAGCTATATTTGTGGATGATAAAGAAGGACAGTAGGTCGTTCGATTGTCGCCCAGGCACAAACATTTGTATCCTTGTTTTAGATTCAAACACCTAGCAGCTGGTAAGAAAAACAGCTAGATAACATTTGATTTTATTTAGTTAGCAATCCGATCTCGTGTTTGGTTCGTATCTCCGTCACAGAACTTCACATCATGCACTTCAACCTTAAACGAATGCACGATTTGTTACTTCTGAATTGAGGTATATCAGATATCTTTCGTGGTTCGTTAACAGGGACGAAAGGGTCTTAATAGGAGTTCCGATTTATTACAAAACTGTCGTATTTTATTTTCAAGTTCAGATTTGTTTACTGAATTGGCGAAAATTTTGCTAATTCATGACTCTTCATGGCTAGTCAGCAGTATGATATGATTAGATTAGATTAGATTTGATTAGATTAATACTTGTTACACAGATCATGAATACGTCGTTTCATAATGATGTGGAACGTGTCATTTTAATGAAATATTTCTTTACATATCATGATTCAATTTCTTTACAACAATTTTTTATTCTCTGTCACATTTGTTTTTATTTTTATCTCTCTCTCCCTCTCTCTCTCTCTCTCTCTCTCTCTCTCTCTCTCTCTCTCTCTCACACACACACACACACACACACACACACACACACACGCACATATACACACACACACACTTTCTATCTTATTTTTATTTGTTTGTTCTGCTCGACTATTGGCGAGGCACGAAAACGTCCGGGATTGATTTTCTTAGTTTTGAGTACACATACGAAAGAAATATAAAAACAACTATGAGAGTTACTGCATTATGACGCTTAGTTTGCAGTCAGTTCAGAGTATTGTTAGTAACTACGCTCCTGTCCCTAAACCTAGCTACAGAAATACGAATCACACGCATTACATATTCCAGGCCGTAGCAGCCGCGTCTTTGAGACGCCAGCTATGGTCACTTCCCAGCCCGCTGTATGATCACATCGATGATGAGCTGATGACATCCTTAGTGAAAGCGAGTAAGAATAGCAGGATCTCATGAATGCAATGAACAGTCTATTCGGTACAGATTATCCATTGAGATTAAGCCGAGGGAAGATGAAATTAATGGGAAGTAGCATAAATGAGAACAGCGAGAAATTTGACATCAGAACTGTAGATTAGGAAGCAGATGAAATCTATGAGGGACCGACCAAAAACGACGTAAGCAGCAGACTAACAGAGGCAAACAGGACACTCCTGGCCAAGAAAAGACTGCTAGCATCAAATATAGGGCTGAATTTGAGAGAATGTGAGAACTTACGTTTCGGGCACAGCATTGTATGGTAGCGAAACATGGACTGTGGGAAAGACGGAGCAGAAGAGAATCGAAGCATCTGAAATGTGTTGCTACAGAACAATGTCGAAAATTAGGTAGACTGACAAGGTACGCAATCAGAAGGCTCTCCGCCGAATCAGCTAGGAAAGGGACATATGGAAAACAATGAAAAAAAGAGGGGAATGAATGGTAGGACGTTAAGAAATCAGGAAACACCTCCCATGCTACGAGAGAGAGCTGTAGTAGATAAAATCAGTAGATGAAGACAAATATTGTAATCCATCCAGTAAATAAATGATGACATAGGTTGCAAGTGATACTCTGTGTTGAAGGGGTTGGTACAGAAGAGGAATTCGTGGCGGGCCGCATCAAACCAATCAGAAGACTGATTACTAAAAAAAAAAAGTTTAGCTGATAGCTTTTCCGACAGTAAACAGATGCATTAAATAATTGCAATAATAACTGAATTTGCTACGTCATTTGTTTTACATTGTGTATTTAGTCACTGTTGGTGTACAAATATGTGGTATCCCTATACCAAGTAACCAATCCAAACAATGGCAATACAGCATATGCGAGTCGTTTCAGGAGAAGTCCTCGTCACTAAACCAGCTGCCATCAGGAGCTCCTATGAATGAAAAACAGAAATATGTCTGATTCTAAAGTCTCGTAAAATGTGTATACCACGACTTTTCATCAGATATACTGTTAAAGCGCTTTCTTATTTCAGAATATTTAAGAGTATCGACTATGTATCCGTTTTCAGTTGACTATAATTACAAAACTATCAACGCTGCACAGACGTTAGTTTTTGTTTAAATGGCGACCAGTTTCCGATATTTGTAGTCCATTATCAAACCATCCCCTAGAACAGAGTGTATCCTGGTAGAAATTACATATTTTTATAAACCAACCAAAGTGAAGCGCGTTTGATACGATGATCACAAACCACGTAGGTCCTATTATGAAACCATAGTGTTTAAGCGCTGGCTAGATTGATTGTCTGAGAAATCGAGTGCAGGATGTTATTTGAGCACGACTATTCAGTGCTGCGTGCAACAAAACAATGGAACGTGAGCATTTTGAACACCGTTTGGTACCCTGAGGTAGTGAGCGTTGATTGGAGTGCGCTACACGGAAGTTGCTTGTTTCATTTAACAAAATTACAAACTAACAGTTACGTATGATCGTAAATCATATCCATAGAGGCTTGGTTTTAAAATATAGTCAAAATGTAAAATACCCATGTACAGAGGAGTTCTTGTGAAATCACGTGTGACCCTTTGTACGCCATCAGTGGCCAGTCAACAAGACACTAAAATGACTGTGACGTAAATAAAGGTACACAATTTTCAATTGGCCTAGCTGGTGTACCACGATCATCATTATATGATTAGCGATTGGTGTTGAGTATGTAGGCGCACTAACTTCCATAGACAGGTAGGACCATGACGGAGCTAATGAGTGCGTTTAGATATTGCTTCTGCACGTTCTACCTTGAAAAGCAACCCTGTTTGATTCGAGGCGACATGGTTTCTTCTAAGGCAGTATCAAAGGCAACTCGCTTAATCCAAGTAAGAGAACGGTACACTAAGCCATTTGAGTAGTGTCCAATGACACAATGACTCTCATTCGTGAACAAACCTCTGAACTTGAAGCACCCAAGTTAACAGTGCATAGCGATATGACAGATTTGAAATAAAAGGTTTTTTTAAGTTTAAGCCGATCCTTATGAGCGAATTACCTGACAACGACATGGCGGCACGTTTTCCAGCCTAACCGTTCTTTGGCAGCGCAAATTTTAAATCACGGCTCTAGCTCATAAGGGTTATTTTCTGGAGATGAAAGGGGAATATATCATGGTTCATACAGGAGGAATGTGATTTCCCGGCTTTAAAAAGATCTCCGCTACATGTATGAGCTGAAAATGAAGTCCTCTCATGTTATATCGCGGGAAAGGATGTAATCACAATATTTGTCCTAGCAAAATCTTTTTGAAGGTTATGTGACTGGAAATCGTTATTTGATTTGTTGCAAAAGTGATTAGTACTTCAGATCGAAGCCAAGGAACCATGGTCGTCTGTGGATACACAAGGCTGGAACTCCAGCAGACTTCACTATTCAGGTGCGTGACGTCCTTGATGAACAGTTGCGAGTCCGCTGGATTTGTCATTTTTCAGCAACATCTGCAGCCTTACTGCATTGATAACCACGAAGCCTTGATCTTACCACGCCAGGATGCTCATAACGTGAGTCCCATGTGGTTCAAGGTTGTTACAATAATGAGGAACTTCACCAGACTGTTTAGGAAGCCTGTTGAATCACAACTCGTGAGATGCTCTAGGGGGTTCCAAGAGGGACGTGAGACACATAAATCACGTTGTAAGGCAAGATAGTCCACGTACAGATCTACTTGTTACGCCCTCATTTGTATATAAGTACTCCAACACATAATATTCTCATGTCATGGAAGGTTTCACGGCCGATACTTCCATCCTTAATGTATTTTGTTATTTGGATAATAACCGGTGGTCAAATTAAATATAGAAAACATAAAACTAGTAAAGTCCAGTCTAGACAGTACACATTTCTCCGATCCTGAGGTCGCACCATCTTTTTTTCTCTGAATATTGTTAGAGGTTTACACGGCGTGCTTTCCTTTCTGCGAAGGAATTTACCACATCAAAGTTAGTCAACGTTTTGCTACATGGAAAATCAAAATGTCGCTGTCGAATACTGAAAAAAATGTTGATACGAATAGTACCGAAGACTGGTGTGGTTTCTCGATTTGATTACGTCTATTTTGTCACTGTCTGCTAGATAAAATGAAATGTTTCTAATAGTGCAGCAACTGTAACACACATCAAATAATGACACTATTTTAGCACAAATGGTCATTTTTATCTACCTAGTTTACATAAATAACTCGACAGAATATAATCCACGAAGTACCGACATTAAATGCCTATAGGCCTATCTCAAGAAAAAGTTTTACGTTAGGAAATATTTTCACATTTCATCCATACACTCCACTTTCTCAAGCATGAGATCGAAAAGTAGTAGTACGAAACTTTTACATTGGAACCGCCATACCGTTCCGTATAATTTGTGCGCTGCACCATCCTCATACTAACAAACAATATTACCATCACTAATTCTGTAACTATTCCTACCATTATATAAACTTATTCTCCAGTTAACTGCACTAACCCTGCCAGTTTGACCAGTTTAGTTATCCCGCGTTTATTCTTCGGTTAGGCGTTATTACGTGTTCGTACAACGTGTTTTTCGTGCTATTCCGAGGATAGAACTTACGTGGCTGCTAACCAGGGACTGGAAATCAAGATGATTAACATGTAATTTTTCTTACCTGTTATTTCTGGTCGTCTGAATCTTTGGATTTCTCTAGTAATTATAACAACGCTGATCATTCGCACACGGAATCAACCACATAAGCAAACAGCAATTGGCATCCACCCGGTCGGGTTTATTCAGCTCAGCTCTTATAGCCCTGTCCCCTTTTTGTCTGCCGGAAAGTTTTTTTATTTCTAGACACTACTGGGTTTCATCTGGCAGGGACGTCACGTACACTATGCACGCATACAAAAATGAACTTACGATTCACTCAGAAATCAACTTACAATGTGTTCAAAAATGTTCAAAAACCAACAGGGATGCGTTTCAAAATCATATAAATGATCGACAGACCAATGTGCTCTGGATGGTAGGCGCTTTGTGAAACAAGGGTTTTTTCTTCAAGAATATGAAGTTGGCATCCCCTAAAACGGCCATCCTGATTTAGATTTTCCGTGATTTCCCTAAATCGCTTCAGGCAAATGCCGGGATGGGTCCTTTGAAAGGGCACGGCCGATTTCCTTTCCCATCCTTCCCTGATCCGATGAGACCGATGACCTCGCAGTTTGGTCTCCTCCTCAAATCAACCCAACCCCAACCCCCCTAAAACTGCCGTCCAGAGCAGATTCCCCGGGCTGCCCCCTCCTAGATCCGAGCCTGGTCGGTAGTACCAGTCATTTACTGGGACCAGGGACCAACGAATTCGTTTTTCAGTACTACAGAGAGGCCATAAATACGAAAAAAAGAAAAAAAACACCAACGGGACGCACAACAAAGGAATATGCAAATGAGCGGATTCGCATTTGGCCCTTATGAATGCACACATTCGGCTTAACACTGATTGACAGAGTTCTTGGATGTCATTCTGAGGTATACAGTACCAAATTCTGTCCAACTGGCGTCTCAGATCGTCAAAAGCTCGAGTTGATCTGACGGCCCTACCGATAATACTCCAAACGTGCTGAACGGGGGAAAACTCCGGCAACCTTTCTGCCA
Source organism: Schistocerca piceifrons (assembly GCF_021461385.2). Lineage (NCBI taxonomy): Eukaryota > Metazoa > Arthropoda > Insecta > Orthoptera > Acrididae > Schistocerca > Schistocerca piceifrons. The sequence continues at coordinate 487,910,061 of NC_060138.1, read as the reverse complement.
GTGTAGTGTATGGCAAGCACAAAGACAAAAACTCACCTTGTGTGGGTGAGCATTATCTTGTTATAATTTAAGCCCAGAATGGCTTGTCATAAAGGGCAACAAAACGGGGCATAAAATATCTTCGATGCACTGCTGTATGTAAGGCTGCCACGAATGACAGCGAAAGGGCTCCTGCTACGAAATGGAATTAATACCCCAGACAATCAGCTCTGGTTATCAGCCCATATGGTGGGCGACAATCATGTTGGTATCCCATCACTGTCTGGGACACCTTAATCCCCATCTTCGTTGGTTATCGGGGTTCATCTCGATGCGAGACTCGTCACTGTAACGACATTCCACGTCAGAATGTGCCCGACGCCACAGAAAACGGGGTTTGTTGTTTACAGAGATCAATGGTAGTCGGGGGAAGAAGCACCATGGGCTCAGCATCCTCTGTGTGAGGCACCTATGAAGCGAGCTTGTGGTCTCTAAAGTACCAGATACATGTCAGATCGATGATAATGATGAATATGAGCCTCTGAGGATTTCACAATCTGCGACATATTCGCGAGAAAACAGCGACCTGTTATTGTAAGGAGTTTCACTTAATTTACGTCTATGATCACAAACTTTTTGTTAACAGATTACCGATTTCGGTCTTTAATGACCATCGTCAGACCTCTAACCACTTCCGCCTGTGCGGAATTCTGGCGTTAGTGCTAACAGAGGGCGCTGATTGTGTGAAGCACTATGTTTTCTTTCATTTGTGGCTCCTTTAGCGATTTGTTTTATGATTGTTTAACACTACCCGGTACACTACGAACGGTGTTTAATATTTATGTCATTATCTAGATTATTGGCACTAGAGCACATGTCAACCACTGTTTTTTAACTCTTACTCTTTTTAACAATATTACTTTTGTCGTGTTCTTCTTTTTATTGCTTTTTGTTACTGTAATGCCTTTTATACGCTATAAGCTTATTACAGACTTCAACTATTGTATCCCCCCTTTATTTTCGCTGTTTCAAGTAATTATTGAAAACTAGTGTGTGCCGACATTACCGAAATGTGGTGAACTTACAACACAAATATCTTGTGACTACTGTACGACAGCTTGTTTTAAACAGTAGTACTACTGACAACATGACTCGTGCATGTGATGGCTGGCTCTGAGCACTATGGGACTTAACATCTATGGTCATCAGTCCCCTAGAACTTAGAACTACTGAAACCTAACCAACCTAAGGACATCACAAAATACCCAGCCATCACGAGGCAGAGAAAATCCCTGACCACGCCGGGAATCGAACCCGGGAACATTGGCGTGGGAAACGAGAACGCTACCGCACGACCACGAGATGCGGGCGTGTATGTGATGTTACTTATATGTATTTGACGATGGTGGTGCTGATTCCGCAATTAACATTTGACAATGCCACTATGGCTGCACTACATTAGGACTTTGTTATTATGAAACAAGTATGCCTCTTCATATTTAAAGCGTACAAATGTAAATTTTGTCAGTACTGCTTTTCATTATAGTCTATGTATTCTTCTTAAGCTGTACACAGTTTGCGAGTGCATTTATATTTTTCCCATTTTTGCTGCAGATCTGATGATGGTCATTAAAGACCAAAACCGGTAATGTGCTAACAAAAAGTTTGTTTCCGTGTGCTTAAATTAAAGGAAACTTACCCGACGATTGCCTTATACTCATGTTCTGTCGTCTCTCTAGGTCGACCGCTTCCATTTTGACATTATGTTTGGCCATGGTTCATTCATTCCTGCCGACATCGTCTAATAGTGGCATCGCTCCTATTCAAATGTCGAGCGTTTCGTCGATTACTCGAACCGGCTTGCTTGATTCGAGCCACACATCCTCTCTCATTTGACCCCAGCTACCCACCCTCCCTCAAATGGTGGCTTCTGCATATATTGTTCGCGCACCTGTCTGGGAGACATAACGAAATTCACGCAGGGTCTATGCCCTGGTATCGCCGTATTCCTTGTTTTCTGTTCTTGCCTGCTGCACTCTAGAACTGCGCCGCAAAAAAATGTTCAAATGCGTGTGAAATCTTATGGGACTTAACTGCTAAGGTCATCAGTCCCTAAGCTTACACACTACTTAACCTGAATTATCCTAAAGACAAACACACACACCCATGCCCGAGGGAGGACTCGAACCTCCGCCGGGAACAACCGCACAGCCCATGAGTGCAGCGCCTTAGACCGCTTTTTTTTTATTAATCTCGTTTTGTTCGTTTTTGTTCGTCGTATCTCCTCGGGGCGGACGTCGCAAGACACCCGTTTCAGTTCGTCGTTGATCCATTAACTCAGTTTTTTTTTATTACAGAGGGCAGAGAACCCTCTGACCGTACACGCTCAGTTACCGTGCCGGCTTGACCGCTCGGCTAATCCTGCGCGGCCAACTGTGCTGCAACATCATACATTTCTTTGTCGGCTGCCAAAGTTAACAGCTTTGCATCTCCGTCGATACCTGTAACAAGTCAATTTGTGACCAATTTCCATAACTCCTTCAGGTTTTTATTTTTAATTTTCCTCTTATAGTGTAAATTCAAAAGCAGAAAGTAGAAAGAAGAAATACTAAAATTAGAGAAGTTATAAGCATTGTTCCAAAATAAAAGAAACAGTTACAACAGTTGCCCAAGACAAGTTCCATGACACATGTTGGTGCGATTCCGCAATCAGTGTTTATACAGCCACCTCGCTGCTCGCTGGTATGGCACGACGATGAAGAATCAAAACCACTGCGCTGCTCGCCCCGCTGCTCAATGCAATCCCCGCTATGTGATATCAAGCTGGTTTATGTTTCACGCTGCGACCATCGCCGTACGTCATGGAACTTGGGAAGTGATTGGCTGCTTAAAGGGGGTAGGTCGTCAAACGGGCCGACTTGGAGCACGAGAGGCATCACAGGACATTTTAATATCCAGTGTCTATACGTTTACAAATAAAGTCAAAACTTTTTCAGCATCACCAGGAAGGATTCAGGATTCATACTCATTTCAGTGGAAGTTGGAAAACACAACAAAATAATTTTTCTTACATGTGAAATTTCATCATTTTTTCACTTACTTATGGCTGCATTTGTTGCTATAGGTACACTTTTCTTCATACGTTAGAGAGATTCTTCGATGAATTTTGCACAGCATACATACCCTACTTACAGGTGTATGAAACTCTAGAATTTATTTAATTTATGAAAAAAACGAATGAGTAGTAGAAAAAACAGAAATTTTATAGTTAATTACCCAAATTTTTACCACAGTTTATAATAGATGTGGAAAATTCTAGAGTTTCATACACCTTTAAGTAGGTTTGTATGCTGTGCAAAATTCATCGAAGAATCTCTCTTACTTATGAAGAAAAGTATACCTATAGCAACAAATGCTGCCATTAGTAAGTGAAAAAATGATGAAACTTCACATGTAAAGAAAATTATTTCGTTATGTTTTCGAACTTCCACTGTTATCAGTGTGAATTCTGAATCCTTCCTGGTCATGCTGAGAAAGTTTTATAAATTTATTTGTAAAAGTATAGACAATGGAAATTATAATGTCCTGTGGTGCCTCTTGTGCTCCAAGACGGCCCCTTTGAAGTCCTACCCCCCTTAAGGGTCATTCCAGCATTGCCACGTCTGACACTGACTGCGAAATACGGGAACAACTGGAGGGCAGCGAGCAACGAAGCTGCTGGGCAAACGCTATCACGCTACCAGGTATAATGGAGGTGCAATGAGGCAGCAGCGAGCAGCGACATGCCACCAGCGAGGATGCAGCATAAATCTACCCTTAGGCAGCCGTATAATGAAGTCACGAACCGACTGTTGCATGCATACGCAGAAACAGTTCAGCTTGCTCAGCTGGTTTAATTTTGGAAGTTCTATCTCAGTATAGCCTTCGCCTTTAGGACGTCAAACTTTAGGAACAAGAAAATTCCGATAAAACACAATTCACCAAGATTGAAAAACACTGAGATATGCACATATACAGATGGCGGTAGTATCTTGTGCAGTGAAGTATAAAACGGGGGTGTATTGGTGGAGCTGCCATTTCTACTCAGGTGTTTCAAGTGGAAAGGTTCCCAACGAGTTTATGGCTGCACAACAGGAATTAACAGGCTTTGAATGCGGAATGGTAATTGAAGATAGAAATTGTTTAGGGAATTCAATATTCCGTGATGCTGAGATTACCAAATTTCGGGCTTTGTCTCTCACCACAGACAATGTATTGGTCGACGGCTTTCACTTAAAGACCGAGAGCAGTGGCACCTGTGTAGAGATTTCACTGCAAACAGACAAGCAACAGTACATAAAATAAGCGCAGAAAATAATGTGGAACGTACGATGAATGTATGCGTTACAACAGTGCGACGAATCTGTCGTTCTTGGCTATGGCACCAGATGACTGATGTGAGTACCTTTGCTAACAGTACGACATCGCCTCCAGTGCCTCTCCGGCGTTCATGACCACGTGGTTGGACAACAGACAACTTGAAAACAGTGACCAGATAGGATGAGTTCGATTTCAACAGGTAAGGGCTGATGGTAGAGTTCGAGTGTGGTGCAGACCCAGTAAAGCCATAGAGCCAAGCAAGGGACTGTGCAAGCTGATGGTGGTTTCCGGATGGAATGAGCTGTGTTTACATGGAATGAACTGAGTCCTCTGTCAATCTGAACCGATCATTGACGGGAAATGGTTGTGTGCGGCTACTTGGAGACCATTTGCAGCCACTGAAGGACTTCATGATCCCAAACAACCATGTGCCATTTCATCAGGCCACAATTATTCGCATTTGACTTGAAGAACATCCTCGACAGTTCAAATGAATGATTTGGCCATGCCGGTCGTCCGACACGAATCCCAGCGAACATCCATGGGACATAATCGAGAGGTCAGCTAGCTCTTTCAGGGGCAGTGGTTATCATCGTTAACCACTCATTTGAGGGGCAGGAAATTTTTGTAAAAGGAAAACACGTGATTTTTCAAAATTATAAATCTTCTTACAAAACAAAACAATTTATTTTAATACAATTTTACAATATTTTGCTTACTTTTTTTAATTACAGTCAATGAAATTGTGGTTACCTCTGTTAAACACCACCCATAATACTCATTAGTTACTTACTTGTTGAGAAATTTTGAACGGCAAAATTTTGAACAGTTTTCTTATGAAATTATTTACACAAACAACTCAAAAGTACATCATTATTGAGAATGAAATGTTTGAAAGCATGTTTTGTCTTTCGCGTAGACAAGGAGGCACTTTACATGAAGAACACATCCACCCTGTTCTAACAGGAACAGCACATATGCTGCATACTGTACATCTTGATACGACCTGTTTTGGCTGATGTGCACTGCCTTGTTTGTCCATGTGTGGTTTATGTTTACTGAGAGTTATGCTCTACCCTTTTTGACTTAGGTCACTGCGATGGACAATTGCCTTGGAAAGCAGTCCTTCGCACACTTTCCTTTGGATGTCTTTATTCGTGAATTGTTCCATTTCAGTTTCTTTGTGCATGATAAACGCATTTACTACACACATATCAATAAAGTGGAAAAAAAGCCTATGCCACCAATTTTACTTCTGCGATCACAACCATAGTCTCCTTTTAGATGATCAAAATTGTCAACAAAATTCATGCTTAGAACTACTTAAACCTAACTAACCTAAGGACATCACACACAGCCATGCCCGAGGCAGGATTCGAACCAGTGACCATAGTGGTCGTGCGGTTCCAGACTGAAGAGCCTAGAACCGCTCGGCCACACCGGGCGGCTATATGTAAAGAACTAACTGTCACAGATGTTGTCGCTTCACCCAGTGGTGATCTCGAACGTCTCGGCATGGACAGAGAAAGTGATTCAGAGGCTGAAGAATTATCATTTGATGGAATTTTAGCCATGTAAGATTGTTTATTGTCGCACAAGTGATGATCGCATTTTGGTAAATTATCATGTGCTTGGCGGCCGGAGTGGCCGTGCGGTTCTAGGCGCTACAGTCTGGAACCGAGCGACCGCTACAGTCGCAGGTTCGAATCCTGCCTCGGGCATGGATGTGTGTGATGTCCTTAGGTTAGTTAGGTTTAATTAGTTGTAAGTACTAGGCGACTGATGACCTCAGAAGTTAAGTCGCATAGTGCTCAGTTATCATGTGCTTGATTGCTACTCTCCTCAGAACATGATAACACAATATTATCACAGTCAGGTTCATATGTAGGATCAATGTCAGAGTCTTCAAATAAACTTCTTTCACTATCTGAGTCTCAGGGAAGGGCCTCGAAAAGTAGTTTTCGTATTTCATCATCACTAAGACACCTCCTAGCCATACTGAATGAATGATGTATCCCAGTTGTGCGGTGGTTATCTGTGTTAACCTAGATTAAAGTAACAAAAATATGAACTAAGTAAACTTGTTTCACGTAACTATTGCACTGAAGGTAAATAGCATGAACTAAATTTGTACATGAAAATAATTACTTGGTAATGAAAGTAGTATATATGTGCTAAATTTGTTCTTCAAAACGTACACCAACTAAACGGCACAAAACTGCTGCAAGGCAACAAACTAATTGTGCTATACCAACAATAGGAAAGCAAAATGCGTGACATCCAATGCCGTGCGATCTAGGGAGAACTCCCCCAACTAACTGTGTGGCTTGCAGTGACAACTGCTGCCCCATTCGATCACCAGGTGTCGTAAAATAGGTGGTTAACATCGATAACCACCGGCCTTGAAAGAAATAATGCCTGGTGATAGCCACTGCCCCTGAAAGAGCTAGTGCGCAAAATCCTGCACCGATGAGACTCGCAATTATGGACGGCAATAGAGGCAGTACTTCTGCAAGGGACTTCCAACGACTTTATGACTCAATGCCATGCACTACGCCTGGCAAAAGAAGGTCCTACAGGATATTATGAGGTGTCTGATGACTGTTGACACCCCACTGTCTACTGTTTTGGTCTATGGTGACACGGAGTTCTGGGAAGCACTGCATGTACAAGCGAAAGATATACCTTTAGAAAATCAGGCGACTTTTTGTTTGGAAAGAAAAATCTACTCCTAAGTCCAAGTTTGTTTTTACGCCATTTTCCGTGCATAAGATGTACTCTTTTGGAATCGGATGTTTTGTTCTGAAACACATATTATTTTCACAAAAGCTGGGACCTGAAGTTCAAGACGTGGATAAACAGAGTGACTATAAAATCCGCGCTCCAGTGAATCCGTTTGTTGTTGACAGTTGATAAATCGAATCGGCGCGCGGATCACGCGGCGCCGACTCAGCTGCCCGGCACCGGAGAGGCAACGCGGAGTTAATTAGCCGTCCGCGCGGCCGGGGGCGGCGCTGGCGTCGCGCTCCCTGCCGCGAGGCTGCCGGCGCCCCGCGCGCTGTTCCGCGGCTGTTTAATTACGAGAAATCAAAGGCAACGCACCGAACGGCGCGGTCCCGCTTCTGGAGGTTGACATAATTTCGGCGATAAATTTAATATCAGTTGCGGAACTTTATTGTTGACTTGGCGGGTCTGCGTGGGAGCGGCAGGCCACGAACATAGCTGCGCCCCTCCCAAACAGCCGCAGCGGAGTGGTACGGCGGGTATCTGCCCGGCTCGCGGTCCATAGGCGAATTAGGGCCGTGTTTCCTCTTTGTGGCGCCCACCGGCTCGTCAGCTGAGCTTTTGCTGCGAAGTCGAGCCTCGAGGTTGGGTGGAGACCGTTGTTGTACACAGGATACATCTACATCTACACCTGTATCTACATCTATATTCGACAAGCCACCATATGCTGTCTGGCGGAGGGTTTTTTACGTGTACCTGACACATAATCCTTTCCACTTGATAACGAAGCGCTAGAAGTATGATTGTAGGCAAGCCATCTTGTCAGCTCGAATCTTCATGGCCTTTTTCGCCAGATACGCGCAGAAGCAAGCAACGTATGGCTTCACTTATAGAATATTTCCGCGAAGTTCTATTTTCGGAGAAATTCTGTAATCACTTGTTCTGAAACAGAATCTGTTATGTCTAGAAAGCTTTAATCGTACAGACAATAAGTCTTAGATATGTGGTACTAAACTAGTTGAGAGAAGGTACGACGTTCGTAGGTAAGATAACCTATGAAGATGTACAGAATCGAGCCGGTGAGAAAAGACCTCAATGGATTAACATGATTAAAAGAGGGACTGGGTGCATAGGATATAACCTATAGCATCAGCTTCATTTGGTAAAGGAGGGAGTGTGGGCGGTAAAATCTGTAACAGAAGGTCAAGTTTGGACTCCAGTATGAAGTCTCAAATGGATGCAGGCTGCTGTTGTCGTGCAGAGACGAAGAGTCTTTGCACAGAACAGACGAGCATGGTGAGGTGTATAAAACAATTTTCAATCTCATAATAACAATAACAACAACCTATGGTAAGGCAATTCTTGTTACTTCATACTACATGTACAGATATCAGTTTTGTTTATAGCAACGATTGTTCAAAATATATGAAGAAGTAATAATTCGCAACCAAATACTTTTAACTTGTAAATAATAGATTTCAGCTATTAGTCGCCCTTTTTAAATTTTATTGGCAGATCCAGATTTCAGCTAGAAACTAGCCATTCTCAAGGCACTATCATTTTTGATCAATGCATGTAATATCTGTCGGCCGTGCTTCGTTCACAGTTCATTGAGTATTCAATGGACTGCGGGTGAAGCCCGACTAACGGACATTACATGCATTGATCAAAAATGATAAGGCATTGAGAATGGCCAGTTTCTAGCCGAAATCAAGATCTCCCAATAAAATTTAAAATGGACGCGTGATAGCTGAAACCTATTATTTACAAGTGAATATAACAGTCACTGCGTGGTACCTTCTGAATGGAAGGCAACCTGATGAAATACTTTTTAATTTACATTTTCCGCTATATTTCACACAAGTAAATCCAATGGTGTCCAAAATGATAGCAACAAACGGAAATTTGGCAAGGATTTGTTTATTTTGCAAAAAATGGTAGACACTTATGATAGCAAAATACAAACACTGCATAGAATACAAAACGTAAGCAAACGCAACATACATGACGGTAGACAGAAACGTTCTCCGTTTTCTCCAACGTAACGGATCTGTACACTCGTTCTCACTATTGGTTAACTTGTTCATTAAGTTGTATGACTGTCTCAGACAGCAATACAAGCACAACAACGAACGGGGAGTGCTGTGAATGATGTCATCAGTCTCATGTTGAGGCAATAAAGCCTGTTACTCCTGCAAAGGTGGTCGCAAGTCTTGGAGAGTGGTTAGTAAAAGCTGACGTGATGCAAAACGTCTTCCCGTGCATCCCAAACATGGTCTATGGGATTCACATTGGGATAGCGAGCAGGTCCCGCCATCGGTGCATTATCTTCCGTTTCCAAGAGAATATTGTAACGGTTTGCCTTCTTCATTTCTTCGTTGATTGTCCTCGGTGTCGACGTACTGCGTTGCTACCGTGGCTGAGAAATGGGGTGTGGAAGTACAACAATGATTACTTTAAATGATGTAGCCAACAGGTGCGCATTTGCGTTTCAGAGTACTTTAGCTTCACTGTTCTCAACCCCCTAATAATATACAGTTAAATGGCCAGTGCACTACTGTTTAACTTTCGATAAGCCTCATTGATAGGTTGCAGGCGAACCTCCACATACTTCTACAGTAGATTACTATCGAACGTCTACGAGCAGTAAAAACCTAACCACAAAGTTCACAGTTCTTGAAGAATGGAAAGGTATGTATGGAACAGACACTGTCATTGTTTTAATACACGGCCTAATTGTGTTACACTTATTTCACAGAGGCATTGTTGTAGATCTAACCAATACAGGTTCCTCGTCCGAAACTCGGCCATGGACTGACTATGTCAGGACCAAAAAATCAGGCTCTTATTTATACTTACAATAAGAGGTACTGAAAAGTTTGAAGCTAAATTTACAGAAATTGCAATTACAACCTAATTCGATAAATTAACTGAAAACATAAGAAAATGGTTCCTTTTGACAGTTCCTTCTACTACAAGAGCTCGGCTGAATTATTTGTTTAAATGATGAAATTAACAAATACAGTTATGAAAACAATACTTTTGACAAAACTGTTAATCACTTTGGAATTACTTAAGAGCTGGCTTTGCTAACATATTTTCTAATATGGCCAAATAAAGATTTAAAGAATGCTAGTGTTTTGTCTTCCAAACGTTTATAATTATTATAGAATTTATATTTGTTTATAAGGCAACAACAGAATTTAAGTTACAAAAAAATTACTGATTTCACCCTACAGTGAAAGATACTCACTTGGAATAGTCAAAATAAATTAGAAAATCAATTACATACATAAATCTAAGCACAAAATTAGGTCTGGTGTTATATTCTTTAAAACTGAGGACCAACCTTTCTCTTTTATGAAAATACAGATTATACCAACATACATTCATGGTAATTAGTTCAAAAATGAAAAAAATGAATTTCAGGGAGGCAGATGGCAAAACAAGAGACGAAGTAATAATATCCCAGCTTGCTTCATCACAATATCAACCACCCGTGCTCTATGAAGTCGAATTAGGTTGTAATTGTAATTTCTGTAAATTTAGCTTCAAACTTTTCAGTACCTCTCATTGTATGCCACTCGTGCAGATCTGCTGCTATAGTACAAATTTTGACACGGAAGATATGTGGATTCATGAATCTGCAATATAGCAATGGTTATCTTCAAATGCCGTACATATATATAGCAAGTAATATGAAATTAAAATAAGCTTGTTGTAAGATAACACAATGAGTAGATGAAAAATGACATAAAGAACATCTAATAAATGTAGTTGATAATGTCACATAATATATTTAAATACAATTAACATTTTGCAATAAGCGGCGTAGGCGAAACATTGGGCATAATTTCTTCGGCACTGTGGATTAATTTCCTGGCTTTAACAAAGTGGCTACATAAGACTTCCTTCCTAGTCTTGAATGCAAATGAACGTTTTCACTAACCATTTCTTAGATGTTTAATTTGTTCACTGCCAATGACATCTGGGCCAGCTGCTACGGTCTCCTTCATCCGGTTTATTGCTGTGCCGAGTTCTGATTTGGTGAATGATTACTCTCCTATCAAACTTTCTTCTTCTCTTTCTCTTGGCACTGGTTTTCGATTGGTTATGTTTCCATTTTATTTTTTATTTAGCCATTCTTTAGTAGCTGACGTAGACCTGGTTTGCTGCGACATCCTTGTAATCAGATGCAGGTGCACTTGGATCATTGCTGAGATTCTTTATTAAGTTTCATCCACGTCTGCTATTTTGTTTCAGATTCAGATTATTAAGAAGTTCCATTCATTTTTCATTTCTGCCATCATTGAGCGACGTCATTAATGCTACGCTTGCCTTTTTGGTGTCTTTAGCAAAGGGATCTTTCTCTAATGCTTCGGTAAGCACTGAGTATCTGTTATTTTCGTATTGTGTGAGTCCCGCTAGATATTGGATTTGGTGTCTTCGTGGAATATGCTTAGATGACATTCTCAATTCTACAAGAACTTCATAGTTTTCTAGCATCGCTCCTGTTATTTACCTCTTGGCCTAGTTATAGTTCCAAAATATTCCATCTTCCCTTCTTATAACTGAAGTGTCATTTGAACTGAACACTATCCGGTTTCACAATCCTTCTTATTTCACAAGTAATTGGCCGCTGTTGATGTTGGGTATCGATTCTTCTCCAAGTTTCACGACATGTTGGTCCAGAGTATCCTTGATAAACATCCGTACGGATTATATTCCTGATGTCATCCAAAGCTGTTAAACGACGATGGTACCTACCGGTTGAGTAGGAGTTTGTTTTCGTGCTCTGTCCATGATTTCAATTCTTCGCTGTTCTGGCCTTGCTGTTGTAACCGCCACTGATGTTATGGTAGTTAAAATTTCCCATTAGGAGTTTTATTTCAGACTTTCCAAAACTGGTTACTTTTACATATTTGAAAACTTCGTTGGGTGGTCTGTAATATGACGTGGCGGTGCAAGCTTCTAGTTCTAAAATGATTTCGAAGTAATTGTTGCTGTCTTCCGAGAGGACTTTCGGTCTATGTCTGGTTTAATGAATATTGCACTGCCGTAACGTTCATGGGGTAGCTCTATTGTGAGTTTAATCCGTTTAGTGTTTCATCGACTATCAAACATTCCTCTGTCGGTATTTTGTCCCATTACAGTATGAGTTATGCAGTATTTGCATATTTCAGATTGCAATACTTCCTTATAGTAAAATAGTCCTTCAAAGTTGTAACGTATATGCAACCAACATGTGACGTTCATAGAACAAATATGCCTATGTTCGTCTGTGAAAGTGGACTCGGTAAGCAACCTGAGTTATTAGTAAACGGAATCTAACCGCATAACACTGTGAGCGCATTGTATGGGTGTCAGTTTCACTGCCATTTAAGGCTTCAACAGATCCTCACACTTAAAACTTCAAACCAACATTTGGATAAGCTATCTGACTGCGTACTTGAATAGGAAAAATTACAGGGACAAATGAACCTGTAACAATGAACATCTAATCTATCTGGCTGCGTTTTTGAACAATAATTTACAAATGATACAGAATCTGACTTATGCAACGGAATTTACTGGATTAAAGTACATGACATGTTGTGGTGTGTTAGTGTCTCTGTTTTGGCCCTAAATTTTGCACTGATCTCTATAGATAACCGCCTTTTCCATGTGTTTTACAGCAATGAGCAGCAGCAGCGATTAAAGCTTATTGTTACTAAGAATGAATTTAATAAAAATGAGTTTTTTTGGCTACCGTTAACTACTAAATAACCCATGAAGGGATTTCATAAATTAATTCCATTTAAAACTTCAGAAATAATAGACAATGATAATGACATTGACAATGACATAGGTAAAAATCATGGCTGAGTGCCAGTTTCACAAATTATTTCAGTTTCAAAGCTACATTAACATTTAAAAACGACAGCATTCATTTGTTAATTAGATGCGGAGAATAATTATAATTTTTTGGAGGATAAAGAGGCTTCCTTACGTGACGAGCAAAACATGGGATTATTACGAATTCGATCTAATAATTACTAGCTTAACTTTGCAATTCCTTTTGGTCTATGCTTGCGAATTTTACCTTGAGTTCCATCTTGAAGCGTAATTAAGGCATCTAAATCTCTCCTAGCTATATAAATAAAATCAGGCCCAGACTGTGGTAAGATCTGCCGTCACCGACGTGATGGCAGCGTGACGTGTCTTCTGTCTCCGAGCTCTGGACTGACTCTAGTACTTCCACTCACACAGACAGACCTCGTCACAGAACAATACTTAGAATGGCACTCCCATGTTTAGCCCTCACATTGGTACGATCGATATCTAAGTGCTTACACAACGCAAAGAATAGCGTTAAGTTGACTCTGTTGTTGTCAATGTAACGGAGAGTTCTGACACACTCCTTACATTGCTTCCTTTTCTCTTCTTTAAGAATTTGAATGAGTCTTATGTAGAAATAGGATAAAAGAAGCTAAAAATTCTTAGTTATGAAACATATGTGCACTAAGCCTCGTGATGCCAATTGAGGAGCTACTCGACCGAATAGTAGCGGCTTCGGTCAATAATACCATCATAAAGACCGGAGAGCGGTGTGCTGACACCACGCCCCTTCCGCATCGTCCTGTGAGGATGACACGGCGGTCGGATGGTTCCGGTAGGCCACTCGTGGCCTGAAGACGGAGTACTTTTTTTATAGAAATCATCAACTCCTGTTATCTGGAAAAATTGTTATTACATACTATTTTCACATTTATGGTTTGCGTTGCAGTGAGTGATACAACGTTTATGTTGTCATTTTGTTTTCTAAAGGAAGAAATTCCTTAGTGTCTAAGCTAACAAGTAATAAGTTTTCTTCTTTCTGCAGCGGCTGCAAAGATCAGCCTTTGACACCTAGAAAAAGATTATTAGTAAATGAAATGTTTTTAGGTTTTTTGATTACCCATTTGTCGTTCACTTGCTCCCATTTTATTATGATTTACTTCCATCTCTGATCCTTTCCATCCCTGTTTGATTTCTGTTATTATCTGAAAATATCTCATTAGTGTCATACTTATATGCATTATATACTCGACAGCACTGTATTTGTCTATGTTTACTTGTGACAGTGAAAAACTATATGGACAAAGCTGAATGTTACCTGTTCCGGGGTTTTAGTTTTGTCTTTCTGCTTTATTTGCTCGCTTATCATTTCCACATTTTTTTTTCTGTCTATACCATGAACTATTTTTGTGAGACTCCATTGTCTCCTTAGAAAAGTTTGCTTAACCTAGAAGAATCGTAACATTGACGACTTATTAATAATATAAGAATCGAAATGTCTTCCACAGACCTTCTTACAAAATATTTAGTATTGGAGGCGTCTACAATGGACCCTGAAGGCAGCTTACCTTCATTTACTTGCTTTAATATGGAGTAATTCCTTTGAATCCTCTTGTATTACTTAACACTAATCATTTTCTGGGAGTGGTGTCATCTTGTTGTTTTAATTGTGCTTTCCACATTTATTCCTATTGGCAGCTCATACAATTGGTAAGTGTTGTTATGCATCCACTTTTGAAGTGCTCTCGAAACTAACATTATTCTTTAGCAAGTGGAAGTTTCTATACGTACCATATCTCATAGTAAGATGTGAGAATAATCCTTTCATCACTTAGTAAGCGATTGGTCCTTTATTCAGCTAATGATGCAATAATAGTATCGTTTATTATTTAAAAGTGGAAGGACAGAGGAACTATTTTCCATGGAGGCAACGGCGACCACTTCCTTTCACAAGGTAGTAAATCTGTTTCTCTCTTAAAATGAAAGTTTCAGCGAAGGCTGTGACGAATTTTTACGACCCGTCTGCTGGAGGTACACACACAAAAAAGATGAACTATTTACAGCATCCTAAGCTGGGCGACGAACTCCCGTTAATGCGTTTGGTCTTAACTTACCTTGTGGCCAGCTGTGTCAAGCTAAAGGAAAAAATAAAATGCTTCACTCTCACTTCGCTGTCTCTCGAAAGTTTATTGTGACGCCGTATTTTCTTACCTATGGCAGACACTCATTGTTAACATAATGAAGAAAATATATCTTAATACTAACACATAATATAGAAAATATGCATAGAGGAATACACTTAAAAATACACAGCTTATTCAATGAATGGCTTTATGCATGAAATATGATGTAGACCTTTATTCTTGTGAGTACTTAAAGTTTCATGTGGTAATCACAGCGCTATTTCATGGGAATGTTTAGAGGATCTGGTGACCTTATTTCAACAAATTCACGCTGCTTTACATCATCGTTGGGTTGCCAATCTGTTGCTGATGGTTGCGAATGTCTTCTGTGAAAATTGGGAGCTGAATTAGTTTGACTGTTAGCCTGAGCAGAAATTGCCCAGTCTTGACTTGCGTTGCCATGACTATTAGATGGCAAGTCATATTCATTGTTGTAGTTATCTGGTGGATGGTTATCACCATAGTCAAAACTATACTGATTTACATTATTATAAAGCGTTTTCTGGGAGCTTTGTTTCCCTGGAAAATGTCACTCTTATAATAACTGTCTCATCTATTACCCTTGTTTCTATAATTTATCATAGCATTAAAGTGTCCATTCTGGAAATTTCCATTGTGTCTGTTTCCTTGGAAATTACCAGATTTTCTATTGAGTTACTGATTGGGCACACTACATTGATCATAATTTGTTTGCTGATGGTTTTGTTGGTTGTAATTGTTGCAGTTGCTAGGACTATTGTTAAAACCTTATATAGGCTGATTGTTCTGCGCCAACGGTCGGTTCTTTGCAGACTGCTGCAAATAGTCATGTTTGTATGCCTGATTTTCGTAATTATAATGGTCACTTGAGTGGTCATTATTACCCCACTGGTCCACAGAAGCTTGCATTTGCCTGTTATTTCTACTTTTTTAGTATTAGAGCCTTATCCATTGAGGTGATTGTCGTCATCGCCTTCCAGTTCTTGCAAAAGACCTGTGAAACGTCAGTATCGTCTTTGCATCTACTAGCTACAATGACATGTCTTATGTAAGTGGGTAGGTTCTGAAGCAAATATCGATAAGTCTGCTGGACTGTGCGGATTCTCTAAATACAGGTTTCTACGCACCATGTACTCAATGTACAATGTTGGGATGGTAAATTCAAATCTTTCGAACGGTTTCTGGTTTAATATGCTGGTTTTTGCGCATGACTGTGTTGTGAGAGACCAGTATGCCGTCAAAAAAGGGTACTGAAATTCTGCCACATAGACAAAGTTATTGCTGAGAAAGACAGTACATGTGTAACTAGTAACAAGGCAGCGCAGCTGTAACCACTGTGTGTGTAATGTTGGTCTGGCTGCGTTTTTATAATTTCCAAAAGTGTCGTCTAGCAACAGAGTTCGCCATAGGTAACGTATATGCAACAAATGCGCAGAGCATGCAGCAGCTGCGGCTAAAGCTTATTGTTACTAAGAATGAACTTAACAAAAAGGAATTTGTTTGGGTCCTGTTAACTACCGAATAGCTTCTGACAATGGATTTCATAAATTAATTCAATTTAAAACTTCAGAAATAATATACAATTATGAGCTCTCCACCGACACTACTACTTCCACTCTCGCAGACATACCTCGTCCCACAAACAATGCTTAGAATCGCGCCCCCATGTTTCACCTCAGATTGTTACTATCGATATCGGAGTGCTTACACAATGCAAAGAATAGCTTTAAGTTGACTCTATTGTTTTCAATGTAATGGAGAGTTCTGATTCACTCCTTACAAAGTTAACTGAAGTCGTGTTGAAGAATGGCCCTGGGGGAGGATGAATTGTGTTTTGAGGCATCGATAGAGCCGCGTAGCGCACTGTGGTGATATGAGGAGTGACCGACTGTGACGTTGACCATGGTACACCCTATTGTTTCCTGGCGACTCATTACCCCGGAAATTAATTTCGTAACATCATTACTAGTTTCAAAGGCTTGTTAATCTCTATTTAACCTACTTATAATGAGGAAATAATAACTTGTCACTCCTGGAGAGTGTGGCAGCTTATGTTGATCTTTCACAGTTTGCATAAACTTTATCAGTTACAGAAAACAGTAAAAAGATTTAAAAGAAACAGCGAAGGTAAAGGTACATTAAAGCTGAGAAACTTTGTCAACTATGTTAAAACAAGTAGAAATCACCAAAAACTGAACACTGAGAAGCAATAGCTTTAAATTCACACATTTCAGACTACAATGGAAGTTCTGAGATTTTCATCAGATAAGACTTGTTTTCACTAGATTTAATCTAAAATGTGTCATATTTTCCCGACACAGTTTGTACCCTGATGTCTTTCATTAGAGGTACATTATTTTCAATGATTGTAAACAGAGTGTTGTATGTCTCAGTTGCTTTGCTACTGTTCATTTCGTACTAACTACTGCAGAGAAAACCAGCTGCTGAGGTATATCGTCATTTGATATATGGTGCCTCGTAGCTTGGTAATGTAACTGGCAAGTTTAATGTTATGCAAGATAAAGGTGATCGCATGATCTGAAAACGAGTGCGGAAAAAATTGAGAGTACTACGAAACTGTATTCTGACGGAGTTGCGCGTTGTCACCGATTCTCCCGGTGCAAAAATGCAAAGTGATATTATTAAACGAAACTGCAACATAATATTTTCACCCAAAATTGTTTTTAAAAGAAAATTAAGTGCTCTATTGGGTGAAACATGTAGTTATACTGAAATGGGAATCAACGAGAAGAGCGAAACACTTACGTCAACTATCAAAATATCAGCTCCTCCATGACAGAAACAAAAGTCGATAAAGTGCTATAAACATGTAATAAAGCTGAAAAAGTGCAAAACGGCATTCGTTAAGTATCTTAAGCGTGCAATTCAAAGATCAACACCTGTATTATTTAGCAAAAGAATTTTGCTGTGACTCAAATATAATTGTTTTATAAAACCAGCAAAGTTAACCCATGTGGCAAAGGCGACGGCACACACTGCCCGACAAAAAAAAAAAAAAAAGAAAAAAAAAGTGAAGCACGCAGAAAGACAGGTGGAAACGAAATGAAACGTGGACTGAAAGGATATGTGATGTTATTCCAGTTCTTACAAAATCAAGTCAAATCTACAAAGAATTTGCAGTGTGTGCTTGCTCATCAATACGACGTCACATCCTCTCTAGCCTGGATGCATACGCTGAGTCGGAAGGACGTCCTATAGGCGTTGTATCCTTTCGACCGTTATAACTACTGGGTACTGGCACTGGGTCAGAGTTACCGTTCGAGGTGTCCTTCTAGTGACCGATCTGGCGACCTTGCTCGCCGCAGGAGAATCTCACCATCTCACAGGCAACACGTACAGCCACGTGCATTGGCCTGTTGAAAAATGACACCACGATACGCTGGACAGGTACCAAATGAGAGCGCACCATGTCCGTTACCTACCGTTGTGCCATCAGAGTTCCCTCATACGCTATCAGCCGTCACAGTACAGCTCCCCACTCCATGATAACAGAAGCAACACCGCTGTGTCTCTTCAAAACACTGGAAGAATGGGACCTCTCCCGAGGCCGCCACGGTACTCGTTGACGATGTTCATCCTGGTTAGTGCCGATCCACACAGCTACGTTTTTCATCAACAGCCCATGCTTCAAGGTCACGGTACCATTCTAGTCGCACCGTTTGTGATGTCAACGGCAGTTCACGTATGGGACTCTTATTCTGTAGGGGTCCACCGCTTGTTCTCGGATAGCTGATGCAGACTCGAAGGGGTTGAAGTTATGTTGGTGCACAATATGGCGTCTTTCCTTTTGATGGTCAGACGCTGTCTACAGAACCTTAACGACCTCGCGCCCCGATGCAGTCCAACTCTGAGCCCTTTTCACATCTTAATTCCTAAAATCTGTACATTAAGTGATGCAACCAGCCTGATCACATCTCCGTGTCCTTCACAGCTGTCTCGCATCTGACGCTGTTCACGCCTCTTATATACCATACCAGGCCACCCAAACGAAAAAAATTGCTCAAAAAACTTTTTGCATCACATGCTTATCCGCATGAGTACAAGTCGAACAGGAAATGAAAGTGAAGTCCTATGAAACTGAAAAAAGTATTTGATAATGAAATAAAATAAGCAAAATAGAAAGGCAATACATTAGAAAGTCAAATCTTTCTTCATCTGTGAAGTAAAAATCTGGTGATGCCTAACATTCAACACCTTGTTGCTCCACTCCGTGCACTCTAAAACGCTTAGATTGGCATTAGGAGGCAGTAAATGAAGACACACAAACACTGCGGCTCATTTTTGTCCCATCCAGCTGCTGCGGCAGTTCTCGGATTGTGGTATGTCTAAGTTTTCTGCGACGGCGGACAGCGAGTTTCATCTGGTCACATATATGTTGACTCAAGAACATGCATTCGGTGTTCTCCGGCTTCTCCTTCGAATAATGTATTATGTAGTGGGTGCAGTCTGTCCGTGCGTTATCCTCTTGAAAGTCGGACCCATACTGTGTCTGTATGAAGGGCCGATAGACTAGAGCTCAATATATCAGCGCTCGTGATGATAAGCGTATGTGGTACCGCCGAAAACCATGATTGGCCAACCTCGTCACTCAAGCCGTGCCACTATATTCGTGGTATGTCTGTTTGTGCCTGGCCACCTCTACACCTACGACAACTGGCAGGTGTCAGACCAATCCGAGTCTCGTCGGTGTCTTTGGTGCAGGTGCCGCTGGCGGTTCTTCACTTGCCAGTAATGCAAGTTCCAATCTAAGTTCTTTCCTTGCCCTTGGATCAACAGCTGTTAGTCGTAATGAACGTGGAGGACAAACTGATTGTGTGGCGACGGTTTCGATCGACACAGTCGTTCCAGTCCGTTCCGTAACAAATGGCTCTGAGCACTGTGGGACTTAACTTCTGAGGTCATCAGTCCCCTAGAACTTAGAACTACTTAAACCTAACAACCTAAGGACATCACACACATCCATTCCCGAGGCAGGATTCGAACCTACTACCGTAGCGGTCGCGCTGTTCCTGACTGTAGCGCCTAGAACTGCTCGACCACTCCGGCCGGCACACCAGTTATATTCTCCTAGAGGTAACAGTGGGCCCGAACTTGTAGGTAGCAGTCATCAGCTGGGATAATTCAGTGTAGCGACCTCTACGAAGCTGTTTATCAATCTTTTGTGTTTCAGTGACATCTCTTTGGTGTATGCCAAATCGGAGGGCAACTTTACGTGCTGAAAACACCTATGCCGTAAACTGACAATACATGCTCATTTTAAGCTGGAAACGGCCGTAGGAGTAATTTTGGCAAACTGGACATTGAATACAAGCCATAGTGCCATGTTCACTGTTACAGACGCAGTCGGTTGTACTTAATTATACAGACAATGCAGCATTACATCACATGCCTTACACACGTTTCTGACGGAGAGGCATTGAGAAAGATGTTTCCATAATACGTATTATCCAGTATTAACGAGCGTTCTATAAATGTTCTTTTCTGTACTTAACGTTAGAACATCGTTAAAACGTCGTTATATTTGAAAAACTAGGAAAGGTAATTTTCTGTATTTCGGCTTATTTAAGAATATTACCCGCCCAACAAAATTACGTAAACCTTTACCGGCAGTGATTTGCTATAAACGTCATTTCGACACCCTTAACCGTTCACGAATGAAGATGTGTATGTATCTAACGATTCATTCTATGTATTAAAAACTTCGCCAGTTGGGAGACGAAATTCACAAAGTAAATCTCAAGTTACGAAATAAAAATCTACGAGGATGGGTAGATGTGGAAAGAAGTCTGTTGGTTTCTTTACCGGATGAAGGAGTATCCATCTGGTTTACCGCAGTTGAGGTTGTTTCAGATGCATTCTGTTGTGACTTGGCAAGACAGCCAAGCCACTAGGAGGTAGCCGAAAGGCACGCGTTTAAGCTCACGCAGGCTGGCGTGAGGTCTGGAACAGGTAAAGTAATTATACTAGCAAAAAAGGTACGTAGCTTCTGGAATACTTAACTTTAATCCATAATTGGTGAACATCGGTCTGACGGTACATGCATCACAAGATAAATAGCAAATGATAATGGCGCCTTGCTAGGTCGTAGCAAATGACGTAGCTGAAGGCTATGCTAACTATCGTCTCGGCAAATGAGAGCGTAATTTGTCAGTGAATCATCGCTAGCAAAGTCGGCTGTACAACTGGGACGAGTGCTAGGAAGTCTCTCTAAAGCTGCCGTGTGGCGGCGCTCGGTCTGCAATCACTGATAGTGGCGACACGCGGTTCCGACGTATACTAGCGGACCGCGGCCGATTTAAAGGCTACCACCTAGCAAGTGTGGTGTCTGGCGGTGACACCACACATTCCATAAGATGAAGAAGAACTGAGCCGTGCACGGCTCGTGTTCATGCCATTTATTGTTTGTCATCTTCTATTACGGTACTGCCGCCTCGTTTTCTTATTCCATTTACTGGCGCCACTAAGTTCCTGCCTAACTTGCCTGTGAGTGGCAGCAGCAGCGCGTTTCGATAGTGCACTCTCGTACCATCTCTGGGGCGACCGATAGTATTTCCGGGTCGTCGTGTGTCTCGAAGTCAGTTGGAGACGGACCAGCAGTCCAGTTGGAGACGGACCAGGAGTGCAGTTAGGCATGGAGGAGTGTCGGGCACGGGACGCCAGCGAGGTGCTGGCAGACAGTACTTGCCGACTGTTGGGGACGCACATGTACTGTCCGACGGTAGGAGTCTGGAGCGGGAACGACCGTTGGTTGGTCGTATGGTCGATCGTCTCATCGGTCGACGTGTACTTGGTCTTTTGACCGTTTCCGTGTGCGAGGCAGCCGGTCGGTTGGGGGCAGAGCAGCGTGGAAATCTCCATAGCGCATAGTCAGGACGGAGCCGCTGGCGGCGTACACGCGCGGTTGGAGTTGTGAGGCGCTTCTTGCGAGGGGTAAGAAGTTCGTTGCCCACTGATTCTGGACACTTAACCTACTATCAATCCTCAACTGCTATCACATCTCTTCGTTTGATCTTGGTTGTCGCTTTCTGGGAGATTCCTGCGAGCAACAACGAGTGTGCATTGAAGTCGTTTGGAATTGCAGCCATCTTCATGTGTGGTGTTTAATTTAATTTAATTCATTCCTACATTAATGAAATGCACCAGCGGTATCTCCTGCCTTGTGGCCGTTGACGTTACAGTGACCTGCCCTGGTCGTTGACGTAGTTTATGGGAGTGTATTTTCCTTGTTATGTTTATGCTGTCCAGCACGGCGTGTAGTTCGACAGGTGAGGTGTTTTTGGTAGTTTTGGGCGTTTATTCTGACTTGGATGGATTGCGCACCAGTATCCAGAACGTTGTAGTATTGACATTTTGTTGTCGTTTTGCTAGTCGGGTGGAGCAGAACTGATCATGTTGGTTGGTTCGTCAGCTGGCATTCAGATGGGTTGCCTTCCGAGTAAGAGGTTGTCGGTCTGGCTGCCTGTCTCACGTAAAAGTGCGTTAGTGTTACCTTCCCAGGCCGACCGTTGGAACCTTCTGAGCGCCGCTCCTTGTGTTTTACAAAGTGATTTCCTTTTTAGTCTTAAGTACTCTGTGTGGCCTTCAGCCGAGTTTTAGCTTATTAAAATTTCAAGGCTTTCCTTTTAGGCCTTAAGCCATAAAAAAAATTGTTTCTTGTTTGGTACGTGGCCTTAAGCCGAGTTTTCAGCCTTTTTAAATCACAAGTTGAAAATTTTTTCTAGTTTTGATGTGGCCTTCAGCCGACTTTTCAGCCTTTTTAAATCACAAGCTGAAAAATTTTTCTAGTTTTGATGTGGCCTTCAGCCGAGTTTTCCAGCTTAAATTAAAAATTCGAAATATCTTTGTGTGGGCTATAAGCCGTGAGATTGTTTGGGTTTTTCATGTGGCCTTCAGCCGAGAGTTATGTGAAGCTTTTTAGGATAAAGTCTTTAGCCTATTTTAGTTGAAATTTAGAAGCTCTTCCCTTTCGGACTTAAGCTGTAAAATTGTTTTCTGCATGGTGTGTGGCCTTCAGACTAGTTATAATCTCTCTTAAATTAAAAATTCAAAATGTTTGTCTTGCCGTTAGGTCATAAGATTGTTATTCTTTAGCATGAGGCCTTCAGCCGAGGTTTACACGAAATATTTTAAGATAAGGCCTTCAGCCTTTTCAAATTGAAAGCTCTTCTTCGTAGGCCTTAAGCCGTTAAATTGTTTTGTTGATAAGCGGCCTTCACTCTAGTTTTCAGCCTAATTAATTTAACTTTGAAAATCTTTGTCTCGGCCTTAGGCCGTAACACTGTTCTTGATTAATGTGAGGCCTTCAGCCGAGTTCTATCGGAATAATTTAAGCTAAGGCTTTCAGCCCATTTATATTGAAGATATTTTTTTTAAAGAAGTGAAACCTTCAGAAGAAATCCTGTACCTCAATTCCTTGCTGAGGCCTTGTGCCTTGGATTTTCGATGTGGCCTTCAGCCGATCTAAATTAAATCAGTCTTTCTTTAAAAGCTTGAGAGTTTTGATTCTTGCTTGTGTGATTGTGTGTTTTAAGAAATAAAGTTTGTATGTTGAGTGCAAATGACAGTAACTCATTTTGGCCCCATTCCACAACTATAACCGCATCCGCTCTGTCCTGCAAGCCCAGAGATTTCAAAACTGGCAGAAGCAATATCAGTGACTTACACAGTGTGAATAAGACAGCCTCACCGAATCCTTTCACGATAAAAATCGTATCCTATAAGTCTAGTCAAAGTCTTTTTGGGCAGCTTCTTCGTCATGCACCTTACATGAAACTGTTCGGAACGGATCACTGTAATGAGTATGCTTATGACATAGAGTCATTCCTGAGATTTTGTTGATTGTGAAAATAAGATGGTGAAACTCGTGACGGTACAAAGCCTAATACTTTAATTTTGCACCAAAGAGGAGACTGAGCTTAATGCTCTCATCCGTCGGTTGGGTAACCATCGAAAATATCACATGCCTCACTCCATAAGAGGCTAGGGTTGAGAGAGTGGAGTGGGGAACATAATCCACTACACCCAGTCAATGACACTAAGTTTAGAGCCCCGTATCATTACGTGACGAATTCTGTTCGCCATATCAGCTAAATAGTGACAGTGAAACAGTGGAGAGTTTTCTCAGGACTTCGATTCTAACTTGCTACTCCCATCCCGAGTGCCTCGCTTATGGAGGCATGAATGTGAAACGATAGGTATACCAAAAGAACACCTTACTCTTGTACATCAAGTTTCAGTTAAAAGTTCAACTATCCTTTTCTATCCATACTGTCCACCAAAATATTCAACTCGGTATATCTGATTACTGAGCCATTTCCCTATTTGAAAGAGAGGTCAATTTTGACAAGAAAACGTATTTTCGTGCCTCCTTACTCAACAAAAGAAAACTTTCACTATTTATTATCAAACTTGTAACTGCTAATTACATTATTCATGAAACTTCCTGGCAGATTAAAACTGTGCGCCCGACCGAGGCTCGAACTCGGGACCTTTGCCATTCGCGGGCAAGTGCTCTACCATCTGAGCTACCGAAGCACGACTCACGGCCGGTACTCACAGCTTTACTTCTGCCAGTATCTCGTCTCATATCAGCGCACACTCCGCTGCAGAGTGAAAATCTCATTCTACATTATTCATGATTGTCCATGCCGTATATATTGTTCCTGGATGTACTTATCAGTCCCCATATTTGTATATTGAGGAGCTGTCGTACAGTATTAGGCTAACTTATCTTTCAGTACATCAGCATCACTTGTTAGAAATAGGTTTGTCATAAGCCTTCTTCCGTACAAGCAACTCTAAACTTTCTAGCAGAAATTTTTACTTTTATTGGCAGAGCAACCTCAGTGACAATACTGTTAATGTTACAACACGTAATAAGCATTGAGCTTCGGCCAGTTGTTTTGAATTTGTAAAACTTTGGCTTATGAATGTGTTACACCGATTACCTTCTATTTTAACGTATGGATGACCACTGAATTTTCACTTCGTTCTCAGGAGAGGCTGCAATCAAACTTGCGCTGCTTATTTACCGGTTACTTCCTAACAGATTTTACATATTCGCTTTAGACTCGAATCTTCCAAACTATTACTACATAATTTCAGAAATATGGCAGTTTTAATATATTCATTCAATCTCATGCTGTGTAGTAAGTGTAGTCTTACATCTGTTTTTTAACATTCGGGAGGGCGCGCTGCCGTATGGAGTACCCCACTGCGGATTTCGCAGTGCTGAAGCGTAACGCAGCGCCCTGATACGTGGCAGCTCCAGGTTTTTCTTTACCTGAGCCTCCTTCCCCCTCTCCCTCCTCCTTCCCTTTACCATCCCTTCTCAACTAAGAGCCCTCAGCATCACGTTATTGCGAAAGGAAAACGGTAGTGGAGCACTTCGTAAACCGCGCAGCCGTTCGTGTTATACTTGTTTCTTCCCGGCAATTTTGAACGTGTGTGCCATTTTCACTGTATCTACTAACTACGAACAGGAAGACGAAAGAGGAGTGAGTAACAAAGAAGTTCAGAAATTCTTAGTAAAAGATAACCTTCCAAAACGAAGTTAAGAAAAACTAATGAAAAGAAAGAAATATCAAAGTTTCATCCAGTCTCACAAGCTATTCAAACATTATTTATAATGAAACTGATGCATTTATCACCCTTTTAGAAACTGATTTGATAGGTATGGTAGTTTCCTATACTACGTATTGACAACCGTAGAGCAAGCTACAAATTTACAAGAGACTGCAAAGTTACGGATAGATGTCAAATTATGACACTATTCGGCGTTTTATTTTTAATCGGTGTAAGTAAAGTTCAACATATAAACGTAAAAGAACTTCGGGAATCAGACGGTACAGACGCGAATATCCCGAGGACCACAATAAGCTGTAAACGGTTTCTATTTGTAATGCGTTGTATAAATTTAAATATTTAGTTGATTCCTAAATAAATTACAACTTATCATAGAAGGTGGGATACTGAACACCCCGCGAGCCTACTCATGCAGAAACAATCGACGCGCCCTCTTCCACGTTTAGTAATTACCGTGTCGTAACACCCTGATTCATACGAAATGTGTATCATCTCTCTTAAGGACGACGTTGTCTACCACTATGATCACAACTCCACGGTTCAATATTTATCACGTTAGTCTACTTTCTTATGAAACGCCTGTTAATCCGTCGAAGTTCGAAATTGATCGATTTTTGAGCAAAATATGATACCAATTTTCTGCCTCGTAGAAATTTCCATGAGTAAATCGTCGCTTAAAAAAATCGTAAAAAGTAAAACGGACGTTTACCAATCTTCGTCACTATAATGACCTCAATCACTCTAAAGACTAGTGAACAAATAGGTTTGGCGAAACGGTGGATAGTCTACGATGTCGTAGCGACTATAATGTAGAGGACGCCTGGTCCTGTCTTTCAGATCATCAGTAACGATTTCGGAATCCGCAATGTCTTCTGGATACGAGAAATGTTACTTCACGATTGTGTGGCGCAAACATTTCGAGTCTTAACAACGCTGCTTCGATCGCTACAACACTCAGAAAGCGGAACACTGATCCAGCACAGCGAGCGAGATTTAAAGGGCTAGAGTTGAACAAGGAAGATGATCAACCTAGAAGAAATTCATTCTTTCTGCAATAATGATGATGCTAACCAGCTTTTTTGAAATTCCTCTGCACCGCTCGAAGTTGATTTAAGAAGTAGTCTCGTATGTATGAAAAACGAAAAAGTAGGAGCTCTACTGCGATGTGGTTGTCGATGACCCGAACTTCTTGCATGGTGTAAGTGAGGTAATTGACAGCTGTCGACTGCAGTGAGATTACTAAGAATATGTAGAAGAAACCAGGCAGGCGCTCTGAGACATCCGTGCAACGTTCGTCTCTAAAACGCAATGTCCTGGCTGACTGACCGACTGACCGACTCATCCTCGCACAGCTCAAACCGCTACGGATAGAAATTTGGCGAGGATGTGGATGTTATACTGTAGGCGCCGATTAAGAAGGGCTTCTTCGAAATTTCCGCCCTAAGGACGTGAAATAGGAGATGAAGGATTTTTTGAAAATTTCGTCCTACGAAAATTGCTATTTGATTTCTCGGTTAGAAGTAAAGAAATAGGTGTTTCAGCATTTCTGGAAATTCAACTTCTAAGGGGATGGAACAGTGGGTGGAAATTGTTTTGAAAATAAGTAATTTCTAACTACCTACTAAAGGATTTTTAATGCTACATCTATGACAACTGGTATTTAACTTCTCGCTCGGTTAGAGACAAAATAATACGTGTGTCAGTACTTATGTAAATTTTATCCCTACAGGAGTGCAATAGGGGACGGAAATTTCTAAGAAATATTTCGTTACATTAAAAAAGTTTTCTTAACCTAAATTTATGAATATTAGTATTTAACTTCTGTGTTAGAAATAAAAACAGACGTGTTTCATTGTTACTGGAAATTCAACCCCTTAGGGAATGCATTAGGGGGTGAAAATTTTTAAGAAAATATTTCATTGCAATAACAAAATTTTAAAGCTAAATTTATGAAAATTAGTATTTTACTGCTCCGTAAGATACAAAGAAATATTTGTTAGGGGATGAAAGTCACTGTGGAAATATCTTTACAAGAAAGCAAAAGCTACAACTGACAAAAACTTTGGACTCCAGCTGCCAGAATCGCATTTTGGTCAGAAGCAAGTTCCGAACAGACAATGCTTAAATGCCCTTAAGTAGCGTGGAAAGCTTAGAACATACTGCAGTTTGTGAACAACATAAAAATTCGCTTAAATAGAAACCAAACACAAATCCGTGCAGGCCATACCGTCTTTGCGAGTGAGGCAGCGGGCGCTAAGCTTGTTACGTACATAGATCATCTATAGGTTTCAAAGAGTGAGTTTACGAGTACCAAAATATATGACGTAAATTGTATCTTTTGACTCTATTGACACAGAAGCCCATGGACGTAGCCCGTAACGTTTGCCCTAAATGTCAACGTGATACCTCCACTCGTTTCCCAGAAAAAGTGCTCTTGACAAACGGATGGACAGACGGACAACGAAATGGTCGTATACGGGTTCCGTTTTTTACCGACTGAGGTATGGAACCGTAAAAATGAGGTATTCATTTAGTCGCTGCTTTTGCATCAAGAAACATAGAATTGGAAGGGTAAATTTTATCTCTCTCCTGCTGTTCTCTAAATCCTGATTCGTGATATTCTATTCTGTGAACCGAGCTTGTGCCAACGAGATTCACTGACGAGGATGACTAAAACAGTTTCATCTGTAGCGTTCACTGGCATGTAGCTAACACAAGAGAGGAATTATTTTCCTAGTGGCCCACGCTTCGTCGTTTCAGGGAACGCTGGCACATCGAACGGAACCGTTTCTTGTTTGGATGAGAAATATACTTCCTGTTTATGCGCGGCGCTAACTACTCTGTAAATAGGTGAACAAAAATGAACCACTTTCGCAGAAACATTACGGATACGCGAATTTGTTATTCTGTCCAGCAGAGCACTAAATGTTCACAAATTGATGCACGCTCTAAACGGAAGATAATTTTGAATTGTTCTTCACCCCCTCCCACCCCACTCTCCTTCCAACCTCTCTCCCTTCCTCGTCACTTATAACAAACACTGGATTTCCATTACCGAATGCAACGAGAACTTCTGTTTGGATTTCAAAATGAACTTTAATAGCAACCTCCAACTTGATGTAGCACTCACAAACACAGATACAGTTACTACACGGAAAATTCTAGTATGTTTCTGACTTCGCATATTTCCACGAAAACATCACATTCTGAAAAGTGAAACAGAAAAAAAAAAAAGATTTCATCTAGATCTCTTCTCTACTTTCGCAGTTACTGTATTACTTACTGGTTTGATTTGGCACGCAACGAATTCCTATTCAATGTCCTGCCCGAGTACCACTTGTATCCAGTGTTGTTAGTTATATGTTGGATATCTTACCGTCTCTGTCTTCCCTCAAGGTTTTACCCCCTGCAGCTCCCTCTACCAAAAAGGAAGTTAAGCTCTCATGTGTAAACACATCATCTTGTCCCTTCTCCTTTCTTGAGAAATATCTTCCTCAAATTAATATCGGTTATCGACAGTAGAAGGGTACTTCTGTCGCCTATGCGGGTCTGTTTTTTTTTTATGTTCACCTTGCTGTGCCCATTATGTATTATTTAGTTTCCAACGTAACAGAATTCATTCACTTCCTCTACATCGTAACCACAGTTGAGATGGAAAGTTTATCACTAATTTTATTTCTGCTACTCCTCATAACTTCTGCCTTTCTTCGGTTTACTCTCAAACTATATTTTGTACTCAGTAGGCTACTGACATCATTAAGTATGTCCTAAAATTATCCTTCTTCTTCTTCCTGCTGTCGTCAAGTATCAGGCATAATTGTCTGTTACGGTATTACGCTCCTTTGGCAGAGACTTCCTCTATCTCTTCTTTCATGACACTTACAATTTCTGGTCTTTCAGAGGACTCTCTACATTCTTTTTAGGTGTTCGTTCCATTTTCTTCTATAATCTAGAGTTTTATCATTTAGACTAAAGATTTTTAGTTCATCTCTAATATCTGTATCCCTTTGTCTTTCTTCTGTTCAGCAACCTTTAGCTTTTCCCAAGAATTTCGTTTCTTGTGCCTGAATACGGCTTTCTTGCTACTTGGTAGCTACCCAAGTCTCGCTTCCAAATGCAAGTTTGCGACTGCAGCAGTTTTGTAGAATTTATCTTTCTTAGTAGGCCTACTATTTTTTAGGTTTCTGTTAACTGAATAACTAACACTAGACTACTTTGCTAATCTTAATTGCTGTATCTTTGCTGTAGCCGTGCACTAAGGTGGCAAACGTCATGGGATAACGATGTGCACATTTATAGGAGGCGGCAGTATCGCGTACACATGGTACTGAAATGATCCATGCGAAAAGGTTTCCGATGTGATTATGGCCGCATGATGGGAGTGTACACACTTTGAAAGCGGAATGGTAGATGGAGCTAGACTCATGGGACACTCCATCTTGGAAATTGTTAGGGAATTAAAATAGCCCGGGAATACCAAATTTCAGGCATTACCTCTGACCACGGACAACGCAGTAGGGAGGGCCTCCACTTAACGACCGAGAGCAGCTGCGTTTGCGTAGAGTGGTCAGTGCTTAAAGACAAGCAACACCGCGTAATATAACTGCAGGAAACAATGTGGGACGTGTGATGAACGTATCCTTTCCGACAGTCCGGGGAAATTTGCCATTAATGGGCTATGAGAGAAGATGACCGACGCGAGAGCCTTCGCTAACAGCACAAAATCCCGCGCAGCGCCCCTACTGGGCTCGTGACCATATCGGTTGGACCCTAGGCGACAGGAGAACTGTGACCTGGTCAGAAGTGGTTTACCTTTTTCCCACGACGACGGGCCATTTCACCGGCCCAAAGTTGTTCGCGATTGGTTTGACGAAGAGTCTGGATAATTCGAGCGAATAATTTGGCCATCCAGATGGCCCGGCATGAATCCTATCGAACATTTATGGGACAGAATCGAGAGGTCAGTTCGTGCTCAAAATCTTACATTTGCAGCACTTTCGCAATTACGGACCTCTATAAAGGCAACATGGCTCAATATTTCTCCAGGTGACTTCCAACGACTTGTTGGCTCTAGCCACCTTCGAGTTGCTGCTACGGTCGGCAAAAGGACGTCGGACACGATGTTATTAAGTATCCGAAGTCATTTGTCTCCTCACTGTATGTCAACTCATATTCTTGGTAACTGAGGTGGCTTACAAGTTCCAAAATCTTGTCATCTATCACTATTTTAGCTCCAAAGTTTTCTTCCTCAGGAAGGCAATATCTTAGTTTTTCTATTTGGATCTTCATGTCAAATTTTACGCTTACTGCCTTCAGCAAAAAAATCCTTTCTTACGTCTTCTTCTTTATCTGCTACCATCACTGCACCGTTTTATTGTTCTTGTATGTGACTTTCTGAAATTCTGTTGTCCTTATAAGCATTATTTCATGTATCTAATGAAACGTCCCCTATGAACAATTTGTACAAGACTGTGCTTATACTGACACACAATGTTTTTAGCGCAACGCAATCTGACTTTCGAAATTCCCTACTAAATAATGGCCCTGACTAACATTAAACTATACCTTTCACATATCACTTAACTCACAAAAATCTTCGCTGCTCAAGCTACTGCAATACAGCGAGCGCCACTACTGCCAGCTAAATAAAAGATTCAGACTATGGAAGGCACTAACTGCTGATAGGGATAGTTAGCAAATGAAAGATATTAGTAGAGAACAAACAATGTATTTACCTTGATATCATCATATATAAATATAGCAGTTCATGACAAATTACAAATCTCCGCCATCTCTCTCCCCACATCCACCACTGCTGGCGGCTCACCTCCAACTGCGCAACGCTACGCGCTGTTCACAGCCAGCTGCCTAACACTACAATGGCGAGTATTACAACAATGCAAAGCAGCCACAGACTGCACACAGCACAGCCAGTGATTTTCATACAGAGGTGGCGTTACCAATAAAAAAAAACTTAAACAGCCTACTTACATAGCCCCCATGCTACCCAAAAAAAATTTTACAAATTTTTTTGGGCACTGGCCAATACATATTTGTTAAAATTTTTTTCACAATTACAATAACAAAGAAATCAAAGGCACACACTTATTGATACAATGTTGGTCAAAAGCTCAAATTTTCTCACAGTCCATAAAGACAGTCCTGATCATTCATCATAATAGTAATTACAGTATTTTTTTCACAAAGTCTCATTAGTAAAAGAGAATGCACACAGAAGTAGTGGATTTCCATGCAGTCTTGAAGAAGTAGTGTTGTCCTTCCAACGGAAAGACAGTGCTGACTCGACATGCAGACAGGTAATGGGCCACAACAGAGTAAACCCACAGCAGAGTCAGTCGACGTTTTGAAGAATATTGGTAGTTAGGTCATCACAGAGCAGACCCACTGTAGTCCTGGTAGAAATTACGGTACTGGTGGGCCACCAGAAGTGCAGACCCACTGCAGTCCTTGTAGTAATTGGTGGGCCATCAAAGATGCAGACCCACTGTAGTCCTGGTAGAGACGGCCAGCAGCCATCTGTTGCAAATGTGCAGGTGCACAATCACCATCGAAGAGTCTTGCAGATAATATAGCAAGTCCATAACCACCACTTGTGCACTCACAAAGTTTTTTGGAATTGTCCTTAGAACGAGCAATGCTGTTATCCAGTCCCTTGCTGAATTATCAACACACGTGCAAACACTAACAGTCCCTACTTCTCACATATTGTCCATATACTATGACCATCAGAAACGTGTGCAGTGAAATGTAACTTACAAGTTAATAATATCATGAACTGGTGACAATTACAATTTTATAACATGAGAATACAATTACAAAGGTACAAAATACATCACTAAAAACATAATAATACAGATAACATTTGTAGGAATAGGGGCTTTACAAAAGAATAGAAATGAACATATACATCAGTGTTACAGGAATTATGACATGAGTACAAAAATAAAAGATCAGAATCACTTTCGAAACATCAACTTCACACATGAGCATTAACACAAAACAGAGTAAATAATGTCTAAACATCTTTACAAAGTAAATAACACATTATTAATGCCAATTGTATTTGAGGATAACAGTATTCCTCATCATAGTGAATGTAACTTAGTATTAGAAGAGAAAAAAGTTCTATGAAACAGTATACAGACAGGAAGAAATCAAATACACAAGGGTACACAAACACATAGGGGGATAACACAATGGAAAGGACAGGGTTCGTTTTCAGTGTAACTTTTGGTACTGCAGTATTTTGCGAACAAAACCTTTTTTGTTCTTGGAGATCTCCCTTCGTTCATCATTATTCCCAAAAAGTCCTATCTGTACCTCTTTTCTGTATTCTAACCATATTTCTTTCAAAAGAAATATGGCTCATTGTACAATACTCATTTAGGCCCAAATCGTTTTCATATAACTTTCAAAGCATTCTTTCCCTATTCTCCATAGTTAGGTTCTTATATAGTCTACCCCCTCTTAAGCTAACTTAAATCTACTGAGCTCAGATATTAAACTAAGGGACGAAGCAATGCCACAGCACAAAACAATTAATATAAACAGCAATGAAAAAAAAAATGGAAAATCGCAAAGCAAGCTACAGTAAATCTAAATTGCCAAGCAATTCAACATTACAACTAATATGAGCCAATGTGCAGCAACAACAAAAATAAATGAGTAGTAAAACTGGCTTAGCAGTGTAACACAAAGTCAAATTCAGTAACACTATGCCTGGCAAACAGCAGCTTATATCTAAACATGACATAGCTCAAGCAGAAAAAATATTACAGTAAAGATAACAACGCAGATAAGGGAAATGTATAATCACATCTTAATGTCTAAGTAATTAAAGTGGTGCACCACAACAACTTATCGTAAAAAGAAATATTACCATGTACTTGAAAAGAATATTATGTATGCAGTTACTGTTACTAGTCCCTTCTTATTGTTCTTTCCTTTCCAAGTGCTCCTTTTTTTAAAGAATGTGGATCATAAAATAATTATTTAATAGATCTGTTGACAGAAAGTGTTCACATTAGCAAATGCATTTCATTTTATAAAAGCAATGCTGCAACACAGCTGGAAACCAGATATCAAATGAAATAAGCAACTATGAAAAGCAAAGCATAAAAATATCATTCAGTAGTCATGTGACATTTCATAAGTTAGTAGAAATTCTCTCAATTCTCATAGAAAGACGCTTGTCATAATCAGGTATGCAGATGTAAAAATATTTCTTGTCATTTTATTAGGCATTTCAGTAATTATCATAAATTACGAGCTCCACAGTATGCTTTCAACAAGGAAATGTCAGTAGCACGGACAATGGCCTCCCCTTTTTTTTTTTCTACCTGTGCCGCTGAAAGGCTAATGGCTTTTTTTTTTTTTTTTTCGGGCGGCTGTCGCCCAGGTGGGTGTCCGCGACGCATTACGTGCAGGTGGTCACATAACTTTCTTACGGAAATATTTATGACAGCAGTTTCCGCTACAGTGACAGTCTCATATAAAATGTTTCATAGGTCAAGAATTTGCATTGCAAATGTGTAGAAACAAAATGCTATTGATATAACAGTGTCCAAAAAATTTTCGCCAGCATTGTGATACATTCACACATGATTCACACATGTACACACATTTCATAATTCTAAAGTATGATTCTTGGTTTCCAACATCCTTTTCCATAAGTCAGAGTCCCTAATCACTATTCATTACTCCTTACCTTATTACACATATATATATTCGTCGACACATCAATCTTGCGACGACACTTCAATATTTCATCATAATAAATACATAGCATAACCAAATTCCTCATATAGCACCAGCTTATTAATCATAAACATACCTCAGCAGCATAATACACATCGTCGTCGTAAAAAATAACATCATAACACCTCAGTCAAATCTCAAAAACGTCGTAGCTTTCTGCAATAATGTCAAAACCTAAAAAAATTCTCTGCTCATGTCAAAAGTGTCATCTGCCTCAAACGTACTTTAAAAATCATGATCCCATACCAAATACATCATTCAAAGCTCTCATAGCATCACAATGGTTCCAAAAACACATGAACAGTTTACAAAGTACAGACAAAATACAGTTTCATAAGTGTGAAGTTATCCAACTGTGTAATTGCGTAAACATATGTCACTGATGTAATAAAAAAAATGTTTATCTCTCAGTTAAATGATCAGATAGCTGTGTAATTCTGTGTTAGAGAAGTATGGTACCGATGTGTAAAGTTGTATAAGCAAATACCATATTAGCGAGGGTTCCTTGTGGTTGCCACACACATGGTACACAAAGTAGGCGTATACCCCCCTGAGGATTAATGTAATTATACCCTCAGGTGTTACAGATTACAGCAATGAAATGAAATGTATCACTGAAAACCTTTGTATCATTGTACTTCAAATATCTTTAAAAATAAATGTTTTAAATACAAAATTAATCACTCAAATGCGTGTCCTGTAGCGCTAAATGTGCGTCTTGCTGTAAGATAATTCTGTGGAAGTGTCGTACTTATCGTCCTCCGAAAGCTAAGTTCTGCAGAAGTCAATGTACTTACCTCATGATAAACAAAAGTGAAATGCTTTATGTATAGATATCTTAGTTATTACGCTTATTGCCATGATGAAGAAAGTACTGTGCTGTAACGTATTGTTGTGCTACGGAAAAGGCAATCTCATTGTAGCTATACCACAAAAGTTACTACTAAAACATGTTTTACTTTGCAGAATAAAACAGAAAAACTGTGCAGAAATAAAACAGAAACACTACAAAAGCAACATTGTAAATTGTCACTCATTAGAAGCGTCGTGATAAAACCGTGTAGTTGTCACTTAAACTAACCACTGTGTCGTCTGGTATCTCACAGAAAGTACATTAAACCCAGAATGTATTTTCAAGTAAACCAAAATGTTGCATTAAAATCTCATTAGCAGTACCAGTATGTGTCCTAAGTATGTAAGCCTGATAGTCGTTACGTAATCGTGCAACTAACAAGCAAGAATGTACAAATACAACACTGTGTCGTCTGTTCACTATAACAATGCATTCGTAATTTCTGTTTAAATAAGTTCTCTTGGTTCTTGATTGGATATTTAACTTCAAACATTGTTGCATGTTAACAGATTCTTAAGTCTAACACAGCATACTAGTAATGTAAAGGGAAAAGTTATATGGCAAAGACAGAGTTAAAAAGCAGATTATCTTTCAATAAACGGTTTTACATGTGAAATGTGGTGTAAACCTTTTTCTTTCTAGTGCGCAGCGTTTCAACTTCAACGCAATTATCATGCGGTATACGTCGTTAAAGAATACTGGAATTTTTCTTAATGTTAGCGTTTATGTTATTTTTTCCTGAGCCAGCCGGCGCAGGTGGCTGCCTGCGGCGCGAGTCATTGTCTGCCTCTTTGTTGGCACGTGTCGTTATTGGGATTAGGAGACCTAACTTCTACAAATTCGCCTTGCCGAGAGGGCCCAGCTCTGTTAGAGTCCCGCCAGTTCTGATGAAATTCACGTCTATTGTTATGATTATATCGTCTGTCGTCATGTCGGTAGTTCCTGTAGTTTCTTTCTTGTCGGTCATGTGGTGGAGAATTTCTCCCTGAATCGTAACTGCGCGCTGGACCGTTGCGTCTGAAATTATTCTGTCTCCCTTGATAATAACAGTTCTGGTTACCATATTGTCTGTTTCTATGATTGTCTCTGTCATATTCATTACTACGGAAATGTGATCTTTCTTTGTAACTATTATTACTCTGCCAGTGGTTGTCATATGGGTGGTGTCTGTTTTGGTCACGATTTGCATTGTAAGAATAGACCAGTCGTGTCCGGTTATTGTTTCTGTCGTCACGGAATTGTGACAGATGTGACCTGTAGTGATTGTTTTCCTGTTTTCGCATCCCGCGACGGTCTGTGTCAATTTCCAGTTCTTGTAACAGTCCCTGAAATGCTTCAATGTCGTCTTTGCAACGTCCTGCTAAAATAATGTGTCGTAAATGTTCAGGAAATTTGAGTAAGCAAATGCGGATGAGTTCTGAGGGGCTGTATGGGTTTGAAAGATATTGATTCTTATGCAACATGTCTTCAAAATATTTGACAAGACTGGAAAATTCAGATTGTTCAAAGTGTTTCATCATCATGATGGTATGTTTTACACGGTCTTGTGTAGCCTGAGACCAATATGCTGAGAGGAAGGCATGGTAAAACTCTCCTTCACTGTGGCAATCGTGAATTACCGATCGCATTCTTACAGCTGGTTCATTCTCCAAGTAGCCACACATAAATTCTAATCTGTGTTCTAACGACCAGTTGGGAGGAAAACAATGAGAGAATTGATGGAGCCATGCTTGTGGATGAATGTCGTTGCCAGAATTCTTAAATGTTTTGAATTTACGTGTAGTAATGAACAGCTTATAGTCAAAATCATCATGTCGGCGAGTCGCATATCGGTCATTGTTAGGTCGTGTCGGCCGTTCCATCTCAAAATTCGGTGCACATTGCCAATTGCTTTCATAACTTCCGAAATGCCCTGTGTTATTATTTTGCGGCTTTTCCGTGTTTCTAAGTCCCTCTTCCCGTGTTGGAGCGCCAGTGTCCTCTGAAATACGTAATTCTTGTATTACCTGTGTCAGCTGATCTTGTACTTCCCGGATTTCTCTTTGGTGTTGTGTATTAATTTGATTCTGATTTTGTTTGAATTTTCTTATTTGTTCATACTCTTCTGTGTCAGTGAAGGCTACGGGTCTTGTGTCATTCAGATCATCATCTACCTTTGTAGATAAGTTAGTGACCTGATCCGAAAGTTCGGCTACTTTCTCCGATAGTGTCCTTATTTCTTCAGTGTGTTTTTCTGAACCAAGTTTCAGAGTATCTACTGTGTCCTTAAAGTTTTCCTGAGTTTTTGCAAGTTGCTTAACCGAATCGGTAGATGCAACTGAGTCAAATTTAGCTTGCAAGGTCTCATGATTTTCATGAACAATAATTTGCAGTTCTTTTATGGCTGCTTCGTGATTCTGTAATGCATTTTCATGCCGCGAAAAAATAGGTTGAAAATGCTCACAAATTTGTGTTTTTACGTCATTACAGACTTTTTGACATTTCGATTCAATGTTATGTAACTCATTTGTTAAATCTTCACGTGTTTGTTCAAGTGTTTGTTCCAATGAGTCTAACTTTTTAAGATTTTGTTCCACTGTGTCTAACTTTTGAAGCTTTTGCTGTGTTTGTCTCTGATTTTGTTCCATTGTGTCTAACTTTTGAAGCTTTTGCTGTGTTTGTCTCTGATTTTGTTCCATTGTGTCTAACTGTTGCTGTGTTTGTCTCTGATGTTGTTCCATTGTGTCTAACTTTTCAAGCTTTTGTCCCATTTGTTGCATTAATTGTAATAACAATGCACTGGTGTCTGAAACATGTTCCTCAGTGCTTTTCGGCAGTGAAGTTGCACCGGCAACATTCACATTTTGACAAGTGGAAAATGTGTCTTGACTCATTTGAGAAAACGGTGGGAACCCAAAATCTGAGTCTGCAGTATTTGCAATATTGTGTTCTGTCATTCCTGATTCCTGAGGCGAGCTGTTGCCGACCAATCGATCGAGAACGCTTCCCTGTTCACTACCTGTTTCACTGTCTACACCATTGTTTGCCGCCCGCTCCATTTCCCTATGCGCAATTACCAAATTACTACTTTGAACATTAGTTAATTCATTACTCTGCGGCGCTAACACACTGCTTTCGTCTTCACTGTCATTTCTCAGTTTACTTTGGAGCCTAGTATTACGTTTTTCACACGCCATTATTGTCACAGTATTTCACACGATAACACAGAAAAGCGCAATTTGAAGAGCAAAATAAAATAACATAGCAATGGAAATAATGTCTACTTAATTGCCAGCGCAGCTGCGAAATACTTGGTGCAAATCTACATGCATGCCACAACTGTTTTACTGTACAACAACGAAAAACTACAACTACAAAGGAAATTCTCTCTATAATTACGCGCTAGCAATAAACAATAGCTACACTAATTACACAAACTACAAGAAAAAAATCAGAAGATTCCAGTGAGGTATCCTAGGCTAAGGGTCGACATATGAAACGTCCCTTTGAACAATTTATACAAGACTGTGCTTATACTGACACACGATGTTTTTAGCGCAACGCAATCTGACTTTCAAAATTCCCTACTAAAGAATGGCCCTGACTAACATTAAACTATACCTTTCACATATCACTTAACTCACAAAAATCTTCGCTGCTCAAGCTACTGCAATACAGCGAGCGCCACTACTGCCAGCTAAATAAAAGATTCAGACTATGGAAGGCACTAACTACTGATAGGGATAGTTAGCAAATGAAAGATATTAGTAGAGAACAAACAATGTATTTACCTTGATATCATCATATATAAATATAGCAGTTCATGACAAATTACAAATCTCCGCCATCTCTCTCCCCACATCCACCACTGCTGGCGGCTCACCTCCAACTGCGCAACGCTACGCGCTGTTCACAGCCAGCTGCCTAACACTACAATGGCGAGTATTACAACAATGCAAAGCAGCCACAGACTGCACACAGCACAGCCAGTGATTTTCATACAGAGGTGGCGTTACCAATAAAAAAAAACTTAAACAGCCTACTTACACTAAGAACTGGAGAAGTTGGGGAGATACAGAAGCTTTGTCGTACTCGTTATTAATATATAATTATTTTTCTGTTGATATCTTGAGTATTAGTCATGTTCTAACTTAATTTTTATTGCATTTATTAGATGTTTCCGATATTCGCTAATCTTCATTATCTTCCGAAGTTTCTGTTCTGTCCATTGAGACTGTCAAAAGCTTCTTTAAAAAACAATAAAAGCAATGTATCTTTTCATATTATATTCTCTGCGTCTTTGTATTACTGTTGTAAAATGAAAACTGCATCTATCTTTGAGCATCTTTCCATAAAAGTCATTTATCCCTCATGTAAAACGTACCTGTATTCCGTTATGTTTTTCAGTCTTGTGTTTAAAATCTTATTCTATACTATGTCTTGTATGCTGAGCCCAGTTAACTTAGTCCTCTGTAGTAACTGTGTAGGCTTTTATCTCCTGTTTTTGCAAGTTTCGTATCGCTCTATGAATATTCCAGGTCTGGGAGTAGTATTGCTTTCCCAACATTCGTTTGTATGATGTAGCAGTCATAGTTGTAGTATCGTCCCTCCATATTTCAGTAATTCATGATTAATATAATCTTTTCTTGTTGCTTTTGAGTTCTTAAGTGATATCAGGGCAGTTTTTATTTCGTCAGACTATATTGCATGTAATACCTTCGGTTTTTTTGTCGGTACGCCATATAACCCATACGCTAAAAGAACAACAGAAGTCAGCAGCTGAAGAACTCTTACATGCAATAAGAAGTAGTAATATTATCAATTGTTACTTCACACCTAACGGCAAAAAGTATACAAATAGTATAAAGTTAGTGTTCCCATTAAAAAAATTTTTCCAAAATATTTTTATAAAAATATGTAATATGACAGCTCTTGGTGCTGTTTGGATTCCATATGCAAGTGTAGGCCATCAAGCGATTTCGGTGCCATCTTTTGACAATCGAAATTTACTATAACGCACAACAGTGGTTGGCCGGTCGGAGTGGCCGAGCGGTTCTAGGCGCTTCAGTCTGGAACCGCGCGACCGCCACGATCGCAGGTTCGAATCCTGCCTCGGGCATGGATGTGTGTGATGTCCTTAGGTTAGTTAGGTTTAAGTTGTTCTAAGTTCTAGGGGACTAATGACCTCAGATGTTAAGTCCCATAGTGCTCAGAGCCACTTGAACCATTTTGAACAACAGTGGTTGGAGTTGTTTGGTTGACTGAAGCATACGTCGTGTACTGCTCCAATAACGTACTTTCAGAATATTTTCAGAGACAGCACATAGCGCCTGGAGACTACTTCACACTGCTAGAATTGGAGAAAGTTTTTTTTTTAAACATCATGTCAATTTTCGCAACAGCTGAACCTACCGCCCTCTGTTGTGATCGCGGCACAATACGTAATAGAAGCCTACAATGAAGAAAGTTTACGAACCGCTAAACAGAAGGAATTACCTGAGGAATTCTTAGATTTGATAAGAAATAATATTACAAATTGTTACTTCGTTGAGGAACCGAGAGAGCCTGGGAAAACATTTTTCTACAAAACTTTGTGTCACGTTTTACGAGGTGAAAACAAAAGTAGTTTTAACAGTTGCATGGACAGGCATTGCTATCAGTTTCCTACTAGGACGCAAATCACATTCGATATTCGAGCTACCGGTACCCACCTTGAACAAAACAGTCTGATCGACTCGCGCTGCCACCAAGGATGCGTGACTTCTCCGTGACGTTGGTCTCATACTCTGCGACGAGATTTCCAGAGTTACCAAGGATGCGCTAAGCGTTGTCGGTCAACTTACAAGGAACACCATGTATAATAATCTCATTTATGGAGGCAAAGTAATTGTTTTTGATGGAGATTTTTGTCAAATATTACCCGTTGCTAGAAAAGCCAACAGAACAGCCATTATCGAAACTGAAGTTAAACGATCCTCCAAATTGTGTCATGCTGAAATTCATTAGGTGACTCAGAATAAGAGGGCATTTGGTGATCCCGTTTTCACTGAATAGTTGCTTAAACTGAGTAACGGTGGTTTAGAAAATATGATTTAGAAACTCAAACAGATTACTCCAACGAAACAATAAAAACTCGGAAACATCGTTCTGTAATTTCGATAGTTTTGTTACCACGATATTTAATCCCACAGAAATCAATGCACAGGATTCAACAGCGATTCTGTATCCGAAAACTGATGATTGGGCAACAGTTATTGGATATG
This sequence comes from Schistocerca piceifrons, assembly GCF_021461385.2. NCBI lineage: Eukaryota > Metazoa > Arthropoda > Insecta > Orthoptera > Acrididae > Schistocerca > Schistocerca piceifrons. The sequence continues at coordinate 487,868,542 of NC_060138.1, read as the reverse complement.
TGATTTCTAGTTTGTTGCCTGGAGAGCGAAAGGTTTACCTCTGTTCAGATTCAGCTTGAAGAAATAAATAACGTTCAACTATATCTCCTAGAATCATGAATCCTTTAAATTCATCCGGTGTACCACCTCATCAGTTGGTTTTAAAGAAAAATGCTATTGTTAAGTTAATTATAAATTTTAACGCTAATCACGGCTTAATCAGTGGTGCAAGATTAGAGCTAATTCACTTAGGCTAGTACATCATCCCTGCTAAATTTAATGACTCCAATAAAACTGTGATCATATCTACCGTTAAAGTGACATCTTCTGATCCAATCGTGCCTTTCCAAGTCATAAGAGAACAATTCGCAATAAAAGTAGCTTTCGTTAACGACGAGGCACGTGCAATTCAAGGAACTAGCGTGGTGTGCCGACGGAGCGGGCAGCGTTGGAGTGCGTTGTGGAATATGGCCAACAGCAACCAATATTACGACTGTTTATAATGTGGTCCATTTAGCTATAGTGCATACTAGAGGCATATAGGAAGGAAAAAAGGAGTGGGCAACAATAGAGGCAGACAGAGCTGGAAGAAGGTGTAGTTTTGTTAATAGTACGAATATTTGCAGTGATAGGAAGTATTTATTGGATGTAATAATGTATATTGTATCATTAGTTGCCGATGTAGAGAAAAATGAGATGGTGGTGGTAAAATTTGAGTAGAAATGAATACAGCCTGTATTTAAATTTTACAGAACAAGCTACAAAGTAATAAAATGCTCTGCAAAAATATATGAGACAGATAAAGCTCCATAACACAGTAACTACGCCGTGGAAACTGATGGATGTGCGGAGAAATGTTCCTAGAGGTCTCCCAGTTGTGCACAGGAACGATATGGCGTCAGGTCAGCGGGGCTATGGCCCTAAATAGGGCTGGTTCCACAACACAAGACAGTTGTAGGAATATGAGTAGTAGTGCGTGAGTGTGTCTCTATCAGGGAGCAGTTACAGTGCACTCTGGGAATATTCTTCATTACATTATTTCAGAGAGACAATATTTAGACTACCTCACACGGGTAAGAATCATTGGGAAGCTGTAAGAAAGTCAAACTTGTACGGGTCTTGTCCAGACGTTTCATACTGCTCACAGCAGCGTTTTAAGAACATGGGGAGTGTTCCGAGCCACAGACACTGCTGCTCGATGGAGAGGAGGTGAGCGACCATGGTCAACCACAATAGCACATGAGCGCTACAACGGGCAACAACCAAGACTGTAAGACACCCAACTCAATTCGCACGCTCCATAAGGCCATTGCGACTCCATGGAGATGACCTCTTTGATTGACGACTAGTAATATGCGTTCTGTTGACTCTCGCACAAGGGATGTATTGTTTGTGATGATACCAAGAACATAATGACTGAACAAACGAGGAGTGTGTTCACGTGGTTCTCTCGAACAACAGCTGATTTGTTGTGAGTAGCGAATTTCGGCGTACCCTCGTATGGTGAGAGACGTAAACGTGAAATGCGCAAAGGAACATTGTCATACATGATACTTTTGCTGAGTCACCTATTATGGTGTCAGAACGCATAGTGTTGCATTGAACTTCCCACTACCAAATCTTTGAACGCAGTCTACTGTCCGATCAACTTTATTGTGACGCCGTACTTTTTCCCTATGTGCGCCTTTTCATGCGTGCATTCGGCCCTGATTTCATTTTTGCAGATGACAGTGGGGCGACTGCATCGATCAGCGCAGATGGAGGAACTCTTGGAACGAAAGGGTATTCGGCGAATGGACTGAACTGTTCGTCCTCTATAGTCAAATCTCTTCGAGCATGTGTTGAGAGACGTAATGCAACACCTCCTCATTCACCGGTGACCGAATAGCGATGTCAACCTCTCTGATCCCCTGCTACAAGATATCCTTAACAACTATGTGGGCAACATGAGGGCACGTCGCAGAGCATTTATTACTGTCCTATGCTATAACGCACCATATTAAATACCAGGTCCCGCCTTTTGTAATGCCCTGGGGCCCATTGTATCTCGGTGACTTCAGTGCAATTAATGTCACTGAATAAATGTGCCCTTTGCTCCCCTCTAATATCGTAATTCTTTCAGTTTACTTATGTGCTATACTGTAGCAGTAGCAGTTTTTTCTGTGTATGGTCCACGTTTCATCGATCAATGTTATCTGGCAGTGATATCATGCGAAAGTGACTTGTTTTGCTCACCAGTGCAAATATATATATATATATATATATATATATATATATATATATATATATATACCGATGGTGTGTCTCGATTATTATTGCTGGCGTCCGTTCGTCATTACCCCGCTGGGCTAGAAATGAGAGCCCAAAAAAAAGTTCAAATGTGTGTGAAATCTTATGAGACTTAACTGCTAAGATCATCAGTCCCTAAGCTTGCACACTACGTAACCTAAATTATCCTTAGGACAAACACACACACCCACACCCGAGGGAGGACTCGAACCTCCGCCGGGACCAGCCGCACAGTCCATGGCTGCAGCGCCTCAGACCGCTCGGCAATGAGAGCCCAGATGGTGGCCCTCGCGACTAGTGCTGTTGGTTGCGGGGTTCCAGTGCATGTGATGAACAGGAGATGAAGTAAAATACGTGGCTTTTTTCCGTGGAATAGTCCAGGTGTACTACGAACATTGATCGTTATGGTGGTGAAAATATAGAAAAAGGGTTTCAGGGATGATGATGTCGTAGTGGATTCTACACGTGTCTTGCATTTGCTGACTAAAAATCCATATGAACCGTTTAGCTTCACAATTTGAGGAGAATGGAACGGCGGGCAGAAAATATGTATCGCTGGCCACACTTAAGTCCCTGTAGGCGGCCGCTGTTCAACAGCAGCCATTATCTGAAGCATGGGTGCGGGGTAGCCCATCAGTGGCCAAACTCTTTGCCATTGCGTTGCATGTGGCTTCTGTTGTGGTCGATAAAATTCTTATAATATGCTTTCACTATGCGTACACCATGAGTAAATACATTTTTTCCCAAATATGTGCCCACAAAGTCCTCATATGTGTGGTTCAAGTGTTGGCAGGACGAGGTGCATGAATCACAAGATTACGTGGGTGCCACGTAGTATGAGGCACGGCTCTGCAGCTGCATACCATGTTCTCTATCTGTATAATTATTCCTGCACGCATCTCTTCCAGCTAATGACATCATATGGGGCATCCTCAGGTGTCGCTAGTGCAGCAAGGTGAATACTTGCTGACGTAATTCTGCTGTGATGATAACGTGATGTGTATTATTCTCCGAGTGGAAGAAAAATTATCTATGACGGATGGCCTATGGTAATTCATTTCCACGTTATTAATTCATTTCTCATCCTTCAGGCGAAATATGTTGGCCCCAATGAGGCAAGCAGTGCAAAACCTGCTGCAAGGTTGGACCCTGGCAAGTGGCGCCAGCGACGCATGCTGCTGTAATGGGGAGGCATTGGTTTTCTCTCTGTGACACTGCAGAAGCAGCTCTTTCTAAAACTTTTATCGGCTATGGATGTGCAACACTGCGGCTGCCACGAATGAAGGTTTTCAGAGTTAACCACTATCAGTCTGTTGGTTGCAATTATTCCTGTGAATCTTGTAGCACTTTCAGCTGCTTTAATTCTGGATTAGGACCTACAGCGATGGGTGACAATGAGTATCTAAATGATGAGCTGTTCTCTTATATTGGAGAGTAAAGCTGCACTCACTCAGAAACGACATGCTGACCCGTCCGCTCTGACAGGCTGGTCTGAATAAAGCCACTGAGACGCCCTGCTAAACCCGCAGGACAGGACAGGTAGTTTAAATTGTGGAAAGAGGTTGTCAGTTACACTCGAACATTACATGAGCCAAGAAAATAAAAAAAGAAAAATCACACAGAATTAATTTACCGGCTGAGTGCGCCATACAATCTCATGCCTTAAGGGCAAGACCACTTTAATTTAAAATCGGCTAAAAGCTAATAACTTAAGACTCAAACCAAAATCAGAAATTTAAAAAGCAGAAGGCCTTATCTTAAATCAGTTCTTTCAATTAGGCTGAAGGCCCGAACAACAGTTTAAAGAAAAATCGGCTCAAACCAAAATAAATTTTTAAAAGAGCAAAATGCCATATCTTAAAACAATTCTTTAATTAGGCCGAAGGCCCAAAAAATCTGACACCTTAAGAAAAAAACAACTTTAGTTTAAAATTCGGCTGAAGGCCCATCACTTAAGACTCAAACTAAAATAAATTTTTAAAAGGCCAAGGCCTTACCTTAAAACATTTCTTTAAATTAGGCTGAAGGCCCAAACAATCGAACTCCTTAAGAGCAAAACAACCTTAATTTAAAAATCGGTTAGAAGCCATACAAATACAAGGAACAAGAACAAATAAGAAAAGGCAGTACACCCAACGGCGCTCAGAAGTGTCCGTGGGTCGGTCTGGAATTCAAACGCTCGCTTAGGTGAGACAGGCAGTTGGTGCAACCATTCTCGATCTGATGACAACCCAACCGACAGGAAGTCAACGGACCTACTGACAAGATAACTTCCTCTACACCCTACCAGCACACAACGGGGAGTTCAATGGAACAACATAGAAGGTATTGGCGCTCACAACCAATTATACATTGAGCTGTCAAACTACATAACGTGCTGGATAGCGACAACACGATGAGTAAAATACACCGCCTGAATTTACATCAATAGCTAGGGCAGGTAACCGGAACGTTAACGGCCACAAGGCAGAAGATTCCGCTGGTGCACTTCAAAATAACCAAGTACAGCTAAACTCCACCAGAGGGTGGCTAAAATTTAACAACTTGAAAACACACGTCGTTGCTCGCGGGAATGTCCCAACAGCTGACAACGAAATCCAAACGGCACAATGTCAACAATATTGACGTGCTGGTAGATTAAGTTAAAACTCAACTTTCGTGTCGAGGATCGGTGAGCCACGGACCTCGTAGCAGTGGTAACAGCACCACACACACTCCGACCGCGCGTGGGCGCCGCCAGCGGCCTCAGCCAAAATACGCACCGCGGAGATTTCCTCGCTGCTCCACGCCAACCGACCAACAACTCGCACACAGCACGGCCGGAAACTATCACTGCCAGGCCAAAGATAGTACAAGGTGCGAATATCGATACACACCGCTGCTGCCACTCGTGGAGAGAGAGGATAACATCATAATCGCGATAACCGTGGGAGACTAAACACAGAATAGCAATCAAGGTTTAATCCAACGCATAACATGAGCCGGCCACGGCTTAGTCGCCATCCGCTTATGATAACTCATTAGAGAGAACTTTGACCCAAACAGATATTGCATTTATTGACTCTAAACACTATCTTCAACGTCTCTTTATTGGTCTGCGTGTAGTTCCATGGTATTGCAGTCCTTTGATGTATAGACAATGGGCTCGTCTTAAACCCTCCTCATTCTCCTTTTACGCTAATACCACCCCGATGTGTTAAGACAAGCGTCTGCTTTCAAGACTAGAGAGCATGAGATGGAAAATGGTGTGTCACGGGGCGTGTGTATCATTATACGTTTTTATTTAATTAAGATCCTCCTAGGTGTATTTCCCCGTCGTCTTGTTAAACACACACCTCAACAAAAGTTTGGAGTTTACTACAGTCACATCTTATAGTACACACATCGAGGATTACACAGTACCTTATTAAAAAATAAACAGAATTCCTTCTGAAAAGGAGAAGGATTATTGGTTAGTTAGCAAGTAATTAAGACCAATACGAACTCTCTCCTAAATGCACTTCTTGAAAACGAGAAGAGTGAAATTCTTCATTTCATGCCGATGATTATAAGCCTTTAATAGTGAGTATGGCCTCTCCACACACAGATGGGTTCTTCCACTCTGCAAGGCATGCTCTGAATAAGACCACCATCTTGGTGTTTAAGGTCCCACTCCTCAATGACAGCTTTAGTGAGGTCCTGTAGATTGTCAGACGGATACGGACGTTGTGTAATGGCCACCTTCTACATTTCTCATGCATGCTCAATCGTATTCATGTCTGGGAGCAGTGCTGGCCAATGCATTCGGTTTATTTTGCATCTTTGAAGATATCGAGACACATACGGTGTGGCCTTGCATTGTCGTCGACTAGGGTGAATTGTCACCTAATTCATCTTTGTAGAGACTTAAAACCGTTTGTACGACGTCGTGGAGGTATCGGAGACCTGTCAAATTGCTGTAGATGGGAATCAGAGGAGTCTGCCGTCCCATCTTTATTTCCGACTAGAACACTACATTTCCACCTACAGACGGATAGACTTCCTTAATATATCGCCGTTCCTTGTGTCATCTAGCGCTTCTCCAAACCCTAACAAGTCTAGCGTCGGGTCACAAACCAACCCTGGTCTTGTCAACAAGCACGACGTTACTCCATTGTACAATGGCCCAATGTTGTGCAAGAGCCCAGGTCCTTCGACTGCGTCAGCTACTTTGGTTCAGTGTAAAACTTCTCATTGGTCTCCTTGAGTGAAGACCACCCAGATGCAATCTTCTACACACTGCTTGGTCTGATATACGGATCCCTGTTTCACAGGAGAAGACAACATTTCTGGCTGTATTTGTTGAGAGTGTGCGAGACGGAGGAAACAATCCTGCCATGGTCTTGTTATAAGAGGACGACCACTGTGAGGTCTAGCGTTCACATTTCCCGTCTCTCTGTAATTTCTCCACTCCTTAGACACACCACTTTCAGTGACACGTAACTGATCTGTTACATCTTGCTGTGTATGGCTTACTGAAAGTGAAGCCACTATCCTGATTCTGTCAAAGTGCTGAATGCCTCTATGTGGCTGAACACAAACTGAATGAAGCTGTTGTTGACACTGGACTGTTCGTGGTACGCCGCCGCAGCAGCGGTATGTTTACATGACTGGGAAACGACCACAAAGCATGCCAATAATAAACACCACCCAGTATAGGGGTTCTAACTAAATAAGGAGTGTAGTACCTAGGTCAATGGAGACCTCTATTATCGTAGGCTACAATTTGCGCTAGTAATATAAAATTTTTTTAGAGGTGTGCATAAAATACTGAAATAAACCACGTCAGGAGCAAATTGCTGCAGCCGTCCTCAAAGAGACCCTGCCACACGGCCGAAGCATTGGTTTATTTTTCTGTTTTGGTATTTTAAGGACTTTGTAACGCATCAGTAAACCCAGAACGATTTTAATGAGGCTGACAATGGCCACGGAATCGTACGCATTTATATGCGTTTTAATAGGTTAAAAGCTCGCTCAAAACGGGGCTTCCGGTTGTATAGAACTCAGTTGCAGCTTGTGCAACGAATTTGGAGCTATAGTTGATTTTTTCCCGGGAATGCTTAGCTCTGCTAGATCCTTTGAGTGTACTAGGGAATCTATGGCAGCTATATTTACGTTTCCTCACTTTTTCTGACCTTTGCTTAGCCACTGTATCAAATACGTGCGTTGGACAATACTGTGAAAGCACCAAAGCGCGACACGTTACTACGCTTTGTATGGTGCAGAAAACCCATTAGTATTCGCAACAGCGTCCAGCAGTTTCTGAGGGGATATATACAGGTCCTGGATGGTTTCCAAGGGAATGTTACACCATCCTTCTGGCAAAATAGTGGTAATGGATAGCGGTCGTGCATTCTCCTCCCTAAGTAGACTGCAAAGGTTCAATAATATTGAGCTCTTCCGACTGTGATGGCGAGGGGAAATGTGACAGTTTATCCTCGTGCTCACGGAACGTGTCCTGGACGATGCGAGCTCTGTCGACAGGAACCCGTCTTCTTGTAACACAATATCTCCAATGGGCAATTGACCCGCGGGCTAGGGGTAGCGTCTTTGATTCATCATCGAAACGTCTTCGGTCCCGGGTTCGATCCCTGCCTAAATTTTGATAAATTATCAGCATTGGCGGCCGAAGACTTCCGGCATAAGAAGTCAGCCTCATTCTGCCAACGGCCTTGTCAAAGAGGAGCGGATAGAGGATAGAGGTTCAGGGCACTCTCTTGTCCTAGGGGTGGGAAATTGCCCCTAATGGCGGAAGAATCAGCAATGATCAACGACATGAGGATGCAGAAGGCAATGGAAACCACTGCATTAAAGACACGTAACTTGTATCCACAGGACATGTGGCCTGTAATTGAAGAAGTGTCATGATGATATCTCCATTGGCAAAAGATTCCGGAATAGTCTCCCATTCGGATCTCCGGGAGGGGACTGCCAAAGGGGACGTTACCATGAGAAAAAGATTGAATAATCAACGAAAGGATAACGTTCTACGAGTCGGGGCGTGGAATGTCAGAAACTTGAACGTGGTAGGGAAACTAGAAAATCTGAAAAGGGAAATGCAAAAGCTCAATCTAGATATAGTAGGGGTCAGTGAAGTGAAGTGGAAGGAAGACAAGGATTTTTGGTCAGATGCATATCGGGTAATATCAACAGCACCAGAAAATGGTATAACAGGTGTAGGATTCGTTATGAATAGGAAGATAGGGCAGAGGGTGTGTTACTGTGGACAGTTCAGTGAGCGGGTTGTTCTAATCAGAATCGACAGCAGACCAACACCGACAACGATAGTTCAGGTATACATGCCGACGTCGCAAGCTGAAGATGAACAGATAGAGAAAGTGTATGAGGATATTGAAAGGGTAATGCAGTATGTAAAGAGGGACGAAAATCTAATAGTCATGGGCGACTGGAATGCGGTTGTAGGGGAAGGAGTAGAAGAAAAGGTTACAGGAGAATATGGGTTTGGGACAAGGAATGAAAGAGGAGAAAGACTAATTGAGTTCTGTAACAAGTTTCAGCTAGTAATAGCGAATACCCTGTTCAAGAATCACAAGAGCAGGAGGTATCCTTGGAAAAGGCCGGGAGATACGGGAAGATTTCAATTAGATTACATCATGGTCAGACAGAGATTCCGAAATCAGATACTGATTTTAAGGCGTACCCAGGAGCAGATATAGACTCAGATCACAATATAGTAGTGATGAGGAGTAGGCTGAAATTCAAGACATTAGTCAGGAAGAATCAATACGCAAAGAAGTGGGATACAGAAGTACTAACGAATGACGAGATATGTTTGAAGTTCTCTAACGCTATAGATACAGCAATAAGGAATAGTGCAGTAGGCAGTACAGTTGAAGAGGAATGAACATCTCTAAAAAGGGCCATCACAGAAGTTGGGAAGGAAAACATAGGTACAAAGAAGGTAGCTGCGAAGAAACCATGGGTAACAGAAGAAATACTTCAGTTGAATGATGAAAGGAGAAAGTACAAACATGTTCCGGGAAAATCAGGAAATCATAAATACAAGTCGCTGAGGAATGAAATAAATAGGAAGTGCAGGGAAGCTAAGACGAAATGGCTGCAGGAAAAATGTGAAGACATCGTAAAAGATATGATTGTCGGAAGGACAGACTCAGCATACAGGAAAGTCAAAACAACCTTTGGTGACATTAAAAGCAACGGTGGTAACATTAAGAGTGCAACGGGAATTCCACTGTTAAATGCAGAGGAGAGAGCAGATAGGTGGGAAGAATACATTGAAAGCCTCTATGAGGGTGAAGATTTGTCTGATATGATAGAAGAAGAAACAGGAGTCGATTTAGAAGAGATAGGGGATCCAGTATTAGAATCGGAATTTAAAAGAGCTTTGGAGGACTTACGGTCAAATAAGGCAGAAGGGATAGATAACATTCCATGAGAATTTCTAAAATCATTGGGGGAAGTGGCAACAAAACGACTATTCACGTTGGTATGTACAATATATGAGTCTGGCGACATACCATCTGACTTTCGGAAAAGCATCATCCACACAATTCCGAAGACAGCAAGAGCTGACAAGTGCGAGAATTATCGCACAATCAGCTTAACAGCCCATGCATCGAAGCTGGTTACAAGAATAATTTACAGAAGAATGGAAAAGAAAAATGAGAATGCGCTAGGTGACGATCAGTTTGGTTTTAGGAAAAGTAAAGGGACGAGAGGGGCAATTCTGACGTTACGGCTAATAATGGAAGCAAGGCTAAAGAAAAATCAAGACACTTTCATAGGATTTGTCGACCTGGAGAAAGCGTTCGACAATATAAAATGGTGCAAGCTGTTCGAAATTCTGAAAAAAGTAGGGGTAAGCTATAGGGAGAGACGGGTCATATACAATATGTACAACAACCAAGAGGGAATAATAAGAGTGGACGATCAAGAACGAAGTGCTCGTATTAAGAAGGGTGTAGGACAAGGCTGTAGCTTTTCGCCCCTACTCTTCAATCTGTACATCGAGGAACCAATGATGGAAATAAAAGAAAGGTTCAGGAGTGGAATTAAAATACAAGGTGAAAGGATATCAATGATACGATTCGCTGATGACATTGGTATCCTGAGTGAAAATGAAGAATTAAATAATCTGCTGAACGGAATGAACTAATGAGTACACAGTATGGTTTGAGAGTAAATCGGAGAAAGACGAAGGTAATGAGAAGTAGTAGAAATGAGAACAGCGAGAAACTTAACATCAGGATTGATGGTCACGAAGTCAATGAAGTGAAGGAATTCTGCTACCTAGGCAGTAAAATAACCAATGACGGACGGAGCAAGGAGGACATCAAAAGCAGACTCGCTATGGCAAAAAAGGCATTTCTGGCCAAGAGAAGTGTACTAATATCAAATACCGGCCTTGATTTGAGGAAGAAATTTCTGAGGAAGTACGTCTGGAGTACAGCATTGTACGGTAGTGAAACATGGACTGTGAGAAAACCGGAACAAAAGAGAATCGAAGCATTTGAGATGTGGTGCTATAGACGAATGTTGAAAATTAGGTGGACTGATAAGGTAAGGAATGAGGAAGTTCTACGCAGAATCGGATAGGAAAGGAATATGTGGAAAACACTGATAAGGAGAAGGGACAGGATGATAGGACATCTGCTAAGACATGAGGGAATGACTTCCATGGTACTAGAGGGAGCTGAAGAGGGCAATAACTGTAGAGGAAGACAGAGATTGGAATACGTCAAGCAAATAATTGAGGACGTAGGTTGCAAGTGCTACTCTGAGATGAAGAGGTTAGCACAGGAAAGGAATTCGTGGCGGGCCGCATCAAACCAGTCAGTAGACTGATCAGTAGACTGATTGGGGAACAAACATTAGACCTGATCAGCTAACGTAGTCGCATAGTCCTTGTCAGTAACGTGACACTGCAGAGCAGCAATGTGGCCCATGTAATAACACGATTTCGTCACCTAAATCATCATCGAATTCCCGTCATCTGACGCTCTTGTGATGTAAAGTCGGCCAGAAGTTGGAAAAAGCGTCAAACAAGACACGTCTTGCCAAATGACAATCTTCTGTTGAACAGTACATGATTTATGGCTTCGCCACAAAATTTTCCTGTCACGGGAATTTGCATCAGTGATTTGTGGCTATCAAATTTCTGGACGCCCTGTACTTACCTGCTTAAGAAGCTTCCATCGTTTGGTGCTGACAGGGTTCGCGCGTGCGACGTCCTGTTCTGCAATGGCTTGCAACGATGTTCCTATTTATTTTCGTCGCAATCCTCGTTAGTGATCGTCTGTAGCGATCACTCGCAGTACACAGTTTCATCCGCGTTGTAATTTAACGGATGATTTTTCTTCCGCTTTCCCTGTATGCGACATGAATTTTCGATCGAGTGGCTGTTGAAACAACAAACACTTCGGCTCCGTTGCTCGCAGGAGCACACACCATACGACCACGAACAGTTTACCCACCTTCGAATTCAGTTAACTCCGACACAATGTACTCGCAGCCACATTGAACTCTATTCTGACCACGACTGACACTTTCAACGTGTTGACGATGTTTCACAGATCCCGTTCGTGGTCAAATACAGCATCTGCATCTGCGGGCTTGGCTAACATTTGCATTTATGTTCAAGCACGTGTTTCTCGAGGTTTTTCTTTTGTAAACGCTCGTGGCCAGTTTACTAAAGGTTTCATCGCTACAGCTGTGGAGGCCGGATTGCCACTGTAGTTACCGTAGGCGGAGTTTGTGAGTTCGTGAAACGGCTTCTGGTGCAGTACACCGTTAAGGCAGTTTCTCTCTGCCACTATTACACAGCTGTGCCCCAGGGTCAGGTAACAGGATACAAGAACGGAGGTTCTACAACACTGCAACAAATTAATAAAAAATTCACACAAATGAGTTAAAAAGGTTTACTTATCTTTCTGACTTGTTGAGTGATTAAGTCTGCAACACTGCATGTAATACAACACAAAAAAGGCTCTCCATGGCTAAGTGCAAATAATCGTAGGTCAACATCACAGTACTTAGCAATGCAATTTACAACAACAATCTGTTCACTTCTTAGACTTCACTCAACGACGTTCCGTGTGTAAGTCAGACGTGGACATTGATCTATAACCAAGTGGGCGAGGGCTGCTCTCCCAAATTCCGAGTAGGCTTCTGTCCGTTTTCGTCCGGTATTAGCGGCTTGTACTCGGCCGGCAGTTGGCCGAGGCGTTGTCGATATCTTCATGCTCAGGGCCGCCGATGGCGCTGATGGAACTCGCGCAAATGGCGAGTCTCAGTGGCACTCTCACCAGCTCGCATCTTTACGCCTGTGGTGCTTTCGCCGAGACTGTGTCTTGTTCGGACGACACAGCACTTTCTATATTTTTCTCCAATCGCTGTCGTCAACCACTGTCTTAAAAAAAACCTGTACGTCCCTCAACGGCACCGAAATGCTTCGTCTTGATGTAGAAGTGTCAAAGAAACATACGACCTTTCAAATAGAACTACTCCAGCCTTTGGAGCCGAATTTGAGAGGATTAACAGAGAGCAGCAGAGACTATGTAGAACTGTTACAGTATTCATAGAAGAGCTCGAACAGGGTCAATGAAAACGTGATTGATTAAACATCTACTGTTTCGACTTGGCCCTCTATCAAATGTTCAAATGTGTGTGAAATCTTATGCGACTTAACTGCTATGGTCATCAGTCCCTAAGCTTACACACTACTTAACCTAAATTATCCTAAGGACAAACACACACACTCATGCCCGAGGGAGGACTCGAACCTCCGCTGGGATGGCCCTCTATCGCTCCCTAACTTAAGAACTATAAGTACTACAGCCATCATCCCCAGTAATAGGTTTTGCATATTGTGTTTGGCTCTAATATTTCCTATGATTTGTCCTTTCTATTGCTTCTTCCAACGGCAAGTTAACACTTTTCTGTATAATGTATCATGTGTCCCAATATAACTTGCCTTCTTTCAAAGACTTTTCTATAGTCTGTTCTCTTTATTACGTGTTCATTTAATTGTCTATGGACCAAATTCGTTGGTCTTTTCAGTGGTACTATATTTCAAATGTTTCCTGTTTCTATTACTGAGCACTTTCCGAGGTTCATTATTTTACTTTAATACAATGCTGTCACTGAGTGCTACACTTGTGCAATTTTCTTTCTCAATTTTATACGGTGGTATGGAGCCAGTCAGCTCTACCCAAATGGAATAGGACGTGTACTAGTTAATATTATTTGCAAATATGCTCTATTACAAAGTGAAAGGTGGCTAGCGGAGGTTATACGGCACAGAGACGTGCATGTAAAGTAATTACCCAGTTCGAAATAACCACATCAAAGGGCTTCCGAGACCTGAGTCAACAAGAATGCCGTTACACTTGTACCGGTTATACATGTATTCTTCTCCTCCTCTTGCTCTACTGCCAATACATTTATATTTGCAGGTATAACGCAGAGACTCCTTGTAGTCTCGAAATGAGCGGACCTATCATAAAAACTAGGAAACGGACCAATAAAAACCGCTTGTCTCCGACTTTTATTACCATTTTGACAAAGCATCGGTAGTTGATCGACTCATAATAACAGCCGTACGGGACGCAAGCGGTAATTCTGATAGTGGACGTTAATATTTTATCGTGTACACAGTAGAGCTATAGAAACAGCAGATATAGCGTCAGCTGCGTTCTCTGAATGCATTGCCGGATTCTTATGTATACTGACCGTCTTTTAAATTATGTCACCTGATTACACGCCACTGACTGCGGCACGCATAGTCGAAGCGACGCAATTTATTTAATGTATTTTAAACAGATTTTAATAATTGTTGAGATTTTCAATTATGCAACTCGCTCTTATGTCTATTTAATTGGTAGCACTTGTACGGACCAGATTGTAGTATGTAAGCATTTTCACTGGGTAACGTCACTCAGTCTTCTAGTAGGGGACTCGCGGAGATGGACGCTTATACCACATACTGACGCAGCCATCGGGTAATAAATAATAGGTATAATTTTTAATTTACACACCTCAGTTCATAGGTCTGCTGAGAATGATCTAAGCGTCGAAATCAGTTTAGTCAATAATCAATATTCGATAGCATAAACTGATAACCTTTATTAGTTAACAATTGCTACTATAAACACCATTATGTCCAGGCGCCTTTTCTTTCAACTCTGTTTCGAATGGCTTTGTTTAACTCATTCGACAGTGCTGTCCAAACGTCCTTTCATTATTGATAATGTGTCTGTCTGATTTTGTCTTGATCTACATTCTAGACAAATATTGTAGGTCGGTAACCATTTACCAGGTATATGATTAAATATCTGGAATAGAAATAAACAAGCAGGCTTATATCTCCCACACAGTGAGTGATATAGATTGCCAGGATATATGCAAACATAACATGCACAATAGATGTGCGGGCTGCCTAGCTCCAAGGCAAGCACCTTTTAGCCTTCCATTTAAATCTGTGATTTTTTGGTAAATAATAAGAATTAGGTTTTGCTTATTACTTCCTTAGATTTCGTGTAAACTTGATTCAAATCCAAGGATATGAAATATTAAGCAATCTCATGTTGCGAGTCATCGTCATCTTGCGGTGCAAAGAAAAGTATCTTGTTTTAAGGTAGCGTGTCTTGGAATTGTTATTTGTACAACAATATTCAGCCGACCGGTGTGGACGAGCGGTTCTAGGCGCTTCAGACTGGAACCGCGCGACCGCTACGCTCGCAGGTTCGAATCCTCCCTAGGGCATGGATGTGTGTGATGTCCCATAGTGCTCAGAGCCATTTGAACCATTTGAACAATATTCACTGCTTTACCGAAAATATTTTAAAATTATGTCGTTGAATATGTAGAAATGCGGGTAATATAAAATATCTACAAAAATCAAGTGGATCCAATTGTAATAGGAGACAAAGAAATGCCCGTTTTAAGTAGGGACTAATCTCCGTTGTCTCTCTCTTCTTCTGTACTACCTGTATAACAAAGAAACAGTAACGGAAATAAAGTTTTAGGCTTGGAATTAAAAATCATGATGAAAGGATATCAACGATAAGATTAGCTATTGTCATTGCGATCCTCAGTGAAAGTGAGGAAGAACGGCGGGGCTCATTAGATGGAAATGAACAGAGTAACAAGTACAGAAAACGGACTCAGAGTAAAACAATGGAATACTAAGATAATGAGGAGTTACAGAAATGAATTACCCATAATAGTAACATCAAAATTGGGGAACACCCAAGAGACGTAAAGTAATTCCGCTTTACGGAGAAAATGAGAAGATTATAAGAAGCATGCTAGGACATGCAAAGAGGACTCTCCTTGCCAAATGAAGTGTACTAGTATGAAACATTTGTGAAATTTCTGGTGATGTTCGATAGTATCACAGAATTGCGTGGAAGGTAACCATAGACTTGGGACACTGGAAATAAAGGAATCGAAGCGTTTGTGTACTGGTTTTACAGAAGGATATTGAAAATTAGGTGCAGTGATAAGGTGATCGATGAGGAGCTCCTCCGTACTTTAGACGAGGAAAAGAATATGTGGAAAACGGTGAAAAGAGAAGCGAATACGATGATAGGACATGTGTTAAGACATTCGGAAAGAAATTCAATTGTATGAGGGTGTGTGGTAATGGGCAAAGCATATAGGGGAAGGCAGAGACTGAAAAGTATCCACCAAATAATTAAAATGTCCTATTCTATGGTGAAGAGATTCTAAAAAGAGACGTGGTAGTGAGGAGATGTATTATACGACTGAAGACCACATGAACCCACACACCCACACACCCACAGACACAAAGACACACACACACACACACACACACACACAAAGGTAATTTTAAGAAAAAAATTACCTGTGCAACTAGGTCTCGTAAAACTCACTCTGCACTCCATGTTGAATCTACCTTTGCTATTAATTTGTCTCCCTTAATTTGCTAGCGTGTACTAACGATACATCGTGAAATGCAGTTGTAGAGGACGAGTAATATCTCAGGGTAAAATTCTAGAGTAGACAACTACGAGTTGAACTGACAAATTTTAATATCTGCAAACGACTGATCGCACTTTATCAGCACCCCTTTCAGGTTCTGCGAACTGTGGCAGCGAGATACGGCTCCGCTCACTGTGCAGCGAGCAGCGGACATGTTAGCCTGAGAGCCGTCTCGTGTCCCGCCATTCCAGGCTGCGGTGTGCTGTCCACCATCACCCAAACACTATAGCCAGCAGTCGATTATAAGTATAGTACTAGCATTTTGCTCATCGCTGCTTTCGCGTAAGCATATGTCATACAAGTAGGGTGTCTCTGCCGATTGAGCAGCTCCGCGAGGTCCTTTGAAAACATGCTGCTGCGGTTGTCGCTGAAGGCTGTACGCATTACCTGTGTGGCAACCAGTCGTGTTTCGCTTAGCATTCCTCAATCTAAAGCCCTATTGAAATGTGTGGATAAAAAGCCTAGGTCAAGGTGGCTAAAATTCCTTTATTAATTACTGGTTCCAGCTGATTGATGAGCCTTCTTGATATCTAAAACACAGAATGTTCCACAAAACAGGTGAACAATAGTAAAATACATTTGGTATTTAAACTGCCTTTCTATGACCCATACCAATAAAAACATTACTTAACTCACTATACATCAGCCGCCAAGCATTACACGTATTAATAATCTGTTGAGATGAATCGTTCTTGTTATGTACACACTAAAGAAGGTCGTCATGGGTTTCTCTCCTGATTTGACCATGTTAAATAACCTACATATTGTGCAGAAATCACTGTTTCATTCTTTACAAAGACTACCATGAAGGAAAATTGAAAGGTAATTTAGTGACTGAAATTAACAGTGAACTTTGTTTCTGAAGCACTACGAAATTCAATAAAATAAGGTTAGTCTTGGGCTACCTCAACAATCATTTCGAAAGCTACTTGAATCTATGCAAATTAGAAATAAGAGGTTTAACTTTGAACTTGAATTAAATGAGTCTGAACAATTAACAATAGTAAAATTTAGTACATACCAAGCTGAGTTGCAGTCACAGGTAAGCTAAAATATGGTAACAAAACTAGCACTCTTAATTTGTGCTTGTGTAATCTAAATATTGTAGCCAGCTATGAATACCTTAACTGAACTTTGAAATTGAAGCAGTGAAATCGAATGATATTACTTTAATGCTGGCGTTTAAATTTCAACGGCACTCGAGTTCATTTCGGAAAAGGAAGGGACCCTGCTTAGTAATGCAACAGGGACAATGAGCAACAAAGGTTCATGCTAAGTTGCTGTATTTTAGTGATGGAGTAGTTTGAAAAGCTGAGGTCTGCCATACATTTCTAAAACTTTACGTGCTTTCAGTCTTCCTTATTGGTTGATTGAAGCTTTGAAGCCGTCGATCGCGGAGGTGGCCATAATCACTCTTTGTCGCCCGTAGCTGTTGCTGAAGCTGGATGTTGACGCGCCTTCTTCTCGACACGGTCACCAGGCGAAACGGGCTCATGATGTGTGCCTGCTAATGTTTTCCGTCCGCGACACCGTGTCAGAAACTATCATAGCAACTCGAGCGCAATTTCAAGCTGCCAAACTCCGAATGCACGGCAACTCGCGGGAGCGTCACACAACACACCTGCCCCACCGCCCTACTCCAGCCAGACTCTGCTCTGCCCGCGCTCCACGCGGCAGAGTTAACACTACCAAAGATCCTAAACACTTTGGTTCTCCACACGACCTATCGATGTAATCGTTCGATAGCGTAGTTTTCCCTTTGCAAGACCCAGCGTAAAAATAAAAATAATATTTACAAAACAAACCAATTATACATCGACATATATATATATATATATATATATATATATATATATATATATATATAGTTGTAAAACAATTACAATTTGGAAATAAGAGGATATGCATTTCTGGCGTTACAACCACACCTCACATTAATGGACCACCTTCATTGACGCTTTACATGACGTATGCACATTGAAATTTTTGTGGGCCAGTAATGAAAATTACGACGGTTCACTGGACTACAGTATCTCAATGTGGGTTTTTCAGAAAACATAACACACTTAGATGCGTCCGGGGTGAAATTATTTCCTATCGGTTGTCGCAGAAAGTAACGAACCTACTCAACTTATACCCATGCAGTTCCTGGGTCAGGACAGGTGACTTGTGACATTTGTACTACTCCCCAGATTTACGTCAGTTGTTTGGGACTGCAGACTGCTGCATCTTCTCGTAAGCTGACATGTGGCTCGTGGCACACTGTACCTAAAATTAATAAATAAATCAATAAGTAAAATAAAATAAAATAAAACAGAGATCGGCAAAACGGAATATCCATTGTATTTCGTGAACTCAGCAGTGATTCTGTTAAAATTAAAATTTCTACAAATAATTTGAAAAAAATAGAAGAAAAATGTTTAAGATGAAAAAAGTAGTTGAATGACTAAAGTACATAGTAATGTAAAAATAAAGGAAAATGATTATATTGCTAATTGTTTGTAAGAAAGAGTGCCATTTCAGTACAGAGTGCATCACGTAGTAGGATACTGAAGCTTCTTGAATTAGAAACTGATTAGCTGTAGCTGATGATGTTGATGATGAATACTATCTTACCATGAGTGTGTAGAGATTGGGCTGAGAAGTGGTCACTGTTGGTGGCGAAAGTGGGAGTTGCCATCTGTTGGAGACCATGCTCAGCAGGAGTCCAACCCATCAGGTGAACAACCTCTTTTCTAAAATTCGTGAAATGGGACGCAGTCATATCTTCAAGATCTGGAACAAAACTCACCAAAAACCCCATCCAGGATTATCATTTGAGGTGTTGATTTATGACCTGATGTAATTCACAATTTTCTCTTCAATATCAGATTTTCTTCTTTCCATTTTTTTCTTGTGGGGAGATCCATTTGCTCCAGTTTCCTCTGCATTTGGATTTATTGACTCGTTTTCTCTTCTCATATCACCATTTTCCTCTGAACGCGTATTTATTATTACATTTATGTCCTTGTCAGGTTCTTATTATTCCTGAGTTTCACTGACAACCAGCCGTCAGCATCTATTGAAAGAGAAGGTGGAGATCGAGAATTCTCAGTCTCTTTACATTCTTTCACTGAAATAGAACGTTGAATTAACTAAAAACTGATCATTTATTATAATGACTGACGATGTATTAACTACAATAATTATTTCATTTTAATTCAAGTATCACATTTCTTGTTTTTCAGATATCTAGCTACTGGGATGTCTTTCAAATCTTTGGCTTCAATATTTCATTGGAGGGGAATGAATTACTGGTTCGGATGTCTCTGAGACAACGGATGCAATATGGGCTTCTTTGCAACTATCGTACACTGCAGTTCCTGATGAGAGTGTGTGGAAGCATAATGCACAGCATTATCAGAAACTTTAGTTCTGCCCCCTGCAACGGTGCGGTTGATGACAAGAATGTCAGAATCAGAAAATTTAAAAATAACAGGATTACGTTATTATTGTTATAAAGGTTATCCACTAGTCAACTTATAGCAAGTGCTGATGAAGACAGTTGTTTTACAACCATCGATGTCGGAGATCATGGAAGAGACAGTGACGGGGATATATTCCGTTCCTCACATAGAGAACTCTTGTTGGATCTAGGAAGGTTGAATTTACCAATACTACAGTCGCTACCATAAGGAGCAAATCAGCTTCCTGTTTCTCATTTATACGTTGGCGACTAGGCCTTCCCTCCGTAAATCTACTCATCCGGCCCTACAACAGAGGTATTGATGACTTTTCAGTCTTCTGTTGACTTTACGTCGTAAAACAGTAGAATGCGCATTACGAATGCTCACGCATAACGTCCGTGTATTTGATGTGCCTTCTGCATTTAAATTCATAATTGCCATTCCTGCATGTTGCACAGTTACATTCGGAAATCAGAAGGTGCTTATATGCACCTAAAAACCTTCATTTCCCCTTTGAAGCTAGTCGTGACAGTTAGAATTCACTGGTTGATGAGAGCACAAATTTAAGTTCAGCGAAGGCTATCAGGCAATATGTTCCAATATACTTCTTGATTCTCGGCATACCATTTCCTTCACAATGATGATAGGATTAGTGAAAGCAACGAGTAAATGCTTTAGTTTATTTTTATGTATTCGTTCACATTTTTACCTGCAGACGCAGTACAGGTGAACCAAAACGAACAATGAAGATTGAATCACTTGACAAGAGAAAATTAAGCCCTAGGAAACTATTTTACTGGTTTCAAAAAACATGGTTTCACGAAATGTACGAAAATAGTGTTTCACGAACACAGTTTGCATGAACCTGTGTCTGTTGTCTGTTTGTCACAAGCAACTTCAGCTTCACGTCTCATGAAACGGATTTCTGCTGAGTGCACCATGCTTAAGCCCTGGCCGTTTGATTTGAATCCTGTCGGTAGTCCCCCAGCACCAGCGACGTGCTAGTGGTATGTATGTACCCACATAGCATACCGAACCAAATTTGTTGATACGTTCTGAGATTCCTATGTACGGCAGCGTACGTGTACATTCAACAGTCTAACGGAACATCAAACCGCACCGGAGGGACCTTGTCGCTCCGTTGACACTAGCAGCTGTACATTTCACCCACGAATCGTTTAGAAGACACAATTAATTGTAATGGACGACAATGCGCACTCCTTTTTTTTCCTTAAATGAAGATTCCGCCAACAGAAGATACATCTGAACACAGGTAATTATAGGCAGCATGTTGCATACACCCCAACATTTTAACGCATCTGTCACTGAAATTTATAAAAAAAATTATTTACATTGATTTGTACAGAGTTGTCTGAAATACACCAAAACAATTATTTCCTTTCAGAAGTAATTACTCGTTGCTCTAACTTCCTGCTAAATAACTAAGCAGATCAAGTTCATAGCTCTGCAGAAAGAATAACGTATCTTCTGCTGAAATGTCTAAATAAACACTCATTCCTCTTATTATTTCGTACGTTACAGAGAGAAACACCTCGTCTGAAACTTAGCAAAGCAGCTCACTATGCGAGGGTCCTTCCAGGTAATCTCTAGAGAAAGAAACAGTGGATACTGTACAACAGATGTGAAACGAAACATAGGGCTGTAGACTGAGGAGTGCTAAACGAAATACGTCAAATAGGCGATGGGTGCAGCCTTCAGTGACTACCGTAGCAGAATGTTGTCTAAAGATCTATCACCAAACCCAAAACTAATGGATGTTGAATAAACTGAAACTGATGGAAACAAAAGAAGCAGAAGTAGTGAACTTCGTGTTCAAATGTTCCTTTACAGATATTAACACATGAATAGTAACTTAACTCTCGCACTGTTCGAATATGGCTGACATAGATATTAGAATGACGTTGAAAAACAGTTGAAATAGCCAGGGCTTGCCGAAATCCCCATCAAATGCAATACAGAATTTTTGTTTGGTAATCCCCACCATTACCCATAATATCACGTAGATTCTCCTCCCTCCCCCGCCCCCCTCACCAAAAAAGGGGCTGTGCCTAGTAGTTGGAAGAAAGTGCAAGTAACTACCGTGTACGAGAAGGGAACGGACATCCGTCTGTTGCAGAATCAGAACGTACTCTGAGGTCGTGAATAGTGTAGTATCTCGAGCAGAGTCGGTCCAAACATTTGCCACGCGAAACGCAACTCATGTTCTTCTCATATGAGATCCTAAAAGTCATCAACACAGTCAGATAGTTTCAATATTTCCAGATTTCTGGAGAGAATATTACTGGGTACCGCACTGACACTTACTAATGACAACACGTTTATATGTTTGTCGTGTTAAACGATCATAGTGAATCAATCGAGCATTTCTCTTTACAGGGGATGCGGAATGTTATCTTCGATGTAGAATCATAGACAGGAGTAACTTCAGGTGGACCCCACGGAAATGGGTTTGGTTCATCTGTTGAAGTGGCATGTTACTGACCTGATAAATCCTTACGCCACAGATCAGAGTCTGCAATCCAGGTAGCAGACTGTGTATACCGTGCACACACGGTTCCTTCTTTTTATTAGGTGATTTTCCTTCCAACACATAACGATAGCTGCAGATAATCCGGAAGTTCAAGATCAAAGGAAATAGTCACTACAGGCGAGAGTATTATGAATCTATTAATCAATGCTCACCAACTGGTTCAAAAAAAAATGGTTCAAATGGCTCTGAGCACTATGGGACTTAACATCTGTGGTCATGAGTCCCCTAGAACTTAGAACTACTTAAACCTAACTAACCTAAGGACATCACACACACCCATGCCCGAGGCAGGATTCGAACCTGCGACCGTAGCAGTCGCGCGGTTCCTGACTGCGCGCCTAGAACCGCGAGACCACCGCGGCCGGCACTCACCAACTGGCAAAAAAGCGAAAGTGTTTGAAGCACTCCTAGAAAGCAGTGGAGGGCACACAATACTAGATACAGTATTTTGGTTAAAACTGGAAACTGTGGGAAATTTAGGCTGATGGTAAACTTATGCGGTGCATTTGTCGTGGTGGACGAAAAAATCTATCCCACGAAGACGTAAATTGAAACTGGATGTGAGATTGTCTGGACAAGACTCAGCATCAAATGCGAGCATAAACGTATAATCGGGAGTATTCTGTCGAGCACCAAATTCACCTCCAGATTTGTACCGTTACCAGAGTCACACGATAAGGTCGCACGATGAGAGTTGCAGCTGCGCCTGCGCACCAGCATGAAGGTGCAGGCAGCAACATGCGGAGCCATCGTGGGAGGCTGGCTGTGATGGAAGAACGGAACGCTAGGTGCTAGGCATGTGCAGAAAGTAAGTGTGCTGCAACCATAACGCGCTGTGGTTTTTTGTTTTTTAAGGGTTGGCAATGGTGAGTGGTGGAGGATCCCACAACCAGATCGAGCATCGCAGAATCTTGGTAGTACGTAAACCCACGTTGTAGTGTCCAGTTGCGAGAGAAAATGTCAGTAAGACATTACGCCAAGGGCGAGCCACCTGCTGTATCCGCTCCTATTAACAGACAAAAAGGCAGTCGCCACAGGGGCGTCACACCACTTCTTCTACATGTGTGAAAAGACATCATTTTGGTAAAATTTCTGCTTTGGGAGGAGACCATCATTGCACAATGATTCGGCAAAATTTCTGCTTCGGGGGGGAAGACCATCATTGCGCAATTAAACTAAGAGACCCTAAAAATCTCATAAAGAGAAGGGATGTGGATGAGAGGATGTGCTTGTAGTACGACAAAACCAATCCTCACACAGCCTTAGTTTCCAAGGCGCCCTGACTTCAGATAACGTATTTAAACCCTCCTAAAGCACACAGGACTGGAAATACACTACTGGCCATTAAAATTGCTACACCACAAAGATGACGTGCTACAGACGCGAAATTTAACCGCCAGGAAGAAGATGATGTGATATGCAAATGTTCAGCTTTTTAGAGCATTCACACAAGGCTGGCGCCGGAGGCGACACCTACAACGTGCCGACATGAGGAAAGTTTCCAACCGTTTTCTCATACGCAAACAGCAGTTGATCGGCGTTGTCTGGTGAAACGTTGTTGTGATGCCTCGTGGAGGAGGAGAAATGCGTACCATCACATTTCCGACTTTGATGTGTGCAGGATTGTAGCCTATCGCGATTGCGGTTTGTTGTAACGCGACATTGCTGCTCGCGTTGGTCGAGATCCAATGACTGTTAGCAGAATAAGAATCGGTGGGTTCAGGAAGGTAACACGGAACGCCGTCCTGGATCCCAACGGCCTCATATCACTAGCAGTCGAGATGACAGGCATCTTATCCGCATGGCTGTAACGGATCGTGCAGCCACGTCTCGATCCCTGAGTCAACAGATAGGGACGTTTGCAAGACAACAACCATCTGCACGAACAGTTCGACGACGTTTGCAGTAGCATGGAGTATCAGCTCGGATACCATGGCTGCGGTTACCTTTGACGCTGTATCACAGACAGGAGCGCCTGCGATGGTGTACTCAACGACGACCCTGGGTGCACGAATGGCAAAACGTAATTTTTTTCGGATGAATCAAGGTTCTGTTTACAGCATCATGATGGTCGGATACGTGTTTGACGACATCGCGGTGAACGCACATTGGAAGCATGTATTCGTAATCGCCATAATGGTGTATCACCCAGCGTGATGGTATGGGGTGCAATTGGTTACACGTCTCGGACACTTCTTGTTCGCATTGACGGCACTTTTAACAGTGGACCCTACATTTCAGATATGTTACGACCTGTGGCTCTACCCTTCATTCGATCCCTGCGAAACCCTACATTTCAGCAGGGTAATGCACGACCGCATGTTGCAGGTCCTGTACGGGCCTTTCTGGATGCAGAAAATGTTCGACTGCAGCCCTGGTTAGCGCATTCTCCAGTTCTCTCACCAATTGAAAACGTCTGATCAATGGTGTCCGAGCAACTGGCTCGTCACAATACGCCCGTCACTACTCATGATGAACTGTGGTATCGTGTTGAAGCTGCATGGGCAGCTGTACCTGTACGCGCCATCCAAGCTCTGTTTGACTCAATGCCCAGGTGTATCAAGGCCGTTATTACGGCCAGAAGTGGTTGTTCTGGGTAGTGATTTTTCAGAATCTATGCACCCAAATTGCGTCAAAATGTAATCAAATGGTTCAAATGGCCCTAAGCACTATGGGACTTAATTTCTGAGGTCATCAGTCCCCTAGAACTGAGAACTACTTAAACCTAACTAACCTAAAGTCATCACTCACATCCATGCCCGAGGCAGGATTCGAACCTGCGACCGTAGCTGTCGCGCGGTTCCAGAGTGTAACGCCTAGAACCTCTCGGCCACCCCGGCCGGCAAAATGTAAGCACATGTCAGTTCTAGTATAATATATCTGTCCAATGAATACCCTTTTATCATCTGCATTTCTTCTTGGTGTAGAAGTTTTAATGGCCAGTAGTGTTTAATTTCAACCAATGAATAGACGCAGAAACAGTTTCTGAAGAGGGGTGTAGGAGCCGACGGGCGAGTTATTCGAGGAGGGCATAAAGAAGCTTGTGCCACGGCTCATGCGTTGCACGAGGTGGCAAGTGTATCGACAATATCCTGTAATTTTTTCAAATACAATTTTATTAAAAAATATAAAAATATAGTACTCTAACTCTCTGAACATGTCTCGTGCAGTTGAGAAGAATACTGACCACCAGAAGGCAGAGTGTTGTGGAACTGTCAAACAGGAAGCATTATAAGACACGCTTGGGTGGCCAAGGGCTGGAGCAGAGCTGCCAAAAAGTCTGCGCTGTATGATGGTCCCAAGTACGGTAAGTCGATGTTATTTCAGGAAAACAGCCTGCCCCATATGCTTACTGGAGTGTGTGAAGTAGGGTTAGCCCTCGAGCAGCGTGTGTATCTGTTCGCTCTCTCTCGTCCTACTTTTTTAGTTGAAACTCTCTCGAGGCTGCAGGGCATGTTGTAAGGCTGCCTGCTGCTGCGTGTACGGTACTATATTTGCAGGAAGCGAACTGTGCTACTGCATGGCGTGTACAAGTAATCTCGTATGTTAATTTTCGCTACTGTCAAATGGTTAAGTGGCTGACCCTCAATAAGACAACTGTTTTACAGTCTATCGCTCGATTTTGTCTCGTGCTTTCCCGTGATTTTAGAACGCAAAGCTATTCACAATAATCTTTCATGGCGATTAGGTACATTTTCAGCTGTCCTTAGCTGAAAGACGAAATCAGTAACCCCCTTAGCGACCGACTGCAACCTCTTGCGTTACTTTCAGTCTGTCGACCGGAACTATTGTTTTATCTCGTATTCTGGATAATGATTTGTCCGATTTAAACCTCAGCTGTGTTTGCCACTACTAGAATGACGATTATTTTTGCTCTGGATTCTCTGGAGCACATAGGCCGTGTTAGTGGAGTCCATTAGCGTTTATCCGGTGATGGATTTACTATGAAACATCCAAGATAAAATTTTTCATGCCAGATAACTCCTTTTTGGGGTGTATAGTATCTTAAAAGGGAGTTAGTATTGGCCAAATCCAGACAGAAACGATTTGCGACTGCCCTCTGTCTAAAAATGTGAAGGAAATGTCTTCATAAAGATGGTGAATTTCTTTCGGAAGTTAGTCCCAAATGTCGCTCAGCTGAGGAGTCGAGCAAAAGATGGAAATATTTTGAATGTTGTTCGGCCCTGCAGGCTTCGCTCGGAGCTCTAAAGGTACCTCTGGCAAGCCCTCCTGTGCTTGCGATGCAGGAATTTCGGAAGTAGTGTTTTGTCCAAACGGACGTTTCCAGAGTGGCCGCTGCCCTACTTTAGGAATATCAGGAATAGCCTGTTGGTTATTCATCTCCCAGCCTTTCTCATTTGGAAGCTGAGTACTCTGTGTACAGTACTGTTTGCCTTAAAGATGTTTAAGATGTATGTGGAAAACCAGACGGTTCAGCTAGAAACAACCAAACCCTCGGGAGGGCAAGGCACTTGCGGACAGGGTGTGTTGGCAGTTGATTGGGTAAGACCTCTGCGTTTCACCTGAAGGTTAAACGCATTCGGGTGACAGAGAAAGTTGTCAATGATGATCGAAAACAAGACGAGGAACAAGAACAAGTTATTAACATCCAACCAGGAGAAGTAGTGTGCCCAATTGTGAAGGGGGTTCCACTCCTTTTTAAGAACACTGTGCGACCAGAAGACGCGTAACTTGCGTGACTACCATTGAAGAGCGTTTGAAAAACGGGGGAAGAAGTCAAAGATAATGTTATAAGGGAAATTGTCTTCTATATCCAGTTCGGCTCTGTCGCAGAGATAAAATTGTGTTACCATCATAACGGTACCATTGAAACGTAATGTTTTTACTTCAACTGCTCGCTAATGACCATAGCAGTTTTGCGCCCTAAAACCATAACAAAAACTTCAACTGCTGGGTCAAACTTCTTAATGAAGATTTTGCTTAAACTGCTGAGTACTTACTCAATATTCTAAAACTGCTGAGTGAAATTGACTATTCTGAACCTACTGTCTCTTTGCTATTTTATCATTTCAACACTGACCTACAGAATTTGCCCTGACAAACAGAACTCAGACTCTTCCTATTCATTAATTACTCACAATATTCAAGGATAACGCGATATGACTGCTCAAAAAATGATAATCTGACTTCAAATAATTAATACAAAAGAATGGTCCTGAATTAGTAGAAATCCTAACAATAACCTATACATTTCATAAGTCACTTACCTCACAATAATCTTCATTAGACGAACTACAGCAATGCCGCAAGCACCAAAACAGCAAGCTAAATAAAAGATTCCAACTACTGAACGCTCTAATGACTGATAGGCATGTGGTTAACAAAGGAAAGATCTTGTTTCAAAGCAAACAATGTATTTTTTCCTTTATGACATCCAGTTCAGAACAAATATATAATCGTCCGTGACATCCAGGTCCAAAAATTATATAATCATCGACAAATTACATTTTCATGAAGAACACACGCCCAAATCGTCCACTCCCGCTAACACTTCAAACCTATAACCTCCATCACCGCTGACTACTCATCTAACTTCCATCACTGCTGGCTGTTCACCTCCAACTTCCATCACTGCTGGCGATTCACCTCCAACTGCTAGTCTGATCAGCCACAGAGTCTCTTACAAAGTGCGCAAAGTGCAGGCAGAGTTATTAAAGCAGAGCGCTACATAGCGTTGCTAACGTACAAACACATACAGCCTACTTACATAGCCCCCCAACTCCTCTCAAAAAATATTAGAAAATAGTTTGGGCAGTGGCCAAGACTAATTTGTTAAAAATGTTTTCATATTAACAGTATCAAATACATCAAATGCACACATTTAGTAGTATACTGTTGGTAAAAAACAAAGATTGTCCTCACAGTCAACAAAGACAGTCCTAATCATTCATCAGAAGAGTAGTCTAAGACATCTGGTTACCTACCATTCAGAAAGTTGTTCCATGCAGGGACCGTTACATTGACTAGATTTCAGCTATCAGGCGTCCTTTTTAAATTTTAATGGCAGATCTAGATTTCAGCTACAAACTAGCCATTCTCAATGCACTATCATTTTTGATCAATGCATGTAATGCCTGTTGGTCGGGCTTCATCCACAGTTCATTGAATTTGCTGTGCCACCCCAGCCTGAGCGCGTTGGAGCCTCTGTAGAGAACGGTTCACTGATACACCATGGTCGAATTTCTTAATAATAGATCGAAAGTGTTTTTTACATGAAATGAATGTTTGTGCACTGCATTTTCTCAGCTGTGTAAGCGTTGTGAGCCGGTCTACATATCGTTACACATCCATCATTTTTAGACATTTTACTGTAGTTAACATGTCTGTAGAATTGTTTTGTGAACTGGTCTGTAGGCTGTATAATGCATTGTTTCAACAATTTACAATTAGTGAGTGTGTCTGCAGAGCATTATACAGGCATTGCTCTGACCACTTACGAATTGTTTTCATGTCTGCACATCAGTGTACTGCATTATTTCTGTGATTTACAAGTAGTTTGCAGGTCTGTAGGACATTTACTATGACCCCCAGCACGCTAGGGCGAGCGTTTTGTATTAGTGTAATTAATAAACTACTTGAAATTCGTCTCTAAATAAATTGTTCCAAATAAATGAAGTGCACCCCTTCCTGTTCCCACAGTGCCCTCTGGTGGCGGTACTGTGTGCAAGGTCAGTTGGTCCCTGGACCACATGGTGAGCACACTGCATGGATCTACTGCATATGACAGCTCAAACTGTTTATATAAACAGTACATGCTAAATAAAAAATTACTTCCATCCTATCCAGCAACCCAGCACAGGCTCAGTCCTTTTCCCACCAATTCCAATGAAGAGGGGGTGGTTACATGACTTAGGTTAGAGGGGGGAGCTCAAGTGACCTTTTTTCCCACCATAATATTCCATCCATTTCATTAGATTAGTGGAGGTAACCCAAGTGACCTTTTTCCCACCAGAATGTAAACTTTCCGCCATTTTCTTGGGGAGGGGATGGGTGGGAAAGGGAGGTGGGAGGGGAGGCGTTTAGGTTAGTCCAGGTAGCCCAACCTATTTTTCCGCTGAAATTTGAACTTCCCACCATTTTCTTGGTGGGAGGAGGGGTGGCGATGGGGTTAAATTAATGGAGATAGCCCAATTGACTTATTTTCCCGCGAAAATTCGAACTTCCCGCTACGATGTCATTGCGACGTTGCCACATCTATTTCCACAATTTTGATGCGCCATCTTGAATAAATTTGGCAACATTTCAACATGGGTAGACACTGTCTTTGACCCACTACTCTTACATAGTCCAGGACTGGTTTCATGAGAGCGAGAATGGATTGTCGCATCTACCCTGGCCACCACTATCACAGGAACTCAAAATTATAGAGCCTTTGTGGTCTACCTCGGAGGGAAGCACGCTTGATATCTATCCACCTCCAGTGTCAGCTGAACTTACAGGAAGAATGATATCTTAAAACCATATAGGAACTGTATTTATCCCTTCCGAAACGCCAGGAAGCTGTTTTCAAGGTTCAAAAATTTTTCTACACGGTGTTTGGCATGGTAATATGTTGGGCATATGGTGTTTCCATATTGTTGTCTACCACCCATAAGTTTCGCTCCTGTAACGACCGTGAAGACAAGATTAGCCTAACTACGTCACTCGCAGAGGCCTCTAAGCAGCCAATCTTCCCACTCTCTTACTCTCCATACACGAATGGAACGGGAAGAAGTTCTAACAACAGGTACCTGGGGAAGTACTTTATATCATTCAGTGAACTGTAGATGTAGACAATATGCCGTCTCGTCGATATTAAGCTCAGGAACAACTTTTGTGGCGTAACCCATATATTACGAGCGGAAAATTCCCCTTAATAGCAGCGTCAGCCTATCATTACACATAGATTTTACTACAGAGTTACCATCAGTAGAAACATGTACGCCGTGATGTCACTAGACACATAAAGTCTAGAACTCTGTCTGGTATGAGAAAAGATGGGAAAACCAAAAACGACGACAGACTGTTTCAGCACGTTGGAAACCAAACACCAAAAATTCTCTGTTTACAGTTTTCAGTATTTTATATGGTGAGGAATCTTCTCCACTCCTTTCGCGTGGCGTTCCCCATCACCTTGTACACGGTACAGAATCCGATTTGTTTGCCGCTTATTTGGCCTAATCTTTGCGCCAGAATTTAACGCTTTTGAGCGAATTAAAGAAAAAGAAAGAAACACCCACACATGCTGCTGAGTAGAGGCGCAGTGGCTATATGCTCTACATGCAGGTTTCCGGCGTTAAAATAACACTGTGCGCTGTAATTGTCAACAGAACATATCGACAGAATAAATTTTATGTTCAGTCTTCCGATAAATATGGCA
Source organism: Schistocerca piceifrons (assembly GCF_021461385.2). NCBI lineage: Eukaryota > Metazoa > Arthropoda > Insecta > Orthoptera > Acrididae > Schistocerca > Schistocerca piceifrons. The sequence continues at coordinate 487,837,893 of NC_060138.1, read as the reverse complement.
AGTTTGCGTAGTTTCCGGTAATAGTCGTTTCAGACACGCTTGCCACTACTGTATACAACCCTTTATTTCTAGAAACGTGTTTTTATTGTGACGGAATTATAACCTTCAGCAAGACGGCAGGCGCACTAAGTAATTACAGCTTACTGTGAACTTGAAGCATTATTTTTTTCATCCATAGTTGCTCTTTCGTCAGTTTGTGATGAATACTGTGTTAACGAAAAGCGAGCGCTCGTAGTATATAGGAAAGCCGTAGGCTACGTCGTAGCAGGGACCAGTGAATATTTTCTCTGCCATGGTTGATCAGGGCTCTTCGGCGTATGCACTGAACGAAAGTAAACAGCCCGACGGCCCTCCAACAGAATCTGCCTCTCACCTGGCAAGCGAGGCACCGGAGTTATCCACTGTGCACTCTCTGGGTAGCACATATTCACGTAACTTGCTAATGTATATGAAAACTTGCATTCCTTCTTAGATGCATCATATGTCCTCACGTTACCTATTACTTGTTTAGGAGTTTAGGATTATAGCTACTGAGATTGCTCACCACGAACTCTGCATTCTCTGTCAAGGAGTACAGGACATGTTTATGGGTATGGTTCTTTATCCTCTGCTGTTTCAGTGAATGTGTTCTGGCAAGAATGTGAGAGAAGAAACACTATTTCACCACGACTACTCCTCCCCGTATTAGGTGAGTATTCTCTGACGACTTAGTACGTGCCTTTGCTGCCTTTTCCCGTTTGTATCGCAGTAAAATTATTAACGTATCCTATACTTCCGATACATTTTCATTTCGTACTGCTTTTCAGAATCTAACAAACAATTATTCTCTGGAAATCTACTAGAAATTCAAGAAAAACCAGCGCATAGATTATGGAAGAGGAAAATTTCTGTAGTTGTTATGTAACAGAAACAAAATCTGTATTAGTAACTGAAGAAGAAAGCTCCGAGGAAACCACCGAGATGCTGATACCAAATCGCAAGCAAATGTACACTTGCGTATATACGAAGGATAGTCATAACGTTTTAATTATCACCAGCTTCGACCACAAAACTTGTAATTATTCTTTCCCTACTAAATGACTGTTCCGTGCGACAAATATATCCCAACGATGATTTCGCAAAGGATTTGGTTGTAAAAGGCTGCATTTTGGTTGTTCAGAAAACGTTTGACCAAAATCAACTCGGCGTCGATTTGAAAATACCAGTCAAGGATTGGTATTTGTATCCGACGAAGAGAAAAAAGGCACTGCGTGCCATGTCTGGAGTATGCGGTGGGCGAGGAAAACCTGATAGTCCAAATAAGAAGCATGTGTGACTCTGTCATGTACAGATTTATCTCTTGTGTTGGCATGCATAGAACACACCTTCTTGTACAGATTCCATCGACTCTCCGTCTCCACTCCGTCCCGAACCTTTTCCGAAGATTTCGATAGTATGCTCCTGCAACAGCTGGCCGTTTATGAGCATTATCTTTTAGCACCACACCATGCCTGTTTCAGACAACAGTATCAACGTTAAACTTTCTGCACTCTACAAACTGAATACTCAAGCACGACCCGTCCTAACAGCTTTACTTCCACCCGTATCTCATTTTGTAATGCTGATATTTGCAGGAAATCCTTAACTACTTCAGTTGTAGTAAATAGCACACAGTTTGACTGTTATATGGGACACCATTTAATGATTCCTGTCCTAATTCACTGTAAACTTAATATATTGCACACCATTAGTTTCATTAGGCTTGATTCAGCAGGGAAGCAGTTTTTCCAAGTGGCTGTCAAGTAGTAAAGGATACAGCAATCAGTCTCAAATGATGTTTGTTACATAACTATATTCCTGTCACTGTGTGCCATCTTCAGTGCAGTAATTGTGAGATAAACCTTTAAAACTAGTTGTACATACACATATTGCCAACTAAACTATTCAAGTCAGAGACTGAGAGCCACTGTGCAAAAATATGTTTCTAATGATAATGTTTAGCAACTGACGAGAGCCACCAGGGACACGCCCGTTTTCGGTGGCACCATCAAATCAGACAGGAGCCACCACCGATAAGTCTGTTTACTGTGGCTCCCACACCCCGACTGTCGCTGCCAGCCCCGACCTTCTACGTGCTGCCGGAACGGTAGCTCAGCGTGTTCGGGCAGAGGGTTATCTACCTTCTGAAATAAACAAAGAGCTAAGTCAACGGATCAACGAAGAACCTGAACGGGTGTCATTGGACGTCCGCCCCGAACAAATACAACGAACACTATAGAACAAAATGAGATAAAAACAAAGGTGCCAGACAAGGAAGTCTCTGCATCACTCGTTCCAGACAATCCCTGCCAAGGAAATTTCTTTTTACTATATATGTATCTGGACCTATCACAGGCAAAAGGAAGTTTCTGACGTTAGTGACGTGATACCAGGACACGTCAGTCAGGGGTCACGCTGGAACCTCCACGTCATTCAGAGGCATATTGTCCTACGCAGGCAGTAGGCTTTTTTTAGTATTGCACGGTATTACGCAAAGCCAGATGCCTATTATCTAGCAAATATTACAATCTCCTACCTTCCACACTTCACATAAGTTATGCTGAAAAATTTGAGGACTACTCCTGGAAGGATGGAGACATGGCTTAGCCACAATCTTGGGGTTTTTCCAGAAAAATTTTTCACTCTACAGCTGGATATAAGCTGATATGAAATTTCCCGGCATATTAAAACTGAAAACTGTGTGTTGAATCGAGACTCGAACCAGGATTGGCACGTGTCGCAGGAGAACTATGAAGGACATAAGATACTGGAGAAACAAAGCCGTGAGGACGGGTCGTGACTCTTGTTTGAGGGTCTCAGTTGGCGGAGCACTTTCCCGAGGTAGGGAATCTCCCGGGTTCGAATCCCGAACTGTCACATAGTTTTAATCAGGCGTGAAGCTTCATACCAGCGCACCTTGAGCTGCAGCGTGGAAAACTCATTCCAGTAACATTAGCTTTTTCGACCTAACTGGGTCTTTGCCATTTTCAGTGAGTATAAATCAACCTGTTTCCACTGCTTGCTTTGTTTCTTCGTATGTGGGTCACTGTAATATACGCACCACGCGTCCATGGTCATTAAGGGGCTGAAGAATGTATTTCGACTGGCCTGACACACCTGTACCATTTATGTATCGGGTAGAGTAGGCCGGGGTTTTGGAGTGAGTGTGACTGGTCGTGGAAGCCAGTGGATGGAGGCATATGCCATGAAGAAAACGTCATTCAAGAGGATGAGAAATCCAGGACTGATATTCACTTTTATATCGCCTCAGGCCTAAGGTTTCCGGCCTCCGTTTCGTCGCAGAGTGGTGTGTCACTTCGCCCTTCGTCATTCGGAGTACTATGGCTAAGCGGTAAGTGTCTGCTTCACCTAGCTAGTGTCATACGAAGGTATCTTTTTCAAAATTTTTCCACTAAAATGCAGAAAACGAATTACCTAATGTTTCTCCAGTACATCAATGGGCTGCGCAATTTTCATTCGGCTGTGTTAGCGGCGTGCTACGGTTCGGGGAGGTGAATGTGAACAAGTACTGTTGAAATTTAGCTGCAAACTAAGGAAATATTAATTATCTAACTTTAATCTTTTCAGGTGATAATTAAGAATTTGTGGCTACCCCTCGTATACAAGATGAGAAACTACAGCTAAAGTCTCACTACGAACAGAGGTTCTCTCTAGCAGTATAGTAACACCTGTCTCTACATTAGATTCCCCTTCACTGAAGAGACATTTAATTCCGACAGAGGGTACGAGGAAGTAATTAACGAAACGACAATGTGACAAATGAGATTGTATAAAACTGAAGCAATGCAAGACTCCATGTTTGTGTCGTGTTACCCTGTGTAAGGAAGACATGACTGAGAAGATGTAGGCATATTTCAGCGTTCGAATGAATGTGGACAGAAGTCTCAAACGCCTAAGGCCAGACAGATATAATTCAGCAGGTACCTCGGGTAGATGCTCATACTCTTCTTACTAAGTAAACGTTATGAAGTAGTCGTCAGTGAGTGTAAGAACGGCACAACTAATTGGCTGTAACAGGTGGCGAGCCCTTGAGAATTGTCATTAACGAAGTTGGAGATGCACCCAATTAGCACAGAGCGAGAGTGACATACTCCGGAAGAACCTCCGTAGAACTAAGAAACTTATGTGTACACCAACGTTCACATGGGGAGTTTCCACAAGAAGAACCAGAAGACAAAACAACGAGACTGTGCACTGTGATAGGAGGGAACAACACAGAATCATGTAGTGAGCAAACTAGTAGGTGCTAATTGAAAGCAGTGTTCAGAATATAGCCTTAAAGTCATACAGAAAGAGTTTCATTATCAATGACTTCAATCAAGGACCCGATTTAATCTGAAGGAAACGACAGCAAATAACTGTCACCAAAATTGCTTACGTCACGAACACAGTAACTGAACAGAATCTTCATACCCTTGCACCCACTGACCAACGTGATATTCCCGTTGTCTTTCCAATATTCAGTACGATCCTCTCGCACATCATCAGATGAGCAACCAACGCATCTGCCACAGAAAATTTCCGGCTATCAGTTACCTCACTAGTACAATGAGATAATAAGGTTGTAAGCAGCCACGTGATTCCTCTAAAGTAGGGTGTATTACTCGTAGCCAACAATGTATCTACGGGCAAATCAGGTTCTGTAATAGCTTTATAATCGACCTAGTAAGACGTGTACCGATTATAACACCGAAAATCTACGTATACGATATACACGCGCCTACAGCTGATTCATATTATATATATTCTTTTTAACAACTTTCAACTTCAGAAAGTGGAAATACATCAGCAGTACCAATTAAATAACGCACTACTCTCACACTTTCCATTGTGTTGTAAATCATTGGTGCCAGCGAGAAGAAACTCTCAGTACAGCATGTGGTCCAGGTCCCATCCTGTAAAAAAGAGACAAACAGTACCCAGAAACAAAATAAGTGCTCATTTGCACGGGTCTGAAAGTATGGCTACCCGCCACAGCCGAATCTCCTTACGATATCACTGAGCTATCTTACATTTACCTCAACAAAATAAACGCAGTTGGTAATAGAAAGTACCATGCGCACAAACTCAGAAATATGCACATAAGAGTTGTCATAATTTTACTTTACCAAGTAACTCCAAGGAGAACGACCAGCTTAGAAATTTGAGTAACAACAAAAAAGACAACCAAACAAGAACCATAATATTTCTTTAACGTATGTACCGTTTAACATTAAATTAGACAATAATTCTTTTGTGGGTGCGATATTTACCAACAGCTTCTACAGTGCAACCAACCGTGTCCGGCATTACAAACACGTTCCTCTCTCAAACAGATATCGTTTATTATACATAGTGGATCACACTCTTCGATGGCCTAGAGCACACATAAAAAGTAATTAGAATAAATATCCTAAAATACGATAACCATTTTAAAAATTTACACTGTAAAATAAAGAAGCACTTTACACAAAAGCCCCTTGGTAAAATGCAGTGAATCATTTTCGGTAACGTAATTTTAAAACCAATTAACGCTGCTAGAAATGATCTTAATTCATCCTGCAAAAATTTTGTCATTGACTATGGCTTAAATAAACAAGGTTTTACCCATACTTAACCAAACTACTAGAGCTAATACGATTTAGAAAAAGAGTAAACCAATATATAAATATTAAGCAAGAGTAAAGCTAGCAAAATGTATGTCCGTTTCAAGACAAAGTAAAATATTTAAAAAATATGTATTAAGAATAAAGGCGTCTGATCGTCTATAACTTTAAAAACACTGCACCTATAATCACCAAAAGGAGTAATCAAAACGTGCAACGGCATTTAGACGAAATCAAATTCTAAAGAGATCAGTGAACATTCTGACAACTCGCAGTGTACTACTTGAACACAAACACTCCCAAACAACAATTGTTAGCGCCCTAAACTATAAAGCTCGCCGTTTATTGGTTTCATTTCTTACTTTTTTTCAAATTATGAAAACCCACAAGCAATACGATTGGAATACAGCCAAACCAGCAAATGTCACATGCTGTAGTTACAGCGCATGTTGTCCTTTAGATAATCCAGAGAGCTCATTCAGCAGTGCATAAAGACTTCGTTTTCTCGACGGAAAGCTAGCTGGCCCAGCAGACGTGGCACTTTCATACCAATACTGTGTTTGGACTCAAGACATAACTTGAAGCTCCACTGTATTTTCAGGTGACACTGCGATCATATGCTACGAATGATGTTACTGATTTTCCGTCCTAAGTAAAGCTGTGCAGACCACATGGCATCAATCAGCTATATTATGTTTAAAGAACGAATGGTGACGCTCCAATAACTGTCCTTCTTATTCTGGCGCTCCTCCTGACTGAACATTAGAAAGAAGACAGTCTCATTCTTCACTGTATATTTTATAGGAATCACAAACTTAAAGCATATTATTTTGGTTTACATTAATGTAATGGCGAGATTATACAAAAGCAAGAAATTAGCTACAGAAGAAAATAGCAGCATTGAGCTTAACACTAAACAAAATTAATTTTCTGGTGCGAAAGTTGCAAATTTAGCCATTTTAGAACACAATCGTGGATTATGCTCTGAAAGCTATAAAATTTTCAACTAATAATCTCTTCTGTTTAGTTCATGCTGACATATACCATTCTTTACGTAATGTAAATTTCAGCATGATAACACTTCACCTGAATAAACGTTCTGATGGGTGATGCTTCACGTGAAACGAATAATCAGATAAGTGATCAGCCAACTGATTTGAGTACACAATTATGTCAAAGTCTTCAAACAATGTAAGAAAACGTAAAGTGTGCTAGAGCGGAAGAAAAATTGAACTTTAACCACTTATCAACATAACAGAAAAAGAGGTCGGAGGAATTACAAAAAACTGGCTACTAATTTTAATATTTTGTCAGTGTAGTATAATACTTCAGCGGACGAAGTTTCATATTTAAAAAATACTTATGGCGGTGTCCCAGAAGCCGTACAGATTTTGTCTCAACAACTAAAATGGAATATAGTGTAACTAAAACATAAAGTCCATACTTTTGAGGAAGAATAGGGAACTAAAGCAAAAAAGCAATTCAATGATAGCTGTAAACACGTTGTTGATGATTTTTGAGGGTAGATTTCACACAAAGATGCAGAAATTAACGATAAATTAAATTCTGAATTAGAATGTGTTGTAAATGAGTCGGGCACCAATACTATGAGAGAGACATTGCTAGCAGACTGGGAAAGTCTGAACTGGAAAAAATAAAAGATGCTTTGTGGAAAGATTATCCGAAGTGACGTGGCCAGATAATGACAGTGAACCAAGAATTGTCCACAGTCAGAGGAATAGTTCCAGTCACCTCGCCAATTGTTAATAAAGTATGTGGTAGTTACTGAAGTCCGACCGTTGCATATCGTGCACCATATGGCAACGCATTCCAGCGATTTACCGCCAAACCATATGCCATATGAAGTAATAAATGCGCCATCATTATCTTCTGTCTTCCTCAAAGAAAGTTTGCTCAAGCGCAGACAGTTCTAAGTTTTGTACCAGAAAGAAACACTCTACAACGCATTATATTCATAAGAATATTCGACGATATGTTATCCCAGTCTTAGAACGAACAACAAAATATCCATTTCAGGACAGTATACATAAAAACTGATGTAGCACTTTTGGCCATGAGAGAGAGAGAGAGAGAGAGAGAGAGTGAGAGAGAACTATCCATTTGAAAGAACATTTCTGTCTACTTACTGTCAAGATGCGATCAGGAAAGACTTGGGAAACAAGTGTTCAGTTCAGAGCTTCTCCACATTAATCAGGGCAGTCGTTCTAGATATTATGAGGAATATTTAAATAAAACTCGTAAATACGAGTTAAGAAATTTGAAGGCGAAATTGCCTTAAGATATTTGTGAGAAACTACTACATTCTGTGTCGATTTTAGACTCTTGACCTTCTTCATGAAGACGGAAATGTTCATAACAACGTCAATAAAGCCACAACAGTGCAACAAAGTCCAATCAATTGCACGCAGAGAACCCTATTCCTGCCATAAAGATGAATATCGCATCGGCCAAGTGATGTCACATCCTGGTCACGAGACATGTTATCCTAGCCACCACTATCAAAATACTAGTAATGACAACAGAAGAAGAAGTAATAATAATAGATAGCCCCCTAGCTGCCAAGGAAGGGTGGACAAGCTTTTAGAATCAGCAATAACGGTTATTGTAATGGGCACAAAGAAACCCAGAAATGAGGAAATGGAAACAAAACTTACCTCCGAAACAGTCACCTACAGCAAGGTCTACCTGACACTAGTTGGCAAAATCAAGGAGCTTCAGTGAAAATCGTACAAGTAAGCTATGAGCTGTTGACAGCTACACACACTGCAGCTTTATCAAACTAATTACAACCTCTTTTAGGCCTCTACCGACCGGCGTTTCGTGGGATGGAGGCAGTCAAAGCAGTCACTTGAATACAATGACGGAACTGATACCAACATGAATTTAGGTGTGGATCAGCATTTATTTACAGGTCGTACACAAGTATTAGTACAAGCCTCAACATATGACACAGCGGGAATAGTTCCTATCACAATTTTATTAGCTGCAGGTGCACCAGTTTCTATCACAGTATTTATTTACCAAGATTAAAGAAGTGCCAACCAGTGCGACACAAAACAGTCATATAGCCTGACCTCTAGGTGCTCTAGCAACAACCTGTGAAGTGGCAGACACAAGTTTTGATAGGAAATGGAGTTATGATATGTCCATTCCTGATTTTAAAAGGTCTTCTGGTGGAATACTGGCTGGATATGGCATTTTTCTGACTTTACACTTTTCTTTGGGTAGGTGCTATTTCTCTTAAGAGGGAGAGTTGAAGATGACTTAATAGAAATCCCAGTAGAACTTGGAGAGTACTGCGAGAGACTTAATATAAAATTTTTTGACAATGAAGAGTGTACCTATAGATAGTTTACCAACACCCATTGACAAAAATATTGATCAATACGACGGAAAATCAGTCCAAACTTGTAAAATTTACTTTATCCATTTTCAGATCATCATAGCTTAGTCAAAAATGGTATTTCAAAAATGTGAAACGATGTCAAAAATATTCAGTAAACAGTTACAACGCGTACAGACAACTGTTATCTTTATACGCTGTAACTGCTCGTGGCACATTTCTGACATGATTTTCACATCTTCGAAATACCATTTTTGACTATGTTACGATGATTTGAAAAGGGGTCTCGGCCTGAAACTAGTCATCGAGTGAATAGAGAAAGTGAAATTTGTGACTTTGGACTGGTTTTTCGTTGCACTGATTAACAGAAGTTGTTGACCCACAGCTACTCAAGCATGCCGGCAGTTCGAAACGATTAATCACAATATCTGTATACATGGTAAAGCAGTGGAGTTTTCTTATCTCAATGTATAAGAACAATTAGAACTAATAAATATACTACAATTCCTTAACGAGAAACTTGGTACAATAAATACATATGTGTACCACATGAATCTGATGGCACATCGCACATTTTCCAAAAGTCTTACTGCTTTCTGTGGTCGATATGGGAGCCTGTTAAACAAGAAATAAGACATATGTTTCAGTGGAAGGTTACTCAATTATCTCGGTCCCCATATTGTAGTCCATTACTCGAAGTGAATTAACTACAAGGTCATGTACACTTAGTTTTGGAAGCACGTGCCATTAACAATATAATTGTCATAGTTCGAACATAACTGAAAGTTTAGAGGAATAATTGCCAAAATTTCATGCAGTGCACTATTTAACTATACTAGATGTCAGCTGTTCCTAATGGTAGATCTCACTATCGAATGAATCTATGAAATTCACAGCTTTTGTCCATGACTGCAGGAGTTATCAGTTTTTTTGTTTTGCCATATGGACTCCTCACAAATTCTGGTTTGTTTATTATGGCGCTGGACTCAGATCTAGGATCCAACCTCCTAGATAAATTAACATAATATATTCTGATTGCTACTGCTAAGTGGAAAGAACACTTGATCTGATTAACGGAACATTATGCAAATTTTCACAAGCTGGACTGATAGTCAACTTTCAGAAATCAAAATTTTCTCAAGAGAAAATAGAGTTTTCAGTCATACCACATATCCTTCAGAAATAACGTCTGCTCCTGGTAAAATACGTGCAATAAAACTTTTCCCACTCCTAGAACAAAATGGCAATTAAAAATGTTTTCTCGACTTTGTTCCTTCTTTCGTCGTTTCCTCCATGTTAGTTTCTCAGTAACCCAGCATTACTAAATCTGTCAAAGAAGAATGCCATATTGTTTTGGTCAGACAGATGTCGAACACATTTTGATGCAGTAAAGAATGTCCTGGTAATTTCTGAGATTTCGTTGCACGGCAATGTGAGTTTAGATTTTTGTATTGCACAGGACGCATCCTTTTTGGGAAGTGGAGACTGTTTATTTCAAATTCCCGAAAAGGATAGTACAACTGAAGTTAACATGATTAGTTTCGCTAGTGGGCCATCTCCAACGTGTGAGCGTGGATATTCGGCTACGGAGCTGGAAGCTCTAGCAGTGATATAGGAATTGAAGAGTTTCAGTTATTGCATTTATGGAAACAAATTACACTATGATAACCAGGCTCTCAGCTTTTGTTAACCAGTGAGTTATTTCACTCTGTAATTGCATGGTCGAGAGCATTTCTTTAAGAATACCGTTTCGAGGTAATGCAAGTAAAAGGTAAAGACGAAGTTGTAGCAGAGACTGTTTTATCTACGAGAATGACCGACTGATCTTTCTGATTCGTCAGAACATATAACTGATCGCCTGATTCATTTGATGGTAGACACACATTACAGACAATACTACTGAAATATGTGTAACAGCATAGTTACAAGATGCACATCCGAGGTGGTATGATGTATAGACTCTCCTCGCACAAAACTCACCTGAGAAATTTTAACAGCATCACAAAACTCGTAATAAAGTATTATTTTAAAGGAATAATGTTTGTGATAATAACTAGATTGGGTGTATGTGTATTCCCGATGCCTGTTGAAAAACTAGGGTTTGGCGTATGCATTATATTTGAGGTTACTCCACTGTCAGTAAATGTTTAAGAAAACTGACTCTAAATTGCTACTTTGCAGATATGTGGATTTAGGTTGAATAATTATTAAGGACCTATCTGCTATGCCAAAACGCAGAATCTACTAATAATTACTGCTACGCAGAATTACACTCTGTATTACCACCACAGTCATCTCAAGAAGTATCTACCGATGGCAGTGATCCTGCACCCTATGAAAGAAGTGGTGTTAAGTATTTAGTAGCTCTATATGATCTGTTGTCAAAGTATGTCAAGCTTTAAGCTACAACGCCGACAACAGCGTCTACCATCATTAGAAGAATTCCGACGCTGGCAAGTGTGTCGCATTCCTAACAGGTAATGTGTCAAACTTCACATACAAGAAAATTTAACAGGTTTATAAAGACATATGCGAGTACACAACACATTGGGTATAATTCATTTTACCATTTGACCATACTGGAAGTAATTTGGCCATTTATACATCTACACACCATCAGAATTCTTAATAACCATAAAGAAACCATCGGCTGGATAGACTTATTGCCACGTCTCTCTAAAAAAGAACCTACACTAAGAAAGAAATACACTGATTGCACTCTCTGACCACGCCAAAAACAGGAAATAACACACGTTACAAAAAGTTAGCTCGTGCGCAAAAGTATTTAGTTTGAAAAAGAGCGCTGTTCAAATCACACACAAAGTCTTTGGGCGTACAGAAAAGAAATTATAAATGACAGCTACTATATACTGCACCATATAAGACAATCAAGATACTGCATTCAGATTTTTTTGCTTTTCGAAAATCGAACATGATTAAAGGAATTACAGTCATCAGGATTTGAAAAAGTATCTGCGTGAGGAACAGTAATTATTATATTCTTTGAATTGAACAAAACATATGAAGTATTACACTTCACTAAAGATTTGTGTGTAAAAACATGATGCATGCAATTACCTATTTGTGAATGTGAACAGAAATTGAAAATTACTGTTTTTTATACTGTGTATTGTGAAATGACAAAGGACCTGGAAGGAACGTAATGCAGAACAGTTCATTGTTTAAAATAGTTTTCCTGCGAAATACCAGCATTTTGTTAAGTGTAGCAAATACAGCATAACATAATGACCAGTTTAGTGAAAGTTTAGTATACAAACGAATTCTTCTGCAATAGATCATATCTGACAGGAGAAAATTTACTTTGCAACATGATTTACTGTGAAGCTTCCTGGCAGATCAAAACTGTGTGCCGGACCGAGACTCGAACTCGGGACCTTTGCCTCATTCTGGATGATTTACTGTTTTCGCAGTATGAAAATGAGTGACATTTGATAGACACCTATGAGGAAGCAGCAACGAGGTGCAAAATTAAGGATTTGTCTATAGAGACACGCTCACTTTTTCTTTGAAGAAATTCAAAGAAACACTTTTAGTTCTACTTGAGTAATCATTATCTTTCAGTATTAGTATGAGCGTGTGTACTTGTTAGTCTTTAAATCCTACTGGCCAAGGAAACTGCCATTCGATTGCAATACTGAAGTGATAGAAGCAAATATGAGCTCTCAAAAAGAGCCCCTAAATAAATCGTAATCATTTCTGTTGGAACTAATATCTTAGATGTAGTTGTATTATGTTACCATAATTTATGATTACAAGGTCAAAATTCTTGAGTCTAAATGAGGAACTGAGACTTTAAGCAGATATGTACCCATGGTTTATGATGGACGGACATTTTTATAGAACGTTATACGTATGTTAAGAAGTAGTGCTCCTTCGACTAAGCCTTCATTCATTTTCAGATTCTCTTGCATGTATATTAGCATGTCCCATGTGTGCAGAAGATTCTCCTTTTGTGGGATAGGCAAAGCCTGTAGTCTAAGCTGTAAATAGTGCTGAGCGAATGCAACAGCGAGTTCTTAAATCAAAATGTGTTTAACCTTTATCTAACCACTCACTCGCCAATTGTAAAGTTTTGTAAAGTATAAGAAATAAATGGAAAGATAAAGGGAAAATGAAATCCCTTTGTGTAAATAAAATTAAGAAATATTCCATTTCATTACGAATAACGAGATGTGCAGGGACGAAACGGGAATATAACTGTGTAATATAAGTAAAAAAACAATGGCCGCGTGGAGTAGCCGTGCAGTCTTAGGCGTCTTGTCCCGGTTCGCGAGGGCTCGCCCGTCAAAGGTTCGAGTACTTACTAGGTCATGGATGTGTGTATGTTGTCCTCAACTTAAGTTAGTTTGAGTTCGATTAAGTAGTGTGTTAGCTTAGGGACCGATGACCGCAACTGTTTAGTCCCATAAGACCTTACATCAAATTTCGGATTCCAAAACACTGAAGTGAAAACTGTAAGTTGAAGTTGAAATGAAGTCTTTACGTGTTTCTGAAAGACGATGAAGTGTTTGTGACTGAAATAAGGAATTATTTAAACGGATAATATTTGAATGAAATCCTATATTTGGCATGTGTTACTGCACCCAACCGGGCCATTTCGCCTACACGGGTCCTTTAAGGAAAGTGAAAACATTACTTACTTGGGTTTCATCCTGTGAACATGTGGTTGCTTGTAATTCAACGCAGGGCCGGGATGAGCTGGCGTGGGACCATGTGCAATAATTCCTCGTGGGGCTCTCCCACTTATCCACCTCTTCACCCCTCCTCCATGGCAGGTTATATACCTTCGTCATCTTAAAAGGAATTCTAAGTTTCGTCATTGACATACAAGCAATTTATCAAAATACTATTACTGTAACAGATCTATTGCTGTGACAGGAAAATAATTAATCAGAGAAGAATCTTAATAGGTATAGTAATTACTGAAACGTTAATAAAAACTAACTTAGCTATATCTATCTCTCCAGTTGAATGAAATTTAAAATCAAATAAGTGTTGTTCAGGGTATACACTTCAATGTTTTCATCACTTGACTGTTCTAAATTTTACAGGAAATTATATGAGTTGTAGATTATAAACAATAAGGATTTTCTGCTTTACATACTTTACATCATTTCCTTGCTTTATAACGAGCAAATTCATCAACAGTATCTTCAATATTCAATTCTTAAACCACGTCGCGTTACACAGGCAGCATGGCAAGAGAAGACTGGAGTACTTGTGAAGTGCTGCTTCTGATATAATTATTGATAAGGCACTGGAGGTACTGGCATGGTTTGCAAAACTCTGTAGGCAATATAAATGTCAACATCTTGAATCATCACGATCTCTGCCGGTTGTTCGTGACATTCTCGCACAATATTTCAACGGCGAAACTCGTTGTCTTCTTCAGGCGCTTCCCGAAAATGGTCCTCGGGTGGATCGAGTCCAGTATTTATGACTGGATGGTGCTCGGCGCTCCGTAATCAGTCAGCGCCGCGTCGAGTGTTCTGTCCGCCAGGAGCGGCTCCAATAGTCCTCTCTGGACGCTGATGCTCCGACTGCAATCCGCGCGCGGCTCGGCCGTCCTCTGGGTATGTGATCGTCATCTGAGGCGTATCAAATCCGACTTGTAATGTCTGGCGCTCTGTCTCATGGCTGTTATCTCCGTCTGCACTTCTGTTTCCCGGGTCACAGCCACTGCTGAACTGGTATCCAGTTTCACGGTTGATGAAAGTCTCCGTCACTTTTTTTTCGATGGATTCTTTTATAACATTGTTCCAGTATCCTGGGGTCTGTGTGGCAGAGTTTTCTGAGCTCCACTACTTTGTGCCAGATGGTGCGGTCCACATTGTGTGCAAATGTGCCACCTACCACCCTATTGACTAGTACATCCAAGGAAGGAAGTTGTCCATCCTTCACCAGTTCCGTCGTGAATTTTATATTCTGGTGGTGTGATTCAGATGTTCCAGAAAACCATCAGCTTCTCCCTACTTCTCCCTGCTATGGAGCCAATGCCAAAGGTATCATCCACAAACATGAAAAAGCGATTGGGTTAATATATGGCCGATGTCAATGCCTCCTCTTCAGACTTTTTTATAACTAGATAGACCATCACTAGTGACAGAGGGCTGCCCATCGCCACCTGTTCTGTATGCCTGTGAAATAGACCTCCACGTAGGAAACGTACGGAGGTTAATTTATACCCGAATTAGTCGAGGAGAGCTCTATCAATCTTCTCTCTGAAATGATAGGGTGAGTCATTCAGTACCACTCATATGAAGAGAGCATTATGCCGAAACTGACCGCTGTGTCAGAGTCCACAATGTGTAGTCGCCTCAGACGTTGTAGGAAAACCCCTGGGATCCGAATTGGTGTGCACATCTGCCCACACGTCGTGTCAGCAACTTATTCAGATATTTTGCTCGAGGGCAGGTGGCTGCGCCCATGTTGGTGACAATATGTCGAAGAGGAACCCCATCCTTTTACAGTGTGGAGAGTCCATACAGTGTGGTTGTTACTGGTACTTTGGGAAGCAGCTTCTTTATGACCTGTTCAGGCAGGCCCTTCTCTTCACACGACTGCCATTGAACCATCCACTCGACCTTATGGGAGAGAAGTTTGATGAGTCTCTCCTCTACTTATTCAGGCATGTGTTAATCTCGACGTACTTCCTACATTTTCTTTTCGAGTCATCAGTCTTCAACTCCGAACAGCAATTACAACTTACGTCCTCAATAATTTGCCGGATGTAAACCAATTTCTGTCTCCCACTACTGTTTTTACCCTCTACAGTTTCTTCTAGTACCATGGAAGTCATTCCCCCACGTCTTAACAGATGGCCTACCATCCTCACCCCTTCTCCTTGCCGGTGTTTTCCGCATATTTCTCTTCTCTCAGATTCTGTGCAGAACCTCCTCATGCCTTACCTTATCAGTCCACCTAATTTTCAACATTCGTTTGTAGCACCACATCTCAAATACTTCGAATCTCTTCGGTTCCAGTTTTCCCACAGTCCATGTTTCACTGCCTTACGAAGCTGTGCGCTAAACGTACATTTTCAGAGATTTCTTCCTCAAATTAAGGCCTGTGTTTGACACTAGCAGACTATTCTAGGCCAGGAATGCACTTTTTGCCAGTGCTAATCTGCTTTTGATGTCCTCCATGCTCCGTCCGTCATTGGTTATTTTACTGCCAAGGTAGCAGAATTCCTTAACTTCATCTACTTCGTGACCATCAGTCCTGATGTTAAGTTTATCGATGTTCTCATTTCTATTACTTCCCATTACCTTTTTCTTTCTTAGATTTATTCTCAATCCATACTGTGTACTCATTAGATTGTTCATTCTGTTCAGCACTTAATGTAATTCTTCTTCACTTTCACTCAGGATAGCAATGTCATCAGCGAATCGTATCACTGATATCCTTTCACCTTGAATTTTGATTCCACTCCTGAACTTTTCTTTTATTTCCATCATTGCTTCCTCGATGTACAGATTGAACAGTAGGGGAGAAAGTCTACGTCCTTGTCTTACACCCATTTTAGTACGAGCACTTCGTTCTTGGTCGTCCACTCTTATTATTCCCGCTCTCCTTTTAGCTTATCCCTACTTTTTTCCGATTTTCGGACTTCTTGTACCATTTTACACTGCCGAACGCTTGTTCCAGGTCGACGAATCTTATGAACGTCTCTTGATTTTTCTGTAGTCTTGCTTCCATTACTAACCGCAACGTCAGAATTGCCTCTCTCGTGCCTTTACTTTTCCTAAAGAGAAACTGATCTTCATCTAGCGCATCCTCAATTTTCATTTCCATTCTTCTGTATATTATTCTTGTAAGTAACTTGGATGCATGAGCTGTTACGCAGATTGTGCTATAATTATCGCACTTGTCAGCTCTTGCCATCTTCGGAATTGTGTGGATGATGCTTTTACGAAAGTCAGATGGTATGTCGCCAGACTCATACATGTCCATTCCTCTTCAACTGTACTCCCTACACAGCTGTAGCCTTAGAGAACTTCAAGCGTCTCTCGTCATTCATTAGTACTTCTGTATCCCACTTCTTTGCATACTGATTCGGAAGAATGTCTTAAACATCACTACTACATCGTGATCTGAACCTATATCTGCTCCTGGGTTAGTCTTATAGTCCAGTATCTGTTTTCAGAATCTCTGTCTGGCCATGGTGTAATCTAACTGAAATCTTCCTACATCACACGGCCTATACCAAGTATACCTCCTCCTCTAGTGATTCCTCTAATGATTCTTGAACAGAGTATTCGCTATTACTAGGTGAAATTTATTACAGAACTCAATTAGTCGTTCTCCTCTCTCATTTCTAGCCCAAGCCCAAATTCCCCTGTAAACTTTTCTTCTACCCCTTCCCCTACATCTCCATCTCGACCACCACGACTATTAGATTTTCATCTCCTCAGTTTTCAGTTAGCCACACTTGCGTGTACACCTGAACCTACATTATCGGTGTTCGTTTGCTGTCGATTCTGAAAGGAACAACTCTGTCGCAACCTGTTCATAGTAACGCTCTCTCTGCCCTACCAGCCTTTTATAACAAATCCTACTCCCGTTATAACATTTCTGCTAGTGTTGATATTACCCTCTACTCGTCTAACCAGAAATTCTTGTCTTCTTTTCATTTCACTTCACTGACGTTTACTACACTACAGGCCATTAAAATTGCTACACCACGAAGATGACGTGCTACAGTCGCTAAATTTAACCGACAAGAAGAAGATGCTGTGATACGCAAACGATTAGCTTTTCAGAGCATTCACACAAGGTTGGTGCCGGTGGCGACACCTACAACGTGCTGACATGAGGAAAGTTTACAACTGATTTCTCATACACAAGCAACAGTTGACCGGCGTTGCCTGGTGAAACGTTGTTGTGATGCCTCGTGTAAGGAGGAGAAATGCGTACCATCACGTTTCCGACTTTGATAAAGGTCGGATTGTAGCCTATCGCAATTTCAGTTTATCGTATCGCGACATTTCTGCTCACGCTGGTCGAGATCCAATCACTGTTAGCAGAATAATGGAATCAGTGGGTTCAGAATGGTAATACGGAACGCCGTGCTCGATCCCAACGGCCTCGTATCACTAGCAAGCAAGATGACAGGCATCTTATCCGCATGGCTGTAACCGATCGTGCAGCCACGTCTCGATCCCTGAGTCAACAGATGGGGACGTTTGCAAGACAACAACCATCTGCGCGAACAGTTCGACGACGTTTTCAGCAGCATGAACTATAAGCTAGGAGACCATGGCTGTGGTTACCCTTGACGCTCCATCACAGACAGGAGCGCCTGCGATGGTGTACTCAACGACGAACTTGGGTGCACGAATGGCAAAACGTCGTTTTTTCGGATGAACCTAGGTTCTGTTTACAGCATCATGATGGTCGTATCCGTGTTTGACGACATCGCGGTGAACGCACATTGGAAGCGTGTATTCGTCATCGCCATACTGGCCTACCACCCGGCGTGATGGTTTGGGGTGCCATTGGCCACACGTCTCGGTCACCTCTTATTCGCACTGATGGCACTGTGAACAGTGGACGTTACATTTCAGATGTGTTACGACCCGTGGTTCTACCCTTCATTCGATCCCTGCGAAACCCTAAATTTCAGCAGGATAATGCACGACCGCATGTTGCAGGTCCTGTACGGGCCTTTCTGGATACAGAAAATGTTCGACTGCTGCACTGGCCAGCACATTCTCCAGATGTCTCACCAATTGAAAACGTCTGGTCAATGGTGGCCGAGCAACTGGCTCGTCACAATACGCCTGTCACTACTCTTGATGAACTATGGTATCGTGTTGAAGCTGCATGTGCAGCTGTACCTGTACACGCCATCCAAGCTCTGTTTGACTCAATGCCCAGGCGTATCAAGGCCGTTATTACGGCCAGAGGTGGTTGTTCCAGGTACTGATTTCTCAGGATCTATGCAGTTCTAGTACTATTTGTCCAATGAATACCCGTTTATCATCTGCATTACTTCTTGGTGTAGCAATTTTAATGGCCAGTAGTGTATAATCAAGCTGGAGCCTTTGCATTACGCCTTTCAGAATGTCTCAGCTTGCCTACCACGTTCGAGTTCCAGACATTCACGACCCAACTCGTAGAACGTTATTGAAATTTTTTCTCATAGTCACCTCCCCTTAGCACTCTTCTCCCAGAAATCCGAATGGGGTACTACTCAGGAATCTCTTGGCAATAGAGAGATCATCCTGACACTTCTTCAGCTACAGGACACATGTTCATGTATACACGTTACGTGTCTTTAATGAAGTGGTTTCCATTACCATCTGCATCCTCTTGCCGTAGATCATTGCAGATTCTTCCGCCTTTATGGGCAGTTTCCCACCCCTAAGATAAGAGAGTGCACTGAACCTCTGTCCGGTGCTCTTTGACAAGGCCGTTGGCAGAATGAGGGTGACTTCTTATGCCGGAAGTGTTCGGCAGAGTTATTAAACACGGTTTTCTGAAACACCTTCTCCAAAGGAATATTCTAGGCTCCGCATCTAGAAAAACTACCAAGAATAACTTAAAATAAGATATCTTTGATGTAGCGAATTGGCTTAAATCACTTAATAAAGGCAAATATTTTATACTAGTCAGCTTCTTTTACAGTGTGCTGATACAATTGCTCCGTACTTAGCAATCATACTACAACCACTTACTCGTCGAAAGAGCCATACCTAAAGAGTGGAAAGTCACACAACTCACACAAATACCCAAGAAAGGAAACAGGAGTAATTCGCTGAATTACACACCTGTCTCACTAACGTCGATATGCAGTACGATTTTGGTACGTATATTGTGTACGCCGGCCGCTGTGACTGAGCAGTTCTAGGCGCTTCAGTCAGGAACCGCGCTGGTGTTACGGTCGCAGGTTCGAATCCTGCTTCGGGCATGGATGTGTGTGAAGTCCTTAGGTTAGTTAGTTTTAAGTAGTTTTAAGTCTAGGGGACTGATGACCTCAGATGTTAAGTCCCATAGTGCTCAGAGCAAATTGAACAATTTTATACTGTGTTCGCGCATTATAAATATCCTCGAAGGAAACGATTTATTGACAAATAGTCAGCACTGATTTAGAGAATATCGTTCTTGTGAAACACAACTAGCTGCTTATTCTCACGAAGTAATGATTGTTATCGACAGGGAATGTGGACTTAATTCCATATCTTTTCCAGAAGGCTTTTGACACTGTTCATTCAAAGCGACTTCTAATCAAACTGCGTGCCTATCGAGTATAGCCTCAGTTGTGCAACTCTACACGTGAGTTCCTGTCAGAAGTGTCGCAGTTAGTAGTCACAGACAGAAAATTGTTGAGTAAAAAGAAATATTATAGGACGTCTGCTGTTCTTGATCTACATAAACGACATGGGAGACAATCTGAGCAGCTCTCTTAGATTTTTTGCAGATGGTACTGGCATTTACTATCTTTTAAAGTCATCAGATGATCAAATACATTTAAAATTATTTGAACAAGATACCTGCATGGTGCGAAAAGTGAAATGAAATGTGTGTGAATTCCTAAGGGACCGAACTGCGAAGTCATCGATCTCAAGACTTACACACTACTTAAACTAACTTATGCTAAGAACACCACACCCATGCCCGAGGGAGGACTCGAACCTCCGGCGGTAGGGACTGCGCAGTCCGTGACATGGTACCTCAAATCGCGCGTCCACACAGCGTAGCACGAATGGTGGGAAGTGTCTCTAAATAATGAGAAGTATTAAGCCATCCACATTACTCAAAGAAATTCGCTCAGTTTCTGTTACACAATAAATCATACATATCTAAAGGTTATTACTTCGACAGAACACTTATGGAATAGAGTTACGAATAACTTAAATTGGAACATTCACATAGATAATGGTGTGGGGAAAACAAACCAAAGACTGCTATTTAGTCTGCCATTGTGGCCGAGCGGTTCTATGCGCTTCAGTCCGGAACCGCGCTGCTGTTACGGTCGCAGGTTCGAATGCTGCTTCGGGCATGGATGCGTGTGATGTCCTTAGGTTAGTTAGGTTTAAGTAGTTCTAAGTCTAGGGGACTGATGACTGATGACCTCAGATGTTAAGTCCCATAGTGCTCAGAGCCATTTGAACATTTGAACTGCGATTTATTGACAGAACACTTAGAAGGTGCAGCAGATCTACTAAAGGGAATGCGTACACCAGGGTTGTATGGCCTCTTCTGGAACGTTGCTGTGCATTGCGGGGACCGCATCAGATGGGACTGATGGAAGCCATCGATAAAGTACAAAGAAAGGCACCTCATTTTGATACGTGAGTTTTGGTGGCAGTCATTACAAGAAAGAGGTTTCACGTTGCGGCAGGATCTTCCCTTAAAATTTCAGTCACAAGCTTTCTACTCTGACTATGAAAATATTTTGTTGGATCACAGATACAGAGGGGAAAATGGTCATTGAAATGAAATAAGAGGAATCAGATTTCACACAGAAAATTTTAAGTGCTCGCTTTTAATACCCGCGGTTCGAGAGTGGAACTACAGAGAAATGACCAATATGATTCGATGAACCGTCCACGAAGCACTTGTTACCAAACCGCATTTGTTGGCTACTATATAAATGTTACATATGTCTAATGAGGAGGACTTATTTTGATGTCAATCAAATCCACGTTTTCAAAATTTACTACTTCTTTTTTATATTTATTATTCCTTGGTAGATGGGACTGTGCCCCTCTGCTATATTGTTTATTAATTTTAAAATATCGTTATGTTCTGTGTGTGTGTGTGTGTGTGTGTGTGTGTGTGTGTGTGTGTGTGTGTAGCCTCTCGCTAACTAATTGGTGAGATGGGAACGACAGACAGCGCAGACGACGCGCACTTGCTGCAGTGTCGCTCACTCCTCGTGACGGCTCGACGGTGCATTCGACGCACGTCCCATTGCCTGCGGTTACAAATGGCACGTGAAATTATTGCATCGGTTGGTCCGCTGAATTCACGAGTTGCAGAGACATAAAATCTGATAGTTCGGCCCCGGCTGTTTGCAAAGCAGTTTCATAACCTTTGCTCAGGAATGGGAACCAATTTCGCAAGCAACGATACGACTGGACTACTAGTTTACCCGGCAAAGTACTACTCAACTTTTTCCGAAGTTCAATACGTGTGACATTTGAGAAAAAATGGCATCGAAACTTCTTTCAACTGGCATATGCTGCGCTTCTTCCAGAGGAATTTCACCGCGTTGATCCGAGGTACACTCCATGGAACTTCTGAGGAGGAGGAGGAGGAGAAGGAGGAGGAGGAGGAGGAGGAGGCGGAGGAGGCCATGTCATGCTCAGAGCTGTTACTGAGAGCATTTGAGAATAAACCAGCGAGTAAATCGAACTAAAAAAATGCTTCACTTGTGTCTGAAGTTATTCAATGTTTTAAATAAAGTAGAAGTGCCCATTCGTCGTTTTAGGTGGCCAGATTAAAATAAAATTGAGGTTTTGGAAGCTTTCGTGATCGACGCCATACATCTTAACACTTTAGGTACTCGAATCACATCATTTTCAATAGTACTATGCCGAGTGTCTCCGTTGCTCTTCGGGAGACATCTTCATGTGCCATGGTCACCAAGTTTCCTCAGGAAGCAAGAGGTAGGCAGAGAAGGATAATCGAGGAAAAAGTAGAATATTCTTGCTCGGGAAAATATAAAACTATCAACGAAAAATAAACTAATGTCCTCATTGTTTCAATGGATTAGAAATAACAGCCAATCAGTTGCTGAATACAGGTTTAATAAACCTTGACCATGGTTTCGATGGTCTTAAAACGGTCTTCTCCAGAAGATATTGTACCTATGAACAAGATTATGACGTTGTGTGCGGAACAAAAAATACATTACAAACATTAAAAATGCAAAATTACAGGAAATGTTCACAACATTTTATTTAGTGAAGAGTACTCAGGTAGAATCACATTATACACACATCAAAAAAAGTTTTGCATCACATCGGTTCCGAGAGTTCCGGAACCTGTACAGATGCATGTTTACATCTTTGGGCGGGTTTAGTGACATTTCTGAACAGTGAAAGGTCTGTCTCTGTGATATAAACCCACAGTCAATGTCTATCTTCAGGAGTTTTGGGAACTGGGGCAACGCAAAACTTTTCTCAATGTGTGTATATAGCCAATGTAAGGATCGTTGACTGTGTCTAGTATATATCATCCA
The DNA here is from genome assembly GCF_021461385.2 of Schistocerca piceifrons. Taxonomy (NCBI): domain Eukaryota; kingdom Metazoa; phylum Arthropoda; class Insecta; order Orthoptera; family Acrididae; genus Schistocerca; species Schistocerca piceifrons. Next base: position 487,814,693 of record NC_060138.1, on the reverse strand, counting down.
CTTAATTACAATTTTAAATACATTATATAAAAGTATACGGGTCTGTTGTAGGGCTCAGAACTTTTTAAGATATCCCGTATTTGATGCTGAGTACTACATATAGTATGCCACTTGAAAGACTGATATATAAATATAAAACATGTGATCGAATCCAACACAGTGAAAATATGCCACGTTCACATTCGCTCTAGATAATATGATTTTACAAAATTGTTAAGGCTTTCGTGGCCACTTGTTGACAAACTGCCTATTGGCTTCTGTCTCGGGTTCTTCGGCCGACGTTCATGTAATTATTTTGCTGACATTTCGCCAGCACGAGTGGCTGGCATTGTCAAAGCTTCACCCCACCGGCAGTGGAGGGTGATGCTTTGACAGTGCCAGCCACTTGTGTTGGCGGAACATCAGTAAAATCATTAGATGAACGTCGGCTGAAGAACCCGAGACAGAAGCCAATAGGCAGTTTGTCAATATGATTCTACTTGAGTACGATCCACTAAAAACTTTTTGCAGACATTTACTGTAATTTTGCGTATGTAATGGTACTATCTTTGTTCCACACAAGATGTCGTTATCTTGTTAATAGGTAATTTTTTTCCAGAAAAGACGGTTTTAAAACGGTCGAAACCATGGTCACGTTTTATATAAACCTGTATTAGGAACCACATGGCCGGCATTTATAACCCATTGGAGCTCTTGCATGCACAGATGCTGAAGCGGAGCATTGTTCAAAATAATGAAAGAAATCTCACTGTTTATTCTGGAAGAAAATAAGGAAACTAGAAAGATGAGCGGAGGAGAACATATGAAGCACTTCTTTTATTTAAAGTACAGACTGAAATAACTACTAAAAACATCTATCGACTGTGTAGATTTTTCTGCTCCAACTAAATCGAGTCACAATGCCAAAATAAAAACAAAGACTGTAAACTAGACTGCTCAATAAATAGCACCATATTACTCTCTGTCTAGCACGCGATAAAGGAATGAACATCTGAGACAAGCAATGGACTGCGAAAATAATTGCGTCCTGTAAATGCGAATAAATCAATGTCAACGAAATTAGTAATAGAGCTGGGTTAAGGATGCAGTGTGCTATTAATCAGAGACATTGTTTTATGTGTGGGTGTTATCCTGCTGAGTGCACGTTGCTTTGCAGCGTTCATCGCCGACAAACTGCTACTACGACCTAAATTTCGTCATAAGTGCATGTTACTAGAACTCGTTCTGTAATTACTTTTATTATTTGTTTTGATTTTGATATTACTTTCATTACAGTTCTTGACAGCACATTTATTATAATATGTGGTCTTGCTTCAATAGACTCCTTTTCGTTCACTTCAATATTAGTAGATCGCAAGTACTTTCTCCCTACGTACTTCACAAGATCGGAACGCTGTCACGTCAAGATCATGACCACCACCGACTATTCTAGGGTCATACTATTCCCGCTTCGCTGTACAACACCGTCCCAAAGTGAAGAAACTTTATAGCTACTCTGTTTCTTTCTAGATCTTCTGTCTCGATCACAGCTTTTAATGAGACATCAAACACTGCAATATTTAAAGTACGAAAAAGACTCTCTTTTTCTAATTACGTTATTGGAAATCTCACGTCTTAAATCTTCTCTCGTGGACTTGCCATGTCTTCAAATAGATGTCCCTACAACTGAAGCAACACGTCCATGTAGCGATCCAGGGGAGGAAATAATTTCTTCCCCTCCCCACCCCTCAGTGGCGAGTTCCCTTATAATTTATCCCAGTTGCTTAGAATTTAATAACAACAACATAAATAAAATATTATAATACAATAATAATAATAACTTTTGAATTATATGTATGGAGTTCGACCAACAGAGGAATATACGAGTAACTAACCTTAATGCAGATTCATAAAAATATGCAATTCGGCATAAAAAGAAATACACAAATAAATACATTTATTGGAAAATATCAATATAGCGAGAGAGCAATAACCCCAACCTTGAGATTTACAGAAAATCAACAGCAACAGACTAAACTATAACTGCCACTTCAAATAATCCACAAAACTATAAACTATCAGCACTCCAACCAATGATAGATAGACTGGAATAATTCCGAATCAGCATGGAACAGATGTAACACCCATTCAATGCAAATACTCAAAAACACGGTCAAAATCCAGTCAAAGAAAAACAAAGCACCACAAGCCCAACAATCAATACTGCCAATACAAGAAACACAAACAGAAAAGAAATACTGATGATATGACATAATAACAGTATATGGTAACATTAACACGAACACACGAATCAAAGCACGGGATATCAAATATAGTGAAGTAGCCAGGATTTCACAAAGCATATAGAACAAGAAACGCGCTTCAGTCACATTTGCTTTCATATCAAAAGAAAAACAAGAGAAATGCAATTGCATCTGGACAAACAGTTATTTAGGATGGTCAAGACACACCCACACCCACCCACCCACACACACACACATACACACACACACACACACACACACACACACACACACACACACACACACACACACACACACATATATATATATATATATATATATATATATATATATATATATATATATATATATATATAGGGAGAGAGAGAGAGAGAGAGAGAGCAAATGTTCTTTAACCATCAAGGGGACATCAATCAGCATGATTGCCTTCGTTGTAACTATATTTTTTACAAGATATGAACAGCGGTATGACTTTTTTTAAACGGCACCCTGTATTTCTTATTCGGCAATTCATTTTCTCTCCTAAAGACACATTCCAAAATGTACCACAGTGTATCATTCACTGAAACACAACGTCATTAATTACATAACAACACTGACTTTGAGCCTGGGACCAAAAACTCGTCCACTCGCTGGAGTGGTCAGAAAACAAATGAAAACCATATAAAAACATAACACAAAATTGACTCTGACTCTCCTGTGCCATTGCCAAGGGGCAGAACATTCAAAGGCGCTCAGAGTGGTGACCGTGGACACCTATACACTGGTGCACTCGTTGAATGAGAGAATTATTTACTGCTTCCAGTGTTGCCTGGTGAAGAGAATTACAAGCAAGCAAGATAAGTTCCTGCATGTTCTCTGGATTTGTTGGAATATCGAGATAGACCACGCCTTTAATGCATGCTCAAAGGAAAAAGTCCAGGGGATTTAAATCAGGAGACCTAGCAGGCCAAGTAACTGTTCCTCCTCGACCAATAGGTCTGGCAGGATACCTTCGGTTCAGAACCCGACGTGCACACAAGGCATTGTGTGCTGGACATCCATCGTGTTGATACGACATAATCACTCTGGTTCTTAGCGTCAGTTCATCCAGAAGAGGAGGAAGAATTCGACTGAATAAGGCGGCATAGGCCGTGCAGATTAGACTACCATTGATGGAATAAGGGCTAATAATTGTAGTACCAAGCATCCCACACCAGACATTAACTCTCCACTGAAGCTGATGTTCCACCCGTCTAAGTCATCGTGGGTTGTCGCTGGAGCAATAATGCATGTTCCTCGTATTTACCTGTCCTTTGTTTGAAAAGGAACATTCGTCGATAAATAGAACACTGGAGAAGAAGTTCGGGTTGGCGAGGATTTGCTGCTGTACCCACTGATAGAACTGTACACAATTCTGGAAATCATTCCCATGCGATTCGTGATGTACATGCACATGGTAAGCATGGAACCGGTGACGTGTAAGAATACGATGTACAATGGTTTTAGGAATGTCAATCTCCTGTTCAAGCTGTCGTGTGCTCACGTGTGGATTAATAGCAACGGAAGCGAGAACAGTAACTTCGGCAGCTGCGTCTGTGTGAGTGCTACGACGATTGCGTTGTCGTGGGTTGAAACTTCTCGTTTCCTGAAGCGTCGATACAAGACGAGAAAACATCCGTCGGGAAGGTGGGTTCTTGTCAGGGTATCGCTCTCTGTACAGTTCCGCTGCCAGCGCAGCATTCGCCTACGTGCAGCAACAACAATAAAAGAAACGTTATACCTATGCAGTTTGTAGGAAGGACATCCTTTACTGTATGCCTACTCTACACAACAGTATTAAAAAGGACTAAACTACTGTACTAAATGTACCCATACATAAGAAAACAGTATTGCAATTACCGTTCTGATACCTTACATTCCCCATAGATGAGTAGCATTTCTACCTTCTCTTCGCTGGTGTACATTCTACTCACACAATTCTTCAACTGACGATGGTTGGTAAAATGACCGGTGGGCATTCTACTTATGTTTATATTTGTCGTCTGTCAACGTCAGCACGTGGATGTGTTCCATTATCCCGAGTACCTGCATTAACGCTGGAAGCGTCAACGTCAGTGTTGTGTTATGAAATTAATAACGTTGTGTTTCATTGAATGATACACCGTGATACGTTTCTGAATAGGTCTTTAGGAAAGGAAATGAATTACCGAATAAAAATACAGGTTGCCATTTAAAAAAAGTCATACCGCTGTTCATATCTTTGTAAAAAACAAAGCTACAACGAAGGCAATCATGTTGATTGGGTGGCCAAGATAAATGTGACACCATATATATATATATATATATATATATATATATATATATATATATATATAATTTCACAAAATATTTTACCATTTTTTAAATTTTTTATGGGTGCTTGAGGTAAACTCCACAGGCCAAGATCCTTGAAAAGGCATTTAATTGGACGACAGGCGACTTGGAAGAAAATGTTGTAAAAATTCAAAAGCATAAGCTCCAACTGATGACAGCATAGCTCTGCCGGTATATATATATATATATATATATATATATATATATATATATATACTAGATACAAGGAACACATAAGGAATTGTAAATATGAAAACTCAGTTCGAGTACAACACTCGTGGCTGCCGCATCGCGGTCGCCTGATGATAATTTATGAATTTGCGGTTTTAGCTTAACGATGTCCACTACGGACAAACGGTAGTTACTGTTATTCTGAAAAAGGTTGGGTTATCCCGACTGAAGCCTAGGTAAATTTCTAGGTAAACGATGCAACTACGGCTGTTAATTATTAAAATTAAAAATAATGAATAAATCAACAAATTAATATAAAAAGCAGCTTCATGACCAAATTAGTCACTAAAACGATAAAAACGGATATGTAGAACATAATCAGATTAAATAAGTATCCGTCTCCATACCACTGACAATATCATAAAAGAATAATTGTGATAGCCTCCAGTCAATTTTCCTCACTTACCCAGCGCATCTATCAACACATAATAATCCATGTACATAATAAACGAACATCAAACTACATACAAACACCAAAAACCAAACAAAAAAATTAAAAATTGGATGTCATGCTATGTGCAGATGAACGAAGGTACAGTTCATGGCGACACATACCTAATAAAAAGTTATAAAAAAAAGTTCCAGACATGGTTAGCTTGTGGGTGATCAGCAGTGTATGGGAACTAAAGAAAACTTCACAAGCCAAGATCGCTAAAAAATCAAAAAAACCATTTTATCTGGTAACCGGTACCGACAGAGCTATGCTGTCATCAGTTGGAGCTTATGCTTTTGAATTTTTACAACATTTTCTTCCAAGTCGCCTGTCGTCCAATTGAATGCCTTTTCAAGGATCTTGGCCTGTGGAGTTTACCTCAAGCACCCATAAAAAATTTAAAAAATGGTAAAATATTTTGTGAAATGATTTCTCTGAAAGTAAGAAGTAAGCCTATTGAGCAGCAAATATTTTTCGCTAGTCTATTTTATTTCTTACATTCAGGAAAACAGTTTCATGAAACGTTTGACGAATGTTTTTCAGTTTTTCTTGTTTTGAATTTTTGTTAGCAAACCATAATCTTATTGATACCTTATTTGCTTTCCTAAAGCATTCTCCCGAATTTGGAACTTGAATCAAAGGAAACCATTTTGACAGTTAAATATGACACACATGTAACTTGTTATGCGCAAAACAGGCCTTGAAAAGTTTTGGTACCTCATTTCTCTTCTTCGAGTCTGACGTTCTCGAAATGTACCAAATTTAGTACGTGATTCTAAGTAAGGCATTTCAGAAATGAAATGTCACCCGAGTACAACTTTTTATACTCAAAGCAACTCCGTGTTGAAGACGTTGACAGCTCACTTTCCTGTCTAGCATCTTTTTTCTCGAAACGTCCTAAATTTTGACACTTAGATATCAAACCAATGTGACCTTTTATGCGGAAGTGGTGAACGTTTCGACATTTCGTTTAAATAATTAACAGCAGCTCTCAGTGAAGTATGTCAATTTTCCTTCGTAGCACTAATTACGTTTTTTCTGAATTACAGTGATAACTTTCAAGCAATTGAATATTTGCAGTACTAGGCTTCACGCTGGGCAATGTGGTACCCAATTTGTCCACGTATATCTCAAAAATAGCCTGTAATTTTCGTTTAAATAGCTAACAGCAGCTCTCCGTGAAATATGTCAATTTTCCCTCGTAGCACTAATTACGTTTTTCTGAATTACAGTGAAAACTTTCATGCAATTAAATATTTTTTGCAGTACTAGACTTCACGGTGGTCAATGTGGTACCCAATTTGTCCACGTATATCTCATAAATAGCCTTTAATCATCTGTTATTACTCGCCGTTTAAAAACTAAAAACTGTTTTCTTGCTGATTTATTGGTAACACGGTAAGATGTGAACGTATTTAATAGAACGTTCTTTCATCGGGGGGGGGGGGGGGGGGGGAGCATGAACGTTTGTTCGCACCCCGTTTCCCCTGGAGTAGCACCTGCAATGCTCACATTGCAAAATCACCTTGGCCGCTTTCTACATTCTGCATCCTGTTGTACGTCGGCGCACAGGCGAGTGAATTCAGGCGCACCGAATCACTGGCAGGGAACGAATTTATGATCGTGAATACGATAGCAGATCGTTGCCCAGTGGTCCAGAGCGGTATCATTTATCAAAAGCGAGTAACATACAAAACATTTTTATATCCGTTAATGAAGCGGCGGCACCGTACGTATCGGTGGAATGTGTCGCGTAATATTTTGTTGTCGATATCGATGGGACTGACGCAATTGTTATTTGTAGCAATAACAAACACGGAATGAGGGTCCTCAGTGCGGAAACTGTATTTACGTAGTGCGAGTATATGCAGGGAAACTAAATATCACTCACTCTTAACTCTGAAGCACAGGGACTGAAAATTAGTGCAAAACTTCCAAGCACAAAGTGAGAAGTTTACAGGTTAATGCCGTATTTGTAAGACACATTAAAGTGCGGAATACCGAAGGTGAAGGAAGATACGCACTTACAGAGGTTGTAGTAATTAATATCACTAATTAAACCGCAAAATTACAGCAGGAAGCATAAACAAAATGCTGTATGACAGCCGAATATTTATGTACTCCGTCGGCTTCGGTTTCGTGTTTTTAAAGGATATGAATCCACACATATTATGAAAATGGACGTATTTTGTGTGTATGTGTGTGTCTATGCATGTTCCACACCTCCTCCTAAAACACTTGACCGATTTGAGGCCAACTTGGTAGACATATCCGTCACTGTCAGGCAAGAATTGCTGCACGGGTGAGGACAACCTACAAATCATAGCTCAGGAGATATGACGTCATACACAATGATTTGCTTGGAAAACTACCGCATTACATATGACGTTTAGATTTATTAGTCCTTTGCTACTAACTCTATTCGCAATAAATTTCGCAAACAGTATACAAATATTCCGCTAAATGCACATACAAAATCATATATGCGTAGAAAACTACCGTAAGACACATGACGTTTAAATTTATACCTTTTTTGCTACTATATTGGCAACACATTTTGCAGACAGTATCCACATATGCCGCTGAACGTAACTACAAAATTGCATCATTGTATGACACATAGTTAGGCGATGTGACTTCATACACACGGAGAAGCGTGAGAAACTGCCGCATCATGCATGACGTTTTAAAACATTTGTTCTTTATTACTTAGACAATCCCATAGCCGAGTCACAGTAAGGAAATCTGTGACACCTGCCAGCGCTTTTGCAGGTTTGAACTGGGAAGCGCAAACGGCTGTAGGAGAAACCAATAGCCGTCTATAGAACTATGAAGTCATTGACACAGAGGCTTTTAGAAAGTCGCCTTGTAGAAACAAGATTCAGTTGCGCCCAGCGTATAGAAACTGTTTGTGATACTGTAGTTATAGATTTGTACATTATGCACATTTGTTTGTACGGTGGTCTCATAATTTCAAAGGTATTTTTACGATAAGTGGAAATGAAATTTTTTCGATATCACACTACAGAAACACATTTTTTTGATTTCAGTTCTAATAGAAAATTGACTGAATGGATACTGGGGTAATGCCTGGTTTTTCAGTTAGAATTTTCAGTTAGAATGGCAAATAAAATCAGAAAACATCTATGTGTGAGATATCGCTTGTAGGTTCAGCTACGACAATACACGCCACTGCATTCTGAAAGAGTTTTAACAAGGATGCACTATCATTTTCAGTGACTAACCTCTCAGTTGAGAGTAAGTACTCACACCTTGAGCATCAAGTTATTTGAAACATCGCAGAGATTAACAACCCCTAATAGATTACCTTAGTCGGTTATCTCTCCGTTTATATTGTGTATGCCGTAAGAGAAAGATTAAAAATTACAAAGTAGTTCCACTTAAAAACATACGTAAAAGACGTAACAAAGCGAGAAAACTAGGTAGGAATGAGAAAAGAAGAAGCGAAAATGTTTCTTCTTCACCATTTCATCTCCTTACCATAACTTAAATTTTAAGGGGCATATTGTCAGGAAAATCTTACCGAACTAACCAAGCAGACTAATGAATGTTGTCTAAAACATCCTTCCAGGGAAAACATGTTTCATTTCCAGTGTGTTATCTGAGTACCGAAAATTTCGTTTTTGTACGAAAAATAATAACAGAAATATCGACGTCTATGTGTCCCACATGAAGTAGCCGACATACGCAGCTGCAGTCTTAAAAACATTCCAAAGCTATTCAAACTGTTTGTAATCTCGTAATACCACATTTTTCGTCCACAAAGTGACATAGTAACAGTCAATTTTCAACCGGAAACTGCTTAATAAACACTGATAAAATGTTTGTCTCTGAGTACAGCAATCACTTACTGACTTTTTACGATTAATTTAACACCCATCTACATAGCAATTTTGAGCTACACGACTCGTTTCAGATATAGAAAGTTGTCTTCTTACCTGTGACATGTATCGTATCAAAATTCTATATTATCTGCGTTCAGCGTCACTCGTTAAGTTAACTCTAAGCAGTAGGCAAGTTGCTTGAAGTTGATGAAGAATATGATGCTTCACTGTAGATAATTCTAAATATTTCTTGTTAAGTGGGAGGGAGAATATCGGCATGATGCTCAGTCCAAAATGTTTCGAGATTTGATTAATCCTTATGGACTGACTCACTGTGATATGACGTCAGTACTGGCAGTACGTGTTAGAAATACTCAGAGATTTAAGAGACTGAATAATGTAATAGTTCAAAAAAATGTACGTCGTAATATTATTTTATTGAAGTCTTAAATACATACACAGGTTTATACACGATCTATGTACTGATAATATTAATTTGAATATTAACTCTACAAATAGCAACTGAAAAGTATTATTTTTCCTTTCCATGTTCAAGTGATACATATCTATTAGTTCTGCCACGTTTCGATGTTTTCTACAGTATTTTATATTTCATTCTAAATCAGAAATACACTGAAGAACCTAATATCGTGTAGGTCGCCGGCGAACACGCAGAAGTGCCGCACCAGGACGTGACATGGGCTCGACAAATATCTGAAGTAGTGCTGTAGGGAATTGACACCATGCATCCTGTAGGGTTGTCCATTGTCCATGAGAGTGCGGGGGGGGGGGGGGGGGGGGAGGGGGGGCTGGTGAGATCTCTTCTGAACAAGACGTTGCGAGGCATTCCAGATATGCTCATAATGTTCATGTCTGGCGAGTTTGGTGGTCAGCAGAAGTGTTTGACCTCAGAAGAGTGTTTCTGGAGCCACTCTTTTTGTAGAAATTCTGGTCGTGTGGGGTGTCGCAGTGTCCTGCTGAAGCTGCCCAAGTCCGTCCGAATGCACAATGGACATGAATGGATGCAGCTGATCAGACTGGATGCTTACGTACGTGTCCAGACGTATCAGGGGTCCTGTATCACTGCAACTGCACACTCCCCACACCACTACAGAGCCTCTATCAACTTGAACAGTCTCCTGCTGACATGCAGGGTCCATGGATTCATGAGGTAAGCTCCATACCCGCACGCGTCAATCCACTCGATACGATTTGAACCGAGACTCGTCCGACCAGGCAACATCTTCCTAGTCATCAACAGTCCAGTGCCGGTGTTGACGGGCCCAGGCGAGGCATAAAGTTTTGCGTCATGAGGTCATCAAGGGTACACGATTGAGCCTTCGACTCCAAAAGCCTATACTGATGATGTTTCGTTGAATGGTTCGCAAGCTGACACTTGTTGATGGACCAGCATTGAAATCTGTAGAAATTTGCGGAAGGGTTGCACTGCTGTCACGTTGAATGATTCTCTTTAGTTGTCGTTGGTCCCGTTCTTGCAGAATCTTTTTCCGGCTGCAGCAATGTCGTAGATTTGTTTTACCGGATTCCTGATATTCACGGTACACCCTTGAAATGATCGCACGGGAGAATCCCCACTTCATCCCTACATCGGGGATGCTGTGTCCCATCGCTCATGAACCGATTATAGCACAACATCCAAACTCACTTAAATCTTGATAACCTATCATTGTAGGAGCAGTAACCGATCTAACAATTACGCCAGACACTTGCTGTCTTATATAGGCGTTGCCGACCACAGCGCCGTATTCTGCCTATTTACATATCTCTGTATTTGAATATACCAGTTTCTTTGGCGCTTCAGTGTATGTTCATTATCTTGTTCTTTTTTGGCACAGACGAGGCGATTGTCAAATCCGTATGAAAACCAAGCTAGCCACCGTTTGCTTCAAGTTGCTTCTTCCTCACAAATTTTGAAAGAGTTTCAATTTCATTTTTCAAAGCATTTACAACCAAAGCAAGTTTTATCTACAGCAAGTCTCTAGACAAGTAGCAACTATAGGACCAAGTGTCTGTCATTATGGCCAGTCCACTCAGTTGTCCTGCTCAGGTGAATTGCCAAATCTTGCTTCGAGTCTGTGTGGCCAATCTGTCCGTTTTCCAACGCGTGTTTCCATGGCAAGGGCGTACCGAGTTTTAGCATCACTGAACGCTATAGCTTTCAGATAATACTTCGATGATATGCTTGGTACATACTGGAGAGTGCTAACTATTCATACACTACAATATATTCAGACACTGTGTAGACCTTGTTACTGTTCGCCTTGAACAGTTCCGATATTTCCCTAATAAGTGCGAATTATCTGTTTTCTTCTCTCTTGCCTGCTTTGCATGTCATCGTAGTAGATGGATCTGGACAGAAACAGCAACAAGTAAAAGTCATCGTAGTATGAAATATATCAATTCCAAAACAGTTCGTGGGCCACATGTGCTTTAGCTCCATATACCTACAGAGGTAAACTGTAAGATATAATTAACCCAAGAAAATCCTTAATTTCAGTCACATCAGTCTAATTGGCTTTTCGTTTACGGGCAAAATTTCTTGAAATTAGTCTTATATAGAGACCAGTATAAAAATATATTTTTTTAACATGCTTTAATCAAGAAAACAAAAGGAAACACTCTAAGACCGCTTCCGCAGTTCTGACTGCACCTCTCATACCTAGCAGATGAATGATAGTATTTTGAGATCGTGTCCTTACATTTGTTCGTGCAGGGTTCTTCATTCCCTTCTCTGATTTGTCTTTTCTCAAGTGGGAATTGTAATTTCCGAAACTTTTTTCATTATCATCACCATCCGACTCTGTGTCAGTTTTGTGTCCCAACCCTTCGTACTTAGCAGATGATTCTGTATGTCATTTACCATACGTTTCTTCTTCTTCTCCTCTTTCCAGTAATTTCTGTATTCGTCTTTCGATTTCTTCATACGTACACATAGTATGACACATAGACGGACAGGAAGGAAACAGATTTCAAGAATTTTATTTAACCTAGAAAGAAATTAGAACAGCGGTATTAGGCAATAATTGGTTCAATTAATATAACATCAAATGCGACAACCATGTAAAGGCTGTACACTAGGTAGCATTTTAATTCTCTTTAAATTAGGACCTACGAGATGTCCGGAACACCGCAGAGTGTGTTTTTGTTAAGTGAACGGAACAAAAATGATAACTGACATCCCTTGTTATTTAATTTAATTATTTGCTGAACTGTTAGATATAAAGAAAACAAGAGTCTTCGACAGTTATCAAAATTTAAATTAATAATACGAACTGTTTTTAATGTGTGCATCCATCAGAACACTTACGTATACAGAAAAGAAGAGCGATCCTATCGCACGGTCCTAGGACACTCTTGAAGATACCTTTGTCTGTGATGAACACACGCCGTGAAGGACACTGTGCTTGGTTCTAGTACTTAAGTTCATCGATCCACTCACAAATCTGGGAAACTATTCCATATGTTCGGACACCAGTGGGGCACAGAAAAATACGCTTTCCAGAAATCTAGTAATATGGAATTGTCCTGTTGCCGTTTACACATGATTCGCAGGATATTGTGCGAGACAGGAGCAAGCTGAGTTCCGCATTAGCGATGCTTCCTAAATCCGTGCTAGTTTTCGAACAGAACCTTTCCTGGCTCAAGGAAATTTGTCATAGTTTGACTTAGAATATGTTCAAGAAATCTGCTGCATGCCGATGTTAAGGATATGGGTCTGTAATTTTGTGGGTCCGTTCTTGCACTGATCGTATATACAGGAGTTGTTTTCTTAAGCCGCTTGGAGCGTTTAACTGGGTGACAGGCACACGATAAATGCACGCTAAGTAAGGGGCCAGTACCGTAGAGCACTCTGTGTAGAACCAGATCGGGATTCCGTCGGAACCTGACGACTTATTTGTTTTCAGGTCTTTCAGTCCCTTCTCAATCCTAATTTTGCCTACTGTTATGTTCTCCAGGGGAAGTCCGTGCAACTGTCAAATGACGGTATGATTGTACGACCCTCATGCATGAATGACCTATTAATAGCGAAATTTTGCTCTCTTTCCTTGCAGGTCAGACTGGTTAACGAGAGATTGGATAGGAACGTTCGACTCGCTTGGAGCCACAATTTTCTCTGGTGCTCCGCAAGACCCTTTGCTAAGGTATGACGGTGGAAGTTCTTGTACGCTTCGCGCGTCTATCTTTCTATAAACGCACGAATATCTACAAACTTTCACCTGTCGACATTTCCACGTTCTTTCTTGATTTGAGAGAGCAACAGTCTCTTCTTCCTCAGCGTTATCCAAACATTGTTATTAACCCTCGGTGTCTCTTTTCCGTCCTCATCCATCTGCTCGGTAAGTACTTAACCAGAGTGCGATTTACAGTCAGTTTAAACTTTGCCCACGACTCCTCTACGTCCATCATATTGGAACTAAATGATGTCCATTCAATGGCTAATCTCGATGCTAACTTCTTATCTGCTCTTTCCAGTCTAAGTACCCTACTAGTCTTCTTGATGGATTTATTAAATTTATTAACCATTGTCGCTGTGTTGACATTATGACCACTGTTCCCTTTCTCTAGTGATGCTGTCGATAAAGTCAAGTCTGTTTGTAGCTACAAGGTTTAAAACATTTCCAATGTGTGTGGGTATTCGAAATAGTTGGTCAAGAGAACACTGGAACAAAGTATTCACAGCCACTACAGAAGACCGTCTTCCCGTAGCACCTGTAATGAATTCATAGACGTTCAATTCTCTACTCCGTAGGTTAAAGTCACCTCCAACTAATATTTCACGATCGTGGTATTTCTGCGCTACTGAGAGTATAATTTCTTTGAACGAATTTCCTATGCCCTCGCTGTCGACGATGCATTAAAGCATAACCTGTCACAACTACAGCGCTCGATCGATTGGCAGATAAAGTTAATGCAAAACAAAATCTACGACATTAAAGTAGTGTCACTCGTGCTTACTTCCTAGAAATTGTGAAATAATATTAATCGCGAATTGCCTAGGAGAGGGCTCTTTACAGGGTGAGTCACAAACTATCGCCACCTAGCATAACTCCGAAAGTATTATAGGATTTGAAAAATTTGTGGGACAAAAATTGCATGGGGCAACTGGGGCCATAATATGACATTGATTTTTTGTTGCTAGGTGGGGTCGCATCAGAGATACGAAGGTCACCTTTGTCTTTTTAAATGTGTTGCTGTAGTATGGTACATATTTTCTGATAGCGGCTATCGAGACGAATACAATGATGTGTAACAGTAAAGTCTTTGAAGGTCAACGAAGGTCAAAAAGTTGGCATGAATGTCCAATTACAGAAAGTGTTCGAAGTGATGACCATTGGTATAAATACAGTGGTGCAAACTTCTTATCATTGATTGAATGGTATTCCTGACCACTTCGGCACTTATCGAAGCACATGTTCTGACAATTCTCTCTCGTATATCGTGCCAATAGTAAATATTCTTCGAATACGGCGCATCCATCTAACGTGCCATTGACATGTAAACACCATTTGACGGTTTCGAAACACAATACTAATAGAAATGTAAGACTAGTATAGTCGAATCAAGCGAATGAAAAAGATGTATTCCTTCGAAGAACAAGTCAATATGCTTCTCATTTACTGGGAATGCGACCGAAATTCAGTGAGAGCTAGAGACTTATACGTTAAAAGATATCCTCAACGTACTCGCCCCACACGTCGTACATTTAAATATCCGTATGATAAATTGAGACTAACTGAATCAAAGGATCCTTTGTGTGGTTCGAGATCCTTATGTTAGTTCACGTCAAATCGCAAGGGAATCTGGCCTGAGCCAGAGTAGTGTTGTTCGTGTTCTGCATCGCCATAAATATCATTCTTACCATATGAGTCTCCACCGAGAATTAACTGGTATGGATTGTATGCGTCGCAATGAATTCTGCCGATGGATTCAGAGGGATGACACATTTGTTAATTTGATTTTATTTACTGACGAGGCTACATTCACGAAATGTTAATTTGCATAACATGCATTATTGGGCAACTGAAAATCCATGTTCGCTGCGGAAAGTTGCACACCGAAAACCGTGTTCGGTGAATGTATGGTGTGGGATTCTAAAGGGCAGAATTATAGGCTCCTATTTCATCGAAGGAAACCTTCCCCCAAGAAACATTAAGTCTGTTATTGGAAGAAACACCTTTAGGAACAAGGACTATTTTTCGCTGATGTCTTGGAATAAGATGCAGAGACAATCCCAAATCGTTGGATTGGACGCGGACGAGATGTGTCGTGGCTGGCTCGTTCACGAGACTTGATGCCTCCGGATTTTTTCTTGTGGGATTCGTAAAAGACATTGCTTATAAAGACGTTCCTACTTCGCCTGTAGATATACGAGAGAGAATTGTCAGAGAATGTACTTCGATATGTGCCGATGCGATAAGGAATACCACTCAATCAATGATTAGAAGGTTGCAGCATTGTATTGATGCCAGTGGTCATCACTTCGAACACCCTCTGTAAGTGGACGTTCATGCCACCTTCTTGACCTTCGTTGACCTTCAAAGACCTTGCTGTTACACATCGTTGGATGTCCGCCTCCGGTAGCTGAGTGGTCAGTGCGGCAGAATGTCAATTCTAAGGGCCCGGGTTCGATTCCCGGCTGGGGCGGAGATTTTCTCCGCTCAGGGTCAGGGTGTTGTGTTGTCCTAATCATCATCATTTCATCCCCATCCATGTGCAAGTCGCCGAAGTGGCGTCAGATCGATAGACTTGCACCCGGAGAACGGTCTACCCAACGGGAAGCCGTAGTCTCACGACAATTACATTTGCATCGTTGGATTCGCCTCGATAGCCGCTATTAGAAAATAAGTACCAAACTATAGCATTCCAATTAAAAAAAACAAAGTTGACCTTCATATCTCTGAAGCAACTCTACCTAGCAACAAAAACCAACGTCATATTATGGTCCCCATTGTCACATGCAAGTTTTGTCCCACAAACTTTTCAGCTCCTATCATACTTTCGGAGTTACTCTTGGTGGCAATAGTTAGTGACTCACCTTGTATACCTGGTGCAGATATCGACATGACATAGTTCTTGAATTGGTGCAGTTAATAACATTCTTACAATGACATACGACGTACAGAGAAGTATTTAGAAATGATGCACTCCAGAGCAGGACAGCTTGGGCCATTAGTGGTATGTAAAAATCTTGCTCTTCATTTAATATGGTTTCTAAGATTCCTTAAAGCCTGTGCAAACATAGGCCACGAAAAATTAGTCTGAACTGGGATCAATTGTGCTCTGAATTTGGTCAGTTTATTTCGTATCTGGAGATTGTAAGTGCCGGAGTTTCCAATGAAATTACTATGCTACTCATTGGACTATTGCATGGTTCTGTCCTCCTCACACGAATGAAAGTTTCGTTGCAAACCGCAGTTCTAGTGGCAAAACACTATGGGGAAGGGAAGGGTACAACAGATCGTGGAAATTATTGACACAAGCCAGATTTTAAATAATGCCTCTAACGGTAGTCTTAGGCCCCACGTGTTTGAGTCGACCAGATGAACTAGAAGCCAGCTATTCACTCTAAGGGACAAAGAAAGCTACGCACGACGAAGAAATTGTCCGAATGAGCAATGATGCACATGTACGAACCAATTGTGACAATTCCAGAAAAATTGGCTGATTTATTTAAGGGAAGGAGGTTCACAACATTTATTCGGCTTGGTATTAATTGAAAGGGATGTTGGATGATCCCGAGGGATATCGTCCCAAATTCTGTCCAATTAGCGTGTTAGACCATCTAAATCGCGAGCTAGTTGGAAGACCCTGCCCACAATGTTCCAAACGTTCTCAGTTGGGGAGAAATCTGGAAACCTTGCTGGCCGAGATGGGTTTTGGCAAGCGTGAAGACAAGCAGCAGAAAATCTTGCAGTGTGCGGGCGGGCATTACCTTGCTAAAATGTAGACCCAAAATGGCTTGCCCTGCAGGTCAACAAAATGGAGCGTAGAATATCGTCGATATATCGCTGTGCTGAAAACCGCGACGCATGACAACCGAAGGTGTCCTGCTATGGAATGAAATGGCAGCCCGGAGCATCCCTCCTGGTTATCGGTCTGTAACCCGTGCGACAGTCAGGTTGGTATCCCACTACTATCTATAGCGGCTCCAGATAGCTCTTTGCTGGTCATTCGTGGTCATTTACAAGCAGTATTTATCACTGAAGACAATTCTACTCCATCATGGACGAGGATCACTGCGATTGTGATGAATAAAGGTTTCTTGAAATTACTGCAACTAGTCCTTAATTCTGCTCCAGTCACTGAGACTTCAGGCCGAAGACGTGTCTGGAGATGCACAGCACAGCGGTACGTCGCTGATCCTATACGTCCCGTTTCTTTGCCCTTCATGGTAAGCCATCGTGGGCCCATATTTCAGTAAGACAATGGCCATCCGCACGGCAAGCCATCCTGGGTCCTCATTACAACAACGTAATGGGCACCCACATGGCGAGAGTTTCTACTGCTTATCTTCATGTTTACCAAACCCTACCTTGGCCAGAAACGTCGCCGGATCTCTCCCGCAATTGAAAACGTTTGCAGCATTTGGTTAGGGCCCTCCAACCAGCTCAGGATTTTGATAATCTAAGGCGAAAATTCGACAGAATTTGGTACGATATCTCTCAAGAGGCTATCCAGCATCCCAAACAATTCCAATCCGAATAACTGGTTTCATGTCAGCCAGGGATGGACCAACGAGTTACTGACTTGCTCAGTTTGTGAAGCTCTTTCTCTTAAACAAATCATCCATTTTTTTTGAAATAGCAATCATTTGTAAGTCTGCACATGTACATCACATCCGCCGATGATTCCTTGTAGTGCGTCTTTCTTTCTGTCTTAGAGTGTGTTTCATAACTGACTTAACGTGATGTACAGAAACATCTGTGCAGGCAATTAACTTTCACCGGGACAAAGTCTTATTAAGACGATCCCATGTTTCTGCAATGACGGAAATCAAAAACGTTACGCCATGAAGCACCTGTCAGATATTTTTCATATTTGTTGACGCGTTGTTATCTTACCCTCCCACATATCACTATTAAAATTCTCTATCTCTGCGCAAGTTTTGGAAGCTTCGTGAGACTTAAGATATACAAGAAAGCTGTATTTTTATCTTCATTTTTTCTTGTTGTTGGGTCCAGTTCTGGCGTCTAGGGGTACATTCCTGCTGTTGATATTTTTATTTAACGTTGTGGGTTCCTGATGACTAAATAATTGATGAAGAAATATCTGTTGCTATGATTTTATTTTCTTTTATCCCATTCTTCCATATCACACTGACTTCGCAATATCCGTTTCCATAAACCATCAATTACATTGTTATAGACAAAACCAAAAAATACGTGTTTCCAACAGAGGCATGCCGACTACTAGCTGGGCGGAGTGGCCGAGCGGTTCTAGGTGCTACAGTCTGGAACCGCACGACTGCTACGGTCGCAGGTTCGAATCCTGCCTCGGGCATGGATGTGTGTGATGTCCTTGGGTTAGTTAGGTTTAAGTAGTTCTAAGTTCTAGGGGACTGATGACCTCAGAAGTTAAGTCCCATAGTGCTAAGAGCCATTTGAACCATTTTTGAACCGACTACTATATACATTCTGCGGTATTCACAATATTCCAAAGAGCTTACAAAGCAAAAGAGTTTACCAACTTTCTTGACAAAAGAAGAATCATCGCCAAGATATAACATTATTATATAAACGAATCCAGAAATAAATATAATAATTAGCTTTAGATTGTGCAGTTAATAATACGATTTTTAAATATACCAGATATTTCGTAATTTCATATATTTCTTAAAGAACAATCATTTTAACCGTTGAAACAGAGTTTAACAAATTAATTTATTTTTGTACATTTTAGCCTGAAATATAATACACTGTATACAAACTGATATGAAATTTACTCAGTGAAACAGCCGAGAATGTTCACCTGGACCAGATTCGAGATTAATCCTGGTATTGGCTAGTTCAATAAAAACGTTAATTTAGAAAAGGGTGTCCCTTTACAACTTTCATCAGATAACATGTTGTCAAATGTGTGATATTTTACCACAAGATGTTTCGAACTACGTTGTCCCATTACTAAGGGTTATAAATTAATAAAACCAATCGTTAAATCACAATACCATACTTCCCGATAACCATATAGAAATATTTACATCGCACTGTAGCACAGTATACCTTAAATCCTCTATGGCACTACGCACTGTCGAAAGTAAAATCTAGCATCACACGTGCTTTGTCAAACACAAAACTCATGTTAACATTTTTTTAAAGAGTTTTATGTTTCAGAGCATATGTTTTCTGCTGGATTCTTCGGTTGAAGGTGCCTTATGCGATAGAAGCTTTAAGGTAGATTAAACTACGCTCCCACTCCTTATAAGAAACACACGTTTCTTTACACTTCCTTTTCTATATTCTTAAGAACCATAATAAAAAAAATAACCAAAGAAGTGACCAGAATCGAAACAAGAATGATAGCCACAGTAATAAACACAATGGCAACTCGAACGATGGGGCAACAGTACGGAGAGTAAATCCAAACGAAACGCATAGATCAAGCGCACATAAGAAACGATTGTGCCACTTCAAAGTCGAAGGGACATTGTCGCATCGACTGCTGATAAACAAACGAACCGAGGGCTACAGATAGGCCGTGACAACACCACTCGAATAGTATTTAACAATGAAATTCGCCAACGGCAATTCAGTTGTGATCTAATTCTATTTTACTTTTCCTGCCGGTTTCGGCATTCCATTATGCCATCTTCGGGCCACATATATATCTTTCAAAAACCGTATCCCAGTATTCGAAGGAGGCACTTGGCATACGATTTAGAATTCACGACATCCAGGAACATATGTTCCAGTACGCCAATACAGTTTACTTTTGAGAAATACATACGTTGGCTGAGGATGGCGTAATGGAATGCCGATACTGGTAGCAAAAATACAATAAAATAAGGTCTCAGCTGCACGGCTATTGTTAATTACTTGACCAGCCGCTGTCCCATGTTCACACTGGATCAACTCGAATAGAATTGGACGGGTACGCGCTCACTGGAGCGGTATAGCTTACGAGTCACGCATTGCCAGCCCTCGTCCAACCGATATGGTCAGGAGCCGAGCAGAGGTACTATAGGTATTGTCGTGCTCTTAGCAAAGGCACTTGTGTCGGTCATCCACTGCCACACCCCATTAACGCAAAAATTTCGCGGCATTGTTCTAACGGATACGTTCTTCGTATGTCCCACATTGATTTCTGCGGTTATTTCACGCAGTGTTGTTTATCTGTTGACAATGATTATGTTTTTAAGTGAAGGCCGTCGGCCACTGCGTTGTACGTGGCGATACGTAATGCCTGAAATTTCATGTTCTCGGCACATTTTTGACGTTATGGGTCTCGAAATACTGAAATTCCCGAAAGGTTTCCGAAATGGAATGTCCCATGCGTGTAGCTATAGCTCCCATTCCACATTCGGAGTCTGTCAATTCTCATCATGCGGCCGTAATCACTCGGGAAACCTTTTTACACGAGTCAACTGAGCACACATCACAGCTCCGTCAGTGCAATGCCCGTTTATGCCTTGTGTACGCAATGCTACTGCCATTTGTATATGTGCAAATCGCTGTCCTATGATTTCAGTGCCGGCCGGTGTGGCCGAGTGGTTCTAGGCGCTACAGTCTACAACCGCGCGACCGCTACGTCGCAGGTTCGAATCCTGCCTCGGGCATGGATGTGCGATGTCCTTAGGTTAGTTAGGTTTAAGTAGTTCTAGTGAACTGATGACCACAGAAGTTAGGTCCCATAGTGCTCAGAGCCATGATTTCAGTATAAACACATCCTACAGCCATCACCTACAATAAATTCGGATAACGATGAAATTTTAATCAGCATATCCCAGAGGAATGGAGTTACCGAACGATTAGTTCGGACGGCCTGATTCGCTTCCGACAATGCTGTTAGCTATCTACAACCGAGAAAGCATCTCGACGTCGCTGGAGGCGATAGGGGTGTTCGTGCAGGTAGGCGGCACCAGAGAGCAATATGCCTGGGCCAACCACTCCCCTGCGATCGACGAGTTGCGTGCAGCTGCCCAGCCACGCAGCGGCTCTGGACACGCGATGGCCGCGTCCCTCGCGTGCTTTACAAAGCGGCCGCCCACTTGCGGTTCGGCGGGCAGGGAATCCATCACTGCCGACGCCCACACGTCTTGCTGGTCGCCGCACCTTATTGCGTTAGGACGCGCTTCCTGCCGGCCACCGCACACGCGCCGGCATAAATCTAGCCACAGCCCTGGCCAGCGGCCTCTTCCAGCCTAGTCGGGTTGCGTTGCTTACAAGGGAAACATATGTCAAACGTATCACGGATTTTGCTCATGTTTCGTACGGATATAAAACATACACAGATGTAGTAAATGCTGTTCTGGCCTTTCTTCATAAGTTTCAGACTTCTCAAGAGTTTTAGAGAAATCCAGATTCGTTGTCTGACGAGACTGCTGAAAGCGATTCAGAACTGCAAGACATTGGTAGTAGGGCAACGGCGGCGTCACCCCACTCTGCATTATGGCCATATTTATTCAAGATGGCGGATCCAAGATGGTGACGACTGATGTGGCAATGTCACAATGGCGTCATAGCAGGAAAGTCAAATTTTTGCGGGAAAATAGGTCAAATGGGCTACATCCGCTAACCTAACCCCCTCCTGTCTCCTCTCCTCCAGTCTCCCCTCCCGAAGAAATTGGCACGAATTTCCAATTTTGGCAGAAAAAAAGTGTACTTGGGCAACCCCCACTAACCCCAGAAAATAGTGGGAAGATAGATCACTTGGGCTACCTCCACTAGCCTATATCATCTGACTACCGCCTCTTCCTTGGAATTGGAAGGAAAGGGACTCAGCCTATGCTGGGATGCTGGATAGGATAGATGTAAGACTTTGTTTTGCATGCAGTGTTTATTTAAACAATTTGAGTTACTATAGGCAATAGCTCCAACCATTCTGTACTCAGCATGAGATCCAGAGTCCAACTGACCTAGTACAATGTACTGCCACCAGAGAGTGGTCTAGGGAAAATGGTGGGAAAAGAAATCAGTCTGTTTGAGAGAGGAAGGAGTGTACTTTTATTTATTTTTTCAGTAGGAAGTTGGAAAAATTTATTTAGGGATGGATTTCACATAGTTAATTCATTACACTGATACAAAACACTCACTCTAATATGCTTTGGGTCCCAGTAGATAGCCTACAGACCTGCACAATACTCGTAAATCACCGAAATACTGCAGTACACTGATGTACAGACGCGCAAACAACACATAAATAGTCAAAATAATACATGTATAATGCTCTGCGAACATGCTCAGTAATTGTAAACTTTCGAAATAATACATTGGACAGCCTAAAGGCCTGAGAACTACTAGTACACTACCGAAATAATGCATATAAAACGCTCTGTAAACATGCTCACTAATTGTAAACTGTCAAAATAACGCATTGCACAGCCCACAGACCTGCAAACTACTCGTAAATCACGGAAATAATGCACTGCACAGCACACAGACATTTTCACAAAATAATGCAGCAGACACATTCACTATGTGTAAAATTGGCCAAATAAAGCCTCTATAACATTCTGCAAACACACTCACAACGTTTAAACACCCGGAAATAATGCTGTGCACATACACACATTACATGTTTAAAAGATTTCTAACTATTTTTAAGGGATTCAATTGTGACATATCTGTGGACTGTTCCTTACAGAAGCTCCAAGGTGACCACATCAGGACAGTGCAAGCACGTAGGTCCAGCCGGCGACATTCCTCTGGACCATGTCACGTGTTTATCACCTGCAGCCCAGGCAAGACCAAATTGCCAAAGGACTCACCATCTCATGTGCAGCTTAAGATTTTCAGTGTTATACCGATGTCACAAGTCTATGTAAATAAGAGCTAAGTCTCCCTCTAGATGTGCTATACAAATCTTTTTCAATGCTACCTAGAGTAAAAAAGGATGCATTCTTCCTAGTGATCCCAACGGATGACTCATCCATTATATGTCAACCCTTCCTGGAAACACTAAAGTGCGACAGAGAGTTAGCGGTCGCTTTTGTTGTTGCTGTAGGATCTTTTGTGATGTCTCAGCTTGTCTGCATGGAAATTCGTGTCCTAACAGGACCTGTTTACGAAAATAGCCCAGAATAACGCCGAATGCATTTCCCCTCCTGGTCCTAATGAGGCACTCCGTCCATCATGTAGCAAGTGGCGACTATTGGGAGGTGTGGCAGATAGATGGTGTGTCAAGAGGAACTCTCCCAGTTAGCCACTGGCCGGTTCCTCAGGGAATAGGAGGTGGTTTTGACCTGTGTATGTCAGTGGTTGTAATAAAAGAGCAGTGATGTAACCATTTATTTGCACTAATACATGTCTCATTTATCTATGCAATGGCGGCATTCTGCCGCTGCTTGTCCCGGTGCGCTGTGAGCGCCCAGCAGCTGCTCATGAAGTGGATGATGTGTCTCCACCCTCTGCACTCAAAGAAAGAGGTGTGTGCATATGTGGCTTACACATGCCAGCTTAGGAGGGCCTTGATCCCCTCCCATAACTGTGGCTCATCTCTGCCCACTGAACCACAATGATGGTTGTCATGTGGTTGAGATGTGCGCCCTGGCCTGCTGTGCAGGTAGGCAGTGTTGATCCGCTGAAGTGTCAGGAACGATGGTGTCCTGGCCCGACACGGAAGACCCCCCGGGCCTTCCCATCTGCTTTGGAAGCTGTCAGCAGCGCCAAACTCGTGACTAGTGCTTACATAGAAGAATCCATCTCTCCAGTGGCTGTTGATGGTGTTGAGTGTGAGCAGTAAATTTATAACAGACTTATGCCCAGCATTAATACCATGTCAGGGAATCGAGTACGTGCATCCTGTAAGCCATTGATCCATCTGACAAACTACCTCCTGAACTCAAATGCTGGAGTATTGATAGTGTGAAATATCGGTTGGTGTTGCCCCTATGTCACTTGTAATGATCACATAGGCTTCCCTAACACGAATGTATCAGTGATTCATATCACACGCTATTTGCTTAACACATTTGTTATTCCAACAGTCTGGTCTGTATCAATACTCAGTACGCCTTCTTGCATCAGTGACGTATCCTCTTATTTCACCTCATTCGTATTGCTTTACCAAGCTTCTGCTGATGCTAGCTACCCAGTTCACACAAAGAACTGATATCCTGCTTTCCACCTAATCTGCTAAAATGATAAAATGCAGCCATTTCGTTTCGCGTTTTTTGACATCCCGCATGGAATACAAAGTGAACGAGGTCTCACAGTTGTGAAATTCTGTGGTGAGCTGTATGGTACAGGTCTGGTACATAACAGCAAGTTAACCATGCTGGAAATCGTGACATCATGCTTTCAACAATTGTCTCCGAAACGGTAAACGTTCTTACTGCTATGTAGAGGTTCCTATATCCCAGCACAAGGGATTTCTTGTGAATGACTGCAGCATTCTGATTGGCTGTTACTGAATTTACCCGCTAAACTTCTGCCGCCAGTGTGAGAGCACTGTCCGCCACTTTTTTTTCTGTAGACGAGACTTTCAGCGGCAAAACTATTTTGTATATATCGCCGTATTGCACTGATAGTTAAACAATGATAAAGTGGTCCACAGATCGTAAAATATGGAAAGACACTAGCTCAAATACACTGCTTTGCCACTGAGGACGGAAGCTTGAATATCACATCGTGAAACCGATCTACAACCCAGTTATATATCACCATGAGCCGTGTCGATGTTGTAAACATAAATTTCGTATACTGTGCCATCCAGAACCGGCACTTTTACGTGATGAATATAGCTATCGACCGCCAGACACTCCTACATACACTGCGAAGTCAGATAGCATAGGAACATGCTCCGTATATACTCCTCGCAGCGCTAGATATTTCCTGCGAGGTCGTGCGGTGATTCACAGCAGCAGATGGTCACAAGTCATCCGCTCCCGCACACACACACGCCCAGCGCATGACCAGAGCGGCCTCAGCGGATCGAGGTTACTCTCCGAACTCTTGTGCAAAGGCTGGGTCTGTTCCCCTCGGCACAAAGGTGTTACTGCTTCTGTCCCCTACCTGCTTGCTTGCTTGCTTGCTTTCTACACACATCTCCTGTCTCTTGGATTACAAGGACATATGTATTTCGCATGGTTTGCCAGAATATCATACCAGTTTCGCGATACTTCTCGTTCTCAAGCACATAGCAATATCGCTTGTGCAGTATAATTCCGACGATACAGGCTGTAAATTATTTCTATAGAACCCCCAAAACTTTAACGAGGTGGAGCGTGCTGTAAACTGCTGAGTAACTATAAACTTATCTCGTCTGCGAAGATCTTTACGTGAAAACTCCTAAAATATAGACTAAACCGATATTTCCACTCGTAAATACCGATATCGGTGATATAACAGAATCCAAATCATCCTCTTGATTTACAAAGACAACTAAGGTGTTTCTCATGTCTAGAGAACGAGCAAACGTGTTTTCCACCCGTCTTTCACCTGCTACATGCATACAATACCCACCACAATCGATGTTTTCTCAACTAAATAAAGACGGGAAATTTACAGAAGCAGTCACCCGACAATTTACACTGTCCAGCGCTCACACACATTCGTATTGAATCTTCTCAAATTTCCACAGGGAACACACGCGATCACGAAGGCTGTCTAGCCGTCTAGAGGAGGACACGGTTAGGTCAGGTACATCCCTGTACCCCAACAGGCCTTTCCATTCGGACAGCTCCTGACGTTAGCCAGAAAAGTGAATCATTCACGCCACAGGCCACCGCCGCTGCGCACCACGCACCCTAAGACAGAATTTTCCTATGTAATTGGTTACCTATATATTTTATCACTCTATTTACAATTAAATATTACGATCGCGGTCTCAATTGGACAACTATCGACAATGACCGAATTATAGTTAACACACCCTGCTGACAGGAATGGCTCCAGAAATAGAAATATCTGTACCTTTCTTATGACTTGGCATGGTTTTCCAAGTAAAAAAAAAAAAAAATAAAAAATAAAAAAGTAAAAAACTCAAATTTCCTTAGCTATAGCAGTATTCTAGGTCATATCCATACTTTCCTTACAAATAGTCATAGTCATTTTCTTTGTACATGTTGGAACACACACACACACACACACACACACACACACACACACACACACACATACTTCATAAACCTGATGATCCGGTACTACTAAGTATAATACTTCACCAATAACTAATTCCTGTAATACTAAACAATACTGACCGAATATCAGCGAAGGGTGAACATGTCTCACTAGTTTTTCCTCCGAGTGGTACCACAGTGTCTTAGAAAGGGAGTCTGTCTGAATGGTCAGCGTCACAGACTGCCTTCCTAGGGGGCCCGGGTTCGATTACCGATTGGATCGCGGATTTTCTCCACTCAGGGACTGGGTGCTGTGTTGTCTTCACCATCATTTCATCCTTATCAGGCGCGCAGGTCGCGCAATGTGGCGTAGAATGTAATAAGACCTGCACCAAGGTGGTTATAACGAATCGTGCTTCTTCGGAAAGGAACAAGTTTGAAAACAGCAAACACATACAATAAAATCACCTCCTGCTACTGAAGAAATTAAACAGGTCATTCATTTACTAAAGAACCAACATCAACCAGGCAAAGTTTCGATAATATTGCTGGAAGTGGAAGAAAACAGGAAACAAGACTACTCACTGACTATCCACAATATCTGGGCCAGTGCGGAAATTCCATACGTTGGGCATTGATCCAGCCACTTCATAAGAAACGTGACAGAATGGACGTAAATAATTACTTTGTTATCTGTCTTCGCTTAACAGCTTACAAAATTCTTTTGGAAGCTCTTCATACTAGGACAGAAAAACGGTTCGATACACAGCTGGGAGAATACCAAAAACTGTTCAGGAGAGGATCTTCATTTGCTGAACAGTTCAAGAACGTTAAATGTGTTCTTTCTGTCTGAAAAATAGAAAGCAGAAATCTTTAGTGATCTTTGTAGATTTAAAAAAGGCTGCTCAATAATTTGACCAAATAACCGTCACATAATACAAAATCTTCTGGGTTGTTAACCCACGTTGTATATTTTCCTTATGGTCGATGTTTCGATCGTTATGTTGGGATATTCTTCAGTAACTCGTGGTTTAAACTGTAGATGGGGTACTCAGTCTACATTGGGCATCACAAAATCCTGAAGGAAATCCCAGCAGAAGGTCGAAAAATCGATATTTGGAAGAAATAAGACGTGGCGTGACAACGCAGTAGATTTACCTTCAGTCATTTATTTATTGGGACATTCATACACATGTAGCAGTGAAGTCTTACTGGGTTATACGAACTTTGAATAATGTACACTGTATTTGTGATACATACATGAATACATCGATAAATAGATGCTCATTATCATTGTCACAAATTTAGATTATCATTTATGTATTATTGGTCTTTTACTTGTGCTGAGACAACAGTATTTACCAGACAAGCTAAATTATACCAAAAAATTAATACGAAACACTGTAAATTGTAGGCAGGTGTATTTTGAAAGCTATTGTGTCTTCTGCAATGCAGATATTACTGCAGATGAGTATGTGCTCTCGAGAATACTCCGACAGTATAAAAATACTCTCTATAGGACAACTTGTATATTTATACAGTCGTTCTCCAAAATTTCAGGTTGATATAGATAAAGTAGGACAACATGTTAACTGCTCTGTATAAATGAATAAAAGTGCGGGAGCATGTTGCCACTGGCTTTCCAGTCAAGCACAGAAAGCTGGACCTCACCTGCACTGTGGTTGGCCTGACAACAGTGCCAATGAGGGCTGGCCCCACAACACAAAGTAGTTGAAGCAACAGGAAAATACAGTATGTGTCAATCTGCGAGTAGTTACGGTGCACTGTAGTGGTGTTCTTCATAATAAAACAAGAGCCCAGGAATCAATAGAAGACAGGAAGAAGGACAAACTGATGCACGTCATCATCGAGTTTGGTATCGCTCATACGATTTTTCACTTCCACAGAGAGCATTCCGTACAACCGACTTGCTGCCCGAAGGAGATGAGGTGGTAGACCACGGTCAACCATAGCGCTGTTTAGCAGCAGGCAAGAAGGGAATAATGTGAAACAGCAGGGCAGTGGCCACCACAATCAATAGGGCGAAAAGCCACGCAGCCTTACGTTCCCCTGTGGTGCAGTGAATGCCAGGGAACGGTCTCTTTGCCGAAGGACCAGTGCACTGTGTTCCATTGACACGCACACATCGGTGACACCGTTCCAGACGGTGGCGTGAACGTAGTGACTCGATCAGTGGGAAGTGGGGCCACAAGCTCTTCTCGGATGAGAACAGATTCAGTCTGAGCAGTAATCCTGGATAACACTCTCATATGTCGAGAGATGCAATTAGGAAAACAGTGGTACCGCCATCGATTTGGTGGTTCAAGTATCATGGTGTGTGGAGGCAAAATGTCGCATGGGTGAACTGATTTTGCTGATTTCTGTGCATGGTACACTCACAGATCAACGTTACTGTGGCACTGTACTCCTTTCCCTTGTGTCCTGGTGAGAATCGACTTATTCAATGTCGAAGTAAGCATGTTGTTAGAAAGATTATTCCAATAATTACACGAAGCCCATGGAATCCTGTTGCAACAAAGAGTGTATTCAGGAGTGTATTCAACTGTGAGTTCGCGTGCACAAAGAACGACCCAGCTGCTGTCAAGCGCACTGGTGGGGGGCTTGAATTTCCTACCCCCTTACGTGCCCCAGCACGGCAGCACATACCACAGTATGCACTGCTGTCGGTGATGATCACACCCCCATTAAGAACTACATCAAGCTTTTTGTAATTCAGGGAACCATCACGAATGGTGCAATCGTTGTCTAAATGTGTCCTTTCTGTGCATCACAGTGTGTATTTCCTTCAGCTAACTCCTATACTACAAATGGCTCTGAGTACTTAGAACTTAGAAGTACTTAAACCTAACTAATCTAAGGACACCACACACATCCATGCCCGAGGCAGGATTCGAATCTGCGACCGTAGCGGTCACGCGGTTCCAGACTGTAGTGCCTAGAACCGCACGGCCACACGGCCGGCTCTTATACTACACTGTACCATACTATACTATAATGTAAATGTGCTGGCGTAAGCTGTCACCAGCATGCCGGTCGGCAAAAATGAAGAGTGAAGTTCGATAGCTGAGTGGTCAGCACGGTGGTCTGTCACGCCAGGATGCCCAGGTTCGATTCCCGGCTATGTCAGAGATGTTCTCCACTCAAGGACTGGGTGTTGTGTTGTCCTAATTACTATTTATTGTTGTGGATTGGCATGAGAGCCAACCCTCTAATGGTAGAGGAAGCCGAAAGGCACGCGTTTAAGCTGACGCAGGCTGGCGTGAGGTCTGGAACAGGACAAGGAAATGAGAACTTAGAAAAAAGGAGGTAACTGGTAGAATACTTAACTTTAATCCATTAATGTTGAACGTAGCTCTTTTCTGTACATTATTTACTATATCAATAGCAACTGAACATGGCGCCTTGCTAGGTCGTAGCAAATGACGTAGCTGAAGGCTATGCTAACTATCGTCTCGGCAAATGAGAGCGTAATTTGTCAGTGAATCATCGCTAGCAAAGTAGGCTGTACAACTGGGGCGAGTGCTAGGAAATCTCTCTAGATCAGCCGTGTGGCGGCGCTCGGTCTGCAATCACTGATAGTGGCGACACGCGGGTCCGACGTATACTAACGGACCGCAGCCGATTTAAAGGCTACCACCTAGCAAGCGTGGTGTCTGGCGGTGACACCACATTTATCATCATCAGTAGAAGGCAACGGGAAACCGCCACTGGAATCACCTTCCCTAGACGGTCATGCGGTGGACCTCTCTCATGAGGCTTGCCCCATGACAACACCTGCCGTAAGGCAGACCACGAAGTACACTACTGGCTGTTAAAATTGCTACACTACGAAGATGACGTGCTACAGACGCGAAATTTAACCGACAAGAAGAAGATTCTGTGATATGAAAATGATTAACTTTTCAGAGCATTCACACAAGGTTGGCCCTGGTGGCGACACATATAAGGTGTTGACATGAGGAAACTTTCCAACCGATTTCTCATACACAAACACCAGTTGAACGGCTTTACCTGGTGAAACGTTGTTGTGATGCCTCGTGTAAGGAGGAGAAATGCGTACCATCAAGTTTCCGACTTTGATAAAGGTCGGATTGTAGCCTATCGCGATTGCGGTTTATCGTATCGCGACATTGGTGCTCGCGTTGGTCGACATTCGATGACTGTTAACAGAATACGGAATCGGTGGGTTCAGGAGGGTAATACGGAACGCCGTGCTGGATCCCAACGGCCTTGTATCATTAGCACTCGAGATGACAGTCATCTTACCCGCATCGCTGTAACGGATCGTGCAGCCACGTCTCGATCCCTGAGTCAACAGATGGGGACGTTTGCAAGACAACAACCATCTGCACGAACAGTTCGAAGACGTTTGCAGCAGCATGGACTATCAGCTCGGAGATCATGGCTGCGGTTACCCTTGACGCTGCATCACAGACAGGAGCGCCTGCGATGGTGTACTGAACGGCGATCCTGGGTGCACGAGTGGCAAAACGTCATTTTTCCGGATTAATCCAGGTTCTGTTTATAGTATCATGATGGTCGCATCCGTGTTTGGCGACATCGCGGTGAACGCACATTGGAAGCGTGCATTCGTCATCGCCATACTGGCGTATCACCCGGCGTGATGGTAAAGGATGCCATTGGTTACACGTCTCGGTCACCTCTAGTTCGCATTGACGGCACTTTGAAAAGTGGACCTTACATTTCAGATGTGTTACGACCCGTGGCTCTACCCTTCATTCGATCCCTGCGAAACCGTACATTTCAGCAGAATAATGCACGACCGCATGTTGCAGGTCCTGTACGGGCCTTTCTGGATACAGAAAATGTTCGACTGCTGCCCTGGCCAGCACATTTTCCAGATCTCTCACCAACTGAAAACGTCTGGTCAATGGTGACCGAGCAACTGGCTCGTCACAATACGCCAGTCACTACGCTTGATGAACTGTGGTATCTTGTAGAAACTGCATGGGCCGCTGTACCTGTACACGCCATCCAAACTCTGTTTGACTCAATGTGGAGGCGTATCAAGGCCATTATTACGGCCAGAGGAGGTTGTTCTGGGTACTGATTTCGCAGTATCTATGGACCCAAATTGTGTGAAAATGTAATCACATGTCGGTTCTAATGTAATATATTTGTCCAATGAATAACCGTTTATCATCTGCATTTCTTCTTGGTGTAGTAATTTTAATGGCCAGTAGTGTGTCATGAAAGAGGCCAGTGTGAGACCACCCACAAGCAACAAGCCGCCAACGCCCCCTCGAAAGCATGTATTTGAGGCACCGACACTGACTAGAGGGCCTCACCCTGTTACATTCTGAGCCTCGCTCAATCATCCAATTTGTCATCTGACAATTTACTCATAGAATCGGTCTAGTTCACCACACACTACACAGGACATAGCAACCACATTTGTGACTATAGTAGGACCATAAATGAACTTGTACTACAAACATGGACTGTATTCAAGCTAACAAAATTTCCAGTTCATCTGAATAAAGAATTGAATTAATCCATGTGTGCATTTGTGCTGTAGAAAGAGGATCCTGGCCACCTATAACGACATCCTCTCCCTTGCTCCCTTGCGGTACAAGACTCTAAAGTAAAAGTTCTCTCAACGTATGATACAAGTGTAGTTGCCTTACCTCACGTGAGACGAATAGGCTTTCACATGACAGAGTAGCTTGTAGAGCTGCTTTAAATCAGTCTTCGGTATGAAGACCACAATATACAGGGCGTCCCTCCTACGTAAGGAACATTTTCTCTGGTGTTTCGGCAGATGTTTCCACTTTCGCATGATCAGTGTGTCGCTGGAGTCATCCCAGCTGAATATTGACACCACATCATTCATTCGAAGTCCAGTATCGACAGAAACGATCGTTTTTTTCCGTTACTGACTAATTGCTTAAAGCAGACTATTATGTGCCCATTAGATACAGAGGTCCCATATTAGTCTACCGCGGTATTTGTTTTCTCGAAATGTATTAACAGGGACAATAGAGCAGGAAGAATAACGAGTTCACCAGAAGCAACTCGCATATAGTCCTGGCTCAGGCTGACTGCTACCGCAATGCAGTACTGGTTATACTTCATATCTTGATGTCCCTTTTAATCCATAGAGATAAAACGAGTGCCGCGCTAGACTAATTTGGACTCGCATTATTTAGTGAGCACGTAGAATTCCGCATTAAAATAAATTTTCCTTTTGATGGGAGACCATGTTTTGCGTCAACACCTAGCGTCATATGAAAAACTTTATGACGAGTATCTGTTTGGAATGACTCCAGTTACACATATAAGAAACGAAATTACAAATGTCTGAGGAAATACCAGAAAAAATGCGCCTGACGACACTTGTGGGGGGGGGGGGCGCACCCAGTATTACAGGGTGATGAGAAACAGTGTGAAAAGCTTGTAAGGGTGCTGTACAACAGGTTATGCTGGAAAATAACTTTTGGGGAAAAATTCGATTTGTTGCGCTGTTTCAGAGTTAATTAGCATTGAAGTTAGCCCATCAAACTGTTGCGCGCAAATTCAAGCGGCCCGCCGGATACAGTTAGTGTCAATTGTTGTCATAGCGTAGACAATAACTTTTGGCGCGGGCTTGATTCTTATTTCCGTCGCATTTCTATTTTTTTTTATCGCTCACTGTTTCTTTTTTAGGGAACCAAACGAAGAACACAGCTGCTAACACCGTCTCTGGGGGCCCCTCTCAATGGCCTGATTGACTACCTTGAAAATTAATTAACCCTGAAACGGTGCAATGTATCGAATTTTTTTCTTAACAATTACCTCTCTGCAGAAGCTACCCACCATTACAAACTTTTCAGACTGTTTCTGACCACCCTGTATAATAACATATTTTCATTGTTATATATCAATTGTACCTTTCCATGAGCGTATCACAAAGATTGACACTATTATTATTATTATTATAGACCTGTTTCGAAGAAACGTGATTCATTGTACTGCACTGTGACAGTCGTCGCCATGTTCTGTTTTGCATGCGAAAGTTAATGTCTCGCCTAATGTAAGTGGCTACACAACTACAGGTACAGAATCATAAAACCACATTTATTACAAGTTCAGTAGATAAAGTTATAACTCAGATGAAGGCTATCAATGTAAAACACTCGAGTCCACTAACGCCCACTTAAGCAACAAGTCCTATACAGGTAGGTTACACTTCCCAAAATCTAAGTCGAATCGCGGTGCACTCGATTGCATGATGTTGTCCAGGAAGTAAACATTCGTAGACCACTGTGAATGCTACTCAACGCCATCTCAAAGGAAACTCGATGGTGACTGGAAGACAGCTCGCTGTCATTGGGTGATGCAGCCCCCTAATATCCGACGAAAACAAGGATAAACTAACTTACGATAAGGACAACACACGCGCACGCAAGCCAGAGAGAGGATTCGAACCTCCTATTGGGGTGGTGGTTGGGGGGGGGGTGGGGGGGGGGGAGCCGCGCTAATCGTGGCAAGCCCCCTAGACCGAGCGACTAGCCCGATTGGGAAGAACAGATGTAGTGATGTTACTCAAATGCAGCATTGACAGGTTTCTAGTCCGGTGGTTTAGCTGGTTTCACCAACACCATTGCATTACAGATAGTGTCATTTTATAGTATTCAACAGGTTACTAAATTTTTGAATCTCGATGCCTCGTAAACACTTGAGAAGCTCATTGCACTAAAGCACATTTGTTATGTCTAAGTACGTAATGCCATCCTGCGAAAAGTAAGCAAGATCGGTGATCCGTTGAGCGAATGCCTGCTGTGATAGATTAGAGCAAATTCTATAGTCTCTCATACACAAGTGTCGACTTCTCAATATCTCCATTGCTGCTGTGACAAGTACAATTTTAGGTCAGAGGTGACCTCTTGTCAACCCCCTAAAAATATAAGTTAAGTGAAGAAAAGACAGTGGTTTCGAAAAGATTCATCTGATTTCACAACATGTTCTGTGAGCCTAACGAATGAATTTTCGAACACCTTCTGTTTTTAAAATAGAACTTCACTCTACATCCCAAGAAAATATCAACGAAGTGTGGAGTGTCTCAGAACGGTATGCAATAAAATGCGCTTTATGATAATAATTCGTAAGTTTTACTGACCTAGGTCTAATTCTCAATTTTTTAACAATAATTCGTTTCTATTTACTACATTTTCTTCACAAAACTACCGATAGCCTTTTCTGGCTTAAAACCCATCATGTTACACAGTAGCCGTAATTGGCCAGTGACGGAAGATTTATTCGACAACATCACGTCCCACTCCACACGTTCCATAAATACTTTTTTAGGTCAGCTGTCTTCAGTGCTCTCACTAACTACACTGTTGTCAAAAATGTAAGCAACAAACCGCAATATTATAAGGTTAAACAAAACATTATAAACAAATGGTAACAAAGTAAAAATAATTTAATGAACACAGAACATAATCAGCTGCAACATACATACAGTAGACTAAAATGTTCTTCACATTTTTCAACTTGACGGATTTGCACACACATTCTGATAACTGGTTAATGTGCCCACTATGGAGTATGACCACCGCAGGCAGCAATAAAGGCCTGTCAATGACGGAACATGTTGTGAATGATGTCATGTTGAGACAATAACGCCCATTCTTCCTGCGGAGCTGCTCGCAAGTCTTCGAGAGTGGTGGATGCTGACGTGATGCAACCCGTCTCCCTAGTGCATCCCAGACATGTTCTATGGGATTCAAATCGGAAGAGCGAGCAGGCCACGCCATTCATGCAGTATTTTCCGTTCCAAAGAAAACATCAACAAATCATGCTGCAGGAAATCGAGCATTATCGTCCATGAGTACGAAGTCCGGGCGCGCAGCATTACACAATAACCGCACATGATGTCCCAAGGCCGCGTCACTATACCTGACAGCACTTAAACCTTTCAAATTCATCCGTGGAGTTTCATGAAGAGGTATTCAAGTGATCACCATAATCCCTGCCCTCGGCATTAGCAATCCTCCTCGATATCGGTTTCTCTCCACAATTTTCGGGACTCGAAATCGTGTTCCAGACTCGCACCAGATGCGAATCCGTCGAGAATCACTCTCCAGGCGGAATCGAAACTTATTTGTGAAAAGAACATTGTCCCACTGTTCAACCGTGCAGGTGGTATGCTGACGACTTCGCTCTAGACGTTACCTTGTGTGAAGACACGTCAGAGGCACACATAAACAGGTCTCCGACAATTAAGGTCACTTTTTGGGAGCCTCCTCTAAACCGTTTGCTTCGACAATACGTCCAGTGGATGCTGCGAGATCAGATGCCAGTTGCGTGCAGTACTAAGGCGATACTGTCGTGTCCTTACAGCCAAATAATGGTCCTCTCTTTCCGACGTCACATGTGGTCTTCGGGATACGTTTTCGGTCTCTATAAACTGTCGCAACATCCGAAAAACAACAGAACGATTGATATGAGGTCATCGGGCCACATGAGTTTTCGATCGTCCTGATTCCATTCTTCCTATGGCCCTTCACCGCAGAGAGTCTGGTAGGCACATTCTCTGTGCCATACTGCACAGTCTGTGACTGTATGCACAGCAATTGTGGACGTGGGAATACGATTTGATAGGTACCTTGACGTCATCGTTGGCGTGGTTCTCCGTCGACCGAAATGCCGTCTTCCGTACGGAACAGGATCCTACGGACGCCTGTCGACAGTTTCTATGATTATATCGTGAATTAGACATAGGAAGGGAAACAGAGGTTCGTTGCTTCAATTTTGGACACCATTGTAGTTAAAGATGCCATGACTGCCTCTGCTCTGCCAACTTCTTCGTCTCAGAGCAGCACGTACGCCGAACGTCTTGAATTATTTGTTGGGTATATTCCAATCTCTTACTCCCCGCCCCCCCCCCCCCCCGAAAAATTTTGCCCCTTTACGGCTCCTTCTGATACCATGGTAGTAA
Organism: Schistocerca piceifrons; assembly: GCF_021461385.2. Classification (NCBI taxonomy): domain Eukaryota; kingdom Metazoa; phylum Arthropoda; class Insecta; order Orthoptera; family Acrididae; genus Schistocerca; species Schistocerca piceifrons. The sequence goes on along the minus strand of NC_060138.1, from coordinate 487,778,386 downwards.
TTCCCTAGTATTTTAACATTTATTTTGTCGTCCTGTCCGGCCCTCTTTTTTTATTACAGAATTTGGACAATTATAGACCGCTTAGAACCCATGAGAAAGGTACAGTCTTTTTCTTTTTATCTTCCCAGAACTTCATGCTTTGGCTGAGTGCCTGCCTCTGTTCATTTCACATCATCCTCCTAGGTTGAGGATTTCGTGGTTGGACAGGAAATTTTGCAGTATTCATCACTAGCCTGAAACTTTCCCTGTTGTGTATGGTGTTTTCTGCGACGTTACTTTCAGTTCATACCCTTGTCCTAGGGCTGGGAAACTGCCCCTAAAGGCGGAAGACTCAGCAATGATTAACGGCATGAGGATGCAGAAGGCAATGGAGACCACGGCATTAAAGACCGGTAACGTGTATCCACAGGACATGAGGCCTGTAATTGAAGAAGTGTCATGAGGATATCTCCATTGGCAAAAGATTCCGGAATAGCCCCTCATTCGGATCTCCTGGAGGGGACTGCCAAGGGGGAGGTTACCATGAGAAAAAGATTGAATAAACGACGGAAGGATAACGATCTACGAGACGGGGCGTGGAATTTCAGAAGATCGAACGTGGTAGGGAAACTAGAAAATCTGAAAAGGGAAACGCGAAGGCTCCATCTAGATATAGTAGGAATCAGTGAAGCGAAGTGGAAAGATGACAAGGATTTCTGGTCAGATGAGTATAGGGCAATATCAACAGCACCAGAAAATGGTATAACGGGAGTAGGATTCGTTATGAGTGGGAAGGTAGGGCAGAGAGTGTGTTACTGTGAACTGGTGAGTAATAGGGTTGTTCTTAACAGAATCGACAGCAAACCAACACCGACAACGATATTTCAGGTATAAACGCCGACGTCGCAAGCTAAAGATGAAGAGATAGATAAAGTGTATAAGGATATTGAAAGGGTAATACAGTATGTAAAGGGATATGAAAATCTCATGGTCATGGGAGACTGGAATGCAGTTGTAGGGGAAGGAGTAGAAGAAAGGTTAAAGGAGACTATGGGCTTGGGACAAGGAATGAGAGAGCAGAGAGACTGATTGAGTTCTGTAACACGTTAAAGCTAATAATAGCGAATACTCTGTTCAAAAACCACAAGAGGAGGGGGTATACTAGGAAAAGGCCGGGTGATACGGGAAGATCTCAGTTAGATTACATCATGGTCAGACAGAGATTCCGAAATCAGATACTGCATTGTAAGTTGTACCTAGGAGCAGGCACAGACTCAGATCACAATATAATAGTGATTCGAAGCAGGCTGAAGTTTAAGACATTAGTCAGGGAGAATCAAGAGGAAAATAAGTGGAATACGGAAGTACTAAGGAAAGACGAGATACAGTTCAAATTCTCTAAGGCTATAGATACAGCAATAAGGAATATTTCAGCAGACAGTACAGTTGAAGAGGAATGGATATCACTAAAAAGGGCCATCACAGAAGTTGGGAAGGAAAACATAGGTACAAAGAAGGTAACTGTAAAGAAACCATGGGTAACAGAAGAAATAGATAGTAAGTGCAGGGAAGCTAAGACGAAATGGCTGCAGCAAAAATTTGAATATGTCCAAAAAGAAATGATTGTCGGAAGGACAGATTCAGCATACAGGAAAGTCCAAACAACCTTCGGTGACACTAAAAGCAAGGGTGATAACATTAAGTGTAGAATGGGAATTCCACTGTTAAATGTAGAGGAGAGGGCCGATAGGTGGAAAGAATACATTGAATGCCTCCAGAGGGTGAAGATTTGTCTGATGTGATAGAAGAAGAAACAGGAGACGCTTTAGAAGAGATAGGGGATCCAGTAATAGAATCAGAATTTAAAAGAGCTTTGGAGGACATAAGATCAAATAAGGCAGATAGATAACATTCCACCAGAATTCCTAAAATCATTGGGAGAAGTGGCAACAAAACGGCTATTCACGTTGGTTTGCAGAGTGTATGAGTCTGGCGACATACTATCTGACTTTCGGAAAAGCATCATCGACACAATTCCGAAGACAGTAAGAGCTGACAAGTACGAGAATTACCCCACAATCACCTTAACAGCTCATGCATCCAAGTTGCTTACAAGAATAATACACAGAAGAAAGAAAATTGAGTAAGTGCTAGATGACGATCGGTTTGGCTCTAGGAAAGATAAAGGCATGAGAGAGGCAATTCTGACGTTGCGGTTAATAAAGGAAGAAAGACTAAAGAAAAATCAAGAAGAGTTCATAGGATATGTCGACCTGGAAAAAGCGTTCGAGAATGTAAAATGGTGCAACATGTTCGAAATTCTGAGGAAAGTAGGGGTAAGCTAAAGGGAGAGACTGGTCATATACAATAAGTACAACATCCAAGGGGGAGTAATATGAGTGGATGACCAAAAACGAAGTGCCACTATTAAAAAGGGTGTAAGCAAAGGATGTAGCCTTTCGCCCCTACTGTTGAATCTGTACAACGAGAAAGCAATGATGGAAATAAAAGAAAGGTTCAGGTGTGGTATTAGAACTCAAAGTGAAATGATATCAATGATACGATTCGCGAATGACGTTGTTATCCTGAGTCAAAGTGAATAAGAATTACGTGATCTGCTGAACGGAATGAACAGTCCAATTGAGAGTAAATCGAAGAAAGATGAAAGTAATGAGAAGTAGTAGAAATGAGAACAGCGAGAAACTTAAGACCAGGATTGATGGTCACGAAGTAGATGAAATTAAGGAATTCTGTTACCTAGGCAGTAAAATAACCAATGACGGACAGAGGAAGGAGGACATCAAAAGCAGACTCGCTATGGCAAAAAGGCATTACTGGCCAAGAGAAATCTACCAATATCAAATATCAGCCTTAATTTGAGGAAGAAATTTCTAAGAAAGTACGTCTGGAGTACAGCATTGTATGGTAGTGAAAAATGAACTCTGGGAATACCGGAAGAGAAGAGAATCGAAGCATTTGAGAGGTGGTGCTACAGACGAATATTGAAAATTAGGTGGACTGATAAGGTAAGGAATGAGGAGGTTCTGCGCAGAATCGGAGAGGAAAGGAATATGTGGAAAACACTGATAAGGAGAAGGGTCAGGATGATAGGACATGGGTTAAGACATGGGGGAATGACCTCCATGGTACTAGAGTGATCCGTAGAGCGTAAAAACTGTAAAGGAAGACTGACATTATAATACATTTAGCAAATAATTGAGGATATAGGTTACAAGTGCTACTCAGAGATGACGAGGTTAGCACAGGAGAGGAATTCGGGGCGGGCAGCATCAAACCAATCAGAAGACAGATGGCTAAAAGAAAACTTCCTCACGTCCCTTCTTGTCCCTTCCAGCCATCCCGTGGTGTTTTTTAATTTGGAAAAGACGTTAAAAATTTCTTAGTTAGCCTACTGTCATTCATTCTGTTCAAATGATTGTAAAATTTTAATCTCCTGTTTCTTATTGTGTCTACGACTGTTTGTATGTTTCTATATAGAACTTCAGTTCTCCTCTTCATCCATTTGTTACCTTCGTTTTTTTGTGGTCCTAAAATTTTTGTGATTATTTTCCTTTCTTTCTTTTGTAGTTCTTGTTGTTCATCTCTTTTATTCAGTGTTAGATATTCGAGTCCGTAAAGTCGATCCTAGTTAACTACTGTTGTGTGGTGTTTAGTTTTTGCTGGAATGATCCTGATCTTTTATTGTATTGTTTGTATGTGATTTTTTATGCGAATTCAATATTCTTCGATCTTTGCTTACTTGTGGCGTTATCTAACCCATCTGATTGCGTCCATTCACCCAGATACTTAGACTTATCATCTCTTTTGATGTTACCGTCTTGCGCTTGTACATATTTTTCTCTCTTGTGTTTATGTTCAATGTATATATTGGTAATACGGTTTTAACAGCAGTTTTGTAAACTGTTTCTATTATTATCTTTGCATCTGCTTTGTCCTTAGACATTAATGCAATATCGTCAGAAAAAGGGAGACATTTCACCTCTGATCTTCCTCCTCCTTGTCCTAGATGGCTTCCTTCGATGTTTTTCTCGTGTAGTTCTTTATACCACTCTCTCATGACCTCGTCTAAGACCAGATCGAAGAGAATCGGTGAGAGCCCATCGCCCTGCCAAACACCTGCGTTAATTCTGTAGGTTTCAAAACTTTTCCTAGAAATGTAATTTTTGAAGTTGTGTCTGTGTCTGTTCGACTAATTGTCTGGTGATTTTTTTATATGGTAGCTTCTTTCAGTAATAGTTTGTCTGTCCCCATAATCGAATTTTTTTAGATCAATGAATGTAGCGACTGTGTTATAATTTCGCATTGTTCTGATCCTAAAGATTGTTTCCAAGTTAAAAATTACCCTGCTTGGTACTCTTCGCAATTTTTGTGTTCTGCTTGATCTTCTATCTTAACCAGTAGAGCTTTGGACATGATTTTGTAGGTGGAGGGAAGTAGAGATATGTCTCAGTAATTGTAGGTGTCTGTCCTGTCACCCTTATTATGTAGTGGATGGATTATGGTTGGTTTCCAGTCGTCCAGTATTCTTTTTTTTTTCAGCAATCCTTAATTACCTCATAAATTGATTCAGCTGTCCCCTTCCTTCCCACTTTGCACATCTCAGCTAACATACCGTCTTCACTTGGCGCTCTGTTGTGTTGAAGCTGGGCCAGCTGACCAATGTATTTTCAGTTTGATGCAGTGATGGTGGTTCTGAAGGAAGGTTTTTCTTTTGAGGCTTTCTGAAAATTTGTCGTTCGTTCCTCGCCGTTTAGAGGAATTTTGAAGTAATTTGCTAGGAACTCACAATTATCTTTGCGGTTGCCTTTGTCTTTGGTAATCAGTTTGCGTGCTGAATGTTTGAAGTGTAGGCTCATGGACTTTTTACCCGCATTTTCTTCTCTGAAAACCTTGCAGAAGTCCCTAGTGCTGTTCTGTCTAAAATTTGTATTTATTTCCTCTAATAGTTTCTTGTCATATTTCTCTGTTCGAATAACTTTTGGTGTCTGTTTTCCGATCTCAGTGAATGTGTCCCAGTTTCTTTCCTGGATGCTGCACCACAATAATGCGCGGCCGCATATTGCCAATGTTGTTGCTGAGTATCTTTTACAAATCAACGTGAAGTGCATCCCTCACCCTCCCTAAAGTCCGAATTTAGCCCCATGTGACTTTTTTCCATTCCATAACACGAAGAAACGCCTTCGTGGGTGGCATTATCAATCATCAGAATCATTGGTGAAGGCTGCGGATGCGATTTTGAAGGGCCTCTCAAATACACTGTAACAAGCGCATCGCATTCATGGGAGACTACTTTGAGAAGGACCATCAAAATTGTGAGGATAAGTAAAGGTATGCTGTCAAAAAAATAATTATGACCATTCTTTACTGAACAAGCCTCGTATGATGGCGTAGCCCTTGTTTGCTGATATAAGAGAGAAGTGATACTCGCTCCGATGGGGACGAAAAATTCGTTATGGATTCGGTCAGATTCCGTTTGACCATGAAAGCTGTTTCAAGCATAGTGACTTTCTGCTTATTTTTTATGGCTGGTTTTCGTTTATAGATCCTGTAGTCCTCTGATTGAAATGCGTTCTCATCACCGTATCTGTTTTCCTGAAGTGCTTATATGAGTATGTTGCATCTGATTAACACATCCGTCAGTTGTTTAAACTTCCCAGTCTTTAGTAGGATGCTGATGTTCAATGTGCCTAGGAGATGTTCCTTCTTAGACCATATGCGAGAAGTCCTGGAAAGCTCTGACTCTCCCTTACGTGATGTTCTACGCTCCCCAGAATCCAACGTCCTAGTTGCATGAAAGTTTGTTTATCTAATGGAGTACTTTTCCGTTAAGTGGTTACCATCATGTCTTGGTTGAAATTAAATTAGGAAGGGGTGTTAGCCCCTTCGTGGGATGTTGCATCTGTGATCGAATCGCCAGATGGATGTAAAGAGGCCACCCAACATGGCAACAGACGCCTTTCATTGCCAATCAATTTGGAAACACACGTTACTGATTTCTGCAGTCGCCATCGACACGTAGAGACAGGCTGACCACGCAGCCGCTTGTTGCAAGTCAGACGCGACGCGCATCTTTGTTCTGTTTGGGGGGTTGCCTCTCCCGCTAGACTCGCCCTACTGAGATCCTTCCTCTCCGCCTTTACTATCGTTGACGTATCACTGTCAGGAGAAAATTATCTTCCACCTTCTTTGCTGTTGAGATTAATATCTTCATTCGCCTCAGAAGCCATTGATCTTCTTCATCTGAACTCCCCTGTTGCTGACTAATTGGTTTCCTCTGTCCTCTTACCAAGCGACCAGCTGTCAGAAATGGACTGGCCCACATTGGTCGTCGGGATCAGTGAGTACTGAGCCCCCCGACACGTCCACGCTTAGTACTTGGATGGGGGGGGGGGGGTTGTTTCCCTTACTTATTGAGTGTGTTTTCCACAGATTATTTTCCTTTGCCATTCTGAGGAAAATTTGATACCTTGTGTAGTAATTCCACTTAATTTTAAACGTCTCAGATTGTTCGTCCTCTTTTTCCGATTTTCCGAGAGTACGTTATTAACTTCCGTATAATATAGTGATTCAGACAGACATTCTAAGAAACTTCTTAACCAAACTGAGGTGTATATTTGATAATTTTGACGAACTAGATCAGAAAGAGCTGATCTATCCGAGAGAGGGCACTCCTTTTTTCCACAATGTATGTAGATGTTCGCAGTATTAAGTTGCTGGAATGCCGCCAGATCCTGACTGGCCATCGACGTAACAGTAGGGTACACAGTGTGCAAGGCATCTGGTAGCACTTCGGGTGCATACAATGGGTGATCATCGTTGGGAATATTCTCCTTCTTCGAGGCTGTTAAGGCTGTGCGCTATTCACGTGCTACCTTGTCAGGAGTGTACAATCAGTACCTCAATTCGGGGAGAAACAAAAACCGCTGGAGTTAATTTCCTTGGAAGCTATATATAGATGAAAGTGGTCGCCGTAAACTTAGGCCTATTTTAACATCTTGATATTTTTTTAAAACAACTTCATATTCGAACATTTAATGTGCTTTTATTACAATACCACTATTGCAATTTCGAGCATACGTCATTTTGAGGTTGTAAAGAAACCGTTAATAAGCTATCTACTTTGTAAAAGTTTGACCGTGAATTTATGTCTACAGTTAATTAGGACAAAGATAATGAAGTAAATTTTGGTTACTTGAGTCTCATGAAACCCGTTTCCCTACTGATGTTTCTGAAGTGAAGTGTGTCAGAATTTGGTAGGTAAACCCAAAAGTATATGGCTGCAGGAGAAATGTGAAGACACCTAAAATTTATGATTGTCGGAAGGACAGACTCAGCATACAGGAAAGTCAAAACCTTTGTTGACATTAAAAGCAACGGTGGTAACATTAAGAGTGCAACGGGAATTCCACTGTTAAATGCAGAGGAGAGAGCAGATAGGTGGAAAGAATACATTGAAAGCCTCTATGAGGGTGAAGATTTGTCTGATGTGATAGAAGAAGAAACAGGAGTCGATTTAGAAGAGATAGGGATCCAGTATTAGAATCGGAATTTAAAAGAGCTTTGGAGGACTTACGGTCAAATAAGGCAGAAGGGATAGATAACATTCCATCAGAATTTCTAAAATCATTGGGGGAAGTGGCAACAAAACGACTATTCACGTTGGTGTGTAGAATATATGAGTCTGGCGATATACCATCTGACTTTCGGAAAAGCATCATCCACACAATTCCAAAGACGGCAAGAGCTGACAAGTGCGAGAATTATCGCACAGTCAGCTTAACAGCTCATGCATCGAAGCTGCTTACATGAATAATATACAGAAGAATGGAAAAGAAATTTGAGAATGCGCTAGGTGACGATCAGTTTGGCTTTAGGAAAAGTAAAGGGACGAGAGAGGCAATTCTGACGTTACGGCTAATAATGGAAGCAAGTCTAGAGAAAAATCAAGACACTTTCATAGGATTTGTCGACCTGGAAAAAGCGTTCGACAATATAAAATGGTGCAAGCTGTTCGAGATTCTGAAAAAAGTAGGGGTAAGCTATAGGGAGAGACGGGTCATATACAATATGTACAATAACCAAGAGGGAATAATAAGAGTGGACGATCAAGAACGAAGTGCTCGTATTAAGAAGGGTGTAAGACAAGGCTGTAGCCTTTCGCCCCTACCCTTCAATCTGTACATTGAGGAAGCAATGATGGAAATAAAAGAAAGGTTCGGGAGTGGAATTAAAATACAAGGTGAAAGGATATCAATGATACGATTCGCTGATGACATTGCTATCCTGAGTGGAAGTGAAGAAGAATTAAATGATCTGCTGAACGGAATGAACAGTCTAATGAGTACACAGTATGGTTTGAGAGTAAATCGGAGAAAGACGAAGGTAATGAGGAGTAGTAGAAATGAGAACAGCGAGAAACTTAACATCAGGATTGATGGTCTCGAAGTCAATGAAGTTAAGGAATTCTGCTACCTAGGCAGTAAAATAACCAATGACGGACGGAGCAAGGAGGACATCAAAAGCAGACTCGCTATGGCAAAAAAGGCATTTCTGGCCAAGAGAAGTCCACTAATATCAAATACCGGCCTTAATTTGAGGAAGAAATTTCTGAGGATATACGTCTGGAGTACAGAATTGTATGGTAGTGAAACATGGACTGTGGGAAAACCGGAACAGAAGAGAATCGAAGCATTTGAGATGTGATGCTATAGACGAATGTTGAAAATTAGGTGGACTGACAAGGTAAGGAATGAGGAGGTTCTACGCAGAATCGGAGAGGAAAGGAATATGTGGAAAACACTGATAAGGAGAAGGGACAGGATGATAGTACATCTGCAAAGACATGAGGGAATGACTTCCATAGTACTAGAGGGAGCTGTAGAGGGCAAAAACTGTAGAGGAAGACAGAGATTGGAATACGTCAAGCAAATAATTGAGGACGTAGGTTGCAAGTGCTACTCGGAGATGAAGAGGTTGGCACAGGAAAGGAATTCGTGGCGGGCCGCATCAAATAGTAGGTTCTGTCCTATATATTTTTATGCGTACTCAGGACCTTACGCATTCAGACCAACCACATTTATTATTCTTGTGGTTCCAACTAACTGCCATGTTTTATATTGGCCACCTAGCATGGTAATAGATTTTTTTTTAAAAATTTGACATAAGGAATTGTTTATCAAATGTTCAGCACCCCCACTCTTCACCCCTTGTACACGTCATCCGGCCCCTGGCGATCCTCGCGCCACTGCGTGGGCGCTTTCCGGCTTTCGGCCAGTCAGTCAGGCGGTGTCCGCTGCCGCGTGGCTCCTCTCGGCTTGCACGGTATGTTCTGATATGTTTACATGGCCCTCATTCCACTGTTTGTTCATGATAATGTTTGCGCTCTTCGTCGTTCGTGTTTAGGGGAGTTTTATCAGCATCGTATTTTATTTTTATTTTCTAGGTCATTGCCGCTCCCATCATTTAACAAATTAAAAAATGTTATTTTTAAATTTTAACTACCGCTTTCACCAGATGACGGTATATTGGACGTGAATGGTTGGGAGTGGCTACGGGGCAATGTTCAACGTTACCATGTTATAAATAGCGTATGTGAGTACTTTCTTGTCTCATTCAAAAAACTGGTTGTTTAAAAGTTCAGTTTATACCACAGAACTGGGGTATCGAATAGTTTATATGAGCTCTTAATGTATTATTTTTTGTACAGATTGCCTGAGGATGCACCGATAAGTGTTGCGAAACCGGTCGCAGATTTAACAAAAATCATTGATAGAGCCAGTGTTGAATTTTCTTTGGTCACATGTCAAAAGATTTCGGGTCACCTGACAGTTCTGCCAGTTACCACTTGTATAACCTGAAAAAAAGCCTAGCTTCACAGTGGTTCAGATTCTACATTAAGACGTAGGTTCCATGTAACTGGCTCGGTAAGTCAGATCGAAGGTCAGAAGAAGGCAAGAATATACCACCCCTAACGGGACCACGTCTATTAAAGCACCGTGGTTTTCACACCAACCTCCGGTTTAATGACAGCCTTACTTATTGAGATGACGCTGCAGTACATTCACTAGAATTTCAATGAGATAAATACTTGTGTGCATCTGCCGCCTCGATCACGTGACCTCGATCTTGTTCTACAGATGTGTATCTCCACAGAGTGAGATATGCACACCTTGGAACCAAGTCTAACCGATCTCCGTTAGTTCTGGACACCAGACGAGCAATCGCGGCTCATGGTACCTCGCTCACGCCTTTGGTGTGTATGCTGTGGCTCTCCTCTGCCATTGTGAGGGAGAAAGAGGTTGATAAGGTTGAAAAATTTACTGACGGATGAAATTTATGTGTACTACTAGAACGACGCAATACTGTGTATCCCAAATAGCCACTAAATATTTATGAGTGTGATTTTAGCATGGAGAGCTGCATCAAACCAGTCTCAGGACTGAAGACAACAACAACGATATTTTGTGGTGCGTCCACTATTTTTCAGTGCTACTGAGTGAAATAGAAGCGCTGCCATAGGTCCCGTAAGCGAGCGAAGACACCACTAAGGGCATAACGAAACAAAACATCGATGCATCGGACGTAGCAGTATCATCAGCCAATGGCCTCTGCCTGCAGTACCGAGGACACAGTAGAAAAGCCGGCTGACCACCGCCTTGTTTTAGTGTAAATGGGTGACTCGGTAAAAAAGCTGGGCTCTCAACCCGTACAACTGCCCACAATTTTTAGCCAAGACTAGCAGGCTGTCAGCCCTTACTGCGAAGGGAGGTCGACATGGTTTTGCAAGCTGACAATAGGAGACATTAGCTCCACTACTGATGCGCCTGAGCCGTGTGGGGCTCGCGTTGATGCCGTTCATAGCTTGACATCTTGTAACAGCGATACTGGGGTCTCGTTTTCTTACTGTGTTCACTGGAGCCACTAAGTTTGCTCGCCTTGTCTGTCCGTGAGTAGCAGCACCAGCGCTCATAGATAGGGCGTACTGTGGTGCCATCTTTGGAGCGGCCTCTAGTATTTCCGTGTCGGCGTGTGTCGAGCGAGTTGAGTTGGAACGGAGCAGCAGTAAAGTCCAGACAGTCTGTACTCTCCCAACCACTGGCGACATACACGCTCTGTCCTACGGAGGGATGTGGTCGCGAGAGTGCACCACCACGTCAAGGACCGGATTCAGCGAGGTTTAGTTGAATGGACCGTCATATTCGAGTAGCGCCACTTTCACCTCTGTGTGAGTGTCCACCCGTCGAAGCGCCCTCATGGCAATAAGTTGTCAGTTGACGATTTGTTCTGGGATCTTTCCCGTGCCTGACTTGAGTGAGGACTACCATCGTTTGGTCGTTCGGTCGGTCGTCGTAGCCGACAACGTGGATTTGGTCTTCCGACCGCTGCTGGCTTCTCTGTGTTTGTGCCGACTTATAATTCCCCTGTGTTGTTTCACAGTGACTGGTTTCGGTATTGTGAGTTGTTCCTGTATCTTGTGGTTTTGAATGAGCAGTTGTTTTAATGCTATCTGCGTACTGGACTTGGTGAGGAGTTATGAGCGGACATCAGTTCGGTTGGGGCGCAGCAGCGAGCAGGTCCGTGCAGCGCGTGATCAAGCCAGGGCCGCTGGCGGTGTGCTGCCACTGCCGGATCAAGAAGGGGTAGCTGCGAGAGCGACGACTTCGTTGCACACCGAACCCTGGACGTTTACGTAGAGTCAGGACTTAACTGCTAATGCAACCTCGACTATTCTGAGATCTCGCCTTTGGTCGACGGGTTGTTGCTCCCAGGGTCGCTGAGCCTAGCGGCAACGAGTGAAGTGTTTCGAGGCGGTAAAGTGTTGCAGCCGTCTTTCTCTATTTATTATTGATAAGTGATTTAGTATTATTCTTATTAGTGAAGTGCAACCAGCGGTATTTTCTGCCTTGTGGCCGCTAACGCCCCAGCTACCTGCCGTGGAGGTTAGCTACTTTTCCGGCAGTGTACCTTTCCTCCTCGTGTTGATGCTGTCCGACACGGCGTGTAGTTCCACAGCCTCTTGTATTGTACTGCGCATAATATTTGGGAGGTCTACCTTGGTTCTAGTGTTTCCTTCGGCCTTGGGTGTTTTCTGAAGACGTAATGCTGTCTGCCTCTTCGCCCTTGCCTAAAAATATTCCATCGTTGTACCGGTGATCGGACGTTATGCGGATTGATTAGTCGGTCGGTCGGCGCTTTAGCTGCCCCTAGTTTGAGTTGCCATCCTGTTACGTGAGTACAACTCGGGCTGCCTGTCTCACCTTACCTTACGTTTCAGTTACCTTCCCAGGCCGACCCTTGGACCACTTGCTGAGAACCGCTTGTCTTGATTCCTTAGATATTGAGATTTTTTTATTTTTCTAATTACTGTTGGTGTGGCCTTCAGCCGAGTAATAATTTCACTTCTTTCGTGACGAGTCCTTCAGCCGTGTTAAAATAAGTTTTTTTTTAAAAAAACTTGTTGTAAAAGCAAGGTTTTTGTTGAGATGTGTGTCACTTGGAATTGTTTTCCTGACTTCTAATTCAGGCCTTCAGCTGTCTGTCATTAGAAAGTGTTTGTGGCATTGAGCCGAGTAATTATTTCGCTTATTTTATAATAAGGCGTTCAGCCGTGTTACTGTTTATTTGGTTATCAGGTTATCACTGTTAGCATTCAACCGCGATTCTTATACATATTTTAACAACGCGTTTCAAGAGACAATGATCTCATCATCAGGTTGTAAAGTCTATGTCATGAAATTAAACGGACTAAAAAGACAAAATACCATCACAAATAGTTGGGAAGTCCATAGAGTAAAACAGAATTAAAAGTATATTGGACTGTGGGTCCTCGTCTTACATTGAAGTTGTTGACATAAGTCAATGGCCGTCCCATAGCTACCAGATATGCTGTCGCACTGCGCCTGCTCGGGAGCTGTTGTGGACTGACGTGCCTAGGTGTTGTGGCGTGGTTACAGCCGTGTGCTTGACGGTAACGCTATGCTATTGGGCGCCTGATTTCCTTATTGCATTGGTCTGCCATCGTTAGCCTCTCGCAACTCCGTCAGTGACATGCTACAAGTTTAAAGTCGCATGCCTGCCCTAAAATAATTCTAAAAACCCGCTAAAAAATCTCATTTCTTTAAAATTATCTTGTACATTTAGGATACTGCTTTGTTTCTTTTCATGGATAGCTATCTCGAATTCCTCTAGTAAATCAAGTTTCCTCCCTTTCTTTTCTACATGCAACATTTCTACGTTGTCTTCTATGATATTAAGGGGATGGCCTGTTTCATATATATGGTTCGCAACAGCTGATTTGTCATAATTTCCTAACCTGAACGCATCTTTATGTTCTTTATACCGGATCGTGAATGATCTTCCTGTCTGCCCTATATATTTTGCATCACAAGTTCTGCACTAGATCTTATAAACTCCCGATCTTTCAAACTTATTTCTCTTCTCGCCAATATCGTGCTTAAGGCTATACCTCACTAGGTTATTAGTCTGAAAAGCTATTTTGACATCGTATGGCTTAAAAATATTTGCTATCTTTTGTGAGACTTTTCCGTAGTATGGCATAGTGATAATTTTCACTTTCTCTCCATCAGGTTTATTCTTTTTGCGCTTATTACTTTTCCGTGACAGTTTTTTAACCATATCTATTCTGTAACCGTTATTCATCGCTATGCTCTTAACGGTATTAATTTCATTCTCCCTATCTTTTTCACTCATAGGTATATTGACTGCCCTATGCACGAGACTACGGAAAGCAGCTTCTTTATAAGCCTGCGGATGGCATGAGTCTTTCGGGATCACGGCATCAGTCGTAGTTTGTTTTCTATAAACGGAGAACGCATGTTTGTAGCCCTGCTTTTTTATATTCAGGTCCAGGAACTGTAAACAATTGTCAGTTTCATACTCCACGGTAAATTCTATTTTATTATGTGCGTCGTTGAACTTTTTTACTATTTCCTCAATGTCCTCACGGGAACCATCGACAAGTAACAGAGTGTCGTCTACATAACGTTTGTAATAAACAATTTTATCCATAATGTTATCGTCAGAATTTAGAACTTTATCTTCAAAGTCATTGATAAAAATGTCCGCCTTAGTTCCTGAAATACTGGACCCCATGGCTAACCCATCGTCCTGAATATAAAATTTGTTATTAAACGTAAAATAATTAAAACTTGTAATGAGCTGTAGGAGTTCAATAAATTCAATTGTCTCTTGCGTTGAAATTTTACCGTATTTCAGGAAATTTCTCTTAACGATTTCTATAGTTCCGTTAACCGGAGCACTGGAGTATACGTTCTTAACATCCAACGAAACCAAACTGGAAGTGTCAGTGACTGGCGTATCTTTAGTTTCACCATCATGGTCATACTACCACGCACCGAATAATTATTTTTATACACGTAAGTCTTTTTCAGAATTTGGTCCAACATTTTCGTTATTTTATATGCTGGACTATTTCGACTGTTAACAATCGGACGAACCGGATGCAGATCTTTATGTATCTTCACCTGTGATCTTAATTTGGAGGCCGTTGGATTCATGATAACACATCTTCTTTTTTCGGCTTCTGTCAGCAGGAAGTGTGTGCGTTTAAGAACATTTTTAATTTAATTTGGAAATTGGCTGTTATGTCTTTCGGAATTTCCGTAATGCTATTTTCGACAAAAAACGCTAAGGTCTTCGAAACGTACTCCTCCTCTTTTAATATTACGACCGTAGTCCCCTTATCCGCTTTCGTGGCAATAGCTTTCACTTCATTAAGCTATTTATTTATAGAACCGACAGTTAGTCGGTCTGCTCTACTCTTATGATTAACACTGTTTCTCTTATTTAGTTCATTTTTTATTATTTTACGTAGCTTATGACCGACATGCCCTGTTTCATTATTATTTAATTTAGCAATTTCTGTTGTCATTTTAGTGAGGGCAATTACTTCTTTCGCGACCTTCTTGTTAAATGACGGCTCAGTATTAAACTTTAATTCCTCATTTAACATTTCTACATCTGTATTATCAAATACAATATCCGTTTTGTTAACCACCCGTGGGTAAAATTCTAAAGACGAAAGGCTTTGTTGTTGATCTTTTTCGTCTTCGCGCGTGTTATTATTTAATTTACGAAGTTTTTTATCTTGTTTTTCTTTTTTTCTTTATAAACTCCTTCTGTAGTATTTTGTGAAGTCTACATGTAACCTCTTCCCATACGTTCACCGGTAATATTTCCTTGACCTTAGTCTCTGCTTGAACTATTTGTTTTTTAATTAAGTCTTTCTTTTTATACAGATGTTTAATTTCTCCGCGTATCCAAAACTTTTTTGCTGTTTCAACAGCTAGTCGTCCCGCCCATGACTTGCAATCACAAAGTTTCAACTTCACGTAATTCGGGATAACATGTTTCTTAACACATTCTTTATTAAAGTTTATGTTTGCGGCAGTTTTGAATAACTTACGTCTTAAATTTTTGTATTTATACACTAACCTCAATGTCTCGCCTGACACTAACGATTTGATATAATCCATTATGGAGTCGAGGTAGCAGTTGTCGTTATACTGGTTATCACTGTTAGCATTCAACCGCGATTCTTATACATATTTTAACAACGCGTTTCAAGAGACAATGCTCTCATCATCAGGTTGTAAAGTCTATGTCCTGAAATTAAACGGACTAAAAAGACAAAATACCATCACAAATAGTTGGGAAGTCCATAGAGTAAAACAGAATTAAAAGTATATTGGACTGTGGGTCCTCGTCTTACATTGAAGTTGTTGACATAAGTCAATGGCCGTCCCTTAGCTACCAGATATGCTGTCGCACTGCGCCTGCTCGGGAGCTGTTGTGGACTGACGTGACTAGGTGTTGTGGCGTGGTTACAGCCGTGTGCTTGACGGTAACGCTATGCTATTGGGCGCCCGATTTCCTTATTGCATTGGTCTGCCATCGTTAGCCTCTCGCAACTCCGTCAGTGACATGCTACAAGTTTAAAGTCGCATGCCTGCCCTGAAATAATTCTAAAAACCCGCTAAAAAATCTCATTTCTTTAAAATTATCTTGTACATTTAGGATATTGCTTTGTTTCTTTTCATGGATAGCTATCTCGAATTCCTCTAGTAAATCAAGTTTCCTCCCTTTCTTTTCTACATGCAACATTTCTACGTTGTCTTCTATGCTATTAATGGGATGGCCTGTTTCATATATATGGTTCGCAACAGCTGATTTGTCATAATTTCCTAACCTGAACGCATCTATGTTTTTTATACCGGATCGCGAATGATCTTCCTGTCTGCCCTATATATTTTGCATCACAAGTTATGCACTGGATCTTATAAACTCCGATGTTTCAAACTTATTTCTCTTCTCGCCAATATCGTGCTTAAGGCTATACCTCACTAGGTTATTAGTCTGTTATCTTAATATGTGCTACTTAGAATTGTTCCTCTGCCTTCTAATTCAGGCCTTCAGCCGTTTGTTGTTGGAAGTTACTGTTGGTGGCCTTAGGCCCCAGAATTGTGGAATTTTCCTGTGATAAGGCGTTCAGCCGTCACACAGTTAACTGTGTTTTTTTTAAGAGATTGTTTTAAAATTTTAATTTCTTTAAATCAATTTTTCGTATTTGTTATGCAACAGAGAGTAACTGAAAACAGCTCTCAGAGCCGACTCCTTGTTCTGAGTCCACTCCAATGCACTTGGTGCCTGCCAGTTGGTGGCACCTTCGGAGTCACTTTAGCCACAGCTGGACTTCTGCGTTGGAGCGTAGCTGTTCGTGACAGAGGTAATGCAGATGCCCAGTCACCTACACTTGTGAAGGAAAACTGACTCTGTACACCTCTCGCTGTGGATATCAATGCTGGAGGCTGTCTTCCTCTGCAGGAATCACGGCAGTCTTCAGCACACGCAGGAGCATACAGCCCTGTACTGCCGTGTCACGATGGCTTGCAGCAAGTACTGCCAATGGCGTCCCACAGAGGCATCTCCCACAGCTGCTAGCTGGCCACCAGAAGTGTCCTGTACCTAATATTAAATCACAATATAAAGATCCATGAGATCGAAATAATCAGTCAACACCGACAAAGGAAATGCGTATCAGTTGGTAGTTGATTAACAGAACTCATATTTTTGTTCGGTATTGCATGGTTTATATAAATACTAAATTACTTTGGGGCACACTGGTATGAGCTACGGACATTCAGGCTAGGAGCGAGTTAATGTAGTTGAACAGGAGGACCATGCTAGGGGAAGTCTCAAAAGGATGCACCAGCACAAGTGTAGGTCAGTGCGTCTAGACTGACTTGTGTTTCAGATGCCACAACTGGCCACCAGATGCTGTACAAGTAACATAGATACAGTCTGTCGTGGCATAATATCTCCCGCAAGAAATGTTCTTATGACTCAAAGATTGAAAGAGGAGAACTGCTGCTCTAGCAAGGACAGGAATGGCAGTGGTGTGAATAAAACGTGGAGAGCTGTTGAAGCCATAGATGACACCTAGAAAATGAAGTATAACCACGCTAATGAAAGATGGGTCCACAAAAGTTAATTATTCAAGCAATAAAATGACTGCGATGGTTGGCTAATGTAAATAAACTGGAAGTTGGAGAGAAGAACTCGACCGTGTTGCTGAGATGCCACTCGCTAGCGACAGAAAGAGATACAAAGAGACGTCAGCACGAAGTAGTAGGAAGTTTGTTGCGGTTAACCGCTTGAAGAAAAAGTAGGAGAAAGGGACTATCATCTTTTGAGCACTCTTTTTACTGGTCGGCGCTCGAATTATTCGTAGTGCAGCGAATTACAATAGAATAAAGAACGCCAAACGGAGAAATACGAGTTTCCTTTGAATCAGTAAGTGAAATTTCATTTGATTTTCCGAATTCGACTCAACATTTTCATCTCTGGGAGGCTTCACTGTCAGAACTCTCCTTCACCGGTCTGCGATGCTGCAAGAATCTGTTTTCGAGAAGATGAAATGAAGGACTTAGATTTAGGACTGACTCGAACTTAGCTGAAGATGGGTGTCACTGGTACGCTGCCATCGACTGACTTTGCAGCCACTTTAGCCTCCACTCACAGCCTCATATGCTGAGATCGAGCAGCAACAGTGAGATCATTGGATCATTCGTAGGAATGATAAATTCATTCTTTAAAAATCAACTAACCTCAAAGCCTAAGATTGGAGACTTGACTTGAGATATAACTGAAATTTGCTCTCAACTCTGGCCACTTATGCAACGCACTCCGTTCACTAGTACTATCTGTCCTTTTTTTCTAACATTACAATAATACTATTGGTAAGATCTGGAATTGGTAAGCAGGACACATGGGCTGCTGGAGTGGAATGCTGACCCCATTTGAGGATAAAAGAATTATTTTCACCCAGCTTCTTTGAGGCGGCGGAAAACTTCCTAAGATGTTCGCAGTGTTCCTGAAAATTCGCGCTATATATCTCCACATCATATACACAGATATACCCAAACTTGAATTTTACGTAGCCCAAGACCGAATCCAACAGATGCGATAAAACCTCCGCACCAGTAGCCAATCCAAAAGGCACTACTGAATTCGAATAAGTCGTAATGAGTACAAAATGCGCTAATACGTTTAGACTCCTCTGCTAGGGGAATCTCATAATATGCTTGCTTCAAGTCAAAGACAGTGGAAACCTTACCACTAGCAAACCAAGTAAATCAATTATTAAGCTCTGGAAGTGGAACGGATTCCGAAAAAATCTTCTGATTTAAGGCCCGATAACCAACCACTGGCCGAAAACCTTCATCATGAGGCTTGGGAACTAGGAAAATCGGGGCTATATATGGCGAGACGGAAGGCCTAATAACACATCCGCTAATAGCTGATCTACCATTTCCCATTGTTATTTCATTTTAGAAGGACACAATCGGTATGGTTTCTAGCTTACGGGGTTCTGATCCTTGAGTTGAATATTATATTCTATTTTATTAGTCCGATTTTATTAGTCACGCCCAACCGATCCGTGAATACTTCAAGAAATTCGTCCAACAACTAAATGATCTCAGCTGCTTGAGTTTCCGGGAGATGGCTCATGTCTGCCCTGTACACATGAACACTCACCTTGCAAGCCTTCGCCCCTTATGAGGACATAAATTAAAATTTTAGCTGGAGCCAAACTTAAAAGAATAAGTACCACTCGCATAATCGCTATACATTGCGTTAAGAACAAAAAATTACATCTCAATAGGACATTGAGTGCTAACCCTTTAACAACAAGGCATTGAATGCTTAATTTAAAACGGGCCTGAACTGCTACTTCAAGAGGCCGTCCATACACAGAACAACAAGAATAATCAACTCGACCCAACACCGGTAACATGGCTATACGTCGGTGTCTCGGATACCAATCACAATGAATAAAGGAAACACTACTACCTGAATCAACTAAAGCACAAACAGGTTCAGTACCGATCACCGCACATACGAAGGGGAGGCGGTTACCTTGTACAGCACGTGTTTTATGCGGAAAGCTCACGGGAACTTTTTCTTCTGGCGGCAGCTATTTATTTCCCTACTCTTCCAGCTCGGGCAATCAAACGAAATGTCCTGTTTCTCCACAACGGTAGCACACTCTTTTAGCTGTCGAACCTTGCCAATAATGCTGAACGTCAATACTATTTCTTCTATTCACACTACAGCCTGCTTGTAGTTCTCCGCGTTTGCCGTCACCATAAAGAACATCTTGAAATTTAGTTAACAGTTCATCAAATTCGGCAAAGGAAGATGGTTTATAGCAAAAGAGAATTCTACTCCTATCGGCGGACCTTCGAAAATATTTGTGACCGCTTCAACCTCTGATATTTCAACACAAAAGGCTAAGATAGCTAGATGTACCTGGTTAACGTACCCAATAAACATTTATCAGTAATGTCTTTCTTCTCACTAGTACCAACACATTTATTTAAGAGCGTTTCCCGGAAACCCCATAATGTTTCCTGGTTCTCAAAGGCCTCAGTAATAATCCTGGTTAAATGTCCCATGGCTAAACGATAAATATGTTGCATTAATACACTATTATTGACACCCAACAAGTTGGTCTGCTCGTGCAATCTAGCTAACAACCACTAAAGTTCACATAACTTGGTAGTACTTTCCACTGACAACTTTGATACCCCATTAAGAATTGTCATTATCGGGTTAGATGATCTCGCGAACGCAGTATGACTGCTTGACACTGACCTTTCACGACTAACATTAACAATATTTTGCTCACCCTCACGCCAATTGAAACACAAAATTTGCTGCTGCACAGCTAAAACATCGTTTTGCAACCTTTGAAACTCCGACAACACTGGAGGATCAACAGGCGTGTCGCGCATTCTGTTAATTAAATGGTCTAGTAGGGCCTGTACACGGCAAGTTTACCTTTGTCACGGGGAGGCAACTTCAAAAACCTATCACGTCATCCTGAATATCACCTAACAAATTTATACAAAACAACTTGGCTTCACTCACCTCTCGCACCGATTCCTGCGAAATATGTACTGGCAAGGTCAAGGCAGCCCGCAAGCGCTAAGCAAGTTCCGCTACGCTTCCTTCCTCACTTTGCTACGGAATCCTTAATTCATATTGCAGACAAGGTTTTCTAAGGCGGGATATAGCGACGACCTTCCTTGCTCCTGTAGAATTCATACCGTAGCACAAAAAACAGCACAACAACCACAATCCAAAGAACAAGCGATACAATTCAGTGAATACAAGTATTATACTAGTTACTATGTTGTAACCAGTGACCTTTACTTAGTACCCTCCACCCCGTGAAAATAGCAACAACGCTCTTCTACCATTGGTAAGTTCTGCTATTGGTAAGCAGGACACATGGGCTGCTGGAGTGGAATGCTGACCCCATTTGAGGATAAAAAAATTATTTTCACCACGTTAATTAAAACAGTGCATTGGTAACAACAGAATGATTAATTAGAATTTACAAATGCTGTGATTTACACCGATCATTCAACTGTATAAAAACAATGAGAAAAATTCAAAAAAATTTAAAAGAAGAACAGCTTTAAAGCCTCAACTTTAAATTAATGAAAAATTACTTTATAATAATATGACTTTAACATAACTACAGACCAGGTCATGTGCATATGAAAAACAACAATTTCTATGAGCTATTATGTTTCAAAAAATACTGAAATAGCAAGATCTCATGAATATGTGAATGTAATGATAGCCTGAAAGAACTACACAGCAATTAGCACATTCTTGACGTTTGGCGTTCGCATCGGCCGCGCATCTGAATTCCGTGCCCGAGAGCTCAAGTGGCAACAACAGGTAGGAAGGACCTGCGCACACCAACAACGGCTTCTAGAACACACAAACACAGTATTAATATCCAGCTCACTAAAATCCTAGAACCAATAGCCAAGCACTGGGTGGCGCCAAATGCAGAAAGAGACGTTAAATGTTATACTGTGGCAACCGCAGTTACAATTATGGCAATTATTTGACGTAGCTAACATTCTTAGTAAAAACAAGGCCTGTTTTCAACTACGCATTACGATTGGAAATTGGTTAAATCTATCAATAATAAATTTAAAGAACTGATGCTTTAATAACCAAGTCTGACAAAGATTGCTCTTTGGCTATTGCCTACAATTCCGAATATATTTCTAAAACATTAGATTTTTTTAACGAAAATAGTGTTTCGGAACTGTATGAGGATCCGACTCCTAAGTTACAAGAAGACGTTAGGTGAGATATCAGTGACGCAAAATTTTTAATCAAACCTTTCCATAAATACTTATCAACATGAACCCTCAGCCCCCAAAATTTCCTTTTCAATTCAAAATTCACAAACCTAACCATCCAATACGCCCGATATATAATAGTATGATAGTTCATACCATGAGTTAGGCAAATTTCTTCATGAATCCCGGACGAAAACGTCAGTTTTCGAGAACTATTATTGCATTCCCAATGTTCACGCCTTACTCCATAAAATAAAAAATACAGAATACAGCCCACATACCAAGTTGTTTTCACTAGACATCAACAATCTTTATACAAACGTTCCAGTACAAGTAACGCTTACAGTCGTGGAAAAAAATTTACGTTATTTCCAAAAAGAACTTTCAGATGAACAGATCATTGACTTTATAAATCTAATTACAGTCGTAGTCAAATACAACTTATTAGAAAACTAAAAACCCGCCTCGATTGTGAAAAAAGCACCTAGTGTCAACCCAGGTTTCGACGTAGATAACTACACCTTCTTCAGAACAACAATAAAACACACTAGTGCCTAAGAAGACATTTGTCAGTGATTAAAAGAACACCATAGCTATACACTTATAAACGAAAAAGTGTATAGCTATGGTGTTCTTTTAAGCATTGACAAAGGTCTTCTTAGGCACTAGTGAGTTTTATTGTTGTTCTGAAGAAGGTGTAGTTATCTACGCCGAAACCTGGGTATCTTTTTTCGCAATAGAGGCGGGTTTTTGGTTTTTTAATATATCAACCAACGATTGCTGACGCGCAGCGATGTTGAAGGTTCTCAAATACAACTATTTTGAATTTAATGAATAATTGTATCAGCAACCCGACGGTCTCGCTATGGGAAATCCGTTAGCTGGTATCCTTGCTGACATTTTCATTAACTCTCTAGAAGAAAAGTTCTTCAACCGTTTCTTAGTTACAGCGCTAGGCATTCTCTCCTATTTCAGATATGTCGATGATATTCTAGTCATTTATAAAGGACCTGTTGATAGCATTGACCGTATTTTCAATCTCTTCAATGAAGTTCACGAGAAAATATCCTTCACCAGCGAACTCGAAAGCAACACCAGTCAATAGAATTTTCTCGATTTGACGCTTACAGTAGAAGAAAATAAAATCTCATTTAATGTTTTTCGTAAAGAAACAAATACCGATCAGATCGTAATTGCGTCATCTATCCACCCATAATGTCATAAGAACGCCTTCTTTCACTCTGCTATTCACAGAGCTACTTCTATTCTACTCTCTAAAGAAAAATTCGAGGAAGAAAGTAATATAATCAAAACGATAGCAGTTAATAACGAATACAAACCTGCCACAGTGAAAAGTCCTTAAAAAGAAAACTGTAAAAAAGAGTTACTACACTCGGCACCTCTATCATTGAGTCCAGCCTAAAGAAGAAGTTTTTTTCTATTCCTTTCTTGGGGCCCATCTCCTATCAGACCCAAAGCCGCCTTCGTAGTAAATACAACTGTAATGTCGTCTTTTCAACGAATAATAGTTTTGAAAAAAAATTATTCATAATTTAAATCGACCCGTTCCCCTTTGAAAAACTCTGAGGCCTATAAGATTCTTTGCGAGACCTGCCCTTCTTACTACATAGAACAAACAGGGCGTGTCTTTAGAGTCAGATGCAAAGAAGATCTTTTAAGAAAAATGGTGCTAACACCCAAAATTCGTCTTTTGCTGACCACTTTCTGATTACAGGTAACGCGCCTAAAAGCTGTTCACGATAACAACAATAATACATACTGAAAAGAAAGGGTGTATATTACACGTTCTCGAAGAACTAGAAATGAAAATGATGGCCTCCTTCTTAATGAGCAGCTACACATATGTAATAGAAGTTTCTTCAACGGTATAAAGCCGTTACTTGATATTTGATTTAATGTTTCCTCGTGCAGTTACCAAAATATTTCCTCTATCTAAGTCGATTCATAACTGTTTGTCCATTAAATGATTTGTATTAACTACATTTCATGTTATACTGTTTCTCTATTCGCTAAGTTATTCATCTCCTTTTGTAATTCTGTAATGGCGTTTTCCAGCATTTAAACTGTACTTCTAAGCTTTTATGTAGACAAATTGTTACCATGTCTGCAGCTGTCAGATAAAATATTGCCTCTTACTTCATGTATTACACATTTCACCTGTCTATATTTGGAATGTTAAGTATCCGGTTTGTATTTGTTGCTACTAGATGACACTTGATATAACGTTAACCCGCTCAGTCTGATGCTACTGCAACTCGACATGTGGCACAGCCATTAGTGACCTGCCTCTGTGTGTTGTATTTTAATATTTTGTGACTGAAGCGTTATCGCTTCATACTTATTTCATACGTGACATGCCAGTTTTAAATGTAGGTAGAAAAGAGTTCATTTTCGCGACCGAGGACTACAATTGTTTGAATTTTACCTTGTAACTGTCGCTGACAAGGCAGCCATGTCTAAAGCTTTAATTTATGAGTCACTTGAAAGTAATGAACCAAATTACTTGTGATTCTTAATTTAGTAGTCACTGAATTCTTAATAGTTTTGGAAATTCTGTAATATATGTCAAATAACAGAGCCAATTAGCATATGTTCAGACGACACAACACACTTCGAGTTATACAGTGCTGTAGCTAGTTTGCTAATAAAATGTGTGACTATCTAAGATGAGTTCTTCAGCCACCACCGGACAACATCCTGATGTCAACCCACTGCTTTACCTCATGGCGACCACTGAAGAGGCCACACATCTCAGGCCTTTAGAGTACAATGGCATAAGGCATACCAGATGGTGGAATGGTGGTGCGCCAGCGGACAATATAGGGTTGTTTGAATAGCAAGTTCCGTGGCTGTGTGATGGTGACATGGAGTGATTTTTGTATAACAGAGTCATCCACCTCAGTAAACAGTTGAAAGTTCTTTGGAAACGTTACTGGACTCTGTTTCCTGCCCTAACCCTAAATCGAAATAGCCATTAGCATATCCGATCACCTGTGACTTATAGATGTAATTTGTGTAGCATGTGCGAAAACCTTGAGGCTGAAGACATTCATTTCTTTTTTTGAGTCGTTACTCTTCAGAGTGGTCTTATGCGGCCCGCAATGAATCCCTCTACTGTGCCAGCCTCTTCATCTCAGAGTAGCACACTTGCAACTGAAGTCCTCAATTATTAGCTGGATGCATTACAATCTTTGCCATCATCTAATGATTTTGCCCTCTACAGTTGCCTCTAGTACGATGCAAGCAATTCCTTGACGTCTTAACAGATGTCCTATCACCCTGTCCCTTCTTGTCGTCAGTGTTTCCCACATATTTCATTCCTCTCCTATTCTGCGCAGAACCTCCTCATTCCTTACCTTATTAGCCCATTTCATTTCCAACCATCTTCTTTGGCATCATACATTAAATGCTTCGATTCTCTTCTGTTCCGGTTTTACCACAGTCCATCTTTCATTATCATACAATGTTGTGCTCCAAACGCACATTCTCAGAAATTTCTTCTCCAAATTAAGGCGCTTTTGATACTAGGAGATTCTCTTGGCCAGGAATGCCATTTTTGCCAGTGCTAGTCTGATTCTGATGTCCTTGCTCCATCCGTCACTGGTTATTTTACTAAGTATCAGAATTTCTTAACTTTATCTACTTCGTGACTATCAATCCTGACGTTAAGTTCCTCGTTGTTCTCATTTTTGCTACTTCTCATTACCTTCGTCTTTCTTCGAATTACTCTCAGAACACATTCAGTGCTCATAATAATGTTCATTCCATTTAGCAGATCATGTAATTCTTCTTCACTTTTACTTAGGATAGCAACGACCTCAGCGAATCTTATCAGTGATATCCTTTCACCTTGAATATTAATTCCCCTCCTCAACGTGTCTTTTATTACCATCATTCCTCCTTCGACGTGATTGAACAGTAAGGGCGAAAGAATACATCACTCTCTTACACCCTTTTTAATCCGAGCACTTCGTTCTCGGTGGTCGACTCTTGGCTCTTCTACATATTGTATATACCCGTCTCTCCCTGTACATTCATAGCGAACTCTCTACAGTATATGGGGAGAACTTAACGAGTGATAGTGCGGTGCGAAAATGGTGACGTTAGTTTCGTCGGGAACAGATGAAAGTCCATGATGCAGAAAGAAAAGCACGACCATCTGCTGTAACAAACAATTTTTTTGCAACGGTTAATGAAAACGTAAGAAAAATTGGTCGGTTTCAATTACAGAATTATGGTTTAGTTTCCTCAGGTATCACGAACAAAGTTGTTCGGAGCTATGACTGATAGCTTCGTTACCACAAATTTGTTGCACGTGGCGTTGCGTAGCTTCGACGTAAAGGAGGGGGATGGTAACCGCATTAACGTTTCTGACGTGTCACGACACACAAGGAAACGACTTCCTGAACCACGTTGTGACAGGGGAAGAGACATAGCGTGCACACGTCAATGTGGGGGCAAAGCAAACAGTCAGTGGAGTGGGGCCACTACAGCTCGCCAAAGGTACATGACAACATGCTTTTGAGAGAGAAAAAGAGTATTCTTTGTTGGTTCTTTGATGAGAGGCACTATAGTAAACCCAAAAATTTGCTGTGAAACCCTTCACAAGCTCAGAAGATGCATCGAGAACAAAAGGCGTTGCAGGGTGGAACGTGCTATTTGCGTCCAATAAGAAGACAGGAAGCTGCAGGGCCATAATTGTCAAACATACACAGCTTGTGAAGAATGTTTATTACCGTGCACAATTTAATACGATAAAATACGTAAATTTAACAACCTCAGAGGAGCACAATAAAAATTTTTCTTAAACACCTGTTAAAATCTGCAAACAAATGCATATAACATAAATAAAATTTCTGTTGGTGTAAATACTTAATAAAATCAGAACTTTCCAAACTCTGAACCCGCAATACTATCCTGTACAATAACTTCTCTTTTGGAAAATAAATTCGTACCAAGAAACTTCTAAAACATCAATACTCGGCAATGAAGACACTGGCCACACTATCATCTGACTAATGTACAACCCAACTGATGCCAGCACAGGGAGGAACTATTTAAACTAACCAATAAGTAATAAAAAACAGCGTCTCAGTATCTGAACGTTACCTGAGAACATACGCACATGGAACCCTCCTTCATAATAATTAAACTTCACAATCATCACACGAGGTACAAATATGATAAACAAATGGCTGATAAGGGAATACAGAATTGATAAGGCGGAGCCTCCAGCAATCTGACTGGACACTAACTACAGGGTGAAACCCAGCTTTACAGGTTTAAATTTATATTTCGAACTGAAGGTGCATTCGCCAAAGCTTAACAACCTGACAGAGCCAGGAACAAAGAGAACAGCAATATTCAATGAGATCGAGACAGAAGGCCAACAACATGGAGCCTGGTCTGACGAATCACAGTTGCACTGCAAACGGCCAAATCGTCAAGCCCCTATGCCACTCCCCGCCGTACGGGATGAAATACACTGCGCTCCGCACAACTGAAACATAAATCAAGTACAACAGCACACTTGCAATTACACATTCATATTACATAAAAGTATAAAACATAACATTAAAACAGGAAAGCTCGCTAAAAAATCTTTTCTCAATGATTCATTTAAACACTATAACACACGCGCAGATAAAGTTGTTGCTTGAAACGTGATAGTGACAGCTGAGTATTATTTTAAACTGACAAGAGCCCACCAGAACTACACTTTCATGGAATCTGATGTAGTTTTACGAGACAGCATTGTATATCGTCACTCGTAAACTAAGTTCTAAATTTTGGTACTTAATTATCACGGTTACAACAACTTTAAATATACAATCACTCAATAATGGACAGCTCACCGGGCTTCCTTACATATTTCTGCAGGTCCTTCATCAAGTGGTAAGAAATTAAGATGGAAAGTCCGAGCACCGTTATCATAGCATGTGTGACTTAACTTGCCATGGCACACTCGGGACCAAACTCACACTGCAGACAACATCGATGAACGATTAACAACTATGCCGGCCGCTGTGGCCGAGCGGTTATAGGCGCTTCAGTCCGGAACCGCGCTGCTGCTACGGTCGCAGGTTCGAATCCTGCCTTGGGCATGGATGTTTTGATGTCCTTACGTTAGTCAGGTTTAAGTAGTTCTAGGGGACTGATGACCTCAGATGTTAAGTCTCATAGTGCTTAGAGTCATCTGAACCATTAACAAATATAGATAAGCGCACAACTGCACCTGTTTAAATGAAACACACAGCATATATCCAGCCGGACATTTAACCCAGGCGAAGCTCTGGTAAGCTCCTTCTCAACGTTTAGTGCGTGGCGAGCAGAAAACCAAACACAACGTGTCGTGCCAAAACCCAAAATTGCCGTCTCCGGCCACAGCACTCCAGTAATGGGCATGCGCATCAAGAAATGGGACAATCTCGCGATCCCGTTGTAACAGTAACCGACGGATCACATAATCAGGCCTGCTGCCTCGACGCTGCAGGCTTAAACAGCCGAACCCGCGATACAACTGACTCGTGGTCGGCCAAAGCAAAATCGATGACAGGAATGACACTACAAGAAAGAGGTACTGGCGCCAGCTGCGCGACGTATCAGAAGGTAGAGTTTTCGCACTCTAGGCTACATACTGCAGCAAGGCGACAAACTTTGCATAATAGTTTCAACTGGGAATACTTTGATCATCCTCCATCGAGTCCCCATTTCTCACACATAGCCGAAGCCGAAAACATAGTTATGGTCGCAGGTCTTTCAAGATGACCGCGACTTAGAGTGTTGAAATCCTTGTCAAAGAAACGTCTTTCATACTATTTAGCACTACGCATTATGAAAGTCGCTAGAATGGGTCAAAGACTATCTATTCATTGTTTTCGTCTGCTAAGGGACTCACATCTTTGGCTATATACTGAAGCAGATCTGCATGTTGTACGTAATTTGACAGCAGTATCCTGCCGTTCAGACAGGTGTTGATGCGGTTAGAATTCGGAATCTACTTGACCCAAGTGGACGCTCGTGAGCACGTTTCTTCCCGGGCTGTTGTTTCTGGCGCTGCACGCACGCGCTTGCCGATGTCACTGCTCTTCGGCGACTGTAGCAGCTATCTCGTACTATGTTTTAAACTCACGCGTGGCGTCCCCTTACAGTACTGAAATAGGCATTTCTAAGCTGCTCTGTTCACGACGATTGACGGTGAGAGTGTTGCTCATTTGTGTCGCATTGACGTAATCTAGCGTTACATGATTTCCAGGTTTGCGGAGCTGTTTCATTCATATCCTTTTGCTCCGATTGTTGCTTCGCCTATAGTACGAGGAGCTACACTCCTGCAAATTGAAATAAGAACACCGTGAATTCATTGTCCCAGGAAGGGGAAACTGTATTGACACATTCCTGGGGTCAGATACATCACATGATCACACTGACAGAACCACAGGCACATAGACACAGGCAACAGAGCATGCACAATGTCGGCACTAGTACAGTGTATATCCACCTTTCGCAGCAATGCAGGCTGCTATTCTCCCATGGAGACGATCGTAGAGATGCTGGATGTAGTCCTGTGGAACGGCTTGCCATGCGATTTCCACCTGGCGCCTCAGTTGGACCAGCGTTCGTGCTGGACGTGCAGACCGCGTGAGACGACGCTTCATCCAGTCCCAAACATGCTCAATGGGGGACGGATCCGGAGATCTTGCTGGCCAGGGTAGTTGACTTACACCTTCTAGAGCACGTTGGGTGGCACGGGATACATGCGGACGTGCATTGTCCTGTTGGAACAGCAAGTTCCCTTGCCGGTCTAGGAATGGTAGAACGATGGGTTCGATGACGGTTTGGATGTACCGTGCCCTATTCAGTGTCCCCTCGACGATCACCAGTGGTGTACGGCCAGTATAGGAGATCGCTCCCCACACCATGATGCCGGGTGTTGGCCCTGTGTGCCTCGGTCGTATGCAGTCCTGATTGTGGCGCTCACCTGCACGGCGCCAAACACGCATACGACCATCATTGGCACCAAGGCAGAAGCGACTCTCATCGCTGAAGACGACACGTCTCCATTCGTTCCTCCATTCACGCCTGTCGCGACACCACTGGAGGCGGGCTGCACGATGTTGGGGCGTGAGCGGAAGACGGCCTAACGGTGTGCGGGACCGTAGCCCAGCTTCATGGAGACGGTTGCGAATGGTCCTCGCCGATACCCCAGGAGCAACAGTGTCCCTAATTTGCTGGGAAGTGGCGGTGCGGGCCCCTACGGCACTGCGTAGGATCCTACGGTCTTGGCGTGCATCCGTGCGTCGCTGCGGTCCGGTCCCAGGTCGACGGGCACGTGCACCTTCCGCCGACCACTGGCGACAACATCGATGTACTGTGGAGACCTCACGCCCCACGTGTTGAGCAATTCGGCGGTACGTCCACCCGGCCTCCCGCATGCCCACTATACGCCCTCGCTCAAAGTCCGTCAACTGCACATACGGTTCACGTCCACGCTGTCGCGGCATGCTACCAGTGTTAAAGACTGCGATGGAGCTCCGTATGCCACGGCAAACTGGCTGACACTGACGGCGGCGGTGCACAAATGCTGCGCAGCTAGCGCCATTCGACGGCCAACACCGCGGTTCCTGGTGTGTCCGCTGTGCCGTTCGTGTGATCATTGCTTGTACAGCCCTCTCGCAGTTTCCGGAGCAAGTATGGTGGGTCTGACACACCGGTGTCAATGTGTTCTTTTTTCCATTTCCAGGAGTGTATATCGGTTTTCCATTAAGTCATCCGTCAACATACGTCGTGTTTCACGTTTTTTTCCCATATTGCGGGGATCTGATAACACATTCCTTGTTTGTGGTTTTTTAACAATATCTGGCATAGTATTTCCACGTATTCCGATGGGGGACGTACAAGCCCCCTGTTTGTGAACTTCCGTGCTTACTTCTCGGATAAAAACGTGAATTCCTTCAAACCTATATTTTATTAATTTTTCTTTCGAAAATGTTTCCAAACTCACTGATGTTTATGACCAGTTTATATGAACATATTTATCGTTTGTCTAAATTCGTAGATGAGCACATCTCACTGAAGAACAGTCTTCCTTCCGCAGAATTACAATGACGAGAAACTGATTTCAGAACATGGAATTTTTTTCTTCTTTGCATGCACATTGTAGCCAATATAACGCAGATTTCCTGCCGCGGAGAACTTGGAAACACGTACTTCAGCCCTGAATATGTCAAGAGTTAGGTATTTTCAGATTATTCTTCTTACCGCCAGATGTTCGGCAATACAAAATGCAGTCTGCATCTGCTTGGCACGCTTTTCTTTCTGTAAGAGAAAAAGTACCTACACTTATTGGTCGTGTTAGAACGGTTGAATATTTTTCATTATAATACTGCAGGACGTTAATACTTGGGAGAGGCCCCTCTGGTATATTCCGTTTCGCTACACAACAGTGCGTACTGCCTGGTACTGTAGTTACACAGGGTCAGAGAGCATTGCTGTTGATTCAGCAGTCAACATTTTTCAAAATAAAAGAAAAGGGATACTTCAATGGAATTTGATCAGAATCATATTAGTCATGCACTCAGAATAGGGCTAATACTAGGCGAGGTTTCAGACTTAAAGCATGATTTAGCTGAAACTCATTCTTCCTTGTAACCATTGCCTTAATATACGAGGCAGTTATGTATATAAGGATGATAGCTGTAACTTTAACTCGAATATAACAAAAAAATTGTTTATGTAGTGGTGATTTTTTTATAAATTAACGGAACTTAATTTCCGAAAAAGCTTGCAACTTGTAAGTTCCTATGGGACCAAACTACTGAGGTCATCGGTCCCTAGGGTTACACACCACTTAACCTAACTTAAACTAACTTAGGCTAAGGACAATACGCACACATACCCATGCCCGAAGGAGGACTCGAACCTCCGACGGGGGACCCGCGCAAACTGAGGCAATACGCCCAGGACAGCGCGGCTACCCCATGCGGCTAAATTTCCGATATTAAGCAAGTTAAAACAAGAAAAAAAAAACGAAGAAAAGTCAATTATATTTCTGAGGGGTCATCTCTCTCTGGAACCGAGAAGCGAGTTTCCCTGATTGTGGAGCATAGTATTGAGGAGGTGGTATTCACCTTAAAGTTGACGTCGGGAATTACGGATTTCCGAATATCAGCAACATTTCCCGGGCGCCGAGTGCCTCCATTGGCAAAACGCCAGTCCGCCGATCCAGTTTACGGATTGCTTTTATATTGGATCGCAGCACGGCTGACGAGCTCCGCGAACGAATCTGGTAAAATTCTCATCACCGTGCCGTGTGGCAGTTACTGGAAGCATGGCGAATTGCGTTTGCCGCGTCGGGAGAGGACTCCTGACGCGGACGGCCGTGTCTGCTGCCGATCCGATCTCTCCAGACGATGGAATGACGCCTGGAGATCGAAACAGTCGAGTCTCTTTCCTCTTCTTCACTATTCGTGCAATAGTTTCAAATAGTGGCAGCAGGATTAGAAACAAAACGCGTTTGTGAACAGATGACGTGAAATAGTGTGAGTCTATACACTAACTGAAAATGCAGTCTCCATCTAATACGACAGTGCTGAAGTGGTTTATGCCCAGAGTGATTCACCTGCCACAACCTATA
Source organism: Schistocerca piceifrons (assembly GCF_021461385.2). Lineage (NCBI taxonomy): Eukaryota > Metazoa > Arthropoda > Insecta > Orthoptera > Acrididae > Schistocerca > Schistocerca piceifrons. Next base: position 487,746,022 of record NC_060138.1, on the reverse strand, counting down.
AGTTTCATGCAACCCACAACGCCTTCAAGGCAGACATGCAAGATTTTCATATTGTCTCTCTCGCAACGCGCAAACTGTTAGTCCTACAAAAAAGAATAAGCTTGATCTTTTTGTAGCAAATTTAATGCAGTCAAATTTTGTATTGCATTTAGTTTCCGTCCGGCCATTGTGACCGAGCGGCTCTAGGCGCTACAGTCTGGAACCGCGAGACCGCTACGGTCGCAGGTTCGAATCCTGCCTCGGGCATAGATGTGTGTGATGTCCTTAGGTTAGATAGGTTTAAGTAGTTCTAAGTTCTAGGGGACTGATGACCTCAGAAGTTAAGTCCCATAGTGCTCAGAGCCATTTAGTTTCCGTCAGAGCCAGTAGTTTCCGAATTATTCAAGAAAAATATAAAAAATTTACCCTCAAGCGCGTTTTTATTAAACAGCTTGAAACAGCCGCAGTTCAAAATATAACGGCATTAAATTTCGCAGAAAAATGTCCTCTTCATTTTTTATGTAGGACAAAGGTTCGAGGGTGGCGAGCGAGAGAATATGAAAATCTTGCGCGTGGTTCTTAAAGCCGTCATAATTTTTTTGAGTCGCAGTCTTCTGCCTGATTTGATGCGGGCCGCCATGCCTCCAATTATTTGCTCGATGTGTTCTAAACTCTGTCCTCCTCAACATTTTTTACCCTCTACAGTTCACTCTGCTACCGCGGACGTTATTCCGTGATATCATAACAGATGTCCTACATCCTGTCCCTTTTTCTTCTCAGTGTTTTCCATATGTTCCCTTCCACACACATTTCCCGGAGATCCTCACTATTTGCCTTATCAGTCCACCATATTTTCAACATTCTTATGTTGCATCATATCCCAAATGCTTCGATTCCTTTATGTTTCTATTTTCCAGTATTCCATGTCCCACTACCATACAGTGCTGTGCTCTAAACGTACATTCTCTGAAATTTGTTCCTCGAATAAAGGCCTGTGTATAATACCAGTAGACTACCCTTGATCGCGAATGCCCTTTTTCTAGTGCTAGTGTGCATTTTAAGTTCTGTCTACTCTGGTTATTTTACTGCCTAGGATGTAGAATTCCTTCTCTGCAATTTATTCCTCGAATACAGACTATGTTTGATACTAGTAGACTTCCCTCGGCCGGGAATGCCATTTTGGCAGTGCTAATCTGGTTTTTATGTACTCCCTGCTCTATCGCTTGTGGATTATTTTGCTGCCTAGGAAGCAGAATCCCTTAACTTCACCTACTTCGTGATCATCAATTATGATGTCAAAGTTCTCGCTCATTTCAAATCTGCTGCTTCTCACTTTTTTCTTCTTTCGATTTGCTTTCAAACCATATTCTGTTCTCATGAGGCCGTTCGTTCCATTCAGCTGCTCCTGTTATACTGGATTAAACATTTGCTCCTGTTGGCTACTAGTAGACTTCTCTTGGACAGGAATGCCCCTTTTGCCAGTGCTAGTCTGCTTTCGATGCCCTCGTTGTTCCATCCGTCATTTGTTATTTTACTGCTTAGGTAGTACAATTTCTTAACTTTTCTTAAATTTCTTCGTCGAATAAAGGCCTATGTTTGATACCAGTAGACTTCCCTTGGCCGGGAATGCCCTTTTTGTGGTGCGAATCTGGTTTTTATGTTCTCCCTGCTCTATCCCTTGTGGATTATTTTGCCGCCTAGGTAGCAGAATTCCTTAACTTCAACTACTTCGTGAGCATGAATTATGATGTCAAACTTCTCACTCATTTCTATTCTTCTGCTTCTCATTACTTTCACCTTCTTTCAGTTTACTCTCAATCCCTATTCTGCACCCATTAGAATGTTCATTTCATTCAGATGCTCCTGTAATACGTCTTCACTTCCACTGAGGATAGAAATGTCATCAGAAACTCTTCTCATTGATATCCTATCACCTTGAGTATTAATTCCGCTCTTGAACCTTTCATTTATTTCCATCATTGCTTCTTCGAGGTACAGAGCAAACAATATGGGCGAAAGGCTACATCACCGTCTTGCATCCTTCTTGATCCAAGCATTTCGTCCTTGGTCTTCCACTTTCATTGTTCCCTTGTTCGTCTTGTTTATTACCTACCTGTTACAATAAATTACCCAAACTTTCCTCTGAATTTCGAACATCTAACACTATTTTACACTGCCGGATGCTTTATCTGGCTCGAAGAATCTTATGAACGTATCTTAATTTTTTTGTAGTATAGCTTCCATTATAAATCTCAACGTTAGAATTGAATCTCAGGTGCCTTTCCCGTACCTAAAACCTCCCTGGTCCTTTTACCTCTCTAAATCCCTTTTTTTAGTCATCAGTCTTCTGTCTGGTTTGATTCGGACCGCCACGAACTCCTCTCTTGCGCTAACCTCTTCGTCTCTGCGTAGCACTTGCAACCTACGTCCTCAATTATTTGCTGGATGTATTATAATCTCTGTCTTCCTCTGCAGTTTTTACCCTCTACAGCCCCCTCTAGTGCTATGGAAGTCATACCCTGACGTTCTAAGACATATGCTAACATCCTGTCCCTTCTCCATGCCAGTCTTTTCCACATATTCCTTTACTCTTCGTTTCTGCTCGGATCTTCCTCATTCCTCATCTTCTCAGCCCACCTAAATTTCAATATTCGTATGTAGCAACACATCTCAAAGGATTCGGTTGTCTTCTGGTTTCCTCACAGTCCTTGTTCCACTACCATACAATGCTGTGCTCCAAACGTACATTCTCCGAAATTTCTCCCTCAAATCAAGGCCCATGTTTGATACTAGTAGACTTCTCTAATCCAGGAATTCTCTTTTTTCATGATCTGATCTGCTTTTCATGGTCTGATCTGCTTTGCTCCATCCGTCATTGGTTACTTTACTGTCCAGGTAGCATAATTCCTTAACTTCATCTACTTTGTGTCCATCAATCCTGATATTAAGTTTCTCGCTTTTCTCATTTCGACTTCTTCTCATTACATTCGCCTTTCTTCGATTTACTCTCAGTCCATATTCTGTACTCATTGGGCAGTTAATTACATTCAGGAGCTCATGTATTTCTTCTTCACTTTCACTCAGGATAGCGTTGTCATAAGTAAATCGTATCACTTATATTCTTTTACCTTCAGTTTTAATTCCACTCCTTAATCTTTATTTTATTCCATCATTACTTCTTCGATGTACAGATTGGACAATGGGGGCGTGAGACAGCATCCCTGTCTTACACCCTTTTTAATCCGAACATTTCGTACATATTGGATGTTACCTGTTTCTCCGTATTTCGAGCATCTTGCACAATTTTACATCCTGCAACACTTTTTACAGGTCAGCAATTTGTATGAACGTTTCTCGATTTTTCTTTAGTCTTGCTTCCATTATCAAACGCGTCAGAATTGCATATAAATGCTGGATCGTACCATTATTTTTATTGATTTTACACTTGAAGGTATGGCTTATGCTCTGTGAGAAAGGAATGGCAATAAAATAACATAAAACGCGGAAGAAAAAAGAGCGCAATGTTTTACATCAGTGTTATTATTATTATTATTATTATTATTACGACGAACAAGGTACGTTAGACAGTCCGACAATGCAGTATTCAGATGTACTGTTAGCGACACTCCTCGCGTTGCAATTATTGTAACCGATACCTCCGCTCGGGTCTCCCGACGATGTTGTCAAATTCTCTGTGGCGCTGTTGCAGGCAAGACTCATGCTACTTCATAGCCTTGAAATATATTTGAATTCCATTTTAGATACGTCGTTAATCAACACGAATTCAATAAAGCTGCGCATCAACCAATACGTATGTAGATGTTTCATTCACCTAGCCATCTTCTGTTTTTTATGACTCATTTTTAAGAGAAGGAAAAACTAAACGTTTTTAAAAGACTTCTTATAAAGAAGGGTGTACATTTTATAAACTGCTTTAGTATTTTTTCGGAATGGACTGAATTATACTTTTTTATGTGAATTCTAACAGAAAAAATATGTTTCGTATAACGAGTATTTCGCAATGAAGGTAAGATTCAGAGGTGAATTACCATCGTTAATCGAGGTCTCACCGTAAAGTCAATCTGTAAATAAGAAGATCTTTTTTCGAATTTCTCACAGTTACTTCTTCATTTAGCTACCGATCAGTTCCTGAAAACAGCATTCCCGTTTAGCGTTTATTTATCGTTACCACGGTGTATTTATTACAAAACAATCTACATTATGTAGAATTCAGAATTAATGTTAAACAAGTAATTACATAGAACTATGTTTGTGTACTACAGAACCCCTAGATTTCAGACATGTAGCAGGATGGTTATTTCACTTACTTTCATTCAGTTTCAAAATAAGACAACATTTATTTTCAATTAATTGCGAGAATATGTAGTATATATTTTTACAAATGGTGGTACTATTTTTTTTTGTAACATATTTTTCAACTCTCTTATAAAGCACTATCAGAAAAAAAAAAAACAATGATTCACTTCATGGCAATCAACACCATACAGGAAAGAAAGCCGGCCGCGGTGGTCTCGCGGTTCTAGGCGCGCAGTCAGGAACCGTGCGACTGCTACGGTCGCAGGTTCGAATCCTGCCTCGGGCGTGGATGTGTGTGATGTCCTTAGGTTAGTTAGGTTTAAGTAGTTCTAAGTTCTAGGGGACTGATGACCACAGCAGTTGAGTCCCATAGTGCTCAGAGCCATTTGAACCATTTGAACAGGAAAATAATGATAAATTAACTAGACGATCTACAACGACGATTTTGTGGGACTCCCGATGAAGCCCCAGAAATAGAAAAATTGAAACAACGTCAACATACAGTGTGTGAATTAAAGTCTGAGCTGAGATCATGCATCCTAGATCCGCTCGACAGAAATCGCTGTAGTTAGTGCCTTGTCTCACTGCTGCCAATCCTAAAGATCTATTGTTTGGTTCGAAGCTTGTTACTGAAATGCATTCCAGTAACCGTGTTGCCGAATCTTGCACGCGAGCTGTGTGCGTGTTGTTGCAGACATTTTGCATCACATTTGAACGTGAGCATCTTTTAAATGCGGTTTTATAAACTGTTCTCCTTCCGCGTGATATTTTTATCACAGCCGATGATTGGCACGTAAACTAAGTTGTCAGTAATACACAAGACGCCGCCACTGTACCGCCGTTCCTGCCCGGAAGTTGATGTTGTCCTTTCCCCCTCCCTGCAAACCTCTCAGACGTAAATACTACCTGTGCAAGACATGGTGATTCTCGCCGTCCTAATTCTATTCCGCAGAAGTGGGAAGAGATCGATAGACATCGTGTTGCTTCTCACTACTGCATGTGTTTGCGTATTTGAACCCCTCAACGGGTTTAAATTAAAATCGTACTCAGCATTATAAATTAATACGAGAGCTGAACGTGAGCAAATCTTCAAAGTGTTTTCACAAAATCTTGTCACTTCCGTATGACATTTATACCATAGCAGGTGATCGTCATGAAACATATGTTACCAGCCATGCTGCAACTGCTTTCTCCTGCGACCGTGATCCCCAGAGCAAGTCTTTGCGACCCCCCAGAGGGTCGCGACCCACTGGTTGAAAAACACTCCCTCAAGATACCAATGAGTGAAAATCTCTAAAATAGTGCATGAGTTAGGTCTATAGATCAACGCCGTTACGGACATCAATCTATTTCAGAGACGTATCACAATCTGATAGAATAACCGACATTGTTTTCCCTATTGCTGACAGCCTTCGTAAAGGCTTTAACTTGGGGATTAGCGGTTGCTGCTTTATATCCGCCCTGTAACATCTCTCTTGATACTACAACACAAGCCAGCTTAAACCATATCCCGCAAGGACAGAAACTTGTGCTTTTCATTTGAGGAAAAGGGAAGCTAGTCAGGTGACGAAATTGGAACACTGTAAGAAACCAAAATATCTAAGAGTGACACTGGATACACTCCTACTTGCAAGAGTCACAGCATGAACTGCAGGTCAACTATGCTACTCTGCGGCAGATTATGCATGTTAAATTTTGCATTATTCAACATCAAGAGACGGGTATTATACAGTATGTACAAGAGCGAAGAAGGAATAATAGGAGTGGACGACCAAGAACGAAGTGTTCGGATTAAAAAGGGTTTAAGAAAGGGAAGAAGTCTCTCTTCCGCCCCCCCCCCCCCGTATTCACGAGTAAAATTAATATTCAAGGTGAAAGGATATCAATGATACGATTCGCTGATGATATTGCTATCGTGAGCGAAGGTTAAGAAGAATTACATGATATGCTGAATGGACTGACAATCTAATGAGTACAGAATATGGACTGAAAGTAAATCGGAGAAAGACGAAAGCAATGAGAAGTAGCAGAAATGAGTACAGAGAAAAACTTAACATCGGGATTGATGGTTACGAAGTTGATGTAGATAAGAAACTCTGCTACCTGGGCAACAAAATACCAATGACGGACGGAGTAAAAGGCAGACCGGCTCTGGAAAAACAAGCATTTCTGGCCATGAGAAATCTACTAGTATCAAACATAGGCTTTAATTTGAGGAAGAATTTTCTGAGAATGTACTTCTGGAGCACAGCATTGTTTCGTAGTGGAACATGGACTGTGGAAAACCGGACCAGAAGACAATAGCAGGCAGGGTGCTACAGACGAATGTTGAAAATTGGGTGACTGATAAGGTAAGGATTGAGGAGGTTCTGCGCAGAATCGGGGAGGAGAGGAATATGTGGAAAACACTGATAAGGAGAAGAGACAGGATGAGAGGACACCTCTTTGAACGTCAATGTATGATTTCCTTGAGAGTAGAGGGAGCTGTAGAGGGCAAACACTGTAAAGGAAGACAGATATTGGAATACATCGAGAAAATAATTCAGGATGTAGGTTGCAAGTGCTACTCTGAGATGAAGAGGCACAAGAGAGGAATACGTGGCGGACTGCATCAAACTAGTCAGAAGACTGATGAAAAAAAATCAACATGGTGCTAAATAGGTGGACACGGCTCTCAATGAACCTGCAGAACCATATCAACTTGCTTGAAATAGGGCTTTACCACCTCGCGCGAACAGCACCACCTCCTGTTCGAACAGACATAGCAGCGGATGAGGAAGGAAAGTGTGTGGAGCAGGACAGAACGCGTCCTTTGTGAGGGTACGAAACGCACCCACAACGACTCAAGTCAAGAAAGGGTTTCCATAAAATATCGACGGCACTTAGACCAACTGCTAAAAAAGCTAGGTTGCAACTAAGGAGGTCTACGATCTACTTTTCCCCTGGCTGGAAAAGTGTTTCAAAAACGGACGTGTTGAAAGCCCGGTAATAGACATACATCTGGAGTTGGAGGATCAAAAGTTAATTTAGCAAGTTGGGGCTACACGGATCATGATGACATTCCGTGTGACATTCTTCAATGCCGACCGTATTCTACATCCTGCACAAAAGATGAACTTGGTAAATGAACAGAAAATGCAGTGGACGTGACCTAGGTTTGGGCGGAAGTATTACAGTGATAACTGTGTATGAAATGTATGTTTCTGACACGAGAAAAAAAATCTATCCCTACCTCTCCAGGTGTATAATTTACAGGAATGCGTTGTACCAGACACATGCGCTCCCATTCTGCACTTCCTAGCGATCACTTACTTCAAGCGCACGGTGAAGTTGAATAAACAGAGGATTTGTAAATGTGCTCTCCCCATTTATCAACAGCTGCAGACATATTCATGGAATCTTTAGAAGCAGTAGCATTGCTCTCCGCGGTCATAGCTCATAAATGCTGATCCTGATCTTTTTGTGATACATTCATGATTTGGCCACAGTGATAGCATGCGTTTTGCTGATTCCACCATAAGCTGAACCAGCAACATATGAAATAAAGTTGGCAGTGAAAATCGAAACAGCGCACAATCTTTTCTGGACGTAGAGGTCATGCTATAAATGAGGGGGACCACAAACTTTTCAAGGAGCCAACAAGCACGTGCAGATACCTAAACGCCATATCTCGTCACCACGCACATCGAAAGAACATTGATTCATATACACATTACACACATGAGCACACCGAATCAGCTGTCTCAATGGCCTGGAGAGCTAACTTCACGAGCCATGAACCAATGGCAGCAAGTGACAAGCGCAAGAGCACCCAGAAAAAGTAGCCACGGAAAATCCTCTTCGCACCACCTTTATGAAGTTCATCTTCTGTGCAGGGAGCTGGACACAGTCGGTGTTGAACCATATGATGAGCAGTCTGATTTTCACCACTGTGACACTGAACAGATACAGGCTGGGAACATTCTACGAAAGACTATATCAGTTACAGTAACGACAAAATACGTCTTTGTCCCACAAAGGCACTTCCGGAAGGCGTTCGATACAGTTCCGCACTGTCGCCTGATAAACAAAGTAAGAGCCTACGGAATATCAGACCAGCTGTGTGGCTGGATTGAAGAGTTTTTAGCGAACAGAACACAGCATGTTGTTATCAATGGAGAGACGTCTACAGACGTTAAAGTAACCTCTGGCGTGCCACAGGGGAGTGTTATTGGACCATTGCTTTTCACAATATATATAAATGACCTAGTAGATAGTGTCGGAAGTCCCATGCGGCTTTTCGCGGATGATGCTGTAGTATACAGAGAAGTTGCAGCATCAGAAAATTGTAGCGAAATGCAGGAAGATCTGCAGCGGATAGGCACTTGGTGCAGGGAGTGGCAACTGACCCTTAACGTAGACAAATGTAATGTATTGCGAATACATAGAAAGAAGGATCCCTTATTGTATGATTATATGATAGCGGAACAAACACTGGTAGCAGTTACTTCTGTAAAATATCTGGGAGTATGCGTGCGGACCGATTTGAAGTGGTATGATCATATAAAATTAATTGTTGGTAAGGCGGGTACCAGGTTGAGAGTCATTGGGAGAGTCCTTAGAAAATGTAGTCCATCAACAAAGGAGGTGGCTTACAAAACACTCGTTCGACCTATACTTGAGTATTGCTCATCAGTGTGGGATCCGTACCAGATCGGGTTGACGGAGGAGATAGAGAAGATCCAAAGAAGAGCGGCGCGTTTCGTCACAGGGTTATTTGGTAACCGTGATAGCGTTACGGAGATGTTTAACAAACTCAAGTGGCAGACTCTGCAAGGGAGGCGCTCTGCATCGCGGTGTAGCTTGCTCGCTAAGTTTCGAGAGGGTGCGTTTCTGGATGAAGTATCGAATATATTGCTTCCCCCTACTTATACCTCCCGAGGAGATCACGAATGTAAAATTAGAGAGATTAGAGCGCGCACGGAGGCTTTCAGACAGTCGTTCTTCCCGCGAACCATACGCGACTGGAACAGGAAAGGGAGGTAATGACAGTGGCACGTAAAGTGCCCTCCGCCACACACCGTTGGGTGGCTTGCGGAGTATAAATGTAGGTGTAGAAAGGACGCCGTAGATTAGTTTCATGCGCCAGGATTATAGGACTTTAGCAGTGGTTATGAACAGGTCTTTATTGACGAGATGGGAAGACCTGTCAACACTGCGAAAAATGAGCAGTAATCACAGCTTTGTCAGCATTCTAAATCGACGGCGCAAAACATAAAGATAAGTGTGGCGGATTCGTTCAATCTAAAGAAGGACGTCTCTTAGCCCTATAGGCATTTAACGCTAAAAGAAAATCCAAATTATGTCGAGATAACAAAGCGGTCTAGAAACATGAACCGATGGGCCGTTCACGTTCACAATATTTTACACAGTATCCACAAATTTCAATTACGTCGGAAATGATACTGTGAGGAACATAATGACGTAGGGAAAAATTTTTAATAGAATATGGACAAGGAATAACAAAGCCTAAAGACATCAGCCACGGAATACGTGATGTAAAAGTCGATGACACACTCCTAATGGAAGAAACTTGAAAAAGACTGAAGTAAACGTGTGCCAACAGACGCGCAGTTTTATGAAACAATAAGTAGATGAGAGCAATTCTTTTCTCGAATTGTTGGTTCTTGCTAAAGGATGACGCCGTGCTGTGCAGTGCTCTGAAGCAGTGACAGCCAGAACAGAAGAAGAATGGACAACAGAGTGTACAGTAGAGCGGACAGAAGGGGAATGCAGAGGACACGGGAAGGAGTCAAGCCGGCGCTGCCACAGGGTGGGTATTGGCACGGGTTGTCGGCAAGGGGGGTGGGGGGGGGGGGTGGAGAGGAGCAGTGAGCGAGAGCAATTTATGCTAACAACCTGTCAGCAGCTACCGACACATAACGTGTCACTGCTCTCGCGCCGGCAAAGGCAGGAGCCTGGGCTGCAGCAAATACCACAGATGTTAATCGAATGAAATTCTACCTACTGCTTCTTAAAATGAAAACTGGTAGTTCTGCGTTATGCATTCTTTGTTCACATTGGCTGGGCTGTGGATATCCCGAGAGCCGACCAGTAAAAAGATCGCTTAAAATTTTCTTATCCCATCCCTGAGTATTTATTTAGATGGTTAAACAGTAACGTGCTTCCTACCGTTTAGTTTTCAAAGGAAACGCCACTCACTCTCTGTCTCTATCTCTCTTTCTGTAGCTAATGAAGGGGGACATCGCTAGAAAAGAGGAGTTTCTGTCTTTCATTCCGATTCATCTACGCTGGTCGATCCTGACACTCCTTATACTGCACAAACATTTCGTTTTTGTGGACCAAAATTATGACTGCATCCCAGCCTTAGAAACAGGTCCCAAACTGTTGGCTTTAACACCATTTTCTAGATATTATCCATGGCACCCAGTGTGGACCAAAGAAACACAGCTCTCTGAGTGTTGTTCGGAAGGGCGTGTTTTCTGTTGTTGTTGTTGTTGTGGTCTTCAGTCCTGAGACTGGTTTGATGCAGCTCTCCATGCTACCCCATCCTGTGCAAGCTTCTTCATCTCCCAGTACTTACTGCAACCTACATCCTTCTGAATTTCCTTAGTGTTTTCATCTCTCGGTCTCCCACTACGACTTTTACCCTCCAAGCTGCCCTCCAATGCTAAATGTGTGATCCCTTGATACCTCAGAACATGTCCTACCAACCGGTCCCTTCTTCTAGTCAAGTGTTGCCACAAACTCCTCTTCTCCCCAATTCTATTCAATACCTCCACATTAGTTATGTGATCTACCCACCACATTTCGAAAGCTTCTATTCTCTTCTTGTCCAAACTATTTATCGTCCATGTTTCACTTCCATATATGGCTACACTCCATACAAACACTTTCAGAAACGACTTCCTGACACTTACATCTATAGTCGATGTTAACAAATTTCTCTTCTTCAGAAACGCTTTCTTTGCCATTGCCAGTCTACATTTTATGTCTTCTCTACTTCGACCATCATCAGTTATTTTGCTCCCCAAATAGCAAAATTCATTTACTACTTTAAGCATCTCATTTCCTTATCTAATTCATGCAGCATCACCCGATTTAATTCGACTACATTCCATTATCCTCGTTTTCCTTTTGTTGATGTTCATCTTACATCCTCCGTTCAAGACACTGTCCATTCCGTTCAACTGCTCTTTCAAGCCCTTTGCTGTCTCTGACAGAATTACAATGTTATCTTCAAACCTCAAAGTATTTATTTCTTCTCCATGGATTTTTATACCAACTCCGAATTTTTCATTTGTTTCCTTTACTGCTTGCTCAATATACAGATTGAATAACATCGGGGAGAGGCTACAACCCTGTGTCACTCCCTTCCCAACCACTGCTTCCCTTTCATGTCCCTCGACTCTTATAGCTGCCGTCTGGTTCCTGTACAAATTGTAAATAGCGTTTCGCTCCCTGTATTTTACGCCTACCACCTTTAGAATTTGCAAGAGAGTATTCCAGTCAACATTGTCAAAAGCTTTCTCTAAGTCTACAAATGCTAGAAACGTAGGTTTGCCTTTTCTTAATCTTTCTTCTAAGATAAGTCGTAAGTTCAGTATTTCCTCACGTGTTCCAATATTTCTACGGAATCCAAACTGATCTTCCCCATTCTACCATATTTTCCATTCGTCTGTATATAATTCATGTTAGTATTTTGCAGCTGTGACTTATTAAACTGATAGTTCGGTACATTTCACATCTGTCAACACCTGCTTTCTTGGGGATTGGAATTATTATATTCTTCTTGAAGTCTGAGGGTATTTCGCCTGTCTCATACATCTTGCTCACCAAATGGTAGAGTTCTGTCAGGACTGGCTCTCTCAAGGTCGTTAGTAGTTCTAATGGAATGTTGTCTACTCCCGGGGCCTTGTTTCCACTCAGGTCTTTCAGTGTTCTCTCAAACTGTTCATGGAGTATCGTGTCTCCCATTTCATCTTCATCTACATTCTCTTCCATTTCCGTAACACTGTCCTCAAGTACATCGCCCTTGTATAGACCCTCTATATACTCCTTCCAACTTTCTACTTTCCCTTCTTTGCTTAGAACTGGGTTTCCATCTGAGCTCTTGATATCCATACAAGTGTTTCTCTTTTGTCCAAAGGTCTCTTTAATTTTCCTGTAGGCAGTATCTATCTTACGCGTAGTGAGATAAGCCTCTACATCCTTACATTGTTCCCCTAGCCATCCCTGCTTAGCCATTTTGCACTTCCTGTCGATTTCAATTTTAAAACGTTTGTATTCCTTTTTGCCTGCTTCATTTACTGCATTTTCATATTTTCTCCTTTCATCAGTTAAATTCAATATTTCTTCTATTACCCAAGGATTTCTACTATCCCTCGTCTTTTTACCTACATGGTCCTCTGCTGCCTTCACTACTTCATCCCTCAGAGCTACCCATTCTTTTTCTACTGTATTTCTTTCCCCCATTCCTGTCAAGTGTTCCCTTATGCTCTCCCTGAAACTCTGTACAACCTCTGGTTTAGTCAGTTTATCCAGGCCCCATCTCCTTAAATTCCCACCATTTTGCAGTTCCTTCAGTTTTAATCTACAGTTCATAACCAATAGATTGTGGTCAGAATCCACATCTGCCCCTGGAAATGTCTTACAATTTAAAACCTGGTTCCTGAATCTCTGTCTTACCATTATATAATCTATCTGATACCTTCTAGTATCTCCAGGGTTCTTCCATGTATATAACATTGTTTTATGATTCTTGAACCTAGTGTTAGCTATGATTATGTTGTGCTCTGTGGAAAATTCTACCAGACGGCTTCCTCTTTCATTTCTTACCCCCAATCCATATTTACCTACTATGTTTCCTTCTCTACCTTTTCCTACTCTCGAATTCCAGTCACCCATGACAATTAAATTTTCGTCTCCCTTCACTATCTGAATAATTTCTTTTTTCTCATCATACATTTCATCAATTTTTTCATCATCTGCTGAGCTAGTTGTTTTCTGAACCTAGCTAAAAACAGCATCTCACCTCTTTCCACATTTGAGTCGTAAAACAATCGCTGCTGGAGGCCGTTCGCCGTGGGAGACCATATCTATGTTTGCCCTTAGGGTGCCTCCGGCCCAGTATTGTCAATTCAAAGGAAAACTGTGGCCGAGTGAGTTGCTTTGACCTGCGACGCAGGAGACATGCCCTGCCGAGAATTCACCCAGGGATCATCCCACGCACAGCTCGCCAGAGTGCTAGCAGCTCCTCCCACTCGGATACCAAAGGGCTTTACACTTATATACACCACGCAAATCTGAATAAAAATGTAGACCAAGATAATTAACTGCCAACAATCTATGGTACTAAAATGAATGCCGCTTCTGCGTGTTGATTAATTATTCCGTCCTCATGCGTCTTTATATTCTCATTTTATGTTAGTTACAGGACAATTTTGGGAAAAATGGTTGGGTTACAACACCGCTCCCTGCTGTTCTTTTCCAGTATTTCTTATTCCTTAAATGCTGTAATGAGAGGAATGGGGTGGTATGAGGTCGACTTACAAATTCGTGGAGTTTCCACACAAATTACAGAACACAATTCTTCGTACTCGGTAAGGCCCACTAAATATGTAGAAAAATTTATTATTCATATAATGACTTTTCTATGACCATTTCCTTAACCATACTGAAACTTCGTCTCCCACAGTGATTGTCACCTCCCTTATTAGTTCTTCTTGGTATTTCCTCCTTTTCTCTGATTTTACGGTATTCCCCTCAAAGGCAAGTTTTAAGAATTCTTTGCGACGTTTGGGCAGAGTGAGAAATGCGTGACCTCCATTATCCGTTCGTGAGGTGGTTCACCCTGAGGTGGTTGACTCATTAGACCAAATCTGGGCTCCATTCCTGTAGCTTCATTTCCTCAGACCCGTCCTGTACGATAATGTGAGAAATTTCTAAAATGTGCATGCTGTACTGTCACAAGCAATATCGGACGTAGCATATATAATTGGGAGACTGTCAGAATGTGGTAAATGATTTAACAAATGAAGTTACAGGAATGGAGCCCAGATTAGTTCTAATGAATCAACTACCTCAGGAACGGATAAGGGAAATCACGCGCTTCTCACTCTGCACAAACGTCACAAAGAATACATATAAAAATCTTCTTTTGTCTCATGAAATCCCTCAAAACTTATATCGGAACTGTGGCCTATTGCCTCATAAACTTCTTTTCACCTATTCCACTGTACGAAGCAAGTGGTCAGTAAATGGTGTCGTCACTAACCTGCATGTGCGATTCTTTAATGAAGGAAATGAACAATATGTATCGATAACCCTTACGTAAGAATTGGGCTGAAAAGATCCATGGCTGTGATGCGTCTCACTGCTTTAGGCACTAACGGAAACATCAGTACATAACAGTAGTCCGTTTAGATTGCTGACAATGTTCACTTATGCTCCGTACCTTTCTTATTTGGCTGTCCGTGTTATTCAGTTGTGCTTCTTCTCTCAGTTTAGAACAATTACGGGATCCAAACAGAGCATGAGTAAGGTGTGCCTACCACATCAACTTGTTTATGAATTCCTCTGGGACGCTCATTGGATGGTTACTATCGGCACGGTCAGTGCACCTGAACGAAACACAATTTCTTATCAAGAAATACTGTCAAATAGTTCTGGAAGATCTACCTTGCAATCTCTCTTTTAGTGCCCGTTAGACTAGGTCTATATCTCTTTTTTTTTATTTTCCAATGTTTGTGAACACTGGGCCACAAAATTTTCGAGTATTTAAGGTAAAGTACATTAAAGTTTGCTTCCTTAACTTCTTTATCACTTTCCTCTATCAGCACTGTGGGTGCTCGTGACAGTGCACCTGCTACGATGTTTTCTTTCCAGGGAATGTGCACATGAAACCAAAATGCTTTCAGGTAAGTTGCGCGAAACGCACACCGAGACCTGATCTGGACGCATCAGTCTACATAGAAAATTCCTTGCTCTGGTCGGAATGAAATAGCTCTGTATCGCTCACGTCAAATCTTTTACTCTAGTTGATGAATCGACTCCCAGGAGACAGTCTTTCCTGTCAAGCGGTTCCACGACAGAACTAGAAGTACTAGTTGTTGTTTGGGAGTTGGATAAATCTAGATATTTTTTGACAGGACAAACGACGAAAGTGTTCACCGGCCTATAAGTGCCTTAGAATTAGGGTGAAGTCACAGTGTCCTTTATGAATTGCTTGTAGGAATTCGTCAGTCCTAAAAAATTTACTCACTTTGTGCTATGTTCTAGGTAACGAGTACTTCTCTGTGACCTCTAATTTCTCAGGATCTGGCCGGATTGCATCGGCAGATATTACGCGCCCTAAGAATTCTACTTACTTGCGTCCAAATTCCGAATTTTTCAAGGTGATGGTGATTCTGTGTTTCTCAAAGGCTTCTACGCATTGACTCAAAATTTTGTCTCGTTCTTCCGACGTTTTCCCTGCAACGATTATGTCGTAAACGTATGGTGTGTCCTTGTCCTATAGTGACTCTGAGATTACAGATCCTAGAACTCTAGTCAAGTCAGACGAATAAATGTTTAACCAAAATTTTAACTTTATAAGCTGAAAGCAATATCCGCAACACAAAACTGCTGTGTTTGGTTTGCCAGTAGCTAGCCTGCAGATCGATCGATGTTAGGACACTCACTACATGGGACCGCTGAAGTAGTTCTTCCAGAGTCTCTGGGCTATCCGTCTCCATTTCTGTTGTTACATTTATCTGCTGTGAATCAAGTAAACTTCTAATAGGTCATTTCTTTCTATTAACACAACAGAGCAGGCTGTTGTATGAGATGACTGCTTCTTCTATGATCCCTTCCTTCAACAATGTCTTGATCTCGTTCTGTAACTTTTATTTATATCTGAATGGCAGTGGGTGGGACTTAACAAAAAATTTTCGATGTTCATTAACGGTAAAGTTAGGCACGAAGGTCTGGATTGTTGCTGAAGTGTGTCCAAGAATGCTCTTGCGTGCCATTTTAGGCCGTATTCCAGTCCTGCTCTCCCATCCTCGGATTTACTGTGTCCAATATTTGATTCCATTTCTCCACGAATTGTTTCGATTTCGCTCTTGTAAGTTTCTATGAATCTCAGTCCTACATTCCTTGTGCTCCACCCTCCTTTACATTGTTATCAAAGCGCAGAGCCACAGTTTATCTGTTACCGTCACAGTGACGAAAATTTCTGCTGCAGAAACATCTCATATCTTTTAAAGAGACTGAGACCCAATTTTGCCTCTACTTTCAAGCTCTTCATCACCATAAAATATGGATAAAAGTCATGTGTTTGGTATTTAAAACCTCCAAATATTTGTTGCTCCAAACTGGCACTCTTGTCACTCATGGCTCTTCTGGTCTTTACAGTCGCTGTCTTGAGCACTGTCCATCTCTTTTCCCTATCACAAACATCATAAATACTTTTGTCTCAAACAGAAAATTATCTTGTAAATAATAGATTTAAGCTATCAGTCATCCTTTTTAAATTTCATTGGCAGATCTTGATTTTAGCTGGAAACTAGCCATTCTCACTGAACTATCATTTTTGATCAATGCATGTAATGCCTTTTGGTCGGTCAATGAACTGTGGATGATGCCAGACCAGCAGGCATTACATGCATTGATCAAAGATGATAGTGCATTGATATTGGCGAGTTTCTAGCTGAAATCTGTATATGCCAATAAAATTTAGAAAGGACGACTAATAGGTGAAATCTATTATTTACAAGTCAATATAACAGTCGCTGAGTGCAACAGCCTTCTGAATGGAAGGTAACCTGAAGAAAATTATGTAGCTATATAAAGTGCTCACTGGAGTAAGCTGCCGTTACAAATCTCTGTTGAAAATAGGATATTCGAAAACTTCCACCGCATCCTCTTCTCCTAATAATAAGCCCTAATCTCTTCAAAATCTATATATAAGGGTCCGGTTGTTCTAGCACGTTGAAATTTCCACTCAGTTTCGGGAATAGTTTCTTTCCCACCCTTCCCTTTGGTTTTGACTAGGGTCAGTTTCTCTAACTTCAACAACATCTACTCTTCTCTCTTACCTGCCATCTCGTCATTTATTATTTTGTCAGTCATTTCTTCCTTCATCTGTCCAATAGTGAGGTCCCAAGTGTCAGTTATCATTTTGGTACCCCACCCATTATTGGATGGGTATTTCATTCCTCAGTTCTGGTTGTGTATTTCATGGCTTACTGGTGGAAAATTAGCCTGAACAAAATGCATTGGTCCACTTGCTTCGGTGCTTCTGTTGTAGCCCAATTCGTGCAGTAACTGCAGCAATCCGTGAATATCGCGCATGTTCCTGCCAGCGACCGTAATCTTTTTCTGGATTTAATGTGGGAGCTTCGTCAAGCGAAAGTGTATAAACTCCACTGATCTGTACTGAGCCTCTAAAAGTTGGTTTCTCACTACCACATATTTGAAAAACTGAATGGGATCCGGCCATCCCTATTCTACATAACTTTCTGTCCTTATTATTCTCGTCTTCATCTGTTCTAGCGTTCCTTTTGAGCAGTTTTTCGCGAAAGGTGTACGTAAATTCACCGCACGTCTTCCATTGGTCACATTTTCGTCGCGGCCTCCACTCGGAAGAGCGTATATGTGAACTTAATTTTTAAAACCTACCGACAGAATCTCGGCAGTGCTTCACTTAACTGTTCAATGCATACGTTTTGGATGAGGAAATAATGAATACTTTGGTACAGACACGAACTACATCCTGATTTGCCTCTCGCCCATGTCGCATT
Organism: Schistocerca piceifrons; assembly: GCF_021461385.2. Lineage (NCBI taxonomy): Eukaryota > Metazoa > Arthropoda > Insecta > Orthoptera > Acrididae > Schistocerca > Schistocerca piceifrons. The sequence continues at coordinate 487,727,942 of NC_060138.1, read as the reverse complement.
ATATAGCTCCTACAGTAGTAGTGGTAATTGCTGATGGAGCTTTTGAGTCTCTTGTTCATCCGTGTTGCGTTCTTCCTCAATTCGAATACTTACGTTCTCTTTCTGTTATTACTCTCCAATTTTCTCAAATGCGTCTAATTCCTACCTCTTTCTGTGATTAGTTGTTTCTGTGCATCCTTAAACTCCACTAAATCCTGTATCCCAGGATTCGTCTGTCACCTATTTACTGTTCTGCGCTAGCGTATCTATTCTCATATTCAGTTTTGTATCTTGCCTACGCTGTCACCTAAAGACTTCCCCTGCTCTTCACACTTCTGATTCAAGGCCCCTATCTATTTGTTTAACTTCTCGTTAAAGTTTTTAAATTTCCTCTTACCTTCCGCAAATTGTGGGCTTCTGGTTTCGTCACTTTTCTTAAATGTCTCCTGGCATTTGTTTAACAAATCTTCATTCTCGAATCGTTCATCTAGTTACTTGCATTAGGTGTCACTTTTCTCTTCGCTTTTCTTAAAGAGTTACAAATCACTCCTAAACTGTTCCTCTTGGTTTGTCTTGTTCCGCTAGAAAGCTCTGCTAGTCGAATATTGCATGTGATTGATGGTTTGGCTCAAGAGTGGCATCACTCTGTGCTGCTCTTTCATTGCCTGAACTTCAGAACTTTCAGCTGTGCGTAAGGTTTCATATCCATCTACTCTTCTAAGCTCTACTTCGGATCATTCGTCATTAATTCGTTACTGACCTTGACAACGACCATGATTTACGTTCTGACACGCTACTTCCCCCTGCTCTCAGTATTACCTCCGCAATATCTTCTAGTCACACCTCCAAATCTGAACCAATCTCTAATACTTCAAAGTGCTCTGAACCTTCCGTCTCTACCAAGCTCATCTGTGCTAAACTTCTCGTCTTCCAACCGGTAAACGTCCGCAACATAGACTTCTTTATTCTCTAATAGAATTGCTGAATCTGAAATAAACCTGACGTTCAAGATTCTGGAAAGCCTATCATAAAATATCTCAGCCCTCATAGACGCACGAAAAACCGATCCCCTCCTAACATACAATATATAATATATACAAAATAGAGAGAATTCCCTCTAAATGTTCAAAGAGTGTGCTTCGGGTGGACAACGTCAAGAAACTGAAGGAAATACTGAAATGGTTATGCGCCAGTAACTTAAAGGTAATTTTAAATTTAGTGAATTTAGTTTCGTTTTACTCATCAAATTTTTCGGATTGAACTACGCTGTCAGGAGATGAAATATCAGCGAACCCTGAGCAGGAGTCGCCAAAAACGCAAGGTGACATAGAGTTGTCTAGTCTCAATGTGTACTTATTGACCCTTTTATCTGACATGAATTAATTAGACACCCTCAAGGATAGTGGCTTAGGCATTCAATGACTACTAAATAAAACAGTCATCACTATTAGTTTGGTTTATTACATTAAAGTTGAAACCTCCCCTTAGAAAAAATTAATGAATTACTGTGCTGATAAACCTCTGCGTTATTTGATTTTCAAACAGCTGAGCAAAACTGAACGTGCACAGAGATTTGTATCTTTACTTATTCAGATCATCAATAAACTGACACACAATATTTTTAGCGCAACGCAATCTGACTTTCAACAATCTCTACAAAAGAATGGCCCTGACTAACAATAACCTATACCTTTCAAGAATCACGTACCTCACAAAAATCTTCGTTACTCGAACTATTACAATACAGCGAGCGCCAACACTGCCAGCTATATAAGAGATTCTAAGTACTGAATTCATTAACTACTGATAGGCATAGTTAGCAAATGAAAGATTTTGATAGAGAATAAATAATGTATTTACCTTAATAGTGTTCAAAAGTCATTATATATATATATATATATATATATATATATATATATATATATATATATATCAGTTCATGACATCCAGTCTTACAAATTTACTGTCTCTGATGGACACACGTCCAGATCATCCACTCTCAAAACTCCGCCATCTCTCTCCCTACATCCGCCACTGCTGGTGGCTCACCTCCAACTATGCAACGCTACGCGCTGTTCACATCCAACTGCCCAACACTGCAATAGCGAATGTTTCAACAATGCCAACAAGCCACAGAGTGTACACAGCACAGCCAGTGATTTTCATACAGAGCGCTACGTGGCATTACCAACATAAAAACCTAAACAGCCTACTTACAAAGTGACTCATAAATCACCTGAAAAGCATTAATAATTCTAAAGTAAAACCCTGGAGCGTCTGAAGAAAGAGTCTCGGGTACGATTCTAATACTTGGGTAAAAAAATGAAATGTGATAGCAAAATCGTATCGTCGTTACCGTGATGTTAGTATACAATACAGACAGTACTAGAGAAGGCAATGCGTTGTACCTGTGATTTCACTGTCATTATGGGTCGTTTCACAGTGGCGTTTCGATCCCACTGCATCACTCTGCAGGTGGAGGCTGAAGCGGCTGCAGCAGATCTAGTCACTGTCGGCATACCAACAACCAGCGTCTGCAGCTAAGTTAGAAACAGGCCGAAATCATTCCGACCTTCAGTTCATTTGCACAGAGATGGACCCTAGCAGGCCAGTGGAGGATATGTCTGATGGTGAAGGCTCCTAGAGATAAAGAAGTCAAAGAGTCGAGTTCCGAAAAGCGAATGAAATTCTACCGACCGTTTCTTACAAGGAAAATTATTTCTGTATTTAGTGTTCTCTACCCAGATCCGACTGCCTGGGCTATGGATATTCCGAGCGCAGACACGTAAAAACCTTCCTTAAAAAACACTAACGTCGTTTCTACCATTTAGTACTGCTAAAAGGCTTCTCTCTCTCTCTCTCTCTCTCTCTCTCTCTCTCTTTCTCTTTCTCTCTCTTTCTCTCCTTCTCCCTCTCTTCTTTTTCTGTGGCCAATAAAATGAGTAGGGCCTTGGCATTACAGTAGAGTTTCTCTCCCTAACTTCGATCTTATTTACGTCAGCCAATCCTGGCAGTTCGTTTATGCTGACCTAACATTCTGTGGGATAGCCATACTTGCAAACTACTGGCTCTCATTCAATTTTCTAAATGGTGCCTTTGGCGTCCAGCGCGACCCAAAGAAACACTGCATTTCCTGGAACTTTCTAAAAACAACATTTCGTCTCTTCCCACCTTTGAGTCGTAAAGCAGTCGCTGCTGGAAATCTTTCACAGTGGGAGACCGTATCTGTGTTGCCTGTGGGGTACCTAGAGCCCAGTTTCAGTAACTCAAAAGGGAAGTCTGGACAAGCAAGAGGCGTTGACCTGCGTGCCCTTCTGAGAATTCACCCGTGGGAGGTCCTTCTATCCAGCCACAGAACCTCGCCGCTCGCCTAAGTGGTGACAGCTCTTGCTAGTGTCCTTCCACAGGCCTTCATACTTGCACGTACAATGAAAATCCGACTAAAAATGAAATTTAAGATAGTTAACTACCGACCATCAATGCTATTAATACGCATTTCAGTTCTAGGTGTTGATTAATTATTCTCATGTAATCGGTCTTTATATTCTGACATTATGTCAGTTGTAGTACTGTTTGGCGAAAATCAGTCATGTAACAGCATGCCAGATCTAACCACTGAATACTTTAAATCAACATTTACTCTAGAAACCACTTAGTATTCTCTCACTGCACCTAAGTCATAGAACTCTGGGCTGCTGTGCAGAATCATTGTTGACCATCTCCTCATACAGGGGAACTTCTGTTTAGCACACCGTCATGGGATCGAAATTGCAACATAAAAATTACGATCCTTAAATATCTTGAAAACAAGGATTATGCCACAATGGGCAGTAAGAAGTTCCCCATCTGGCCCCATTGTAATAAGTACAGTCGTACAAAGCACGGCTATCCCTTTGCATTCGCCACCTATTTGTAACACTTGCAGCCGTTCCTACCCCACACAGACAAATAAGGCCACGTCTGTTTATCGAAACTCAAATGCAATATAGCCCCAGTCTCAACGCCTCCTACATTTCCTTGCTTCCGTTGGTCTCCCCTGTACCATACATTTGTCACGTACGCCTTTCGTCGGAGCACACAAAGAGCAGTAACAAATTTTTTAATTATCTTCTTAAGCTGCGGCAAATTCGCCATTCAGTATGACAAATTGTTCCCAAAAAATGGATTAAATGACGGAGACCTTGGTTGTAGAAGTCTGCACTTTGCCTGTTTCGTGGGGATACATCCTTTTTTTTTTTATAACTTTTACAAGATCAGGCCTAACGGCCGCGCACTGCTACAAGTTCCTTTTTCCATTGTCTTCTATCCATCGCTGGAATCTGCCATCCTCCAAATATATTGCTGTTGCAAGTCATTATAGAGGCCTTCCCTTCACCTCTTTCTGTGTCTTCCTGGGGTTCACCTCCCAGTGGGTTTGAAATCCATTAGCTTCCGTGGCCACCTGACGTCTTCCATCCGAGCCACATGTCCAGTACACTGTAGTCGCTTGCCTCTGCTGATTCCTACTACGCTGGCATCTCGGTAAAGTTCATCTAGCTCTTGGCAGTGTAAGATTCTCCATTCATCCGTGTTTCTGTCTAACATCGACCAAAGACCTTCTGCAGCATATTTCTTTCAAACATGAGATTCTTTTCAGTAGTGCTACTGGGTGCTCCACGTCCCACAGTCACATAATATATATGAGATATTCCTTTTTTGTCCTGCTACTGGTTACTCCACGTCTCACAGCCGTATGGTATCACAGGTTGGACCAGGGTTTTACAATGCCGGGCCTTGAACCGTGTCGAGAGACATCTGGATCGAATCAGTTGTGCTAGGTTGTAGAAAGGTCTTTTTCCTGGATGGATCCTGGCGTTGATCTCTACTTATCATAACATGTTTTCCGTGAAAAGGTAGCGTAAATCAGCAAGCGGCCATTATCAGTGTCACTTGTAGCTTTGAGAGCATATTAAGTTTTTTTTTTCTTTTTTATGTAGAAAGGATGCTGGACTCTCGTCGAACGTGAGTTAGTACCCTCAGACCTGTCTTTTCTGTAGGGATGGATTCACTTAACACTATTCTTTTTTTTTATAAAGCCTAGATCACCCATGCTACAAACTATATAATACTTTTTCAGTATCAAAATGTCGTACAAACTAAATAGCCAAATAAAATAACTATTTCCTCTCTCTGTCGTTAAGTACAATATGGTTCGGATTTTGGTCTCTTCAAAGTATCCAAATTTTGCTGCACAAACGCTTGGCATTCTGGAAATAAATTTTTTTAGTGTTTTCGCAGGTTTATGAGAGAACATGTCTGTAAATTATTCCATAGAACTCCATTATTAGAAGACCTCAGTTTTCAAACCACAAATGTGTGAATTCCTGCCAGCCGGAGCGGCCGAGCGGTTCTAGGCGCTACAGTCTGGAACCGCGAGATCGCTACCGTCGCACGTTCGAATCCTGCCTCGGACATGGATGTGTGTGATGTCCTCAGGTTAGTTAGGTTTAAGTAGTTCTACGTTATAGGGGACTAATGTCCTCAGAAGTCCCATAGTGCTCAGAGCCATTTGAACCACTTTTTTGTGAATTCCTAAGGAACCAAACTGTTGATGTCATCGGTCCGTAGACTTACACACTACGTACACTATTGTAAACTAACTTATGCTAAGAACAACACGCACACCCATGCCCAAGGGAGGACTTGAAACTCCTGCTGGAGGGGCCACGCTTTCTAACCAAACTGTGAAGTCGATCCCATAAGTGTTCAACAGATATGCGTCACGTGACTGACGTGGCCAACTCATTTTTTTCAGTTTTCGATATATCTGTTTTGTATTGACTTCCCTCTGCACAATTTAGAAGTATGTATGGGATTATTGTTCTGTTGAGGAATAAATCATTGACCAATAAGTCTCTTTCCAGATGGAACTGCACACTCAATCAGTATCCTGTGAAATTCTTACTTCTTGCCATTAATTGTCATTAGATCACCGAATTTATCTCCCACAAATATCCCTACACCATGATCGACCCGTAACCATGCGTCAGTACTGGCGTCACACACTGACTATTCATATGTTCTTCACAAAATCAACGAAAAATCATTCAACGAAGACTTTAAAATAATTCAAACTTAGTTTCGTCCGTCAATAACACTTAGAATCGTTATTGTACGTAACGGTTTTTACGTTGCTGTACCAATTGCAATATTGTCACCCTATTTTGTTTTCGTAATAAAGGTTTCTTGGCCTTCATGGTATAGAAAAACTCTGCTGGATGCATACAAGGTACTGTAAGCTAATGTGAATTGATTGCCACACAGAGAGCTGAAGGATAGTGGAAATGAGAAGTGTCGGCGAGGCAGAGCGTGGAGACAGCTGTAGAAAAATCCAGTGGGATATCATACTCAAATCTAAATAAAGCGGCTAAGTACATTAGATCCTTCCTCTCCAGCTCCTAGCACAGAAGTGAATCTTTTTCCTGCCAGTACATAAGAGAGAGAGGGCAGGAGACCTGGAGCAGAGGAGGTGAGTTTGGTCTACATGTTTGAAATGTAGGTGTTACAAGAAGTACCCACATGAGGATGAGCAGAGGTGGTTTCCAGGGAATCGAATTCCAGTAGAACCCCTGTTATTTGGATCTTTTCACAGGTCCACCAAAAATCAATATCACATGCAACTCAAACAATACTAAAACCAGTCACTGTGCAGCAACAGGGACGAATCGCATATAATTAGGGGCACACAGAAACCAGAAGTGGCCAAAAGACGCAACACATGTCATCCACGGAGACATTCGACCGACCAACCAACGGTCGTTCCCGATGAAAAAGGTTGCAAGTGAATCGCCAACTGACAGCTCGTTACCAAGAGGACACTTAGGTGGTGGCGGCGGCGGCAACACACTTTCGATGGGAAACTAATAGCCGTCAGTCTCTCGCGGAACGGAGTCTGGTTCGCAGAGCCGTAATTACGAACAAAAATTTGATCCCCAACTTTCACATGAGCGGTTTGTCACCCCTGATTGTTAGACTTCTCATGTCGGCGGTGATGTAATTGAATATTTCACCTAGCTCTATCCCACTTTAGCTGAATAATGTCCGGGGTGATCTCTTTTGGCAAAACCTCGTTAATGTTCCACAAATTGGAAAAAGGGGAATTGAGTGGATAAGTAAACATTAGTTAAGCGGTAGGGGCCTTGATAGCCTCATGGGCAGTATTAAAGGCAAGGTTGATCCACGAGAGCAGGGTTTCTCACTTCGTAGATGTCTTAGTATGATAAATGATGACAACGGCCTTGAAGTTCCCATTTACTCTTTCAGCAAACGAGGCCTGAGGATAATACGGCGTTGTCGTAACGTATGTGAAGGCATTCTGAAAACAGAAGCGCTGAAATTCTCTGGAAGCAAAGATTAGGAGATTTTCACTGACTAAGGCCACGGGCTGAGCAAATACAGAAAACATTTGGGAAAGATCGTAATAGTAATTGCTGCTGTAACTCACCTACGGGGAATAAACCAGCTGAACTGGGAAACGCCATATGCGACAACCAAGATGCACCGATTCCCTGCCTCAGTATGGGGAAGGGGCCCAAGTAATCAATGAATAACCCGCCTAGGGGGTATTGCTCTCTCTCCAACTGAAGGGGCTCTTTGGTGAGTTGTCATTAGGCTTTCCCATTTTAGACAGCTCATACTCCGTCACTAATCCTCAGACATCGATACTGAGCAGCGGCCAACATACGTGTTGTTTCACCTTAGCGGCTGCCTTGTGAAACCCCAAATGGACCCATGCAGGGACTAACGAAATTAGCGAAAAATGAACAGAACAAGTTCCAGAGGCAAACAATCTCTTGGTTCAGGTGGTCTCCTAACCAATCAACATATACCCAGCACCTATATACCCCAGCAAGCATATGCTGCCTAATAGCGCCCAGCTCGGGTTCCCTGTCCTGCTTAACGCCAAGAGCTCCGGCACCTCGGTTAAGATGGCACCATCCAATTCCTCGCATGCTTTGTCACACTTGGTTATCTCCTCACCAGCCTCTTGAAACATCTGGGTAAGTAGTTCGGCCACCTGGCTGTCATTCTGTCTTATAAGCGGCACCCAAAGCACTACCCACAGTGACGTCGGTGCCATTTGTATATATATATATATATATATATATATATATATATATATATATATATATATATATATATACACAGGGTGAGGCAGTGAAACGGCACGATTTTGTAAAACCACCAAAGATTTATTTACAAGTAAAATCATAATAGTTGAACATGGATCTCAAGTACAAGAGTGGAAATTAAAGATTTAACTTAAAAACAATCATTTTTTAAATATGGTGTCAGTGAAGTGTCGTCCTTGGTTTTGCACACATTGTCTAAGCCTGAGATGAAATTGTCCCATGACGTTTCGTAGCATCTGTACTGGAATGTTGTTAATTTCCTGTCGAATTCGCTCCTTCAGGTCTTCTTTTGTTCTTGGTGGATTTTCCTGGAAGACTTTGCACTTGAGGTAGCCCCAAAGAAAAAAGTCTGGTGCCGTCAGATCTGGTGAATGGGCAGGCCAGGGGAAATCGCCATTCCTGCTGATTAGACGTCATGGAAATGGAAGTCTGAGCAATTCCATTGAGACATTAGCAGTATGGCTTGTTGCACCATCTTGCTGGAAGAGTGTTTCAGCATCTGGATCATTCCAGGCAGACCAAAAATGGTCAACATGTCAGCATAACGTCCAGAGTTTACCGTCACTGTGTTGCATCTTCATCTTCAAAAAAATAGGGCCCCACGATTCCACGAGATGACATTGCGCACCAGACTGTTACTTTTTCAGAATGGAGAGGTTTTTCATGAAGTTCGTGCGGGTTATCTGAGGACCAATATCTGAAGTTTTGCTTATTTACGTACCCACTAAGATGAAAGTGGGCTTCATCACTCATCCATAAGTTATGCACTCTTTCTTCATTTCGTTCAATAACGTTAAGCATTGACTGGCAAAAGCGTATACGGTTATTGTAGTCATTAGGTTTAAGGGCTTGCACTACCTGAATTTTGTATGGATGATAGTGAAGGTCACTCTTCAAAATCCGTCTTACTGATCGATTGCTGAGACCAAGTTCTGCGCTGTGCCGTCTCGCGGATTTTCGCGGACTTCGTCCCAACGCTTCGCGCACACGATTAATGTTCTCGGGTGTCCGGATTGTTTTTGTGCTGCCGCCTCTTTTCTTTGTTGTGCTAGCAGTAGCTTCAAAGGTTTTAACCCAAAGGAGAATGGCTTTCCTTGATGGCACGGGAGCCCGTGGCGGCAGGTTGAATTCACGACGAAAGGCGCGTTGAGCACCAACCACACTATCCGCGTTTTTGTAATATGCCTTTACGGCATATGCACGTTGCGCACTCGACCAACGCTCCATGGCTACTGAAACTTCCACCACTCTAGACGCCCAAGGTCACTTCCCCCACTCTCGCAACCCCCCTCCGCGCCCGACAACCACTATCGAAATCGTGCCGTTTCACTGCCTCACCCTGCATATATATATATATATATATATACATACAGGGTGTTACAAAAAGGTCCGGCCAAACTTTCAGCAAACATTCCTCACACACAAAGAAAGAAAATATGTTACGTGGACATGTGTCTGGAAACGCTTACTTTCCATGTTAGAGCTCATTTTATTACTTCACTTCAAATCACATTAATCATGGAATGGAAACACACAGCAACAGAACGTACCAGCGTGACTTCAAACACTTTGTTACAAGAAATGTTCAAAATGTCCTCCGATAGCGAGGATACATGCATCCACCCTCCGTCGCATGGAATCCGTCATGCGCTGATGCACCCCTGGAGAATGGCGTATTGTATCACAGCCGCCCACAATACGAGTACGAAGAGTCTCTACATTTGGTACCGGGGTTGCGTAGACAAGAGCTTTCAAATGCCCCCATAAATGAAAATCAAGAGGGTTGAGGTCGGGAGAGAGTGGAGGCCATGGAACTAGTCCGCCTCTACCGAATCTGTTGTTGAGAAGCGTACAAACACTTCGACTGAAATGTACAGGAGCTCCATCGTGCATGAACCACATGTTGTGTCGTACTTGTAAAGGCACATGTTCTAGCAGCACAGGTAGAGTATCCCGAATGCAAACATGATAACGTGCTCCATTGAGCGTAGGTGGAAGAACATGGAGCCCAATCAAGACATCACAAACAATGCCTGCCCAAAAGTTCACAGAAAATCTGTGTTGATGACATGATAGCACAATTCAACATTACCTTCCTTCAATTGGGCCTACTGGTGGTGAATCGAGGAAGTACAGCACATACTGACGAAACTAAAATGAGCTCTAACATGGAAATTAGGCATTTCCGGACACATGTCCACATAACATCTTTTGTTTATTTGTGTGTGAGGAAAGTTCCCTGAAAGTTTGCCGTACCTTTTTGTAACACGCTGTATATATATATAAAATTATATATGTATTTTATATATTTTTATTTTTAATTTATCAGCACGAATTTATCTTTTGTTAGAGCATGATTCTTTCTCTCAGGGATATTATCTTTTCTTATCACTTTTACTTACGTGTAAAAGTAAATATGAAACGGGTTCTTGAAGCGGCTCTGTTATTCATGTACCAACTTTAGATTTTGAACGTGATGACTAAAATATAATTGCCGTTAACTGAATTGAATGTAATTTTGTTAATTTCTAGAATGAAATTTTCACTCTGCAGCGGAGTGTGTGCTGATATGAAACTTCCTGGCAGAAGTAAAGCTGTGAGGACGCGGCGTGAGTCGTGCTTGGGTAGCTCAGTTGGTACAGCACTTACCGCGAAAGGCAAAGGTCCCGAGTTCGAGTCTCGGTCCGGCACACAGTTTTAATCTGCCAGGAAGTTTTGTTAATTTCTATTTATTGATTGCAAAGCAAGGCTCGAGAGAATTTCAATTGTTGCCGTGGAGTGGCCAAGATAAAACTTACTGAATTCATGGAATCTGTATAATTTAAAAATGAACTTTAACGTAAATTATTTATGCGTTGCAATTTAGAGTCGAAATCTCTCGCATTCACATTTACTGTTACTTTGAAAAATAAATTAGTACTTTGGCGCGTAATGGTCGACCAGAAGCTGCATCGGAAAATGAGCTTGTCGCAGCGCAAATTACTGAAAAAATGCTTATTAAAAGTACTTAGCCACTGCGATCATTTGAGGTGACAACTATTAGAAAGAAATTCATTTTGTGATAATAACAATTAGTTTATCTTAGCAGAAATACGAGTAACTCACATAAAATACGTGTAGCCGCTCAACGGCTGTCTTCTGTATCGCGAAACAAAACAGCGTGTATACCATATAGTACGTTCTTCCTCCTCGGCCGTATAATCGCGTCTCTTTTCGATTCTTTCTTATTTTCATAGAGATTAAATAAAGATGCTACTGTTAAATTGTCGCTGCATATCAGTTGTTTCAAGAACAGTAACTGTATCTTTTATACTAATTATATTCATAAAATACGTTATCTACGGTTTACAACCGAAAAAATGTCAATATTTATGTGACGTACCGTCACACCACCTACCAATTCTGCTAGTTTCCCTGGGATGGACGAGGATCCATCTGAACGCCTGATTGTCAGTTTCGATATCAAAATCCCTATGCTCCAGGTAGAATTTAAATTATTCGAGCGCAAAGAGTACGGCCGAAGCCTCGTACTCTTGTATGTAAACGTAGGCTTTCGCGACCGTTGTCACAGTCAATAAAACACTTCTGGGTTTTTATAGTTTATAATGTGGCCTCAAACCCAGAAGAATTTTATTGATCTCCTACTCGTAAATGGAGTATTTCAATTCAGCCGGAGTCAAGCTCCTAAAAGGTTAGGCGACATGGCGCAGGACGTTCCTGCGTTAGAGCAGCGGCAACACCAACATTGGAAGTATCAGTCAGGCCTTTTGAACGGTCGGGATGACCAAGAGTGGCTTTAAGCTTCTACAAGCCTGCTTGCTGTCACTGTTTTCACATTTGTTGTATTCCTTGTAGCCATCACTGTGGCCTAGTTATTATGAATTGGGGCATTTATGCTCTTAAATTGTTTTGGAAGTTTTGAAAAATACCTTAATCTATTTCTGTTAAAGTGTGTTTTTTAATTTTTTAAAAAGGGTATTTCTAAGCCTTCTGGGCCTCAGTACTGTTCTTGACCTTGTTATAATACTTGAAAGATTTAAGGCAATTTCCAATCCTTTTGGCGCGTCGTGATTTAAACCTACAATTATGGATAAAGGGATGTAAGGCGAAAGGTTAGGGCCCATGTACCACCACATGTGATGTCCTTTGGCTACCTTATTGAGGTAGGAGTTTGGCAGTCACTATTTCAGTTAATTACAACACAGAATGAGTAAGATACAGGTCTCAATAACAGGGCAATAAAACAGGAGGGCTTCATTAATAAGAGTTTCAGCTAACCAAGATAATGCAATAGCTCTGAAGTTAATTAAAAGGGAGCAGGAAGACCTTCAATGATTACAGCTTGAGTTAAATAAAGTTACAAAATAGAAAACAGGCAGGCCTTATCAACGATAAGCGCTTCAGTTAAGCATAAGTACCAAATGCAAAACAGGCAGCCTTTCAGTAATAACAGCTTGGGTAAGTTGGATTACTAAACAGAAAACATGCCCTTCTTTGATTTAAGTAAAGTTACCAAATGTGGAACAGAAAGGCCGTCATTGATAAGTAGTAAAATAAGAAAGAATCGAAAACAGACGCGATTGTACGGCCGAGGAGGAAGAACGTACTATATGGTACACACACTGTTTTGTTTCGCGATACAGAAGGCAGCCGTTTAGCGGCTACACGTATTTTATGTAAGTTACTCGTATTTCTACTAAAATAAACTAATTGTTATTATCACAAAATGAATTTCTTTTTAATAGTTGTCACCTCAAATGCTCGCAGTGGCTAAGTACTTTTAATAAGCATTTTTTCAGTAATTTGCGCTGCGACAAGCTCATTTTCCGATGGAGCCTCTGGTCGACCATTACGCGCCAAAGTACTAATTTATTTTTCAAAGTGTTAACAGCAAATGTGAATACGAGAGATTTCGACTCTAAATTGCAACACATAAATAATTTACGTTAAAGTTCATTTTTAAATTATACAGATTCCATGAATTCAGTAAGTTTTCATCTTGGCCACTCCACGGCAACAATCGAAATTCTCTCGAGCCTTGCTTTGCAATCAATAAATAGAAATTAACAAAACTTCCTGGCAGATTAAAACTGTGTACCGGACCGAGACTCGAACTCGGGACCTTTGCCTTTCGCGGGTAAGTGCTGTACCAACTGAGCTACCCAAGCACGACTCACGCCGCGTCCTCACAGCTTTACTACTGCCAGGAAGTTTCATATCAGCACACACTCTGCTGCAGAGTGAAAATTTCATTTTAGAAACTAACAAGATTATATTCAATTCAGTTAACGGCAATTATATTTTAGTCATCACGTTCAAAATCTAAAGTTGGTACATGAATAACAGCGCCGCCTCAAGAACCCGTTTCATATTTACTTTTACACGTAGGTAAAAGTGATTAGAAAAGATAATATCCCTGAGAGAAAATTTTAAATAAACTTTAGCTACAAAACAGACTAGAAACTTTCACGGAAACATGTACTAAATAAAATATAGAGACTTCAGTGTTGAATAACTTCGGTACAAAGAATCAGAGACCAATTGTCAAGTAATTAACGTTGGGGAGCGACAACATATTACGCCCCGACGGCGATAATAGTAAGTCTCAAAAAACTCGCTTTAAACAATAATAATTAAAGGTACAATTTGGGCATTCAGCCAACAAGAATTTAAAATATATTGAAATAACCAGGCCATGTGACGCTCAATCACTCCCAAGGTGCAGCCAAACGCTTTGACAGCACCACGACGCGCCATCACTGCGCCACGGTTAGAAAGGCCAACCAGATGCAGAGTAACCCTACAACACACTAAGATTGCGCATTAAAGACCATTAATGGCCAGGATACCACAACAAGGTACACTGATACAATTCCATGTAAGAACAAGTTATCAAATTAGCTGTTTTAAGATACAGAACCAATTAACAAACCCGGGAACGAATCGCACACAGGCGTCAGTAGCGGCGGCCGCGTGACAGAGCTAGCCTGGCCCGTTAGTCGAACACGTCAGCGCACCAGAAGCAAGAAAACCAACCGAACCAAACTGTACAGTGGCCAGTCAACTAACAGCTGTGTGCAATAAGTCCTGGTCGAGATAAACATGACACCAACTACGATCAGTTCATTCAGATGATATTAAATGACAGAAATAATATTACATTTGCTTTGAGACATTACATAAGTCAATGTAACTGGCCCTTGCATGACATGATTGAATTAATCACGAGTAAATGCTCCAAATCGACACGAGCCAGCTGTATATTTACAACAAATAGTTCGAATGGCTTTGAGCACTGTGGGACTTCTTAGGTCATCAGTCCCCTAGAACCCAGAACTGCTTAAACCTAACTAACCTAGGGACACCACACACATCCATGCCCTAGGCAGGATTCGAACCTGCGACCGTAGCGGTCGCGCGGTTCCAGACAGTAGCGCCTAGAACCACTCGGCCACTCAGGCCAGCATTTACTACAATTTACTGTCACTGAGCCTTTTAAAGAATCAAAGGAAGTTCAGTCTTCATTCTTGTGGCATCACGTAATCAAAAGTTAACGTACAAGACACTGTCACAAAATGTATATTATATTTAGGCTGAACAGGAACTGTCGACAAAATACCCAATATTCATACTATTGGTTCTACATTCCGTCGCCAAAGCATTTCCGTCAACGTACAAAATTCACTGCGTTACGCTGAACAAAACTGCATCGGTTGCAAAAAAATGGCTCTGAGCACTATGGGACTCAACTGCTGTGGTCTTAAGTCCCCTAGAACTTAGAACTACTTAAACCTAACTAACCTAAGGACATCACACACATCCATGCCCGAGGCAGGATTCGAACCTGCGACCGTAGCGGTCGTGCGGTTCCAGACTGTAGCGCCTTTAACCGCTCGGCCACTCCGGCAGGCGCATCGGTTGCAGCCCTGTCTTACCCACATTCAGTTGACAGAACCAGTGTCTTGCAGTATCGGGGTAGCAGAAACTCTCTTCTAACAGCCCTGCTGCAAACACAGGGATGTCTAAGGCGCTGCAGTCATGGACTGTGCGGCTGGTCCCAGCGGAGGTTCGAGTCCGCCCTCGGGCATGGGTGTGTGTTTCACCTTAGGATAATTTAGATTAAGTAGTGTGTAAGCTTAGGGACTGATGACCTTAGTAGATAATTCCCATAAGATTTTCTTTAAAAAAAAAAAGAAAAAAAAGAACAGGGACGCGCCACGACTGCTCCCCACGCGGCTGGGCCCACTGAGGTAGCACGAAAGCCTTCCCGTCGCAGATCAGCGGGGAAGGTAAACCACCAGGCTGCAGCCGGAGGATGGCGAGCATAGAGAGCCTATATAGGGAGAGAGTGACCAATCGACCCGTGGCCGCCATGTTTTTTACCAGATTGCGCGCGGGACGCGCAATTAGGTAGCGACGCAAGCAGAAAGCTAGCCACTTCACGAATAAAATAGGCATGTGTTTGACGCATGAGACCAAAGCAGATCTTCTAGCTTAATACTCGGTACATGATTAAAACAAATGCCATTCGTCTATGTTTACATAGGCCTAATAAATTTGTAAGCAAATTGAAGTATCGTGAAGCAGTGTGTATGTCTGCTGAATTTCAACAGCTGTATTTTATGATGCTATGTAAACATTGACAACCGACTAATAAGAAAAAGAAGTTTCATTTAATATATCTCAGAGCAGACGATGTTATTTCAGATTTTTCCGTGTGGATATTCATCGCTGAAATCGGTAAACTCTTGTCTCTTTCCGTCCCCACATAACGCATTTTAAGTGTGTGTCGATCTTATAGCATTTTCTTATGCTGGCAAAACACGTCATTCTGCACACACTTCTAGGAACTCTATACCCCAGAAAATAGGAAAAATATCAATACTTAGGTACTCTACTGAAACAGCAGAAAGTAATTCAAAATAGGTAACTGAATATCCACACGATAATTACAATTTGCAGGAATGTGAATAGCCAAGACTACAGAAACAAGTGAGAGCCGCCAGTCGGAAGCAGAACTAAAGAATAAGAGGACAACAATATAGGTAATTATGCAACTTTACTATACTTATGAACAAGTATCTCTACGCATAACTATGGATATTTGCGTGTATTTTACTGTATAATGTTGCATTTCAACACGCTTATAATTATTATTAGAATTAAAAAGTTGGTTTTGTAATTCATACTATTAGTGACACTCAGTAAATAACTTTAAATAAAAATTATGCCTTTAAAATTGCTGTGAAGTTCTAGAAGTATCGTCACAAACCTGACCAACAGGGTGACTAAGGTAAATTACGTAAATAGAACCGACAGAGAACATGCAAAAGTCCTTCAATACCTACCGTGTTACAACTTGTACATAATTGTTCAATGGAATTGGCGTTCGATGCGTTGAAGAGAACCAATAGTACAGAATCACACACAGTATCTATTTATACACGAACCAAGTCAGCGTCAGTTTAGTGAAAACATGGCGTCCTCGGCTCTCAGCGAGTCACCGGCGCTATCACCATTGGCCACTCTCTCCATCTATATAGTCTCTCTAGGAAAGCACACATCTCGTGCGGTGTCCGTTGTCAATTCCCCAATTCGCCACGCCACAGCACGCCCCGTCCCCATCAACAACATCGAGCAGAGATCTTAGTGGCCTTAGGACAGAAACGCATCACACGACAGATGGAGCTATTGGCGCCAGGAATTCGAATGGTGAGGCCAGGAACCCCTCCACCACTCAGTGATTATTGATTTTGATCTTAATGTAATTTTTTAAGACAGAATTTTATTGCAGATTCCAATACTTATGGAACTCTGTGATTATTGATGTTGAACTTGCAATCTTTTTCAGAAATGGATAAATCTGAAAGCAAATTTTAAGGCTTTCTGGCGCTATGTGATTATTGGTTATTCGTAGTTGGCTTTTTGCTTCATTCCATCGTAAAAGAAAATTTTAAATGTGTTCAAGAAATGAATCTAGATGTCGTCAATCACAAGTGATGCTGAACTGGGTGCTTGGCCCTTCCATGAATTCCTGTCGCCACCAATGAAAGATCATTTCAAATAAATATTGTCACCACCATCGCTGTCGGTGATTTTATTGTGGTGGGACTGTGGGCGTATGTGTGATGAAGCGTACTGCACCCAACGATCGTGAGCATTGTTCGTCTGATATCCAGTCATGTTCTTCAACTTGAATTATAGGGTGGGCCGGAGATGTATTTTCGCCAGGAAAAGTAAATCGACCGAGAGTCTCGTCATGAAGTCCTCGAGTTGTTGCAGCGTAGGTAACAACCCATCGGCGCTGTAGATACAAACTGTGAGCTCATCTCTCTGTGATTACCTACGAGCCATTTCCAGGGACAAAAAGTATCATGGCACTGTTGAAGAGGGTAAGTAGTTGGGAAAGAATGTCTGGTGCTGATTTGATGTTCTTCTGTTTGAGTTTTCCCAAGAAAAGCGTAATACTTGAGAATAGCTCCTTGAGATCTGAGAAGTCAGATGTGGCCTGAGTTGAAGTAGGGGCGCCAGTCGGTTGTTCGAGGCGCGTTGCGTCTGCTGGGGTGGAATTGGTGTCGTCCTCGTCAGCAATGTGGGGAATTCTCTGGCTTTTTTGAGCTGTGGCGGAGCAGTGGTAGAGGCTGGTTGTCGATTTCAGAGTCATGCTGACTTTCCTTGCGACGTTTATATCCTTAGTGCTTGCTGGAAAGGGGGCAGCCTTTCCATGTCGCTCGATGTTCACCTTTAAAAGACGCATTTTGATTTCTAGGTCTTCATCTTCTGGCATTCCTTCGAGGAGTGGTGTCCTGTCCATTTCACACATCTCGCTAGCAAGCTGCAATAATTTCCTGTATGGAAGAACGCTGACAGCGTTATATTATAGTGATCCATCCTTTGGACTATAAGTTTCTTCAGTTTGTCCCTTGGTGTTTGATATCATAGATCCATTTACTGGTTGGCCCACCTGTTGGCCATACGCAATAAACTGTCAGTGTAATTAGTTTGGCTGTGTTTTCTTCGTGTGGTTTGAATTGATGCACTGATGCAGTCTGAAATCCAATGGCGTGGATTTCTTTCT
Source organism: Schistocerca piceifrons (assembly GCF_021461385.2). NCBI lineage: Eukaryota > Metazoa > Arthropoda > Insecta > Orthoptera > Acrididae > Schistocerca > Schistocerca piceifrons. The sequence goes on along the minus strand of NC_060138.1, from coordinate 487,709,714 downwards.
CCAGTTTGTCTCTTTGTTTCTCAGATTGTAATTATTTTACTATGGCTTTATGTGTTTTATCCGTAGGTGATTGGTGTGTATAGAACGGGATCTGTAATTGCCAGAAGAAGGAAAGTCCTCTTGGTGATCAGACAGTGCTTTAAAATGGTATTTTATGCTTTCGTCCCTATATTTGGCTTTAATTGTGCCATCCACACGTTTCTTCAGTTAGGCATACAATGATAGATATTTTCCCGTGCACTGAATGCTAATGGGTGGTATTTTAGCCGATGGTGTGATGACGTCATGTGAAGAGCTTGGTGCGATAGTGGGACGTGCTTTTCAGCTCTGGTGCTGGTGTAACGTCCATCGGTTTGAAGTCAGAATTATAGTTGTCTCTTCGCAGCATCGGCAAGTTATGGAGAGTTATTTCGCCTACTTCGGGCTCGTATGCGGAGGACGAGTCACCTTCTTCTTCGCGTTCTGGCTGCTGGTAAGCCTCCGAATTGGATTCTGAGACTATTTTTGTGCTTTGTTTTCTCCTGTCGTGCTAACTGCGTCATGTTCTGGTGTTACCTCACCGCCTCTGGCGGCCTCGTCTCTTGCCAGTTGGCTTCTCCTTCGTTCGTCATCATTGGTGAGCGGTTGGTCCCGTCCGCTTCTCTTGGTGCGATGTTGATAGAGGGCTGGGTGCACGTTCCTAATGCAATGGTTATACCCGCGGTGCTGTTCCTCGATAGAATCGTCGACCATCGCCTTGGAGAACGTGCGTTTGTCGGCCGCGGGCGGGTCCTGTGTCCTCCTTTGTTTACGTCCTTAGCGACGACAGATTATGCCGTGTCCGAACCAAAGGGCGTCGTATTTTGTTGTTCTTCCGCCATAGCCCGCGTCGTCATACACGACTGTGCTACTGCCATTGCCTTGGACGTCGTACATGGTTGTCCTTCCTGCACTGCCGGAATCCTTATAAACGGAGAGGCCGATGGGGTCGCCGACGGCAAAGCACTGCTGGACGGCCATCGACCAACACCTGCGCGGCCGAGATAGCTGCCTCGACCCCGCCCTCATTGCTGTCTGTTTGGCTTCGGCCCTTCGACTGTAGTGCCTGCCGACTTCTGAGTACAGTGGCTACAAGAAAGACGAGCGGACGAATCATAGTTGTAGACAGCGAGGCGCGCGAATTCACCGCCGACGGGTGGCATGTGCAGCACCACAAGACGGCGTCTTGTGAGCCCTCTAGAACAACGGTTCGCGGGGGCATTTTTACCATAAATGTTTCCTCCGCATTGATAAGAGTGGAAGCGCAAAGCGACGTGTGTGGTCCGTGAAAACACAGTCGGTACCGCATTCCCCCCACTCTTCCAAAAAACTGCGCAACGTCGTCGCATAGTTTTGCCAAGAACTGCCAAGAAAGCGTGCATTGGTGCATGCTGCTGTGAGAGCCAAATGTTTTTTGGCTGTTGCAGGCTCGATGTCCCTTACTGACGTCGCTGCGAACAGCGATGGATGCTGCGGCGGCGGTGGTGGCAGTGGCTACGTATGCGGGCAGGGATCGACCTCGATGACAAAATGCTCTGACAACCTATCGCATGAAAATATTGCATCGCATGGACTGCTCGTGGGCAGCAACCAGGGATGTCTCTGAAGCATGAGAGTCTACGGCAGGATCACAGTAATCAAGAAACATAGTTGTATTTGGTGCCGTCGGTGGTAACTGATTTACCGCGAATTCTAAAATGAGATCGGCCAGTCATCTGAGTGGCAATGCCGGATTCCCAGGTACGAGGATTGTTAAAGACCTGATGGAATAGTAGTATGCAAAGCAGGTTGTCGAGGATGAAAGAGATGCAGGAGAGCGCAGTAGCGATGAACATGTAATATTTCTGCAGGTGAATTTTCGTCAAAAGAAAAATTGCGATAGGTGCTGACAAAAAAGAAGAAACATTTTCGCTCGAGTGCGAAGCAGGAAGTTTGGACATCTGAATGTTAGAGTTCGAACGAAGCGTTCAACTTTACTGTTGAGTTGAGGGAAGAGTAGTTCTGTCCGGATATGATCAGTGCCATTTTTTTGTCAAAATTCCAATGAAGAAAACTCACGATAATTGACTGAAACAATTACTGCCTGCCAGCCTTCGAAGCGAAGCTTTTATAGTACTAGTGTTAGGTATCGAAATCTTTAGAATGACAGATGGGTATCGACTATATTCATCTACTGTGTGTGCTAGAAAGGACTAGAAGAATCAATATGGATAGTATACCAAGAATTGTCAGGCCTCTACCAATTGAAAAATCTCTAGTATGTGTCCTGTCTGCTACTTAAGCACGAGCCACGTACAGTACTGACGTACTAGCTGCCTAGAGCTGACGATACCCTAATTGTAACTACGAAACAGTTTCAAAACTCCTCTTTGTTCATTAGCAGTGTACAACAAAATTACAACATTGTGAAGAGAAAGATTGTTGCGTTTCGCATAGTATTTGAGTGTTGATTTCCGGGTATGAGCCCAACTCATCCAAATGTAATAACCGTTCCTTTTCAGAATCATGTGCCATCCGCCGAGAATCAATGCGAAAAACTTACACAGCTTGCAAATCAGAGATGGTAAGAACGAAGCTTCTGATACGTCGAATTCCAGATCAACTCCATAGGTAAGAAAGAGAGTGTCTGCGTTTCCGTGCTCTACCGTAGGCCAATAAAGAATATCGTACTGATAATTTGAAAGAAGTAGTGTCCAATATTGTAGCTTTTGTGCTGTAGGACCAGGCACACCTTTTGATGTATGAAAAGTAGCACGCGCAAAGCACAGCTTTACTTAGAAGTGTAGCTCGATATGATTACCGTAATGATATTAATTTCCTGAGATCACCTAACTTCTATAGTTTTTGTGATATTTATAATATTAGGCTCTCAACAGGAAGATGTCGGTGCCATGGGTACGCTGGTACGGTTGGATTTGAGCTACGATGAAACAAGGAATTATCAGAGGATTACGAAGTATTTGAATGTAGCCGGCTTTCATTGTGTAGCCGAATCCGCTATTGTATCAGTCACAGACACTTCAGACCATGCTATCTGCCGGCCTGCAGCTTCCTGTTTTGAGCAAAGCCCGTCTATTAATCCACACTCGATCTGCTGTGAAAGCCCTTGCTAGCATCTCAAAATTTCTGTAATTCTTTCTTCTATTCCTTCCTCTGCAGATGTGATTCAATCACTCACGATTATAAGATTTTTATCTCCCTTTACATAGTGAATTACCCGTTCAATATCCTCATACACTTTCTCCTCTTTATCTTCTGCAAGGGACGTTGTCATGTATACCGGACCTAATGTTACCGGCGTTGTTTTCAATTCATCACGAATGTTATTCCCTTTACACTATTTTCTGCTGTTGTTGATACACTGAGGCGCCAAAGAAACTGGTATAGGCACGCGTATTAGAATACAAAGAGATGTAAACTATCAGAATACAGCGCTGCGGTCGGTAACGGCTATATAAGACAAGAAGTCTCTGGTGCAGTCGTTAGAACGGTTACTGCTGCTACAGTGGCCGTGGTGTTATCGAGTGATGGGTCACAGCACCTCCAAGGTAGCATTAAAGTGGGGACTTTCCCGTACGACCATCTCACGAGTGCAGCATAAATATCAGGAATCCGATAAAACATCAAACCTCCGACATCGCTGCGGGCGGAAAGAGATGCTGAAAGAACGGGACAACGACGACTGAAGAGAATATCTGCTGCAGATTTCAATGCTGGGCCATCAACAAATGTGTGTGCGAACCATTCACCGAAACGTCATCGATGTCGGCTTTCAGGGTCGAAGGCCCACTCGTGTACCCTTGATGACTGCACGACACAAAGCTTTACGCCTCGCTTGAGCCCGTCAGCACCGACATCGGACTGTTGTTGACTGGAAACATGTTGCCTGGTCGGACATTCAAATTGCATCGAGGGGATGGACCTGCACGGGTATGGAGACAACCTAATCAATCCATGGACCTTGCATGTCAGCAGGGGACTGCTCAAGCTGGCGGAGGCCCTGTAATGGGGCATGTGCAGTAGAAGTGACATGGGGCCCCGATGCGTCTAGATACGACTCTGTCAGGTGACATGTACGTAAGCACCGTGTCTGATCCCCTGCATCCATTCATGTCCAATGTGCATTTAGACGGACTTGGGCAAATCCAGCAGGACAAAGCGACACCCCACACATCCAGAATTGCTACAGAGTGGTTCCAGGAACAAACTCTTGAGTTTAAAGACTTCTGCTGCCCACCGAACTCCCCAGAAATGAAAATTATTATGCATGTCTTGGACAGCATGGAACATGCTGTTCAGAAGAGATCTATCCCCTTGTACTCTTACGGATTTGTGGACAACCCTGCAGGACTCATGGTGTCAATCCCCCCCAGCACTAATTCAGACACTAGTCGATTCCATGCCACGTCGTGTTGCGGCACTTTTGCCCGCTCGCGGGGGACTTACACGATATTCGCCAAGTGTACCAGTTTCTTTGGCTCTTCAGTGTATTACCCTATATGCGTCTCACCATAAATGTTTTTCTCCTCTCCGTTTCACTTCACTGACCCTGACAATAGTCTGAGCCTTTGCTTTTCCTTTATCAGATTTTCTAGCTTCCTTGCTACGTTCAAACTTCTGACATTTACTGTTCACACAAATAGAATGTTATCCCTTTGTTGACTGCTCAATCTCTCTCTCATGGTCATCTCCCCCTTGGCAGTCCCCTCCTGGAGATTCGAATGCTGTGAAATACACATTACGTATCTTTAACGTAGTGGTTTCCATTACCTGTTGCATCTTCATGCCATTGAATATTACTGATGCTTCCTCGTTTTAGAGGCAGTTTGCAACCCAAAGGGAATAGAGTTCCCTGAACCTTGCATCTCTCCTAAACTCTCTTTGACAAGACGGTTGGCTGAAAGATGGTGACCTCTTATGCTGGAAGTCATTAGCCACCTTTGCTGATGATTTTTGTTAGAAATGTAAGCAGCGGCTAGGTACGAAACGGAGACCAAGAACGTCTCGACTGTTAATCAAAGACACTGTTCCTAGATCACAGCGTGCAGATAAGTTATTACAACCGGCATTCAGCTCTCCTTGGCCTTAATCCGGCGATCATCACGGATGAATTATTCGAGGCGCTGTACATTATGTAGGCAACTGGGTATGTTCATCGGGGTTTGGCTTCTCTGAACAACCTTTTCATCTCTACTGAGACGAAATACTTACCCACTAACCTTAGTCACGGCTACCACACATTTAATTAGAAATCGTGAACCTCATACATTGAGTCAGGCTTTCAAAGGGCCCAAAACCCTGTGTGGCTTTTGTGGACCTCTTGGCCGCCTATGATACCATCTGGCTCGAAGGACTCATACTGAAGCTGAAAAAAGCGATCCCTTGGCGCAAGACAACTAAGCTTCTGGAAAACATGTTGAAAAATCGCTACTTCAGAGTGAACGTAGGTCAATCTACGAGTAAATCCTACTCAATAAACAATGGGCTCCCATAGGGATCAGTGTTGGCTGCCCTTCTCTTCAACCTATACACGAGTGACATGGCAGCAACTAAATTTCAAAAACACTGCTATGCAGATGACATTGCAATAGCTACTCAGAACAAGACATTCTAAGAGGGGCAAGCTACTCTGTCAATGGACCTTCAACTTCTTAATCAGTATTATACGATATGGAGGCTCTGCTCAAATCCAAATAAAACTGAGGTAGGAGTATTCCACCTGGACAATCATGACGAAAGACGAGAGTTACAAGTAACATTCTGCAATGAGCGATTGATGCACAACATCCATCCAAAATATATAGGAATAACTCCTGACAAGTCACTAACCTACAAAAAACACCTAGAAATAACAAGTCAAAAGATAAAAAATCGAAATAACATATTAAGAAAGCTGAATAGAACCTCCTGTGGAGCTCAAGCAAACACCCTACGCACCGCAGCACAATCTCTTGTTTACTCGCTGGCAGAATACTGCGACCCAGTCTGGTACAAGAGCACACACACGATGAAAATACATGTCCAGCTTAATACCACCATGAGGATTGTCTCAGGAACTCTGCAATCATCTCCACTTCTCTGGCTTCATGCCATTTGCAATATAGCTCCTCTCTCCCTCAGAAGGCAACAACCAGCTATCCGAGAATGGAAGAAAATTAATGACCCCTCTGTCTCTGAAGATAGACCTATCCGAAAAATATTGGACCATCTACCAACTACCGGCCTAAAATCCAGGAAACCTATATGGGAAGACGAAGTCTTCAAATTCCCAAAAAGTTACGACATAGCAAGGGAAGGGAGGCAATACTGGTCGCTGAATAATCACCATCCTCTCATCACTGATTTTGATCCTTCGTGGTGGAAGGAATGCAAATGCCCAGAAGAACTTGGTGCAGACTTAATCGTGTGAGGACTAACCACGGCAGGTGTAAGGCCATTCTCCACAAATGGAAACTCACTGATGACCCACGATGCGACTGTGGTGCAGAAGAACAAACAATCCATCACCTGATGTTCTACTGTCCTGCGAGGTGGTCTGAAGGAGAAAGGAGGGATATCACGAGCTGTGCAGTGGGTGACCTGCTTAGATGTGGACTTGTAATAGCTGCAGTAGATGTCTCCCTAATCTTTCGCTTGTTGTTGTTTGGAATTAATCATTTAATAATATATTTGTAATTCGTTTATTATATTAAATAATAGTATATGTGCAATTTTACTCTGTAGATGCCATACGCTAAATAAAAATAAATAAAGAAATCGTTAATGGATTTCAATTGGTACAATTTGTTCAACAGTAAAGAAGTTCTCTTTTATATACAACTCCATTTTTGAGCCCTCTCTGTGCTGCTACGCAGGGTGTCCACGGGATGATTCAAAAATTAGTGCTACACAAACTCTGTCGGCTACTCAGCGTCAATACAAAAGACGCCTTAGTTTCGGGATATACAGGGTTAAAAGTATTTAAACCGACAAACTGTGGGAGGTTTTAGGGGACATCAAAACAAATATTTTTCCCTAATGTCATTTTCTCCTATGAGGAGTATTTAAACCGGTGGAGGAAGATTTCTCTGGCAGCAAAGTAATTAAACCAACAAACACTTTTCCATTTTTGTATTACCAAGACACAACACATTGACACAACCCAATTTCAATTACAGTAGATTTTCAAAAATGCCTCCACTGACACGTAAACAAAGGTTACACCGTCGGATCATGTTCTGTCTGACGGGCAAAAACTCCAAGAGTATCCAGAATTTTTCCTGCTGCTGCTACTATCCGGGCAACCAGATCCTCTTCTGATGCAACAGGAGTTACGTAAACAATGTTGCGCATCTCTCCCAACACAAAAAAGTCCAGAGGGGACATATCTGGGGATCGAGCAGGCCATGGTACAGGACCACCTCTACCAGTCCACTTTACTGGGAACCGTTGGTCCAGTAATCGACGCACACGACGACTGAAATGTGCCGGCGCCGCGTCATGTTGGATCCACATGCGTTGTCCTGTAGGGAGCGTGACGTCTTCCAGAAATTCTGGCAATGCTCTGGCTAGAAAATTGTGATAGTGCCTTCCATTAATGGCCCACGTAGCAGATACGGCCCAATTAAACAGACCCAAACAACACCGACCGACCCACGCATTAACGAAGAACCGCACTTAATGAGCACTATTAACTGTGGCATGTGGGTTATCCTCACTCCAAACATGAAAATTGTTCATGTTGAAGACTCCATCACGCCCGAACGTTGCTTAATCGGTAAACAACACAGAGGATGGAAATGTTGGATGCATTTCACACTGTTTCAGGTACTACTGCGAAAACTGTGCTCTGGGTGGATAATTAACTGGTTCCAGGTTGTGGACACGCTGTAAGAGAAATGGACGTAACAACTGCTCTCGAAGGACTGTTCTTACATTCATCTGATTCGTCCCCATGTTACGTGTAATTGCACGAATGCTGATTGAAGGATCCCGCTCCACATGCTGCGAGACATCTTCCTCAAATTGCAGCGTTCTTACCGTGCGACGGCGTCCCTGTCCAGGTAATGTGCTAAATCACCCGGTCTCACGCAGACGTTGGTGCACAGCAGCAAAGGTAGTATGATGCGGGATACGGCGATTAGAATATTGTTGTTGATAAACCCGCTGTGCAGCTCGTCCGTTGTGGTGCGCTACGTGTTACGCACCAACCATATCAGTGTACTCACCCCATGTGTATCGCTCCATTAGTGAACAGAGACAATGCACTACTACACTGGTGGACAGTAGTTGCCTAAAACTGAAGAGCGTAATACGCGCTCTAACAACTGAAGATCGTAATACGGCCTCTCATGGATGTGTGTGATGTCCTTAGGTTAGGTAGGTTTAAGTAGTTCTAAATTCTAGGGGACTGATGACCTCAGAAGTTAAGTCCCATAGTGCTCAGAGCCATTTGAGCCAATACGGCCCCTAACAACTGAAGAGCGTAATTCTGCCTCCACCGGTTTAAGTAGTTATCATAGGAAAAAATGAAATTAGGGAAAAGTATTTGTGTTGATGTTCCCTACAACCTCCCAGTGTTTGTCGGTTTAAATACTTTTCACCCTGTAGTATGAACAGGAGTACGTCAATTCCTGAACGATACGTTCTCATGATGTTCGATGATAACCGCCGTGGAATAGGCTAAGAGGATAGCGCTTGGAGGTATGAAATAATAACAGGGAGGCAGACACAGGCAGACAGTAACATTACTGTGCGTGCAACTTAGTTATCTTGTACGCCTTTGGTGTGGAAATTTCGTTTGGATTGCTCAAAGGAATATTTATAATGGGATGAAATATGCAAAGCAGTTGAGGAATTAGCGGCCGTGCCAGGGCGCAAGTTTGCTGTGCCGCCGACCGGCGCCGAATTCGCCAGCCCAGCCCGACGCTCTGTGCTTCAAATCCACCGCAAGCCATCCGCGGGCCGAAAAATACACGAATTTCGTTAAGTTTTATTTTTAAAAACGTGATGTTTGAAGGCGAAGTTTACTCGATTATTAAAAGTCAGACCGTTGTTCCTAAATTTGTGATTCTCTGACAAAGCGACTTCGAGCTGTTTTTCGGGGCTTGTGGAAAATGAAGGAAAAGGGAGTATAAACGAGAACTTTAAAATTACGCGTAATACAGGGTGTCTTGCACTGACGGCAGTCTTTCCTTCTCGTTCAGCAAACTAAATATGACAAAAAATACGCCACCACTTCCTTGTCATGTCCATCTTCCAACGATTCCCATGGCGAAGACACTGTGTATTCCCTTCCTTGTTTTACATAATGTTTCGTTCACTGTACTTTATCAGTACCACCTTCAGAATTCGAATGGCTCTAACCCAGCAACATTGTCAGAATCTTTTTTAGATCAGTAGGTGCTATGAACTGAGTTGCTTTTCTTCTATTTACCTCACACGTAAGTCGTTGCGGTCGTGTTGCCTTGCGTGCGAAAGTGACGAACAACTAAACGTGGATGGCTGTTTGACGCACAGCTTTAACTTATTACACATTATCATTCATCGTTTTGTATTGCTGTGAGGGATATGCAAAGCCAACTGTTATTCCCTTGACACCCTACGTATACGTGGAATTCACTGAAATATTCAGTTCATTATTTCTTTTTCTTTTAAACATTGCTTTCGTGATGTAATAGTCTGGTTCCCAAGTCTATTGCCAACAGGTATTTACAGTTTTTCATTTCATGAAGACCTTATACTCTTAAAACACGTGATCTTTACGCTTGTGAGTCCACTGATTTAACCAGTGGCAAACATCTCATTATGGAAGTCATTGAAGCCGTGGCAGATTACCACTCACAAGTAGCTATGACTGAGGAGGAAGTCCTGGACAAACTTGTGATCAAACTATTAAGCCTCTTAAGAATATAAATGTTTGAATTTAAATTCCTTCATGAACTGAATGGCATGGAAAAGTTTCAGGGATATTCCTGAGTTATAAAAAGTGAGAAGCGCATGGTGTGACTCTTTATCATAGCCTTCGTAATTACTACATGTACGGAAAGTGTTAAAATTTTTGAACTAGGACAGTGCAAAGTAATTTAGTTATTTAATCAACAAGGCAACAGATATCAAAGTGTTTATGGAAAAATTATGGGTGCTAGTCGAAAAGGCCAAGTTACTAATGTTCGAAAACAAATACTCTTCAGATTTCGTTGTCACTCTCTCCCAATAGATTCCACGCCATTCAACAGCAGTGAATGTGGAGTAAACAGAAAAGGGATGTCATGAGATGCCAAATTTGGAAAACCTTCGCGAAACTGCCAAGAGAGCTATTCTATTAATCAGTTATTTAGGTAGCTATTTGGAAAAAATCTGTGAAATAATATTTATTAATTATAAAATAATGTCAATTGAGTGCATCTGTCGCAACAAATAACAAATGAATATGTACATGGCTTATGTCCGTATGGGGGTGTCACAACATCGCCACATGCCTCAATGTAACTGCAGAGCGTCCCTCTAAGAGTGCAATGACTCAGACTCGTTCTACATCTTTCTAATTGTTTCTCTATCATATTTTTGCGAATTTCATTTTGCCTCATATTTCGTACTGCGTGTAAATCGTTCTTACATTTATACTAACTCATTATGAGCTTTTACGAAACGAAGCTGGCTTTGCACGAAATGTCGACATTATTCGAATGAACGTCCAAGAAATTAAATAATAAATAACACATATATTGGCTTCAGGAGAAGTAAGTGATTTGACAGCATACTACATTATTCATAACTCCTCTTTTCAAGCTTGAAAACCTTAATTGTATTCCGCGTTATTGTGAAAGTCTGAAACCCACACAAAGACAGGTGCTGTTAGCGATATACAGCTACACATCTCAAAGAAAATTAATTCAAAGTTTTGAACATGTCTGCATTATCAGAGACCGATTACAAAGTAAAATTAAAGCAAAAATGAAGTCGTTTTCACCTAGTTACGGCAATTACTAAGAGTGCCTTCATCAGAAGTAAAACACTCAAACTGGCTTATAGCGCAAGTAGAATAGTTTAGGATTTTATTTCTATTTTTTACGTGTGAGTACTGACTAGCTGTACAAAAAAGTAAAGAAACTGTACTTACATGTCATGTAAATAAATAAATGTCAAGCGATAAAGTTTTAGTCACAAAATTTTGAAGCAGAAAACATGGAAGTCAAGCCACTATTGGCTGCTCACACATGTCGAGCTACGGTAGCATCAGACTGAGGCGCAGACGTTAGCAATTGCGGGCAGGTGCACATTACACCAAGAGTGCCACCCACTAGCCGAAAATACAAACAGGGTGCTCAACATTCAAAATATAGACAGACGAAGATTATGTTCAATTTTATTTAATACATGAAGTAGAGACAATATTTTATCTGACAGCAGTAGCCATGGTACAATTTGACTACATAAGAGCTCAGAAGTACAGTACAAAGCTGAAAACGTCATAATAGAATTACAAATGGAACTGAATAACTCAGCGAGTAGAAAAACGGTATGACACGTAATGTAGTTAATATAAACCATTTAATGAACAAAAAATTTTCAATCGACTTAGGTAGAAAAAATATTTCGGTAGCTGCACGAGGGAACACGAAATCAAATATCAAGTAACGGCTTTATACCGTTGAAGAAGTTTTTATTACGTAAACTACTTTGAGAAGATTTTTCAGCAGCTCACAAATATCCTCCGTATTAAATATAATTTTAAATTTGACGATTTCTGGATCCAGATTAACGAACATTTAGAACTTTTTAAACAAGGCATGTTACGTATGCACGAAAAGAAACTTAGTAAAAAATTTTACTCTGTTTCCTGGTGAAAAATGTACTCAAAGTACATTTAAGAAAAGCAGTCACGTATTTTATAAATGAATTTTAAATAAGATAAACATTAGTTTCCACAGGTTGAAACTGTCTCTCTCGAAAAAGTACAATGTCATGCCCAACCTGGCACACAAAAGTAAAATAGAAAAGATGTTTGTCGACCTAAAAACTGGTCTTTAGTGTATAAAAATGAATAATTCATGTCAAACTATAATTGCATTTCACGTAGCTAACATTCTCAGTAAATACACAGTCCGTATTCAAAAGTTACGCACAATGATAGGAAATTGGTTAAATCTATTAATAATACACTTAAAGAAGCTGATGCTTTAATAAACAATTCTGACAAATGGTCCTCTTCGGTTATTTCATACAATTCTGAATACATTTCTAAAACCTTAGATTTTTTAACGAAAATAATATTTCGGAACTACTTTCATAAAGAAGTCAGTCAGCTATCAGTGACGCAAAATTTGTAATCAAACATTTCCATAAGAAAATGCTTATGAACATGAACCCTCAGCCTCCAAAACTTCTTTCTCAATTCAAAACTCACAAACCTAACCATCAAATACTCCCGATTTCTAGTAATATGAATAGCGAGTACCATGACGTAGCCAAATTTCTGCATGAAACTCTGAAAAAAATCATTCGTTTTTGAGAACAATAGTGGCCTAATCCTCTCCAGTACGGAAAATGAGATATTGGTGCCATCTGTGGTCTAGTGAGGTGGGCTACCTTTCTATCATGTAGCATAGACCAATATCACCTTGTATATATTATTTAGAAGTCACTAATTTCTTCCCTCGAACAAACTTCCTGTTTGTTTGAGTGCAACATTGGTCCAACCTCAAACAGCGAATGAGAGATCAGTATCTGGATCACGTGTAATAAGATCAAGTACAGCTGACATTCATGGCGAGAGTGATGTCTCAAGCAATGAAAATAACGAAGAAACAGTGGAAATCTGTGGAAGGAAAACGGCAAGGTATATACATTCCTGGGACAGGAATATAAAGAAGAGGAAAAGAAATGCAGAAGAAAAATAATTACGTAGGGAGAACTGGCAAGAAAGTCCAAAAACGTAAACAAAGCCCACCATGTGGTTGTCAACATGTGTTACGCATGTTTGAGTGAAGAACAAAGCGAAACAGTGTTCAAAAGGTTTTGGAATATGTGTGACTTTAGTTTACAAAATACGTATATTAATGGGTGTGTGAAAGTAAAGCTAGTGAAGAAAAGATACGGGAGCAAGTGGAAATGAGAGCAGGAGACAACATACCCGTGACTATTATATTTCGTTAGATGGTAGTGATAAAAGAGTTTGCAAACAGGCATTCATATCTTTGGTTGGAATCAGTAATAGTAGACTTTCGAGAGCCGTTTCACAGAAACAGACTGAGGGAACACCAAAACAAGATGGTCGTGGAAGACATGGAGATAGACCCAATAAAACTAGTGATCATCAGTCCAATTTAGTTGTAAATCATATTAATACCTTTCTTCTGCGTGAAAGTCATTATTCGAGAGCTTCTACTCGAAACGGAAAATATTTGCCTGAAGATCTTAATGCAGCTATGATGTATAAACTTCATGTTACTTGGATGAAAAAGGAACATAATCCTGAAGATATTGTATGTGAGTATATGTACAGGTATACTTTAAACTCAAAATTCAACCTCTCTTTTTCCTCATCATCTACTGACACATGCAAGGTGCGTGATTCATTGCGCATAAAACTATCACAAGCGGAGGAAGATGTTGAAAAAGCTAACGTCCAAAAAGAGTTACATTTGTAACAATTAAAAGCGCAACAGGCATATAATAATCTAAAGACTGATACAGCTTATTTTAAAGACCACAGTTCTGTGAATGTGATAGCATCCGATTTGCAACAAGCTCTGCCTACTCCCCATCTACACACAAGTGAAGTTTTCTACAAGAGACAGTTGTGGACTTATAACTTTTGTGTGCATGATTGTACTTCAGATGATATGCACATGTATGTATGGCTAGAACATATTGCAGGACAGGGTGCTGATGAAATATTAATTAAATATACTTCCAACAATCTTCAAAATATTGATAAATTAATCGTGTATTCTATTATCTGTTTTGCTCAAAATGGGAATAAATGCTTAGTATGTTTTTGGTTGCAACTTACTCACAAACAATATGTTAAGGAAATAGTTCACAAGTATCTGGTATGAGATCATAGCTACCTACCCTGTGATAGGGACTTTGGACTCATAGAGAAGAAAAAGAGATTGGAAAAATATGTGTATACACCTGCTGGTTGGGTGGATCTTATAAAAAATACTAGGATAGGTAAAAGAAAATGTAATGTAACTGAAAAGCAACAGGTTTATTTCGTAAGTTTAGAGCCTTTAACTGACAAAATAACTAATCGTAAATTTACTGAGAATAAAGACCCTGTTACTTTCAGTCGCATTTCAATGCAGAGAGTCTCTGTTGAACAACCATGGAAATATTGTGTCAGGTATTGTTATTCAGACGTTACAGAGCAAGATGCATATGTGAATGTCGTTAAAGGATATAGGAGAAAGAATAAACACACCCTTGAATTACAAAATGTTCAGCTAGTACCAAAATATTCCAGCCAAACGCTAATAAACCCAAAGAAACTTAAAGATATTAATGACTTTTTCAAATATGTTCCACCCATTCACCACTCATTTTACAATAGTCTGGTATCTCAAAATAGAACTGAGGATGATCAAAATATACAACATATTGTGGAGGATGACAATGGAAACTTTTTGATATTCCTTATTATGTATAGTAGGCCTGCTGCTGTGTAATCTTGCAAAACACATAATGAAAAAGTATACTGAAAAAGAAAGCTCTTGCTTATAATGATAAGTTTAAAATCTTAATATTTTACTGACAGAACCACTTTGTTTAATGTGTTGTTACTTTAAATTCATATTAAAACTTATAAAAGAACTATTAAGACGAACATATGATTAATTTCATTTATTGGAATTACATTTTTTCTTCTTTCTCATGTGCATAAAAATATCAGTGCAAGAGTGGTCTAACCAAGAAAACGAGTTGCAGGTGCCTCATAAGAACGGCACTATTTCTAAAACTAGTTCACAAAAGACTTTATAACATTGTGGTTAAGTTAACCAGTCATCATGGAATACACCACTACTAAAAAAAGTGCGATTTCCAAATTCCAAGAAAAATCACAATTGTATAACTTTGACCTTCTGTTTCTCTATTTCTTAAAAAAGTGGCTTAGACTACTGTTGCACTGACCCCCTCAATTATTCCATCCCCAATAGTCTCGCCTTAGTCCATAAAATAAAATATTTAGGATGCAGCCCAGCCGGCCGCGGTGGTCCAGCGGTTCTAGGCGCTTCAGCGCGGAACCGCGCGACCGCTACGGTCACAGGTTCGAATCCTGCCTCGGGCATGGATGTGTGTGATGTCCTTAGGTTAGTTAGGTTTAAGTAGTTCTAAGTTCTAGGGAACTGATGACCTCAGATGTTAAGTCCCATAGTGCTCAGAGCCATTTTGTACAATGCAGCCCAGATACAAAGTTGTTTCCACTCGACATCAGAAATCTTTGTACAAACGTTCCCGCACAAGAAACGCTTAGAATCGTAGAAAAAAATTAGGTCATTTCAAAAAAGAACTTTCAGATTAACAAATCATTGACTTTACTAATCTAAGTGCAATCGTAGTCGAATACAACCGTTCCGAATTTAATGAACAATTGTATCAGCAATCAGACGGCCTTGCTATTGGAAATCTGTTATCTGGTATCCTTGGTGATATTTTTATTAACTCTCCAGGAGAAAAGTTCTTCAACTGTTTCTCAGCTACAGCGCTAGGCATTCTCTCCTATTTCAGAGATGTCGATGATACTTTAGTCGTCTACAAAGAACCTATTGATGACATTGACAGTATTTTCTATCTTTTTAATGAACTGCACTAGAAAATATCCTTCACCAGCGAACTCGAAAACGAGTCCCGTCAATTGAATTTTCTTGATTTGATGCTTACAGTAGAAGAAAATAAAACTTTATTTAATGTTTTTCGTAAAGAAACACATACCGGTCTGATCGTACCTGCGTCTTCTATGCAACCACAATCTCATGGCAACGCTTTCTCCGCTATTCCCAGAGATACTTCTATTCCCCTCTCGAAAGAAAAATTCGAGGAAGAAATCACTTTAATCGAAACTATAACAGTTATAACGAATACGAACCTGCCATAGTGGATCTGTTAAAAGAGTTACTACACTCGGCACCTCTATCATTGAGTCCAGCCTAACGAAGAAGCTTTTTTTTCTATTCCTTTGGTGTGGCCCATCTCCTGTCGGATTCAACACCGTCTTCGTAATAATTATAACTGTGAAGTCGCCTTTTCAACCAAAATTTTATTCATAATTTAAAGTCGACCCATTCCCCTTTGAAAAACTGTGGAGTCTATAAGATTTTTTGCGTCTCTAGCTCTTCTTACTACACAGGACTAACAGGACGTGCTTTTACAGTCAAAGAACATCTTCTAACAAGAAATGGTACTATCACCTAAAATTCGTGTTTTGCCGACCATCTTCTACTACAGGTCACGAGCCTGAAGCCTTTCACAATATCAACATTTTTCACACTGAGAAGGATGTTCTCGAAGAATAATAAATTTTTAAACGTTTCTCTCGAAATGCTGACCTTATTCTTTATGAGCAGCTACAATTACATAATAAAAGCTTCTTCAGCGGTATAAAAGAATTACTTCGTGATTGATTACGTGTTTTGTATCTAAATCAGTTCATAATTTTTTGTTCATTAAACGGTTTACATTAACTTCATTTCATTGTATATTGTTTTTCTGCTCGCTGAGGTATTCAGCTCCTTTTGTAATTCTGTAGTGGCTTTTCCAAACTTTAAACTGTAATTCTAAGCTCTTGTGTAGACAAATTTTTACCATGTCTGTTGCTGTCAGATAAAATATGCCTCTTATTTCATGTATCAAATAATGTTCATCATAATATTCGTCTGTCTATATTTTGAATGTTAAGCACCCTGTTTGTATTTGCGGCTACTAGATGGCACTCTTGGTGTAATGTACACCTGTCCACAATTGCTAACGCCTGCACTTCTGTCTGATGCTTCCGTAGCTCGACATGTGTGAGCAGCCAATAGTGGCTTGCCTTCTATATTTTCTATCTTAAAATTTTGTGACTATAACTTTATCGCTTTATATTTATTTTTTACGTGACATGTAAGTACAGTTTCTTTTCTGTTTTGTACTGCTAGTCAGTACTTAACACTCAAAAATAAAAAAAAATCCTGAACTTTTGTACTTGCGTTATAGGGCAGTTTGAGTGTTTTACTTCTGATGAAGGCACTCGTAGTATTTGCCGTAACCTAGGTCAAAGGACTTCATTTTTGCGATCAAGGACTGCTATCGCTTTAATTTTAATTCAGTTTTGTTTTCATTATAAACAGCGATAACATAAAGGCAACTTCTAATTACTATAAATTACTATTGATGTGTGAAATGCTGCATTTGTGGAACACTGGTCCGATGTAAGAGAGGGCCTGATGGCCCTAATCTGATCAGGTTAAAAAAATAAATAAATAAATAAATAAAATAAATATTAAATGATTTGCGAATTCCTGCGATTAGTAACTATGAACTACTGTCTAGAGAAACTATGAACGGGAACTGAAATTCGCTCTGCAAATTGCGATATCACTACGCCATGTTATCTGAATGCCGAAGTGCCAAGTACCAAGTGTATGTGTCTGTCGTGCTGTGGATGTGCTGTCTGCTACAGCTCTGTCAGGGGTGTGCATTTCTTCAGCCACCTGGCTAGCTACAAAAATGGCAAATTCCCACATTTTTAAAAAATTCTTGCCGTGTGCCAGAATAACAAAATTTTTGACATTATGTTTCTTTCGCTGTATTCTTACTATATAACAAAATTCAGAGCAAGATTCGACCTGTCGATTCGGGCCGTTCCGCTCTGAGTGCTGTTCTGCTTTCTCTCCAGCGTCTGACGGCTGGCATTCCTTATATACTCTTCATACCTGCAAGAAAGCTTTATTGGTGTCGAAGTCTCTGTACAAGTACACCTTTAAAGCACCCGTCAAAGATGCACGGGTAGCACACGGGGTGTTGCTAAACTGGGAAGGGTTGTTCTTATAGAAATTCAGACGTATGTCAATGTTGCAACCCCCTGCCAGTTGATAATGTCATTGGAGAGCGCGAAACTCGAGGGCTGAAGAAGCGTAGATATCCTTTTCTATTTCAGACCACGTTCAAATTTCTTGGAATGGTTTTAGCAGTCCCTTGTGGTTCTGTATACAGCAACAAAATCGCATCGAATAACGTTCAACTGGGTTGCAGCAATAAGATGTGCTTAGAGAGAAGTTAAACATTCTTGGGGTTAACGCCGGTGTTGAACGATGTCAAGAATGACATCCTGTTGCTCATAGCACTGCGATCTGTTGCTTTCGACCGTGAAATGTGAGGAAATCAACGCCGCAACGGAAGAAGTGGTTTCACCGATGCGGGTTTCACCGATGCGGTTTATGGCATATCCTGGCGCTTTTTCGTGCCGATCATGAGTGTAGGTTTGTCTGAAATGCTTACCTCGCTCGCCCCAAAGAAAATCACTTGATTTCAACTCTGTGCGTTGTGGTTTAGACCCCTGTCACAGAGGCATCAAAGGAAGGGGTGAACTGTGGGTGAGAGGGCGTATGACAAACTTGACATCGTGTGAATTGTCGGCCGTGGCGTTGGGATAACTGTGGAAAATTAGGTGTTAAAAAGAGACGCCATAAAGCTACCATATATCTAACGTGAGCTTCTGAGCTCTGGCTTTTCTTCCACATGTGACGTTTCAAGCGTCGCCGAGTGCTTTAGTGACGTCGCTGGGCTTCACGCTTTTGAGTCACTGCAGAAGAACCATTTAGACATTTTAGAACCACATTCGATTCTTCTTAGTTGCAATGGAAAACAGTCTTCTGACTGGTTTGATTGGTCCCACCATAAATTCCTGTCCTGTGCCAACCTCTTCACCTTGGAGTAGCATTTTGAACCTACGTTCTCAACTATTTGCTGGATGTACTCCAATCCCTTTCGTTCTCTACAGTTGTTTGCTCCCTCCAGCTCCTTCTAGTACCACGGAAGGTCATTCCATGATAACTTAACAGATGTCCTACCGTCCTCGCCAGTGTTTTCCACACAATCTGTTCCTCTCCGATTCTGTGTAGAACTACCTCATTCCTTAGCCCATCAGTCCACCTAATTTTCAACATAAGTCTGTAGCACCACATCTGAATTGCTTCGATTCCCTCCTGTTGCGGTTTTCCCACAGTCCATGTTTCACTACCACACAACTCTGTGCTCCAAACGTACATTTTCGTAACTTTATTCCTCAAATTAAGGCCTACCTCTGATACTAGTAGACTTCTCTTGGACAGGAATGCCCTTTTTGCCAGCGCTAGTCTTCTTCTCATGTCGTCGTTGCTCCGTCCGTCATTGTTACTTTTCTGGCTAGTTAGCAGAATTCCTTAACTTCATGTAATTCGTGACCATCAGTCGTGATGTTTAGTTTCTCGCTGTTCTCATTACTTTTGTCTTTTTCCAATTTACTCTCAGCCCATATTCTGTACTCATTAGATTGTTCATTGCGTTTGGCAGATCATGTAATTCTTCTTCACTTACACTCAGGATTACAATGCCATCAGCGAATCGTATAGTTGATATCCTTTCATCTTCAATTTTAATTCCACTCGGGAATCTTTTTTTTATTTCCATTATTGCTTCTTCGATGTACAAATTGAACAATAGGGATGAAAGACTGAATCCTTGTTTACTCCTTTTCTTAACACGAGCACTTCGTTCTTGGTCGTCCACCCTTATTATTCCCTCCTGGCTCTTGTACACATTGTATGTCATCCGTCTCTCCCTACAGCTTACCCCGGTTTTTCTCAGAATTTCAAACATCTTGCACCATTTTACTTTTTCCAGGTCGGCAAATCCTATGAACGTATTTTGACTGTTCTTTAGTCTTGTTTCCATTATCAACCGCAATGTGAGAAATATCTTTCTGGTACCGTTTACCTTTATTGTAGCCAAACTGATCGCCATCAACATATACTCAATTTTCTTTCCTAGTCTTCTGTATATTATTCTTGTCAGCAATTTGAATACATGAGGTGTTAAGCTGATTTGCGATGATTCTCGCACTTATCAGCTCTTGCAGTGTTTGGCATTGTTGGGATGATATTTTTCTGAAAGTCAGTTCTGATGGTGTGTTATCTGTCCCTTCTGCCGTATTTGTTCTTAAGTTCTCGAAAGCACTCTTTAAGGTCTGATTCTACTATTGGATTCCCTAAGTCCTCTAAATCAATTACTGTTTATTCTTCTATCTCATCAGACAAGTCTTTCCCCTCATAGAGGCCTTCAGTACTCTCTCCTCTGCTTATTTGGGTGGTAACGTGCGCTCGCCTCCCATACAAGTGGACCCTGGTTCGATTCCGGGCCAGTATGAAGATCTTCTCCGCTCGGATTCGGGGTGTCGTGTTGTCCTCATCATCGTTTCATCCTCATCACCGGCGCGCAAGTCGCCTAGTGTGGCGTCGACTGAAATAAGAGTTTCACTTGGCGGCCGAACTTACCTGGAAGGGGCCTCCCAGTCAACGATGCCATACGCTCATTTCCATTTCTGCGTTTAACAGTGGAATTCCCGTTGGTAACTTAATGCTGTCACCCTTGCTTTTCGTATCACCAGAGGTTGTTTTGAATTTTCTGTATTCTGAGTCTGTTCTATCTACAAACATTTTTTTCGATTTCTCGACATTTTTCATGTAGTCATTTCATATTAGCTTCCCTGCACTTCCTATTTATTTCATTCCTCAGCTACTTGTAATGTACCCTCCTCCTCACTTATCGACCTTAATGACAGTGAAAAATTAAACCACGTGCACCTAATTGAAATTTGGGAAAACAATCATCACCAAAGTTAGTTTGTCGGTGAAGAAGGAGGAAAGGGTAACATCTAAATGAAAGGAAAAATGCAAATGAAATTGGTGGAAATTAATTTTCAGAAAAGGGTAAAATTTACAAAGAAAGTAAATGTGCGGTCGTTACGTTAACAATTAACTGGCGTTAATTAGATATTTGAGATTTGGGGAAAATTACGGTCGCCAGTCCAATGGACAACTACTACAATAACTGAAAATGAAAGATTACTGCACATATAATTAGCACTAAAAGTGTGGCAACTAAAGGTTGACACGTGTTGTGTGAAAACTGAATGTTTGTCAGAAGTAATAAATGTCGCTTCACTTTGACTTAATTTAGCAAAAGAATTAATAAAACCGGAAAATTGAAAGTTAATGTAGTGACTGAAATTAATAGTGAACTTTGTTTCTGAAGCACTACGAAATTCAATAAAATAAGGTTAGTCTTGGGCTACCTCAACATTCATTTCAAAAGCTACTTGAATCTACGCAATTTAGAAATAAGAGATTTAACTTTGAACATGAATCAAATGATTCTGAACAATTAACAGTAGTAAAATTTAGTACGTACCGAGTTGAGCTGCAGTCACAGGTAAGCTAAAATATGGTAACAAAACCTGTACTCTTAATTTCTGCTTGTGTAATCTAAATATTGCAGCCAGCTATGAATACTTTAACTGAACTTTGAAAGTAAAGCAGTGAAATGGAATGATATTACTTTAATGATGGCGTATGAATTTCAACGACACTCGGGTTCATTCCAGAAAAGGAAGGGGCCCTGCTTGGTAATGCAATTGGGACAATGAGCAATAAAGGTTCATGCTAAGTTGCTGTATTTGTGAGATAAATGGAACAATTTTAAAAGCTGAGGTCTGCCATACAGTCTAAAACTTTACGTGCTTCCAGTCTTCCTTGTTGGTTGATTGAAGGTTTGAAGTCGTCGGTCGAGGAGGTAGCTGTTGCAGAAGCTGGATGTAGGCGCCCCTTTTTCTCGACACGGTCTCCAGGCAAAACGGGCTCTTGATGTGTGCCAGCTAATGCTTCCCGTCCGCGACACCATGTCAGAAACTAACATAGCAAGTCGAACGCAATTACATGCTCCCAATCCCCAAAAGCGCGGCAACTCGCGGGAGCGTCACACAACACACCTGCTCCACGCGGCAGAGTTAACACTGCCAAAGATCCTAAACACTTTGGTTCTTCACATGACCTATCGATGTAATCGTTCGATAGCATAGTTTTCCCTAGGCCAGACCCAGCGTAAAAATACGAATAATATTTACAAAACAAACCAATTATACATCAACATATATATATATATATATATATATATATATATATATATATATATATATGCGAGGGCTGTCCAGAAAGTAAGTTACGATCGGTCGCGAAATGGAAACCACAGTGAAAACCGAGAACGTTCTATTTGCAACAGTTAGGTACACCTTCCACCTACTTCTCTACATAGTCGCCGCTCCAGCTTCCAGTTTTATCGTAGTGTTGTATCAACTTTCCAATATCCTCGTCATAGAAAGCAGCCGCCTGTGCTTTCGGCCAGTTATTTGCACTGGTCTGCAGCTCGTTGTCTGTGGAAAATTTTGTCTACATAGCCAGCGGTTCTTGTGAGCAGAGATGAGACTCAGGGGGAGCCAATTACAGACTGTATTATAGGTGATCAAACACTTCTCATTGGAAACGCTGCAGGAGCTTCTTCATTCCCCCTGCAGTGTGCGGCCGAGAATTGGCATGAAGAAGGAACTGCTCGACAGTTGTGTTATGTGGGATGCATGACACAGGCGAAATCTCTAACCAGGCCCTCATACTTGGCGGGAGACGCTATTCCCTACGCATCTTTACGTGCTCACTGTTCACTCAAAACAGAAAAGAGCGACGCGACACGATCGACGGGCACACTAGAGACACTGCCCAACACATCTGTGCAAAGCTTTACCGGATTTTCCCAGTGGTTTCCATTTCGCGACCGATCGTAACTTACTTTCTGGACAGCCCTCAATTACAATATATAAAGACACAGAAATGTCATATCTTCAGGTAACAAAATAAGGAAAAAATTTGTAGTAGAATAGATGGAAATAGGAGGATATGCATTTCTGGCGTTACAGTATTCCTGTATTCCTGAATTTCCCTGAACATTTTTGTACTTCTTTCTTTCATCGATCAACTGAAGTATTTCTTCTGTTACCCATGATTTCTTCGCAGATATATGTGGATAAAGAGGTGGTTTCCGAGGAGAAGTAATAAATTGTTAATTATCACCTTGAAAAAATGATATGATGTAATTAATATATTTTGTTTGTGTGCAGATCGCAGTGCACAATGAAATCGTCACCCCAAAGCGGCGTAGCACACCAGTAACTGAGCCATAACAAAGTAAGACAGTCAATTGGCAGTGTTGAGTACCGTACGGTGATCCCTGCATTTGAAGGCGAACTGTGTTGCGACAGTCCATGCTGGGTTACTGGAAATGTACAACAACGCAGCACCATATGACAGAATGGTTTAGTGGCGCAGACGGTTCTAGTTTGGTCACAGGTGTCTCAGTGATGAAGAACGTAGTGGCAAGGCTACTTAAGGGGAAAGTGAAAATCAGTCATGGGTTAGTTAACCTCTTGTACAACAATTTGAATGTGGTGAATGTGGCGACCCGCTGGGTTCCGCCACTTATCACACTCATTCAAGAGCACTGTTGAACTGGGACAGCATCGTATGTGCCGCAGGTGCCCTCTTTAGCCGCCTAGTCCCCATGGACGAGTAGTAGGTGTTGCCACTGTGACCCCGAGGCATGGCACATAGATTTTTTTTGTATAAGTCAGTGACCTTTTTCACTTCAAGGAGTAGGCTTGTAGCCGGTTCTGTCTTTACAAAAGCCATCTTTTACTTGGTGTTCCTATATTTCTCTTTCGCACACGACTATAGTCTGTTACATGTATGACTATTCTTTATGTCCCCATTCTTTCACTGTGCGTTTTCCATTTTGCTATCTCGTTTCCTATTCTTTCATTCATGAAAATATATTTAATTCTTTCCTTACTTTAGAATTGTTTAGTTAATCTCTCAGAGCACATCTTATTTCTTCCCTTAAAACTTTCATTTCAGCTACTATATTCTTCTTGGTCTTTCATACTTTTTGACCAGGTCTCACTTCCGTATGCGAACTTTGTAAAGTTTAAATTTTGTGTCTTTCTTGATTTTATTGGCTAGTGTTCTACATATAGTGTCAAATATCATTTGTAATTTTTTAACTTATTGGAGATGTCATTGATATATTCAAAACTTATATCATGTCCTGAGAGTTGAAAGTGGATACCTGTTCCATTTAGCATTATTTTGGAATGTACTGCGTGTTTTCCTTTAAGAGCATAACTTCAATTTTATTTTCTGATGTTTTCAAGTTTGCCTATTGAATCCAAGCGATGCACAGCAACTTGTAAATCATTCTCTGTACTATATTTAAATGGATATATAATTTAGTAAGTAGGCGAGAGAATGTACTCCTCTAGTATTCCAACCAATGACTAAAACAGAAGGAGACTGATGTTATCCTAATATGTTCAAGCAACAGTGGTATACCCATATTAGCGTAAGGATTTTTCTGATTTGTTCACATTTGAAGAGGATCGTTAATCACCGAATCGGTAGCCTGGCGAAAATTTATCTGTGTTCATTAACTAGAATTAAACAGACAAACACTGTACTTCCTGCATCTCTACCTTTATAAGCAACTAGCGTTATGGATTCACCACTACCCAGAAAAGTGGAGAGCCAACTATCATCGAGCAAGGTGACGTTGCTTTATAGGAGTGTCACAATACTAACAGATTACTTTCGCAAGGACAAAAAATCAGAAGACCATATAACCAAATCCTCATGATGAAATTAAAAATTCTGTGAGGATATGAAGTGAAGAGTATGCTTTTTGCTATAAGTCAAAGCCCCATCTCTTTCTACACCAGACACACCGTTACACATGTTGCCTCATGCGGGTACCTTTTCCTTCCACCCCCTCATCTTCACCTCACACTTCCCTGTATTCTCCTGAGATGGCACTCAACGACTTCTTCGTCTTTCCTCAGATGAATAGACCAATGCGTGGGAGGCATTTCCAAAAAGATGATGCGGTGATTTTCCTAAACGACCATAAGTCTGACATTTACAACCAAGGTGTTGGTCAAATCCTCCACAGTTGGGAAGAACGTGTCACAGTGAAGGATAAGCACGCTGGTTTGTGAAACTTACAGACGAAAGTAGCTTTCGCCTGATGTGTCACTGGCAAACAACATAGCTCGATCAAACTTGGGCCTTATATAAAAAGACGTACTACAGTGTAGTGCAGAAGGTGACAGAAAGAAATGCGCAATGAGACGAACAGAAATGACACTTTTATTCAAGACAGTAATTAGTCGGAAGCCCCCGCGAATCATGATGGTCGCACCTGGACGTTACAAAACGCAAGACATGGTTCTTAGCGTATGTGATCACAGTGGGCTGCAGTGCAATTCTGAAGCGTGGTACCACACTGGGCACAAGGTTGGTAGAGAGTTGTTGTGATACGTTGTTAGAATCCTCCACCAGCGCATAGCCGTTTTAGCATGTGAACATGCTGCATTCCGCCTCCACAATGCGTCTCGAAATGGTATTTTGGTAGGGGAAATAGGCTGGTCAGTCCAATCGCCGAACGTCGTCTCGTTCCAAAAGCACCTCCACCGACGCTCTTACATACGGTCTCACATTGTCATCAATAAATATGGCACCACTGAAAAGAGGCAGATAGAGAGGGGGTTCAATGTCGCAATAACAGATCCTGAGTCAGTAAGTCCAGGTCACATTACGCTTCCCCACATTACTCTTCCAAAACGGTCATGTTCGACATTTCCTGGGTGCATTAGATGTTCCCACATCCCGATATGTGAGGGTACGTCCAGAATCATTACTCAGACTGAATCTTTCTCCAGACGAAGACAATACCCTCCACTCCTCCCCCTCCAAACCCCATGCATCGCCCTACCAAACTATCGGGCAACAATCGTCGCACTTCATCCTTCTTCCACGTTCCCCGTCATTATTCACCGTGTGAAATCTAAATATTGTTCCAGACCATGTTGTTAAGAAGAACACCACCAAGATTAACGATAACTACCCGCTGAGTGACCCACACCTACCTTTCAGCTGCCTCGTGTTGTGGGTCAAATCCATATGGCGTCACGCAGACCTCACGCCACCATCTCTGCGAGACTGGGAGACCTCAGGCAATATTCTCCTGCGCTTTCATTCATTTACAGCTATTTGTTACTACGTTATGGTACCAGGGGTTTAAATATCGCTACGGTCAAACGATTATTTTATTTAGAACACGACGCGTTTCGGGCTCTTACACGCCCATCATCAGGCGTTATAACTTCGTGCTGTGACCCCGAGCGCCGCGGTGGTCGAGTACAGAATGCGGGGTATTACCAGGGAGCGCGGTGATACACCGCGCCCTGTACTCGACCACCGCGGCGCTCGGGGTCACAGCACGAAGTTATAACATCTAATGAAGACCTCTAAATCGATACGTATTCTGAATAAAGGAACCTTACAAGTGTAGCGGTATTTCAACCAATGGTATAATGCTCAGCTGCGGGTTCCTCTGACAGGATTTATTGTATGTTATGGTACTTTATCTAGCTCATCCTTATGTTTTGCAGAGCAGCGTACATACAGACATAAAAAAACGTTTTTCATCATCTCGGTTCCGAGATTTCCGCAACCTATACAGGAAATTAGAATAGTGATCAACATAAAAATAATTTACGTCCCTTTTATTGCTCATGAAAATCACACATTGCGTATTGTACCACCATACAGCGAGATCTTCAGAGATGGTGATCTAGACTGCTGTACACGCCAGTACCTCTAATATCCAGTAGAGCGTATTCTCGCATTAATGCATGCCTGTATTCGTCGTGGCATACTATTCACAAGTTCATCAAGACACTGTTGGTCCAAATTGTCCCACTCCTCAATGGCGATTCCGTGTGGATCCCTCAGGGTGGATGGTGGCTCACGTCGTCCATAAACAGCCCTTTTCAATCTATCCGAAGCATGTCCGATAGGCTTCACGTCTGGAGAACATGATGGCCACTCTAGTCGAGCGATGTCGTTATCCAAATGGACCTCATTCACAAGATGAGCACGATGGAGGCGCGAATTGTAGTCCATGAAGACGAATGGCTCGGCAATGTGCTGCCGATATGGTTGCACTATCGATCAGAGGATAGCATTCACGTATCGTACAGCCGTTACGGCGCCTTCCATGACCACCGGCGGCGAATGTCGGCCCGCACAATGCCACCCTAGGCGTTCAGCCTGACCGGGTTGCCTCCAAGCACGTCTCCGACGATTGTGTGGTTGAAGGCATATGCGACTTTCATCGGTGATGCCAGTGCTGAGCGGTTCATTCAGCATGTTGTTGGGCCTATCCTTACCGCGCTGCATGGTGTCGTGCTAGCAAAAATAGACCTCGCCGTGGACGTAGGGAGTGAAGATACGCATCATGCACGCTATTGCGCACAGTTTGAGTCGTAACACGACTTCCTGTGGCTGCACGAAAAGCGTTATTCAACATGGTGGCGTTGCTGTTAGGGTTCCTCCGAGCTACAATCCGTAGGTAGCGGTTATGGACTGCAGTAGTAGCCCTTGGGCTTCCTGAGCAAGGCATGTCATCATGTCCGAACAACATC
Organism: Schistocerca piceifrons; assembly: GCF_021461385.2. Classification (NCBI taxonomy): domain Eukaryota; kingdom Metazoa; phylum Arthropoda; class Insecta; order Orthoptera; family Acrididae; genus Schistocerca; species Schistocerca piceifrons. The sequence continues at coordinate 487,682,113 of NC_060138.1, read as the reverse complement.
GCTTTGGTTCACTCCGAGATGCCTGAACACTTCCCCTGTTGAGAGCCCTTCCTGGCACAAAGTAACAACGCGAGCGCGAACCACCCACGGTATTGACCGTCTTGGCATGGTTGAACTACAGATAACACGAGCTGTGTATCTCTTTCCTGGTGGAATGACTGGAACTGATCGGCTTTCGGACCCCTCCATCTAATAGGCGCTACTCATGCGTGGTTGTTTACATCTTAGGGCGGGTTTAGTGGTATTTCTGAACAATCAAAGGGACTGTGTCTGTGATACAGTATCCAGTCAACGCCTATCTTCAAGAGTTCTGGGAACCAGGGTAATGCAAATCTTATTTTGTTGTGTGTAGATAACGACCAACACCAGCTCTATGTTCTATGGTTGCAGCTGGACTCTTTCGAGGTGATAATTATGATTACCACTCGTATTCTTCTAAAAAAATCGACGCAGTCTTCTTTGTGAGCGTGCAAAGTAATATGCTGTTACCACAGATGTATCACCAGTGTTGTCCATCGCACAGTCAGCCACCTCCTTGTCCAGTGTTTGTGTCGTAGCGAGACGCGGTGTATTCTGCAGACGGTGCTGTTAGCAGAGCCGGCTGGCCGAGATTCCGCCCGGCGACTGGACGGCAGCCGCAGTAACCGTGTCGCTTAACGACGAGCGAACGGAGCTCCAGAGGGCTCCCCCGGGATCGCTGAGCGACGGTGGACGAGGCACAAGGACGGACGGAGTGGAGACGAGACACAACGGACAGTTTACGTCTCTGAACAGCCGCCGTGGCTAACAGCGAAGCCGCCGAGTGCGATAGATGTGGGCAATACGCCCACAGCTTCCTCTACGCCCCACTGCCGCACTATGGGCTTCTCGCTACATTTACACAGCGCGGTGTCAAGTTTCGTTTCATTCAGGAAAAGGGAAACAGTGACCGCGTATGGAACTGCAGGCACTGGACGCAATAGCACAGTCACTGAATTCCTCAGGTATTCGATACCCATAAAGCTGAAACGTCAGTGCATAGAAGTTCTAGCCACGTGGAATAACTCCTCTCATTATTATTAAATAAGTATCGTTTAAATTCCTTACTGACTTTTCGTCCAACATATTCAAAAAAGTGATGTACTCAAGAAAAATGTACTCAAGGATAGTTTCACATTTGAGTACAAACAATTTACTTAACATTTCACAGTTTTTTCCGAGGCGTTTGACTGTGTACATCATGTCACTCTTTTATAAAAACTGAAGGTTCGTGGAATTGACGACTTTACATACAATTGGTCTGAATCATACTTAGCGGGTAACATGTAGAAAGATGTGCTGAATAATGCAAATGAAATTGAAAAGGTAATAAATTTTGGTTAACGGGGATAAATCATAGAGAGATTCCCACAGGTCTCAATTCTGGGTCCACACCTGTTCCTCCACACCTGTTCGTTATGCATGTAAATGACCTTTGACTTTGTATTCCACAAGCAGAATTGCTAATCTTTGCTGATGATACTAGTGTTATAATAAATTCATCAGAGAGAAAGCAAAGAAAAAATGGTTAATGATGTTTCTCAAAGAATTTCTAAGTGATTCTCTGGAAACGGACTCTTCCTAAATTTTGAGAAAATGCGTTATATTCCGTTGGCTACGACAAAATAGAATGATACGACCAGTTTCTGTGGCATAGGCATAGATGATAGTAAACAGGGACAGTACTCATAAAAATGCCGAATCAATACCTTCGTATTTCCGCTCAATAATGACTCATGTCACAATTCTTACAGTTTGTACAAAAGGATACGTGTCATGTCTGGAATGGCGTGTCTAACGTCGTGACACGGTGTCACCACCTGGAACAACGGTCTCGCTAGCTGTTGGCTAAGCAAGGCTACGCTACATACAGGATGTCTATAATTAATGGTTCAGGTTCAAAACACTGTAGAAAGAGAATTGCTGCTCAGAATGACGTCAATTCTGAACATTACATTGTTGACATAGGGAGAATCGTCGTGGAACAAAAAACAGTTTAACGAAAAGTTGACTAACAGATAGCACTGTAAGCGTTAGAAGAAGCACATCGATGGACGCACGGCAGACGAATTTTCCTCAGTTTGCGTCCAAGACGCCCGGCATGACTGCGTCCATGGAGAAGGTCACGCGCTGCTGGTGAAGATTGTTTATGCTGATGACTGTGCACCAGTAGCCCTGCAGAACTTACCGGCACTCGAGGATATGAAGAAAGCCATTGGTGCAGTGTCTGCTAACGGTTTGGAGAAAATGATTACAAAATACAAAAAAAAAAAAAAAAAAAACAGGTTGTTTTGAAGTGCAGAGGAAGAAAAGCAGCTGATCCGACGTCTGTCGAAGACGTGGCCATGTCGTTGCAGGAGGGGCCGAACGGTAGAGTGCAAACATGCAGTCCAAGGGGAACTGCCTTAACGTTAGACATGCCTGAGAGCACGGTGCAAAAAATCCTGCGAAACATCCTACATTCCTATCCATACAAAATCACACGTGTTCGGAGTTGCTTCTTGATGACTTGCCAGCAAGCCAAACGTTCTCATTGGAATTTATTTCTCGCATGGAAATAAGGAATGCTTGGCCATGAAACATTTTGTGGACAAACGCAGCCCATTTCCATTTCAAATGACCTGCCAATAAACGAAATTGCAGAATATGGGCAACGGCAAATCTGAACACGCATCAACAGGTACCATTTCACTCTGCAAGTGCCTGTGTTGTGCGCATTGACGGCATTGTTTATCGTAGGGCCGTATTTTATCGAGGAGATGCGGGTCCTGTTAATGATACGGTGAATGCTAGGAGAGGTTGTTGCGCACAAACGTCATTCCTGCTTTTTATCAGTGTGAAAGTGTGGGGAGGATCATTTTTATACATGATGGAGTTAGTCTGCACATTGCACAACCAGTGAAGTGGCTGCTGCAGAGGCATTTCGTAAATGCTAGCATTATCAGCCGTCATTTCCCAACAGCTTGGCCGTCCAAATCACCTGATCTTAATCCACGTGACTTCTGGCTATTGGGCTATCTGAAAGACATTGTGTTCAGTGATGCAGTTACGAATGTAGCTGAATGAAGGCACGCACTGCGCAACGCAGTCTGAACGCTACCTAAGAGACAATCCCATTTGTTGCGGAACATGCTGTTTCTCCATTCCAACTTCTGACAGAAAACCGCTGACAGGGTATTGAACATGGCTTACGTCAGTCTCAGAATATTATAAACCGATGTCATATTGCTTTTTATGTGGTTTTTATCCCCAGGACCAAAATCCGAGTCTTTATCTTGTTTTGGCCCCAGGACAACTGGAAACAGATTTTCCCACACGATTTCTTAGTATCTTACCGTGATGGATGGGCTCATCTATCTAACATTGCCACAAATGTTGACTACCGAACTGTTGTAACGATGCACATTGAGAAATACGGATGGTGTAATGTGCAACTCAAACCATTGCTTTCGTATTGCGATTCATCATTCATTTGTAGCCCACCCCATTTTCTGTAAGACCCTTACAGGATTATCTGCTGCTAAGACATTTGTTAATTTTTTTGTTCCATAATGTTTCCCTTTGCGTCAATAATATGCTGTTCAGATTCTACGCCACTCTGAGCACTGGTTCTCTTTCTACAGCGTCTTCAATCTGGAACTTTAACTATGGACGCCCTGTACATGCAGCAAGATAATTTGCTTTGCGGTGATCGGCGCAAACGCTCGAGCCGTCAGCTCCCTTATGTCTGCAAGAACTTCGGTTTCTTTGCTGGTAGCGACAGTCTAGTAGCGAGGGCCACACAGTGGAGAGTCGTATCGGTGATGGTTTCTGACAGTTGCGTCAGTTATCATGGGAAGTCACTGGGAGAGGCTGATGGAGGCAGGCCACTATAATCGTACGTGCGTGGCTAACTACGGTGCAGAAATTTACAATTGTTGTAAAATGGTATTAATTGTGCAATAACGAGATATTGGGTTGACAGCCAAAGTTAATGTTGCGATGTGATGGCAGTAACCGGTTGTCAGGCATTACTGGATTAATTTGCCGGCAAGTGATACGTGCAACATTAGTTAAAGAGTGCATAAATAATGTTGTTGCATACGGTGCTATGGTAATTGTAACAAAACATAGCATCTCTTAGAATACGTCATGTGTTCTTTAATTAAGATTAGTTTCTCACTGTCCGACAATTTTAACTTACAATTTTAATTTATCAGCCCTACACACCGCGACCCGATGCCATCGTCTGTTACGAAAGGGACGTCTTTTGAAGATACCGTTCAGGTATCTTGCAGAGGTGTGACGGATTTGCATATCTCAACCTGAAACATCGCATGTACGGTTTGTCCGTTACAACCAGATACAGGGACAGGTAAATTGTTAACGCAAGGGGAGTGCTGAATCATCACTTAGCAAGGAAGTGTTGATTGCACATGACCCAGCAGCAGGTACGTATTCAAGGAGTTAGACATTTTAACTGAACCATCTCAGTATATACGTTCGCTAATAAAATTAGTCATGAATAATACATCGCAATTTGAGAAGAATATCGTATGTACTTCTACAACACAAGGGGAAAATGACGAATACTACACACCCTTAAAGCTGACACTGGCTCAGAAAGGTGTTAAATACGCAGCAACAAAGTATTCCATCATTTGCCAAGTAATATAAAAGTCTGATAGGCAGCAAAATAAGTTTTAAATCTAACGTGAAATCATTTCTCTAGAACCATCCCTTCTACTCCATGGAAGATTTTCGATTTAAAAATTGGAAACCTATATAATACATTTAAAAAATACGTTTTAAGTGTAGTTGCATTAGTAGCATTAAACAATAACATGTTCATTAATGTTAACACTTACTGTGTACACATATCCTGTAAACACACTCGTTCCACACCATTTTGACAAAATAATCGTTGAGGCAGTCTATGGCTACATAAGTAATTAACTAACTGCTGAAGCTATAATGATGTGGGCTGGTTGTCACTGTCAAAAATGACACACAGCTGTTGCAGCTTAACATGTGTACTTCAAGTATATCTCATGAACGTTATCTTCACCCACCATACGCCTTCTACAGTTGTGCCCCTTATGTAGGAGATACCACACGGTCGTAGTTACTTTGATAAAATTCAGGCTGACTGTAATGAGGAGAACGACACACACTGCATGGGTTTTGTGTGTACTGAAATATATTTTAGGGATGCCATGATACATTTTGTTGATTACATAACTACCCTTATCGAATGTGTGTCATTCATAATCACAAGCATATTAAAATACCGACTCAGAAGTGAAATACAACACAACGCTCTTGTTGTCTTTCAGCACGTACGTTCACATTCTGACCGATAACTCATCAAATTACTTACTCATACTACGAGCCTCTGCTATGTACGTCTTCCGCTGTACGCCACCCTTCCCTGTCAGGCCGTATGGAGTCACTCTTCTCAAAAATTTAGCCGGTCACAGGCTTCCTTATAAGAGCGTGCTCTGGACAACAAGTGGAAGACGAGAATACATATTTTTCTTAGTCGTTTCACGTGAATGACCACGCACCCAGCGACTGATCACGGTACAGTATGTGTCGTCAAGTTGAGTTAGTCCCATATTGCAAGCATTAGATTTTCCGTACGTCACATTATTTGGCTTTAATGACTGTTACCGACAAACTAACTGCATGTTCGAGATTTGGCAGGTCTCGGCACATGGTTAATTAGCCAAAAACATTACTCCTCGTAAAGAAACTGTTCAATTTTTATCACACATTCGTGTCGAGTGCAACAGTATTTTAAATTTTCCAATGCAAATCACGATAGCTCGACAGTTCTCGAGTTTAGCGAGGACTTATCTTAATGACATAATCCCAGTTTTCGACACCACATACTACGGTAGGGAGTAATGTGAAAGTAGACACGGTAGTTCGTAGGCTTCCATCGGTCCCCAGTGTAGTTTTTTCTCCTTGCATCAGTGAAGCTTATTTTCATGAAAGTGTTCGAAGTATCAGAGATACTCGTCCGTATCACAAAATCATGCTGTTTGAAGCACTTAGGGATGATAATTTTTAAAAATACATTCGTCTAGACGTATTTTAATTTCAGTATCCGGAAAATTCTATCTTATATACTTCTCATTTCTCATTCGTCGTCATCATCTCCTTCATGGTATGGTCCTACTGGTTCCCGACTGCAGCTCTCTTTTCGTCTTCACGAACGCAATTTGATATCGTTCAGTTATGACTAACTGATTTACCTTACGAAAGTCTGATTTGTACCCGTTTTGCTTGTATTCTTCGACTTTTTTTAACGTGGATTCCTTTCAGACATTTGTGTGACTTGAATTCAGAGTCTACCTTGGCAATCCATAGTTCACTGCCATCCAGTACAGTAACAGTGTGGCATATTTTCTACAGGTTTGTTTGTGCTGCGTATCCGTGAGCAACTGGTTGACCTTTCCTGGATGTTTCGGTCTTATTTATACATGATGTTACAGCCTGTATAGTTAAAATTTGACGTTTGTTCGATGACAGACACGAACTTCTATGTGTCGTCATCCTTGTGTCACAACCTGCACTCGTATGTTATGTGTATTCCCGTCCAGGAAGAACATATTTATCTGGGACTGGGGAAGAAATACGAAACAGCAGTGCCTGTGTTATTAATAAGTATGTTGGAATGTTCCTTGGGACACGCATCCATTCCTGGGTCTGGCCGTGATTCGTGCACGGACAGTGAAAGCCGAGCGGTTCTAGGTGCTTCAGTCTGTAACCGCGCGACCGTTACGGTCGCAGGTTCGAAACCTGCCTCGGGCATGGACGTGTGTGATGTCCTTAGGTTAGTTAGGTTTAAGTAGTTCTAAGTTCTAGCGGACTGATGACCTCAGAAGTTAAGTCCCATAGTGCTCAGAGCCATTTGAACCATTTGAAGGTATGCATGTCCGAAGGAGCATTGCATCGTACATTTTAACAACACAGGCACTGTTATTTCGTACTCCTACATTTGCATAGCCTTTCCATAGCTGCTACGGGAAGCCGTTATTCGCATTTGTCTTCTACAGCCTATTTCATTTCACTCATCGAATGTCTTTAGTTTTTGTTTTGATGTTTTCAGGTTGGCACTGGCGAGCAGGAAGGAAATAATTCCAGCGTACTCTGACATCGAGCGTAAACGTCCTAGGTCCTAGTGTTGGCAAGGGAAACGCGTTTCTTATTAGAATTACTTTTGACTATAATGCTTGAATAATAACTGGATACGGGCTGAGATAAAAAGAGCCACCGTGTTACAACAACCGAGTTAGAAAATTGCTACGGAAGCAAAGGGAACTTCACAGCAAACATAAACATAGCCAAAACCTTGCAGACAAACCAAAATTACGCGAAGCGAAATGTAGTCTGAGGAGGGCTATGCGAGAGGCGTTCAATGAATTCGAAAGTAAAGTTCTGTGTACTGACTTGGCAGAAAACCGTAAGAAATTTTGGTCTTATGTCAAAGCGGTAGGTGGATCAAAACAAAATGTCCAGACATTCTCTGACCAAAATGGTACTGAAACAGAGGGTGACAGATTAAAGGCCCAAGTACTAAATGTCTTTTTCCAAAGCTGTTTCACAGAGGAAGATTGCACTGTAGTTCCTTCTCTAGATTGTCGCACAGATGACAAAATGGTAGATATCGAAATAGACGACAGAGGGATAGAGAAACAATTAAAATTGCTCAAAAGAGGAAAGGCCGCTGGACCTGATGGGATACTAGTTCGATTTTACACAGAGTACGCGGAGGAACTTGCCACCCTTCTTGCAGCGATGTACCGTAGGTCTCTAGAAGAGTGTAGCGGTCCAAAGGATTGGAAAAGGGCACAGGTCATCCCCGTTTTCAAGAAGGGACGTCGAAAAGATGAGCAAAACTATAGACCTATATCTCTAACGTCGATCAGTTGTAGAACTTTGGAACACGTATTATGTTCAAGTGTAATGACTTTTCTGGAGACTAGAAATCTACTCTGTAGGAATCAGCATGGGTTTCGAAAAAGACGATCATGTGAAACCCAGCTCGCGCTATTCGTTCATGAGACTCAGAGGGCCATTGGTAGATGCCGTGTTTCTTGACTTCCGCAAGGCGTTCGATACAGTTCCTCACAGTCGTTTAATGAACAAAGTAAAAGCATATGGACTATTAGACCAATTGTGTGATAGGATTGAAGAGTTCCTAGATAACAGAACGCAGCATGTCATTCTCAATGGAGATGCTGTGGTATATCGAGATGTTCTAACAATGGAAAATTGTACTGACATGCAGGAGGATCTGCAACGAATTGACGCATGGTCCAGGGAATGGCAATTGAATCTCAATGTAGACAAGTGTAATGTGCTGCGAATACACAGAAAGAAAGATCCTTTATCATTTAGCTACAATATAGCAGGTCAGCATCTGGAAGCAGTTAATTCCGTGAATTATCTGGGAGTAGGCATTAGGAGTGATTTAAAATGGAATGATTATACAAAGTTGATCGTCGGTAAAGCGGATGCCTGACTGAGATTCATTGGAAGAATCCTAAGGAAATGCAATCCGAAAACAAAGGAAGTAGGTTACAATACACTTGTTCGCCCACTGCTTGAATATTGCTCAGCAGTGTGGGATCCGTACTAGACAGGGTTGATAGAAGAGATAGAGAAGATACAACGGAGAGCAGCGCGCTTCGTTACACGATCATTTAGTAATCGCGAAAGCGTCATGGAGATGGTAGATAAACTTCAGTGGAAGACTCTGCAGGAGAGACGCTCAGTAGCTCGGTACGGGCTTTTGTTGAAGTTTTGAGAACATACCTTCACCGAGGAGACAAGCAGTATATTGCTCCCTCCTACGTATATCTCGCGAAGAGACCATGAGGATAAAATCAGAGAGATTAGAGCCCACACAGAGGCATACTGACAATCTTTCTTTTCACGAACAATAAGAGACTGGAATAGAAGGGAGAACCGATAGAGGTACTCAAAGTGCCCTCCGCCACACACCGTCAGGTGGTTTGCGGAATGTGGATGTAGATGTAGATGAAGTTACTTAAAGTGTTCGAAAAGTTTTATCTGCGAATATAATTGATATGTTTAAACATGGTTACTTAGGAGCGTCACATAGCTGAGAAAAAGCAAGCTGTTGGTGTTGTACAAGATATATTTGCCGTGTAAATTGACTTTTTCCTCTAAAAGTCAGTCGTCAAACTATAACTGATTGTCACCAAAGATGAGAACGGGCGATTGAACAATTCTTGAGTTAGTAAATCACGTGTCAGAATCGTTGAAAATTCATAAAATCGATTTTAAAAATTCAGTGGTGGCACACCAGGAAACATTAATATTAAATGGCCTCTAGTTACACCCTTGATCGACTTATGTTGCAGCAAAGGGTCTAACTAACTGAGCAACATTAAAAATATCGAATTCAATGTTGTCCAAAAACTTGTCTTGTTTGCTAGAAGTATACTAAGCTGTGGCGTTTGTGGCACTATCATGTTTTATACACGATATGCCAGAGGGAGACGTAACTGAAATAAGTCCTTTAAACATAATTCCTGGTCCAAGCTCTCGTCAAGACACGGAATATACACTCCTGGAAATGGAAAAAAGAACACATTGACACCGGTGTGTCAGACCCACCATACTTGCTCCGGACACTGCGAGAGGGCTGTACAAGCAATGATCACACGCACGGCACAGCGGACACACCAGGAACCGCGGTGTTGGCCGTCGAATGGCGCTAGCTGCGCAGCATTTGTGCACCGCCGCCGTCAGTGTCAGCCAGTTTGCCGTAGCATACGGAGCTCCATCGCAGTCTTTAACACTGGTAGCATGCCGCGACAGCGTGGACGTGAACCGTATGTGCAGTTGACGGACTTTGAGCGAGGGCGTATAGTGGGCATGCGGGAGGCCGGGTGGACGTACCGCCGAATTGCTCAACACGTGGGGTGTGAGGTCTCCACAGTACATCGATGTTGTCGCCAGTGGTCGGCGGAAGGTGCACGTGCCCGTCGACCTGGGACCGGACCGCAGCGACGCACGGATGCACGCCAAGACCGTAGGATCCTACGCAGTGCCGTAGGGGACCGCACCGCCACTTCCCAGCAAATTAGGGACACTGTTGCTCCTGGGGTATCGGCGAGGACCATTCGCAACCGTCTCTATGAAGCTGGGCTACGGACCCGCACACCGTTAGGTCGTCTACCGCTCACGCCCAAACATCGTGCAGCCCGCCTCCAGTGGTGTAGCGACAGGCGTGAATGGAGGGACGAATGGAGACGTGTCGTCTTCAGCGATGAGAGTCGCTTCTGCCTTGGTGCCAATGATGGTCGTATGCGTGTTTGGCGCCGTGCAGGTGAGCGCCACAATCAGGACTGCATACGACCGAGGCACACAGGGCCAACACCCGGCATCATGGTGTGGGGAGCGATCTCCTACACTGGCCGTACACCACTGGTGATCGCCGAGGGGACACTGAATAGTGCACGGTACATCCAAACCGTCGTCGATCCCATCGTTCTACCATTCCTAGACCGGCAAGGGAACTTTCTGTTCCAACAGGACAATGCACGTCCGCATGTATCCCGTGCCACCCAACGTGCTCTAGAAGGTGTAAGTCAACTACCCTGGCCAGCAAGATCTCCGGATCTGTCCCCCATTGAGCATGTTTGGGACTGGATGAAGCGTCGTCTCACGCGGTCTGCACGTCCAGCACGAACGCTGGTCCAACTGAGGCGCCAGGTGGAAATGGCATGGCAAGCCGTTCCACAGGACTACATCCAGCATCTCTACGATCGTCTCCATGGGAGAATAGCAGCCTGCATTGCTGCGAAAGGTTGATATACACTGTACTAGTGCCGACATTGTGCATGCTCTGTTGCCTGTGTCTATGTGCCTGTGGTTCTGTCAGTGTGATCATGTGATGTATCTGACCCCAGGAATGTGTCAATAAAGTTTCCCCTTCCTGGGACAATGAATTCACGGTGTTCTTATTTCAATTTCCAGGAGTGTATTAATCATGTCGTAAAGGTTTCGTAAAAGTGTTCTTTCCTGAACAGTTCTAGTTGAAATAGTCGCATAGCAGTGTAGTACCATTACACAATCTAAGCATCTTCAGAGTTCTAAGCAACAGCAAACATTTTCCAGTCTACATATAAGCATATAGTATATGAAATGGTTCAAATGGCTCTGAGCACTATGCGACTCAACATCTGAGGTCATCAGTCCCCTAGAATTTCGAACTACTTAAACCTAACACGTCACACGCATCCATACCCGAGAAAGGATTCGAACCTGCGACTGTAGTGGCCGGCTGTTTAGAAACGTTACGATTAAGCTGCTTCGTCTATATTTACCAACGTGCACTGATGAACCAAAACATCATAACCACCTGTTTAGCAACTTGTCAACTTGTTTGAGTTTTTGGGACCAAATACATCTCTGACGCTGTGATCAGGGATCCGATAGCTCGTCAATAGGTTTTTGGAGGTATGTGGCAATATATATCTGCGTACTGGTCATATTATTTTACGCAAATAACGGTCGCTGATTTGTGTACGCGATGCTGGCGCCCGATAGCGACACAGATGAGTTCCATAGGATTTACGTCACGTGATTTTGGTCGCCGAGACATCAACGTGAGTTCACTATATTGCTCCTCAATCCACTGCAGCACGCTTCTGGCTCCGAGACACGGACTGATATACTGTTATGACATCGGGTCGTGGAAGACATCAAGCATAAAGGGATGCAGGTGGTTCGCAGCTGTCAGTGTGTCTTCGATTTGTAGCACAGGTGTTACGCAAGTGCAGGAGAATGTCTCCCACAGGATAACACTGCTCCCACCAGCCTGTGTCCGTGGCCCGCTGGACGTTTCTAGCCACCGTTCATCTCGATGACGGCGTTTGTGGAGACGACCGTCGAAATAGTGTAGCAAAAATATGATTCATCCAAAGAGCCGACACGTTTCCATTGATCGACTGTCGAATACCTCCAATGGAGTCGTAACTGACGATGTCACTGGGTCAACATGTAAATACTTAAGTGTGATCTGCTATGGAGCTCCATATTCAACAATGTACGATGAACTGAGTGCTCCGAAACACATGTGCTTGCACCAGAGTTGTGCTCTTTCGGTATAGATTCCACACATCTACATCTATCCTACTTTACAGAGCAGACAAGCCTCTGGACCCCACGTTTCGTGAAGAGACGCGAACGTTCAACCATTTAGCCCCTAACGGTAATTTTACTGTCCTTCCACCTCTTTTTTAAGATGCTCACAACAATAGTAAGTAAACATTCGGTCAATTTAATGGCTTTTGTTCACAGGCTCTGCGTAAATAATAGTCTGACCATCTTCGAAGTCACTTACCTCAATGGATTTCCCCATTTTCAGTCCGCCTGCTTAGCTGAGTGGCAACGTGGTTACCTACCATGCAACTGACCCGGGTTCAATTCCAGGCCGAGATGCAGATTTTCTCCGTTCGTGGACTGGTAGGTGTGCTATCCTTATCGTCACCGACACACAATCACGCTATCTACCGGCCTCTGAAATAAGACTTGCAACTTGGCGGCCGAACTTCAACGGATGGAGCGTCACGGCCATGAATGCCACACGATCATTTCATTTCCACATTTTCAGACCATATCTTGGTTAAGGAGGTCCTCCGTCCTTGTCTGCTACGCTTACATACTCTTGCTAGTGCGACACGTGCCCACAACGTGTAACCGCTCTCGTTACATTGTTATAAACTTAGCCGGTGTCGTAATTTTGAAATGAGAGTTATTATGAATGTCACGTAATAAATATTCCGCGTGAAGCGCCGTTGCGACACAGGTAAAGGTCAATTGTGGAAACTAAGCCACTGATAATTAAAGGTAACGTTGTTAAGGAATTTCACCGGACTGCCTACACAAAATAAGACAACACGTACATTCGCGAGTGAGTGGTTCAAAATAAGAATTAATACTGTAAAGGAGATGGGTCAGAAGACTCGTTACGCTGGTACACACTCAATTGTATGCGAACGTACGATCGGGACAGAGGCACGTACGTTCTAAACACTATCATTCCCCGTGGCCTGCGTAAATGAATGGTGGAAAAATATATCATTCATCTAAGAAAGAAAACAATCGGACTTCGTAATTAAATGAAAAGAAAGATTGCAGGTTCTGAATGTCGCTGCAAATATGACCTAAATATTGAAACTGACATTGGCGGCAACGAAGGGATAGAGATCAACATACGTACCTCTACTGTTGAGCAGCGCCGTCGTGAAGATCGTCGCCTCCACCTAAATTCTCCATATAAAATTAAAATCATAATAATCTTCCAGAGTTACAGGAGCTGAGCCCACCCAGCTAGCCGCGCGGTCCAACGCGCTGCTTCCCGAACGGGACGGCGCGGCGTGCAGGTCCCCGACACGAATCCGCCCGGCGGATTTGTGTCGAGGATCGGTATGCCGGCCAGCTTGTGGATGGCTCTTAAGTCGGTTTTTTGTCTGCCTCGGCGAAAGCGGGCTGGTTCCCCTATTCCGCCTCAGATACACTATGTCGGTGATTGCTGAGCAAACACTGTCTCCACGTACGAACACACCATAATTACTCTACCACGCAAACATTTGGGGTTACACTCGTCTGGTATGAGACGTTTCCGGGGAGGGTCCACTGGGAGCCGAACTGCACAATAACCCTGGGTTCGGTGTGAAGCGGCGGTGGGGTGGGTGGACTGCTGTCACCTGTTGTGGGTTTGTGAAACAGTGAGGACTACAGCGGGACGAAGCCTCTCCGTTGTTTCTAGGTCCTCAGTTCAATACACAGTACACAATACAGGAGCTGGGATCCATGGTTACATAAATAAGAAAGTCACTAGTAACTACACAGCATCACCAGAACATGAGAACAACGAATGGTAACTATTACTAAAACTAATAAACGACAAGCATAAATCTTCTTCTGTCCAGATGTGTTAAAATACATTTCAAATTTATCTTTGGTATGATAGTAGAATTATTATCTACACAATTATTAATAAGAAAATATTATTAAGTTGCTTTATATTGCCCCCTTGGGCGAATTGTCCAAAGAAATGTCACATTCCGGGCAATGAGCCCAACCACTTAAACAGTTGCAGTTCCTTCACTCCTTTACAGACGTACTTGAATTTCACTGTTCGAATCTTTTGAGGTATTTCTCATCAACACTTCGCTTACGTATTTCTAGTGCCAGCCCTGGCATTTAGCTAATCACTTGTAACATTCGTTTCTCTGTATACTGTTCGTTTATGATTTGTAAAAAATGAAAACAAAACATATACACTAGGATACACAAAATTTACATCAGCTTACATACTACACACAAAAATTACCGCCTCGTCCTTTACACCAAATACATTAATATTACATTACATTACTCTCCTTTCTGGGTTTTATTGTTGTCTCATCATGGGCAAGATAAACATGTAAGAAATAAAATTCACAGATATTAGTACTTAGTCTAACACTAAAAAATACGTGAGCAAAGGTACTGTTCTGCCTTATGCTCAATGAACATGGGTGTCGTTTTTATTTCGCAACTTGGGACGTAACTTATGAGCTGTAGTGGTAAGACTTTATTTGGTGGGGCAGGAAATCGTGTCTCTACATCCCTTGGCGCTATCGTCAGTGTCCATTAGAAGGTAGATTTTGCTTTCCATTCAAATTGTCCTCCTGCATCTCGCCTTCAGTCAATAATGCGTCAGTTACAAGTAACCGCAGACGCAACCATTAGCCTGGCAGCATGGAGTTTGGAGTCCAGTAGCAGTGCACTCACCGGCGCGTAAGAATGCCGCGCGTGCCGGTCAGTACACCTTTACGAAGTGTATTGTGCAGCGTTCACAGTATTTACGAAACCACTGCTACTGGTCGTACATCTTGGCTGTGAGAAGGGACCACAGGGCGCCACCTACCTTCACTCCACGAAGGTATGTACTACACTTTATTATTTAGCTTGCCAATGGCACAGTGTCCTGATGCACAAACACTCGTGCCGTAGCAGGCTTCCTCGAACCACCAAGCGTCATTTATTTCGAAGTAGAAGGCTCGTGGTACAAAACTTATTCTGACTTGCTTCTATGCGTATAACTCACATGTCACTGAATAAATCACTCTTATTGTATAACTCACTGTCATTGGCTAACTACATTGTTCTGTTCATTTTTATTGTTCAAAAAAATTGTAGCTCATCAGACTACTAGTTTTTAGTTTATGGTCACGTTCGTTATTCGCTTCTGTATCGTCTTTCAAAGCCTTATCTGTGTACATATTGCTCAAAATATTTTATTACACTAGTTGGTAGTTGAATTTGCTCTCAGAAAATATGTTCCTCTAGTGCTACATTTCACGATCGCGTTACTATCTTACATCTCACAGGGCATAAGCGAACATGTTTTTGAGAACAAGGGCACTTCCCTAATTTAGGATCGTGCTGCAAATGCACTTATACATCGAAACGACTATACAAAAAATCAATGGACTAAATGTGCTTACAGAAATTGCCTCCAAATGGGGAAAAATCTTTGCATTATCTTCCTGCGAGCTACTCGGGCAGGGGGGAGAGGAGGAGGGGGGACTTTCATCTTTACGTCATCCAACGTTGTAACAACACACGGTACACACATAAAAAAAGTAGAATGAAATAAACAAATCACTATACTTACATTCACACATAAATAGAAAATTAAAATTCTAGGTAATACGAGCAATGGATTAGAAATAAAGCTTGGCTGCTGTATGTTATACTGTTTCCTAAGTCTGTCTTTTTGTTTATACATGTTTTCATGTTCGTGTGTTCATCATCGTATCACTGGTATGTGCACAATTTTTTTTAGTTGAACGTGACCTTAGTCACTCCTTACTTCACTTCTTCCACAAAGAATTTTCAACTCAGACTGTATAAAATATTATAAATGCAAGAGAAAATCAGTGTATGTATTCTTCTAAAGTCAACATAGATCCTTAGTACTTCCATGCCAAAGAAAAAACAAATTATTAAAAATCTCTGGTGTTACTGAGCGTCAGCTAGTGTACTTTTCAGTGATCTTGCTAATATTTTTAAAGTCGATCGTAAAACGTAGTGACATTAGTGTAGCTTAATTGCTTCTCATCGCCAGTTGAAGTCTCGCATCATCTCGATTAACGCCACCTGTAAAGAACTACGTTTGTTTCGGAATTACCTAAATTTCTCTGCCGGTCACTTTCCTGTTACTTACCTCGGACATATTTCTTCTTTTTTTATTATAAGAGACGGTGTTAAATTTGCCTCAGATAAATTTTACAAATCGTATCTCAACAGTGTATTTGCACTCTAACGTGTGTATAAAGTTGAAAAAAAAAACAATAGTTTTTATTCCTAGGTTATATCTTCAGATGCAGTTTACTAGACTAGGTTGCCATGCTTATGGTATATACCACGCTAAGCTTACATTAGCAGCCAGAAATCATTTCATCATCGCTGCATACAAAAATAATTAATACCGTTTTGCTCGATGTATTCGTAGATAATGCCTAATGGTATGAATACATAAGAAAAACATATATTCTCTCAGTTCCATGACATGTACATGCGTGACCACATACTTATGCAGTACCTTAGGGAGTCCAATATTTTCAGTAACTTACCCTGTATCTTACAGTCTTGATGCACAAGTGTCATAAAAAATCTTACAACTCCTTTGTTCCGAGGTCTGTGCTAAATATTGACTCTAGAATCCTTCGTAGATAAATTTAAAACTAAAATACCACTGTGATCATAAACTATTCAGTCAAACCTTCCAAGTACACCCTGTGCTAACGTTCCTAGTCATCAATGGATGTGTATGTCCTAGCTTGTTTGTGTATTGTGTTCGCAAGCAATGACAAATGTAAACAAAGGTAGTGAAATGCTCTGATTCACGTAGCTGCATAAAATATACTTGTTTTACCCTAATCGTATTCCTTCTTTTTACCGCAGGTTACTTATTACACTCGTGTGCATACATAGATTTGAAGTGTGATACTTAAACATGGTAGAATTTCCTCAGGTCTCTGTGTGCATAGAGTCCTTTGCTCTTACCATTGTGAGGATACGTAAGTAAATAACATCCGTCATGCGGAATATGAACAATACAGTATACCTTATTTACCACTTAGCGTTTTCCTTGGCTAACAGAAAAGATTTCACACGGGTCTTAAGGAATACTTTTTCTCTAACCACAAGTCTGGTAACACCATACAGCTATTTGTTTTTCTTACGGGGTTGACCTTGTTCTGAGTTCAATACCTGTCTTACCTTTTTTCATCTTGGACCTTAGCAAATTACTACTATGGTAGCCTGGATCGCCCCCACGACTATTCATAGCCAACATTCGGGAGCATAATGAGGCCACGTTTAGTTTAACTTCCCAATATTACTGTTTGCAGATATTTCATTTGTCACTTCTATTCACTCCCGACGTGTTGTTCCTCTGTTGCGCATTCCGATCATGATTCTGCCCTGAGTTTATAGGTGTAATGTTACTTTGCGCTTGGGACTAACAGCGTTGATTACTAAACTGGTACTACCACTGTACATTTTGTGGGTGAGCCGTGTTGTTGTTGCTAAACTGAGGCTGGAGATTGCTGTAACTATTACCCCACTGATTCCTGTTATCATTTCTATCTCAATTTCGTTACCGGTTACTAGAGTAGCCAGAGTAGTTTCTCACCCCATTTTTTGTTTTCCTTTTTCCCTGGGCTAAAATTTTGGATATAATTATTACTAAAATTGCCTCCAGAACTCGGGCCTGGCAAATGCGCTGTTGCGGCAGGATCTACAAACGCCGGTCATGACTCAACCGCGCACGCTACATTGCTGACACCGTACTGCGACTGGCGCTGCGGAGGCTGATTTCCGCCACTGCTATGGAAATTATTTTGGTTGGTGTGGCTCTTTCATCTTCACTAATTAAGTCAATAGTGTCCACGACAGACAGAAAATACTCGAAATTGTTTTCGGGTACTTGTACTAGCTTTTCCCGAATATTAAGCCGTAGTTCAGCTTTCAGAATGCATAGGATATCAGTGTGTGTCACGGACTCCTTCCAGAACCTCGTCTTACTTAAATATTTCTTAAAATACTTTCGCAATGATCCAGATTTTGGATTATATTGTTCAGGGTTGAATAGGGCTTTTCTTAATCCCTCTTGAACGCTATGTGACCAGTACTTTGAAAGAAACGCGTTTTCAAACTGTTCTAATACCTAACAAGTGTCTGACATTTCCATCGCCTTGGATGTAACCCGTAACGTATTGTATCTTTTGCTGTTCCGACCACATTTTAGGCAATACATTTTTGAATGACTTTATAAAAATTGCCAGATGCACAGAATTCTTTTCATGGAGAAACACCTGAAACTGCCGAGATTTTATAAGACACTCTTCTAACAAAACAGATGACAAAGTGGGTTCAGCTATCTGCTGTTTCTTTCCTTCATCACGGTGTCGTGGGTTACCGTACATCTCATAGTTTGGTGCGTGTCATTTTCTTCTAGAAAGTCCTCTAACTGCTGTTTTTGCTGTTTTGTCAAGTGCTCAACTTGATTTACATCTTCCTGCATTTTTGTATTGAGCTCGGTTTGCTGTACACTCATGGCATTGAAATTTTCAGTTAGCTTACGTATCCGATCTGGCACATCCATAACTATGGTTTTCAGATTATCAATATCCTAATTCATGGAATTTAAATCTTCACATACCTCTTCCATTATCTGACCCGCTACCTTTTTTTTTTTTTAGTTGTGTCAGTTGTGTAGTCAGGTTATTGTGCATATCAGTAAAGCTTTTTACATCACTGTCTAGCTCGTTCATTTGAGTGGTTACACTCCAGCCGGCCGAAGTGACCGTGCGGTTAAAGGCGCTGCAGTCTGGAACCGCAAGACCGCTACGGTCACAGGTTCGAATCCTGCCTCGGGCATGGATGTTTGTGATGTCCTTAGGTTAGTTAGGTTTAACTAGTTATAAGTTCTAGGGGACTAATGGCCTCAGCAGTTGAGTCCCATAGTGCTCAGAGCCATTCGGTTACACTCCATATCTGTGTTGTGACATTGTCTACCTGCGTAGTGACGTTGCTTATCTGACTTGTTACATTCCCTATCGGTATTGTGACATTGTCCACCTGTGTAGTGACATTGCTTATCTGTGCTGTGACATTTCCTATCTATGTATTCATTTGGGCTGTTACATTCCCTATCTGTGTTGTGACATTTCCTATCTGTGTATTCATTTGGGCTGTTATCTGAGTTACAAATTGTGACGTCAAATCTGTCTGCATTACTCCAAACATCTGCATAATGTCTCGCTGTACCGGATCTTGTACATTTGCGGAATCTGGAACAGTTTCCAAAGTTGATATTATCGTCTGTCGCTTGCGACTGAGTAGCACTAGAGGCTGCGATTGCGTTACCAGTATCTCCAACGCTTTCTTCTTCTGTGGTAGGCACAGGTTGAGCAACTAATTCCTCATCGGATGAATTATCCATCGTTTTGGTTTGTGATATTAATTTCACCATAGCTGTATATAGCCATAAATAGGCGTGCAGCCGAACTTTACTACTATTGCGGCTCGTACTACACGGTCCGCAGCTCGTGGTCGTGCGGTAGCGTTCTCGCTTCCCACGTCCGGGTTCCCGGGTTCGATTCCCGGCGGGGTCAGTGATTTTCTCTGCCTCGTGATGACTGGGTGTTGTGTGAGGTCCTTAGGTTAGTTAGGTTTAAGTAGTTCTACGTTCTAGGGGACTGATGACCATAGATGTTAAGTCCCATAGTGCTCAGAGCCATTTGAACCATTTGGACGTACTACACGCAAACAAATCACAAATGACGTCGCGCCCGTTCGTGAAATTCAATGTTGTAAAATATGTCTCTGGTGAAACAGAGGAATAATATGTGACTTCTACCGGCGCAATCAATGAAAATGATCGGTCATTTTGTGATGCATTACCGTACAACATATTTACAAAAATCTACAAAACTCTCTGTAAGAGAAATTTTGAAGAAAAATGCGAGCTACGCGGTAGGTATGGAAAAAATGACGTTCAGTCCCATATTTACGATTCACCAAAAGCGTAGTTGCTCTTACCTCAGGTATTTTCTTTTGCCAGCCGGTTTTCTTGGTAGTCGGTTTAACGTGTAGTGTTCCAAAACTTCCTTATTTTCAAAAATTTTAGTATAAATATTTGTATACTTTATCAACCTATTTCGGTAGTAAGTTTCTTGTCTGGTACACAATTGGCGTAACATATAACAGAAACAATTGGTTATAGTCACAATAATGGATGGAAAAAATTACTTTAATATTTCAACTTAAAATTTCTACAAATTTTTTGTGAAACAAAGGTCATGGCACTCGGTCGGCATTGTAACCGCCCTCGTTACATTGTTAGAAACTTAGCCAGCCGGTGTGGTAATTTTGAAATGAGAGGTATTATGAATGTCGCGTTATAAGTATTCCGCTTGAAGCGCCGTTGCGACATAGGTAAAGGTCAATTGTGGAAACTAAGCCACTGAATGTTAAAAGTAATGTTATTAAGAAATACACCGGAGTGACTACACAAAATAAGACGGCACGTGCATTCGCGAATGAGTGGTTCAAAATAAGAATTAATACTGCAAAGAAAATGGGTCGTAAGTAGAGATACGTTGGTACACACTCTAATGTATGCGAACGTACGATCGGGATAGAGGCACATACGTTCTAAGTACTATCATTCCCCGTGGTTTGCGTAAAAAGAATTGTGGAAAAATGCATTTATTCATCTAAGAAAGAAATCAATCGTACTTCATAATCAAATGAAAAGAGAGGTTGCAGGGTCTGAATGTCGCTGCAAATATGACCTAAATATTGAAACGACATTGGCGGCCACGAAGGGAAAGAGATGAATATACGTACCTCTATTTTTGAGCAGCGCCGTCGTAAATATCGTCGCGTCCATATAAAATTAAAGTAACAATAATCTTCCAGAGTTACAAGGGCTGGAATCCATGGTATCGTAAACAAGAAAGTTGCTTTGTTTCAGCGTCGCTTTGTTTCAGCAGTTGCTTTCATTATTTAGAACAACGTCACTAGTAATTGCACAGCACGTCATATCACCAAGACATGAGAACAACGAAAGGTAACTATTACTAAATCTAATAAACGAAGAGGGTAAATTTTCTTTTGCCCGTCAGTGTTAAATACTTTTCAAATTACTCTTCTGTATGAGAGTCGAACTATTATTATTTTATTTATCCTGTGGCCACAACAGCAAACTTTGACAGGTAGATAGAGCTTAATTTGACATGTATATCTAGTTAAGAATTTACATATAGTTTAGTTTTACATTTTGGCACAAATTATGTACACGTTTGTAAATTGTGAAAATCTAATTATTATCTAAACATTTATAAATAAGAAAAAAATTATTAAGTGCCTTTATAAACGGCACCAGGCTTCATCCAACGTCGCGGTGCCCAGTGGTCGTAATGTTTTGGATTATCAGTGTTTCTTTCACTGAAAGTAATTGTTGCGACATGTTAGTAGCGCTATTACACAACTATTGCATGGTCATCTCCCCAATGCGCTTAATATCTAAAGAACGTAGATGACAGCGCATTAATTATAGTCGTTATAGTTACAAGTCGTTCGGAATAGCTAATGCTTCGTCTCTTTCTGCATACCAACATTTCATCCGTTGCCTTTTCATTTCTTTTACACACTCTTCACTTGTAAGTTCAAGGAATTTAAATGATGATCAGAAAGTAGACCTCTTCACACAAGCATTTATTCATCAGCATACATTCGTTTCGTTATCACTGGCAACGTTTAAAGAAGATACGTTGAATATAAAAGTCGTGGTACCATGTAACGATTCAGAGGGGATACCGGAGCAAATGATAAGAAGGGGCTACGTTTAACTGTCGAATTTTGAATTAAATGCCGGTAGCCAATCAGCTTTCTTGCAGTAGATGGTGGGAACTGACAGAAATGCTCCTTCGACCCTCACTGGAGGCGAGCTATACGTATCAGAGGGCTTGCTAGGTTACACGTTGTTTCTGCTTCTTTTCAGAAACATTTCTCGGTGAGTGGTTTCTTGAATAGTACCGTAGCCCCTCTCCTTGTCGATGCAAGTACTGCGTCAAGTGGAACCCGAACGTCAGGTAGCTGATAACATGTTCAGAATAGGTGACGTACAGCCGAATTTCATAAAGCTCCGTTGGGGCTAGATATTACAGTGTAACAACATGCCCTCTACGATTTACAGTCCAATGTTATTTCCTGTGTTTAGCGAACATGAAAACAATAGGAAGCCTAACGGAGCCACAATGTAAGAAACATTCAGCGAACTTTCTGGGTGTTTCAAGACATTCGTAACTGTGCTGTAGTAGATGTCGAATAAATATGTATTACATTCCTTGCGAAATGCCGTGGGTAACTTCAAACGCCAGAGAATATGACAGGATTCCTAGGAATATACCTGTACCCATTCAATAAAGATATGATCATATGAAGATCGTATCTCTTCTTTTTGGTGTCACATTGATGATCATGCAGCTCTCAAAAAATGAAATGACAAGGAATCCAGGTCATTATCTGCTTACAGGCGTCGATAAATATATACTGGGAGAGTTGAAAATGTGTGCCCGGGCCAGGACTCGAAACCGTGAGCTTGTGCCTACTTGGCAGACGCTCTATCCGACTGACCCATCGAGGACACATAGGATAGTCTGACTGCAGGCACTTATCCCTGACACGTTCCCCGGGAGACCCGCACTTCCAACTTACTGTCCACACACTAAATTTGTAGTGTCCCTGCCCACCATATTCATTACTCGTCGTAGTCAATCTACCGATTCCCGTAAGAGTTTGACCAATGTGAGTGCATCCGCGCTGAAGAAGATCATTGGCCGGCAAGTCTTATCTATATGAAGATGGTTAGAGGCCGAGCGGTTCTAGGCGCTTCAGCCCGGAACCGCGCGACTACTGCGGTCGCAGGTTCGAATCCTGCCTCGGGTATGGATGTGTGTGATGTCCTTAGGTTAGTTAGGTTTAAGCAAAGTTCTAGGGAGCTGATGACCTCAGATGTTAAGTCCCATAGTGCTCAGAGCCATTTCTCCCGGGGAACACATTTTCAACTGCCCCATATCAATTTCAAATATATGATCGTCAAAATACGTCCGGAAGCGCAAATGTAGGTATTTCAGATCAGAATATTCTCAGTGTTAGGTCTGGTTACTGTACTGTTTCAACTTCCCTTCCAAGCCAGAAATACTCGATGGCCCACAAAATATTTTAACATTTCGCAATACTGGCGAGTGTAAAGTGATCCAGCAACGTGTGCAAACGTGAGTGCTGATTTGACGGTCACTACAATAAAGGATGCTTTGTATGCTGGAGCTGAAAACTGCACGAATGTAAAAAATTAACTCCAAGCTAAGTGTATAACAGGAGCACGAAGGCGAATTAGTAAAAGAAAAGTATAGGAGGAGAGAGGGCGCGCAGCGAAGACGGCGACTGATTCTGCATTGACAGTGATAAACCACAGTTGAAATCTAGGCATGAACAAAATGGTTTCATTTTGATATGTGTACAGAGTGGACCCATGGATTTGGTGCATATTTCGGATAAACAAAAATTTTTCAAATCCTGCAGTTCCATTAGTGATATTCAGATTACTTTCTCAGAATAAGAGTTTAACTCGTAGAGGCAAAACAAGTTATTCGACAATATTAATAATAATTTGCATGAGTTTGTAGGAGAAAGAGCAATAAATGATACACAAGTATTCCTTCGTTTTACTGATACCCTTGTTGCACTATGCCTCGTTGTGAGGTAAAGTTTTACACTGTCCGTCAACAGTAATGATGATAGCTGAGCAGCCAGTCCCATTCAGACAGCCACCTGAAGCAGATCGTCGCCAGCCACGCTAATCTACCATCCTCCCACAGCCCCTGACGCTGACTAGAACATCACTCCCTTCCGTTAGACTCTGCCAAATTAATCATCTCCTCTGCTTTACGTCTGTAGGACTTTGTCAGCAGTGTTCGACTGCAGGTCAAGCAGTATTTCATCTGGATATCTGTGCTACACATACCTTGGAAGGTGTTCACGTGTTTACTTCCGTCAAATATAGCTCACTGGAGACTGGACACGTTTAAAGCGATATACTAAATTGTTAGGAGCTATTGGGATTCGGGGTATAAAAGCTTGCTCGCCTGCGCCTCTTACTATCAAAATTCATACTTCTACGACGTTAAATTGCAGAGAAGTTACTTAAGCCTCTGTGAGTGGAGGGTCTGAATCAGACGCTCACACGGTTCTGCGACTGTCTAGGCTGCAGATTCCTCGACTTATGCCGAAGGATGTTTGGGTATCGACTACCGCTGAATAGGCCAGGAGTCCACTATACGCAGAACGTGGCTAGACAGGTAGTAGGGGCTGTGTGGTGTAGACTGGGCGCTTTTTTAGGTTAGCGGGTCTCAGGAAAACACAAAAAGGGCTTCAGTCACAAAGGGTGGAGGCCGAACACAAGAAGAACGTATATACAGGAACCATCGATATATCAGTTGTAAATTGTCGTAACTGCATTGGGAAAGTACCGGAGCCCCATGTGCTAATAGAGAGCACTGATGCTCAAATCGTTATAGGCACTCAAAGCTGGCTAAAGCCAGAGATAGCCGAAATTTTTGCGAAGAACCTAACGGTGCTCCGAAAAGATAGGCTAAACACGACTGGCGGTTCCGTGTTTGTTGCTGTCACAAGTAGTTTATGTTGTCACGAAATTGAAGTAGATAGTTCCTGTGAATTAGTATGGACAGAGGTCATTGTTGGAAACCGGAATAAAATAATAATGGGATCCTTTTACGACCTCCAATTCAGATGTTCCAATTGCTCAAGGGTTTTTTTTATTTAAAAAAAAAAACTTAAGTTTGATTTCAAACACGTATCCGGCTCATACGATTATAGTTGGCGGTGACTTTAATTTACCCTCGATATGTTGGCGAAAATACATCTTCAATTCCGGAGGAAGGCATAATGCATCGTCCGAAATTGTGCTAAACGCATTCTCTGAAAATTATTTCGAGCAGTTACTTCATGAGCGCACGCGAAGAGCAAACGTTTGTGAAAACACACTTGACGTCTTAGCAATGAATAATCCTGAGTTAATACCGAATGTCCAAACGGATACATGGATTAGTGAAAACAGGGTTGTCGTAGCGTGACTGAATATTGTAACCCCAAAATCCTCCAAACATAAACGAAAAATATATCTGTTCAGAAAGCAGACAAAAATTCACTTGACGCCTTCCTGAGGGACAATCACCGCTGCTTTCAAATTAACAATATAATTGTACACCAGATTTGACTTGAATTCAAAGAAATAGTATCGGTAGCATATGAGAGATTTATACCAAATAAATTAATAAATGACGGAGTTGATCCCCTTGGTACACAAAACGGGTCAGAACACTGTTGCAGAAACAAAGAAACAAACATGCCAAATTTAAACAGATGCAAAATCTCCAAGATTGGCGATCTTTTACAGAAGCTCGAAATTTAGCGTGGACTTCAATGGGAGATGCTTATAGTAATTTCCATAGCGAAACTTTGTCTCGAAACATGGGAGAAAGTTCAAAGAGATTCTGGTCGTATGTGAAGTATGTTACCGGCAAGACATAATCAATGCCTTCTCTATGGAACAGCAATGGAAGTACTATCAACGACAGTGCTGCTAAAGCAGAGTTATTAAACACAGCCTTCCGAAATTAGTTCACCAAAGAAGACGAAGTAAATATTCCAGAATTCGAATCAAGAACAGCTGCTAACATGAATAACGTATAAGCAGATATCCTCGGAGCATTGAAGCTGCTTAAATCACTTAACAAAAGCAAGTCTTCCGGTCCAGACTCTATAAGTTAGGTTGCTTTCAGAGTATGCTGATACAATAGCTTCATATTTAACAACCATATACAACCGTTCGTTCGACGAGAGATCGGTACCTACCCAAAGACTTGTAAGTTACACAGGTGACACAATATTCAAGAAAATAGTAGGAGTAGTCCACTTAATTACGGGCCCATATCATTACCGTCGATATGATGCAGGATTTAGGAACATATATTGTGTTCGAAAATTATGAGTCACCTATTGCCACACAGTCAACGCGGATTTAGAAAACATCGTTCTTCTGAAACTCAACTAGTCCTTACTCACACAAAGCGTTGAGTGCTATTGAAAAGGGATTGCACAATGATTCCTTATTTCTAGACTTCCAGAAATCTTTTGACGCTGTACCACACAAGTCGCTTATAGTGAAATTACGTGCTTATGGAATATCGTCTCAGTTATGTGACACTGGATTCGTGATCGATTTCTGGCGTTCCCCAAGGCAGTGTTATAGGCCCTTTCCTGCTCCTTCTCTATATAAACGATTTAGGTGACAATCTGTGCAGCCGGCCGAAGTGGCCGTGCGGTTAACGGCGCTGCAGTCTGGCACCGAAAGACCACTACGGTCGCAGGTTCGAATCCTGCCTCGGGCATGGATGTTTGTGATGTCCTTAGGTTAGTTAGGTTTAACTAGTTCTAAGTTCTAGGCGACTAATGACCTCAGCAGTTGAGTCCCATAGTGCTCAGAGCCATTTGAACCATTTGAACAATCTGTGCAGCCTTCTTAGGTTGTTTGCAGGTAATGCTATCTTTCATCTGAAGAAAAAAAACAAATTCCACAACGATAAAAAGATATCTGTATGGTGCAAAAGTTTGCAATTGACCCAAAATAACAAAAAGCGTGAGGTCATTCACACGAGTGCTAAAAAGAACCCGTTAAACTTCGGTTACACGATAAATCAATTAAATCTAAAGGTCATAAAAGCAACTAAATACTGAGGAACTACAACCACGAACAACTTAAATTGGAAGGAACTCGTAGAAAATGTTGTAGGGAAGGCTATCCAAAGAATGCGTTTTATTGGCGGGACACTTAGAAAATGTAACAGATCTACTAAGGAGACTGCCTATAGTACGCCGGTCCGTCCTCTTTTCGAATACTGCTACGCGGTGCGGGATCCTTACCAGATAGGTTTTACGGAATACATCGAAAAAGTTCAATGAAGGGCAGCACGTTTTGTAGTATCGCGAAATAGGGGAGACAGTGTAACTGAAATGATACAGGATTTGGGGTAGACATTATTAAAACATATGTGGTTTTCGTCGCGAAGGAATCTTCTCACGAAGTTCCTATCACGAACTTTGTCCTCGGAATGCGAAACTATTTTGTTGACACCAACTTACATAGGGAGAAACGGTCTCCATGATGAAATAAGGGAACGCAGAGCTCCTGCGGAAAGATATATATGTGTTCGTTCTTTCGGCGCTATGCGAGCTTGGAATAATATAGAACTGATAAGGTGGTTCAATGAACCGTCTGTCAGGCAGTTAAATGAGATTTGCAGAGTATTCATGTAGATGTAGATGTAGATATAGATGAGCGAAGGGTTTTAAGGAGCGAGATATTGCATGATACTCTCGTGTGTGTGTGTGTGTGTGTGTGTCTGTGTGTGTGTGTGTGTGTGTGTGTGTGTGTGTGTGTGTGGTTTGAGGTTTTCGGGCACTAAACAGCGTGGTCATCAGCGCCCAAACGCATAGAAACAGGAACACATGCAGTGAAGGGTTGGTTGGTTGGTTGGGGAAGGAGACCAGACAGCGTGGTCATCGGTCTCATCGGATTAGGGAAGGATGGGGAAGGAAGTCGGCCGTGCCCTTTCAGAGGAACCATCCCGGCATTTGCCTGGAGTGATTTAGGGAAATCACGGAAAACCTAAATCAGGATGGCCGGACGCGGGATTGAACCGTCGTCCTCCCGAATGGCAGTGAAGGGACGAAGACGGACAGCGAACAAGGAGAACGGCGAAAAGACACAGACCTGACGCAGTTACAAATCCTCATATACAGAGGCAAAACAAGAGGAGAAGAAACGCACTAAAAAAGGAAAGGAAACACAAGGAAAAGAGAACAGAAATCGAAGTGAAACAAGTAGGTAATCATGACTGGCGGACCTCTTACCTAAAGCCTGGGTGAGCCAGTAACCCAGCAGCACATTAAAATCCTCTCCCTAAAATCCGAAGCAACAAATTGGATACTCTCGATCGGTTGTTGCATAGCGCATCGCTTTCAGAGGGAGTTTCCAAGGATCGAGTAAAAGCATGATGTTCTTGAGCTGCAGTAGGTCTCACCTCATGATTTCATTTGATTCTTGAGACCGCATAGTCCTCAGACTTTTAGATGCTCGTGTGCATTCAGAAGCACTCCGGCGTTTTCCTGGTACTTTTATTTGTAAACCTAACGAAATCAAAATGTAATTAGTACATACCCAAATCACATAGTAAACTTGGTAAATTTGTGTTTCCTAGAACCGAATATAAATAAAACCACTCGAAAGGGGCAAAGCAATATCTTTAACTTTTTAATACACAGAGCGAAATCAGCAAATCCAAATATCGCAGCCATAGATATTCGCTGTTAGTTTGTATTCGTAAATCCTGGATTGCGGCACTTACCTCTGTCACTGAGGTAAACTTCCAAAACTACCTTTGTCGCTGAGTTAAATAAAAGAAAAGCAATAGTGCCATCTGTTGGCTCTTTGGTGAATTACGGAACAAGCAGCGCCATCTGTTGATTCTTTGGTGTTCTATGACATGGAGACAAAACATCCGTACCACTAAACTAAGCAGACTATTATAGATAAAACTTTAAATTACGATCTTTTTTGCGTGTTCCGTTTGATGAAATAAGGTCTATATGTTGCTCTAAGCTACGATCCGAGTTATCCGTGAAAAACTCACGAGAATTTGTCTAGAAATGTTGGAGATTAGCGTCTTGAAATACAGTCGCAACGGTTTCAGATAAAATTTTAACCCAATTTTGAGGAAGTAAAGCCTGTACTGTGCACCAAACTATGCTCGAATTATCTGTGAAAATTCCTCAAACAATTTTGTACAATAGCGTGTTGAAATACATAGATACGTCGGTTATACGGATTTGTTGTTAGGAAAGATGTTACTTGCATTTCCCTTATGAGAAACGATCAAATCCCAGAAGCAAGTCGTCCATCTGCTAAATGTAACTTATTACATTATATTACATTATTGTACATTTAGATCGTAACACAAATGAAAGTTCTGTAATTGGGGCTCAACTTGTGAGACTTCATGGGTCAACCTCTGCTCCGTTTATTTGCTAGTAGATTTTAATTCTTTTACAGATTGAAGGATCCAGTGATGTATGTTGTACTAATATTTGTTGACCAGTAAATATCTAACCGTAAAACTGTGTTTAAGTTTTGCTCCTTGTTTAAATACGCGAGCTCACCTCACAACTCAGGACGAAACGTTCAAACGCATATGATAATTTCATTTTTGTTATTCTGTAAAAATGTTTCTTTAGGTGAGACGTCCGGTTGCTGCTGCGAATGAATTATAAGGATTGTAGGTAAATCAATGATAATACTAAGTTCGAATAAATTTACAATAGTTCTAAAAGTAGATCCAGGACCTCATTACGTGCTTATTTTCTGCTACGTGATAAGGTATACGAGCTCATGGACAACTTCCGACTATCAGAAGAAACACAGATAATCACTCGTGGGACAACTGCCGATAATCAGATGAAACACATGTGATTATTTATTTTCTTTTGTAATGTTTGTTTTTAGAAAGCTTAAGACGCCTTTCCTCAAGAGCGACTTCAGATCAAATTGTGTGTCTATTCGGTATTCGTTTCAGTTGTGCGACTGGAGTCTAGATTTGCTGTCAAGAACGTCAGTAAGTAGAAATCGAAAGAAAGTCTTCATGTAGAGCAGAAGTGATATCTGGTGTTCTCCAAGCAAGTGTTATAGCCCATCTGCTGTTCCTAATCTATATAAACGATTTAGCAGTTAGTCTTGATAGTTTTCGAAGGATGCTGTCGTTTACCGACTAGCAAAGTCATCAAAAGATCAAAACCAATTACAAAATAGTTTAGAGGCGATATTTGTATGATGCTAAAAGTGGCAACTGACTCTGAGTAATGAAACGTGTGAGATTATCCGCAAGAGAACAGAAACTCTGCGAATTTCGGTTACACGATAAATAACACAAATCTAAAGGCTGTCAGTTCACCTAAATACGTAGGTATTACAATTATGAGCAACTTAAATTGGAATTATCACATAAATAGTGTTGTATGGAAGGCAAAGAAAAGACTATGTTTTAATGGCAAACGTCTGCCAAGTTTCAAACAAGTTGAACAGTCATTTTTTCTGGGGTAAAAGCTATCAGCTACTGTATCATACCTCTTAGCAAATTTTATGTACTTGCCTTTTGAAAACAGTTTCATGATTTAAATAACAACTGACTACGGAATGCCAGTGTAGTCATGATCCACCGATGTGACAACTCTAACATTTTGCACCGGAAAATATGGTCGTGCAATTTGCCTCAAATATTTCGGCGTATAGGGACGTACAGCCACACTATGAAATTTAAACTCTTTGGGCAGAGTACTTAGAAGCTGCAAAGCCACGGCTTACAAAACTCTTGTCCATTTTCTGCCTGAATACTGCTGCGGGGTGTGGGAACCTCACGAGATAGGACTGACAAACGACAGCGAAAAAGTTCAACGAAGGGCTGCTCGTTTTGTATTATCGCGTAGTAGGGGAAAGAGTGTCACGAAAACGACAAGCTAAAAGGGGTGGTAATAATTCATACAAAGGCGTTTTTCTTTGCGTCGTGATAGTTTCACGAAATTTCATTCAGCAGCTTTCTCGTCTGGATGCGAAAATATGTTACTGCCACCAACCTACAGATGGTGAAATGATCATCGTAATAAAATAAGGGAAATTAAAGCTGTTACAGGGAGATTTCCCACGCCCTATTAGAAAGTGAAACGGTAGAGAAATAGTCTTATGAAGGTTCGAAGAACCATCTGCCGGCATGTAACTGTGAACTGCAGTGCAGTCAAGTACATATATGTTGAAGTACTTTTGTTTCCATGAGGCGTCCTAATGTTTCTCAGAATGAATTTCGAGAATTATAAATAAATGAATGATAAAGCTGAGTTTGAATAAAATTACAATAATCGTTCTAAAAAAATTGATCGTCGATCTCAGTGTGTACTTCATTCCTTCGCAGTAACAACTGTCCAACTTCTTATACGGATGTGCTATCTAAACTATTTCTTTTGGCACACAGTAAGTAAAGTTTGCTTCATTTGTCAGAGTTAAGTGAAATTCTAACGCCGTCTCTGGATGTCACCTATTTGGAGGATACTGGAAACATTTATTGTGACTCTTTTTGTGTATGGGTGCTCGCACAGCTTTCTACATCACGCAGTGCCGGATTCTGCACGGTTCGTACTGCTGGGGAGGCACGTCAGCGTGTCACTTGGAATAGCTAGCAGTGGCAAGTGTAAAGTGGGTGACGCAAGGCACCGGCGGTGTCAACGGAAGGTGGCCTGAGAAGTGTCCACCTCTCTGTTCGCAGCCTCCGACCTGGTAACATGTTTCCTCTCGTCGCTCTTTCACAACCTACAAAGAATGACTCCACCAAGCCACTGGCAGCCCGGCAACCTTTCCCTTGGCACGCCCGTAGCGTGAAATACACGTCCTCAGTTTGTAAAATATTCGTGATTTCCGCTGGATGCCCACTCGTAAGTTCTGACTCCTCGACATCTCGGACAATTAATTTCTTGCTGTTTATCAGTGTGTTATTTTTGTGATGGCTTTATTGTTTTGTATTCTGGCGTTGCAATAGTGTTGACTGTTAATTGTTAGTTATTCGTGCACCTGACTTTATAATGACTTAAGATAGGAAATGTCAATGACATTCATCTGCAAATTCCATGACTTCTGTACCTGTAAGTAAATGCTGCTAATTACTGTTATAAAATAAAGTCTTAATCAGTCAGTCATTTCAGTAGTGAATTATTCAGTAGTGGATTATTACTTTTGATGCTGTAAACTTTTGAGTTAAAATAATTGCTAACATATTCTTAGTGCTATTCTCTACAGTGTTGTGTTGGTTACGTGCGAGTGAATCCTTTGTTCCCACATGTTTGTTTAAAAATAGGCACATATTTATTATTGTTCGCGTGGATTATTTAATTTGATTTGGCTTCGGCTATTCGAAACTGTGTGGTACTTCGGAAACGATGGCATTAAACTTTTTCTAATAATATTACGCAACATCTACATCTACCTCTACATACATAATTCGCAATCCACCATACGGTGCGTGGCGGATGGTACCTCGTACCACCACTAGCATCTTTTCTCCCTGCTCCACTCCCAAACAGAACGAGGGAAAAATGACTGCCTATATGCCTCTGTACGAGCCCTAACCTCTCTTATCTTTGTGGTCTTTCCGCGAAATATAAGTTGGCGGCAGTAAAATTGTACTGCATTCAGTCTCAAATGCTGGTTCTCTAATTTTCCTCAGTAGCGATTCACGAAAAGAACGCCTCCTTTCCTCAAGAGACTCCCACCCGAGTTCCTGAAGCATTTCCGTAACACTCGCGTGATGGTCAAACCTACCAGTAACAAATCTAGCAGCCGGCCTCTGAATTGCTATTATGTCCTCCCTCAATCCGAGCTGATAGGGATCCCAAACGTTCGAGCAGTACTCAAGAATAGGTCGTATTAGTGTTTTATAAGCAGTCTCCTTCACAGATGAACCACATCTTCCCAAAATTCTACCAACGAACCAAAGACGGCTATCCGCCTTCCCCACAACTGCCATTACATGCTTGTCCCACTTCATATCGCTCTGCAATGTTACGCCCAAATATTTAATCGACGTGACTGTGTCAAGCGCTACACTACTAATGGAGTATTCAAACACTACGGGATTCTTTTTCCTATTCATCTGCATTAATTTACATTTATCTATATTTAGAGTTAGCTGCCATTCTTTACACCAATACAAATCCTGTCCAAGTCATCTTGTATCCTCTTACAGTCAATCAACGACGACACCTTCCCGTACACCACAACATCATCATCAAACAGCCGCACATTGCTATCCACCCTATCCAAAAGATTATTTATATAGATAGAAAACACCAGCGGACCTACCACACTTCCCTGGGGCAGTTAAGATGATACCCTCACCTCCGATGAACACTCACCATTCGAGGACAACGTACGCTCATACGACCGCGCTCAACAAATACGTATTAATCGATTTGTAAGAGGGGAGATTACAAACATTGTCAAGCATGGAAAGACCTTTCTCTTTTTGGGAAATTTGTGGTAAGCTCTTATGGAACCAAACTGCTGAGGTCATCGGTTCCTAAGCTTACACACTACTTAATATAACATAAACTAACTTACCCTAAGGACAGCAAACACGCCCATGCCCGAAGGGGAGTACTCGAACCTCCGACGGAAGGAGCCGCGCGAACCGTGACAAGATGCCTTAGATCGCACTGCTGAAAGACTGTATTTTGTCACACGAAGTGTATAATTTATTCAGATAATCAACTCAGGTCTGCTGGAAATCTGAGAAATTTACCGCGACATCACAGGAAAAAGTAAAGATCGTTCGTTACTTTAGACGAATGCGTTAGCTGTTTTGCTGGGTCAACGTGCTCACGTCGCTGTGTAACTATTCTATTCTGCTTGGTCACTATAAAGACGTGCTCTTTTATTGCTATCGTTTTCTTGAAGATTTTGTTATCTACCTGCTGACGATAGATACACCACAGTTGTAGTCGAAATTAAGAAATTTGCTATCAGTTTTCGAACTGCTGAAATATTTGCTAGTTGTATTAGTTCTCTTGACACTTGTTTCTGCATAAAACTTACAATTTTCTTCTGTGATTCTGTTCTCTTTGTACATACGCCCTCTCTATTGAAAATTTTGCAAATAGATGACAGTGCAATGTGATACTTCATTACATTAAGTTATCTCTGATGTGATTGGTACGTCGATTTATGAGTTACCTGAGTTTCTAAGGTTTACGTGTATTTCGTTCTCCGCAGCATGTCCGAGTAGTGTGCAGAAGAGCCTGATTGGATTTCCGTTATTGCCAGGGCGCTTATCTCATTGAGGGGCCTGGAACGGGTGCAGTCAGCCTCGTGATGCCAATTGAGGACCTACTTGACCGAATAGTAGCGGCTCCGAGGTCTGGGAAGCTTACAGGAGCCAGCAAAGTGGTATGCTGACCCTATGCCCCTCCTTAAGGCATCCTAATGACGTCATTGTAAGAGGACGACAGGCGGCCGGTCGGACTTAAGTGGCTCCACAAAGTCAGAAGACAGAGCCTTATCATTTGTATGCACGTGTGTGTTGTGTCATTCAAGGCTTTAGCGGGATTCCTGTGTAACTTTTTCCTTTGTACGCTGGTTACTTTCATTTCAGTGTTTCCTTATTTTTATGTCTCTGCTTTTTCACTTCCGTGATGCAGTGTTCAACAACAACATTATTTCATAATGTGTTGTGCAATTTTAATTCATCTCAGACGCATGTTCCCAACATTCCCTCCAGTGATTTTATCGAGCTGACAGCTTTCTTGGACTGATTATCAGCTTTAATTCCTCTCATGACAGTTTTATTTCTAGACTTGGTAGGATTTGTTGTGATATTTGTTTCGCGTTATTTGACTGCGTGTTCACATTTAGTGCAATTTTTACCATTCATTTTTACTAATGTGTGTTTTACGATAGCCTTCTTATGCGACATTTTTGCTTGTTAGATTTGATGGAAACTGTGAGTTTGGAAAAGGGAAGTTCTATTCATACAATAAATATGCGCCCATCGCGATTGGTTTCTTTGTTCATTGTTTTTCTAGTTGCTCTGTCTTACACTAGAATTTCTGAATGAACTCAGTAATTCCGTTGAACATGCGTTTCATTCTTTCATGACTGAAGGACTTTTATACATTGCGTCGGTTAACAGATGGTTTTTGGTAGAGAGATATCCAGTTTGCTAAGTCAACCATCTTTCTGCTTTGTCTGCTGACCTGCAAAATCATTCATATTATATGAAATTTTGGATGAAGTCAGACGGCATTTTTCATGAATTAAAAAAGAAAGATTTTCTCAAGCAGTTACGAGACGAAGTTCCCATATCTGTCGTACACCTTTGTTGGAAATACCTGGGAATGTGTTCCTAGGATAGGTCCGTGTCGGCTGGGTCGTCTTCAACGTCGCAATGTCACTGCCCCATGCAGAAAATACCTTCACATTGAAAGAACCTGTTACCTTGTTTTTTATTATGAAAAATTATGGCTTTATCACAGAAGCAAACTATCCAGCTGATAAAAGTAATAATATTACAGTACATTAGCCATATTCCACTGATCCTACGGAGAGTGATCGCTGGGACGAAGAGAGAAGTGAAAGACGTACATTTAATTACATTTTAGTATAATGTACCAAATGACGTTGTAGAACTGCATTGCAGTCCAAATCCAACTTATAAATTGAGCGTATAGGCTAAATTTAAGAGTTTTTGTGAATTTATTCTTCAATGTATTAGAAAGGGATTCCACAGAAAATGTCTTAAATGTCATTATATTGTCTATGTGCATGTAATGAGCTCTGGTAGAGTGTTGAATATATGAGTACCAATACATCTGACTCTTCTCTGTACTAACGTTAATCCCTTGAACCTTTGTAGAGACTGTTTCTGATAATGGTGTTATATTTATTCTTTTCACTATATTTTGTCCATACAGGAGCGTTGCAGTTATGAAGAAGACGAATGAATATACAGCTCTGGACTGCGAGTATGAAAAATAAATGTCATGGATTGTGTTTACAAAATCACTGGATTTATTTAGAATGCTCTGTCCCCTAAATCAATAGACAGCCGAAATCGTTTTAAATGTGTTTTTAAACAGTAATTGCAGTCTTTTTCTTGGATGTTTATAATTAGGTTATAATAAGTCTGCTTTCACTGCCATGTGCAGTTTGAGGAACAAACAGGCGTCGGATGGTAGCACGTCCGGCGAATACGGCAGGTGATGCAGGACTGTGATTCGTTTGCTGACCAAAAACTTTGCTTTGTGGGCTGGGGCATTGTCGTGGAGGAGCGACTAGGAAACTCTATCTCGCTATTCGGGTCTAATTAGACGATTTATCTCCCAGAAACACAAAATGAACACAAAACTCGATGTCACCTCACTGCTCCGCTGCTGTTTTCTGGAAAGTGTCAGACATTTACTGTTACATTCGCGACTAAAACGCCTACTGCACCTTCTACACTGTTATTGCTGTAACTTAGAGAGTAGTAATGCTGCGGATCACCACTAGAGAGCATTGCAGTTAGGAATTTCACACAAGTAGTTCAAAACCGAACTGGGATACACTGTGTATGATTTGTAAAATAGTGGTCGAAATACCTAGTTAGAATCAACTTTCTTTACCCTAACATTACTATCCCGTAACTGGGATTTCCTCAGAAAATAATTCCCAATTCATTAGTGAACGGCAATATGCAGAATAAATAAGGTCCTTTATTTTTAAATTACCTGAAGCAGTAATCATACATACTGCATAGGTGAGCCACAGCCTTCCATTATTTCCAGGCAAAGGGTTTTCCTGATGAGGTTCTGATCTACCTGTAGTCCTAGAAATCCAACACTTTCTGCCTCTTGTTCTTTATTGTTTAAGAAACTTATCTGTTTACCTTGTGGGGTTCTGTGTGGAGTGCTGAGCGGTATGTACTTAGCCTTATCGAAATTCAGTGACAGTCCATTTTCCTTGTTCCATTTGTTGTTGTATTTGAATATTTCGGTAGCTTCCTTCCCAGTAACGGAACTAGTACTAGTTTTTTTTTAAGTCTTTTACCCCTCACCCGCATCCAATGTAAACGAAGTGTGTGTAGGAGCTACACATCGAAACGAAGTTCACTGGAATAAATGAAAATGTGTATACCTCTTTCGCTTTATAACCACATCCACATGCACAATCACACTCTGCAAACCACTGTGGAGAGCATATCAGAGGGTAATTCCCGCTGTAATCTACATCCACAAGCCACCTTGCGGTGTGTGGTGAAAAACAGTTGCACCTTCTGAACTTTTGTTGTGTACAAAAGGCATCCCTTTCTTATTATCTGTGCTTCGCTTCACAGCCTGATCCCAAAATGGTTCTCGTGTTTCTTTCCACTCCATAGTCTACGCTTAGCGCTAGAGATAGAGAGAGAGAGAGAGAGAGAGAGAGAGAGAGAGAGAGAGATATCATCACCACAGCAGGAAGCAAACTAGCTGTTACAGAAGGATAGGGCTGTAGGCAACCTGTAGATTAACATAACACTAACTACAGGGTGTTTCAAAAAGAATATATGTTTTTTAAGGTTTTGTGGCACATATTACATTCACCTTACAGTTATAAATAATACACAAAATGAAAGAGAAGCACAGTTTTTCTTACAATTATTCAGTGTGAACACTGATCACACGTCTAGTCGATAGGCGAGATGTTCCGAAACCTTCAAAATGAAAGAGAAACACAGTTTTTCTTACAATTATTCAGTGTGAACACTGATCACACGTCTAGTCGAAAGGCGAGATGTTCCGAAACCTTGATCAATTTGTCAGGAGTAACTGTTGCAATAACATTGTTTCTAAAGCCGGATATATCAGCTGGTATCGGAGGCACATACACATGATCGCGTCAGATCGTGTGTGAACGTGGAGGTCATGCATAAAATGCTGTGTTAACCGGCCCCTTGCGCCCAATCCACCGGTCGGATACAACGTCGTTTAACCAATCGCGTACTGAGTTATGCCTGTGAAGCGGAGCACCATCTTGCTCCCAAATAATGATGTGTTGTTCAGCTTCTTCCCATTGAGGCATGGGCGATAGCTGTAGCACATCAAGATAAGAAAGATCAGTTACAGTTGATTCACCGAAAGAGAAAGGCTCATAAACTTTCCGCGGGGATATTTCTTGGGGCTAAATGTGAAAGAGTTGCACTCGTTCAACAGATTTTTCAGTCACTCTTTGTCATTCCACATTCTTCCCATTGCGCACAGACATACAAACAAAACTGTTTGAGTTGCTCTTTGATTTGGTGTATTATTTACAATTGTAAGTTGAACGTAATAAACGCTACAACGCCTTAAAACCGGTATGATCATTATAAAACACCCTGTAGTAGATCTGAATGACTGTGCTCTGATCTTAGACAAAGGTTCACTTTCGTAGCAGGTAATTTCTATGAAAACTGCAGGCGATCGCTTTATGACATTTGTGAAACTTATATGCCCATTGGCAAACGTTTCATCCGCGGCAGTCTCACCTTCAGATGGTGGGTTTTTAAAGGCACTTCATATTTTGTTACATATTAAACTGTCACTGTAGGCCCATAATCAGATAGTAGTTATATAAAGGCACTTCATATTTTGTAACGTGTGGAGCTCGTCTGTGGTCAAAATAGTGGGATTATTATTCGTAGAAATGTAAGCACATAATTAAAAGATAGTGATATTACTTACTTACGTGTCCTGCAAGCTTGGAAGGATCGAGTACAATTCATTACGTACCAGCATTGAAAAGATAGCATATGTAGGTTTCCAAGCAAATCATCCACTGTTTCAACTACAGTCGCAGCATCCAGAATGATTGAAGCAGACTTCGTTTTATTAATATTTTTCTAAGTTGAAACTGACTATTTATAGTAGTCACCGTGTCAG
Organism: Schistocerca piceifrons; assembly: GCF_021461385.2. Taxonomy (NCBI): domain Eukaryota; kingdom Metazoa; phylum Arthropoda; class Insecta; order Orthoptera; family Acrididae; genus Schistocerca; species Schistocerca piceifrons. The sequence continues at coordinate 487,643,395 of NC_060138.1, read as the reverse complement.
AGTGTTACAGGATTGTACGCTATGAAATATTGCATCTTTCGGTATATTTTTATTTACACCTAATTTCTGTACATCGACTGGCTCCTAGAATCGCAAAAATGTGATTATCGTCCAAACTCTCTTGCGAGGGTACAATAAATACTCTCTTTTTACTAATTAGCAGTTGCTGTATATTGTAAGGAATATGCAGTCTGATTCATCTGCTCCTACCGACGGGCGTTATGCAGTCTGCCTAGCCTCCAGAAACCACATGCGGAGTTTCCATATTCTCTCGATAGCTATGCACCAACTATCAGTCATATAGAAAAAATGAACAGGGCTTTTGTATAGCAGTTTTAGTGTAGTTAAATTGTGTAATAGGATACGTTTCTGCTAGAGGCCTTTTGTTTTCAAATTATTAAAGAAAAACACGTTTGAAATCACTTGAAGAATTCAAAAACTACAGCCTCTAGGGAAAATGAAATCCAGTACGAAGTTTAACTATATTATATTTCCCACAAATAAGTCCTGAACATTTTTTTCTTGTTGGACTAATAGTTTCTATATAGCGAGAGAGAGATGATATTATTGTTTGTGGTATTTAAAAGATTTGCAGGCTGCATAAACCGACTGGCATGGCCAGCTGAATCACTCTTCACATAAAGCGTGGTCAGCAGCACTTTGTAAAATTTGTAACGATGTTTCAGGAGTGATTGTGCTGAGAAGTAATTGTTAAAAAAATCGATGCATTGTGCCATTTCCGAGTTATTTAGCCTTGAAGTTAGGCAATAGGATCCTTGTGTGCACAAATTCAAGCAGCCTCCCAGAGACAGTGTCGTCCAACTTGTCCTTCTGATTGGTTCCTTCAAACACAACAAAAGTAGCTTTTGCTCACGTAGCTTGAATGCATCACTTCCGAAGAAGGCAGATTTTAACTGGTAATGAACATTTCTACAAATGGTAATTCACAGACTGACAGATGCCAGCGCATTACCACATTTTAGCAGGTGTAAGTGCTGCTTGAGTTTGCAGTGCAACGACCAGGTTAGCCAACTTCAACGCCAAATAATTCGGAAATGGTGCAAGGTATCGAATTTTTCCTTAATGATTATTTCTCAGGCCAACCTTCCTTACAACACCCTTACAACCTTATCAGACTGTTTTTCATCACCCTATATATACGACTTTCTTTTTCATAATTCAAGCAAAAATGGAGCTAATTATTAAGTTTTTTCATCGATGTAATTCTCAGAATGGCACAATTTCCTTTTGAAAAAGTTTCAGATTTTTTCTTTAACAATTCCTTAGTTTCTACACTGGATGAAAATCGATTAAGCACCTGCATTATATGTTGTTCAGATTACACAGCAATCTGAACTTAGTGTTCCTTGCTAGGTGTTCTTTAAATAGCTTAACTATTCCCCTTTTTATTTTTATTTTATTTCTTCATAAAGCCTTACATATATAACTGTGCCACACCACAAAACAATGCACAGAGTCAGTTTCGTGCAGCATCACAAATCGAAACCATAATCTGACGTAACTAAAACGTAAGTCATAAGAGCCACACATAGAAGAAAACTAGAATCACACAATGCAGGAAATAAAGTGCTTTACTTTTGAGCTTTGTATTTTTATTTTCAAATAGAATATACGTTTTACATAAAGGATTACTGTTCATACAAATATCAATTCTTTCTGCAGTACTGATCAGTCTATCTAAAACTCTGTATTAAACTATAACTATACATTAATTCATACAGGTTATTCTCTTTACATAACAGCCATTTCATGTCGTAGATATTGTAGAATTCAGTATGACACGTGGTTTGCCATATTCAATTTTCACCATTTCACTCATTGTTGTAGCAGTTTTACACAACTGTAGAAATCCATGTGGGAGGTTAAAGAAGTTCTGTTTCTGATAAATACAGTTCGTTTTATACAAATGTCCACTCAGGTGTCATAAGTTTTCGTTTATATATTAAAAGCAGTCGACACATATTCCATAAGCGAGACCAGTTGTCACGTATCCTTTAAACAGAAACGAACATGTTTAACAATATCATAGGAAACCAGTACTGAATCCTGTGTTAAAGAAAACCATCTTCAGTTCATGCTGCACACTGCAAATGAACTGACAGTCGTTCCGATTATGGACAGTCCAGTAACACGCTCACCTAAGTGTTCAGTTTCGACAGAACCAAGTTCAGTTTACTTTTACACAGTAATTGAAATGACAATTACATAGAACTGTCTAAACCATCATTACTATCTTTATTGTGAGCAGTCACTTTATAATGTGGAAATGAGGTTAGTTTAAGTCTGCCAACAGATTTTATGTGTTCGTTGTATTTAGAGTAGCTGTACTGCACACGCTGGTCAACATATACTTAACACAATAGAGAAAACTGTGTCCATACGTACGTATCGACTCAAGTAATGAATGTGAAATAATACTGTACCACGGAAATCCAACATTACCTACGTAATCTTTTAGCACATTTATTGTTTCATAACAAAAAATTCCAGAGTGAATTACATTTGCTTGCTGTTATTGACTTCCTTAATGCTTTTCATGTAAATCATGTGTTTGAAGAATACATTATTCCTGAGGATACTTCATTCAACCATAAACGCAGATATTGAAGCGATATTCAGATTGCTCATCCTTTTTCTTTCATTCGTTTTTTTGGTCACCAAACTATTAGATACCTGTACTTTCAGAAGAAATACAACGGAAAATGGTTTATAACTGATACCATGGAAATGACGGAATTCTTTAGGTATGTGTTAATTAATAAGCATAATAGTGCTAAGAGTGCTTGTCAAGGTTTCAAGAGATGCAGTTCGGATATGTGAGGGATAACTGCTTTTTTTGAAAAAACAGATGGCAAATAACCGATTTTAATTAAGATAATAGCGCGAAACTGTTTATTTTTTTAAGCATACGGTATTCTGTTTATTAGTCCTGTAGCAAATGGCACATCAAACATAAGGAAATTGAGATTAACTTCGTTTTGCATTATGAAAAAATAACACGATTAAAAATATTCGTCGCAGTTTTGTGTACACACTTGACGCGAGTCTTTTCCATTGTTTGCTATTTATACTCTGTCTATCCGTCGTTATTCCATTTAATGTTTGATTTAATCAACATTTCAAGGTAGGGACAGAGTACAGTACTCAGTTACAAAATAAACTTATTTTTAAATTAAACTGCTTTTGACACTTGCGATTATTAAATTATAGCTTAACAAGGATTTAAAACATGACGTCCCACATTCTTACCTGAGACTGTGCATCTCTGCAGTAATATTACTTATGGGATAGACTTGGGATTCATAAATTTGAAAATAAAATATCTATTTAATGTACTACCTGAAAGGTTCTGCTTTTCTATTTATATCTCATTAATGAGATGGGTGTGTCAAAGCACAAGCATTTTATGCCAGTTCATCTTCACTAAACTGGAAACAGAAATATTCATGATCGGTTCATCGTGGACATCACGCGAAATGTTAAAGAGATTCAAATGGTTATGTTTCTTTTCTTATATTTGAACTACCGGAAGTTTAAGAGATTGGCACTCTGCGATAAACAACATGTACCAAGAGTTTCAAACATGTCTGTTCAAAGCTTACGCCAATAACTGTACACTGGTTGTCTTATTTTTTCGCAGTATTATACTACTCATTACACAAGCCCACTGACATTTGCAGTCTGCAGATGAAAAATCCAGCTTGTAATGATAATCAAATGAGAATAAGTTGATTGCTATGAGAAACGATTTTGCACATTTTGATAACTTGATGAGGTCATTTGTCTGGTTTGCTGGTTTGTTTTACACAGAATAACGAAGGTAGATGCGGATCCAGTTTGGGAATTTAGGGGGGGGGGGTTCCATTGCCGTCATAATCCCTCTCCCGAAACAAATTTCAGCAAAATGTTTATATGTTTGCACATACCTGTTTTCAAATTTCACAGCTGATTCTTGGAGACTAAAGTTCGCATGAAAACTAAGAGTTTCCAAAATGGCAAGGAATTTTATAAATAACAAGCTACGTTAGGACTTCAAAGAATAGTGTACTCGTGTCGTCCCACACAGAGATCACTGCGCAATAAGTGTGGCTCATTGTCAGAAAAAGAGTACACGTACAAGCTTTCCTGCAGACACAATTATGCTATGGTACGGCTAACAGGTGCGTCACAGAGTGGAGGAGAACTGGCACGCCAGATTAAAGTACGCGAGACAGGACGAGTCTTGTGGGCAAAACGTTTAATCTACACATAGATTCACCTCGAACTTCTAGTGGTACATGAAGCAAATGCTGTTTCGACATCAGCCGGAACAACATACGTGCGTGCTGCTGATCCGACGTACTGTCCACATCTTGCAGCAGGCGATCTCCATCTTATCGGCAATTTGAAACAACATCTAGGAGGAAAGGGATTTTCCAACGGTTGGGACGTTCTCGAATGGCTCCGTGACCAAGGAGTGGGTATCTGTTGTCCTATAACTGGACGTTTGGTAGAACATTCACGCCTTTGTCTACGAAGACATGGAGATCCATTCAATAAAAAACACTTCGCCTGCCATAATAGTGTGCAACACTATTTTAATGTCCCTTATTACATATAAAGTAGGTATCTTTTCAGTTGTTTATGCGAGGGTCTGCCCAAGCGTATTTTCTTACGACCTTGTCCGTAAAATTCTAGTCAGGTAAGGGCGCTTATACCTAGGGTGACCGTACCTACTAGCACCAAAAAACCCGACATCTTTGCCAAGTCCACTAGTAAAACGTACAAACGACAGAATGTTGAATGAGGTAAGATAGCAAGGGAAACACTCTCCACTAAGAAAGAAATATAACTCAAAGACTGACTTTCCAAACCTGGGAAAAAATTATTGAAATAAACTGAATTCCCTTCATTTATACACTCATATAATCATAGTTCAGCTGTAGTGCTAAGTAAAATACTGAAAACAAATTTTACATTGAGTAAACCATGAGAGTGTCAAAGCGGCGAGAGTTCGTTACTATTACAGTTGTTAAATTACTTACGTGACACCCGTTCTTCTCAAAATTTCGGATGAATGCTTTTGAAGTGTTGCGTTGCTCGGAACTTGAATTTTTTTGGATATGATGCTAAAGTGATGTACTGGGTACTGATGTTGCTGATGTGAATGTACAGGACGGTCAAAAACAATCTGAAGAGGTTCTCAGGCTGTTGTTAAGAAAAATTTCGGTACGTCGCGCCGTTTCCAAGTTAATTAGCATAGGAGTTAGCCGATCAGGCCGCTGCGCAGTGCAAACCCAAGTGGCCCGCGGGATACAATTAGTGTCAGTCTTCCCCACAGAGCCGGCCGCGGTGGTCGAGCGGTTCTAGGCGCTTCAGTCCGGAACCGCACGACTGCTACGGTCGTAGGTTCGAATCCTGCCTCGGGCATGGATGTGTGAGGTCCTTAGGTTAGTTAGGTTTAGGTAGTTCTAAGTTCTAGGGGACTGATACCCTCAGATGTTAAGTCCCATAGTGCTCTGAGCCATTTGAACCATTTTTTTGTTTCCACAGAGTAGGTGATAGCGGACCAGACAGCTCAGCCTTTGTTACGTGTTCGATCCTCACTACCGTCCCATGTCCAATTTCTGTATCGTTCTCTTTTTCGGTTTTAGGAAATCAAACGAAGAACACTTCTGGTGACATCGTCTCACGCGGGCTGTTGAATTTGCGGGCGCAACGGCCTGATTGGCTAAACTAAATACCAAATAACTCAGAAATGGGGCAGCGTCTCGATTGTTTTTTATCAGTTATTCCTCAGCACAATCTACACTTCTACACCCTTACAAGCTTTTCAGATTGTTCTGGTCACCCTGTATACAGGGTGAGGCATTTGCTTTTTGGAAATATCTGGAAAACAACGAATCAAATTGAAAATCGGTTGGAATAAAAGTTGTTCGTCTCCAAGGGAGACATCCAATGACAAAAAGCTTGTCTCCCTGCCCCACCCATAATTGGCGGGAGGAGTGTCCATTTCGAAATATGAAATGACAGTCGCAGGTTTTTTACTTCGGATTTGGATTTCCCGGGAAAAATTCGTAACTTTTCGGCTTAACATTTTTATCGCTGCAAGATACAGAGCGCTCTAATCTACAAAAATGAAAATATGCTAAGACCGTCAAAAAATGCTATCATCTCAAGAAATACACTTCAGATTAGGATGGTTGGGCTGGTTTGGGGGAGGAGACAAAACTACGAGGTCATCGGTCTCATCGGATTCGGAAAAGATGGGGAAGGAATTCGGCTGTCCCCTTTGAAAGGAACCATCCCGGCATTTGCGATTCAGGAAAATTACGGAAAACCTCACCCAGGATGGCCGGATGCAGGATTGAACCATCGTCCTCCCGAATTCGAGTCCAGTGTGCTAACCACTCTCTCGGTGTCCTGAGATTAGGATCTCATGAGCATAGAAAGGCAGTTATTCTAAAATCATTAACAATAATCCAGCTTTACTGCAATAACTACATTAGCTTTTAGCTCTCGGCATATCAGATGAGGTTCAGGAATTTCGCGTACTCAAATTCCATTCAAATCACTTATCGTTACTCCGATAACTGCTCGTACATGGATATGACTGTAAAAACCATTTGAATTTTTGCAATTGGATGAAACAAATTCTAGCAGCCTCTGATGATTTTATTTCCCAGATACTTTTCTCTGATGAATCGTGGTCAGTTGAAGCGGTCTATCAGTGGAGGATTCCTAGCGATTAATGTAAGTCGAGTATCATCTGTAAAACAAAGTACACCAATAATGCGGAGAAAGTAATGTATTATGATATGGAGAATCAAGTTATTTGCTACAAAAACATGTTTCTCATTAAATATTTTAGAAGAACAGTCTCTCTAAGTTCCTGCGATTCTAATATGATATATATTTCTGGAGATATTATCATTCTTCAACAGTTTTCATCCCATTTTAACGCAACGATAAAATGTTAAAGAAGAAGATCAGGTTTCTTTCACTGGAAAATACGAATCCGCAATAAAATAGTGGGTTCCTGTTTAAGATTTTAAGTTGCTCCCTAGCACTTGCGGGTGGGTCAGGAAGTTCGAGTTTAGTGTCATTGGATGTCCTTCAAAACGAACGGCTTTTATCGCAACCTCTTTTCTAATACGATTTGTTGTTTTCCATATATTTCCAAAAACAATTTTAAATACCTGACTTGTTATAAACAGGGTGTTTCCAAAACTCTTTTACAATCTTCGGAGCTGGTTTCTTACTCCAAAACCAGAAAAATAGTGTCTAGTAAACATGAGTTTTCAAATGCACACCTTAAGAATTACTGAGCACTTAAATAGACTTTGATGTTGCCACAGCCACACAATAATTTTTAAATTAACACACCGCAGTTTGATTGTATTGTTGTTTATTTCATTACGACTCTGGTTTCAGCCTTTTATGCCATTTTCAGGTGACTGACTTTATGTCATTAACATATATTGCACGGCATCAATCTCAAAATTGGTCATAATTTATGACGACGGTGTGTTCATTAAAAAAAAATTGAGCGCTTGTTTATCTTCGATGTTGTGAAACACCTTTCTTCTAGTGCAGTTCATTGTTTTGGGAGGAGGTAGCATGTGCTAAAAAGAAGAAGATAGTGTCCAGTCAACAAGGGCTCCAAACTGCATACCTCAGGAGCTATGAGCACTTCAGCAGAAGACATGAGTCTCACTGTTGCAAAGGTGAACAAGCGCTCATAGCTCTGATATTGTTTTCTTGTCATAATGCAAGGAATGTGCCCAAAAGTTTGTAAAATTATTTTATAAACAACCAGCATATTACAAAATTTTGACTGTTTTATTACTGGCGTTACTAAAATTGTAGGAATTTGTGGCACGATAGGGGAGGGGGGAGGCGGGAGTTACTGCGAGTAGGAGACATAACAATGTGTGACTCCTTTACAGGCGAGACCGAATCCTGGAACATATTAAACCTATGTAACGAACGAATTAAAGTTGTATAGAAAGTACACTTTTCGTAATCTTTAATACCAGAAAAAGAACGCTATACTTCAACTGGTGCTACACGAGTAAGTTATAAACCATAAATCCCTAAACAAGATTTATGTGTTTAAAGAAACAGAAAGAGCGAAAAATAAAACTTTCTCTGAACTAGGTCCAAACACACCTTACGTTAACGTATTCACAAGCGAAGAAAAAAGTTGTATCACTTGGAAATGCTATTCATTGTATGGTTTTGCAGATGTAGTTGCTTAGAGGAGTACGTCAAAGCAAGCTCCACACTCGCCAGTAAGCGGTGAGTACGACGCAGTAATCGCAGTTTTACGTTCTGCACCTTGTCCAAGTGGAGCCGGTTCACCGTTGGATTCTTCCGACATCAAGAGATGAATTTACATCTCTATTGCGTTAATGTCTGTAGTGATTGCTTGTGAAATGTGTTGTGGACTAATCATTTTGTTGTAGTCTCCAGGACTTACCATCAAAATGGCGATGTTGGTAGTTTTTTATAACGTCTGGGTTCTTACTGGTTACCTTCACGTATTAACGTCAATCACACAGTACCGCCTTGTTCGCGATGTACTCAGCACGGTGTGTTAACACAGGGATGCACATTTCCACTCTGTCCGTCTTTGGCTCCGCGAGTGGGAGCCGCCCCCGCCTGTCGGCTCAGTCGCGCCAGTGGGCGGCCGGTGGCGCATCGTGGAGCCAGGGTCGCCGCCTCCGCCGGCCCCGGGGGTGGCCACGCCTCCGCCGGGAGCGAGCCCTCAGGGTCGCCCACGCCCCCGCTCTCTGCCGCAGGTCACCGTCCTCGTAGCTGCCGCCCAGGTACGTCTCGTGCGGGGACAGCGGCTCTCCTGCAACAAGCAAACGGGTAGGCTGGACTCGGTTGTTTGTTTCTCAATTCATACGCGACGCTAATTCTAGAAATGTTCAAATGTGCGTGAATTCCGAGGGACCAAGATGCTGAGGCCATCGGTCCGTAGACTTACACACTGCTTAAACTAAAATGCTAAGAACAACACACACACACCAAAGCCCGAGGGAGGACTCGAGCTTCTGGCGGGAGGGTCCGCGCAATCCGTGACATGGCGCCTCGAACCAAGCGGACACTCCGCGCGGCGCTAACCCTAAACTATTGTAAAGGAAGAAGGTGAGTGCTATAGTGCGCGAGGTGCAGACGTGCAGTGGTTATGATATTAGACTGTTGTCTGCACGGTCGAAGTTCAAAACTCACCTGACCTCAAAAATTTTAATTTCTATATTCGGTTCGAACACATTGTAGAACTTTCCACAAATGTCGAGAATCAATGTACTGGAATGTTCTGTAACTGTATACACGGCGGTCCATTGATCGTGAAAGGGCCAAATATCTCACAAAATAAGCGTCAAAAGAAAAAAGTACAAAGAACGAAACTTGTCTACCTTGAAGGGGGAAACCAGATGACGCTATGGTTGGCCCGCTAGATGGCTCTGCCAAAGGTCAAACGGATATCAACTGCGTTTTTTCAAATAGGAACCCCCATTTATTAGTCACAAACACATGACTCACAATTTTTGAAGAACGGTTAGTAACAGGTAGGTTTTTTAAATGAAAATACAGAACGTAGGTACGTTTGAACACTTTATTTCGGTTCTTCCAATGTGATACATGTACCTTTGTGCACTTAAAATTTCTGCGAACGCATGCTGTTACAGCGTGATTACCTGTAAATAACACATTAATGCAATAAATGCTCAAAATGATGTCCGTCAACCTCAATGCATTTGGCAATACGTGTAATGACTTTCCTCTCAACAGCGAGTAGTTCGCCTTCCGTAATGTTCGCACATGCATTGACAGAGCGTTGACGCTTGTTGTCAGGCGTTGTCGGTGGATCACGATAGGAAATATCCTTCAACTTTCCCCACAGAAAGAAATACGGGGATGTCAGATCCGGTGAACGTGCGGGCCATGGTATGGTGCTTCGATGCCCAATCCACCTGTCGTGAAATATGCTAATCAATACCGCTTCAACCGCACGCGAGCTATGTGCCGCACATCCATCATGTTGAAAGTACATCGCCATTCTGTCATGCAGTGAAACATCTTGTAGTAACATCGGTAGAACATTACGCAGGAAATCAGCATACATTGCACCATTTAGATTCCCATGGATAAAATAGGGCCCAATTATCCTTCCTCCCATAATGCCACACCATGCATTAACCCGCCAAGGTCGATGATGTTCCACTTGTCGCAGCCATCGTGGATTTTCCGTTGCCCGATAGTGCATATTATGCCAGTTTACGTTACCGCTGTTGGTGAATGACGCTTCGTCGCTAAATAGAACGCGTGCAAAAAATCTGTCATCGTCCCGTAATTTCTCTTGTGCCCAGTGGCAGAACTGTACACGACGTTCAAAGTCGTCGCCATGCAACTGCTGGTGCATAGAAATATGGTACGGGTGTAATCGATGTTGATGTAGCATTCTCAACACCGACGGTTTTGAGATTCCCGGTTCTAACGCAATTTGTCTGCTACTGATGTGCGGATTAGCCGCGACAGCAGCTAAAACACCTTCTTGGGCATCATCACTTGTTGCAGGTCGTGGTTGACGTTTCACATGTGGCTGAACAGTTCCTGTTTCCTTAAATAGCGTAACTATCCGGCGAACGGTCTGGGCACTTCGAATATGTCGTCCAGGATACCGAGCAGCATACATAGCACACGCCCGTTGGGCATTTTGATCACAATAGCCATACATCAACACGATATCGACCTTTTCCGAGATTGGTAAACGGTCCATTTTAACACGGGTAATGTATCACGAAGCAAATACCGTCCGCACTGGCGGAATGTTACGTGATGCCACGTACTTATACGTTTGTGGCTATTACAGCGCCATCTATCACAAAGCGAAAAAAGTGGTCCAACTAAAACATTCATATTTCTTTACGTACTAAAGGAATATGTAATAAAAAAATGGGGGTTCCTATTTAAAAAACGTAGTTGATATCCGTTTGACCTATGGCAGAGCCATCTAGCAGGCCAACCATAGCGCCATCTGGTTTCCCCCTCCAAGCTAGACGAGTTTCGTTTTTTGTAGTTTTTTCGTTTGATGCTTATTTCGTTAGATATTTGGCCCGGTCACTATCAATGGACCACCCTGTATATACCGTATGCGTTCTGGCCGGAGGCAATTCGCTCCGCGCTCTTGTATGTGCAAGTGCTGAACAAACCTTCGTTAAGTGAAGTTAGTGTTCGTCATTCATCTAATTACACCTTCTTCTACGTGACATTATTATTGTGATGTACGGCATTCATCTCTAATTTTTGTTTTAAATATTAGTGCAAGGTAACAGTTCTTTGTTATCTGAGCTTCCAGTCAAAGTTTCGCTCAGCATTAGAAATACCGACGGACTATTTTTGCCCCATGTAATAACGTAAGCGTTGCCGATTGCTACACATTGGTATCCTTTATTGCGTCTGATGCTGCCGTGAAGATATGGAAGTAAGTGCAGTATAAAACTTTCTACAAATGAACGAACAGTCATTGTGAAGTACAGCAGTCGCACGAATGAGCAGATGTTTGCTTTGAGAAATAATACTGATGAAATTGATCCCGGAGGAGAATATATTGACGGTAACTGGACTGATTTTGATTGTGATACAAACCCAAGCACACTAGGGAGCACGAACGAGTCAGAGGACAGCGATTAAGATTCTGAGAAGTTCCAATGTGTGCACGGTAATATAAAAGGGAAGAAGTATAAAGTTTCTGAGATCGGATGTTGGTTTATTGTTGAACCTGTTCTGAAATAAATTCACAGATGCTCTGAAACAAACTCGCATACGGCCTTGGGAGGTGAACAATAGTCACATTGCTGTTAGAACAGCTTGATGCACTTCTTGCTATTCTGTGTGATAGGGATGCCGTTGAATCAGAAGGAATAGAAGAGGAACTTCTTTGGTCATAAAATTGGAGAACACAATTTTGGCAACTCTGTGATGTCACATAATCGGTTCAGGGAAGTCATAACGTATCTCAGGTTTGATTTATGGTTTATACAGCGGAAGTGACTAAAAAAGGATAAGCTGTCTCTTGTGTGAGGCATATGCGAAAGGGTCATGGCAAACTGTCAAAACGTCTACATTCCACGTCCACACAATCGTGATGATGAGCAGTCGATCTCGTCGAAATGATGGTATCAGTTAAGTCATTCGCGACTTAAAAACCTCACAAGTATGAGCAGAATCACTGGATGACTGTACAGAAAGATCCCATGTCTTGGTATGGATGAAACTTGTCCCGATAGTGAACTTCTCAGTGTCTTTGTAGTGGAGAAACTTGTACGCCCGTACCCAAATAAAGGAAGATATTTTACTTATGGCTGTGTCATCAACTCGGTTTCCCTAGCACGATATCTAAAAACAACTCCGAAATGCCTGCTTGTTGCAATCAACAAAACTGGAAGGGAAGTGCCTGAGTGTATGAAGAAAGGTTGCCAGAACGTGCGCAAAAGTGCAGCTGTCAAAAACAACAATATCACTTCAGTTGTATCAAGGAAAACCAGGTTTCAAATGGTTCAAATGGCTCTGAGCACTATGGGACTCAACTGCTGAGGTCATTAGTCCCCTAGAACTTAGAACTAGTTAAACCTAACTAACCTAAGGACATCACAAACATCCATTCCCGAGGCAGGATTCGAACCTGCGACCGTAGCGGTCTGGCGGTTCCAGACTGCAGCGCCTTTAACCGCACGGCCACTTCGGCCGGCGAAAAAAAAAACAGGTTTGATTATAATATTCTCAGCTCCTTGTATCCAGGTATACAAACTGAAAGTGACATTTATTCAAAACCTGGCAGTGACCTGTTACAATGAAACTACGTACATAGTAAATCGCTTCCCACTCCCGGGTTCCCGGGTTCGATTCCCGGCGGGGTCAGGGATTTTCTCTGCCTCGTGATGACTGGGTGTTGTGTGATGTCCTTAGGTTAGTTAGGTTTAAGTAGTTCTAAGTTCTAGGGGACTGATGACCACAGATGTTAAGTCCCATAGTGGTCAGAGCCATTTGAACATAGTAAATGATGTTGACCATATGGCTCACAAGTATTCAGTGAAAGCTGGGGGAAGATGTGAACTGTTCATATTTTTGTAACATTCTAGATTTATCAGGCATCAAATCTTTAATAATCTACAGGAATGCAACAAAGATCATAATAAGTAGGCGAGATTTCTCTTTCAAGCTCACAGTGAAACTTGGCAAAGATTACACAGAAACCAGGCCCATTTTACAAGAAAAATTTTGTTGCAGTTTGCTTCGTCTGTGTGGATTGCAAAGCATGGTCTACAAACAACGAAGCTTTACATATTTACTAACGCAGGCTGTGATGTTTTCATTAACACAACGTCAACGTGTGGATCTCTATTAGATAGGGTGCCATATTAATCCTATATTACATGTTCTTGCTTACTTGTTAAATGTATCACTTTCTAATTAAATCTTTTTTAATTGGATGCATTGCCCACAAAAGCACAGGATTTCCTTACTAACAGTTTTCAAGCATTTGTATATTTGAATCGACTTGGACAACAAGTATAACAGTATTCCATGTTTACAATAAAAAGAATAAAAGACCGTTAGAGTGATTATTTGTTGCAGAAAAACTCACTCCCTGCAGTAAAAAAGATCAAGAACAAGCTGTAAGCCTATCGACTACATACGGAACATTTTGTCCCGATAGCGGTTCGGAGATTTGAAAAAATCTGGCTCGTGTAATATTCGGCTACATTGCCTATTACACAACCCAAGTTTCAGAGATCGTTGTGTGCCACGTACAATAACAGAAACAAACAGTCTCCACGTGTAGGCAGTGAGAATATGACTTACACGATATGTTACCCTAAAGACGTAGCATCAAAACAAATGTACAATCTTGACTCCAGTGGATGAGACTTTCGGAGTCAGCATTATACATTTGTCTTAATGCTACGTCTTTAGAATGACATAACGTACCAGTCATATTCTCACTATGTACACGTGGAGAATGTTTGCTTTTATTGTTTTCCTTGGCACCCAACGATGTCGTAAACTTGTAGAGTAACCAATGCCGCATAAGCAAGATTACGACGATGTGTCCCGCCAGTTGGTGATGGACACTAGGCAAATCAAATTGGTGAGCTAAAGATGGCTAACTAATTTAACCAAAACTAGTTATTAATAAGAAATTATACTTGCCATCTTGACCAATTAAAAATTTTTCTGAATCCACAACTTTCAATAAACAGAGATCGCATATCCGCTATTTGGCTATAACAGGTCCAAAGTTGTTTGAAGTTCTTGTGACTTTCACTAGCAAGTTCATTTGGACAGATTTGCGAAGATTTCTTTGTAATTTTTGAATAAAATGCCAACAACAATTGCACTTTTAATGTTAAATTAAAATCCGCAGCCGTAAAGACAGTTTTCAGTGGCTTACATACAATCAGGTATATGCTGCCCCTAAGAGCGTTTACGAAATTCGAATGTGTTTCCTAACCAGAGGTTTGCGATCACCAGTTTCGCTGGACCAAATCTCACGTCTTAATGATCAAGCGCTAGTGAACCGCGATAAGACCAACCAATTTCATCAGGTGAAGTAAGCGTAGCGACTTGGGTTTCGACCAGTGCGACGTTCAGACGTTCAACATAGCACTTGATGGGCGGTCTAGGTGGCAAAGCACTGCGACCGAGAGGCAGAGGAAAGTACAGGAAAGAGATGCTGTGTCCGCAAATCTCTGGTGTCCGCAATTCATTTTGTTAACGTATCTCCGGACACTCTAGTGGTACTCCATTCTTTGTAGTAAAGTTGGATAGTCCTCTTTGAAACTCCAACAAACCAAGAACCTTCATTCACTGTGCGGTTAGGAGCACGCGCAAACTCGACAGTTCCTCTATGATATTCTTTCACGTTTCGGTAACCTTTCGTACCGCTCTGTTTCAATACAATGGATTGTCACATACATATTAAAGTCATAGATTACGTCAAAAGCCGTCTAATACCAGTTATACACCATTCACAGGGCTCCAAAGTGACTGGCACGTTCCTTTACGGTTGTGAATAGTGTCTTGCCATGCACAAGTGACTAATTGTAAGCAAATGAGATGCCTTGGTGCTAAGCTAGTGGCCTCAGACTTTAGAAGATCGTTCAAATCTCCGTCTACAAATCGAAATACGGCTTGTTCGTGTTTCCTCTCTATTGACTGATGCGAATTTCTGATTGGTTGTCTCGAAAAGGTTTCCGTTATTTTGCTTCTGCATCTCCAGCTACATCTCAGCTCTGGAATTCAACTTCCGGTGTGTGGTGGAAGGTACTTTGTAAACCAATTTTCCCTTTTACAGCTCCAGTCACGAAAGATTAGTGGAAGAATGTTTGCTGGTAAGCCTCTGTGTGGACTCGAATCTCTATGATTTTAACTTCTTGGTTGTTTCATGAGATATACGTAGGTGTAAGCAATGTATTGGCTGAGTCTGAGAGGAACGTACACGGTAATGCTGAGAACTTCTCTTGCAAAATGCGCCTCTGGAGAGCATTTCCGAGACGCTTTCGGGCTTATTAAATGAACCTTTAGCGAGACGTGCTAGTCCTTCTAGGATCTTCTCCGTTTGAACCTTATGTGGTACGGATACCAGACAGACAAGTGATATTCAGCTACTGGTCTAACAAATCTTTTGTAAGCTACTTCCTGTGCTGACTTTTAATTAATCTCAGTCTGGTATCTGTCTTACTCGCAGCCGATTTTATGGGGTCATAACCAGTTCAAATCCTTCGTACCCGTACTCCTGGATATTTTATGGAAATGCGTGCTGCAGTTACTGTTCTGCAATAGTGTACTCATATAATAAATGGTTTTTCTATCTATACATAGGCAATACGTTACACATGTTTATCTTGGGGGTCAATGCACGAAGCATTGATCATCGGCAAGTCTTCCTGAATTTCGATACCATTTCCTAGCTTTGCTGCATCTCTGTATGCGATAGCATCGTCTGCGAAAAACCTCTTAGGACTTCGACGTCACCTGCTAAGTAATTTATGTAGAGTGATCCAGCTACCCATACCGATGTCGTTTCATGCAACAAGTACTATATCTGGCGACAGTCATGTAATCGATATAAGATCCCTTCCAGAGCTTTGGGCGACTGTTAACAAATCATACCGTCAAATATACATGTGAGGACTGGACATCAGTTACACAGAATTTTTGGACCAAGATGTACCTTACTTCTGCATACTTATTCAAGTGTTCCCAACCTTCCTCTGTGTAATTAGCAGTGTAGTAACACGATTTTGGATGTCTCTGTAAGTCTATTGTGTTTATAGTACTTAACCTTTAGTAAATGGTTGAGAAATGGTACCTTATACATTGTGCTTCACGATCAGAAACAATGAAATTAAGAAGAGGTAACAAAATGAGGAGTGTGGAAGTAGCAAATTTATAATACCGGTATATAACCCGATGAAGGATTACTGTATGACGCGCTGCATTAATGTACTAAATTAATTTCATAAACAAAATTTGTACAATAGGTTTAAGATGTCTTCGTACACTTTACCAGTTATTCTGTGACATTTCTACAATATGCTTTACATCTCCAGAACGAAATGACCAACAAAAATGATATGTCGCGTGGGGTTGCATAAAATGACGTCGGTGGGGGCAGCTGAAACACACTGCCTGCATTGTAGTTGTTATGGGCTTCAGTCTAAAGACTGGTTTGAAGCAGCTCTCCATGCTACTCTATCTTGCGCAAGCCTCTTCATCTCCGTTTGTCTCCCTCTACGACATTTATCCCCACGTTTCCCTCCAATATTACATTGGTGATCCCTTGATGTCTCAGAATGTGTCCTACTACCCGATCCATTCTTCTACTCAGCTTGTGCCACAAATTTCTTTTCTTCACTATTCTATTTAGTATCTCATAATTAGTTTTGTAATCTACTCATATAATCTTCAGCATTCTTCTGTAGCATCACATTTCAAAAGCTTCTATTCTCTTCTTATTTAGACCGTTTATCGTCCTTGTTTCACTTCCATATATGGCTACAATCCATGCAAATGTGTGTACTTCCGACACTTAAGTCTCTACTCGATGTTACCAAATTTCTCTTATTCCGAAATGCTTTTCTCCCCATTGCCAGTCTGTATTTTATATCCTCTCTACTTCGAGTAACATCACTTATTTTGCGGCCCAGAAAGCAAACCTCATTTACTACTTGAAGTGTCTCATTTCCTAAACTAATTCCCTCAGCATCACCCGATTTAATTCGACTACATTCTACTATCTCCTTAAGCTTTTGTTGATGTTCATCTTATATCCTCTTTTCAAAACACTGTCCATTCCGTTCAACTGCTCTTCCAGGTCCTTTGCTGTCTCTGACAGAATTACAATGTCATTGGCACACCTCACAATTTTTATTTCTTCACCATGAATTTTAATTCCTACTCCAAATTTTTATTGTGTTTCCTTTACTGGTTGCTCAAATACAGATTGAATAACATCGGGGATAGGCTACAACCCTGTCTTACCCACTTCTCTACCATTGCTTCCCTTTCGTGTCCATCGACTCTTATAACTGTCATCTGGTTTCTGTACAAATTGTAAATCGCCTTCCGCTTCCTGTATTTTACCACTGACACCTGTAGAATTTGAAAGACAGTATTCCACCGAACACTGCCAAAAGCTTTCTTTAAGTTTACAAATGCTTTAAACCTACGTTTGCCTTTCCTTACTATATCTTCTATGAGAAGTCGTAGGGTCAGTACTGCATCAAGATTTCCTACATTTGTCCAGAAAACAACTTGAATTTCCCCGAGGCCGCTTATACTAGTTTTTCCATTCTTCTCTTCTATAAAGAATTCGTGTTAGTATTTTGCAACCGTGACTTCGGTAATTGTCACACCTGGCGGCACTTACTTGGAATTGGAATTATTATATTATGAGGGTATTTCTCCTGTTTATATATCTTGCTCATCAAATGGAAGAGTTGGGTAATGGCTGGCCTTCTCAAGGCTACCAGTAATTGTAACGGGATGTGGTCTATTCTCGGGGCCCTGTTTCGGCTCGAATCTGTCAGTGCTCTGTCAATTCTTCACGCAGCATCATGTCTTCCTTCTCATTTTCATCTTTCACTTCCATAACATTGGCCTCATGTACATCTCCCTTGTAACTTATAGACCCTCTGCATACTCCTTCCACCTTTCTGCTCTCCATTCTTTGCTTAGGACTGGTTTTCCATCTGAGCCCTCGATATTCATATAGGTGGTTCTCTTTTCTCCAAAGGCTCTTTAATTTTCCTGTAGGCGGGATCTACCTTTCATAGACATATATGCGTCTAAATCCGCAGATTTGTCCTCTAGCCATTCCTGCTTAATCATTTGGAACTTTTTGTCAATCTCATTTTTGAGGCATTTGTATTCTCTTTCGCCTGCTTAACTTACGTCATTTTTACACTTTCTGCTTTTGTTAATTAAATGAAATATCTCTTGTGCTACCCAAGGATTTCTACTAGTCCTCGTCTTTTTACTTATTTGATCCTCTGGTGCCTTCAATATTTCGTCCTTCAAAGCTACACATTGTTCTTATACTGTATTCTTTCCCTCTGTTCATGTCAATCGTTACCTTACGCTCCGTCTGAAACTCTCTACATCCTATGATTCTTTCAGTTTATCCAGATCCCATCTCCTTAAACTCCCACCGTTTTGCAGTTTCTTCAGTTTTTATATACTATTCATAACCAATAAATTGTGGTAGAGTACACCTTCGCCGCTGGAAATGTCTTAAAGTTTAAAAACTGGTTCCTAAATCTCCGTCTTAATACACTCCTGGAAATTGAAATAAGAACACCGTGAATTCATTGTCCCAGGAAGGGGAAACTTTATTGACGCATTCCTGGGGTCAGATACATCACATGATCACACTGACAGAACCACAGGCACATAGACACAGGCAACAGAGCATGCACAATGTCGGCACTAGTACAGTGTATATCCACCTTTCGCAGCAATGCAGGCTGCTATTCTCCCATGGAGACGATCGTAGAGATGCTGGATGTAGTCCTGTGGAACGGCTTGCCATGCCATTTCCACCTGGCGCCTCAGTTGGACCAGCTTTCGTGCTGGACGAGCAGACCGCGTGAGACGACGCTTCATCCAGTCCCAAACATGCTCAATGGGGGACAGATCCGGAGATCTTGCTGGCCAGGGTAGTTGACTTACACCTTCTAGAGCACGTTGGGTGGCACGGGATACATGCGGACGTGCATTGTCCTGTTGGAACAGCAAGTTCCCTTGCCGGTCTAGGAATGGTAGAACGATGGGTTCGATGACGGTTTGGATGTACCGTGCACTATTCAGTGTCCCCTCCACGATCACCAGTGATGTACGGCCAGTGTAGGAGATCGCCCCCCACACCATGATGCCGGGTGTTGGCCCTGTGTGCCTCGGTCGTATGCAGTCCTGCTTGTGGCGCTCACCTGCACGGCGCCAAACATGCATACGACCATCATTGGCACCAAGGCAGAAGCGACTCTCATCGCTGAAGACGACACGTCTCCATTCGTCCCTCCATTCACGCCTGTCGCGACACCACTGGAGGCGGGCTGCACGATGTTGGGGCGTGAGCGGAAGACGGCCTAACGGTGTGCGGGACCGTAGCCCAGCTTCATGGAGACGGTTGCGAATGGTCCTCGCCGATACCCCAGGAGCAACAGTGTCCCTAATCTGCTGGGAAGTGGCGGTGCGGTCCCCTACGGCACTGCGTAGGATCCTACGGTCTTGGCGTGCATCCGTGCGTCGCTGCGGTCCGGTCCCAGGTCGACGGGCACGTGCACCTTCCGCCGACCACTGGCGACAACATCGATGTACTGTGGAGACCTCACGCCCCACGTGTTGAGCAATTCGGCGGTACGTCCACCCGGTCTCCCGCATGCCCACTATACGCCCTCGCTCAAAGTCCGTCAACTGCACATACGGTTCACGTCCACGCTGTCGCGGTATGCTACCAGTGTTAAAGACTGCGATGGAGCTCCGTGTGCCACGGCAAACTGGCTGACACTGACGGCGGCGGTGCACAAATGCTGCGCAGCTAGCGCCATTCGACGGCCAACACCGCGGTTCCTGGTGTGTCCGCTGTGCCGTGCGTGTGATCATTGCTTGTACAGCCCTCTCGCAGTGTCCGGAGCAAGTATGGTGGGTCTGACACACCGGTGTCAATGTGTTCTTTTTTCCATTTCCAGGAGTGTATTATAGAATCAATCTGAAACCTTCCGGTGTCTCCAGCTCTCTTCCACGTGTATAATCTTCTTTGATGATTCTTAAACCATGTGTTAGCTATCTTTAAATTACGCTGAATGGGAAATTCTACTTTGCGGCCTCATCTTTCATTCCCCCTTAGTCAATACTCACCTATTCTTTTTCCTTCTCTTCCTTTTCTTACTATCGAATTTCGGCCCCCCAGGACTATTAAATTTTCGCCTCCCTTAACTATCTGAATAATTTCTTTTATCTCATTGAGCATTTCTTCAGTCTCTTCACCATCTGTGTAGCTAGATGGCATAGAAAATTGTGCTATTGTTGGGGGTGTGAGCTTTGTGTCTATCTTCGCTACAATAATGCATTCACTAAGCTGTTCACACTTGATTATCTGCGTCCCTACTTTTTTAAATCGTAATTAAACCTACTCCTGCACTACTACTGTTTAATTTTGTTCGTATAACCTGAATTTTCCTGGCCGGAAGTCCTGTTCCACCTGCCACTAAACTTCAGTAATTCCAACTATATGTAACTGTAACCTAGCCATTTGCCTTCTTAAATTTTCCAACCTACCTGCCCGATTAAAGAATCTGACATTCTACACTCCGATCTGTAGACCGCCAATTTTATTTCTCCTGATAACGACATCCTGCTGAGTATTCCCTGCCAGTACAGAGAAATGGGGGCTGTTTTACTCCCACAATATTTCACTCATGGAGATGCCATCGTCAGTTAACCATACAGCAGAGCTGCATAACCTCGGAAATGCCGGCCGGTGTGGCCGTGCGGTTCTCGGCACTTCAGTCTGGAACCGCGTGGCCGCTACGGTCGCAGGTTCGAATCCTGCCTCGGGCATGGTTGTGTGTGATGTTCTTAGGTTAGTTAGGTTTAAGTAGTTCTAAGTTCTAGGGGACTGATGACCACAGATGTTAAGTCCCGTAGTGGTCAGAGCCATTTGAACCATTTGAACCTCGGAAATATTTATGGCTGCAGTTTACGCTTGCTTTCAGTCATTTGCAGTAGTGGTACACGAGGCCGTTTTGTTTGATCTCAGAAGGCCAGATCAGTCAATCGTCCTGACTTTGCCCCTGTAACTACTGCAAAAGCTGCTGCCTCCTTTCAGCGAACACATGTTTGTCTGGTCCCTTAAGAGATACCCTTCCATTGTGGTTGCACCTATGGTACATCAATATCTATCGCTGAGGCACGCAATACTCTCCACCAATGGTAAGGTCTTGGTTCATGAGGGAGGTTGGCTGTATATATATCATGAAAAGTAATGGTCTTGTAACATACAATATCCTCATTTTTACGCTAACATAGCTTCCGCTCCGTCTTTAGACTTTTATATGGTCTGATGACTGAGACAGAACGTACAAAACTATAAACCAATTCATGATGATTTTAAGGAAACTATCGTTTTCACTGTTATGGAAATAAACGTGGTTAAATGCTATAACTACCTGGTTATCAATAAGACGTCGAAACGAAGGGCGTCTCGTCGATAACGAAGTTATTAGAGACGGATCATAAGTTCGGATTGTGGAAGAATGGAGAAGGAAATCGCCTGAGCTTTTTCAAAGGAACCATCCGATTATTCACCTTAAGTGATTTTCGAAAATCACAGATAACTTACATCTGGATGTTGTGGCGGATATTTCAACCGCCGTCTACTCAAATACAAATCCAGTGCCTCACCACTCTCTCACGTCCTTCGGTAAGATCGACAACTTACACACCTAGTGCAGTGCAAAATGCAGCAGGTATGCTGAAGATGCACAGGGCGCAGACGGGAAAGTATATGGAAACAGAAATGTAGCTCTGATCGTATCCTTAATTACACAATGAAAAACTATTTTATAAAGAAAGATACGTCTTTCAAGAACGCATCATCCCATTCCGGATTTAGGAGAATAACTCTGTCATCAGGATCAGAATATTATCAGAAACGGGACGTAGACCAAATATTCCGATAAAAATGAAGTAACAAGCTAAACCAGTTTCACGTAATTTTACTTCCACGACATTTTTGCGACAATATGTAGTAGATCAAGATATTTTTGTAACTCTAAGTAGAGCATTGAAAGACATTGATAATAATGAAAGACGATATATTAAAAATTGAATGTTTTGTATGCTGTTTAACTTGTACATGGGGATGTTGAGGAGAAACAAACGTCATATTTTGAATCACAACAAAGTAACTTTTGAAAAATACTAAAAATAGAAAGATCCACTGGAAGTTATCGTGAATTCTAGATGTTGCCCAGCTAATTGCAGCTTTACCAGTGACAGAGACAGTGGACTTCTCATAGCGCCCCTTATCAGTTAGAGGAACCGCACAACAGGCAAGCAAGGTGGGCTGCCGACCTCCCTTCAAGAACTCATATCAAAACATCGCCAGTGAATGTAAACATCAACAGACCTTCTGCATAAACACGGCACTCCGCAGAATCGGTGTTATAAGCGCGTCAGCACAATCAGACCAGCAGTGTGTACGTACAACTAGGACAGCTCTGGCCAATACCTACGCTGGCTCTAGCCCAGTTCACGCTCGCCATAGTTTTTCTGTAGAAATTTCTAACTTGTTGGGCGTAACACCACTTTGTAAATACCCAGCGTAATTTCTTTTCATTGTCTTGTAACTTTTGTCTGGCTTTAGCCACAACAAGAATTATTGTGTTTCTTGATGTTCTTGAGTTGGAAATTAGTGCACACCAAGAAGGCGTTTTAGTTACATAAAGTGTGTTCAAACTTGATCGTTAGTTCTTTACTGCGGAGCGCAGGACACTACAGGATTATTTGAGTCACTGGTAGGTCGAGCCGAAGATACATTTTTTTCTTCTTTTTTGTATAGTTTCTTTCAGATACTGTGCAGCGAGATGGTTGGCAAAACCAGGGACGATATGTTCTACCATACATCAAGCATTCCTTCAATTTCTACATCTGGGATATTTCTGCACGGATATGAGATAAGATCTCATATACATAAGTAGTAATAAATTTACTTCTGATGTAGAATGTGCTGCATGCATCTTATAACTGAATGACTGAAATTTTTTGTTTACTTCGATGTAACAGTGGTTAAAGAAGAGAAATTCCGATACGGACAGCGGGACCTATCTTTGTTGACATACTGTTTTCGGTCTCCTGAAGATCGGTCCTGTAGCAAGACTGCGGCCGTGTTTCAGCTGTTGACTATCTGACCTCACTAATGATTGAGGAATTGACTTCTCAAACACTTGAAAGTAAGATGCTCCAACGACCTATTTTAAATATGTCAAGCACCTAATAAAAACACAGCAACAGAATTTTGAAACTATGCTATTGTAAATAACGCAGAAAGTCGTATTACACATGAGGGGGAAGCTTAATGCATTATTATTATAGGTAAAATTTATAGGTGGAATGGGGAGCTGGTTCTGAAACAAGGCATACTACAAATTAGACTTGCGAAACAATCTTTGAGTTCTACGTCTTAATTTCGCTATCAGATTAAATTCTACATTTCACGTAATGTGGGATGAAACTTCACCTAGTTTGCTCTGAATCTCGCTTCTGCTTTCACGTTGAAAATGGTTCAGCTCGTTTGCACAGGGTTTTTTAATTACATGAAATGTTCTTCTCGAATCTTTATTGACTTAATTAGCTCCGTGAAACGAGTGGCCTGTTCCTGCAGGATTTTTGTTCGCAAGGTTCACCGCGGCGGTGCCAGACTCTACACACTATTTGTTTTTACCTTTACTTTGTAGGTTACGAGCACAAGCTGTTAATCATAACATGGAAACGGGTGCAGCTCCTTTGGCGCACTAATTAAAATCTTTTGAAGTTTTGGTAAGCAAAAATTGTGTAAATATTAAAACCGCTCACTCCTGAATACTCCGAAAGCACTCGGAAATTAATTCTGTCATTTACCGGATGCTAGCAGTTGTAACACTTTTATCCTGACGACTCGTAGCGCAGATCCGCGACTCCTTGAGGCTAAATTAATGCCTGCGCAGATCGATGTGGCGCTGAATTTTTGCGGAGACCTCACAGCTCCTTTTACAGGTGGTAGAGTTTGCAACCTGACTAGCTTGGTTCTTAGAGGAATTCAAATTAGTCTGTTTCCTCGCACAACAGTATTTGTATATTGTGATTTGCATTGGTTTAAATACTTGTACGTTCTTTGTTTGTACACGTCGAATGATTCAAACAATTTTCAGCCTTGAGCTGCTGGTAAATTACTTTATTTACACAACCAGTTCGGTCGACTGACTATCGCTAGGGTCAGAAGCTGTGGAGTCGGCTCTATGTGGTACGAATCTGTTCATAGCGCCAACGCCGATTACAGTTAGAACACGAGCGACTACACTACACTGCACAATATTTTTACACTGACCATGTAATTCCTATTACGAGATGATAAAAGTGTCTAATCCATGGTTTCATCACACGACGATAGTTATTTTGTACTTCACCTAGTCGACCGAAACTGGTTATGTAAACACAGAATTTTTCCAGCAGGTCAAGACAACAATATTACATTTTTCAGATTGAAATAATATTTTTGTCATAGAGCTTTAGATTAGATACACTGAGAGAAAGCTAATGAAAATTTCGCAACTCTAACAGTCACACAGGCATATAGGCTTAGGTTGAACTAAATGACAACGTTTTTTATTGTGCCAGAGCATAAATCTTTTCTTAACAAGTAACTATCATCAATGCGTTACACCTACTTAGTATTTTTCATAAATTCACCAGACAAAATACTACTTACCTTCCTAAAAAAAGACACCAAGGTCTCTTTGGGGTACGGGAAATGTCGAACTGGCACGAAACGATCTAGTGACCCACAACTGCTGGTGCAAGTCATGGCAATGAAGTGGCGCGCGTGTGTCACTTGATTGTATGGAATCAGAGTAGGAAGACAGGCCGACGGGGAGACGTGTTAACTTGGCAGGAAGGAGCTGCCGATTTTGGCGGTCCCAGTGAATGAAGTTAACCGATTTGTTGGTGTATCAGCGCAGAGTGTCCAACATGTTTACAAGAAATGCTGTACCACTCTCACAGTCTTGTAGCGACGTATGAAAAATGGTTATAAGTAGATCCTAATCGAAGGGTCCCAGGACGATTGTCGCGCCATGTTAATGACAATAGGTTCCAAACCCAACGGTAAGTTGTGCTGTCGGAAAATGCATTTGCACCTCAACAAGCGCCTCAGCCAACTTCGCTATGAATACTGCAAGTAGTTGATATTTCGTGACTGGTACCTGGAAAAAGGCACATATTTTAACATCTTCAGTAAGTCAAACAACACAGAAACTGGACTTCGTATAGCGTGCTCCGACGTGTTCAGAGTGTGACAGTTTTCGAATGATACAAGGTAGTGAGTGTACCGGTAGTTCATTGAGTCATTTAATCCCCCTTCCAATACGACAATAGTTGTGTTAGCAGGACTGCACGTACTTTGTTCTCAGTTTGAGAACCACTCACGCACCTCGATTTGCCCTTTACAACATTAGAGCTTCATCCCATAGCAAATGTCTGGGAATGCTCGGAACAGCGTGTGAAATCAGAATTCTTTCAAACTGGTAGCTGCACGCTATCTAATCATGGGTTTCATCTAGGTATGGCACACATGAAGAAATTTGTGCAATTTCCTCCTCGCCATATCATGGCTACAGGGAGTGTTTCACGGTATTAGTTTGATTGTTTGCGGTAATATTTTATCGATTGTACCAATTACACAACAAAGTCTTCATTAAGTTATAGCCAATCACGCAACGAGCAAAATCTCAGCCATATCATATGTGAAACACTTGTTGAAAGAGCTGATAATTTTTTTATGATTTCATATCATGATGAAGGAAGACATACACTGTTTGATCAAAAGTATCCGGACACCCCGAAAAACATAAGTTTTTCATATTAGGCGCATTGTGCTGCCACTCGCTGCCAGGTACTCCTTATCAGCGACCTCAGGAGACATTGAGACATCGTGAGAGAGCAGAATGGGGCGCTCCGCGGAATTCACGAACTTCGAACGTGGTCAGGTGATTAGGAGTCACTTGCGTCATACGTCTGTACGCGAGATTTCCACACTCCTAAAACGTCCCTAGTTCCGCTGTTTCCGATATGATAGTGACGTGGAGACGTGAAGGGACACATACAGCACAAAAGCATACAGTCCGACCTCGTCTGTTGATTGATAGAGGCCGGCGACAGTTTAAGAGGGTCGTAATGCGTAGTAGGCAGACGTCTATCCAGACTATTACACAGGAATTCCAAACTGCATTAGTATCCACTGCAAGTACTATGACAGTTAGGCGGGAGGTCAGAAAACCTGAATTTCATGGTCGAACGGCTGCTCATAAGCCACACATCACGCCGGTAAATGACAAACGACGCCTCGCTTGGTGTAATGAGCGTAAACATTGGACGAAACAGTGGAAGAACGTGTGGAGTGACGAATCGCGGTACGCAATGTGGCGATCAGATGGCAGGGTGCGGGTATGGCGAATTCCCAGTAGACGTTATCTGCCAGTGTGTGTAGTGACAACAGGAAAATTTGGAGGCGGTGGTGTTATGGTGTGCTCGTGTTTTCAATGTACGGGGCTTGGACCCCTTGTTTTTTGTGGCACTGTCACAGCACAGGTCCACATTGACGTTTTAAGCACCTTCTTGCTTCCTACTGTTGAAGAGCAATTCGTTGATGGTGATTGCATTTTTCATCACGATCGAGCATCTGTTTACAGTGCATGGCCTGTGGCGGAGTGGTTACACGACAATAACATCCCTGTAATTGACTGGCCTGCACAGAGCCCTTAATCTTATGGAACACTTTTGGATGTTTTGGAACGCCACGCCTCACCGACCGACATCGATACATCTCCTCAGCGCAGCATTTCGTGAAGAATGGGCTACCATTCCCCAAGAAACCTTCAAGCACCTGATTGAACGTATGCCTGGGAGAGTGAGAGCTGTCATCAAGGCTAAGGGTGAGCCAACACCATACTGAATTCCAGCATTACGGATGGAGGGCGCCACGAACTTGTAAGTCATTTCAGCTAGATGTCCGGTTACTTTTGATCATGTAGTGTATTTCTTCGCTGTTCCAAATAGGCGTAACACGTGCGGAGGTCACAGTATTTGAAGTCGGTTTAGATTCTTCACTTCAATTTGTGTCAGTTCGAAGATTTAAGTAATCGGTGATGTTACTGATTTTCACTTTTAACTATAAATTGTACTGGAGTTGCTGTCTGGATGAAAGCCTTGAACAGGTGGTAAAGTTCGTTCGATGTAAACGTTTATCAGAATCTAATCAAAAGTAACACCATAAATTAATCATGTACTAATAGTACTATGTCCTTATGTGTCCACTCTCTCTGTGAAGATCTTACGGAACCTCATTTCCTATGTAGGTTATTATAAAGTGAACCCTTCATGTAACTATTTAGCGAAATTTGTAATAGGTAATTAGTGAAATATAATGGTTAGTTCAAACTAGTACGGCCTATGCAGAAAAATGATTTAGCTCAGGATAGTCACGTATACTGGTCGTTTTTGAAATTGGAAATATCTCAAAGAAAATAGGCGGCATACGAAAAAAACTCTACTTGAAAAGTTAATATTGTTATGGGGAACATGTGTCCCCCAAGCAACCCACAGCTGGGTCAGCTTTTTGTTTCCGCTCGAACCTCCTTTTTTATTACAGTTTTTAATTCTACGCCAAAAAGTAACTAGGGTTACTGGAAGTATTTTCTCTATGCGTAGTGGATGCTGCTGTAATCGAAAAAACTCAGTTTTTACGGTTTTTGCATTGAAGAACCGAACCATTTGATTCTACTTCACATTTTCGACGCAAATGTGAACAGCTTTCTTGTAAACAGTTGATACTATTGCTACAGCTTTTTTTTTTACTTTTGGGAATATGATTGTATTGCAAAACTTGTACGTTTATGCATTTAAATGCTTGTTAAAGAAGCTACATAAACGTAACGTAGTTTTCTGTTTCCTTCGAAGTTGATTTAGGTGATCACTATTCCATCAGGATACTTGATTTCGGTGTGTCCCCTCCAATCTAACCATCATGGTGACTGGTTTTGATGTGTTCTTCAATCCAACCGCCGAAACACTTGCGGCAATTGCACCTCCGTTTGCCATGAATGGGAAAAAATATTTCAGGTATACCGTGGGTATTTTTTGGAGTAGAATCCGAATCTGAAATGAAAATGAGGGGTTCCCGTTTTCCTACGGGGGAGGGAGGTTTCGGGGTGGCCAATTATAGCATAGACAGATGTCTCATTTGAAAGTATTAATTTTTGTATGGAACTATTTTTTGTACGATGAGCATTTTTCCAGATATTTAGTTGTTAAAATAACATGCCTTATATGACGCTGAAGCCACCATTTGAAGCCAGCTATAGGACTGAATGGAAGGCGTCCGTATGCATAGTGTTACCCCAGGTCCGTTTGTGCCATGGCGTCTTCTCTCTCGCCGATACTACTTGAGGGTTGTGCCGCAAGCACAACAGCAGACGTCTGCCATTCAAGTTTTGTGATTATGCAGCTGTTTATAGTGTTTCCACCCCTGACGAACCACATATCTCAATCAAGTATTTTCAGGAGTACCACTCTCAACAAACAAACAAAATGTTATTAACCTCAGTTATTATTGATTTCCCGTCTTGAGCTTATTGCAATTTGATTAACCAAAATTGCACCAGGAACGCATCGCTTTTATTTACAGCTTGTTACAAAAAGGTACGGCCAAACTCTCAGGAAACATTCCTCACACACAAATAAGGAAAAGATGTTATGTGTACATGTGTCCGGAAGCGCTTAATTTCCATGTTAGAGCTCATTTTAGTTTCATCAGTATGTACTGTACTTCCTTGATTCACCGCCAGTTGGCCCAATTGAAGAAAGGTTATGTTGACTTCGGTGCTTGTGTTGACATGCACGAAGCACATCAGTACGTAGCATCAACAGGTTAGTGTTCATCACAAACGTGGTTTTGCAGTCAGTGCAATGTTTACAAATGCGGAGTTGTCAGATGCCCGTTTGATGTTAGGATTAGCACGGGGCAATAGCCGTGGCGCGGTACGTTTGTATCGAGACAAATTTCCAGAACGAAGGTGTCCCAACAGGAAGACGTTCGAAGCAATGGATCGGCGTCTTAGGAAGCACGGAACATTCCAGCCTATGACTCGCGACTGGGGAAGACCTAGAACGACGAGGACACGTGCAATGGACGAGGCAATTCTTCGTGCAGTTGACGATAACCCTAATGTCAGCATCAGAGAAGTTGCTGCTGTACAAGGTAACGTTGACCACGTCACTGTATGGAGAGTGCTACGGGAGAACCAGTTGTTTCCGTACCATGTGCAGCGTGTGCATGCACTATCAGCAGCTGATTGGCCTCCACGGGTACACTTCTACGAATGGTTCATCCAACAATGTGTCAATCCTCATTTCAGTGCAAATGTTCTCTTTACAGATGAGGTTTCATTCCAACGTGATCAAATTGTAAATTTTCACAATCAGCATGTGTGGGCTGACGAGATTCCGCACGCAATTGTGCAATCACGTCATCAACACAGATTTTCTGTGAACGTTTGGGCAGGCATTGTTGGTGATGTCTTGATTGGGCCCAGTGTTCTTCCATCTACGCTCAATGGAGCACGTTATCATCATTTCATACGGGATACTCTACCTGTGCCTAGAACATGTGACTTTACAAGTACGACACAATATGTGGTTCATGCACGATGGAGCTCCCGCACATTTCAGTCGAGGTGTTCGCACGCTTCTCAACAACAGATTCGGTGACCGATGGATTGGTAGAGGCGGACCAATTCCATGGCGTCCACGCTCTCCTGACCTCAACCCTCTTGACTTTCATTTATGGGGGCATTTGAAAGCTCTTGTCTACGCGACCCCGGTACCAAATGTAGAGACTCTTCGTGCTCGTATTGTGGACGGCTGTGATACAATACGCCACTCTCCAGGGCTGCATCAGCGCATCAGGGATTCCATGCGACGGAGGGTGGATGCATGTATCCTCGCTAACGGAGGACATTTTGAACAATTCCTGTAACAAAGTGTTTGAAGTCACGCTGGTACGTTCTGTTCCTGTGTGTTTCCATTCCATGATTAGTGTGATTTGAAGAGAAGTAATAAAATGAGCTCTAACATGGAAAGTAAGCTTTTCCGGACACATGTCCTCATAACATACTTTCTTTCTTTGTGTGTGAGGAATGTTTCCTGAAAGTTTGTCCGTACCTATTTGTAACAACCTGTATAAAGCATATTCCCTGTTTATTCTGCAAATTGGATACACACGTTTGTACATTTTTAGTTGTTTTCAGTGAAAAACAGCGTTTCGTTTTCAATGTTGGTGTGCCAAGTTACTTACGATATTTCTTTACATATTCTCAAACAAACGTATTTTTATTAATCTTTATTGGAATTCTATTCTCTTCATGAGTGAGAAATGTACCGGATGCCACCTCTATATCTACATGTACATCCGTACTCGGCAAGCCACCTGACGGTGTGTGGCGCAGGGTACTTTGAGTACCTCTATCGGTTCTCCCTCCTATTCCAGTCTCGTATTGTTCGTGGAAAGAAAGATTGTCGGTCTTCCTCTGTGTGGGCTCTAATCTCTCCGATTTTATCCTCATAGTCTCTTTGTGAGATATACGTAGGAGGGAGCAATAAACTGTCTGACTCCTTGGTGAAGATATGTTCTCGAAACTTCAACAAATGCCCGTGCCGAGCTACTGAGCGTCTCTCTTGCAGAGTGTTCCACTGGAGTCTATCTATCATCTCCGTAACGCTTTCGCGATTACTAAATGATCCTGTAACGAAGCGCGCTGCTCTCCGTCGGATCTTTTATCAACCCTATCTGGTACGGATCCCACACCTGTGAGCAGTATTCAAGCAGTGGGAGAACAAGTGTACTGTAACCTACTTCTTTTGTTTTCGGATTGCAGTTCCTTAGGATTCTTCTAATGAATCTCAGTCTGGGATCTACTTCACCGACGATTAATTTTATATGATCATTCCATTTTAAATCACTCCTAATGCCTTCTCCCAGATAATTTATGGAATTAACTGCTTCCAGTTACTGACCTGCTATATTGTAGCTAAATGATAAAGGATATTCCTTTGTATGTATTCGCGGCACACTACACTTGTATACATTGAGATTCAATTGCTATTTCCTGCACCATGCGTCAATTCGTTGCAGATCCTCCTGCATTTCAGTACAATTTTCCATTGTTACAACCTCTCGATATACTACAGCATCATCCGAAAAAAGCCTCTGTGAACTTCCGATGTCATCCACAAGGTCGTTTATGTATATTGTGAATAGCAACGGTCCTACGACACCCCCCTGCGGCACACCTGAAATCTCTCTTTCTTCGGAAGACTTCTGTCCATTGAGAATGACATGCTGCGGTCTGTTATCTAGGAACTCTTCAATCCAATCACACAATTGGTCTGATAGTCCGTATTCTCTTACTTTTTTCATTAAACTACTGTGGGGAACTGCATCAAACGCCTTGCGGGGGCAAGAAACACGGCATCTGCCTGGGAACCCGTGTTGATGGCTCTCAGAGTGTCGTGGAGGAATAGCGCGAGCTGGGTCTCACACGATCGCCTTTTTCGAAACCCATGCTGATTCCTACCTCCTGGAAGTTGCCTTGTCGGCTACAGGAACAACAGGCACGCTACCAGAATACTGTTTTATATTGCAAGCAGCACGTAAAGTTTTGCAGATATGCTACGAGTAGATGGGTTACTCTTGCATCTTTTACAATTAGGAATGCTGTGAGATAATGTATAACAGCAAAGTTATTTGAGAATGTTTCACATGGGACTGAAACAATGAAAAGAAAAATAAATCGGTCAGGGCACACAGTAAAAACTCATTTTTGATCTAGGTAATTGCCGGTGAATAGGTCAGTAAATTTTTTTTGTTTATTTATGGATGCAATCACATGTTTATGACACAGTCATGTTTATGACACAGTCATAAACATGTGATTGCGTCCATAAATAAACAAAAACATTTACAAAAGAATCAATGACGCACTCGATAGACAAAATGTCGATTTTTCTAGAATACGTCAGTACTTGCAAAATACTGTTACATTTAAAATGCTTCCTTTGCCGTTTGAATTACTATGTCACAAAATTCCGAGAACATTCTTCGGGCTAGCTTGCACGCTGTGGGCCGGCTTTACTGAAGCCTGAAAGTGCAATATCAGGAGCATCGACTGAAGTGCGGAGCGCATGTCATGAGCATGCACGGCTAGCCGCACGGCAGGGCACACGTCCTCAGCGGAGGGCCGCGTATCGATTGCGGCAGCTGTCAGTGGCGGCTGAGGGTTGAAGGCTCAAGGCTGAGGCTGAGGAGCGGCCGGCAAGTGGCGGTTGGCGAGGACGCTGCCGCTCTGGCGGGACGGGGCGGGGCGGGGCTATTGACACACACACACACACACACACACACACACACACACACACAGCTGCATCGTCGAGCTCGCTGCGCATGCGGGCCGCCTGCCTCAAGGCGCGTCGGGATACAAGAACCAGGCGTGTAGCAAGTACACCCAGAAATGCGCGAGCGTCAGATATTCTCGGTGCAGAGCTTGACCGACATTGAGATTGGCCTTGCGCCTTTCGTCGCTGGTTGACACCACAGCCACTTGGTTAGCTGGTAGCCATCGCCACTACGTTCGCTTGAGGCTCGACGTGAAGACTTCAAGATACAGGGTATCCGGTATCACCATATAGTAACACAAAATGTAATAACTTGTGAAGTAAGTTAGTAGTTGACGGTATATTTCGGAAAGTATGGTAACTCAAATTTTTCTTTTACACTCAATATACCTCGATAAGTGCACTGTTAGTGGAGCAACAGACATTTAACCTGTATAATCTACTTGTCTCCAACTTTTTTGTGGCATTGCAGGCATAACATTTGCTATAGCTGCATTAATGCGATGGCGCAGATCACGAACTGGTGTCGTAAATTTGATTCTTGACGAATGCCCACAGGAAAACAACCAAGTGGCGTAATGTCTGGACTTCTAGGGGAGTAAACAGTCAGTGGACTACCTCTCTCAATTCAGCGATTTGGGAAATCCTGATCAAAGAATTTCCTCACAGTGTTCGTTGAATGGTATGGTGTGCCGTCTTGTTAAAGATCATGTCACGAGGAAGCTGTGACCAGCATACAGATCCAATGTGTCTTCGTACGTTGTGGCATTAACTCTAGGCGTCGCTAAGAAGAATGGGCTCATAATTCTGTCTTCAACATTCCACACCACACACCCACACATTCACTTGCGGAGAGTTCTCCATATGATGCGGTTATGTGTGTTTGCGTGCTGGAAGTGTAGAATGTGACCTGATCCCAGAAAGAGACGAGATCAAGGAATGCCTCCTTTTCACTCATTTTTGTCAGAGCTGTTTCCTAGAACGCCTTCGGTCGCAGACTGTCTTCAGACTCGATTTTGTGACGAATCTGCACTTTTTACGCCTGTAGGCGCAACAATTTATGGACGACAACGTGTATTGTCGCATGAGCTAACTACTTATATAACTGTCTTCTTGCTTGTCGGATTGGCTTACTAGGGCTCCACCTATGGAAGTGCGTGGTTGGCGTGGTTGCCCCATATCGAAAGCAAACTCCCAGATTTCCGAAGCCGCATGTCCCATTCCTTGATTGTTACGTAAGAAGGAACATCGTCAGCTGGTTGCAGACCAAACGCACGCCGAAAACGACGTTGTGCCTGATCCGCGAGAGAAGGCACACAAAACACGTTGTGCTGTGGAGTACACGTGGCTCCTGGCGCACATTTAGTTGAACAAACCAGTTAACACGCTTGCGCAGGTGTTACCAACTGTCGCAGGCAAACAAAAATGGCTTTGAGCACTATGGGACTCAACTGCTGAGGTCATTAGTCCCCTAGAACTTAGAACTAGTTAAACCTAACTAACCTAAGGACATCACACACATCCATGCCCGAGGCAGGATTCGAACCTGCGACCGTAGCGGTCTTGCGGTTCCAGACTGCAGCGCCTTTAACCGCACGGCCACTTCGGCCGGCTCGCAGGCAAACACAGAGATATTTTAAACAGGGGTGAACAGGGAGACGTTATTAATGTTATTCGTTCGTAGTCGTCTCATTTTAGTGGTGTTGTTTTCCTGTTGTGGCCAGTGGTGTTTTACTCCAGACAGACGTTAATTAGTTTAATTCCTTTTTAAATCTCTCCTGTTGTTTCTAGTACATGACAGTATCTTCTATCGCTACCTTACTGTAGAAGCTAGTACTCAAACACAGAATATTTTGAATTACCACATGTGTAGAAGCAAAATGCCAATAAATATCTCAATTACTTCTCAAGTCGTTACATTTTACGTTAGTGTATTTTTAACCTGGACAACCTGCAATTTTGTGAATAATTACTGTTTCATCTTCAGACGACAGAGCGATCATAGCACTTAATATACACAATAAACCCATTAGTGACGTATTATTTTATTTGCTTTGACCGATTACGGTAGTTTCAGATGCTCATTTCCATTGAGACAATGAATATCTGACACTTCTCGCGTCTGACTATCGAGAGCGGTGAAACTAAGCAAAATAATACGTGACTAACGGCTGTATTCTGTATGTTAGAAACTCTTTTCTTCCATGTCTCACTAACCACCACATAAATCCAGTAGCCCTAATTCCAATACGAATTCACAATACCGAATGTTGTGAACCTGACAACAATTCGCAGAGAGCTGAGATTATTGTTGAAATATTCACACAAGAAATGTTCGGATTGCAGTTAAGAATATAATTAGCGTAGGTTTTCTACTGAAATTACGAAGTTGTGAGCAGTCAGACATGAGCACCCATAGAGAAGATGTTTAAAGAATATTAACTCCATGTGCATCAGACCAGTTTTATTCCTGTGCTGAAACATAGCTCATTGTGCAAGTTAAGTTGAAAAAACCAAACTATTAGCATGGAAAATGCCCAAGTCCCACATTGTGCATTCTCAGCGCGTATAGCCACGTCACAAGTTGCAGCAACACTTTCGCTCAGTTAATGCTCACGTTGCATTATAGAGGCCATATGTTATCACAGCAGCGAGATATGCTGTACACAACATTGGAAAGTAATACCAATCAAACGTTATACTCGGAGGTATAAGATGTCGACAGCGATTGCGAAATCTGTAGTGATTTGAGCAGCAGCGCCAGATGCGGTCCGAAAGAGGTGTTAGTCTCGCCGTGCAAGTACGTCATGGTCAGAGTGGCTGGTCGTTAAACATTGAATCAGACTTCTGTGCCGCCATCTGGCCAATGTTATTTCTGTCCCCGCCGTGTTAAGTGCCAATGGCCTTTCTGTAATAGCTCCTTTAGTCTCAATGAGTACAACACATGTGGCTGTTTAGATTTTAGAAGACCTGATGAGAAAACTGCCACATTTTAAACCAAATTCATCGAAGTTATTAAAACGGTTTTTGTTTTAAAAGAACGAGAGAATATTTTTATGATGAGGAATACAAAACTTTAGGCCAGGCTTCTAGCAAAGCTTTATTTTTTGCAAACATCTTGCGGTAGTTAATCGAATGATTATTGAACTCTTCGGCACGAATGACATTGGAAATGATATACTTTTCATCAAAGTGTGTACGGAAATGTAGGGACCATGCTCAACAGGAGTCCATTTGGCCTTTTATTCGGGAACACTAGCATTCATTCACTATCAGTCCTGTTTTCGAAAACAGTCATGACCAAATTAAGTTGCCAAAGAGAAAGTTTCGTCTCTATACATAAAACTATTCACTGAAGTAGCGGACAGAACAAGAAGACAGACACAGCAGGAGATATAATTAAGATGAAATTGAGTAAGGGAGATTAAATGTTTAACGACGAGCTCATAAATTTTGGTCTCGAAGCGAAATAACAGATATGCCGTAAAAATACGGTCAGCTAATCAGTGTATTGGATATGGATAAGAGATTTAAATTATGTCAGAAAATATTTCTTAAAATCCGGTTGGGTGTATATAGTAATCCGAAAGAGCGAAGCAGGTACGAAATTGCACGATCTTCCAGTTGCCAGGGCAAACGTAGAATGTGGTTTTCCAATATAAAGTACGGTCCGTTTCTGCGTCATTTGCAAGGAAAATTCAACTCACTGAAGTCGATAGTTTGCGGGTATGAAACTACAGATGTCTGTTGACGGAATGCACTGCTATTTCCCTTACTACAATTACAATTTAATGTGAGAAAATAGCTATGTTCTTATGTTGACATCGTTTTTAATTTCCCCAAAGGTGTTATCATTACTGAAAATGGTTTTCAATAGAGAGGGAAGGTGTCTATTTGATATTTTGTTCTTTTTTTAAATTTAAGGCTCACGGTCATATAAACAGGAGCAGTTCAATACAAATAGTATAACTTTTATACATATTGCCTCTAGCTGAAATAAACTAAATCTGCTTTTACTAATATTCCAGATAATGTTAATGTAAGGACTGAAATAAGTCAACAGTTCATTTGAACTTTTGTTCCTGGTTTAAAATATAAAGTGTATGGTCATACAAACAGATTTAGTTCATTGCAGGTACTATAACTATTATGCATATTACCCTTAGCTAAAATAAACAGAATCTACCGTTACTAACATTCCAGATTATGTTAATGTAAGAACAAAAATAAGTCAGCATTTCATATGAAGTTTTGTTATTGCTTTAAATTTAAATATAAAGTTCATGGTCATACAAACAGCTGCATCTCATTGCAAATACTATAACTGTGTTATTTTTATGGACATTCATGTTAAGCCAGACTTGATTAAAGTATTTGCTCATAAACATACTGTATTATGCAATAATGTAGAACAGAAATAAGATGTCATACTGTCACAGTAAGTATAGAATTAAAAATTTTGCATCCATACCGACAGATAAACAATACTCTTAGCGATACGTTAAAGTATATTCGATCTTTGCCACAGTATTATGCTAGAAATAGTGACGTAACTTCCCGAAAACCATCTGAAGATGAACCTGGAATGGTTCGAAAATTGGCTCATAAAACAATAAATAACAATTCAGAAAAGCGCTGGTTGCAGTTTTATGTATTTATATTCAAGTAACAGTCACGGCTTCTAAAATATCCGTAATGGATAAACATAATATTTATATGATCATATTTTTCCACAAAGTACTGTGTCATTCACTATAATGAATTGTCCTTCAAACCAATAATTGTAACTATGAGGCAGGTTGCTCAGAGTAGGATGTCTTACTCATAATTTTCAGTACTGTGGGTGCCTTAACAAGCAGCGATACAGCGGATTAGTGCACAGTATTTCATATTAGCGTAACTTCATCTTGCCTCCTTAGTAGCTGGATTCAGACTCACAATTTTACTAAGTGGTCTGACAATTTTGTTAACTTTGTGAAGCCATCTGGTGATAACACTTGTGAAAATACGTGGTGAGCATCATATCTCATTTGTGTGATGGATAATGCACCATTCCTAGCTACAATTACAGCGTCTTGTGTAAAATTCATGGCATGACAACCCCAAAAAATAGGAACTTGGCGGGCAAATAACCCACGTCAAAAAAAAAGTGACAAACTCATTTTGTTTACCAGGTTATTTGGAGCTGCCAACATAGTAACACTAACAAGCAGAAAATTTTCTAAACTGCCTCTGGGAAATGGAGCTCTTTCCATGTAACAAGCATACACTTAAGAGTCAGTAATTTCGCAATACACAGGGAATGTGACACACAAGATGCAACCAACGGAGTAAACATAAGTCCAAATGATATCCGGTCAGCTCGCAACATCAGCAAGACACATCAGGAGCCACCTAATCTAGTAATGCCAGCATATTCTAAAGCTGTTAAGTACCTAACTTGGTCTCCAAAAAGCGCACGTTAGAATTAATGGAGAGAGATGAAAGCTGTAGCGGAATCAAAGGAGACAGAAGGTAAACTATTGTTCCTGAAAATTAAAAAGAGAAAAAAAGAAGAAACAACTCCGATGCAAGTTTAACTGAGGACAATCTTTCAGTTATGTAACTGACGAAGGAGACACTGAATGCATATTCTGTAGAAGTAGTTTCGGTGAAGATTAATGTAGAGAAATGACCTGTGCGTGGAATGTTATCCATGGGCATTCTCGAAGAATGTTAACATGAGACTGCATTTCTTATGAACAACATAGGTCGAAAATGTTGGAGAAGCAGTAACAAAGAGAATATTATAAATTTATACTTTACCTATTACTATTTTCGTCGATATTAAGTGGTTTTTCTGACTGTCTCATATTAGGAAACCTTTTTTATTTCTATTCAGATTGACTCAGTTCAGATTTTTTCTCCAATTTATGTGTAGTAAGTGTCGAGTTGCACGAATTCAATAAATAAGAAGTAAAGTAGAATGATTTCACGTACGCGACCCCTCCTGCCAGAGGTTCGAGTCCTCTCTCGGGCATGGGTGTGTGTGTTGTTTTTAGCATAAGTTAGTTTAGTAGTGTGTAAGTCTAGGGACCAATGACCTAAGCACTTTGGTCCCTTAAGAATTTAAACACGATTTCACTTAGATTTCCAATTAACAAACATGCAATTGCATCAAATGTTGTAATATAAAGTGAAGTAATGTGAGACAATTGAAGTTTCACAAGAATAAATGTAGCATTAGATCCGTGCACCACTGGCATCAACTACCTGACTCATCCGACGAGCCGTGGACGGGTTCAGACTTGTGACTTCATTTTGGTCTACAAATTTTAAATGGGACTCAAGTCTGGCGCTAGAAGGGGCCAGTCAATCAGATAGACGACAGCCTGTAGCGAGAACTTCTGCTGAACGATTCGACTCGTGTGACCTAGTGAACGGTCCTGCTGGCAATGGATCGCTTCATTTGGAAAGAACACTGAAACCATCATACTGGACGAGTGCTGCGTATTCTGAAACATAGTGGCAATATCTGAGGTTTGTCAGGTACTCGTCTGAGGCGCAGTGTCTTATCATATTTGGCACACTTCGGTTACATTCAAGACATCAACACACAATAAAATGTAAAAATATTGGTATCTGGGGGACGCGAATCTCCGGTAGAAAATCCAGATCCTCAAACGCTGCCACGTGGCTACCATGTAACTACATAGCTTCGCTCTTGTTTGTGTATTCGAGAAAGTAACATTCCGGGGTTTCATACATGTAAGTGTTATAGTTTGTACATTAAACAATATTGTATGTTGTAATTGTGCAAACAGTAAACAATCAAAAATGTAAGTATGATGGTTACAGTAAGAAAGGAAGAAACACAGTGCTAAATGTGTGTTGCATGTGGTGCTGCCGGCGTTGCCAGCTCGATGCGAACTGTACACCACCGAAGATAATCGAACTTATCTGTACTGTGCATGTAATATAACATACATTTCATGCTTATGAGTTATTAATTTCTTAATATTTTACACAAATTAATTGCAGTATAAAAGTGTTACATTGTTATTTATCAAAATGTGTTACCCTGCTTTTATACCGAGGCTCTTCAGGATGGGGTTGTGGCGCCGGACGTAGTTGCAAAGAAGGAAATATAAATAAATAAAGCAAGTAATATGAGTAGAATGTATATGCAGAACTAGCCACGGAGCCTAAAATAAGATTCTCATTCGAAAATAACGGAGAATAGCATGATGGATATATTTAGAACAGTTCAATGAGAACTGCCCTCTGTCCAATCATGGCTGGAACCCTTTAAAAACTGTAAAGACTTTTTCAGAGCTTGGAGCACTGCCACACAAACCTACGGTACACTGAAACACGAGCGGTCTGGAAACAGTGGCGCACGGAGCGTGGAACAGGGAACAAGGATTTCCCCCTCAGACAATTGTAGATTCCCCGTTCCTCCCTTCTCCACCCCCCGCCCCCTTCCTCACCATCACCACCCAAGGCTACTTTCTTAACTAACTTGGCAAAGATCCCCTGATCCGGCGTATCTGACAAGTCTGTAATTACCTTGTAGCGAAGCACCGGCATCGACCGAAGAAACACAAAAGATGGCAGGGGGGTGCAGAATGCTTTTGTTTGATGAGTACAGAAGCAGTGAAAGGGCAGACGGAGCGGCTGATGGTAATTCGAAATGTAAGACACATCATAGATTCACAGTTGAAGAAAATTTGCTGATACTACACCGTTCAAAAAAATCTGGGGAACACGTGTATCACCATCCGTTATGTTAGATCTATATTGATAGTGGCGGTACCTGCAGTCTTACTGCATGGCTTGAGATCTTCGTTGTCAGTTTCAGCAACAATTAAATTCATTCTAAAACAGCAGGAAATGACTTCCATGCTACTAGAGGGAGCTGAGAGGGCAAGAACTGTAGAGGAAGTCAGAAATTGGAATACATCCAGCAAAAACGTTACAGTACGAAGGGAACAAACACAGTGCTAAAACTGTGTTATACGTGGCGCTGACGCCGTTGACAGTGTTATCTGAACTGTACACAACCGTAGGTAACGTCTCCTAGAGTCCGAATCTCGGTACTCTAGCGATTTTTCCATGGTGGGTTCTCATCCATACGCAGTCAACTCAGGAGCAACT
Organism: Schistocerca piceifrons; assembly: GCF_021461385.2. Lineage (NCBI taxonomy): Eukaryota > Metazoa > Arthropoda > Insecta > Orthoptera > Acrididae > Schistocerca > Schistocerca piceifrons. The sequence goes on along the minus strand of NC_060138.1, from coordinate 487,602,481 downwards.
CAACAGTTTAGTAGCGGTTGCGGTTCCCCGAATTTTATACTATGAAACGGATAGGAAATAGTTATGCTTTGACTCAGCTGCCGCATATTATTAATCCCGAGAGCAGTATAAACTGCCTGAGAGAATTGGACGTTCTGTGCTACGGACGCATCCCTCTGGAATAAGTAACCTAAGATGTATATTTGAGGACTCTGTGTGAAGCGATTGCAGGGATCGGACGTGTTTTATGTTGGAGAGATTTTTCTATTGTTGTGCGACGCTATTAAGCTCCATTGTGAATGTTTAGTTAGTTGATGGCAGAATAAACAAATTGAAGAAAATAATACGCATTCAAGGCGCGTATTTATCAATTTAAAAAACATTTGACAAACATTCTTCAGATGTCACGTGACGTACATCGATCGGAGGTGCAGTGTGGAATGATAGTGCGAGCCTGCGTCTTTTAACGGTCAATATTCTTCGAGAGAATATCTCAGAAGCAATAAACCTCTCGTTGATAAAACCGTTAGACACATCAATCCATACACATCATACAACATAGCACCTAGTTGTGCCAAACGATCTTCTTAGCGAAATAAACATTATAGAGATATATATCTAGCTCTCCTGTGGTTCTTAAAACCAAATACTTATATTCTTTAGCTTTTAAAAGACTGAAGTTAACACCTAAATGAAACTACAGGAAATCATAACTAAAAATACAAAAAATAAATAAGAAGCAGAGAATTTTCTTAAATAAATTAATTAATTAAATTATAATAAAAGACGGAAGTGAATACCGGTGTGCCAATTTTTGTAGACAAATACACACACGACAATTGTCATTTGTGAACGTTGTATTCAAATAAGCATATGCAATGCCACATCTTAATGCAGTGCAGTTTCGAAGGACGATCTGATCAAAAAAGGATGGACTTCCCGTCGTGTTGCTGCAGATGCTTATGCCTCTCTATGTATCATCTGTAGCTGTCACTGCCAAATGTAGATGTTGGCGTGCGGTGGAGGAATGTTGGATGTGGATGGAAACTGTCTGGATGCGCCGTATTAAAACTTGGCCGTGATCTTCAAGTATTTTATTATTCCCAGGTACAGTGCCGCGTTCTCCTCTGCCTTGTGTCACAGGGTCCTGCAATGCCGAGGACGCCATTTCGCTGTCTGGAAAACAGCTTGGCGCGGAAGGGCTACCTCAGCGACCCGTGCGACGTACTGTGGCGTGCCGACCATGTACAGCAGCGGTGTTTTGACGTCGGGATGCGCCGGTAGCTGACTCAACGGCCTTTTTCCCGTTGCCTCTGCACCACTCGCAGGGTGGCCCGCTGCGTGCTTATTCGCTGTCGTGGTTAAGATTGCAGCGACGACAAGCGCCTGCGATCCGACAGCCAAATCTGTGGCCCTCGCCTCAGGTGCCCCCGGCGTGTCATGGTTACCCTGTTCGAACTCTGTGTTTAATAACTTAAAACGGCCGATACTGATTCATCGTTACAATGTTCATTAAGACAGAGAATGGTGCAAGCTGGTGCCCAGGGAGATGCATGTAGCGGAAGTACAGGGCGATTATAATTAAAGTTCCACTTTCAAACCGCTGTAGAATTAACACCACTGGTCAGAATTACATCAAATTGCAACGGTATGTTATCGGAGAACGGCGAAAACGTATAGCACAAGAAAAATAAATAGTTACAAAATGTAGCAATAGATGGCGCTGTAAGCATTATAGTTTAATAGTGGTGGACTACAAATGACAATTAAATCATACAACAATGCCTGTGCCGTACGTCTGACGTTAAACAAACTACAATACTCAATGTGCATGGGTGTACAGATGTGATACTGTTACATAAGTAAGCCCATTCACCATGGTAAGGTCATATCACATCGGAAAGGAAAAATCAGTTTTTAATTGTCCTGAGGCCAGAAAACCGCATAAAAAGCATCACTCACATAGGTTTTTAATTCTCCTCAGGCCGAAAACAGCAAAATGTATCAATGACATCGGCTTTTCATTGTCCTGAGGCCAAAAGCCGCATAAAAAGCATCAATCACATTGGTTTTTAATTTTCCTGAGTCCAAAAACCGCATAAAAAGCATCAATCCAAATCAAGTCGAATTATTAATTTCCGTGACTGGCGCAAAATATGTTCAATACGCTGTCCACCGTTTTCTGCAACAAGTTGAAATCGAGAAACAGCATGTTCTACATCTGATCGAAGTGTTTCCGGCTCACGTTCAGAATGTGTTGCGCAATGCCTGTCTCCAATGTAGCTAAGTTTGCAGTTGGAACACTAAACACAACATCTTTAGATAGGCCCACAGACAGAAGTCACACGTACTAGGGCCAGATGATCGGGACGGCCAGACCGTAGGGAAATGGCAGCCGATAATTCTAGCATTTCCGAAATGGCGCTTCAGCAGCTGCTGAAGCCATCCACACATCCACGCAGCTGGAGAGCTGGAATGCGTGGTGGGGCAAAAGACGGTCACAGCGCTTACCTGTGACGGCGTGGGTAACAGGACCAGAAGCACCTGTCTCTTCGAAAATATATGGCCCTGTGATAAATGATGCCGTAAACCCGCACCACACAGTGACCTTTTCAGGATGAAGTGGTACTGGTTCATTTGCGTGTGGTTTTTCCGTTATCCATATTCGACATTCTGTGTATTGGCCTATCCTGTGAGATGGAAGTGAGCTTCGTCTGTCCACAAAATCTTCCACGGCCAATCATTGTCCACTTCCATGCGAGTAAGAAATTCTAATGCAAAGGTCTGTCTTGCTTGCAGGTTAAGAGGAAGCAATTCGATCATGTACGAAATTTTGAACGAATAGCAAAGAAAGATGTTTCGGGGGTTTTTACGCACCGTGCTCACGGGTATGTCCAATGTTCTGGAAATTCTCCGTGCATTACATGTTTGCACATCACCACTCGTCTCTTGCACTGCTGTGGCCACTGCTTCCACTGACGTCGAAACAGTTCGGTTCCTCCTTCTACGAGGTTGCACATCAAAAGAAATCATCTTTTCGAATTTCCGAAATGGTTCAAATGGCTCTAAGGACTATGGGACTTTACATCTGAGAACATCAGTCCCCTAGACTTAGAACTATTTAAACCTAACTAACCTAACGACATCACACATATCGATGCCGGCGGCAGCATTCGAACCCACGACCGTAACAGCCGCATGGTTCCGGATTGAAGTGCCTAGAACCGCTCTGTCACAGCGGCCGGCTAGAATTTCAGAATCATCTTCTTCAGACCCACGGCAGTCATCGGACCAACGACTTTTTTCAAATCCTTCAGTGTTCGGAACTTCTGCAGAGAAACGTGTGCAGTTATGGTTTCGGTAATACAGGTTTACAAACAGATTGCGATCTTTCATTGAGGCAGTCACGGCGAACATCGTAAACGCGAGAGGAGGAAAAGCGTGTACCAGGTGTGTTTGTACCAACTTCAACGGGTCGTGCGCGTGACTGGTGTTTTCATTTACGTATTGTGATACAGTGCCATCTATTGATCAATTTTCACACTATTTTTTTTCTTCTCCCATATGTTTTCCCCCTTCTCCGATAATATTCCGTTGCAATTTGACGTCATTCTGACCAGTGGTGTTATTTCTAAAGTGTTCTGAAAGTTTAACTTTAATTATAATTACCCTACACTTCAACTGTAGACAAAATTAACAATAGTAATTGCGTTGCGAATTTTGTTATATCAGACACTGAGACACTTACAGCAATAAATGCAACTTTTATGTTGGAGAATAGAGAATTAAAAGAAAGGTTGAACCAGGCAGTTGCACCCAATGGGGAAGAGAATTTGGAAATCAGTTCCCTTGAAGAAACTACACTGAAGCACCAAAGAAACAGGTATAGGCATGGGTATTCAAATTCAGAGATTTGTAAACAGTCCGAATACGGCACTGCAGTCAGTAACGCCTATGAAAGCCAAAAATATCTGGCACAGTTGTCTGATCGCATGCTGCTGCTAGAATGGCAGGTTATCATTTAATTGAAATTGGACGTTGTATTATAGTCGGCAGACTAGCGATGGGCCATAGCATCTCTGAGGTAGAGGTGATCTGGGGATTTTCCTGTACGACTACTGCACGAGTATACTACGAATACCAGGAATAAGATAAAACGTCAACTCTCCGATAGCACTGCGGAAAAAGATCCTGCAAGAAAGGAACAAACGACGACAGAATAGAATCGTTCAGTGTGACAGAAGTGCAACCTTTCCGCAAATTGCTTCAGATTTGTCGTCAACAAATGTCAGCGTGCGAACGATTCAACGAAATATTTTCGATACGTGCTTTTGGAGCCGAAGGCCCTTTCGTTTGCCCTTGATGACTGCACGACACAAAGCTTTACGCCTCGCCTAGGCTCATCAAGACTGACAATGGACGGTTGATGACTGGAAACATGGTGCCTGGTCGGACGAGTCTCGTTTGAAATTGTATCGAGCGGATGGACGTAGACAACCTCATGAATCCATGGACCCTGCATGTCAACAGGAGACTATTCGAGCTGTACGTGGGAGCTCTGTAATGGTGTGGGGCGTGTGCAGTTTGAGTGATATGGTACCCATGATATGTCTAGATACGACTCTGACAGGTAACACGTACGTAAGCATCTTGTACATCTGCATCCATTCGTGTCCATTGTCCATACAGACGGACTTGAGCAATTCCAGCAGGACAATGCGATACCCCACACGTCCAGAAATGCTACAGAGTGGCTCCAGAACACTCTTCTGATTTTAAACACATCCGCTGGCCACCAAACTCCCCAGACACGCACATTATCTGGGATGCCTTGCAACGTAATGTTCGGAATAGATCTCCACCCCCTCATACACCTGCGGATTTACGTACAGCCCTGCAGGATTCATGGTGTCAGTTCCCTCTAGCACTACTTCAGACATTATTCAAGTCCATGCCACATCGTGTTGCGGCAATTCTGCATGATCGCCTGGTCCTTAGACGATATTAGGTAATGTACCAGTTTCTTTGGCTCTTCAGTGTGTGCCGACCGGAGTGGCCGTGCGGTTCTAGGCGCTACTGTCTGGAACCGAGCGACCGCTACGGTCGCAGGTTCGAGTCCTGCCTCGAGCATGGACGTGTGTGATGTCCTTAGGTTAGTTAGGTTTACTTAGTTCTAAGTTCTAGGCGACTGATGACCTTACAAGTTAAGTCGCATAGTGCTCAGTGCCATTTTCTTCAGTGTGTGTCGAACCCTCCTGTGGCAATGGCAGTTAAACGGGTAGTTAACGCTGTACAGTGTTTTTCAGGAAAGTCGAATAAAATTGTGAGATGTAAAGTGTGCACATGCCTGAGTGAGTTTCAGTTGAATATTACTCGACTTAAATTGTCTGGTGATGACAGGAGCTGAGCCAGTTGATCCACATAGAAAGGGAAGATGAATACATTTTCCTTCATATGTCCCTACAAGAAGAAACTGCACAGGGTAATCTCAGGTGATCTTTGACGCCAAGAACAAGGGCAGGGTCTCGGGTTTTCATGCGCCATATCCAGCGTTGAGGCGGAGTGTCATAAACAAACTGATGTATGTTGTTGTGCCAATGTGGTGGCGCTCCATTCTACTGGAAAATGAAGTCATCAGAAACCTCCTGAAGTTATGGGAAATGCCAGTTCTTCAGCATTTGAAGACAGCTCATTCCAGTCACTGGGTGTTCCTCAAGAAAAAGGAGACCGTAAATTTTTTCACAAGAAATAACACAAAAAACCTTCGCTTTAGGTGAATCTCCTCCGTGCTGAAGAATTCCATAAGGGTTCTGGAGTTACCCTATTTGTGCACGTTATATCAGCTTACTTTTATCATTAACATAAAACCTTGCTTCATCACCGAGAATTAACCGTAGTAAAAAGGTATTGTCTTCCATGTCGTCTAGCAGAGCGTTTGCGAAGTCAACCCATTTCATTTATCACCAGCCCGAAGGGCTTGCACTAATTGTAGTCTTTATGGTTTGTAAACTAAACGACGCCTTAACACTCGCCAGACAGTCTATGAGGCATTGCCAGTTCTTTGCTTGCGCTGAGAGCAGACTTTCGTGGACTGCCGCCAAACATTTGCCGAGTTGTTTCCATCATCAGAAGTTCGAAATCGACCTGGACTCTTACCTTCGCATAAGCATTCTGACTCTTGAAACTGGCGGTTGCAACGACGAATGTTTCTGGGTGCAGGAGGATCAATGCCGAAGGGCCGACGCCAAGCACGCTAGATCGAAATCAGTGACACACACTTTGAAAACTGCAGCACACAAAACGCTTTTTGAAGAGCGGACGCTATCTTACTTCTGACTGACTGCAAACTGAGAAGACGCATTGATCGACATCTAACGGCGATTTTCTGAAACTCTAGCCACGTCCATTCAAGCAACACACATCTCCTCGCCGGCAGGTAAGTTTCGAAATTATTTCTGTCCAAACTAAGGTCATTCTTTTTGACATCCTGTGTTTATTATTGATAATTTTAACTGGGTAGGTGCCATGATACCCAATGGAACAGTTTTAGCAAGTATATAAGAGTTGCGGCAAATAAAATTGTGAAATGAGTAGGCAAGGGCAAATGGAGGAAAATGGGGAGTTAAAATGTAGAAGAGTATACGTAAATAATGTAGACGTTACAACCAACTTATAAAATAAGGTACAAGAAAAGTTGATGCATCTGTGAGAGAAATACAGAAATGAGTTATATTCAGTCTTGAAGAATTGAGTACCATTTTTGAAAAATGTTGGGAATTAACATGCGTGCCTTCAATATAGTAACAATTCCCAGTATGGACGAAAAAAGCACTCCGCCTTCAGGCCACACGTGGTCCGTCGGGACCATCCGATCGCCGTGTCATCCTCAGCTGACGATGCGGGTAGGAGGGACGTGTGGTCAGCACACCGCTCTCCCGGTCGTTATAATGGTTTTCTACGCCGCTACTATTCGGTCGAGTAGCTCCTTAATTGGCATCACGAGGCTGAGTGCACCCCGAAAAACGGTAACAACGCATGCGGGCCCGGGTGGTCATCCATCCAAGTACCGGCCACGCCCGACAGCACTTAACTTCGGTGATCTAACGGGAACCGGTGTATCCACTGCGGCAAGACCGTTGCCTATGGACGAAACATTTCAGTATTCAAACAATTTCCAATATTTAACAACGCTAGATATGAATTTTGTCTATTAACAAATACCTCTCGGACTGGCAGATTATGAGAAAACAGCATTTGTTGTAACATCAGCACGTTATGAGTATCTGAAGATGTCTTTCAGTTTAGGAAACGCACCCGTAACATTGCAGCGGTTTGTAGATGTATTGCTGTGGGGACTGAAACCTTCAATTATTCCAGTGTATCTAGATATCACTAAAGTGTTTTACAGTTCCCTAGAAGAACGTGCACAATGATTGAAAGTTATACTTTCATGCAAACAACATGCAGTTCTATGTAAGTCTGCAGGCTTTCGTCGCCGTTGTCACTGAAGTTAAAATCTTCTGGATTACTAGGTCTAATATCCCAGAAAATTTTAGCTTCAGTCAACATGCAGTTCTCACCCCGAAATTGGAGAAATGCAATTCTGCAGAACAACGAGTTAAATATTTGGGCCACAAAATTTCAGCCAGTTGGGTTCAACTCGATATATGCTTAACTGAGGCAATAAAAAAATTTTCCTTCCCTTCGTAAAAGAATCACAGGCCTTTCTCGGTTTATCAAACTATTGCCGGCTTTTTGTGCCAGAAAATGTCACCATTGCTCAACCTCTTACCAAATCACTAATGAAGAGAGTAAGTTACGATGACCCCTGAATGTGAAGCAGCGATGCTCAGATGAAAAGAATTTCTGACACTATCTCTGTTTTGGCACACCAAAGGTTTGAGAAACCATTTATACGCTCCTGTGCGATTTTTCAGTCGGCTATGGTCTCAGCGAAGTATCCAGTTACATCATGCCAAGCTCAACTACATCACAACAGAGAAGGAGTTATTAACTCTAGGCTATGGAGTGAATTATTTTAAACGTCACTTGTATGGGAGAAAGTTTTGTTTAGACTGACAATGGCACCTTAATATGGTTTTTGAGCCTCAAGGACATTAGTAGCAGACTTACTACACTCCTGGAAATTGAAATAAGAACACCGTGAATTCATTGTCCCAGGAAGGGGAAACTTTATCGACACATTCCTGGGGTCAGATACATCACATGATCACACTGACAGAACCACAGGCACATAGACACAGGCAACAGAGCATGCACAATGTCGGCACTAGTACAGTGTATATCCACCTTTCGCAGCAATGCAGGCTGCTATTCTCCCATGGAGACGATCGTAGAGATGCTGGATGTAGTCCTGTGGAACGGCTTGCACATGCCATTTCCATCTGGCGCCTCAGTTGGACCAGCGTTCGTGCTGGACGTGCAGACCGCGTGAGACGACGCTTCATCCAGTCCCAAACATGCTCAATGGGGGACAGATCCGGAGAGCTTGCTGGCCAGGGTAGTTGACTTACACCTTCTAGAGCACGTTGGGTGGCACGGGATACATGCGGACGTGCATTGTCCTGTTGGAACAGCAAGCTCCCTTGCCGGTCTAGGAATGGTAGAACGATGGGTTCGATGACGGTTTGGATGTACCGTGCACTATTCAGTGTCCCCTCCACGATCACCAGTGGTGTACAGCCAGTGTAGGAGATCGCTCCCCACACCATGATGCCGGGTGTTGGCCCTGTGTGCCTCGGTCGTATGCAGTCCTGATTGTGGCGCTCACCTGCACGGCGCCAAACACGCATACGACCATCACTGACACCAAGGCAGAAGCGACTCTCATCGCTGAAGACGACACGTCTCCATTTGTCCCTCCATTCACGCCTGTCGCGACACCACTGGAGGCAGGCTGCACGATGTTGGGGCGTGAGCGGAAGACGGCCTAACGGTGTGCGGGACCGTAGCCCAGCTTCATGAAGACGGTTGCGAATGGTCCTCGCCGATACCCCAGGAGCAACAGTGTCCCTAATTTGCTGGGAAGTGGTGGTGCGGTCCCCTACGGCACTGCGTAGGATCCTACGGTCTTGGCGTGCATCTTTGCGTCGCTGCGGTCCGGTCCGAGGTCGACGGGCACGTGCACCTTCCGCCGACCACTGGCGACAACATCGACGTACTGTGGAGACCTCACGCCCCACGTGTTGAGCAATTCGGCGGTACGTCCACCCGGCCTCCCGCATGCCCACTATACGCCCTCGCTCAAAGTCCGTCAACTGCACATACGGTTCACGTCCACGCTGTCGCGGCATGCTACCAGAGTTAAAGACTGCGATGGAGCTCCGTATGCCACGGCAAACTGGCTGACACTGACGGCGGCGGTGCACAAATGCTGCGCAGCTAGCGCCATTCGACGGCCAACACCGCGGTTCCTGGTGTGTCCGCTGTGCCGTGCGTGTGATCATTGCTTGTACAGCCCTCTCGCAGTGTCCGGAGCAAGTATGGTGGGTCTGACACACCGGTGTCAATGTGTTCTTTTTTCCATTTCCAGGAGTGTATTTGTGCCGTTATGTAGTGCGATTATTATTACTCATCATATCACAATCCAGGAAAGCTCCATCAAAATGTTGACGCCTAATGTCGAAAAGTTTGGTGTATACAGGCTGAGGGGATTCTGATTGCTGAATCTGGGATAGAGCAGCAAGGAAATGAAGAATGCAAGCAAAGTCCAATTTCCCCACGCTTCATGGTTGCCGATAAAATCCTTTGCCTTAAAGCACCTCAAAACATTCGGTTGGTTATTCCTTAATCCTTTAGAGAAGGAGATTTGGTATAGTCACATGATAATATAAAAACATGCCCAAGCGGTAAGAAGGAAGCTAATACACGAATAGCTTGCAAGTTCTGGAGGCCTACTTGTAAGAAGGACGTCGAACATAGTGTATGGGCTTGCTTACTATTTGCACGTAGAGCACAATACGTAGAACCAAAAATTCCCCTTCGAACTCCCGCAGAAGCACTAAACCATCTGAATTGGCTAATCTTAAAGTAATTAATATGCTTCATCAGTTACTGACTTTTTCAGTATTTTTAATTGTTATGCCTATGGCAGTCATGACTGGAGAAACAGTCACAATAATTTCGTTACGTATCATATTTTGCTACATGGAAGCCCTGGAGCTAGCATAACAGATCAAAAGAGTAACTTCTTATCATCTCTTTCCACGCAGATTTACAAATTATTAAAAATAAAGAACTGGCGAACTACCCATTCCATTCGAAAAGTAATGGCCACGTAGAACATGTGCGTAAGTCTAATCTAAAAATGCTATTATGTTATGTGAATCAAAGGCACACACATTCGGACTGACTGCTGCAGTTCATCATGTCTTCGTATAAGCGCCAGAACATCAGTCAACTGCCAGCGATCCGTTCGAGGTGGAATATGGCATCAAAATGTGTTCACCATTGGAACCAGATAAGTTGTTCTCAGATGTTGATGCACCGTTTGCTGAACAGTTATTCCAATGCTTGAGAGCTGTCTCGAAACAGACTCCGTAAAGCAATGCCACTGTTGCCACTAAGCAAGTTAACGTAGTCCCCAATTTATCAACCTGGGCAATTGGTATTGCTCAGGAATCCAGCTGCAAAATAGGGCCACACTAAAAAGTTCAGACCCTTCTAGGAAGGTCCCTACCAAATATCACGCTTAACCTTGCGAGTAAACGTAGAATTGTAGCTGACAAACTGAGTAGCTGTGTTGCACTTTGACCGACTGCAACTTTACCAAGGGGATATGCGGTAAAGCCGAGTCGCGTTTCCCGAAACAGCGCCCTAGTTGACAGGACATAGTTACGCGCCAGTACAATCTGCAATCGACCCCTCTTTACCAGCTTCGTTCTAAGGACTGAACAGATACCAGGTGTGAGAGCAAAAAGTCCATGAGAGTTATTGTCAATTGCCACAAGAGTTACTATTTCGCAATGTATTTAATTAATGATTAATATATACACAATTAAAACGATGCGCTGTTAATTTATTATTTTATTTTTATTTTATACGTACTCAATAGAAAAGTTGTAAATGTGGTTGACAGCTCTTTCAGTGACACTAAATTAAATATGTAGATGTGCTGTAATGCCTTAACTTTGATGAATAGGTTCCTTTTATGTTTGATGCCTATAATTGATGATATCAATACTGACAGCTCTGGCAGATAATGGTTGATAAAATAAATGCTTTTACCTCAGCATGTGTAGTAAAGAATTCAAAAGCATATAGTAGAGTTTTGTAACAAAAGTATACACTTTAGTGGCTATCTTGGCAGAGGGTGTGAAACCATGCAACATTTGCGCAATGGCAATCCCGAGAGATAAGGATAGAGCAGCCTAAACTTTCTCTTTTACTTGTAAAAAGTTAGAAATAATCTATTTTAGGTTAACAGAAATAATATGCCTTGAGGAAGCAGCTTTTTGTGTGCTTGTTTTTTGTTCATACTTCCTGAGATAGAGCAATACAATAGATTCGGTGTAGCAGCTGCTTTCCACTCCCCCTTGGAAGTACATTGGTTTCCATGGAAATTCAAGATGATATCAACATTCTGTAGATATAATAAAATAACACTGAATCATATGAACCTTGCGGTCGAATCTTGACTCAAAATTATGCATTACATACGAGGGCGTGCTGAAAAGTAATGCCTCAAAATTTTTATGTGAAAATTCTTACAGCTTTTTAAATAACACAAACATTAACATTGTACATCTACATTCCTCATGTCTAAATACACTCCTGGCCATTAAATTTGCTACACCAAGAAGAAATGCAGATGATAAACGGGTATTCATTGGAGAAATGTATTATACTATAACTGAAATGTGATTACATTTTCACGCAGTTTGGGTACATAGATCCTGAGAAATTAGTACCCAGAACAATCACCTCTGGAAGTAATAACGGCCTTCATACGCCTGGGCATTGAGTCAAACAGAGCTTGGATGGCGGGTACAGGTACAGCTACCCATGCAGCTTCAACACGATACCACACTTCATCAAGAATAGTGACTGGCGTGTTATGACGAGCCAGTTGCTCGGCCACCATTGACCAGACATTTTGAATTGGTGAGAGATCTGGAGAATGTACTGTTCAGGGCAGCAGTCGAACATTTTCTGTATCCAGAAAGGCCCGTACTGGACCTGCAACATGCGGTCGTGCATTATCCTGCTGAAATGTAGGGTTTCGCAGGGATCGAATGAAGGGTAGAGCCACGGGTTGTAACACATCTGAAATGTAACGTTTACTATTCAAAGTACCGTCAATGCGAACAAGAGGTGACCGAGACGTGTAACCAATGGCACCCCATACCATCACGCCGGGTGATACGCCAGTATGGCGACGACGAATACACGCTTCCAATGTACGTTCATTGCAATGTCTCCAAACACGGATGCGACCATCATGATGCTGTAAACAGAATCTGGATTCATCCGAAAAAATGACGTTTTCCATTCGTGCACCCAGGTTCGTCGTTGAGTACACCATCGGAGGCGGTCCTGTCTGTGATGCAGCGTCAAGGGTAACCGCAGCCATGGTCTCGGAGCTGATAGTCCATGCTGCTGCAAACGTCGTCGGACTGTTCGTGCTGATGGTTGTTGTCTTGCAAACGTCCCCATCTGTTGACTCAGGGATCGAGACGTGGCTACACGATCCGTTACAGCCATGCAGATAAGATGCCTGTCATCTCGACTGCTAGTGATACGAGGCCGTTGGGATCCAGCATGGCGTTCCGTATTACTCTCCTGATACCACCGATTCAATATTCTGCTAACTGTCATTGGATCTCGACCAATGCGAGCAGCAATCCGACCTTTATCAAAGTCGGAAACGTGATGGTACGCAGTTCTCCTCCTTACACGAGGCATCACAACAACGTTTCACCAGGCAACGCCGGTCAACTGCTGTTTGTGTATGAGGAATCGGTTGGAAACTTTCCTCATGTCAGCACGTTGTAGGTGTCGCCATGTGTGAATGCTCTGAAAAGCTAATCATTTACATATCACAGCATCTTCTTCCTGTCTGTTAAATTTCGCGTCTGTAGCACGTCATGTTCGTGGTAAAGCAATTTTAATGGCCAGTAGTGTATTTGCTGTCATCTGCCGCTACAGGGCTCCGAATTCCAGAGTAGAACACGTGTGTAAAGTTACTATGTCGATGAGTGAGAAACAGCGTGCTGTAATCAAGTTTCGAATTCGAGGAGTTCGTCCACACAGGGAGCAACCTCTCATTCAGTATAACAACGCCAGACGACGCACGAGCGGTACGACGTCTTCAACAGTGCAGCGCCTTTGGTTCACTGTCATCCATCATCCTCCCGACTTGGCCTGATCCGATTTTCATGTGTTTCCAAAACGTTAAGAACGTATTCGAGAACTTTCCTTTGCTAGTGATGAAGCAGTGGATGCTGAGGTTAGTTGTGACTCCAACAACAGCCATACGTTCTACAGTGACGGTGTGAACAAACTGGTCCCTCGTTGGGAGAAATATGTTCGTACTCAGGCAGACTAGGTTGAGAAACAAATATTTAAACATGAAGAATAAAGACGAAGAATGTTAACAACATTTGTTTTAATTAAGAAAATAATAAGAGTCTTCACATAAAAAATTCGGAGGCACTACTTCTCACCGTAATTAATACCGATTAGATAGATACCTTGAGAAAGTAAAGAAAAATTTTCTGTGCATCTGTCTCATAGTCCAACTAAGTTTTAATTGAGAACGAGTATAATTCCACCATTCCAAAAATTATACGAAGATTTAAAAACAGCATCTGTATTTAATTGCTGCATACTGTATTTATATATTCCGCAATTTGAAAAAAAAAAGACACAGCAACTATTGCTGCTCCACTCACGTACGTCCCACTGCAGTTTTAATCGGAGTTCTCGTTTCAGAAAAACTGATTACTTAATTTTGCGAAGTAGATAGTAATTTCCATGAATAAGAGAACCGTAACGATTTTCATCTTACAGAGGCTAAGCAACTTTTAACACGAAATTATAAAAAAATTCCCGTATCTCACTTCATTTGAGTGCTAGTATATGAATGGCCATTGGAATGAATTTGCAGTCCTTTGACAGCGTCGGCAAACACAGTATATGTGTGAGCCATTACAAAGTGGCTAATGATATTTCCGTTTTAATTATATTAAAAATTACATACGAAACGTTTCTCTCTTTGGCATCATTTCCAAATGTTTACCCTGCTCGGATGAGCTGATCGGTGTATTTGTAATGTTCAGATAATCGCTGATTTGTGCTTTTGAGAACACAGTATGAGGCCATATGACAAAAAGTGATCTGATCGCTCCATGTGGAAGAAAATAAGCGTCAGGAGATATTTTGGCAGAGAATGAGTAACATTTTTCTAGTATTAGAGAGTATCAACCAAACAATAACAAATTTTACTAAACGAACCTGTTCGTCTTAATACTCCTGGTTTAGCGTTTTATAAATGGAGGAATGAAGGAAGATTAGAACTCTGAAAAATTCATCATTACAAGACAGTGATAGGACCATATTACACATTTATTAACTCCACCATGACTTTTTCGTTCTCTTTTACTGATCCTAAACCTGGCCATTCTGATGCATTATGCAATAGATTAACCATTTTCAGAATCAGTAAAAGAATATGAAGAGATCAGGAAAAGAGAAGAAAGATTGCGAAGGGAACATTAGGGAACATGAGAGTAGAAAGATTTGAATTATGTAACAAAGAAATGAACGCACACATAGAAAAATGTAGAATAAAAGAGAAACGCACTTTAGACACGTCCAATGCATTCTGGTATGGCCTACGAGGAAAACTGCATGCTTTGGAAAAGATTAAACCAGTAGGATTAGAAGAGTTGACAATGGTAGGAACTAGTATAAATGAACAAGAAAGGCAAAACAAAACACAAAAATAAGATGAAGGCGTTGGAAGGTTTGCTAGCCGCGCGGAGTGGCCGCGCGGCTTAAGGCGCCATGTCACGCAGCCCAACCCGCCGGAGGTTCGAGTTCTCACTCGGGCATGGGTGTGTGTGTATGTGTGTGTGTGTGTGTGTGTGTGTGTGTGTGTGTGTGTTGTTCTTAGCATCAGTTAGTTTAAGTTACTCTAAGTAGTGTATAAGTCTATCGTCCGATGACCTCAGCAGTTTGGTCCCTTAGTAATTCACACACATTTGAACAGTTTTGAAGGTTTGCTAGACAAAATATATCGAAGTAGGATGGGGAGAATATAGACAGCAGCGTAGAGGAATGAAAATGTGAGCGGGTGAAAGAATATTGTAGGAAATGTTAAACTACCTTACAATAGCTGGCCTATAACGAATGGAGAAGAAGAAATGTAAAACTGATAACATGTTGGTGTAGAGTTTACGATAAATGATCAGCAGCTCTGTATAGTCGATGTCTAGCTTTTCACATTACGTTTGATACGTTGTCCTCTGCGAGCCCACGACAGCTTCAAAACGACCATCCTTCCGTAACGGTTTTCTACAGTCACATTGTGAACTGTCGACAAACAAAACATTAGACGTGAATATCACGGTACGTTGTCCCGGTACAGATGTTAGTTCTTACCAACTACAATGATTCTAAAGTGTTATAGCATGACAAACCAGTCTGAAAAGGAAGAAACTTTCTGGTGATCTTCATCGTCTAACTGGTATTAAATTATTAAACTTGCGCGCAACTTGCAATTGAAAAGTATAATCAGCATCACTATGAGACGTTACCGCCACACGCAGAAATACACTACTGCAAATACACTACATTTCTTGCCATACCTATGATACATGTGCCTTTTATGAAGATTTCTGGCTGGAAACTAATTTGACATTGTACTAATAGCATCATGTAACGCCTCAGGCAACTTAAAGAATAAATTTTACAGCAGCTCAAGGTGTTACTTGACATATTATTGCTATTTATAAAAGCTGTGGAACACAATTAACGAGAAACAGTTTGCTGTTATGGAAGTATAGATCTTCCCATCAAATATGAGGAAAGGTCTATCGATGATAACACAGGAGGACCAATAGGCAAGGTAATGGTCTATACATCTCTCAAGGTGTTTGTTGTCTGAGCTTTAGATTCCGACATCGCATTTCTTGTTGTAATACCTCACTTGATACCCAAGTCATGAAGAGCATGTCATTCTTGCTACTTGCCGACGAGCATTCAGCCTTCCTTCAGCAGCTGATAAAAGCGGTCCCATTGCGTATCCAATAGTTCCCCACACAACACGTCCAGGAACTGATGAGGTACGGTGTCACGAATTGCCGCTTCATGTGACCTTTCACTTCGTCGTCTGTGGACAAGTTGGCATCGATATGACCATCCGAGCAGAATCTACTCACTGCATCGTATCACATTACGCCACTCACTGTCCAGGTTGGCTTCTGCTCTGCACAAAACGAGGCTCTGTTTGTCAGTGACGCGACGTCAGTGATGAACGCTGCCTAGCTGCTCGAGACCTCATTCCAGTTTCCATTAATCTGTTCTGGACGGTTCATGGTGAAACTCTGCGTGTAATCTCTGCCTGCAACAGTCGTAATCGTTCTGAAAGAACATTGTCCTCCTCTTTTCATCATAGTGTGGTCATTTAATTAGTACCTGTTCTGCAGTGATTAACTGTATGATGTATCGCTATGGTGCTCGCATGTGCCTCATGCCAATGATTCTTCTTCTCTCAAACTGCGCAAGATGGCTACATGCTGCGCGTTGAAAGATACCCTTGCTGTACCAAAGCCTTACAAAAATTACTCTGTTTGGCCACGAGCCTGCAAAAACTGGTGTAGGTGATGCATAGCATAGTATAATAAGGGAAATTAGAGCTCATTCGGAAAGGTACAGGTGTTCATTCTTCCCGCGCGCTATACGATATTGGAATAATTGAGAATTGTGAAGGTGGTTCGATGAAACTTCTGCCAGGCACTTAAATGTGATTTGCAGAGTATCCATGTAGGTGTAGATGTAGATGGTCATGCTTTCCCAGCAGGGACTCACTAATTAAGCTAACCCCATTCTGTATTATCTTAATGAATCGGTGTGTCTGGAACCAAGCGACCACTACGGTCGCAGGTTCGAATCCTGTCTCGGGCATGGATGTATGTGATGTCCTTACGTTAGTTAGGTTTAAGTGGGTCAAGTTCTAGGGGACTGTTGATGACCCCAGAAGTTAAGTCCTATAGAGCTCAGAGCCTTTTTTTTTTTTTTTTTTTTTAATCGGTGTGTAGGATTTCCTTGTATTTGTTTTCTGTGAATCTCTCTCGTTGATGCCGTCCCTCGAGGCAGTCCCTGTAGCGTAATGGATTCTTTAGAAGCTGCCAACAGGTGACCCGTGATTATTCGTGGACATACTAGTTGTTGATTTACTTAAAATTGGCCCCGAGACGTCTTTAAAATGCGTCTACTACCGAACATTGTAAAACAGTTACTACTAAATGGTCTGAAACGATGCATTTCGCAAAGTTAAAGAAATTCGAGATCATTGGTAAACCGACTATCACACAAGAACAAGCTCTGAGTACATTGTATTGCCGACCGGCTAGATTGGCTCTTAGCCGAAATCTCTTGCAAGTTTGTAAAACTCCGTAGCTATTCGTACATTGTCGGTAACTTAACAATATTCATTTGTCTAGTGATTCAAGTGATTTACTGCATCGTTGTATCGTCATATTAAAGCTCTGATAACACATTGGTTGTTTGCAGTGCCGAAAGTGAAATTTGGTTGGATCTGAGTACTATGGGACTTAACATCTGACGTCATCAGTCCCCTCCAACTTAGAACTACTTAAACCTAACTGACCCAAGGGCAACACACACATCCATGCCCGAGGAAGGATTCGAACCTGCGACCGTAGCGGTCGCGCGGTTCCGGACTGAAGCGCCTACAACCGCTCGGATACTCCGGTCGGCAAAAGTGAAATTTGATAAGTAATATTCTTAATAAATAAAATTCTGAGTTTCGCGCCGGAACGCCTATGGTTCCCTAAGTATCGTTTGTCAAACAAGACCTCTTATTGCGGCTCACTTAGCTCTCCCCACTCCAGTGACTGGATACTGCACCGTATCGTCCGTTCGCTATCGGGGCGTGAGAACCAGCTCCTCACTCCGTGCTGTTGAACTCTGCAGCGCTGCTCAAGGCACTGAATTATTTCTGATAGCTGGAGAGTCCCAGTAAAACGTGAAATTTAAAAAATAAAATGCTGCCAAAAACGAGAGTAACCTCACAACGTTTATGTGCACTTGGCATGCTGTGATCTGCAGCTGTTAAGTTCTACTGTTGTAGTAACTTTAGAAATGTTCTATAGCCGTCACGTACCTGCACCATTCTTCAGCTGTATGAATGGTTCTATCTGTACTGAAAATAAGATCGCTCATAGACGAAATTTTAGTAGACCGAACGAGGTGACGCAGTAGTCAGCACACTGCACTCGCATTCGGATTGACGACGGCTCAAACCCGCATCCGGCCATCCTCATTGGATGGTTCTCCTGAAAGGGCGCGGCGACTTCCTTCCCTATTCTTCCCTAATCGGATGGGGCAGATGACCCCACTATTTGGTCCCCTCCCCCAAACCAACAACTGGAGTATACGTGTGCCAACACGTCGACAGTACGAAATGTTACGTAACTTTCTCTAAGAATTGTCTCATGTCTTCCTTTTCGGACGGAAGTCTAAAGTTGTGCGATTTTGTTGCAAAAGTGTGTCTATACAGGGTGTTACAAAAAGGTACGGCCAAACTTTCAGGAAACATTCCTCACACACAAATACAGAAAAGATGTTATGTGGACACGTGTCCGGAAACGCTTAATTTACATGTTAGAGCTCATTTTAGTTTCGTCAGTGTGTACTGTACTTCCTCGATTCACCGCCAGTTGGCCCAATTGAAGGAAGGTAATGTTGACTTCGGTGCTTGTGTTGACATGCGACTCATTGCTCTACAGTACTAGCATCAAGCACATCAGTACGTAGCATCAACAGATTAGTGTTCATCACAAACGTGGTTTTGCAGTCAGTGCAATGTTTACAAATGCGGAGTTGGCATATGCCCATTTGATGTATGGATTAGCACGGGGCAACGGCCGTGGCGCGGTACGTTTGTAACGAGACAGATTTCCAGAACGAAGGTGTCCCGACAGGAAGACGTTCGAAGCAATGGTTCGGCGTCTTAGGGAGCACGGAACATTCCAGGCTATGACTCGCGACTGGGGAAGACCTAGAACGAAGAGGACACCTGCAATGGACGAGGCAATACTTGGTGCAGTTGACGATAACCCTAATGTCAGCGTCAGAGAAGTTGCTGCTGTACAAGGTAACGTTGACCACGTCACTGTATGGAGAGTGCAACGGGAGAACCAGTTGTTACCGTACCATGTACAGCGTGTGCAGGCACTATCAGCTGCTGATTGGCCTCTACGGGTACAATTCTGCGAATGGTTCATCCAACAATGTGTCAATCCTCATTTCAGTGCAAATGTTCTCTTTACAGATGAGGTTTCATTCCATCGTGATCAAATTGTAAATTTTCACAATCAACATGTGTGGGCTGACGAGAATCCGCACGCAATTGTGCAATCACGTCATCAACACAGATTTTCTGTGAACGTTTGGGCAGGCATTGTTGGTGATGTCTCGATTGGGCCCCATGTTCTTCCACCTACGCTCAATGGAGCACGTTATCATGATTTCATACGGAATAGTCTACCTGTGCTGCTAGAACATGTGCCTTTACAAGTACGACACAACATGTGGTCCATGCGCGATGGAGCTCCTGCACATTTCAGCCGAAGTGTTCGTACGCTTCTCAACAACAGATTCGGTGACCGATGGATTGGTAGAGGCGGACCAATTCCATGGGCTCCACGTTCTCCTGACCTCAACCCTCTTGACTTTCATTTATGGGGGCATTTGAAAGCTCTTAGCTACGCAACCCGGGTACCAAATGTAGAGACTCTTCGTGCTCGTATTGTGGACGGCTGTGATACAATGCGCCATTCTCCAGGGCTGCATCAGCGCATCAGTGATTCCATGCGACCGAGGGTGGATGCATGTATCCTCGCTAACGGAGGACATTTTGAACATTTCCTGTAACAAAGTGTTTGAAGTCACGCTGGTATGTTCTGTTGCTGTGTCTTTCGATTCCATGATTAATGTGATTTGAAGTAATAAAATGAGCTCTAACATGGAAAGTAAGCGTTTCCGGACACATGTCCATATAACATATTTTCTTTCCTTGTGTGTGAGGAATGTTTCCTGAAAGTTTGGCCGTACCTTTTTGTAACACCCTGTAGATAAGCAACGTCACTCAATTCACTATATACGAAATTGGTTGGTTGTCTGTAGACACGGGTTGCATAAAAGAATCTCTCAACATTGTATCAAAGCGAAGGCCTATTTATGAGTGGTTGGGGCCCAGAGCTGCGTTACGTCGGAACGGTCGTGTTGGCCTCTCGCTCGCGGCTTGCGCTCTAGTGGCACAAAGCAAGTGCGAGCTGCAGCGTGCCTTCTCTGCGGCGGAGCTCAGTAAACACTACGCTGATAGCTAGCCAGGGGCGTTAGCGAGTACCGCCTAGCGCCGCGTCGCACCGCGCAGCACGGGATGAAAATAGCTCCATCAACGGTGCACTCGTCCCAACCCCACCCCCACGTTTTTCCCCTTCCTTTTTTAACCGCGAGTCCGTGTGGCCCGCCATCACCACAAACGTGCATTTTCGGTGCTCCGCAGCTATTTGCTTTATTTACTTCGGCACAATACTGTGACAATCGTCTGTGGCGCGCCGGCCGCGCACCGAGCCCAGCCGGTGAGGTTGGTAACACTGCACAAAAAACACACAGCGGCGCCCGCGTCCCGTTTTTTGCTGCTTTTGAGATGTCAAGAGAAATTAGGCGGGTCTTCGTTGTTTTACGGCAAAGAGTCCAGCCATATACGGGGAAAAAGAACGTATGTGTAGGACAAGCAGTCGTAGAAAAGGTCGCCCGTTTCTTAGTTCCACTGCAAAAACGCACATCATTCAAACACACCCCTAACGTTGGAAATACGTATGCTGGCGGTGTGCTTGTAAAATCAGTAGAAATAAAATTAGCCGACAAAAAACGTGAAAACGGCGGTCCGTGTGGCCTAGCGGTTCTAGACGCTTCAGTCTGGCGCCGCACGACCGCTACGGTCGCAGGTTCGAATCCTGCCTCGGGCATGGATGTGTGCCATGTCCTTAGGTTAGTTACGTTTAAGTAGTTCTTAGTTCTAGGAGACTGATGACCTCAAATGTTAAGTCCCATAGTGCTCAGAGCCATTTGAACCATTTTTGAACATGAAAACGTTCCAGATGGAAGTATTCATTTGCTATCAAATTCTTTCGACCGACGGCGTTCATTTTTAAGTGGTAAAGACCCATTATGTGCATATACGTCAAAATTAAGCGGGGTGCGCCAGGCGAATAAAAGGAAAATAAACAATTTACAGAGATAATTATGCAGCGTTGAATAATATATATACTAGACGATCACCTTCAGAGAAAATGTCAAGTTCGAAGTACATGCATCATCACCTTCAAAACGCAATAAATAAAAAACAGGTTCGTAAGTCCTTTTTGGAAAAGTTGAGCAAGTGCCTTATGGGAGATCTGAAACACAAACTGGTTGGTTTTCATTTGTGTCTGGTACTCTGTTTTCGACCAGCGTTAGTTTCCTCCTTTTGATAACTGTGTATCATATTTAACACACGACTCCAGCAAGCTTTCAAGTCGCTCTGTTAAGATACGTTGCCGGGAAGATCAGAAAGAATTAACGTAATTAAGGACAGTTCTGCACGTGTTTTAAGCATGCAAAAAGTTAATTTTAAATTTAATATGTTGCATAGTTATTTTGAGTGGCCCAAAAAACACTAGTCCTTAACGTGGGCACCAAATACCAATAGAAACGTCATGAAACGGCTGTTCTTCGTACAAATGAGATTTTATGATGCATGAAAGAATATGTAGCAAGTAGCATGGCACAACCATGGAAAGATCTCTTTCACAAAACACCTCTACCTACATCACATATGCTAAAAACTAATGCTTCCCAATTTTTTTATGTGAGAACTCTTGAAGGTTTCAAACCAAAACAAGCGTTATTAACATTCTGGATCTTTATTACTCATGTCTACATGTTTTTTTTTTTTTTTTTTTTTTTTTTTTTTTTTTTTTTTTTAAAAAAAAAAAAAATCTTTATTGACAACAATATTATTTATACATGTTTAGCCCACCTCCTAACATGATTAGTGGGCCATAATGATTATTACATAGTTTAATATTTTGCAGCTAATTTACAAATAATGTTAGTGAGCTACTTTCTAAGTTCTTAGGTAATATTAAATTCCTACAGTTACAATAATACTTTAGTTTACCTATGCATTCTATTTATGAGATACTACTTTAGGTTCCTGAGTTAGTGTTAATTTCTTGCAAAAGCAATGAGCAGTTTAATTTACCTATGTCTAATCTAGAATGACTACTAACTGCA
This sequence comes from Schistocerca piceifrons, assembly GCF_021461385.2. Taxonomy (NCBI): domain Eukaryota; kingdom Metazoa; phylum Arthropoda; class Insecta; order Orthoptera; family Acrididae; genus Schistocerca; species Schistocerca piceifrons. Next base: position 487,579,951 of record NC_060138.1, on the reverse strand, counting down.
GCGTCACAGGTGTGCCAGTGAGTATAAACCTACTTGGAGTGGCCAGGCTCCCCGAGCTAACCCCGAGGAGCGTGCCCCTGGCACTGGGCCGGCCGAGGTTAGTAATCGCTGCAGCTTCCTATGTTAGTATATGTCTACATGTTTTAGGTAAATTGAAGGTGGAGGGGGGGGGGGGAGAAAGAAAACGAACTATTGCTGTCAGCTGCATCGGTACTTTATGCGGAATCAGCGGCGACGAGCGATAATGTGAAACACACCGGGAACCGAACGTGGGATCTCCTGCCTATTACACAACTGCGTTAACAACTGCGCTATACGAACACAGTGTTTACGATCGACGAACACTCCCACCTAGCGCCAAGTAGGCGAACTCCACGTCCATGTTATTCATGCATACTATTGTGAGATTCCCGCAGGAGGTCAAACGTAATTGTGCGCCCTCACTGAAGGTGATGCATATATTGCCCATTGAGGCGAATCAGTTCTACGAAAGCGTGGCGTCAGTTCTTTCGGACATGTCCGAATGAACAGACACCAGACGTTATGTAAATACACATATTTATTTCTCCACTTACTCGCCCTCTGGCGACAAACGCATTGCTCCCGACGTGAGAACTGTTTGTTGAATGTTTGACTTCATTGACAGAGCCCACAACCTCATGTCTGCTTGCACCGCTTCATCATTATGAAAGTCAAGTCCTTGAAAGTGTTCCTTACGTTCTGGATGCTGATGAAAATTGGATGCGGTCAAATCGCGACTGTATGGAGTTCAGAACCACCTTTTCCACATTAAGCGTGTGAACACTATGACGTCGCACGTTTCTGATGTTGTTAAAATCATAACCGTATACAGCTTTGATACTTCTTTGGATTTCTATTGGAGGCACTTTTTCTGCGGTTAGAAACTCGATTATAGCACACTGTTTCTCACGCACCGACAGAAATACATTTAACGTCGCAGGCCACGGTGGCCGTGCGGTTCTAGGCGCTTTAGTCCGCAACCGTGGGACTGCTATGGTCGCAGGTTCGAATTCTGCCTCGGGCATGGATGTGTGTGATGTCCTTAGGTTAGTAAGGTTTAAGTAGTTCTAAGTTCTAAGAGACTGATGACCTCAGATGTTATGTCCCATAGTGCTCAGAGCCATTTGAACTAAGCTATTAAACGTCGCCATGTTCTCGCTACAATTCCAATCCCTCTTGCTGCGTAGGGTTGCAACTTACGTCAACGAAGCGGGAAAGTCGGCTGAGTAATGTGCATGATGGGTAATACCTCGACCTATATTGAGACGTTCCTTTCCAGTACACCCTCATAAACGAGGATTGGACTCGCTCTGTTCCTCAGTCAGATCCAGTGCGCCGTACACAAGAGCGCTCAGTTTGATGCAGTGTTCCCTGACTTCAGGGAGGCATTCGTCTCTGGCCCGCAGGGTCGTATAGTGAACAAAGTATAGAGTTTACCGACGATCGGACCAGACTTTCGATTGGATGCAGGACTCACTCGCAGACTGAACGCAACACTTCGTTCCTAACGGATCAAAACCGACAAATCTAAAAGTAATTTCCGGAGTAACCAATGCAGTGTTATAGGCCACCTACTAGTTACAGTTCATATCAGTGATCAGGCTGTTCGCAGACGATGCTGTTGTCTACACGCAGGTTGCTATACCAAAACATTAACGAAATGCAGGGAGACTAGCATAGGATCGACAGTTGGTGTAGATACTGACAGTTGATCCTGAACGTAAAATAAATGGTTGACACCGCTCATAAATAGATGAAGAGAACGCTGTCACATTACACAATTGGTGTGTCACTGGAAACTAACTACTTGAAGATAGTTACCGTCCAGAGCAACTAAAGCGAAACGACATCATAAAATAAAAATTTGGCAAAGTGCGACTTGTACTCACGCACTGGGGGTTCTGTGCAAACGTAATTACGCATATATATAAATTGGTGTACCAATGTATGCAAAACTATAATTACTCTAATTTGTGCGCTATGATTTGATATTGTGGTGATCGGCATATACCGATTGCGAGAATCGGACGTTGCGTGCCTTGGACACATCTCTGTGTCTTATCGAGCCTCTAAGGCGCTGCAGTCATAGACCGTGCGGGTGGTCCCGGTGGATGTTCGAGTTCTCCCTCGGGCATGGGTGTGTATGTTCGTCCTTAGGATAATTTAGGTTAAGTAGTGTGTAAGCTTAGGGACTGATGACCTTAGCAGTTAAGTCCCATAAGATTTCACACACATTTGAACATTTTTTTTCTTACCGAGCCATAGATTTGTTTTATAGACTTTGAAAAAAAAAATGGCTCTGAGCACTATGGGACTTAACTGCTGTGGTCATCAGTCCCCTAGAACTTAGAACTACTTAAACCTAACTAACCTAAGGACATCACACACATCCATGCCCGAGGCAGGATTCGAACCTGCGACCGTAGCAGTCGCGCGGTTCCGGACTGCGCGCCTAGAACCGCGAGACCACAGCGGCCGGCTATAGATTTTGAGATCTTACGAGGAGAGAGATTGTATTGTTGTGAGACGCCATTAAGGTACATAATAAATGATGTTAAAATAGTTTTTTTCAAAAAATAAAACCAAATAACTAACATCAAGTATTCAAGTTGCTTGTATCTCTATACCGAAATTTAGTTAATTATCACGGTACAGATATTATAAGACATAGATAGTTCGAAGGTGACGTTTAGAACGATAGTGCATTTTCCATTGTCAAAATTCGTCTAGAGATTATCTCCGAAATGATAAACTTAAAGTTGCTAAATTGTTGGACCTATCAAACGACATAGCACACAGCTGGTGCCGAACGATCTGCGTAACGAGTAAAGGTTTTACAGATTTCAGGTGAAGCAGATAATGACGAGGAATGTCCGCGAGATTGCCGCTGCTGAATACATTTCTTGCTCTCCTGTGGTATTTATAACGAAACATTTATATTTTCCAGGTTTTCAGGAGACTAAAGATAAAAGGAAATAGGGAACTAAGCTAAACTAACTAAAACCAATAACTAAACCAATAATTAAAATAAAATCATACGTAAAGAATATTTCTTTATAATAAATAAATAACAAAAGAATATTTTTAATTAACTAACCAATAATAATATATTAAATTGGCGTCCAAGTAGAGGACGTCCTACAGTTAGCAACTGCTGTATATATTGTATTTCACTATTATATGCATGTACTAATCGATATATTGTGTGTGTGTTTCATGTACAGTAATTAGTATTGGTGGAGTCCGGTCGTGTGAGCTGAGCAGTCCCGATCCCCACCGCAAAACTTCACATCGCTGCAAACTGTATAAGGCAAGCACACCCATCAGTCAACATTCTTGTCTCAATCTGGGTCTATGATCTGAATAGTTACAACATGTCCATTGTAGAATAGTGCTATATTTTCAGTTCATTTCTGTATTTTCTTCACAAGCAGTCATAGGTCACTATTCTATGCATTCTTTTCACAATTTTTTATGTGAAGCAGCATAATTAGGTGTGTAAAAGCATACAGGTATTTTGTGTACCTAATTGGGCTAAGGTCAAGACTGGATCACAAATTAAAATGGATAAAGAGAAAGTTTCAGGGATTCAGGAAATCTGTGAAATTCCTAGTGTAGAGGAGATTGCAGCTTCGTCTCAACAGGAGACAAATCCTATCATTTTGGAACAGCTGAGACTTTTATCTGTGTCGGTAACGACAATATCACAAAAGCAAAGGGATATCTCAATAGTGGTGCAGGACATGTCACAGAAACAAGCTGCTATGGCAAAGAAACAAGCTTATAAGTCACAGAAACAAGCTGATATGTCATTGGTGCTACAAACAGTATCACAAAAGCAAACTGACATCTCAGCTGCAATTCAGGCCATAGTTAGCGAGCAACAACAAATCTCAAATCAAATACCGGAATTGCGGAATACGCAAAATCAGTTTCCTCTGGAAATTCAAAAGATTACCAAAGAAATGCTAACCATTAGATCGAAGCAGTAGGAAGTAGAAATTTCCGTAGGAGAGTTAACAGAAACAGTGACTGGCATAGCTTCTGGGTATTATCAGTTGATACAAGCAAATCTCAATAAGCACCAACAAGATTTCTGAAATAAACTACACGACTGGGCATCCGCTAAAGAACAGCATGTGATGCCATGTGTAGACCAAAGCATAAAAGAAGTGGTAAGCAAATTGCCTCTTGACAGCTTACCAATTTCAGAGAATATTAAGGAAGATATTAAGGAGGTAAAAGAATAATTAGAAGCAAATTTGAATCAATGGAAGGACGAAATAGTCCATTCTGTCGAAAATATTTCGAAAGATGTGGAACAGATTCGAGAGGCAGTAAAATATTGTAGAAACGAGCTGCGTCAAGCAAAGCGAGCGCAGGCCTCTAGCCACGAATCATGTTTGGTAACGGGCACGCTTCGCCAGTGGGAAATATAAATTACTACGGAATGCTTACAGTGCCACAAGCTAATAATGTGTACGCTGCAATGCTAACGGAAGAAAATTTGTTGAAGCATTGGCAGTTTCAGCCGTTCTCACCTGACCGAAAATCAATAAACACGGTTGTATTTATACGAGGATTTCGTGGTGTATTACCATGGGGATGGAGTGAAGCACAAAAGATTAGCTACGTTTCAGTTTATATCCAAGTTGATGGTGCATTGTGGACCATGCATTGTGGACCACGGATATGATGGATGCGTACGAAACTTAATAGGAATATGAGAAAGCGTTTCTCGCTAAATATTTGACCCGTGGCGTGCAAGAACGATTAAGGAAAGAAGTTTTTAACTCGGAACCTTCTTGTCCAAAACCTGGACGCCTACGGCGATACTTAGAGAAGTATTTAAACAAATCAAGACACTGGGACGAGCCTATAACGGTTAAGGATATTTTACGTATTTTGAAGGCGAGACTTCCGACTGAGAGGCGAGTAAAATTAATACATGCAACAGACGAGAATTTATAAGACTTTATGTCAGTCTTGGACTCCACTGACTTGATCCAAGAAGACGTTAAGGCAAGAGCAGATAGACACAGCTCGTACTCGCAGGCGAATAATGCCTACGACAGCCGTGCGAGCAATCAGCTGTTCAAGAAACAAATGCGAGTCGCGCCCCGCAGAACTTCCATAATAACGGCCAACACGATAACCAGCGTAGAGGCAATGGGAATGGTTTCCGTTATGGCAAAAACAAACAGAATAGACATGGAAGACGATACAATCCAGCATATAATGCAAATCGAAATACTGCGAATTGGCAAAACCGTAACAGGAAGACGCAGTCTTCTGTGCCAATAAATAATGACTGGAGACAACAGACACCAGCTATTACAGAAGTGAGAGAAGGTGCGATTCATGCAAATGAGTCGCGCTCGGAAAACTAATTCCGACCGAATCATACCCCGGAGGAGTGGTCGAGGAGAGGCATATGGGCTTTGGGCAGAAAGTTCGTATGATGAGATACAACGAGGGAAAGTTAATAGAGCAGGACCTTTGCGCTGACACAACCAAATGTACAGAAGAATACTTAGAAGAACCATATCTGCAATTAAAGTAATAATAGAGGGTATTCCAGATACAGTAGTTTTGGATACGGGCGCATCGGTAAATGCAGTATCTATGAATCTATTTAATAATTTAATGAAGAAGATTCAGTTACCGAATTTTCCTACACAACATTGCTAGATACTATGGGCGTTTGGCCCACGATCCCAACATGTGAGGATGCAGACGATGCTAAAATTGAATCTAGGAAATGCAGAGATAACATGTGCATTCCTAGTAGTTGATAAGTTAATAGTCGATTATGTTCTTGGATTAGAGACTACCTGGGAGGAGGACTCAAAATTAGAGTTCTCTATAGCGAAGGTAAATTTTTTCGATCGACAGAGCCCTAGCCCAGGTAGACTTACTAAGGAAGGAGGGAAAACATGGAAGATACTGGCGAGGGGCAAAGTTACGATTAATAATATAGGAGCACTGCCAAATCAAGACAAGTTAGATTAGACTAGTGCAAGCAGTAGAAGTATCCGAATAGATACAACGAAAGTACAGTGAGCTAGAGCACCTTAAGGAAGAGCAAAGGACACAACTGTCTGCTCTATTATGCAAGTATATGACAGTATTCGAAGACCAACCAGATGTCATCAAGGGTTATACATGCCAAGTCAAACATAACGTACTGCCATAGTATCTATCCCGTTCGTTGGAAACAACGCAATGTTTTGACCAAGAAATACAGAGGATGTTAGACTGAAATCTGATTGAATATGACAGTCCCTAATGCAGTCCACTTCTCGTTGTGCCAAAACCGGGTGGAAAAGTACATCTAATACTCAATGCTCGTATAATTAACACAAGTACTGTACCAAATTGTACTCACCCAGAAAATATAGATGAGCTGATTCAAAAGTTCAATGGAGGTAAGTATCTTACAACAATTGATTTCCGTGATTCATAGTGGCAGGTCAGGTTAGATGCAGATTCAAGAAAGTCTACTGTATTTGTATACACCAGTAGGAATTATCATTTCATTGTTCTTCCATATGGTTTGAACATGAGTGCGAGAGTATTCATATCCGCATTGGATGCAGCATTAGCACCTGAACTAAGGTGTCAGCTAACATTATTTGTCGATGACATCCTGATAGCTACTGATACCTGGGAAGAACATGCGAATAGACTAGTTTCCTGTTCGTAGAACGAAAAGGCAATTAAAAGGATTCCTAGGTCTTGCACCGTTTTTTTGTCGATTCATTGAGGATCAGTCGATGAATTCTGAGCCATTATTAAATTTGTTAAGGAAGAATGTGCATTAGCAGTGGACTGAGGAATGTCAACAAGCATTCAAAGCAATCAAGCAAGCTTTGTCCAATGCGAAGATTTCATCCCAACAAGTCAGTTGAATTCGGATTATTGACTGATGCTTCTTCTGTTGGTCTGGTTGTATGTCTCTTCCAAATCCGACTAATAAACGGCAAGCCCACCTTTTGCCCAACACATTTCGCTAAGAAGACACCGTCAAGTTGTGAGAGGTCTTATACTACAACAGAACAGGAGGCTCTTGCAGTAGTGTGGACGATCAAAAAGTTACATTATTATTTACATGGAGCAAGAACCACAGTATATTGTGATCATCAAGCTCTTAGCTGTAAGCTGTAAGGTATTACATAGCCAACGGACTTGTCGCAGTGGTAACACCGGTCCACGTCAGATCACCGAAGTTTAGCGCTGTCGGGCTGGGCTAGCACTTGGATGGGTGGCATCCGGTCTTCCGAGCGCTGTTGGCAGGCGGGATGCACTCAGCCCTTGTCAGGCAAACTGAGGAGCTACTTGATTGAGAAGCAGCGGCTCTGGTCTCGGAAACTGGCATACGGCCGGGAGAGCAGAGTGCTGAGCACATGCCCCTCCATATCCACATCCAATGGCACGGCGGCCGGCCGGTACCGTTGGGCCTTCATGGCCTGTTCGGGAGTAGTTTTTTTTTTTTTAGCTGTTACATCCGAGATTAGGAAAGTGGACGGTCGCTCTTCAGGAATACCAATTTTGTACTGTATATACCAAAGGAAAGGAGAATATAGCAGATGCGTTATCCCATTTTCCAGAAGGATTAGAAGAAGGAATCATCTCGGATGAAAATGAAGACGAGTTTCCAAATTTATTGATGAGAGATCAGAAAGCGAATGACACCATTTAGATTTATATTGGGATATGACGAGACTCCAACAAAGTGATCCAAGGTGGATAAACATTAGACAGAAATTAGAAGATACACAAGAAGATAAAATAAGCCAGTACTATAAGGCAGTGAAGGATGCAGTAATTCATCGTCGGAGCAATATATATACCCGAAGAATATGAGGAGAGGTTAATAACGTATACTCGCAACACTTGCGGACATTTTGGTGATGCGAAATGTGCAAACAAACTGAGACTGAACTGTTACTTTCCAAACGTACGTAGGAAAGTATGGAGGGTACCGAGAAAGTGTGTAGTACGTCAGAAAGCAAAACCGAACAACACAAGTAGTAAAGGCCTGTTACCTTCGATCGTTAGTGAAAAACCACTAGCTGTTTTATCAATCGATATCTGTGGACCGTTACCGAGGGTTAAAGGAGGCAGTAAATATATTGTAGCTTTCTTTGACTTATTTACAGTATATGTAAAATTCTGTCCAATGGAAGCTGCTACAGCAGCACCAATTCTGAATTGTCTATTCAATGACTACATTCCACGTGTTGGGAAGCCGAAAGCTGTTTTATCTGACAATGCTATAAATTTTACTAGATATGGGTGTAGGCATGCATTAACCTGAGCAAATATAACACATATCTGGACGTCCAAATATAATACGGCCGCGAAACCGATTGAGTGGGTATTTCGTGAATTAAACAGATTTGTGTGAACCCGTAACCATGCGAAACATACAAGATGAATATCTCGATAGCTTTGAGGAAATAATGAACATTTTGCCTCATATGACCACAAACGTTACATCGGTTGAACTAATTTTGGAGAGAACAGGAAGGAATGAATGGGCAGATAAGATCTGAAGATACCACAAGAAGAAACCCAATGGAGAGATAAGATTAGGAAAGCATTAATAAATCTCACCACAGAGACAAGAAGAGTAAAGATAGAATTTGAGAACATGATATTATGAAGATAATCCTTTTGCATTGGGGAAAGAGCATTATTACGTACACATCCACGTGCGTCATTACTAAACAAAACAAATAAAAAATGGCAATTAATGTACAATGGACCATTTGACGTAATTAGAATACCAAATTCAGATGCATATCTATCAGGACATCCTGAAACAAGAATTATAAACGGTTTATATCCCCATCGTGATTTTAAAATGTTTCATTCCTGAAGGAACGAAGGAATGGCAGGGAAAGAAAATAATTTTAACTAAGTATATTATAAACAATTTTTTATAGTTTCAGATAAGCGTATGATGATTCAACAGATACGCTTAAGAGATGGTTCACAGTGATTACGTAAATATATATGTTTTGTTTCAGATACATTATTATTAGTTTTAATAAGGAAAAGTTAATTGTGATGTTTCTTAATTTCAGTTAAGACTATAGTTATTATTGGGTTTCTGTTTTAGTTTTTTATGAATATGGTAGTATTAGGTACATGCAAATATTCACGTCAGTTGCATATGACTACATATATTCAAGGCAACGACATATGAGTACAGATGATTAAATATTTTAAAGACAAAAGTTAGTTCACTCGGTGGAGATTTTACGAAATTTGGTTGAGATCGATTACAAACGAGGATATTAGGAAGGACCATGCTGGAACAGGTTGAGCGAGATATGTGAGATCGTTGTGAGGTGTTTGAAATTAAATTGTCATTATTTAAGTAAGAGTTATGAGAACAAATGGAGAGAACCGACTGGGCTTAATTTGTGTAGATTCGGGGGTAGCAAATAAATTTATAATTGGATACTGTAAAAGTTCGTATCAGTTTTGAAGACAGACAGAAGTGCGGATTAGTGACGTATATTATGAATAACAACGAACTTACAATGAAGTGTTGTGTGTACCAGGTGCGAAATAAGTTACGAACACGTACTGGAGCAGTGTCGTACAATAACTTTACAATTTGTGGTATGATCTTATGGGACCAAACTGCTTAGGTCATCTATCCCTAAGCTTACGCACTACTTAATGTAATTTAACTAACTTACGCTATTGACAACACACACACACACACCCATGCTCGAGGCCCTCATACCGTGCGGTGGCAGTGTCACAAAAGGGAGCGAAGAGACGCAAGAGTGATTATCTGTGTGCTAAAGAGCAAAAATATACTCAAGTGCGACATATACGATAACGATTATTGTGTTTCATTAAAACAGTATATAAAGACACCAAAGGGAATTTTCACCAGAGTTTACCACGGACAACGTGAGTGTCTTTGTATGGCACTCTGATATTCACAAGCGACTATATAAAGACCAAAATGTGTTAATGTGACGAAAGATTACCAGAATTCTGAGTAATAAAGTTGCGTACTACTTCTTCCGAACCTTTGAATTCAGACCAGTAGCGTGAGAATGAAAAGTATATGTACTACCCATTCTCTCGCAACGCTTTTCCATCAGTAATTATTCACATTGATTCCTGTTCCGGGGCATGTCACATGTTCACACGTCACAGACCTGTGAATGACGATATGAGTGTAAGATCCAGCCTTTCTTCTACCTGAGGATCAACCCTGTTTCTGACCATCCCAACCATCCCACACACAGCAGCAACAGGGTAATCCTCTGTCTTTCCCCACATCTGTCCTGCACATTCCACAGGACGTAGTGCTGTCGTCGCTACAAAGATATCTTCATATTAGTTCATAGCTGACTCCACCAATGCAAGAACACATTATACGAAGACACTTTCAGAACTGACAGTTAAAATTTTAAATAACTTTTGTAAATTACTGGGTGGATATTAAGGTTAAATAAGCGTTGTTCCTGGTTTTACATGGGGTGCCTTAGGAAACCTCGCTCTATGGGAAGGCTATTCTGATCGGAAGTCCATGGCCACATAGGCCGTTTACAAAGTTACTTAAAAGCTAATGTAAAATTATTTAACTTTACGATCAGTAGCGAGTGATTATGAAATGTACTCAGATTACATAAATGGCAAAAGGCAAGAGGCCGAAATCCAATCTTACCTCTCTGATCAGGATGTCATTGAAGTCCAGCTGGTGATGAAAAAGGTAGATTCCTCCTTACTGCCCACTCACACTCTTTTTCTCACCTTAGATAGAATGGTGCTTCTGTCCAAGGTCAAAGCAAGCAGTAATATTGTAGTACACCAGTAGAGACATTTTTATCTTAATTTTGGTCCCAAATTGTGAAACGAAACAAAATACGCGCTCAAGAGGGACAAACTCTGATCTGGATGCGACGAATTGATACTGTGGTAAACGGCATGTACCCATTGCGAGTATCGGACATTCTGTGCTAAAAACGAATCTCTTTGTCTTACTGAACGAAAGATTTGTTTTATATACGGTATATATCTTTTAAGTCGTAAGGCGAGACAGCGCAAAGGTGGGCACGCTGGACTCGCATTCGGGAGGACGACTGTTTAAATACGTGTGCGGCCATCCACGTTTAGTTTTTCCGTGATTTCCCTAAATTGCTTAATCCTAAATTGCCTAAATTGCTTAATGCAAATAACGGGATGTTTCCTTTGAAAGGGCATGGCAGACTTTCTTCTCCATGCTGTGCTCCATGCTGTGCTCTCTAATGACCTCGTTGTCGATGGGATGTTAGAAATCTCCTCCTCCTTCTCCTCCTCATCATTTCGTAATTGTGCAGAAAAGCAAAGTGTCGGGGCGACTTTCACTGGATACAGATTTTATGGTGCTCGCCCTCAGGTATGTTTCTTTATTAATTATAATATTTTGCCATGAAAGTGCGAAAAGACTTTCTGGACGTTTCATTGGCTACTTTATACTCAAGTACAGCAAATTAATTCGCGTAGTAAATCGACAGTTTTTGGCGCAAACATACACTCAACTACAATTTAATTGTCTAACAAAAGACGCTAAAGAAACCTGTTGATGTTCTTTCTAGGTGAAAGAGTGAACATCATATTTTGTACAGTATTAGCTCGCACAAGAAGGAGCGAAAGTAACTGCAGCGTCACATTTCATCCATAGCAGGTCCAGCAAACATATCCAGCAGCAGAGCTGACAATCCTGAAAAGTTTGCGAGTTCCGCACATCTGTTGTCGCGAACTTTTCGACTGCAATGTCGTTTGAACTCTTTGTCTTCGGTCACCGGTATCTGGAAAGTTTGATGCTTCGTCCCAATTTCTGTCGATCCTGAGGCAGCCTCCACGTCTCTTCCCAGTGCCCACTTACACGTTTGTTCTTGTTCTTTTCTTCGTCCAGCGCTACCAGCCAAAACTCGGTCGCATAAAGCCGAAGTCCCTGTCATAAGCGTGGCCATTCTTGGGAGTTACTTTCTTCATAAATTGTTCAACGCTTTCGTCTTCTATTTTACCTCCATATTCAGTGTTCGTTATGAGTACCCCTCTTGATCATTCTTTTTCTTTAATTGGATCGTGGTAAAGCAAGCTATCCATGGTTTGTTTGATGCCTCAACTTGATAAATAATTGGATCAACAAGCTCAGTGGTTAAATCGTCTACTGCTGTCCTATTAACTGCAATTTTGCCGCGTGACCAATTGTCTGTGATTGCTTGTATGTAACAGTAAAATAGTACAGCTTACGCAGCGATATATCAAACGTTTTAGAGCCGATTCACTTTCCTTGGCTAGAGGACAAAGTTATGTAAATTTATATAAAGGACATCATAGTCAGTACCTCGTCTCCTACCTTCCAAACTTCACAGAAGCTCTCCGGCGAGCCGCTTGCAAGGTAGGAGACGAGGTACTGGCAGAATTGAAGCAGTGGGGACGGGTCGTGAGTCGTGCTTGGGTAGCTCACTTGATGGAGCACTTGCATACTTGTTATCGACCTTCTATGGAAACTTGTATCATGCAGGATTTTATCTATTTTGGTTAGTACAGCTCAGTGTCACATAGACCGTAAGAGACAGAGCACCTCGTGATCCTGCTGCTAATAAGGTGAGTACACCGTTCGTTTGTTATACATTTTTAACAAGCTTCCAACAGGAGCGACTTATTTACAGATACCTGTGTAGTTAATAAATTATTTTTGTAATTTCTTGCGTGTTCGAGTATTTTAAGCTTTTTTTTAAATAAGAGCATAGTGTACAGTATCGCCATTCTTGTCGACCCTGGTATCTTGTGGTCTTTTGTTTGCTTTGGTTTGTGTAACTCAGTGTCAGTTAGACCGTCAGTGAGAGCGCACTTCGAATTCCTGCTGCTAATAAGCTCGGTACACCATTAGTTTGTTACATATTTTTATGAGCTTCAAACAGGAGCGACTGCAGTAATAGATAGGAATTATGATTACTGTGAACAGATGTGGGCTGAGTTGGCGACCTTTCGCTTACCACTCCAGGCAGTGTTGGCTTCTGTCACACAGCTTGAGGTTGCTGCCAAGGGGTATCACTATGGGGAGTCAGACGTGGTGATGCGAGGGACATCGAGCACGTCCCAAGTGTCCCCCAATCGGTCTACTGCAGTGGCAGCCCCAGCTACTGCACCTGCTGTGGTTGATCCCTCACCCATGGTCGAGTGGCAGATCATTCCAAAGTCTGGCAGACAATGAAAAATTTTTAAGGGGCCAATGGTAGGGCCTCCCCAGTTTGTTTGACGAATACAGGTTTCGGGGTGTCATTTGTGGCTGCCAAAGTCTCTGAGCAAGATGCAGTCATCCACCCTGTTCGAGACGAAACTTCTCTGCCCACAAGGTCTGGGAATTTACAGAAGTTAAGTTTGCTGATAGTTGAAAGCTCCAAAGTGTGGCGTGTAATGGGGCCCCCTTAGGAACATGGCTGGCAAGGGGGGGGGGGGGAAGGAAGGCAGTGTGCATACTGGGGGAGTCATTCAGTCATTCCAGATTTGGAAAGAGTGTTTCCGGATGCCATGAATTGTACAGGGTGCAGCCAACTGCAGGAGGTGACTATTGTTGCCACCAATGACGTGCGTCGCCTTGGATCGTAGGAGATTCTCTCTGGTAATGGGTGGGTAGTGGAAATGGTAAAGACTATCAGTCTTGCTTGCAAGATTAAGGCGGAGCTCACAATCTGCAGCATTGTCAATAGAACAGATGTGGTCCTTTGGTGCAGAGCCGAGTGGAGGGTCTGAATGAGAGGCTCAGATGGTTTTCTGACCATGTGCGCTGTAGATTCCTTGACTTGCGCCATCGGGTGGTGGGTTTCCGGGTTCCGCCTAATAGGTCAGGAGCTCACTCCACACAGGAGGCGGCTACAAGGGTAGCGGGGGCTGTGAGGAAGGGACTGGGTGGTTTTTTGGATTAGTGGGTCACAGGAAACCACAGAAAGGGCGTTCGTCTGAAATGGGGCAGGTAAAACACACTAAGGTAGTTGTAGAAACGATCGGTATCCTAACTCTAAATTATCGGAGCCGTGTTGGGAAAGGACCAGAGCTTCAAGCCCTAATACAAAGCATTGAAGCTCAAATAGTTATAGGTACAGAAAGCTGGCTAAAGCGGGAAATACGCTCAGCCGAAACTTTTTGAAACGAGTTAACGGTGTTCAGAAAGGATAGATTAAATTACAGTTGGTCATGGAGTAATTATTGCTGTCAGAAGTAGAGTACCTTGTAGAGAAATTGAAGCACATAGTTCCTGCGAAATAGTAGGGGTAGAGGTTATACCTGACAATCGGACTATACTATTAATTGGATCGTTTTACAGACCCCCCAACTCAGAAGATATAGTTGCTAAACAGTTCAGAGAGAACTTGAGTCTCATTTCAAGTTGGTACCCCTTCATACAATTTTTGTCGGTGGTGACTTCAATTTACCCTCGATATGTTGGAAAAATTACATGTTTGAAGCCGGCGGCAGGCATAAAACGTCATCCGAAATTGTACTGAACGCTTTCTCAGAAAATTATTTTGAACAATTAGTTCATGAGTCCACTCTATGCGTAAATGGTCGCGAAAGCATACTGGACGTCTTAGCAACAAATAATCCTGGACAAATAGTGAGTACCGTGACGAATACAAGGATTAGCTACCACAATGCAGTTGCTGCTAGGCTGGGTACCGTAACAATTACAACCATCGAAAAGAATCTCAAAGTACATCTACTTAAAAAAGCTGATAAAAATGCTCTTAACGTCTTTTTAAGAGACAGTATTCACTCCTTCAGATCTGGTCATGTAAGCGTAGAAAAGTTGTGGAATGATTTCAAAGAGATAGTATCGACAGCAACGGAGGGATATATACCACATAAATTAATAAGTTATGGTACTGATCCCCCATGGCGCAAAAAACGGGTCAGATCGCTGCTGCAGAAGCAGCGAAAAAACCATGCCAAATTTAAGAGATCGCAAAATCCCCAAGACTGGCAAAGTTTAGCAGAAGTTCGAAATATGGCGCATAATACAATGCGAGATGCTTTTACTAATTCCCACAACGACATTCTGTCTCAAAATCTGGCAGAAAACCCTAAGAGATTCCGGTCATACATAAAGCACACCAGTGGCAAGACGCAATCAATACCTTCATTGCGCGATAATAATGGCGAAGTCACTGATGACAGTGCCACTAACACGGTTTCCCGAAAATCATCCACCAAAGAAGACGAAGTAAGTATTCCTGAATTCCAATCAAGAACCACTGCTAAGATGAGAAACATAGAAGCAGATATCCTCGGTGTCGAAAAGCAGCTTAAGTCGCTTAATAAAAGCAAGGCTTCCGGTCCAGATTGTATACCAGTCAGGTGCCACTCAGAGTATGCTGATACAATAGATCCATATTTAGCAGTTATAGACAATCGCTCGCTCACACGAAGATCCGTACCTAAAGACTGGAAAATTGCTCAAGTCACACAAATACCCAAAAAGGGAAGTAGGAATGATCCGCTGAATTACAGGCCCATATCACTTACGTTGATTGGCAGTGGGGTTTTGGAACATGTACTGTATGCGAACATAATGAAGTTCCTCGAAGAAATCGATTTATTGAGTCATAGTCATCACGAATTCAGAAAATATCGTTCTTGCAAAATACAACTAGCTCCTTACACTAATGAAGAAATGAGTGCTCTCGACAGGGGATGTCAAATTGATACCATATTTTTAGATTTCCAGAAGGCTCTCGACACCGTTCCTCAGAAGTGTCTTCTAAACAATTCCGCGACTATGGAATATTGCCTCAGTTGTGCGACTGGATTCGTCATTTCCTGTCAGAAAGGTCACAGTTCGTAGTAATAGACGGAAAGCTATCCAGTAAAACGGAAGTAATATCCGACGTTCCCCAGGGAAGTATTTAGAGGCCCTCTGTAGTTCCTGATCTATATTAACGACGAAGGAGACAATCTGAGTAGCCCTCTTAGATTGTCTGCAGATAATGCTCTCATTTACCGTCTTGTAGTCATCAGATGACCAAAACGAATTTCAAAATGATTCAGGTAAAATACCTGTCTGGTGCGAAATGTGGCAGTTGATCCTGAATGAAGAAAAGTGTGAAGTTATTCACAAGAGTACTAAAAGAAATCAGCTAAATTTCTATTACGCGGTAAGTCACACAAATCTGCAGGCTGTACATTCAACTAGATGCTAAGGAATTACAATTACAAATAACCTAAATTGGAACGATCACATAGATAATATTGTGGGTAGAGCAAACCAAATACTGCGATTCATTGGCAGGACATTTAGAATCTGCAACTGGTGTACTAAAGAGACTGCTTATTCCACGCTTGTCCGCGCTATTCTGGAGTGTTGCTGTGCGGCGTGGGATCTGTATCAGGTGGGACGGACGTATGACATCGAAAAAGTACAGAGAAGGGCAGCTCGATTTGTATTATAGCGAAGTAGGAGAGATAGTGCCACAGACATGATACATGAGTTGGAGTAGCAATCATTAAAACAAATTCGTTTTTCGTTGCGACGGGATCTTCTCATGAAATTTGAATCACCAGTTTTCTCCTCCGATTGGGAAAACATTCTATTAGCACCCACCTACAAAGGGAGAAGTGATCATCACGATAAAATAAGAGAAATCAGGGCTCTCACAGAATATTTAAAGTGCTCGTTTTACCCGCACGCCGTTAGAGAGTGGAACGGTAGAGAGACAGTATGAACGTGGTTCATTGAACTCTCTACCAGGCACTGTATTGTGAATAGTAAAGAAAACACGTAGATGTAGAAAGGCAAAGGTGCCGAGTTCGAACCTCGGTCCGGTACACAGTTTTAATCTGCCAGGAAGTTTCATATCAGTCTACATTGCACTGCAGAGTGGAAATCTCGTTCTGGAGACATCATAGTCCTCTTCGACTCTATAACTGTTTTTATGGACGTGTGGCCATTAACAAGTGTACTGAAAAAGTCGTTCTACGGAATGCATAAAAAATTAACAGTATATCTGAGATGTGTATGCATTACTAAGTTTAGATGGTGGGTATATAATGTTACCCTTTACACAAACTGCAAACCACTACACATGTTCACTGTTTTATCTTTGATACAGAAATCATGTTTAGTGGTTTGATGCGATTTACGTGAAAGATGAAAATTAAGTGCAACATCTCCTGAAGGATGATTTTTCCAGTACGCCAGTTGGTAATGGACACATGGTTGGAGCTGCAATAGTGCTGTTAGTCAATAAATAGTTTTACAGAGAAGGCTAGTCATTTAGCTCTGTGCTCAACTACTTTTATGAAAACATTCCATTACCTTGTGAAACAAGAGTAACTGCATAACGCACTCTTCTTCGTGCGGTCTCTGATATCGTTGAAAATTACAACCCTCTATTTTATTAGAAATAGTAATTTGCTGCGTTAGAGTTCTCCGCACTTTGCTTACGAATTATACGCATTTTGTGTTTCTACTTGCGTAGATTGTTGCCCGTACGTAGCCGGTTAGAAAGCTGTCGAATCTCACTAACCGAATATGAGATGATAAAGAGTAAGTTATTTCGTGTACACTACATGATGGATGTATTACAAGGGCTATTCGGAAGTAAGGTCCGATAGTGCGCGAAATGGAAATCACTATGAAAATGAAAAATGTTTTATTTGCAACATTTAACTAGACCTTCCCGCTACTTCTTTACATAGCCGCCGCTCCGACTTAGAGATTTGTCGCAGCGTTGTACCAAGCTTCCAATGGATTCGTCATGGAAGGCAGCGGCCCTTACTTTCCGCGAAATCTCTACGCTGGTCTACAGCTCGTTGACTGTGCCAAACTGTTGGATTCATAGCCAGCTGTTCATGTGAGTAGACACGAAACTTAAAGGGAGCCAATTACGGACTGTATTGTGGGTAAACAAACACTTCTCATCGAAAGCCGGCAGGGGTGGCCGAGCGGTTCTAGGCGCTACAGTCCGGAACCGCGCGACCACTACGGTCGCAGGTTCGAATCCTGCCTCGGGCATGGATGTGTGTGATATCCTTGGGTTAGTTAGGTTTAAGTAGTTCTAAGTTCTAGGGGACTGATGACCTCAGACGTTAAGTCCCATAGGGCTCAGAGCCATTTGAACTAGTTTTGTCATCAAAAACGTTGCAGGAGCATCTTCATTGCCCCTGCAGAATGCGGGCGAGAATATTCATGAAGGCGGAAACACATGACAGTTGCGTTACGTTGGCTGCATGATATCAGGCGAAATCTTTCACCAGACACATTTTGCGGGAGATGCTATTTTCTAGGTGTCTTTACATGCTCACTGTGCGCTCAGAACAGAAAAGAGGATGTGATTCGATCGGCGAGCATACTAGAGACACTGCTCAACACATCTCCGCAAAATTTCATCGGATTTTCACTGTCGTTTCCATTTTGTGACCGATCGGACCTTACTTTCTGAATGGCCCTGCTATAAGAAAAAAAATGTATTGCATGACACTCGATCTATTGTTTTTCTAAGAAATCATCAATTTTTCTATATTTTTCAGAACTCCCTAGTTTATGACTCATCACAAGTCGTTGTGCTTATTGCTGAGCGAGTGACCCCATGAACCAAGCGTCTCCATCCCGGATGGTTACCGGCTTCTCTTAGACTCTGCTGAAGAGGTAGACCAGAGATCTTTATTTGTACTGTACACTTGCCTGCTGCTGTTCGCCTCCACCTATTGCCCTGGGTCCTTCTTTCCATGATGATATCCTCTAGACTTTCTCCACTCTTCTCACATAATGGCCAAAACACTTGAGAGTTTTTTGGCTGACGCGAGAAGAAAGGCGCCTGGAGATATTGAGTGGGTCAATAATGGACACTTTTTTTTTTCTTCGGTCCATTGAATATAAGGTATCCTTCGTCAGCACCAAAGCTCAAATATATCAGTACGCTGCTTGTCTCTCTACTTTACTTTTGTTAGTAGCTCAGCAATTTCATCTTCGATGCTGTCCAAATCCAATGGTGTCATTAGCAAATTTGAGGTTGTTAATAGTTCAGCAGATGCCTTTAGTTCAACTATCAACAGCACTCGTAATCACATTTCTGCATAGATGTTGCACAGCTGTTGAGAGTAATAGTTCGGCAGTCAGAGCAGTTCCTGATTGTCCCTTTCTTGTGTATGAGGATGATGAGAGACTTCGACCAGTTTTTTAGCCACTCCTTGGGTTTACCATATTCTTGTATGCAGTGATTTCAGCACATTAACACCTTTTTGCTGCATTTCTTTGATCATCTCCCCCGGCATACTTTTAAGACCATGAGATTTACATTTCTTCAGATATTGAATACCGTTCTCTCTTTAGATACATAAGGTTGTTGGTTTCAATGTAAGTTGCTCAACTACTTGACTGCTCATACTGTTATTAATTGCAGAATATAACTTATTGAGTAGTTGTATTAAATTTTGAAGTGAAATGTCAATTAAATACAAGAAACAGACTTAAAAAGTAAATTTCACTGTCCAGAGTATCTTAAGGATAGCTGCATTGTTGTGATATTTTTATTTTGTTTTTATGGCAAACATCTACGGTCATTACTGGAAATATTTAAAACGTACTAACGAATTTTCAGTGTAAGAAGAATTTCGGTATCATGGAATATCTCTGTTACATGCAGAGGTCGACACGATTAGTACTGTTTTAGTATAGGTACATGCCACCTCTCTAGGGTTCGCGTGAAGCTGAGGGCTACACTGCCTTTGGGAACCTACAGTCAGCAAGGTGTTGGCTGATGGACCAGACTAAGTGTTTCCCACAAATACCTGAAATTCCACATCCATTCCTTGTCCTTTCCCAACTCCTCAATACCCAACCACGGTGTGATGCAATCTGGGCTGAGGGGTGAGTGGCACATTGGAAAATATGTCGTGAATGGAGCCTCAGGGATACTGGACAACCTCCCTGACTAATTAGCCTTGCACTGCATGGGGTTTCCATGGAGTGGACCGAATATAATCCAAACTCTCATGGGACCAAAATGGACAATAAATAAAATAGCAAGACTGAGTGGCAAGTTGAGACCTCAACCACCCAAACACTGGGGCTGGAACCAATGGAAAACATCCCCTCAGCTGAAGGGGGAGAGAGACCTGGGAATGGTTACTAAGAAGTTGAACTAGATTAAGATCAAAGACATGTCTGGGGCTCAGAGGAAGAAACTTCTTAGAGAACAAACGCTGAAGGAAGGAAAAGAGTGGCTTCCTAAACAAAGGTGAACTAAAAGGGCTTGAGCCCAAGACCTCCAAGAAAAGGCTCTCTCAGGGCGAAGAGGGTTTAAAACTCCTTCTACATAAAGGGCAGGCAGTAAGAGAACAAGGGAGAATCTAAGACTCCCACTTCTCAGTATAAGCGTATCCAGAAAAAGCTGAGGCAAGAAATAGAGAAACAGACCATAGTACTGCAGTCTCGGTTTTTGGGATGGCAGTTATCCAGCAAGGCTATCCACTGATCAAGATCACCTAGCAGCAGGAGGAGCTCATGCAGATGGCTCTCTTTGAGAAGATGGCAGGGGACACTGGTCCAGGACCCAAATTCAGGAGAGTCTATCCGGATCAAGGTTCTTTTATCTTTGTCTGTGAGGGTGTGGGTACAGTGGACTGGGTAAAGGATAAGGTGCCCCTAATATCACTGTGGGAGGATGCAAAGCTGCTGGTAGAGACAGTGGCTGAGCTCTTCAAGACACCAAAGATATTAATTTGGGTGCCTTAAGTATACCTGTCCAGAGACTATGATTGAGAACATAGGGTCTCTAAACTCGAAAGTCACGACAGAGGGTTCGAAGGTAATCAACCGGAAGATTGCACCAAACAGCCAACCCTCATGGTGTAAGTCGGAGAGAAGTCTCTGAAGGCAATGTGGGAACAGGACCTGAGATTATTCTTGGGATTCCCACAGGTTGTCGTCAGGGTAATCAAAGACATCAGAAGCGACAGTGGCTGCAAGATGGAGACTGAATGTGCTGCAGATAAATCTCCAACACAGTAAAGGGGCCACTGCTGCTCTAAGTCATCTTCTGGGAAGACAAGAAGTGAAAACGGCCCTGATTCA
This sequence comes from Schistocerca piceifrons, assembly GCF_021461385.2. NCBI lineage: Eukaryota > Metazoa > Arthropoda > Insecta > Orthoptera > Acrididae > Schistocerca > Schistocerca piceifrons. The sequence goes on along the minus strand of NC_060138.1, from coordinate 487,558,833 downwards.
GGAACTATATATATAATGGGGGTGTATCGGGCCTCGATGGCACTGGAGGTAAGCTTACTTATGCTAGAAATATAAGAAACTCCTGAATGTGCATTGATGTAAAAAATAGAACCCCCATCATGCTGGTGGCAGACTTTTGTTCTAGGGACTTCAGGGTGAGGCGTGAGGAAGGTAGCACCAGAGAGTTTGTAATGGTCTCGACATACCTTCCTTATGAGGACAGTGCTCCTACTTCTCAGGAGGTAAAGAGACTGACGGAAGTCTGTGCACAACAGGGCAATCAACTATTCATAGGATGCGAGGCTAATGCCCAGAACTTGGTGTATGGGGCAGCACCGACACCAACGGTAAAGGAAATTACCTTCTAGAATTTCTTATAGCTAATAACTTAGAGATCCTCAATTGGAGCAAGGAACAATTAGCAACATAAGAAGGGAAGATGTTCCACTTTGATGGATAGTAAAGTCAAACAATGGCATGTGGAAAGCCATCCTCATCAGACCACATGTAAATTAAGTTTGAGGTTGAAATGGACATTAGACAGACCATGTTCTACAGGAGTCCCAGGAAAACGGACTGGGTGGCATGTAGGAGGAACCTCGACTGAAGCCTATCGGAAGTCAGTGCTTTGATAAGGAATCCAGTAGAGTTTGAGGAGGTAGCAGAGGCAGTGACCCTTTCCATCATGACCTCATACCATGACAACTGCTCAGTCACCAAGAGGTGCACGAATAAGAATGTATATCGGTGGAATAACAATCGGTAATCACAGAGGAAAAAGGTACGAAGACTGTTTAACCTTGCAACAAGGAAAGGACGATGGGCAGAATATCAGGAAGCCCTTGTCAAATACAACTTTGCGATCAAGCAAGCAAAGCAGGCGTCCTGGAAGGTATTCTGTGAGGCTGTAGGGGGTAGAACTGTTCAGGCAACACTTCACAAAATCTTCACTTGGATACCAATTAATCTAGGAGAAACTTTAATGAAAGAGGGTGGGGAGTATACCAGGACAGCACATGAAACAATGGAACTACTCTTCAAGACTGATTCTCGTCGATGTGCTCTGACAGACGACATAGACCACAATGAGATCCCTGTGAGATATAAGTTTTCAGGTATTCGAAGGGAGAACTGGGAATCTTCCAGAGAATGTATTCGACCATAGCCGTGCAGGATTAGCCGAGCAGTCTAAGGCGCTGCAGTCATAGACTGTGCGGCTGGTGCCGCCAGAGGTTCAAGTCCTCCCTCGGGCACGGGTGTGTGCGTTCGTCCTTAGGATAATTTAGGTTAAGTAGTGTGTAATCTTAGGGACTGATGACCTAGTAGTTAAGTCGCATAAGATTTCACACACATTTGAACATTTTTTGTTGACCATAGTAAAATCCAATGGGTAGTGGGAACATTACAACCATTCAAGTCACCTGGCCCAGATGTAATTTTTCCAGCGGTCCTGAAACAAGCAGGAGTGAACTTAATAAGATTCCTATGCAGGTTATTTATGGTTAGCCTAGCAGCAGGAATCATTCCTAACGTCAGTGAAGGGCAGTGAAGGTTGTCTTCAGTCCAGAGCCAGGGACAATTTACTATCCAAGACCAGCGATATGAGACCAATCAATCTGTCCTCCTTTCTTCTTAAAACATTAGAAAAATTAGTCAAAGTGCAGGTTAGGGAGAGGAGGTTAACTACAGTACCTATACACATAAACCAACAGGCGTACTAACCAGGAAAATCGTGTGAAACTGCACTCCACGAACGTGTTGGGAAGGTGGAGAAAGCACTACACATTCAGGAAATAGCCCTCTGAATCTTCTTGGACATCGACGCGGTTTTTAGCAACACAACCCTCGAATCCATGGTTAAGGAAGCAGAGGTACATGGCTTGGAGACCACAATTTGCAGGTGGATTAGAGCCATGCTTAGTGTCAGAAAGGTAGAAGTCACCGTAATTCAAGAAAAAATGGTAATCAACACCACCAGAGGTTGTCCACAAGGAGGCGTCCTGTCCCCAATACCATGGAACCTTGTGGTGAATGAACTCATTGTAGAATTAAACTCTAGATAGTACTTTTGCCAGGGATACTCAGACGATCTTGTCATTTTAATACTTGGCAAATTTTCAGGTACAGTCACAGCTATGGCACAAAGAGTATTGAAAATTGTGGTAGATTTGTGCAGAAAACAGGATCTAAGGGTCAGTCCCAGGAAGACTGTTATAGTACAATTTACAAGGAAGCAGATCCAACACACATATTGGAATCTCAAGCTTCTTGATGAAACTCTACCAGTGAAGAGGATAGTGAAATACCTCGGGGTAACCCTGGATGAGGAACTATTATGGACCCCTTACATAAGGAGCACATGTTCCAAGGAGAGCTTGTGGTAAAATCTGAGAGTATTTGCTAGATATAAACTATGATAGTAAGACCTGTAATCACCTATTGGGCTACAGTGTGGTGGAAAAGAGTAAAGCAGCAGGTAGCCGCTAAGGAGCTTGTTAAGGTGCTGAGATTGTAGAGTCACACCCACTGCTGGGATGAGAAACATGCTATACATGCCCCCATTACACCTGTGGGTAAAGATGGAGGCAGCAGCTGGAGCGCACAGAGTAAAGACTGTCAAAAACTGGGGTATCCAGGATCTCACATTAAAATACTGAGAGAGGTAGACAAATATTGTTGGAAATGCTGGCCAACTTCCAGCTGCTTCAACAAGCCTTTCAGTATGGTAATTGGAAATAGAGAGTCCTGGGAGAACAAATTTCGACGTGCTGGGGGCATAGTCTGGTTCACTGACGGTTCGAAAACAGACCAAGGTGTTGGGGCAGGGGTATACGGAGAGCAGCCAAGTTTCAAGCAGGAATATCTGTTATCAGCGTGTTCCTGGAGGAGAATTTGCAGAGGTCATACAGAGGTCATAGCATTTTCATTTATTCAGACAGCCAAGCAGTCTTGAAAGTACTGGTAGTTTCTGCGACAAGATCAAAGATCGTGGCAGAATGCCACAAAGTCCTTGTGGAGCTAGGGGAAAGCAATAAGCAAACCTACTTTGGGCCCCTGGTCACTCAGGGATTAGTGGTAATGAGCAAGGCGATAGGTTGGCCAGAATAGGGGCAATGGTACCATTTACTGGACCGGAAACTGTCCTGACAATCACCAAGGCGATGATCAAACTAAAACTACGAGACTGGACAAGGAGACAACATGCAGAATATTGGGCTAAGGTCCAAAAGCAAAAACATGGCAAGATATTGATGTCGAAGCCATGTTCTAAGAGAAGTCCCTCAATCCTGACCTTGAACAGGAGAGAAATGAAACTCATGGTTGGATTATTGACAGACCATGGGGATAACAGAAGAGGACCCCAAAATTAGGATATGTGGTGTTGGCGAGGAAACCGCATCACATTTGATCTTCGAATGCGAGGTATTGGAGATTAAAAGACGCAGAATATTCGGTTCAACCAGACCTGAAGGATTGTGTCCAGCAAGGCACTAGTAAAGGACCTCCTTGCATTGTTCAAACACATTGGTTGACTTTACTAGAGACATAGGGAACGATACCGTACAATTCTACAATAAACTCTGTTTCGGTGCGGGCAGCAGCGGGCTTGACCAATGTTGTTTTTGCTTCCCTGATGAAATAAAATCAATAGGTACATGCCAAATTTCGAAGCGAGATCGACGGCGACTGTCAATATCATCCACAGGAAAACAGCGTCAGATGGGGAGGAAAATCAACGGGAAATATGCGACTGATGTTTTGAAAAGCTGATTACCACAAGTGAGGCACAATATCCCTGTTAAGTCGCCAAGAAGAGCGCCATTATTTCTACGAGGATGTTACAGATCTATTCATTAATGTATTTTAATCGTCTGATTCTGAAGAAGTGGGGTACTTTCTAATTCACGGATTGAGTTGCTGTATTTATCTCTCTTGTTTATCTTGGAATTGACGTCACAGTTTGACTATTACTTACCAAAGAGCAACAAAATAAGTTACGAGTAACTGTATGGTACAAAAAAATTCCAGAGGCGCATATTGTTCTGCCAAGGTACGGAAGTTATTTGGGAGCTGCAGTCCACTGGAAATCTTCTGTGGGAGTAATAATCTTATTATCCTCTGCATTATCTTTACATGTCGTAATATTTCAGTTCTGTTACGAATAACGTAATTCAGGTACAGCGTGCTCATAAACAGTCTGAGAAGCTTTTAAGGCTGTTGCAGGGTATATTACACTGAGAAATATATGTTAAGACTAAAATTCGATGCCTTGTGCCGTTTCCTAGTTGATTAGCTTACAAGTTAGCCTATCAGGCTGTTGCCCTCGCAAATGCAACGTGTTGCTCATTTGGTTTCCTAAAACCGAACAGGAGAGCGATACAAAAATTTGTCTTAAAGCAGGAACCACCAACGCATTTCTCCGTAATGATTCAGAGAAAACTTGGAAAATCTTAATCGGAACATCCGGATGGGGATTAGAGACTCCATTTCTCCCGAACAGAAGACCAGTCAGTAAACAACAGCACAACCTCGTTGTTTTGTTTATACATGCTTTTCTAACCACAAATCATCGCAAAAACGCAAGCATTGTACACATTATTTCATTATGTGCTGTGCTATTAGTACACTGTTCCTTCATATCTCGATACCAACCACTAAGCAAACTCTGTACACACACTATTAGCTCACAAGGGGACAGTGATGATGATGTTTACTTTCCATTTTGTGGGCTGCAACTTCTTTGTTTACCAGAAAATTTGAGTCAGAATTCTTCTGATCTCGTATTATACATCGCAGAGTTTTGCTGTAAGTTTTTCCAGAATTAAACAAAAAGGTCACGCTATAATGTGAAAGGTTTTTACAGTAGGATATCATACGGTGATAATAATTTTTTGAGTATTTTTCTGGTGTCACCAACAACTGCATGTTCTTCCACTGTAGAGTGGGAAGCAAGTGCAACATTGCAGATGGACAATTAAAGATTTACGTACATCATTAGGCACAATAAATGGACTATGGAAATCTGTTAAACAACATCTGTCCGGAATACAATTACGATAAAATTCCTTCTCGCCAATTTACTACCCAGTGCTATGTAAATCAAATTTTCAGATTATATAAGGGACAGTCAAATGAAAACTAGACACATGGAAGACAAGTACGAAAATGTTTATTATTTCAAAAGTAATGACTACAACTGTTAATGCATCTACCGCATGGTGAAACAGGAAGGTAAATGAGAAAAGACAGTCAGTTCCTTCATGGAAAACAGAGTGCGGATACGTGCAGAACCAAGATTGTACACATGCGTTCCATGAAGGAACTGACTGCATTTCTCAGAGAGGGATAGATGCATTAATAGTGATTACCTTGGAAATAATATACAGTTTACGTACTTTTTCCATCTGTCTCATTTTCATTTGACTGACCCTCATATAAATAAGCACCCGACCCGCAGCCGAGGTCACTAACACACGCCCGTCCAGTGGCTCTCGACTTGGGGGTAAGCAGATACGAACCTGGTGTTGGATGGAATTTTCCCTGCCGGTTTTTGACCAGCAAGGGGAGGAAAGGTGGTAGCGTAAAATACCTTATCACAAGTCTTTGCGCCAATATTATGTGCTAAATTGCAAAAGCCTCCACAGTGTCTTATATGTTGAGGGCATATGACACTGTAAATGGTGGTCCATATGTCAGGTGTGGATGTCAAGCCTCACGGGCCCTTTTGTGGTTTTCGAGAGGAGTAGACTATGTACTGAAGTCCCCGCCATGAACCCGCTCGGCGGATTAGTGTCGACGTCTGGTGTGCCGGCCAGCATGTGGATGGTTTCTAAAGCGGTTTTTCATTTACCTCGGCGAATGCTGGCTGGTTCCCCTTCCTCCGCCTCAGTTACACTATGTCGGCGATTCCTGCGCAAACACTGTCTATACGTACGTGTACACCATAACTGGTCTACCGCGCAAACATTTGGGGTTACATTCGTCTGGTATGAGACGTTCCTGGGAGAGATCCACTGGGGGACGAACCGCACAATAACCCTGGGTTCGCTGTGGGGCGGCGGTGGAGTGGGTGACCTGTTGTAGTCTGTTGAGGTGTTGTGAACCACTGAGGGTTTCGGCGGGACGAAGCCTCTCCGGGCTTAACTACACAACACACAATGTGCCGAAACCACAACAACACATCCTTAGCACCGCACTATACAAGCACTCATGACACTCACCTACACGACAAAGATATACGTTGGACACTTCATGACAGGTCAGAGGAATGCAATGGCACAGGACCTACACTAGGACCTTGCCATGAGAGGCGGTGCAGGATTCCCTACACCTTTTCCCTGAGTATGGGACTATGATAGAAGTGGGCATTAGCTGGCACTCAAGACAATGTTGAGAAAACTGTTTGCACGTTAACCTTAGTCAATACTTGCTTAGAAACAGCATACCAGGTGAAGAGTAATTTGTGCTGTCTGTCTAAAACATTTATTCGGTGAACTGTATCGTTGATGAATGTTAACGAACAGAACAGCTACGGTCTTTCTCAGTGGCATCAAGGCCAGTGTCAGTATTGTCCATTTACCTTTCGAACGTAAATAAAGGTTTGTTTAGCAAGACCGATGCCTTTTGTCAAAATTTATGCATGCCTGTTATAATGGCGTGAGACGATGGGACACCGTAGTAAGGATGCAGAAATATCGTGATTCAGAGTTTCTAGAATTTCACGCACCGATGTTGTATCGATCCGAAACAGCTGCCTGTTCTACAATGCCGCAAAAAATACATTAGATGTTTTTCGCCACTCTGCATGGCTATGTACCTTTAATACTACAAAACGGATGGTAGAGAAAGGTCAGTCATTTAATTACACACAATGAGGATGAAAACACCAAAACTGTCGTCTGCAGGCACCGTTCACAGTCTCCACAACAAAGGCTTCACTGATTCTCGAAACTCGCATTGTTACCAGGTACTATACTCTCCTTGCTGTCGGATTCAGATATTTACAATGGCGAATCTACTACAGTCCAGAGTCTTTGCTACTGAATTTGCTTAGTCGCTTCCACCCTGGCACAGAGGAAGGCGGTATGAGACTTCAAGCCTCACACGTCGCACCGTCAGTATGGTTTTAAAAAAAAGTAAATGTACATTAAGCCTATCAGTTCAATTAGACCACTACCGTCGTTGGTAATGTATGTGATACACCGAGACACCATTTAAAAAAGTAAAACTCAATTGAAATTAGACCCACTGAAAGTGCTTTCCCAAAAAACGTTATATACAACAACTGACTCAGAGGCAAGAAAGAGCAGTAGCACTACAAGTCTTTAAATCTGAAAATCAAATTAACTCTTGACATACCGGAACAAGTATACCAATAATTTATGGCCGTAACAGACGAGATCAAAGTGAAAATCGGCGCGGATCGGTAGATCAGATACCTCTGCAAGACGTAGAAACTTATACTATATGTTGTAGACATCATTAAACGATAAGAAATATGGCTGCGTGCAGCAAATAAATAACGCTTTCTCGCAATGTGAGGTTCCGCCGCAGCCGCTGATTGATAAAAGTCTAAATCGGAATTCCATGCTGTTATTGAGCTACATCAACATACATACACCGCAAGTCACCGTATGGAGCATGGTGGATGGTACCACGTACCGCTACTAGTCATTATCCTTCTTGTTCTGCACGCGAATGGAGCGAGGGAAAAGTCACTGCCTATATGCCTTCGAACGAGCCCTAAATTCGCTTGTCTTATCTTCGAGATACTTAACGCGAAATGAACGTTGGTGGCAGTAGCATCGTTATGCAGTCCGCTGCAAATACCGGTTCCCCATATTATTTCAATAGTGTTTTGCGAAAATAATTTCATCTTCCTTCGAGCGATTCACATTTTTCACAAAGCTTGTCTGTAGCATTCGCATGTTGACCGAATCCACCGGTAACAAATCTAGCTGCACGCCTCTGAAGTGATTCGATGTCTTCATTTAAACGGACCTGATGGAGGTCCAAAACAGGAATGGTATTCAAGGATAGGGCGCACTAGCGTCCTATACATGGTATCCTTTGCAAATGAGCTCCTCTTTCTTAAAATGCTCCGAATAAACCGTACGACTTAAGGATGGTAACAGAATACCAGCCACTGGATTGACCTCGCCTACTATCATACTTAATTGTTCGTATTATTTCGTATCGCTTTGTAGCGTTACGCCTAGATATTTAATCGAGCTGACTGTGTCAAGCAGCACGCGACTAATACTGTGTTCGAGAAACGCGGGATTGTTTTTCCTGGTCATCTCCATTAAACTATTCTTCTACATTCAGAGCAAGCTGTCATTCATCAAACCAAATACAAATTTCGTCTAAGTAATCTTGTATCGTCTTACATTAACACAACGATGACACCTTCCGAAAGCCACAGCATCATCAGCGAACTGCAGCAGATTACTGCTCCTCCTGTCCGAAGACCATTTATGTATATAGAGAAAGAGAGTTGTCCTACCACACTTCCCTGGGGCTGACGATACTCCTGTCTCTGATGAACACTCGCCTTCGAGTATTTCTTCGCATGACTATCTATTTTACGCAAAGAGCTTGTTTCAGAATTTATCAATGTCACCTTCGGATTATGTGTAGTGTGTGCGTTTGGCTTTTGTGTTCCCAATCCACATCAGACGACTATCAGCCAACGTATTTAATGAAATTTCCAGTCAGATGTACTGTATTTATACAGGATTAACGACTAATACATAAACTGTTGCGGTACTGGCAACTGATGTTACAAATCTCAAGCCGCACAGTTCCTAGAATCAATTCTCTCGCCCTCGTGTAGAAAGAACAGCTGATTTCTTTTGCGGAATTCACCTTCTGTGCCAATATGCCCCGCTCTGATCGGCAAGTAAAATGCGTTCTCGTGGCTTCGGGAAGCGACGTTGTCCCCAGGAGATGTGGGCAGCTGCGTGCGGAATGAACGAGATGATACGTAACCGTCATACGCACGCGGGGGCGAACGACCCACGCACGTCACATCATCAGGGGTCGAATTCATTATCGTGCTGCCATATATATGCAAAGCGAGAGAGCCGAATTATAAATTGAAATTAACAGCAGCTGATGTAGTCGTCAGATCGACTCTGAGAGGCCGCTCCCCTCACTCACATGGAAATGAATTGCTGTGGCTGGGGGAGTGCGTACCGCATCCCTCGGCTGCAAAACTGCACATACGGACAATGCAGAACAAGGGGAAGCTTTTTTATTGTATAGTGTTCATCTGAATTACTACACGAGTCAATAACCACAGTGACAAGCTGCTTCAGTGAAGATCTCATAAGCTGAGCTACAGGGAAATTAAACTGCCCTCCACAGCCCTCTATCTCTACCACACAATGTCGGGATGTTACGACGAAGAAACGAGCCAGAGACAAAACGGAGTAGTACTGAATCCTTGTTTGAGGGCGAGGAGTGAAGCATACATTACCAATGTTAAAAAGTAATAACCGTCAATGAACAGAAAGAGCGCATACAGTTGACATTTGCGCATTCGTATAGATGTTTTCAGTGCAATAGAGTTGTAAATGCAGGCGACGCCAAGAAATCAAACAAAATGCAATTACTCTACAACGATCCAAGGGAGACATGGGTCCATTATACCAAAATACTCAGAAAATGACACTTAACACCAAAATTTCTTTCTGTGACATTCAGGTCCTCTCTGTCTACAAGGAAATATCTCTAAATGAAAGGGCTGACTGTTCAAAGTTAACATTTGTTTGTTAAAAATGGTTACTCAAACTGCTACATAATTAATATTGCATTGCTAAACAAGAATAGCAATCGAAGACAGGGATGCGACCACGAGCCAAGAACAACAATTAGTGATGCTTGAGAAATATTTTGACATACTGTCCACATTGTGCATTCAAACTGCTGCTAATCCGAAGAATGGGTTAGAACATGTGACTTGTCTATTAGATTCGTCCTCTATAAATCTACAGACAGCGAACGAGGACACATGTCACACACGATGTGGACTGTGTATCGTGTGGACCGCACAACTAAAGCCGGATAAATACGATTTAAAAATACAGAGGTGTGTCTGTTCTATAGCCTATAAATTTTTCACTGTAGAGCTATGAAGTTATGCGACATTTCTATATTGAAGAACCTAAGGACAACAGCAGCATAACCGCAAAGGAAGTGTAATTTGGCAAAACGCTTAATATTCGCTTGAAAGAATTTACCTTATCTGACACAAGTATCCGGACACCGCTACGTGAACTGACCGCGATATGTTGCGGGAGGCGAACCCGCCAATACAAAAGGGGTTGCGGAGTACTGAGCTGTCAGCAGAGAAACAAGGAACGAGGGAACGTGTCGGTTAGGAAAGCTCAGTGACGTGCAACGTGGACTATAGTCATTGGATGTGACCCGAGTAACAAATCCATCAGGGACATTTCAACCCTTATAAACCTTTTCAAATCGACAGTTGATAATTTTATTGTGAAGTGGGAACGCGAAGAAACAAACAGAGCTAAGCCTATACCAAACCGACCGTATGTATTGACGGACGGGGGCCGTCGATAATTGCGGAAGGAACTTGTAAGAAATCGAATGAAATTAGAGCACGAAATCACTCGTGAAAAGAGTTGCGCTCTGCCAAAACTGCGATTCGGTCGTTTTGGTACAATACATAAATGACGTAGCAAATCTTAGGATTACCAGTAGAGAAGGAGCATAAATGACTGTGTGCGAGAGAAGACTTACCTTTGTTTTTTGTTTGTTTTGTACATAATCAGCATCACACTTCGTTTAGTGTCATTCCACTGTGTATTCTGTATACTTAGTGTATAAAATATATATTGCATTTTATAAATGATAAAAAAACCATGCTGTTCTGACCTGCCTCGATACATAGACTGCCATTCTGAGCAGCACTTTCTCCGTGTGTCCCATCAGCGTAAAGTATCTATTAACAGGTTGCCAAGATAATGGGACTCCATCACTCGCCAACCACTACGATGTGTGAATCGCACAACAGAGTAGAAGCATCATGGCGAGCTCAGTTCAACTCGATATCCAGCCAGGTTTGAGCTGTCGATGCTGCAAGATGTGGCAGTGCTATGTACTAAATTTTTCATCCTGTACACCCCTAAATCAGCTACAAATTTAATCACATTCTTCCTACTACATTTCACGCGCACGATCACTTTTCGTTATTTGTTATTTCTCTTTGTGCTGCAAAATGGAAATGTGCGTATGGTGTAATTGGCCGGGAGGCCCCATCCGGGGAAGTTCGGCCGCCAAGGACAAGTTTTATTTCAGTCGACGCCACACCGGCCGAAATGCGCGCTGGTGATGACGGTGAAATGATGATGACAACACAACACCCAGTCCCCGAGAGGAGAAAATCTCCGATCCGGCCGGGAATCGAACCCGGGTCGGCTTGCATGGGAGGCGAGCACGTTATGATGCAACTAAGCAGGTGGACTTTGTGCTGCAATTTTAATGGGGAGCAGTGTAATAAGCTCTGATTACAATAACTCTGAAGTTGGAATCAGTCAAATGAGAAACACCTGTCTGCAACAATTTGTGTGTATATACGATGGAATGATGACAGAAGGCTCAGTCGTAGACGAAGCTGCTCATACACTTCGACTCATTGGTAAGATAGGCCTACTGGCAGAATGGAGATAGCATACAAAACAGACTGCTCGTAAAAGTCTAGTTTGTCCCTGTTAAAGTGTGTGACACTCACGTCATATAAGCCCAAAAGAGGATATGGGACATATACAAAGAAGAGCAGCTCTAATAGTCACAGGTTTGAGTCTCGGGAGAGGATCACAGAAATTTAAGTTTGAATGAGCAGTCAAGATCGTATTAACCGATTTCGACTTACCTAAAAGCCATCTACAGAATTTGTTGCCCCCTCGGTTGTCTCGTCATTCCGCGATCGTACACGATCGCTGAGTACGGAGAAGCCGCCAGCAGCAGCTCTAGGGGGCAACAAATTCTGTTGATAGGTCGTTGTTTCACGTCGCTGTTCTCCATTGATTGTGTTGTCTAAATTTATGAGCATCACAGAAATGTTAAAACACGTGACTTGGCAAACTCTTAACTATAGATGAGAACTAGCCTGAAAATTTGTATTTGATAAGTTTCAAGAGCCTGTGTTGAGTGAAATATCTAGGAATGTACAACAGCCCTTAATATATCAGAAAGACAAGATTACTCAAATTACAGCTTGCACAGAGGCCTTTGTATGGTGCTTTTTACCGCGCAGCGTGCACGAAAGGAAAAGGAAGAAAAAACATTAATGCACGTTACGACGGAATTGACCCTCTATCATGTACTACAGAGTAGTTTTTCTGGATGTAGACGTGAATGCTGGATACCTGTAGATATTTACATGACGACGGAACTACTGCATTCTTCGACGCAAAAAGAAAGCTCCGACTGCAACACAGCAATTAACTTGTCCGTCAGTGCGTGAAACTGAAAGGTGAGTTCGTGACGTGGGAACGTTGGCGGCACTGACCTGTGACGGCGACGGCGACGCTGCTGGTGAGTCCGCGCGGCGTGGAGCAGGTGTAGAGGCCCGTGTCTGAGGGCTCGCTGCGGTGCAGCGCCAGCCGGTACTTCCAGGAGCGCTCCGACGCCGTCACCGCCCAACCTGCAACAGTGGTCAGCTGTCTCGCGTCACTGTAGCACCTGGAACACTGTTGTTTCTGTGGTTTTCAGTCCAAAGACTGGTCTGAGGCAGCTCTCAACATTAGTCTGTTCTATGCAAGCCGTAAAGGTAACGACCACAGCTGTATTTATGGCTCGTTCATTACGCCAGGAGCGGTTTCGTTGTAAATGAATATCTTCAGGCGACCTGAGCGTAAGTTCACAATCTGTCTTCATAACTAATTCCCGCAACGTGTCATGGTTCAAAAATGCCTAATGGGATTACATAACGTTAGAAATGTCCGAATGATGACGATATCACATGTCTGCGTCTTTGTGGGAATTAGTTAAGAAAACTGTTGGTGAACTTTCGGTCCGGTCCATTGAAGATGTTTATTTAGAACGAAACCACTTGTGGTGTAATAGACATTGAAGCATTACGTTTTATTTCTCTCTTTTCTCTAATTTCTGTTTAGTTAATTAATCAGGAAATAAGAGACTATATTCTTATTTCTAAGAAAATGAAGATCTCCGATGAAACATAATACAAACTCATTTAACAGCAATTTTGTTTAAAACGTCGATACTGCCAGAAAATGTACGTGGTGAATGTAAGGCCACTGATAAACATGAAAGTGCATACTTGACCTTTCTTCCACTTGTATCACTTCTTGTTATTAGGAGTTCAAGCTGAGCAGACGAATGTTTGGAAGTTGTAATATATGTGATCGGTGAAGATTATTTAACTCTATTTACTGTGTCGGCACCATCACTGATTCAAGCGACTAGCTTGTGTCCTAATAATTTATTCCATTTATGTTGTGATTTATGTATGTTTCAAGAAAAACGGACAAGGTTGACGACGGATTGTTCAGACACGAACGATCGGATACTGTTGCTGTTATTCCGTTACATCCTTTTCTATTAATGGCCAGAACCCCATGAGATATTTAAGCTGATAATTTTGTTCTTCTGTACAAAATAATATATTGCAAAAATTACGCAAGTGTGACCGGTATCTGTTTTCGAACAATGTCGCCCGTCAACCTACTCACTTTTTATTTATTCCTGTGGCTAGGGCCCCCCATGGGGCAGACATTTCGCCGGGTGCCGGTCTTTCAATTTGACGCCACTTCGGCGACCTGCAGTCCATGAGGATGATAGTATGATGATGAGGAAATCACAACACCCAGTCCCTGGGCGGAGAAAATTCACCGACCCAGCCGGGAATCGAACCCGGGCCCAGAGGACTGACAATCCGTCACGCCTGACCATCCAGCTACCGGGGGCAGACAAACTACTCACTGGTCTAATATAAAAGAATGTGAGTGAATAAATACGAGGATGGCCTCCACGAGGTACTCTGAGTAGTAAACATTGTAGAAACTTCAGTATGCTGCACCGCAGCGTGAAGTGTTGGTTGCTTCACGTCACGGTTGTTACACTACATTGAAGTACATCGTTTACAGACCGTAAAATTAAATTCGCTCCTTTGTGAAACTCGTTCTATTAGCAAAATGGCTCTGAGCACTATGGGACTCAACTGCTGAGGTCATTAGTCCCCTAGAACTTAGAACTAGTTAAATCTAACTAACCTAAGGACCAACAAAAACACCCATCCCCGAGGCAGGACTCGAACCTGCGACCGTAGCGGTCTTGCGGTTCCAGACTGCAGCGCCTTTAACCGCACGGCCACTTCGGCCGGCTTCTATTAGCATCTCTTTGCTGAGACAAGAAGTAAAGCCACAACTTACCTGAACTACAGATGTCATGGTTTTATTAACATGTATATCCCAGTTGTGGAGCACAAAATGACACGATTGTTCTGTGCTAACCTCGTATTACTAAAAGGCTAACCTGGCTCGCGGCACCCGATCTTAGTTGAAAGTTACCTATCTAACGATTTTCAGGGGCAACATTTTTTCAAGTTTGATACCACTAACTGAATTTTAAAAAAAACTGAACTGCTGTCGTAAACTACTCATTAAGAAGTGTAATCTTATGTCAAAGGTTTAACACCTTACAGCCGGAAACTGTGTACACGTCTTGAGACAGGGTAACACGCCGCGCGCAAAAACCCACAATATATCCATCTAGTAAGGTTAAAACCTTGTGCCCGAGCGAGACTCGAACTCGGGACCTTTGTCTTTCGCGGGCAAGTGCTCTACCATCTGAGCTACCGACGCACGACTCACGCCCGGTCCTCACAACTTTACTTCTGCCAGTATCTCGTCTCCTACCTTCCAAACTTTACAGAAACTCTCCTACGGAACTTGCAGAACTAGCACTCCTGAAAGAAAGGATATTGCGGAGACATGGCTTAGCCACAGCCGGTGGGATATTTCCAGAATGAGAATTTCCACTCTGCAGCGGAGTGTGCGCTGATATGAAACTTCCTGGCAGGTTAAAACTGTGTGCCGGACCTAGACTCGAACTCGGGCCCTTTGCCTTTCGCGGGCAAGTGCTCTACCAGCTTCTGTAAAGTTTGGAAGGTAGGAGACGAGATATTAGCAGAAATAAAGCTGTGAGGACCGAGCGTGAGTCGTGCATCGGTAGCTCAGATGGTAGAGCACTTGCCCGCGAAAGGCAATGGCCCCGAGTTCGAGTCTCGGTCGGGCGCACAGTTTTAATCTGCCAGGAAGTTTCATATCAGCGCACACTCCACTGCAGAGTGGAAATTCTCATTCTGGAGATATCCATCTTGTATTTGAGAATGAGAGCACTTAGTGACTATTCACAAAGTCTACACATAATTTCAGACCTTTAAAAAACCTTTTCTCACTGACATCGCCCTACCTTTTTCCCCCCACCACCACATAATCATGAAAGGAGAAAAGTGTGTCGCGTACAACGTTTTCTCTGTTCATGCTGTAAAACTGCTACATCAGGCTTGACGTTTCAATTTATTACTTCATTACTACTCACTCTATTCGCAAAAAAACTGCAGTCTCCATATGTACAAATAATTGTATCTGCAAAAATATATCATTGAACGACATAGAGTTCACGAGATATGACCTCATGAACATCGAGACGCATGGAGAACTAGCTTTTGCATAAAATGTAGTGCAAATTGCCCAGAATATACTCCCCTATTGTTTGATAACGACAGCACTTAGCGGCTTCCAAGAAAACTTAATAATGATTTGAGACTTAATGTATAGACCTAGTGGGTACCAACACCGTTATGTGTTTTAGAAAATGCGTTTTAAGTATCAGCTGTTGTATTCTCCCTGTATATCACATATCGGTTGTGGTCATAGACAATCACTAGGTAGAAGTCAAAGAAGATCAATTACAAATATCTCATTTTCCTTTTAAACTGATGCATTGTCAATATTGTCGTAATCTGTCTTTGATATACTTCAGATATGCCAAGAACCGGTTATGATAGCTTTTTGGTTTCACTCTGAAAACCTTGACGGTGTATTAGCTAAAAAGTAATGTCAGATGTTTCTAACCGATCTGTTTTGCTTTACATCCAGTGATGATTGTCTATAGCCGAAATTGGTAGATGATATGCTGGTCAAATGGAACAGCTGGTAAAATGGAAATGAGCGTTTGGCGTCATTGGCCGGGAGGCCCCTCGCGGGGCAGGTCCGGCCGCCATATCGCAGGTCTTATTGCATTCGGCGCCACATTGGGCGACCTGCACGCCGGATGGGGATGAAATGATGATGAACACAACACAACACCCAGTCCCTGAGCGGAGAAAATCTCCGACCCAGCCGGGAATCGAACCCGGGCCCAGAGGACGGCAATCCGTCACGCTGACCACTCAGCTACTGGGGCGGACGAACAGCTGGTGATTCAACTGCATTTTCTAAAGTACTTTGAAACCTTTCCTGAATATTTTTCTCACTTACTTGCCTAACGTCAAATTATCAGTAACGCACTCAGAGGTTTGAAGCTGTTTCATATATGAGAGATCGATTCTTTACAGAATACTGGTAACGGCTAAGTGACCCTGATTGTGTGTAATAAATAAACTGCGACCAGTAACATTTCATATTTATTTTGCGTGTGTCCTAACACAAGATTAAGTGTTCAGGCATGTTCTGCTCGTCTTCATGAGTGTATTTACACAGAAATATATTTTATTTAATGATGGACCTTCATAATTACTGTAAATTAACCCAGAAATACAGCAACTGCAATTTTGTTCGTTGTTCTTCTGATGGAGTGGCTGTAGGGATGAGAGGTGGGATGGGGCGTTGTGAGGGGGGAGGGGAGGGGTCAACAGCCACAAGCCAACGCCCAGTGGTATCTCCTGTTGCTATTATTTTGGTGCAGATGTACTTTGACATCAGTTGGTATGGTAAAACACTAGTGTGATTCAGTTTCAACAAGACAGTTGTATATTCAGAGGAGAAAGTGAAAATTTCACACTTAAGCAATAAGGCGGTCTTACAGCGTGTGGCTGGGTACAGGCTACTGCAGCGCGTGATATTAACGATATTCATTTGTTTCCTTTTATCGCCTCTTAAATTAACTGGATTAGAAATGACTTACGGATGTTTAAGAATTTTTTTAAATTATGTGTGAGTAGTTATATTTCTTCAACTACATATATTATTTTACTTTTTCTGATCTTGTGGGAAAATTTTAGATTGACTTAGATTGTCAAACAGTGGTCTGCGTCTTTGATATAAGTTGCTACTGGTGATTTTCTACATTTTCAGCACACAATCTACTATTTGATCACCCGCCCTATAATTCCCTCAGTTAAAAATTGATAATTTCTTGGTGCATCATAGTGTCATTATTTCCTATTTCTCAGGGCCTGCCACGAAGTAGATAACTTGTAATGACCTTTTTTTTATTATTAAACTGGGATGTTGCTATTGCATGAAGCTTTATTCAAGTGTTGTATAGGTAGGCGATAAGCTTGTGTAGGCAGCATAGTCATTTTTAGGCGACCTGAATTTGCATAGCTGTATTAGTGTATACAATTTCTACGGCATAAATCATATTGGTTTGTAACAATGTATCGAGTACTTACTTTCATATTCTCATTATTGACCTTTTGCTGCCAAATCATTTTACGGATTGCAATTCAGTAAATGTTGTTGTTGAGTAAATTTTGATGAAATTCGTTTCCCATGCAGATAATAGCTTTGGTGGTCAGAAATCGGAGAGAGGTATTGTTACACATTCATCTTTTTACCTTCATCTACAGAATTGTGTGGTGGTTATAGATTCTTAGTATAGCTGTGGGTGAGTGGTCATTGCTTATCATGACATTGAGAGAAGATGAGGTACTGTAATCACCTATTTTTCGTATACAGAAAATTATTAAAGATTTTAATACAACCTGATGCACCTTGAGTGAGACTCCAGAAAGTTAATGGTCTTAGCAGAAATTGATGGAGTCTCGCAGGGCGCTAAAAGCATGAGGTAATTTTATGGATCTTAGCTCATAGAAATGGCATATTGGAAGTTGGAAGCAATTGGCGGCGAGCCCATCACTCAGTAAATCGTGCCGGACAGGCCCACAGCTGTACAGGGTAGACAGAGCAGGCCCCCATCGAGACAGGTCTCCAGCAGCACAATGCCGCAATACCTGCATTGGCGCCAGCCGAACCCTGGTCTGGGAGCGACGGACTGAAAGGATGCATCTACACAGTGGAGTTGTAAACTGGGAATTGTGTGCAGAGCCATGAACAATAAAAATTCACAAGTTTTCATGTTCACTGATACTGCAAATAAGCCTGTGACCCACTTCCAAAGGCCACATCGGTTGTATAAGGAACTCTGGCGTCTGAGAAACGTTTGGAGATGGAATCTTTATTACACCTCCTAGGTAGGACTCACAAGCTCCAAGGCACAAGCTATTTACATAACGATCTTTTAGGTTGTATCTGTTCACTTGATGATGTGGGAAGCAACACGACTTAAGAGAAAATCATCTTCCCATTCTGCCAAAACTTAAAAAAAGCCAGTAATTGGCGGTTTCTTTTTATCCAGAAATGCCGGGTTCTTAACTCTTGTTCGATAGGATTTTGTGTTGTTGTATGGGAGGGAAGATTTACGCCTCTAGAGTGCTGTGATTGGCTCAAGACGGCGTGAAGGCAGTGTCGTTCGTGCACTTTGCGGGAAAACGGATTTTTTTTTTTTTTTTTTTTTTTTCTGAAGAGGTGCGAGGCACTTGGATGCTGGACCTTGGTCTGGTAGAGGAATTCTGACCGCAGATATAGCATGTGTGGTTGTTGCTCGGGATCGGTCCTGCCACTGACTTCACTTGCAAGTAGTTTAGACTGGGAAGCCTGTGGTGAAGTTCTTATTGTACCAACAGTGTGACTTCAAACGTCTCGGACTACTCGTTTGCTGAGGGCATAATTATTCATTTTTGGTTTACCAGTCTTGATGTTTGGTATCCTTGTGCGCTCAGTTGTGTAAGTGAGCCAAATTGGTCCTTGGTATGGTCAGAGAACGGGTGTGTGACACAATGAAATCTACCGTGATTTCAGGGCTCTGGTAGAGAGTAAATCGCGATCCATCTGCCTGATCACTAGACCGTGAGATTTTTGCATTTCTTTCGGGGCCGCGATCGATTCACAGGTGCCGCCTCACGTCACACCTCCGCCGCACCCATTTCGCCAGCTCTAAGTTACATCGGCGCACGAAGCCAACAGGGTAACGTACTGCCAGTCTGACATTGTCAGGGCGTACATATCTCAATCGCCACTTGCTCTCAGTTGCATCCATGTAGATTTAATCAACCAAAGTCTGCTCAATTCAGATTGCGGTATCCTCATTTTTAGGGCCAGAGTACTTGACTCACGTCTGCCACCCAGGATCCTTGCCCATTGTATTCTTAAGGGGCTCCGGAAAGGCTCAAAATCATGAAAAGTTCAATTTTTACTTTTTTGCGTTTTCTGAATCTGCAGACTATTACCTTTTAATAGATATATAATTTATTCAATTCCGAAGACTACAACTATTTTTAAATTTTTTTTGAAATGTGTTCTACATGGGCGTGACGCACTGTGGCGCTGTTAAAATGCTGTCAAATGGTGTTATTATTAACGTCCGTGTTCATCAGGTACATTCTAGTGATGTGAGATAAAGTATGTGTTGTGGCTAACCTGTGATGGTTCAATATATATCGCTGGTGTGATTGTCGATTGTTTCATGTTTATTTACTCTGTCGTTATCTCGAAAATATTCGTAATTAATTCTGTTTCTTGAGTCTCTGTTTTGTTGAAGTATAATAATGAGTAAAAGTAAAGTTATTAGAAATCCTCTGAAGGCTTTTAAGAGAAGGAGAAATGTTGGAAAGCCAAAGGTATGTGTTAATACTGTAAACAATAAAGACGATAACCAAGTGAGTGAACCTAACCTCTCAAGTACACCTGCCCATAGCAGTTAAAGTGAGAAAGAAAATACTTCACTGAAGAAGCTTGGTTCAATGAGTGAAAACTATGAATGTTTTATGGGCGAATCGGATGTGAATGAAATATTTGATATGCCGGTTCTCAAAGGAATTTTTTCAAACTGTGTAAGATGTATTCATTGTAGTGAAATTTGTCTGGAACTCTCCATAATAAAGCACGTAGGACTTGCTAGTGAAATACAACTGAAATGTGGTAAGTGTTCATACATGACCACCTTTTGGAACAGTGTTGCAGTAACTGCAACTGAAGAAAATGGTAGCAAAATCTACGAACACAACATTAGATTTGTTTATTCCTTGCGTTCAGTTGGTAAGGGTGCTACTGCAGGTGCAATTTTCTGCGGCATCATGAATCTTCCAAATCCCCCAACCAAGTTTACGACCTATAATAAATTAATAGGGTCTAAAGTAGAAGATGTCTGTATAGAATCTATGAAGAACGCTGTGGAAGAGGCAGTAATGGAAAATAATGGTAACAGAGATTTGACTGCAGCGTTCGATGGTACCTGGCATAAACGGGGACACACATCTCTTCATGGTGTAGTATCTGCCACAAGTATGTATACAGGGAAAGTATTAGATGTAGCAGTAATATCAAAGTATTGTAGATGTCCACAAAAATATAAAGGTACACATGAAAATAATTGCAAAGCTAACTATAGTGGCAGTAGTGGAGGAATGGAAGTGGCTGGTGTTGCCAGTATATTCCACCGTTCTGAGGCGTGTGATAAAGTGCGATATGTTAATTACCTTGGTGACGGTGATTCTAAAAGTTTCAAACATGTTCAAGCCCTATGGTGATGATGTTATAGTGCAGAAATTTGAGTATATTGGACACGTAAAGAAGCGAATGGGAACAAGACTTCGGCGACTGAAAGCTTCATAAAAAAACAAAAACTCAGTGATGGTAAAGGGTTGGATGGGAAGGGAAGGTTAACTGACAGTGTAATTGACAAAATACAGAACTATTATGGAATGTCTATTAAGCAAAATACACAAAGTGTCGACGAAATGAAGAAGGCTGTTTGGGCTCTTTTTTTTCATACTTCTTCAACCGATGAAAATCCCCAAAATAGCTTGTGTCCCAAAGAAGAAGACAGTTGGTGTAAATATAACAAAGGATTGCTAACTGGTGAAGTGTACACTCATAAGCATGGTCTGCCTCATGCAATAATGGAGGTGATAAAACCTATTTTCAGAGACTTAGCAGCACCTGAACTGTTGAAAAAGTGTATTCACGGAAAAACTCAAAACCCCAATGAAAGTGTAAATAGTGTTATATGGTCGAGAATCCCCAAGACTGTATTTGTTGGAATAGAAACACTTCACTTTGGTGTGTATGATGCTGTTGCGACTTTCAATGTTGGCAACATTGTAAGGTGCAAGGTATTTAGAAATATGGGAATGAAGATAGGTTCTAACATGGTACGAGCGATGCTTGCTTTAGACAAGGAACGCCTTCGGGCTGCAGACAGGGCTGTAAAGAGTCTAGCAATACAAGCAAGAGTAAACAGGAGGAGGAACAAGAGGAAGCTGGAGGAGGAGTTTACAGAGGATGAAGATAATCCATTCTATGGACCTGGAATGCACTAAAAAGTTAATCCAATCTTTGTCGCTCGATTCCCAAAACTTTTATTTTCTCATACTAATTACATGTTTTCTAAGGATCTTCCAAACATATTTGTTTCAAACTTTCAGTAAATGTTACACAGTACCTTCTGCATAATTTAACACAGCCTTTTTCCAAAAAACTGTATATTTTTGAATATATAAATAAAAAATCGCAAAAAAATTTTGTGAATTTTCATTACAATTGAAAAAAAATCATCTTTAATAACTGAACTAAAATTTTGTAAAGTCCCTGTGTTAAGTTGTAGCCCATATTCCAATAAATAATGTGTAAAAAGTTTAACTTCCTACCTCAAATACTTTGTGAGGAAAGATGTAATTTATAAGCGTTATTTTAACATTGCAAGTATAGGGCGTTCCGGAGCCCCTTAAACCAACTGTTAGTTGTTTACGGTATTCAATCAATAACTTGTTTAGCATAATTTATGTTTGTCTATGTTTGGGAAAATAAATGTTGTTAGTAAACTAAATTTTCCATTCATTCACAATCATTATTTATAACAGCCCCACAGGGTAAACTTACATTGTGGCTTGAAAAGCGAGCGACAAAAACGAACACCTATGTATATCCACGCAAGCACTGATTTATCTTATTATGATGATCGTTTCTCCCTATGTAAGTCGGCATCAACAAAATATTTTCACACTCGGAGGGGAAAGTTGGTGACAAAATCTCACCGCAACGAGATATCTCTTTGTTTTAATAATGCCCACCCCAAATCCTGTATAATGTCGGTGACACTCTGTCTCCTATTTCCGACAATACCTAACCTGCTGCCTTCCTAGAACTTTCTCGATGTACTTCGTTAATCCGATTTGGTAAGGATCCCACACAACGCAGCAATACTCCAAAAGTGGACGGTCAGGTGTAGTGTAGGCAGTCTCTTTAATAGACCTCTTGCATCTTCGAAGCGTTCTGCCAGTAAAACGTCGTCTGCGGTTCCTCATCCACACAACATTTTCTGTGTGAGCTTTCCAATTCAAGTTGTTCGTAATTGTAATTTCTAAGTATTTAGATGAACGTATAGCCTTTTTTTTATTCATGTATCGTGTAATAGAAGTTTAACGGATTCTTTTTAACATTCATGTGAATGACATCACGCTTTTCGATATTTTCGGTCAATTGCCACTTTTCGCACGACACAGATATCTTTTCTCAGTTGTTTTGCAGTTTGTTTTGACCTTCAAACGAATTTACTAGACGACAAACGACAGCATAATCTGCAAACAACGTAAGACGGCTACTCAGATAGTCTCCTAAATCTTTTATGTAGATAAGGAACAGCAGAGGCCCTATGACGCTACCTTGGGGAACTCTAGAAATCACTTCTGTTTTACTCGATGACTTTCCGTCAATTACTACGAACTGTGATCTCTCTGACAGGAAATAACGAATCCAGTAGTATAACTGAGACGATATTCAGTAAGTACGCAATTTCACAACAAGCCGCATGTGTGGTACAGTGTTCAAATGGTTCAAATGGCTCTGAGCACTATGGGACTTAACATCTATGGTCATCAGTCTCCGTGGTACAGTGTCAAAAGCATTCGGGAAATCTATAAATACGGAATAAATTTGAAACCCCTTGTCAATAGGACTCAACACTTCGTGTGAGTAAAGACCTACTTGAGTTTAACGAGAACGATGTTTTCTAAATCCGTGTTCAGTGTACGTCAATACACCGTTCTTTTCTCTTCTCGATACGACAGTCCTGTTTTCATTAACACAATACATGCTCCAAAATGGATAATTCGTCAGGCGAACGGTTGTATATTATAGTTCCAAGTATGGAGCTATTGCATCAGCATACTCTGAATGAAACCCAATTGGTACAGAGTTTGGACCGGATGACTTCCTCACTTTAAGGGCTTAAGGGAACCCGGAACCTAAAAACGATGAAATTTTGGGTTTTCAGTTTATTGTGAAACAAAATACTACAGATCTTCCTCTTTAAAATGACATATTAATCTTACCTGTAGCTCAACTCCAAGTAATGGAAATATTAATTTCAATAATGTGCTGTAGAGGGCATGTCGCGACATTGAATTTCCATGGATACATGTTCATTGAAAACATTGTTTTCCAAAACTTCTGGTCTTTCCAACGACTTTATATTATGTTGGCAACACGATTTGATAGGGAATTGTTTTGTCTGCTTATTGTAGTCTTTGGATACTGTTGTTTACATCGAGCGTTTGGTGGTTATTGCACGATTTGTGTTCTATTTCTATTGCGTAACTGGAACTTATCAAATGTGCCTCGATTTAGTAACAGAGTTTACAAGAGGAAGAAGCCTCCTCCGAGTTACACTTGTGGAACTGTGACAATTTCTCCGACCTTGGAAAATGATTCTGAAAATAGTGAGGTTATTCATGAAGTTAAATCTACTCCTGTCTCTAGCACAAGCAAGAAGTTGCATGGATCAACTGAAAAATACTGCAATTTATTGGAGAAGTGTAGTGAGGATAATGTGAACGAAATAATTAACATTTCATTGCTCTCAAAGGTGATTGAGAGTTCAGTACTGTGTAAGGAATGTTGCAAATTGAGTATGTCAGTAAATATCAAGCGACACATACTACTTGCAGCAGAAATCTCCATTGTACTAGTTGTCATTACAGTGTTTCATTTTGGAACTCAGAATATGTCGAAATAGGCCAAGGTGAAACTGATAGTGAGAAAAGCAAGTACTGTTGTTGTTGTTGTTGTGGTCCTCAGTCCTGAGACTGGTTAGATGCCGCTCCCCATGCTACTCTATCCTGTGCAAGCTTCTTCATCTCCCAGTACTTACTGCAACCTACATCCTTCTGAATCTGCTTAGTGTATTCATCTTTTGGTCTACCTCTACGATTTTTACCCTCCACGCTGCCCTCCAATGCTAAATTTGTGATCCCTTCATGCCTCAGAACATGTCCTACCAAACGGTCCCTTCTTCTTGTCAAGTTGTGACACGAACTCCTCCCCAATTCTATTCAATACCTCCTCATTAGTTATGTGATCTACCCATCTAATCTTCAGCATTCTTCTGTAGCACCACATTTCGAAAGCTTCTATTCTCTTCTTGTCCAAACTATTTATCGTCCATGTTTCACTTCCATACATGGCTACACTCCATGTAAATACTTTCAGAAACGACTTCCTGACACTTAAATCTATACTCGATGTTAACAAATTTCTCTTCTTCAGAAACGCTTTCCCTGTCATTGCTAGTCTACATTTTATATCCTCTCTACTTCGAACATAATAAGTTATTTTGCTCCCCAAATAGCAAAACTCCTTTACTACTTTAAGTGTCTCATTTCCTAATCTGATTCCCTCAGCATAACCCGACTTAATTCGACTACATTCCATTATCCTCGTTTTGATTTGGTGGTGTTCATCTTATATCCTCCTTTCAGGACACTGTCTTCCAAGTCATTTGCTGTCTCTGACAGAATTACAATGTCATCGGCGAACCTCAAAGTTTTTATTTCTTCTCCATGGACTTTAATACCTATTCCGAAATTTCCTTTTGTTTCCTTTAGTGCTTGCTCAATATACAGATTGAATAACATCGGGGAGAGGCTACAACCCTGTCTCACACCCTTCTCAACCACTGCTTCCATTTCATGCCCCTCGACTCTTGTAACTGTCATCTGGTTTCTGTACAAATTGTAAATAGCCTTTCGCTCCCTGTATTTTACCACCGCCAGCTTCAGAATTTGAAAGAGAGTATTCCAGTCAATATTGTCAAAAGCTATCTTTAAGTCTACAGATGCTAGAAATGTAGGTTTGCCTTTCCTTAATCTTTCTCTTAATATAAGTCGTAGGGTCAGTATTGCCTCACGTGTTCCATCATTTCTACGGAGTCCAAACTGATCTTCCCCGAGGTTGGTTTCCACCAGTTTTTCCATACGTCTGCAAAGAATTCGCGTTAGTATTTTGCAGCTGTGACTTATTAAACTGATAGTTCGGTAATTTTCACATCTGTCAACACCTGCTTTCTTTGGGATTTGAATTATTATATTCTTCTTGAAATCCGAGGGTATTTAGCCAGTCTCATACATCTTACTCACCAGATGGTAGAGTTTTGTCATGACTGGCTCTCCCAAGGCCGTCAGTAGCTCTAATGGAATGTTGTCAACTCCCGGGGCGTTGTTTTGACTCAGGTCTTTCAGTGCTCTGTCAATCTCTTCACGCCACTTCGTATCTCCCATTTCATCTTCATCTACATCCTCGTCCATTAGCATAATATTGTCAACAAGTAAATTGCCCTTGTATAGACCCTCTATATACTCCTTCCACCTTTCTGTTTTCCCTTCTTTGCTTAGAACTGGGTTTCCATCTGAGCTCTTGATATTCATGCAAGTGGTTCTCTTTTCTCCAAAGGTCTCTTTAATTTTTCTGTATTCAGTATCTATCTTACCCCTAGTGAGATAAGCCTCTACATCCTTACATCTGTCTTCTAGCCATCCCTGCTTAGCCATTTTGCATTTCCTGTCGATCTCATTTTTGAGGTGTTTTTATTCCTTTTTGCCCGCTTCATATTTATATTTCCTCCTTCCATCAATTAAATTCAATATTTCTTCTGTTACCCAAGGATTTCTACTAGCCCTCGTCTTTTTACCTACTTGATCCTCTGCTGCCTTCACTACTTCATCCCTCAGAGGTACCCATTCTTCTTCTACTGTAGTTCCTACTCCCATTCCTGTCAAATGTTCCCTTATGCTCTCCCTGAAACTCTGTACAACCTCTGGTTCAAATGGCTCTGAGCACTATGGGACTTAACATCTGTGGTCATCAGTCCCCTAGAACTTAGAACTACTTAAACCTAACGAACCTAAGGACATCACACACATCCATGCCCGAGGCAGGATTCGAACCTGCGACCGTAGCAGTCGCGCGGTTCCGGACTGAGCGCCTAGAACCGCTAGACCTCCGCGGCCGGCTACAACCTCTGGTTTAGTCAGTTTATCCAGGTCCCATCTCCTTAAATTCCCACCTTTTTGCAGTTTCTTCAGTTTTAATCTACAGTTCATAACCAATACATTGTGGTCAGAGTCCACATCTGCCCCTGGAAATGTCTTACAATTTAAAACCTGGTTCCTATATCTCTGTCTTACCATTATATAATCTATCTGATACCTTCTAGTATCTCCAGGCTTCTTCCATGTATACAACCTTCTTTTATGATTCCTGAACCAAGTGTTAGCCATGTTTAAGTTGTGCTCTGTGCAAATTTCTACCAGACGGCTTCCTCTTTCATTTATTACCCCCAATCCATATTTACCTACTATGTTTCCTTCTCTCCCTTTTCCTACTCTCGAATTCCAGTCACCCATGACTATTAAATTTTCGTCTCCCTTCACAACCTGAATAATTTCTTTTATCTCATCATACATTTCATCATCTGCAGAGGTAGTTGGCATATAAACTTGTACTACTGTAGTAGGCGTGGGCTTCGTGTCTATCTTGGCCACAATAATGCGTTCACTATGCTGTCTGTTGTACCTTACCAGCACTCCTATTTTTTTATTCATTATTAAACCTACTCCTGCATTACCCCTATTTGATTTTGTATTTATAACCCTGTATTCACTTGACCAAAAGTCTTGTTCCTCCTGCCACCGAACTTCACTAATTCCCAATATATCTAACTTTAACCTGTCCATTTCCCTTTTTAAATTTTCTGACCTACCTGGCCGATTAAGGGATCTGACATTCCCCGCTCCGATCCGTAGAACGCCAGTTTTCTTTCTCCTGATAACAACGTCCTCTTGAGTAGTCCCCACCCGGAATCCGAATGGGGGACTACTTTACCTCCAGAATATTTTACCCAAGAAGACGCCATCATCATTTAACCATACAATAAAGCTGCATGCCCTCGGGAAAAATTACGGCCGTAGTTTCCCCTTGCTTTCAGCCGTTCGCAGCACCAGCACACCAAGGCCGTTTGGTTAGTGTTACAAGGCCAGATCAGTCAATCATCCAGACTGTTGTTCCTGCAACTATTGAAATGGCTGCTGCCCCTCTTCAGGAACCACACGTTTGTCTGGCCTCCCAACAGATACCCCTCCGTTGTGGCTACACCTATGGTACGACCATCTGTATCACTGAGGCACGCAAGTCTCCCCAACAACGGCAAGGTCCATGGTTCGTGGGGGGGGGGGGGGGGGGGAGAGAGGAGCAAGTACTATGGTGTAAATATTAGATGTGTTTATGCTCTAAGGTCAATCGGTAAGGGATACTCTGTTGATCAAATGTTTTGTGGTGTAATGAATCTACCACCACCACCAACGAAATTCTCAAAATATTACTCGGTTGTTGGATCCTGTGTTGGAGATATTGCCCAAGAATCCATAAAAGAAGCAGCGGAGGAGGCTGTGGCGGTGAATGAAGAAATTCCATATGTTCAGAATCCTCGGGACCTGGCTGTCGCACTAGATGGTATGTGGTAGAAGCGCGGGCACACCTTACATAATGGGGTAATAACGGCAACAAGTGCTGATACTACAAAAGTTATAGATATTGTAATTAAATCCAAGCACTGTAGGTGTCCTAAAAGAGTGAAGGATGAGCATGCAGAAAACTGTCGAAGGAATTACAGTGGGTCTAGTGGGCCATGGATGTTTCCAGTGTGAAAGACATTTTCAGTCGCTCTCTTCTGTGGTACAAGGTCAGATACCTACAGTTCGTGGGTGATGGTGATTCGAAGTCTTTTGCTGCTGTATCTGAGCTGAAACGTTACGGAAATGATGTTACCATTACTAAACAGGAGGCATAGCTCACGTTCAGAAACGTATGGGAACAAGGCTGGATCGACTGAAGACCACAATGAAAGGCCAAGTACACAGTGATGGAAAACCTTTGGGCGGAGCTAAAAGATTGACAGACGGGGTAATCAACAGATTGCAGAGAGACTATGGACTGGCAATGAGACAAAATACTCACAGTGTTGATGGAGTAGAAAAGGCTGTAATGGCACTTTACTACCACACCTTATCGACTGACGAGGAACCACTTCATGGACTGTGCCCACAGGGACCCAATTCCTGGTGCAAGTACAACAAATATCAGCGATCTGAACGTGTATACAAGCATCATGGCAGTCTATCAGAAACTGTCATGAAGGCTATAAAACCAATTTTCAGAGATCTTTCTGCAACTGAACTTATGAAAAAATGTCCCCATGGACGTACACAACATCAAAATGAGAGTGTGAATAACGTAATTTGGACCAGAATGTGTTTGTGGAAATCCATACTCTTCATTTTGGAGTGCATGATTCGATTGCTACTAACAACAAAGGTAACAATATAAAGTGCAAGGTGCTGCAGATGTACATGATGAGTGCAATGATGTCGATAGACAATGAGAGGAAACGGGATGCTGAAAGGAATGAAAAGTAGTGTGAGAGGCAAGCCAGACAAAGAATGAAAGGTGTGAAAAGAAGGCTAGATGGGGAGATGGCTAGTGACAGTGAAAACCCTTCTTATGGTGCTGGACTCCACTAAAATGGTTCAAATGGCTCTGAGCACTATGGGACTCAACTTCTGAGGTTATAGTCCCCTAGAACTTAGAACTAGTTAAACCTAACTAACCTAAGGACATCACAAACATCCATGCCCGAGGCAGGATTCGAACCAGCGACCGTAGCGGTCTTGCGGTTCCAGACTGCAGCGCCTTTAACCGCACGGCCACTTCGGCCGGCGACTCCACTAAAATGTTAGTGAAACTTTGAAACTTGTTTTCCACAAGTTCACTTATTAGCCATATAAGGAACATTTTCTGCTAAACTATTAGAGATAAAGACTTACAGTTTTCAAGGAATGTAAACAGTGCCAGTATACACCCTGTATCATAGCCTTTTTGTGATACATAATTGATAATATATTTTATTTCAAAGACACTATGCCAAAAAATGTGTCAATTATTTTCACTAACAAAATAATTAATATCTTCCCAAAAAACACCAATAAATTAAAATCCATATGGTACTTGATATTAAATATATGTAATATTATACTGTAAAAGTTTCATCATTCTGGTGCATAAGAAAATGTTCCTTACATTTAACATTGGTGGTATAGGACGTTCCGGGTCACCTTAAGTTGCTTCACCACTCCAAAGAAGGCTGAGTTTAGCAGCCCTGCGTTAGCAAAACTGTCATCGACTGTATTTCCATTGCTATCGCACAGAGAAAGCATTGTTTGTGTCTTGCCTCTAGCGTACTTTACGTACGACCAGAATCTATTTGCATTTTCTGCCGGGTTTCGTTATGGAAACTGTATATAAGCACCTCGCATTGAAGTCCGCTCTAAATTCCGAGCTTTTGAAAAAGATCACCAATCTCGCGTTTCTGTTGTCCGATTAAATTTGGCATGGTTTTTTCGTTTTTTATACAACAGACTTCTGACCTGTTTTCTACACCAAGTGGAATCAGCTCCGTCGTTTGTCAATTTATTTGGTATAAATCTCTCAGTTGCTGTCGATGCTTATTTCTTTGAATTCAAGCCTCATATGGTCTACATTTTAATTTGGAAGCAATGGTGACTGTCTCTCAGAAAGGTCTCATGCGAATTTTTATCTGCTTCTTTGAATTATATTGTTTAGGTTTATTTTTGATGGATTTGGGAGTTACGGTATTCAGTCTCGCTACGACAGCCCTGTATTCATTAATCCCTGTATCCGTTTAGATGCTCGTCATTAGCTCAGGATTATTTGTTACTAAGAGGTAAGGTGTGTTTCCACAACCGTTTAATATTAGAGTGAGTTTATAAACTAAATACTGGAAATAATTTTTAGAGAATGTGTTAAGCAAAATTTAGAGTGAGTTTATAAACTAAATACTGGAAATAATTTTTAGAGAATGTGTAAAGCAAAATTTCGGATGATCTTTTATGTGTAACTCCTGATTTGAATAAGTATTTTGGCCGACATATTGAGGGTAAATTGAACTCACCGCCAGTTACAATTGCATGAGTCGAGTACGTGTTTCAAATTAGACTCAAAATTTTTTTGATCCTTTCAGCAGTTTCATCGTCTGAGTTGGGATGTCAGTAAAACGATCCAGTGATTATGTTATTCCGGTTG
Organism: Schistocerca piceifrons; assembly: GCF_021461385.2. Lineage (NCBI taxonomy): Eukaryota > Metazoa > Arthropoda > Insecta > Orthoptera > Acrididae > Schistocerca > Schistocerca piceifrons. The sequence goes on along the minus strand of NC_060138.1, from coordinate 487,528,066 downwards.
CCAAGAATGACCTCTTCCCATATTAACGAACAGGAACTATCTATTTCAGTTTCACTACAGATAAACTACTTCTAATAGCAAGAAACATGCCACCGCTATTTCTATTTAGCTTACTCTTTATGAACAGTGTTAGGTTCTTCGCAAAAATTTCGGCTGAAATTATCTCCGGCTTTAGTCGGCTTTCATTGTTTATAACGATTTGAGCATCAGTACTTTCTGTTAACGGTTGGAGCTCTGCTACTTTCGCAAAACAACTACAACTGAGAATGGTTATATCGATCGTTTCTAAATCTGCAGTCTTCTTGTGTTCAAACTGCACACTTTCAGACTGAAGAACTTTTTGTTTTTTCCCAACACCCTCAAACGTAAATAGCTGCCCAGTCCACGCCACTCAGAACCCGCTACTTGTGTAGCAGCCTCCTGCGCAACACCACCACCCCATGGCGCATGTCGAAGAATCTGCGGCCTGCACGGTCGTAGAACCGTCTGGGCGTCTAATTGAGACCCTCCACTCGGCTCTGTACCAGAGGTCAGCAATCGGTCCTGTCGGTTACGCTGCAGACAATGAGCTCTGCTTTCATTTCGCAACTAAGATTGGCAGACTTCACCACTTCTGATAGCCGATCGAAACCGGAGACCATCTCTTCCGATCCTACTCTTCATAGCAATTGCAAGGACCCATTCCACGTCTGGAATGACTCCAACTGGCATGCGCATGGAGTCCATACTGCATTTCTTGCCCTCCTTGGTGGCCATGTCCCTTAGGAACCCCATAATGTGCCTAACATAAGAGCTCCGAACTACCAATAATCCCACCCTCTGTGACTGCCCAGTCCTTGTAGTCTGAGAGATTTTCTCTGAAACACGACAGGCGACTGCAGGTGGCTGAGAGACAGATTCAGCAATTGACAGCACCTGGAACCTGCTGCACATACTAACCAGGGAGGCCTTGTGTTTGCCCCCTTCCCAGGGAAGTCTTTCACAACCTGCCACTCTCCGATGCTACCTCCCACTCGACCATGAGTGTTAGGTCAACCGCAATGAAAGCAGTAACTGGGCTGACTACTGGTGCAGATTGATCGGTCGACTCGTGGGTCCTGCTGGACGTCCGTTGCATCCACATGGCCGGCCCGCAACAGTGATGCCCATCCACTGCAGCTTCAAGCTGTGTAACCGAAGCCAGCACATCCTGGAGCTTAGAACGAAGTATCACCATATAGGCTCGCATCTGCACACTGCAATCACAACGCCTATCCATATCGAAGACGGTGAAAAACTACATTATACAGACAGACAAAGGATTATCTATACACGTTGCGGAATTATACTCAAGACACTGATGAAACCGCGAGAACTATGTCTAATAAATAAGATTAACATCGGAAATTCAAAAACTAAACTATCAAAGCACACACGTGGGACTAAATAATTCGCCCATGGTAAGGAATATGAAAAATTTCACAAAGTCAGTTTACTTTCCGACAAAAACGGAAACACTAGAGCTGTGTCTACTTAATATTAAACAAACATGTAGAAATTTAAAAACCAATGCACATACATGAAACTATGTAGTTCACTCCTGGTTAGGAACTCGTAAGGTACCACGAAAGCGGTTTCTTCCCTGTTGTATTTTTCGGCGGGTGGCTGCTGACTGACATCGGGGCAAATGCGAGGACTGTTTCTCTGAAAGAGCACTGCCGATTTTCTCCCCCATCCTTGAAACCATCTGAGGTTGTGCTCCGCTTGTAAAGATCACGATATTGACGGGACATTAAACCTTCATCTTCTATCCTTCCTTTTTACAATTTTCTCTACATCCTCTAAACACTTCTTCCAGGGCAGTCCCCTTGCTATCTTTCCCAGCACTTTCCCTTCAAGAATGGTCATCAAGAATGTCTTGTGTCTCATGACATGTCAAATAAATTACATTTTTCTCCTGTCCATTTCCTTTAATAACCATCTCTCTTCATTAACATCCATTAAGATTCAACAGATTCTTTTTCCTTCTGTCCAGCTCGTTCTTGTCGTTTTCCACCATACTGACATTTCAGCAGCTTCAAGTCAATCTGTTTCCAATTTACACAGCATCCAATATTCACTTTCATAAAGCAGTGGACTTCATACAGTTTCCTTTGGGAAGAATTTTCTCACATCCATATTCATATCTTTGGTGGTTAAAACGTTTCTCCTTTGACATAAATGCCTATATTGCCAATCCAATCCTCTCCTTCACTTCCACTAACCACCTGTTTTCCTCTGATTATGATACCTTGACAACAAATATTTTTCGTCTCAGCAGTTTTGACGTCATCATTTTATGTATTTATTTTATTATACATCGAGTCATGGAATACAGAAGTTTATTACTCGGTCAACGACGAACGACTTCAGACGTAAAAATAAGCATGCTAGGGTAGCTTGACGTTCAGTGTTTCCAAACTATACAAAATACAGAATCAGAAATCACTAAGAGCAAATATGACAGGATTTGCGTACCTGCTTACAGTGATTTCTGATGCTGTATTTTGTGTAATTTGGAAATATTATACGCTAAGCTAACTCTGAATGCTTCTGTTTATGTTGTAAGATGGTTATCACTGACCGAAATTAATAACATGATTAATAAATATGTGTCGTCCACGACTGGATTTATAAGAAAATAAATAATTCGTGAATCTCGTGAGCACCTTACTGAGATTGTCACGCAACCCGTGAATTTTTATACTGGTTTTTATTTCTTCCACAGTTTTTCGTACTGCCATTACAATCGTTTTCCGTTCGATCACTTAATTTCCATAGTTTAACATTGTGTGATAGGGTTTGTAGCATTCTATTCATTTCGTGATTGGATGCTGCAACTGTAAGGTTGTCATTACCAAATCTAATACAATGCATGCTTTTGGTAATGGCTTTCGTTCCTTCATTTCACGATTTCAATAGCTTCCTCAATGAACAAAATGGTTCAAATGGCTCTGAGCATTATGGGTCTTAACTTCTGAGGTCATCAGTCTCCTAGATCTTAGAACTACTTAAACCTAAATAACCTTAGGACATCACACACACCCAAGCCCAAGGCAGGATTCTAACCTGCGACCGTAGCGGTCGCGCGGTTCCAGTCTGTAGCACCTAGAACCGCTCGGCCCCAACGGCCGGCCCTCAATGAACACATCAGGTAAATAAGGAGACAGGTGACATCCTTGTCCAACTGCTTTTGTAATTATAGTCCCTTCCTCCACTTTACTGATGTTTATTTTTGTGCGGTAATTCTGGTAATGGAGCTTAATTATTCGGGTAATGGGCTAAAGACTGAACGTTATGGAACACAAGTGACGACGTTACTTCAGCACGGGAACACCTTCGTGCCGCGAGCAGAGGAATCGGATGAGACGATTTCCTTCGCGCTGTGGCGTGTATGTAGGGCGGCACGTACCTGTGAGGTACTGCCTCGGGCTGGAAGTCCACGTCCAGCCGGGCCGCCCCCGGTCTCGTGGGAAGACGCAGTCGAGGCGCAGCCCGGCGCCGGGCCGCACGGAGACGCCGCCCCACGGCTGCAACGACGCCGCCTCTGCCAACGCGCGCACCACTATCGTCGGCGGCGACGCGTCTGACACACACACAATGAATACAGTCAGTTTTCCGACTTCATCGCCACGTCCTGCACTCAAAACTACACTCATTATGTACGGGGGCGGGATTCACGTTGGATGCAGGGGTATCTCCGGAATTACACAGGAACAAATACCATGTAAGCAAGCTGCTATCATCGCATGAAGCTTTGATTCATTGTTCGAACATTATGGCAGATGGTGCATCATATTTGACCGAGAACGAACTAGATGAGTTGCGAGCGACCAGGGAAAGGAGTATGTTATTTAGCACCTCAGACTCGTATGTGAGATGCATCTGCTCGTGAAGTACAGACTGAAGCCATGCAAAGCAACGGTAACAAATCGACTGACCAATTCAGTTACTAGTGCTGGATGTCATTGCTACGACTGGCTGTGGCAATTAGTCCATTATAGAGACCTATGTTAAAATTTTCTTGCTTTATGATAAAGCTTGGCTCAATAGATACCACCTATCGTTGAAAGTAACTCACAATCCTGTCACACACCCGTCGCCGGTCTGTAATCTTGCGTTCTCCTGCATGCACTGTGTTGGTCTAAAAGCTATCAGGAAGGTAAGACATCGATCCTGCAAATCGCATAAGCAGCACTCTCTGACTTCCACATCTACAGAGATCCCCGGTATAACTAAACAGAATTTTGGAAACGACTGTTCTGTGAAATCACCTACTCAGATATACGCGGCCATGTCTCTTTAGAAAAAAAAGTAGGTTCTGGATCAACATTTCCATCGCGCATAGACTGCAATAGCCAGTTGCAATTGTGATGTGCAGCAACAGCACTTCAGTTGATCAGACATGGAGTAATAGCGTACTTATAATTATGATTTAATCGGCTTCTAACCGCCGTCACCCTTATTTCTCTGAAAATAACTTTACAATTGTTACGACACGTAATATACAATTCCCGAAACGTACGTAACACAACACAGGGTAACGTAACGACACTCAGATAAAAAAAAATGGTTCAAATGGCTCTGAGCACTATGGTATTAATAGCGGAGGTCATCAGTACCCTAGAACTTAGAACTACTTAAACCTAATTAATCTAAGGACATCACACACGTCCATGCCCGAGGCAGGATTCGAACCTGCGACCTTAGAGGGTAGCGCGGTTCCAGACTGAAGTGCCTAGAACCGCTCGGCCACTCCAGCCGGCAGAACTCAGATCAAACAGTGCTCTGCGATGTAGCTGTCGTCGGTGCAGGAACACTTCAGCAAACCTGCGCTGTGTTGCTCTACCATTGCATTCAGTGAAACCACAAACGAGGAGCATACCGACCAATTCTTCATCAGTACAGCTATCCATACAGAGGTGTATCACTGTCAACATACAATTAACGCTTGCGGAAAAACGAACCTAAGACAGAATCGAGTAGCACTGAATGCAGGCTTCGAGGTCATGAGTAAAATGCGTTTGTAACAGCACATAGCTTGAGCGAATGAAAACTGGACACAGGACACGAAGCGCTTACCGTCGGCATTTCACTTTTTTTTTCAATTTAATTTTTCCACAATTTTTGGACCTGTCATCTGGAATTTCTAAACATGTCGTACATATTCAATAATCTTGGTGACACATAAAATGATATATTTGAATATAGTGATAAATAATGTTAACAGTAACCGTTTGTAATATTAATGTAAAAATAAAATAAAAAATTGAAAAAATATCAGTTAAAAATATATATAGCACAAAATAAAAGGAATTAGGTCAAGTTACAAAGTGAATAATTTCAGCTTATATTACCAGATATGGTATTGGTTCCCTCAGAGTAACTCGAGATCTGGTGACTACCGACGACTAGACACACACACACACACACACACACACACACACACACACACACACACTGAGAGAGAGAGAGAGAGAGAGAGAGAGAGAGAGAGCTGTGCGTGTATTTCAATATATGTGTTAGTGTTATCATCAGGAAGGAGGGCGGTTAGCATATATTCTTCTGATTTCCTCCATCCAGCCGTCATTGAGCCACAATCTTCACGAATTGTAGATATGACAGTAGATTCCATAATCTTTTCAGTCAGTAACTTATATGGTCTCCTCCACTTCCCCAATATGTCAAACTGCAGTTGCCTTCGTAGAAACTTCTCCCACTGTATTCTTCCAGTTTCCTGTAGCAACGTTTCGTAGCATATCTTCATTTCCCTGTATTAATGGAGGCTAGCAGTGCACTCTGATTGCCATGAAGCACGTTGATAAACTTTTCTTCCTCATCTTGATATTCGCCTCAGGTTCTGTACTCAAAACTACAGTCAGTATATTTGGGGGCATTCATGTACGAGGCAGAGGGAAATCTCCGTAACTGGGCTCCAAGAGATTGTAGTGTGACTTTTTACGATTTTATTAGGGATATGAATGTTCTGTGGTCCCTGCAAGAGTTCGTTTAGTAGCTGTGTACCTCAGGCTGCACATTCCGGAAGTGATACCGTTGTAAATGCTGCATATAGGCAAGTTTAGCTAGTGTCCCTCTATTATCGCCATGAGCTGTGGCTGGCTCATGTTATGTCTTGGATTAAACCTTGGTTGCTATTCTGTGTTTAGTTTTCTGCAGTTATCGCAGTTATGCTGTTATCCTCTCTCTCCATGAGTGACAGCATCGGTGTGTATCGATATTCGCACCCTCTATCTTTGTCCTGGCGCTTATAGTTTCCGGCTAGGCGGTGTGCGACCATTTGGTCGGTTGGCGTGGAGCAGCGAGGAAACCTCCACGGCGTGAAGTTTGGCCAGGACCGCTGGCGTTGTCTATGTGCGGTCGGAGTGTGTGGTGCTGTTCCCATTGCTACGAGGTCTGTGGCTCACCGATCCTGGACACAAAAGTTGAGTATTGACTTAATCTACCACCAAGCCACGACTATTCACATTGTGTCGTTTGGATTTCGTTATTGGCTGGTGGGACATTCCCGCGAGCTGCCTTATGGCCGTTAACTTTCTGGTTACCTGTCCTGGCCGTTGACAAAAATTCAGGCAGCGTATTTTCCTCATCGTGTTGTCACTGTCCAGCACGGTGTGTAGTTTGACAGCTCAATGTATAATGGGTTATGGGCACCAATACTTTCTACGTTGTTACATTGAACTCCCTGTTGTGGGCTGGTCAGGTGGAGTGGAAGTTATCTTGTCAGTGGGTCCGTTTACTGTCTGTCGGTTGGGTTGTCGTCGGTTCGAGAATGGCTGGGCTGATTGCCTGTCTCACCTAAGCGAGCGTTAGTGTTTTAATTCCAGGAGTACCCTCAGAAACTTCTGAGTGCCGTTAGGTGTACTGCCTTTTCTTATTTGTTCTTCTTGTTTGTATTTGTATGGCTTCTAGCTGCTTTTAAATTAAGGTTGTTTTGCTCTTAAGGTGTCAGATTGTTTGGGCCTTCAGCCTAATTAAAGAACGTTTTTAAGATGAGGCCTTTTGCCTTTTAAAAAATTAATTTTGGTTTGAATCTTAATTGAAAGAACTGATATAAAATAAGCCCTTCTGCCTTTTAAGTTCCTGATTTTGATTTGAGTCTCAAGTTATTGGATTTCAGCTGATTTTAAATTAAAGTGGTCTTGCCCTTAAGGCATGAGGTTGTATGGTGTATTCAGACCGTTATTAAGTTCCAAAAATTAATTTCGTGTTTCTTTTTAAAAAAAATTCTTGGCTTTTATAATGTTAGGTCAAATAAATATAGTTGTATGTACGAGTGTAACCTTCAGCCGCTTATGTTGGCCCCTTTCCACAACTTAAACTACCTGTCCTGTCCTGCAGGTTTAGGAGGGCGTCTCACGCCACTTTCTCCTTCGATGACAATCACATTGTGTTCGCTGGATGTCAGATATGGAGCACCTGCAAAATATTAATCTTAGCTGCTGCCATGGGGTTTGCTAAAGTGACATCTGTGTTAGTCGCTGCAACTGGTTGAATTATAAACACCTGCGCCATTGGAAGATGCGGCAGCCCAACGTCATTGTTCTCACGTTCAATGAAAACGTATAGACTATCTGATCAAAAGCATCCGGGCACCTGGTTGAAAATGCTTACAAGTCCGTGGTGCCCTCCATCAGCAATGATGGAGTTCAGTATGGTGTTGGCCCATCCTTAGCCTTGATGACAGCATCCACTCTCGCAGACATACGTTCAATCAGGTGCTGGAAGGTTTCTAGGGGAATGTCAGCCCATTCTTCATGGAGTGCTACACTGAGGAGAGGTATCGATGTTGGTCGGTGAGGCCTGGCACGAAGCCGGCGTTCCAAAACATCGCAAAGCTGTTCTGTAGGCTTCAGGTCAGGACTCTGTGCAGGCCAGTTCATTATAGGGATGTTATTGTCGTCTAACCACTCCGCCAGTGGCCATGCGTTATGAACAGGTGCTCGATCGTGTTGACAGAATTGCTCTTAAACAGTGGGAAGCATGAAGTGCTGAAAACATCAAAGTAGGCCCGTGCTCTGGTAATGCCACCCAAAACAACCAGTGGTGCAAGTCCCCTTCATGAAAAACACGACCACACCATAAAATCACCGCCTCCGAATCTTACTGGTGACACTACACACGCTGGCAGATGACATTCACCGGGCTTTCGCCATACTTACACCCTACCATAGGATCGCCAGATTGTGTAATGTGATTCGTGACTCCACACAACGTTTTCCCACCGTTCAGTCGTCCAATGTTTACGCTCCTTACACCAAGCGAGGCGTCGTTTGGCATATGGCGGCGTGATGTGTGGCTTATAAGCAGCCGCTCGACCGTGAAATCCAAGTTTTCTCAATTCCTGCCTGTCATTGTACTTGCAGCGTATCCCGATGCAGTTTGGAATTCCTGTGTGATGGTCTGGATAGATGTCTGCCCATTAAACATCTGTCGGCGGTTTCTGTCAGGCAACAGAGGAGATCGGCCTGTACGCTTTTGACCTGTACGTTTCCCTTCACGTTTGCACTTCACTATCACGTCGGAAACAGTGTACCTAGGGATTTTTAAGAGTGTGGAAATCTCGCGTACAGACGTATGACACAAGTGACACTCAATCACCTGACCACGTTCAAAGTCCTTAAGTTCCACAGAGCGCCCCATTCTGGTCTCTGAGGATGTCAAAGGAATACTGAGGTCGCTGACGTGGAGTACCTGGCAGTAGGTGGCAGCACAAGGCACCTAATATGAAATCGTCTGGTTTTGGGGGTATCCGGATACTTTTAATCACATAGTGTAAATGGCAAATAGTTTATAGGAAGTCTACCACTACAAACAGGTATTTAGACACCGCTCGGTGAAACCGTCCAACGAAAATCAAACCGCTTTGAACTCTGCCTTCATATGCACTCCACATCAGTGTAAGGTGTCAGGCAAATTCAACACCTTCCATGAAAACCCTGACATGATAAGCAAATCCAGTAGTATGTCACATAGCTCCGAATAAATCGTGACATTAAATTAACCAAAGTAATACGAGTAACGAGTAAGCAAATGGAATACCACAGACTAACACAAGAATGCCTAAATGCATGTCATACCTTCCCACCGTGAGACAGACGCAGTTCCGAGGGGAGAAACGAGAAGCCGAGAGCAGAACCGTGTTAAGCTAGAAGGCCCTACGATAAAGGACGGACACCCACGTCGCTAGCTAACCGCTAGAACCACCCCCAAGCCCATGTTAAAAGCTAGAGCCCTCCAGAAGAACAGTATAGATCTTACGATAACACTAAAAGGACCACACCAGCTGCAAGTTTTAGCGTGAGACATTTTCGCGTCTCTGTTACGTTGCAAACTTTAAAAACATTGCCCCACCACGAAAAGTATAACGTTTCTCATTGGAAAGACAGAATTTTGTAGGTGGAGCTTAAGATTAACATTGAGACCCTGATTGTCCAGATGAAAACACAGCCAGATAGTTATTTTAAACCAACTTCGGTAAATTGTAGTAACGAGAAGTTAGGAGAGAGTTGCTTCCGAGACGGCGAGGTGAGCGGAGCTGTGCTGTTCGCCGCCCCCTGACGAACACCGACAAGGTAATGAACGCACGCGATGCCGCATAACAGCGCATAAAGCTTCACTCAGAACTGCAGAAGTCTCATCTGTTACACCCCCTTTTTGCGTAATACTAGTGTCGATCGTCAATTAAAGCTCATGGTGTTCACATTTGCCACTTGAAGTAAAAATCTGAAACGCGATGATTTTTCTGTTATATAGTTATTGAGAAGCCACATCAGCCACTGTAATTTACGACAAGTTAGATAAGTAATTAAAGATAATTGAGGGTCACTGTAGACCATTTTGATAGTTTTCTCCTTTGTGAAACTTAATTTAAACCTAGATTATAGATGTGATATGGCATAGGTCATCCTTCGATCCATTGTAGAACTTGGAAACCCATTCAGGAAATATTCGTTCTCATTTTTGTTGAACGCCGTTGGTTTTTACCATCCTGTATTAAAACATTTCCTTTTATCAATAGTGCAATTTATAAACAATGTTTTGTGAGTAGAATAAAATTTCCAATGGTAAACTTAACTGCTTTTTCGACGTTATTTTACCAGCTAACTAAAAATAGGAAATCCTTGAACCCCTGCCACCAAATTTAGTTAGTATTAAGATTCTTTTACAGGGAGTGCAGTGGAGCTGACTCTGAAATCATTAAGTATTTGGTTATATCATCGCTAGTCTCACTGAACTCTTCTGAACTCTACATGTCATGTGTGGTCTGGCGTCTCCTTACCAGCAACAGGTCCCAGGTTCAAACTAGCCAATTCCCTAAAAAACATGCTCAGAGCGTCGTTGTGCGAAAGTGGTAGGGAGATACAATATAGGACACCACGCAGAATGTTAGAGAATGGCGACCCTGCCAGGATGGTAAAATACCATGATTGAAGGTTGACCACATGCCTAACTAGGTCAGAAAAATATCCTGTTAAAAATTTTTCGTAATAAAAAAATTTTTTTTTGAAAGCCATAAATAGTTGAAAACAGTAGCTGCAGCTATAGATAGTAATAAAGTATTCAATAAAAAGTGCGACATTCTAGCAGAGACAATAGCATAATTAAGTCATGAATTCTAAAAATTGTTAGAATGAAGTTTTCTCTGCAATGCAAGCGCACAGGTGGCGGATACATCGTTGACAAGTTGGTTCTGACCCAACAAGTAAGTGAATGGATTGTCAGTCTTGGGCATAATAAGTGTCAAGTTGTGTGTGCAAAAAGTTTATGAAACGCGTGAGATCCTATGAGCGCATGTTGACTCGAAGTAGGGCGCGTGAATTGCTTTTAAAACAGAAAATAAGGGATTTGGAAATATTAGCAATGGCAACTCTAGACCTTGTATGAATTCAGGTAGAGATCCAGCATGAAAATGGACAGAGAATAGAGGACAGTACAACAGACGGTGCAGTATCGCGAGAAATAGGACATATAACGCACCATAACGAGGATAATGTACGTCAAGGCACAGAAAACGTAAGTCAGCATACGACAGAGGAGCAGGAAAGTAGAGACAGTCGATGAGGATTCTGACCTACGTCTTGAATACGTAGAACCAATAGTACAAGTAATCAGAGCTCCCTCACCACAGAGTACAAGGAATGCGAGCAGAAACGTGTCACAGCACAGTTCAATGCAATCGGTTGCGAACCAACACTTGGGCTAAAACACAGAGCGTAGGACGTCGGAAGAAAACGCAATAGGACCCACCAATCCGGCAGAATTATTACAACAACTTACGGAAACCATGACAATGCAAAATAAAGACATAGCGAACCAAATTCAAATTCAGAATGCACGAACCACGAGACAAATGCGAGCGATTAAAGAACAAAACAAAAAATTCAGTTACACCTAAGTCATATTGAAGACGAGGCAAAAGAATCTGGGGAAGTGATAGGAAACTTAATAACAGGTCACAATCAATTGGGAACAGACATTGACATGGTACAAGCGGACGTACAAACATTGGTTAATGACATTCAGGACGAGATCAAAACATTACATAACAACACCCAGGGTGAAGTCAAGAAACTAGAGAAACAGATAAACGAAATTACTAGACAAGCAGCAAGTACAGCGCGTGAGTAATGGCTCAAATGGCTCTGAGCACTATGGGACTTAACTACTGTGGTCATCAGTCCCCTAGAACTTAGAACTACTTAAACCTAACTAACCTAAGGACACCACACACATCGATGCCAGAGGCAGGATTCGAACCTGCGACCGTAGCGGTCACGTGGTTCCAGACTGTAGCGCCTATAACCGCACGGCCACTCCGGCCGGCACAGCGCGTGAAGTCGATGAAAACAGTGTGTTACACAAACGTATCACAAAAGCAGCGTTGTAAAGATATGAGAACCGCATAGTCAAAATAGAAGCACAAACGAAGCGACAATTTCAGAAATTGCGAACAGAGTTGTTGCAAACCATTAAAGAGCATAGTGAACAAGATCGAACAAGCACAGAGTCTGCAACCTCATCCGTATCTCTAACAGCACCGGAAAAACAAGCAATTAACGAAGATATTACGCATTTGCGATTCCAATCACAGGCGGAAAGTAACATACGTGAAATCAGACAACCTGCACAGCAACAAACACGTTACGAAATTCTTGATGAACAAACGTCATCACAAACACATGCGGAACCACATATGTATGTTTCAAGACAGTTTGGATCGTGCAATGAAGCAGCAAGGTTAGCCAGACAAGATACCGAACCAATACCTGACAATGGAAAGCCCGGTCGCGAAGAGTACAGTACAATGCATTCAGCTACACGTTCGCAACCGATGGGAGAAAATTATTGCGTACCACTCCAACGATACTACGCAAGGGTAGGCGAAAGTTATAGTGGACAATATCCAATGGATCTACCACAACCGGAAAGAACGACGGGAGAAATTATCAGAAACAAAAGTGATAAAGAATCGCGAATTTCATATGGAACTATGACGAAGTACGACAACGATCATTTCCTCACAGTCAGAAAATTTCAACACTTTCGGGAAGGAAACTCATTACATCCACGAACTTTTATTGATCAATTCCCAGTAGGATTACCAGAACACTGGACGCTAGCACACAAATTAGACTTTATATGTGCACACATGTCAGGAACAGTCGCAGAAACCGTGCAGAATGTTGCAGCGACATGCCGATCGTACGAAGATTTCAGAGAGAAGTTTCTCTCACGATATTGGTCCAGCGAAGCACAGAACAGAGTGAAGTACGAATTATAACAGAACCCATATTTTGAAAATTCAGGAGAGAAAAGTCCCGTGAAATTTTTCGAATTAATGGCAAAGAAAAATCAATGCTTAGATGTACCATACAGTGACGGAGAGTTGGTTAAATTATGCGCGATGAAGCTACCATTGAAATACCAGCAATCATTAGTAGGTCGCGGAGGTAATGACGTTGAAGCATTTAAAGGTATTCTAAGGGAACTGGAGTTCATATTTTTGGAAGATGACGCAAGGAAAAGACGAAGCGCACGTGAAAACGAAAGCAAAAAGCAGTGGAATCCACAAGACACAGTACGATGAAACAATAATTACGAGCCATATGATAACTTCGCACCAAGGAACGACAATACATTTCAACAAAGAACCGGTTATGGATTTAGAAGAGAATATGGCAATAACTATAACTCACCCAGGAACGGCAAAACTATTGCAGAGGGAATAACGACAACTGGTACGGGTACTGGAGAACCAATAGACCGACAAATTATCAACAAAGAAACCACTATCAACAAGCTGAACAAGAAAAAGAGAATACAGATAGAAGAGGTGGAGGGAAGACCACCAAACCCCGATAAACGTTCGAATTGAAAGCTAAGCGCCCATACCAAAGAGAATGACGCACCGACCCAGGACAATTGCAGCACCTTGAACAGAGAAGTAAAAATCTTATCACGACAAGGGAAGAAGGAAGAAAAAAATCCGCAGGGACCAGATGAAAACGAAGACAAGAAAATAACAATATCGTGTTGGGACGAAATTAATTGGGAGAATACTGACGAGGAAGATGAATTACCAGAGGCATGCACAACGAATGTAGGAGGAAAGGACGAAGTAATGAGTATTGCAGAGCTATTTGAGATGGAAACCAGGGAAAACGAATTCAATGAGGATAATGCGCAGTCGACAGAAGTTGAAAATAAGTTACGAGTGGGCACACAACCCAACGTATATAATGAAGGAAGTTACGAAGCGATAATTAGAGCATTTAGATGTGATTATGTGGAAGTAGCGACGAAGAAGGAGAAGATAGACGAGGGTGAGGAAAAAGTAGAGGATGTTGAAGAAAGCGTAAATGAAGGAAGAAATAGAGAAGAGGAAATAAAAGAGAGAGAAGTAGCAGTCGAAGCTTATCTTACAGAAAGTTCGAATTCACAAGGGAAATTCCTAAAAAGACTCATGTATGATTCAGTGGAGGATTCGTTGATGCAAGAAGAAGAAGAAGAACAGAGCCAACTCTTTCAAACTCAACCAATTGTGAAGGCCATGGTAAAGCATATCCCTGTCAATATTGTAATTGATAGCGGAAGTGAACTGACTGCGATCTCAGAAAATTTATTCATGCAGTGTAATGCCAATGAGGAATTGCCAGTTCTGAAAACACGTAAGGTTAAAGTAAGAGGTCCTATTAGAAATAATGCTGCGGAAGTTACGAGACAAACAAACGTGTCAAGGTCAAAAGATCGAAGCCAACTTCGTGATTATACCTAAACTAACTGTTGATTTGATTATAGGTGCAGATTTTTTAAATGGGAGACTAGCGATAAGAGATATGGGAAAAGGTAGCGTAACATTCGGGAATGTCACACTTCTCTTTAAGCAAAAGCTAAAATTAGAAGAAATACCAGTAATAATCAAACAATTAAGAACGACGAGAGATAAAGAGGATGAAGAATTAGAATGGTATGCACAAAAGGGGGAATCGTCTCAACTCATGTTAGAAGTCCATAAAGAAATCGACGAAAAATTGCAAGAAGTTCAGGGTATTTTGGAACACAGTAAAAGATAATTAGAGGGTATTTTACGAGATAAAGCAGAGGTATTTTTACCTAAGACTGGTAGTATTAAACAATTTCAGTACAAGTTTGAAGTAAAACAGGACGAACCATTTAGAGTGCCACCCTATACAATCCCATTAAGCTACAGCAATAAAGTTTTCCAGGAGATATCTAAACTGTTAGATGACGATATTATTGAACCAGCTACCTCCACATATAACAGCCCGCTCCATATTGTAAAAAAACGAGATGGGAGCATCAGGTTAGTGCTTGATTCCAGACATGTCAACAGTATCATAATCACTATGACAGATCGCCCAGAAGAATTAGTGGAATTGATACAAACTTCCACGGTGCTAAGATATTTTCATCAATTGATTTACGGTGTAGTTTCTGGCAAATATAAATGGCCCCAGAATGTAGAAAATTTACAGAATTTATCGAATTCGGTAGATTCTACCAGTTTAAACGATTGCCATTTCGTTTGAACATTTCATCAGCAGCGTTCATTAGGGGATTTAATACTATACTCAGTCCTGAAATTTTGCAAAAAATTACTTGTTATGTTGATGATGTGATTATAGCAGAATCCTCTTGGGAACATCACAACGACACATTATATCAGTTTTTACAGATCATGAAACAGCATAGGGTCACAGTAAATATAACAAAATCCAAATTTGGAAGGCGAGAGGTCAAATTTCTAGGACACATAATTTCCGAGAAAGGGGTAAAGCCCGACCCAGAAAAACGAACGGCAATCAAAGAATTCTGTACTCCATATAATAAGAAAACTCTCAGAGGATTTCTAGGTCTTGCCGGATTCTATAAAAATTTTATTTGGATCGACTCTCTCGCAACACCACGCCTATGTGCATTGACTGAAAAAAAACACGCCATGGATATGGGATCAACAAGGCAATGAAGAATTTTTAAAAGTGAAAAACGCACTAACAACAGCACCGATTTTGGCACATCCTGATCTAACACAAAATATTTGTATGGCCACTGATAGCGCGAAAACAGGTTTAAGAGTAGTTTTATTCCAAGAATACGAACAGGCAGGGCTAAGATCATATAGAACAATTGCATTTGCCAGTCGGGTACTCACAAAAAGCGAGAAAAACTATTCAGTCACGGAGCTGGAAGCATTGGCCATTGTATGGGGCTTCCAACGTTTTCGATACTTCCTATTCGGAAGAAAAACAAAAGTATACACTGACCACAAAGCATTAGAATTTCTGTTATCCGCCAAACTAACTCATGGGAGGTTAGCCAGATGCATGTTAATGCTACAAGAATTTGACTTCACTATTACACACATACCAGGACCAGCGAATGTACACTCCTGGAAATTGAAATAAGAACACCGTGAATTCATTGTCCCAGGAAGGGGAAACTTTATTGACACATTCCTGGGGTCAGATACATCACATGATCACACTGACAGAACCACAGGCACATAGACACAGGCAACAGAGCATGCACAATGTCGGCACTAGTACAGTGTATATCCACCTTTCGCAGCAATGCAGGCTACTATTCTCCCATGGAGACGATCGTAGAGATGCTGGATGTAGTCCTGTGGAACGGCTTGCCATGCCATTTCCACCTGGCGCCTCAGTTGGACCAGCGTTCGTGCTGGACGTGCAGACCGCGTGAGACGACGCTTCATCCAGTCCCAAACATGCTCAATGGGGGACAGATCCGGAGATCTTGCTGGCCAGGGTAGTTGACTTACACCTCCTAGAGCACGTTGGGTGGCACGGGATACATGCGGACGTGCATTGTCCTGTTGGAACAGCAAGTTCCCTTGCCGGTCTAGGAATGGTAGAACGATGGGTTCGATGACGGTTTGGATGTACCGTGCACTATTCAGTGTCCCCTCGATGATCACCAGTGGTGTACGGCCAGTGTAGGAGATCGCTCCCCACACCATGATGCCGGGTGTTGGCCCTGTGTGCCTCGGTCGTATGCAGTCCTGATTGTGGCGCTCACCTGCACGGCGCCAAACACGCATACGACCATCATTGGCACCAAGGCAGAAGCGACTCTCATCGCTGAAGACGACACGTCTCCATTCGTCCCTCCATTCACGCCTGTCGCGACACCACTGGAGGCGGGCTGCACGATGTTGGGGCGTGAGCGGAAGACGGCCTAACGGTGTGCGGGACCGTAGCCCAGCTTCATGGAGACGGTTGCGAATGGTCCTCGCCGATACCCCAGGAGCAACAGTGTCCCTAATTTGCTGGGAAGTGGCGGTGCGGTCCCCTACGGCACTGCGTAGGATCCTACGGTCTTGGCGTGCATCCGTGCGTCGCTGCGGTCCGGTCCCAGGTCGACGGGCACGTGCACCTTCCGCCGACCACTGGCGACAACATCGATGTACTGTGGAGACCTCACGCCCCACGTGTTGAGCAATTCGGCGGTACGTCCACCCGGCCTCCCGCATGCCCACTATACGCCCTCGCTCAAAGTCCGTCAACTGCACATACGGTTCACGTCCACGCTGTCGCGGCATGCTACCAGTGTTAAAGACTGCGATGGAGCTCCGTATGCCACGGCAAACTGGCTGACACTGACGGCGGCGGTGCACAAATGCTGCGCAGCTAGCGCCATTCGACGGCCAACACCGCGGTTCCTGGTGTGTCCGCTGTGCCGTGCGTGTGATCATTGCTTGTACAGCCCTCTCGCAGTGTCCGGAGCAAGTATGGTGGGTCTGACACACCGGTGTCAATGTGTTCTTTTTCCATTTCCAGGAGTGTATTAGCAGATGCTTTATCACGATGTCCACAGGGTGCATCGAATAACATAGGTTTGGAAGCAGCAGAAGACCAGTTAACAATGTACTATATGAAACCAGTACCTTTCGAAAACTATATTACGGCAGCATTGAAAAACATAAGCAAAGAACAGGACAAGGATCCGGAAATACTAGGAATCAAGCACAAGTGGAGAAGTGAGGATTTTCCAGACATTCGACAGCACTATCTTGTAAAAAACAATGTTTAATTTTTTAGACGAAATGTTGCAACGAATGAACGGTTAATTTATATCTCAGATGAACTAATTAATAAGTACATATGGTATACACATTTAAGTAATGGCCACTTTGGACCAAAGAAATGCTTTTTAAAAATAAAACAAACAAGCCATTTTCCTAATACGGAAAGACGCATTAGAACAGTATTAGTCAAATGCAAAAAATGTATGAGGGCTAAACACGTCACTTTCCAAACCAAACCACCTGTTTCCAATAATCCCTAAAAGATTAAAACAAATAGCTGCAACAGATTTGATGGCGCCCCTCCCACGCACAAAAATGGATATATTTTCGTATTTGTCGTTTTGGAACTTATTTCTAAATATGTTACCCTGACACCATTAAAACGGACAACAGGTCTTGCTATAAGTGAAGCATTTAGACAAGATTTTCTCAGACAAGTCGGTCGAGTGGAACGAATAATGTCGCATAATGACCCACAATACAAATCAGTGCAATGGCAGAACACATTAAAACAACACAAAATAAAACCTTCTATGTATCTAAGTACAAACCTAGCGTAAATCCAGCAGAATGATCTATGAAGGACATAGGCACTTTATGCCGATTATATGCAGGCAAAAGACACAACACTTGGGATATCTACCTTAAAGATTTTCAAGAGGTAATAAATGAAATGTCACATAGCACTACACTACTACCTCCAGTTACTGTACTTAAAAATATTGAGCCCCCAAACATAACCAGAGAAAATGTTAGATTTCCTATTGTACCACGTAGACAGCACAAACAAGTCATAGCAACAGCACTCTCCAACATCAGAAAGGCAGCCATTAAAAGAAAAGAAAGAGAAAATAGAACAGCAATTAAAAGAACATTCTCAGTAGGCCAGAAAGTATTTGTAAAAACACACCGTCTCTCCAGCAAACAGAAAAACAAAATACATAAGTTTTACGCTGCATACAAAGGACCTGTAATAATTAGCCGAATTGCTCATGATAATACTGTAGAACTAATGAACCCAAAAACAGGCAAAACCTTAGGACTTTACCATGTGAGCCATATCAAAAAGTTTGAGGATTAATTTTATTACTGGTAAATAATCACCACAATATTTCAAGATTATGTTGCAGATAAGATCGTCAGGAGAAAGAAGAATGAAGTGAGAGGAAGGTGGGAAAAAGAAAGTAGTTTCAATAAAAACAAAAACAAAAATAACACCAATAGTACCATAGATTAAAGTGACGAGATAAAGTGTAGATAGTCTCACAGCATGAAATACTAAAATGCTATACACCATGACACTACACAAAAATAAAAAACGAATTTGAGGTTTCTTGTAGACATTAAGACTCAAAATACACTCCTGGAAATGGAAAAAAGAACACATTGACACCGGTGTGTCAGACCCACCATACTTGCTCCGGACACTGCGAGAGGGCTGTACAAGCAATGATCACACGCACGGCGCAGCGGACACACCAGGAACCGCGGTGTTGGCCGTCGAATGGCGCTAGCTGCGCAGCATTTGTGCACCGCCGCCGTCAGTGTCAGCCAGTTTGCCGTGGCATACGGAGCTCCATCGCAGTCTTTAACACTGGTAGCATGCCGCGACAGCGTGGACGTGAACCGTATGTGCAGTTGACGGACTTTGAGCGAGGGCGTATAGTGGGCATGCGGGAGGCCGGGTGGACGTACCGCCGAATTGCTCAACACGTGGGGCGTGAGGTCTCCACAGTACATCGATGTTGTCGCCAGTGGTCGGCGGAAGGTGCACGTGCCCGTCGACCTGGGACCGGACCGCAGCGACGCACGGATGCACGCCAAGACCGTAGGATCCTACGCAGTGCCGTAGGGGACCGCACCGCCACTTCCCAGCAAATTAGGGACACTGTTGCTCCTGGGGTATCGGCGAGGACCATTCGCAACCGTCTCCATGAAGCTGGGCTACGGTCCGGCACACCGTTAGGCCGTCTTCCGCTCACGCCCCAACATCGTGCAGCCCGCCTCCAGTGGTGTCGCGACAGGCGTGAATGGAGGGACGAATGGAGACGTGTCGTCTTCAGCGATGAGAGTCGCTTCTGCCTTGGTGCCAATGATGGTCGTATGCGTGTTTGGCGCCGTGCAGGTGAGCGCCACAATCAGGACTGCATACGACCGAGGCACACAGGGCCAACACCCGGCATCATGGTGTGGGGAGCGATCTCCTACATTGGCCGTACACCACTGGTGATCGTCGAGGGGACACTGAATAGTGCACGGTACATCCAAACCGTCATCGAACCCATCGTTCTACCATTCCTAGACCGGCAAGGGAACTTGCTGTTCCAACAGGACAATGCACGTCCGCATGTATCCCGTGCCACCCAACGTGCTCTAGAAGGTGTAAGTCAACTACCCTGGCCAGCAAGATCTCCGGATCTGTCCCCCATTGAGCATGTTTGGGACTGGATGAAGCGTCGTCTCACGCGGTCTGCATGTCCAGCACGAACGCTGGTCCAACTGAGGCGCCAGGTGGAAATGGCATGGCAAGCCGTTCCACAGGACTACATCCAGCATCTCTACGATCGTCTCCATGGGAGAATAGCAGCCTGCATTGCTGCGAAAGGTGGATATACACTGTACTAGTGCCGACATTGTGCTTGTTCTGTTGCCTGTGTCTATGTGCCTGTGGTTCTGTCAGTGTGATCATGTGATGTATCTGACCCCAGGAATGTGTCAATAAAGTTTCCCCTTCCTGGGACAATGAATTCACGGTGTTCTTATTTCAATTTCCAGGAGTGTATCTTAGAATTGTAACATGGAAAGGGCGCCGAAATTTGTAAAGCTTTTAAGAAGGCGTAAAACAATATAGGTACTAGACATATGTTGGATGATTATAAGTGGAACTTTTTGTAAGAACCATTGTAAAAACTCCAGCAAGGACGTGATGTAATGACCAACAAGTTGCAACGCAAGAAGTATCAAGAAAGGAAAGGACGTAATTAGCAAGACACGATTCCGATAAGGCAGAGGCATTAAGAGAAGGGAAAAAACAGCGACACCAACAGAAGGCCCTTGTAGCCGAAGTGGGCTGTAAATAAATCTGCTGCCAAGCTGAACCACAGGGTGGCCGAATCCTGCTGGGACAGAACACGGAACCACACAGTGGCAGAACCCTGCAGAGACATGACAGGACACCGAATGCCAGAAGGGTCTCTGAACGCCCCGACTCAGTGGATCGAGCAAAAAACGGCCATGTGAGAAGATCTCTTGGGCAAGCCACCACTGACAAGAAAAAAAAAAGTGTAAAAGTCACACTACTGCTATTAAACAGCATGCTGATGCATGGAACTGAAGAATACTTCCACAAACTAGAAAAGACTCGCCCAAACAATTTATCAAACTGTTATTAAGAGGAGAACTTCAAAGCGACTAGTTATCAATGAATATTTCCATATCCTGTCCAGAGAAGAACCAAGAAGCAAGTAAGAAGCAGAGAAAAAGCAGGAAGAACAGAAGCTGAAGAATCGCAAGATTGAGACCAAGAAAGAAGATGGGTGAAGAATAGACGACATATAAAAATATAAATTAGTAATACGAATCTTACGATAACACTAAAAGGACCACACCAGCTGCAAGTTTTAGCGTGAGACATTTTCGTGTCTGTTACGTTGCAAACTGTAAAAACATTGCCCCACCACGAAAAGTATAATGTTTCTCATTGGATAGCCAGAATTGTTATAGGCGGAGCGTAAGGTTAACATTGGACCATGATTGGTCAGATGAAAACACAGCCAGATAGTTTTTTTAAACCAAATTTGGTAAATTGTAGTAAGGAGAAGTTAGGAGAGAGTTGCTTCCGAGACGGAGAGGTGAGTGGAGCTGCGCTGCCTGCCGCCCCCTGACGAACACCAACAAGGTAATGAACGCATGCAATGCCGCATAACAGCGCATAAAGCTTCACTCAGAACTGCAGAAGTCTCATCTGTTACAACCCCTTTTTGCGTAATGCTGGTGTCAATCGTCAGTTACAGCTCATGGTGTTCACATTTGCCACCTGAAGTAAAAATCTGAAACGCGATGATTTTTCTGTTATATAGTTATTGAGAAGCCACATCAGCCAACTGTAATTTACGACAAGTTAGATAAGTAATTAAAGATAATTGAGGGTCACTGTAGACCATTTTGATAGTTTTCTCTTTTGTGAAACGTAATTTAAACCAAGATTCTAGATGTGATATGGCATAGGTCATCCTTCGATCCGTTGTAGAACTTGGAAACCCATTCAGAGAATATTCGTTCACAATTTTGTTGAACGCAGTTGGTTTTTACCATCCTGTATTAAAACATTTCCTTTTATCAATAGTGCAATTTATAAACAATGTTTTGTGAATAGAATAAAATTTCCAATGGTAAAATTAACTGCTTTTTCGACGTTATTTTACCAGCTAACTAAAAATAGGAAATCCTTGAACCCCTGCCACTACATTTAGTTAGTATTAAGATTCTTTTACAGGGAGTGCAGTGGAGCTGACGCTGGAATAATTAAGTATTTGGTTATATCATCGCTAGTCTCACTGAACTCTTCTGAACTCTACATGTCATGTGTGGTCTGGCGTCTCCTTACCAGCAACAGGTCCCAGGCTCAAACTAGCCAATTCCCTAAAATACATGCTCAGAGCATCGTTGCGCGAAAGTGGTAGGGAGACACGATATAGAACAAACAGACCACACGCAGAATGTTAGATCAGTGACGGTAAGAGCTTGCGATCCAAGCTAGATTTCCTTAGCTAAACATTTAGAGACTACGGCTATGACTACGTTGCTGTAAAAAAGGTTTCGAATGAAGCGGTAATAACAATAAAGCCATCTAGAAGAACAAGGTTGTTTTCACACGTTCTATTTGTTCCTACAGTGATAGAGCACATAGCCTGAAACTTCCGAGAGAATAGTATAAGGGGTACATTTTTCAGACAGTTCAAGAAGACCTGCAACGAACGTGAGTGACCGTCTCCACACCGTGGGAGTACGTGAAGTGATATGCAGCTGTGGCAAAACACTTAAAAGCGAGAAGATCTTCTTTCCTGAAATCGGTGCGAAAGAGGAGCTGCCGTCCACTGTTTGAAAAGTTATAGTTTAAATAATAAATTTAATCGACCAACTTAAATCTATTAACTTCAAATTGCCAGTGCAGGTAGTCATGTCACAAAATTGTATCGCACTTCTACCTTTGTTGCGTGAAGCGTGACACTGACAGTACTTAAACAAACCGTAGTACTGCAGATAATGGCGAGAGAGCTGGCCCCGAAGCTAAGGCTGATAAAAGTGCGCCAATTTTTGCCATTAGATGAAGCATCGAGCCTGGTGGCGAGAGCCACGCCAACAGCAATAGCCCTCCATTTTACCAACAGTAGGGCACCCTCACCATTGCCATAGGCAAAACATGAGTCAGGGGTAGTTCTTTCAAGTCACTCCCCCCTCCCCCCCCCCCCCCCCACTTGAGTTGGTACTCGATCTCAAGTGGTCGGGCCATGACTCAGATGCTCGAATGGCTAGTCTATAAAAGCGCCAGTTTTTCGCTATTCGTTTTCTGTAGTCCGTGACTGTCCACAGGCTCACTCTCGAGCCGCCGGCGGGTCGGTATGTGAGTAGCTTCCACGAGATGATCCGTGCCGTTATTACTCTCCCTTGTTGCACACTACATTTCCACCCGCGTTAGGCTGCAGCAGAGCAATGACCTGTAAGCAGCTTTCTTCTTCTCTTTGTGTGTGTGTGCGTGTGTGTGTGTGTGTGTGTGTGTGTGTGTGTGTGTGTGTGTGTGCTCCTTTGCTGTACCGCTTTATTTAATTTAAGTGGACGCATTGCCCACAGCTAGGTGCAAACGTGGTTCTGGCTGCCCAACGATGTACTGTTTTCTGAACTCCGTAATAAAATTCTGGTACCCATTTTCCAATGAAAAATACAAGGGATGGATAAAAATGTGGAGACACCAAAAATATTATTATTCGTCACAATCCTCGTCAAGGACCATCGCTGACAGTCACTCGTCTCACACTTCCGTCCGCATTGTGATTTAGTGGATTAAGTTTTTCCGATTTCACTATGTTGTTTGTTGTGGTCTTCAGTCCTGAGACTGGTTTGATGCAGCTCTCCATGTTACTCAATCGTCTGCAAGCTTCTTCATCTCCCCGTACCTACTGCAACCTACATTCTGAATCTGCTTAGTGTATTCATCTCTTGGTCTCCCCCTACGATTTTTACCCTCCACGCTGCCCTCCAGTACTAAATTGGTGATCCCTGGATGCCTCAGAACATGTCCTACCAACCGATCCCTTCTTCTTGTCAAGTTGTTCCACAAACTCCTCTTCTCCCCAATTCTATTCAATACCTCCTCATTAGTTATGTGATCCACCCATCTAATCTTCAGCATTCTTCTGTAGCACCACATTTCAAAAGCTTCTATCTCTTCTTGTCTAAACTATTTATCGTCCATGTTTCACTTTCATACATGGCTACACTCCATATAAATACTTTCGGAAACGACTTCCTGACACACAAATCTATAGTCGATGTTAACAAATTTCTCTTCTTCAGAAACGCTTTCCTTGCCATTGCCAGTTTACATTTTATATCTACTTCGACCAACATCAGTATTTTTCTCCCCAAATAGCAAAACTCCTTTACTACTTTAAGTGCCTCATTTCCTAAACTAATTCCCTCAGCATCACCCGACTTAATTCGGCTATATTCAATTATCCTCGTTTTGCTTTTGTTGATGTTCATCTTATATCCTCCATTCAAGACACTGTCCATTCCGTTCAACTGCTCTTCCTAGTCCTTTGCTGTCTCTGACAGAATTTCAATGTCATCGGCGAACCTCGAAGTTTTTATTACTTCTCCATGGATTTTAATACCTACGCCGAAATTCCCTTTTGTTTCCTTTACTGCTTGCTCAATATACAGCCCTGTCTCACTCCCTTCCCAACCGCTGCTTCCCTTTCATGCCCCTCGACTCTTCTAACTGCCATCTGGTTTCTGTACAAATTGTAAATAGCCTTCACTCCCTGTATTTTACGCCTGCCATCTTTAGAATTTAAAAGAGAGTATTCCAGTGAACACTATGAAAAGCTTTCTCTAAGTCTACAAATGCTAGAAACGTAGGTTTGCCTTTCCTAAATCTAGCATCTAAGACAATTCGTAGAGTCAATATTGCCTCACGTGTTCCAATATTTCTACGGAATCCGAGGTCGGCTTCTGCCAGTTTTTCCATTCGTCTGTAAAGAATTCGCGTTAATGTTTTGCAGCTGTGACTTATTAAAATGATAGTTCTGTAATTTTCACATCTGTCAACACCTGCGTTCTTTGGCACTGGATTTATTATATTCTTCTTTAAATGTGAGGGTATTTCGCCTGTCTCATATATCTTGCTCACCAGATTGTAGAGTTTTGTCAGGCCTGGCTCTCCCAAGGCTGTCAGTAGCTCTAATGGAATGTTGTCTTCTCCCGGGGCCTTATTTCGACTCAGGTCTTTCAGTGCTCTGTCAAACTCTTCGCGCAGTATCGTATCTCCCATTTCATCTTCATCTACATCCTCTTCCATTTCCATAGTATTGTACACAAGTACATAGACCTTGTATAGACCCTCTATATACTCGTTCCACCTTACTGCTTTCCCTTCTTTACTTAGGTCTCTTTAATTTTCCTGCAGGCAGTATCTATCTTACCCTAAGTGAGACAAGCCTCTACACCCTTGCATTTGTCCTCGAGCCATCCCTGCTTAGCCATTTTGCACTTCCTGTCGATCTCATTTTTGAGACGTTTGTATTCCTTTTTGCCTGTTTCATTTACTGCATTTTTTATATTTTCTCCTTTCATCAATTATATTCAATATTTTTTCTGATACCTAAGGATTTCTACTAGTCCTCGTCTTTTTACCTACTTGATCCTCTGCTGCCTTCACTACTTCATCCCTCAAAGCTACGCATTCTTCTTCTAGTGTATTTCTTTGCCCCATTCCTGTCAATTGTTCCCTTATGCTCTCCCTGAAAGTCTGTACAACCACTGGTTTAGTCAGTTTATCCAGGTCCCATCTCCTTAAGTTCCCACCTTTTTACAGTTTCTTCAGTTTTAATCTCTAGTTCATAACTAATAGATTGTGGTCAGAGTCCACATCTGCACCTGGGAAAGTCTTACAATTTAAAACCTGATTCCTAAATCTCTGTCTTACCATTATATAATCCATCTAATACCATCTAGTATCTCCAGGCTTCCTCCATGTATACAACCATTTTTCATGATTCTTGAACCAAGTGCTAGCTATGATTAAGTTAAGCTCAGTGCGAAATTCTACCAGGCGGCTTCCTCTTTCATTAATTACCCCCAATCCATATTCACCTACTATGTTTCCTTCTCTACTTTTTCCTACTATCGGATTCCAGTCACCCATGACTATAAAATTTTCGTCTCCCTTCACTATCTGCTTTCCCTATATGAGGTTTATATTCGATACGTTACCCCTTGAAACACCGAACACTTCATCCAGCCGTCATGGCCGAGTGGTTCTAGGCACTTCAGTCCGGAACCGCGCTGCTGCTATGGTCACAGGTTCGAATCCTGCCTCGGGCATGGATGTGTGTGATATACATAGGTTAGTTAGGTTTCAGTGGTGCTAAGTCTTGGGGACTGATGACCTCAGATGTCAAGTCCCAAAGTGCTCAGAGCGATTTTTTGAACCAAACACCTCAGCTACGTTGCTTGCGGAAGCACCAACCGTACGAGCACCAACTGATCACTAAAGTTCAGATTCACTTGGCTCCGACAAAATGCCCTACAGCTACACAGAACAATGTTCCGACCACGACCGACACTTGCACTGTATTGAGGACGTTCCAGACGTGCCGTTCGTCGTCAAATACAACAGTGCAGCTGTCAGGCTTGGCCAGCACCTGGAGTCATATGCAAGCATGAATTTCTCGCGATGTTACGTTAATTTTGCTCAAATTACGTAAATCTTGTCTTTGTGGCCAGTAATGGCGGCAAAGTGGATATACCTTATTCATTGCAAGATACCGTCAGTATCAGTGTAATTACAGAACGTGAACGTCCCTTGCAAGCAGGCTGACCAATCCTCATTGCGTGTGTAAGGGTTAAATTATTTAATCATATTATTACACTTGGATGGTGTCTGTACTTTTGGACATACATGTCCGAAAGGGCAGACACCATCTATATGTATTATATGTTGGGGACGACGTTACGATATTTTAGTGCTGATGCACAACATTATCCGAAACCTTGCGGGAATACAAGCTGCGATCAGTGGATAGTGGGCCCTAACCTGTAACATCCGGCATACCCAGGTTTCGGTAGTACGAGGTACGTGCTCGGGCAGGCAAGGCGGTTACGACGGCCTCTCTCGTAAAGCGGGGGATTTTCTATGCCCGGGGACTGGGTGTTTGTGTTGTCCTCATCCGTCATCTCGTAAAGTGGGAATTAATTTTCGACTCCAGGTCCAGCACAGATTTTCACTTGTCGCCGTTGGGTTCGCTCAATGTTGCACTGCAGCTAAAAGTCGAATATTTATTTCGTCATGTATTAATCATATTAGCTGCGTCTCATTTGATTACACTTGCACGACAACACCTTAACCACCTGTCAGCCTCATAATCAATTCTTCCTCCACCCTGCCACACTGGAGGCGAAACTGGGAGGACAATAAAAGAGTGAGTTAAAGAGCACGAATACGACGCAAGTTTCAGATAAAAAGCAAACTGGGCGGTAGTGAATCACCAAGGAGAATCTGGCCTTGTTATTGATTTTAAGAATTTACAAGTGCTTGCTTGAGAAAAGGATACCTATAGAAGGGCAGCCAGTGAAGCAGTTTCAATATCGGAGAATGAGTAAAATTTCGATAGATGATGATGATGATGATGATTTCTGGGTTGTGGAGCGCTCAACTGCGCGGTCATCAGCGCCCGCACACATTCCCGATCTGTACACAGTCCAACCCAGCCACGTTTATGAATGATGATGGAATGATGAGAACAACACAGATACCCAGTCTCCGGGCAGAGAAAATTCCCAACCCGGCCGGAAATCGAATCCGGGACCCCGTGATCCAGAGGTAGCAACGTTAGCCACTAGACCACGAGCTGCTGACAGTTTCAATAGAGATAGTGGCTACAGGCTTCCGTATCTGTGGGTACCCGCTATCAAAAAGTAAACGTGCAGACAGGGCGGGCAAGGAATATAAGCAACTGCCAGTAAACAACCAAGGTGGCAAGACAAGACTAATATTTTTGAAATACCTTTTCTATCAGTATCTGCTTTCAGTAACTAAACTATGGGGACGGCCCACGAAATAGCAGGCTGAAGAACTTTTCCCAATAACTCCACTTCGCAGAAAAAGCTCGAAAAGTAGCCTTTTAGAAAAGGACGCTATAGTGTCGATAGTGTTCAGCTATTAAGAGACATTTGAACAATCCTGAAGAAGATCAGTGCACAAGGTCTGAGAAGTCGAGCATCGAAGATGTTTGAAAATGATTATCATGCGACCTAACGGCTGAGAAAGTTGTACCATCAATGACAAGGGCTACGGTAGGATGCAGACTTGCATATGGAACACCTTTCTCACGCTCTCAGCTACGTATTGTGATCAATCTTTCTTACTTATTCTGTTTGACAGTTAATGAACTGTCAATGTCGCCAATTTGTGCTTTTGGTTAATCCAGTGAACGCTTGTAGTAATGCTGTATGTGAAGGTGTCCTACTACGGTATCACCGTCTATTAATACCTCGTTCTGAAACGTGCACATCAGTTGCACCCAGCATTTTGTACTATTTATATAATGCTCGTTTTGTAGCTAGATAATGTCTCTTCTTTTGATACGACTTTACCTTTTTAACTTCCTTTTTCCTAAGATACAGTGGGCAACACTGTTCACTGAACTCTTTGTTAACTTTCACTTCGTTGCAGTTGCAATTGATCATTTGCATTGGGGTATAACCAGAGCATAAATAAACTGCTGTGAAATGTACTTTAATCGTAGCTGGTCGATAGCAGCTTTTTTCACACTTATTGGAAGAGGTTTTATTTTGCAAATATACAAACATTTTGGTCCTCTTCAACTAACAAGGGCAGGCCACGACGTTTGGAACTGGGATTTACTGCAAACTTCGTACAATCGTAGTACTCCACGAGGACAACTAAATGTGTAAGCAGCAGCGCGTGCTTCTCAAGCGTTATTGAGAAAATCGCAAGATAATTTCAGTCGTCAAATATATATACCTCTGCGTGGTCATTTTAACCATGAAGCGGCTGCAGCAGAGTGGTGCCGGCGCTGTAGCTCAGCGTGTTTGGTCAGAGCGTTAGCTTCCCTTTCTAATAAAAAAAACTGAGCGGGTATCATCGGACGTCCGTCCTGAACATATTCAACGAACAATATACAACAAAATGTTTTTGTTTTAAGTGTTTGGCGTTCAAGCCGCTGGATCGAGTTCCGTTCGTCAGTTTTTTTTATTTTCAACACAGTCATTTTCTTTACTGTTTATATTACAATTGATATAATGGGGAAAATACGTGTTATCGGATGAAATTTTATTAAATTTACTGTGTTATTTGGCGGTCTACTAATTTTTACTATCACGAATAATGTAATGTTCGTAACTATCGACTAGTAAACGACCAAATGCATAAAGTCATACTGCACATGTCTGCTTGTCCGTGATTTGAGAAATCCCTTATACCTGGAAGGAGCCCCAAACGACTTGTTACCTCCAAGTTTTGACCGGCACAGACGGCTTTCGAAAGATGTATAATTAATCGTCGCTTTAGTCATTACAAGTTGCGGGATGGTATTTTTCGTAAAAACATGGAAAACATAAAGTTAAACGGCAAAAGCTGCATTGAATAAATGCTATGTGTCCGCATACGCAAGGACTTTTGACGTTTTCAGTGGAAAAACAAACCTTGTTAACATTTTCAATAACCTCTCTTTCAGACGATAGTTTGGAAGCAAACCATGCATAACGCAGAATTTCCTTACAAATCGGCGCTGATAATTGGTTATGCAGTATTGAGTGTATTTTAATAGCGTCTTCCGAGAACCAATTTCTCGTTCTCTTTCGATTAAATACGAACAGTTTTGAAGACAAGGACAAGCATACATTTTCAGTATCACTTTATGCGTTTGGCCGTTTACTAGTCGATAGTTATGAATATTATATTATTTGTGATAATAAAAATTAGTAGATTGCCAAATAACATTGTAAATTTTATAAAAGTTCATCCGAGTACACGTATTTTTCCCATTATATCAATTGTAATATAAACAGTAAAGAAAATGACTGTGTTGAAAATAAAATTAAAAAAAAAAACTGACGAACGGAATTCGATCCAGCGGCTTGAACATTTGGTTTTATATTGTTCGCTGAACTTGTTCAGGGTGGACGTACGATGACAACAGTTCAGTTTGTTCGTTCATCCGTTCGCTCACTTTTTTTTAGTAGACAGGGAAGCTATCACTCTTTTTTTCATTTCATTTTGTTCGTTGTAAATCGTTGTGTTTTGGTCGTTGCGGACGTCGCAATGGCATGCATTCAAGTTCGTTTGTTGATCGTTCCACTCAGTTTTTTTTATTACAAAGGCCAACCGGCGCTCTGATCGAACACGCTGAGCTACCGTCCCGTCACCACCTGCTGCAGTCGCGTCAAGGTTAAAATGGCCACGCACAAATATATATTCGACAACCGAAATTATCTTGCGATTTTCTGAGTAACGCTTGAGAAGTACGCGCTACTGCTTAAACATTTTGTTGTTCTCATGGAGTACTACGAGAGTATGAAGTTTACAGTAAATCCGCGTTCCAAACGTCGTGGCCTCCTCTTGTAAGTATAAATCTGTTACTGTTGTAAGGTGGTCACGTAACTTTGATTTTTGTAATTATCGATGAGCACGTGAAGAGAGAGTGCAACTTAGGTTACTATTAATCTTAGGTCTTCATGCGGCATAGTCTTTGCCTGTGCGCAGTCTGATATTCTGTAAGTTGAAGTGTGGTAGGTAATGGACGTATTCAGTAGTTCTGTATTGACTTGTATCAGTTAAATGAATAAATATTTATTAAAAAGGACCGCAAGAATGAATATGCTGTATATATTGAAAGGCGGACTGTGCAGCTAGTTTGTCGAAATGATTACTGTCAGCTAGTTAACTTGGTTCACTTGCTCAGATCTGAGCGGAGGACCACACCCAATTCCCTAAATCATGCAATAACATATAAACTGATTAAGCTGTTTCGTTTTCATAGAAATTCTCTTTTAATTGTACCCTTTTTAAATCATTGTTCAGACCAATGTTATGTGTGAAGATCATGAGAAATTTTACTCTGTCTCTTTGAAGTCTCACTGTTTAAAGAAGTTTTATCATTAAGCATTACAAATTGAAATGTAGCATAGCCGCTGCCAGCTTGCTGTTTGCTGTTCTGCTTTCGAGAAATCTGCAACAATGTTGTCGAGACTCGAGGTAAGTGTAAATTTTGATTAGTATCAGATAATTATTTTTCTTTTGTTCCGCACTGAATATAAAGACAAGTTGCATTTAGACTAGTTACAGTTCAATTCAGCTTAGGTTCTGTTTAGTCAAAAGTCAGCATACGAGTTGGTTAACTGTTTGTGGGTACATAGTTTTGGTAATACGTACCCTTTTTTTTTAGAGTAGGAGAGAAATTTGGACTGAATTTCATACAGAAACACATAGTGGGCAACTTACTCTATTAATGGGGACGAGTACTATGATTGTTACCGTGGTCGGGAACTACAACCTGCATGAGTCAGGAGTAATTTGGCGTAACTATCAAAATTCACACTTTCTGAGTCGCACCTATTAAGTAAATAACACGTTTCATGCTGGACCGTATTAAATTTTTGATAACGTAAGACCCACCAACAGAAAAAGGAGTTTTCAAAATTCACATAATTTCAAACAACGCAGTACCGTTTGTGTATCGTGACTGTAATAGGCTGCCTTTGAGTTCCGTCCCGCAAGCTATTTCGCGCAGATAGCTTCATGCATTTCGGGCTTTTTCGCGCTCTTGCCACGTATTCGTCTATCCGGAACGATCTATCACAGGCGTTTTTCTCTGCATCAGTGAATCTTTAACGGGTCCGCTCGTACTCACTTCATTCTTTCGGAATATACCATCGCAGCCACTGCGTGCGGCAGCCGCGAGTTAATAACACAGCTCAAAAATTCATACTTTGAAAATTTAATTATTTATGGTGATCCTAATGCTTTCGGTATGCTCAGTTCATAAATTCCACGATTCTTCCTCTACCCTATAAGGGTTTTTCACAAAGTAGATGGCGATTCAGAAAATGAAAACTAAATACAGGGTGAGTCACCTAACGTTACCGCTGGATATATTTCGTAAACCATATCAAATACTGACGAACCTATTCCAGAGACCGAACGTGAGGAGAGGGGCTAGTGTAATTGTTTAATACAAACCATACAAAAATGCATGGAAGTATGTTTTTTAACACAAACCTACGTTTTTTTAAATGGAAACACGTTATTTTTGTTAGCACATCTGAACATATAAGCAAATACGTAATCAGTGCCGTTTGTTGCATTGGAAAATGTTAATTACATCCGGAGATATTGTAACCTAAGATTGACGCTTGAAACCTCCGACGTTCGTTGCGTGTAGTAACGAACACGGGCCACGGTCGGCGAGCAGCATCTGCAGGGACATGTTTACGATGACGACCGTGTTTACGAGTGTGGCTGTAGTGCACTGTTGTGGTTTGGTCTAGCTGTCGCAGTGTCCACATGTAGCGCTTGCTGCCATTGTTATTATGCATTCGTCTCCGCACGCAGACCAACTGTAGTACACCGTGTTACCAGACGTCTGTGATAGTGTAGTGTTGTAGGAACTGTGACCATGGTGTATTCGAACTCTGAAAAGGCGGAGATGATACTCATCTATGGCGAGTGTCGACGAAATGCAGCTGAAGCCTGCAGGGTGTCTGCAGAACGGTACCCTGACAGAGAGCATCCAACGTGCCGCACATTGCAAAATATCTACCGCCAACTGTGTGCAACAGATATGGTCGTAGCACGCAAACGGGTCCGTAACAGGCCCGTCACAGGAGAAGCGGGTGCAGTTGGTGTGTTAGCTGCTGTTGCCATGAACCCACACATGAGTACACGGGACATTGCGAGAGCCGGTGGACTGAGTCAAAGTAGTGACATGCGCATACTGCATCGTCACCGACTTCACCATTTTCACGTGTCGCTACATCAGCAATTACATGGTGCTGACTTTAATCATCGAGTGCAATTCTGTCAATGGGCATTAACAGAGAATGCGTTGCAGTTCTACCTGTTTACCGATGAAGCGGGTTTCACAAACCACGGGGCAGTGAATCTACGGAATATGCATTACTGGTCCGTGGACAATCCTCGCTGGCTCAGACAGGTAGAGCGACAGCGACCGTGGACTGTAAATGTATGGTGCGGAATCATTGGCGACCACCTCATTGGTCCTCACTTCATTGCAGGGGCCCAAACAGCTGCAACATACATCGCGTTTCTACAGAATGAACTGCCAACGTTGCTCGAAAATGTCCCACTGGTAACGCGTCGACGTGTGTGGTATTAGCATGATGGTGCACCTGCACATTCCGCAATTAACACTAGGCTGACCCTTGACAGGATGTTCGACGAGCGTTTCATAGGACGTGGAGGACGCATAAATTGGCCAGCCCGTTCTCCTGATCTTACACCTCTGGACTTCTTTCTGTGGGGTACGTTAAAGGAGAATGTGTACCGTGATGTGCCTACAACTCCAGAGGATATGAAACAACGTATTGTGGCAGCATTACACCAGCTGTACTGCGGCGTGTACGACATTCATTACGCCAGAGATTGCAATTGTGTGCAGCAAATGATGGCCACCACATTGAACATCTATTGGCCTGACATGTCAGGACACACTCTATTCCACTCCATAATTGAAAACGGAAACCACGTGTGTACGTGTACCTCACCCCTCATGGTAATGTACATGTGCGTGAGTGAAAAAGACCAATAAAAAGTGTTAGCATGTGGACGTAATGTGCTGTTCCAGTCTCTTCTGTACCTAAGGTCCATCATCGTTCCCTTTGGATCCCTACGTAATTCGGTGCTCTCCGATACACACGATCGAACAGCGGAAGAGTGGTACTCAAGCGTCAACTTTAGGTTACAATATCTCCGGATGTAATTAACATTTTACGATGCAACAAACTGCACTGATTACGTATTTGTTTATATGTTCAGATGTGCTAACAAAACTAACGGGGTTCCAGTAAAAAAAACGTAGGTTTGTGTTAAAAAACATACTTCCGTGCATTTTTTTATGGTTTGTATTAACCAATTACACTAGCCCCTCTCCTCACGTTCGGTCTGTGGAATCGATTCGTCAGTATTTGATGTAGTTTACGAAATATATCCAGCGGTAATGTTGAGTGACTCACCCTATATATATATTCCAAAAACCTTTGCTAAAATACATATTGAAATAATGCACAGCTAATCAGGTATTTTGTTCTTCAGTACACAATAACAGTCATAAATGTTACTGTCTCTTCTTTTTCCCGTGAATACTCCGTTTCGAACTTTCCTCTTTTATATCCTCCGTGAGGACATTTCCTTTGTAGCAGCTATAGTATTGACATCCAATTGGCTGTGACACCTCCGCTTTATTTCGATAATCTCACTGTTCCTTGCTCACACTAAGTAGCCTTTCTAGAAAAAAGCCGAATTTGGTGCTAGAAGTGCAGCTCCAAGGTCACTCAGGCACGCTATACTTTGTCGGTATGCAACATCTTTGTTACTATATTCTCGCAATCAGGAACTTTGTAGTTGCCAGACAACTTACTGACAACGTCTTTAAAACATATCCAAGCTGGTCCATCGATGTCTTTCATTTTGTCTTCAAATGCTTCGTCGTTAGTTTCCGAATGTCTGGGCTCCTTTCAGCTTGGGTTATGACAGCTCGGAAGCACATTTGCCACAGACTTGAAGGAGCCACCAAATTCTGGTAAGAGGTTTAATAACTTTTTTTTGAGTTCAACTTTGATCTGAAGCGGAGGCAGGGTGGCTCCAACTTTAGCCGCCCTATTTGCCCAGAGTTACTGGATCAGTGCTCGTGTTTTGAAGAACTGTCCCATAGTTTGTTAGCTGTATACTGAGGTGACAAAAGTCACGGGATAGTGATACACGTTACACAGATGGCGGCAGTATCGCATACACAAGGTATAAAAGGACATTGCAGCGGTGAAGCTGTCAATTGTACTCCGTTGATTTAAGTGGAAAGTTTTCCGACGTAATTATAGTCGCAGGACGGGAATTAACAGACTTTGAACGCGGACTGGTAGTTGGGGCAGTCCATTCCGGAAACCGTTATGGAATAGAATATTCCGAGATTTACAGCGTCGAGAGTGTGTCGAAATTACCAAATTTCAGGCATTACGTCCTACCACGAATGACATATCGGTCGACGGCTTTCACTTAATGACCGAGAGCAATGGCGTTTCCTTAGAGTTGTCGGTGCTAACAGACAACCAACACTGCGTGAAATAACCGCAGAAAACAATGTGGGACGTACAAAGAACGTATCCGTTAGGTCAGTGTGGTGAAATCTGGCTTCATGGATTATGGCAGCTGAAGATCGAAGCGAGTGCATTTGCCAACAACACGACATCGCCTGCAGCATCTCCTGGGCTCCTGACCGTATCGGTTGGCCTTAGACGACCGAAAAACCGTCGCTTCGCCAGATGAGTACAGATTTCAGTTGGTATGAGCTGGTGGTAGGATTCGAGTGTGCCGCAGAGTCCACGTGGCCATCGACCCAAGTTGTTAATAAGGCACTCTCCAAGCTCGTGGTGGCTCCATAATGCTGTGTACAGTGTTTATACGAAATGACTGAATATTCTGATCCAACAGAACCGATCATTGATTATAAATTGTTATGCTCACCTACATGGAGATCATTTGCAGCAATTCACGGACTTCATGTTATGAATCACATTGCTTCATGTCACTGGGCCACAATTGTTCACAATTTCTTTGAACATCATTCTGCAGGATTCGAGCGAATAATTTGGCCATCCAGATCGCCCATCATGAATCATATCAAACTTTAAAAGTGCGTAAACAAAAGGTTGTTCTTGTAGAAAATCCTGCATCGGCGACACTTTCGCAGTTAAGGACCGCTATAGAGGCTGCAAGGCTC
Organism: Schistocerca piceifrons; assembly: GCF_021461385.2. Lineage (NCBI taxonomy): Eukaryota > Metazoa > Arthropoda > Insecta > Orthoptera > Acrididae > Schistocerca > Schistocerca piceifrons. The sequence continues at coordinate 487,492,204 of NC_060138.1, read as the reverse complement.
GATATTCCTGCAGGTGACTTCCAACGACTTGTTGAGTCCATTCCAGGACGAGCTGCTTCACTACGACGGGCAAAAAGAGAATGAATTGTGTCATCTCAGTGTATGACAGACTATAAAATAAAACTTTTAGTAGTAAGTTACGTTGCAAACCGTCACAAAACGTTAATGTCGCTAATGCAGAAAAAATTATATTCTGCATACCGCACATAAATTCGTAAATTGTATCAAGTACCCAAAAATACACCAGAAAAATCTTTTCGCTTTAAGAAATAGTCGCATAAGTCCCTTATCAGCGCGCTTACGTAACAAAGGTCGTTCGCTCGCTATATAAACGGGCAGTGCACAACAGCGGAACCATTCCACTGTGAGCTCTATCTGCAACAATATTGAAGCACTATGCCTCGTCGACGTGTGTATCGTCAGTATACAGGGTATTTCAAAAACGACTTTACATCTTTGAAAATTCATATAATTTAATTCATAGTATTTACAGAGGTGAATGTAGTGTCAATTTGTAGTAAAATACATCACGTTTTGTCTCGAATAGTTCGCTAGTGCCGAACCACACCGTAAGGAACGCTAGCGGCAGATGCGTTAAAGATGGCTACCTTCACTGGACCCGAGTGTTCTAGCTGTGTGTTTTTTGTTTGAATAATCGAAATCGGCGACAACAGTTCAGCGTAATTTCCGTACCAAGTGCACTGAAGATCCCCCTAGTTGGCCTACAATCTATGAGTGGCATATATGTTTTGTAGAAACAAGGTGCTCGGCATGACATGGGAAATCATCAGGTCGTCAAAGCACATCTGACGACGTCACTGAGCGAGTTTGAAAACGTTTTATCAACTGCCCTACGAAATCCACCCGGGGTGCGTCTAGCAAACTTCAAATCCCACATAGGACTGTTTGGTGTGTGTTGAGAAACCGTTTGCATTTGAAACAGCACAGAATGACGACCGAACAAGCAATAATAGACACTGATAAAATTGCTCGCAAGAACTTCTGTGAGGATACATTAAATGGATTACATGATAATGAACATTTCTTGGACAGAATCATATTTTCTGACGAGTTGACTTTTCACTTAAGTGGCAACAGTAAGACAGGATTTAGGGCAGTGAAAATCGACATCAAACATTGCAACATGTTCGTGATAGCCCTAAACTAAACGGTTTTTATGTGCTCCAAGGATAAGGAGTTCCTTCACTTCGTCTGCCCAAATATGGCTCCTAAGTTTAACGCTCACCTCAGTTCTTCCACTCCTTATTACCTTTATATTTTTCTGATTTACTGCCGATGACCTCAGCAATTTGGTCCCATAGGAACATACCACAACTTCTGATTTACTCTTAAATCATACTCTTTACTCATTAGACTGTCTATTCCATTCAACAGTTTCTGCAATTCTCCTTGACTTTCACTGAGTATAGTTTTGCCATCAGCGACTCTTACCATTGCTATCCTTTCGTCCTAAGTTTTAATCCCATTCCTGAACCTTTCTTTCATTTGCGTCATTGCTTCTTTGGCCTACAGACATCGATACGGACGAAAGATTACACTCCTTCTAACCCGAGTCTTTCGGTTTTGGTCTTCCATGTGTACTGTTCCGTCTTGGTTTTTGTAGATTACCCACCTTTCTCTATACCATATAACTAATTATGTGTAAATTTCCAACATCTTACACCATTTTACAGCGTGTTTTTTTATTTTGCTTTAATTGTCATGTGCGATATCCAAATTGTCCCTCTGGGCCCTTTACCTTTTTCACAGCCAAACTGATAATCAAACCGATCCTAATTCTTCTGTTCCGTTATTCTATACATTATTTTTGTCAGCAACTTTATAGTTTTCGCAATTGTCTGTCCTTAGTTTCTGCGACATTATGTGCATGTTGCATCTCCAGCCTCACAAATTTTACACACCATCTTCAAGAGTCGTTTCTTGCCAATTCCAAATTAATGTTATTCGTGGATTATGCCTTACTTTATTTTATGATATTCCGAAATCCTGTCAGTTCTGGATTTTCTATGTCTTCGATGTTTCACGATTTCTTCTTCTAGCAAGTAATCAATTTCTCTCCCTCGCAGCAGATTTCGTTGTTAACGGAACAATTACTGTTGTACTTTTAACATTGATGTCTTTGCTCTCAAATTTTTATAATGACTCTTTTGTGGACGAGAAAAACCAGAGAAAACCTGGATGACTTGAACCTCTGTCTTTCGCCCTGTTGCACGTTTCATTATCGACTGCCTCGTTACAAGAATGGCTGTCGTTAAAACTCCGTAACAAACCTATTTTTTTTAATTTTCTCGTCGTGATAATTTTGTGAGAAGCATTTGGGAGGAAGCAAAATATTGTAAGGCTCCTTTTGAAACGCACACACTCGAAATTCAAACAGTAAAATTCTCCTTAGATACGTCTCTTGTAGCGTCTGCCAGCAGAGTTCATTTTAGCATCTCCGTAACGCTTTCGCGTGGAAAAATGATCCTATGACAAAACATACCGCTCTTCTTTGGATTCTTTCGCCTCTTTATACATAGTACGTTACATTTACTTACATTAAGAATCAATTGGCAGTTTCTGCACCAGTCGCCACCGTCTGCAGTCCTTTCTGCATGTTGCCACATACTTCTAGCGTTGCAACTGTTCCGTAGAAAGAGCATCGTCCGCAAATAGCCTCAGGGAATCCCCATCATTATCCACTAGCTCATTTATAAATTATTAATATCAGCGGCACTAAAAGGTTACCAAACAATCTTTGCGTGTTCCCAGTTTGTTCTATTAACTCGTGTAGTTAACCACGAATTTAGTGCCACACTAGGAAAGCTCGTAATTGTTCACTAAACGACAAATCGAATGTGTACCAAATGCCTTCCTGAGATCAAAAAGCTGATGTCTATGACACTCGCATCTCGAGGACTCGCATTCGGGAGGACGACGGTTCAATCCCGCGTCCGGCCATCCTGATTTAGGTTCTCAGTGATTTCCCTAAATCACTCCAGGCAAATGCCGGGATGGTTCCTCTGAAAGGGCACGGCCGACTTCCTTCCCTGATCCGATGAGACCGATGACTTTGCTGTCTGGTCTCCTTCCCCAAACAACCCAACCCAACCTAATCTCGAGGACAAAGAGAGGGATCTGAGTTTTGCATCTCTGTTTGGAAAAACAACTTTGTGCCTTATATAAAGAAGATTTTAGGTCTCCAAAAACATCACCGTGGGCGAACAAAGACTATGTGTTGAAAAGTATCCGGACACCCCCAAAAATATACGTTTTTCATGTTAGGTGCATTGTGCTGCCACCTACTGCCAGGTACTCCATATCAGCGACCTCAGTAGTCATTAGACATCGTGAGAGAGCAGAATGGGGCGCTCCCCGGCACTCACGGACATAGAACGTAGTCAGGTGGTAGGGTGTCACTTGTTTCAATCGTCTGCACGTGAGACTTCCACACTCCTAAACATTCCTAAGTTCACTGTTTCCGATGTGATAGTGAAGTGGAAACGTGAAGGTACACGTACAACACAAAAGTGTACAGGCCGACCTCGTCTGTTAACTGTAGAAGAGGGGCGTAATGTGTAATAGGCAGATATATATCCAGACCATCACACAGGAATTGCAAACTGCATCAGGATCCACTGCAAGTACTATGACAGTTAGGCGGGAGGTGAGAAAAGCTGCTGCTCATAAGCCGCACATCACGCCGGTAGAAGTTAAAGAACGCCTCGTTTGGTGTAAGCAGCATAAATATTGGACTATTGAACAGTGGAAAAATGTTGTGCGGTGTGACGAATCACAGTACACAATATGGTGATCCGATGGCAGGGTCTGTGTGTGGGGAATGTCCGGCGAAGTCACCTGCCAGCGCGTGTACAGCCAACAGTAAAATTCGGAGGCGGTGGAGTTATGGTGTGGTCGTGTTTTTCAAGGAGGAGGCTTGCATCCCTTGTTTTGGGTGGCACTATCACAGCACAGGCCAACACTAATATTTTGAGCACCTTCTGGTTTCCCACTGTTGAAGAGCAATTCAGGGATGGCGATTGCATCTTTCAACGCGATCGATCGCCTGTTCATAATGAACGGGCTGTGGCGGTGTGGTTACACGACAATAACATCCCTGTAAGGGACTGGCTTGCACAGAGTCCTGACCTGAATCCTATAGTACACCTTTGTGATGTTTTGGAACTTCGACTTCGTGCCCGGTCTCCCCGACCGACATTGATACCTCTCCTCAGTGCAGCACTCCGCGAAGAATGGGCTGCCATTCCCCAAAAAACCTTCCAGCACCTAATTGAACATGTGCCTGCGAGAGTGGAAGCTGTCATCAAGGCTAAGGTGAGCCATCATCATATTGAATTCCAGCATTACCGATGGAGGGCGCCACGAGCTTGCGAGTCATTTTCAGCAAGGTGTCCGGATACTTCTGATCACATAGTGTAGAACACGTTCCTCAATTCTGCAAGAGATTGTTGTCGGCGATGTATGCCTATTATGCTAGTCTGTCTGACGACATACGTTTTTGCCGGTGGCTAGGTAAATTTAGGTACTATATTGACGTACGATAAATTACTGCAAGGCGGAGAGAGGTGGAAAGGGATGATGGGAGGGGGGTGGGGGAGGAAACTTTTGCGAATAGTCTAGAAGCTCACACGCATCTCATCCGAAACTGATGTCTTTCAACTGCTGGGCAATTTTTTTTGTATTTTAGAATGGTTTTGAGCTCTACCCATTTATGCTCCATATCTTCGTCCTCAGAGCTGAATATTTAATGTTGATTATTTGGATGTTACACTGCATGTGACCTTTTAACATCAACGAACAAGGCATTATAATTAAATTTTACTTGAGACATTTGGGTCTCATCTTCATCTACAATAACGATAGAAGCTTAAGAAACGAATAGATATTAGTTGCTGTCTGGGACTTAGACCGACATCTCCTTGTTTATAAAGCACATATGTTAGCCCTTTCACCACCGCAGCGATATAGTTAACACCTCTGAATGGGCTTCACCAGTCGAACGCCCTCCATAACTCAAACTTCAGTTCACGTGTTGTTAGGGCGGGGCGTTCGACTAGGATACTCCATGCAGCTGTGTTAACTATATTGCTGCAGTGGTATAATGGCTAACACACCTGCCTACTAAAGGAGGCTCTGGCTCACCACCTCACTCCTAACAATAAAAGTTTATTTGACTCAAGGGAAATTTGCATTTACTGTAGTGATAACTATATAAACTCCTGCTCATCAAGCGTCAAATGTCTTAGGTTTCATAGCCCTTTTAATAATGGTATGTATATTTTACTCTTTACATCGTTAGTCAAATTAATTACACATGTAAAACTGATTCGTCTACCAAAGTATAGGATCTTCATATTGTTATTCACACGTATGTTTTCTCTTTTGTCACATATAGTGAACATGACTCTATATGTGCAGGTCTGTGACCCTGCAACATAGATATGAAACCTAAAAGCACTATATTCACACTACAACAAATCAAAGCAATGAAACTATTTAACTAAATGCATGAACATATTATTCAAAAACCAGCCACAGGAAAATTGACAAATAATAGTCTACGATTTATAAAAAAGACAATAGAAGAAAACAAAGGAACAGCATGTTAATGTCTGTCTCCCTGCGGATACCTACATTTGTTAGGACTGTAAATTAAATTTTATATATGTTACAAAAAAGTTTCAGCTGTGCCACAAATTTTAATTTATTTCTTAAGCTTCTATCATTATCATAGATAAAGGTGAGACCCAAATATCTCAAGCAAAATTTAATTATATCATATCTATAGATAATTTACACTTCTGAGGTACAGGCAGGATTTTCCCATTGCGCCCAATGTTCGGTGCTATTCCAATACTAGAGAGCAATGGGAATAGCGAAGATCTAAGGAGGGGTTCAAAAAAATGGTTCAAATGGTTCTGAGCACTAAGGGACTCAACTTCTGAGGTCATTAGTCCCCTAGAACTTAGAACTAGTTAAACCTAACTAACCTAAGGACATCACACACATCCATGCCCGAGGCAGGATTCGAACCTGCTACCGTCGCGGTCTCGCGATTCCAGACTGCAGCGCCTAGAACCGCATGGCCACTAGGCCGGCTCTGAGGGGAAAATGGCTCAAGACCTGAATTGAGGTTTGTCTTAGGGAGTGAGTTGGATTAGGGTAGTCCATGCAGCCCTGTTGGCTGTATCTCTGCGGTGTTGTAATGGCTAGCATATCTGCCTAGTAAGCAAGGAGACGTAGTATCAAGTCCTACCACGGCACGAATTTTAATTCATTTCTTAAGGTTCTCTCATTATCAACATGGCATTGCTGTGCTGCTGCTGTGGACGGTTGAAATAAAGGAAAAACTGCAGCCGTTATTAGTTACGAGGGTATAGAGCTTTGCTGTATAGTTAAATGATGATGGCATCCTCTCGGGTGACGTGCTCTGGAGGTAAAATAATCTCCCTCTCAGACCTCGAGATGGAGACTACACACAATGTCATAAGGAAGAACAAAACCGACTGAGCAAGCAGGTTTAGATTCCTTGAATAGGCAGGTAAGTTAGAATACTGAAAAATGGCAATTAATTTGTTGAGGTCAGATATTATGGGGATTACTGAAATTCGGTGGCAGAACGAACAGGACTTCTGGTCAGGTGAGTACAGGATTGTAAACACGAAATGAAATATGAGTGGTGCAGGAGTAGGTCTAAAAATGAATAAGGAAATTGGTATGCAGTAACCTATCATGCGTAGCATTGGATCGTATTGTATGGAACTGGGAACCTAGAAATGACGGAGAGGCTACTTCCCCGCCGTAGCCTCGGTGGTACGCAACCTCACAACAGGATACAGCAGTCCACTCACCTCACCGCCATCCCACACCGATCCCAGGGTTATTGTGCGGTTCGGCCCCTGGGGAACGGCTTACACCACCAAACGAGTGTAACCCCCAATGTTTGCGTGGTCGAGTAATTATGGTGTACACGTACTTGGAGAAAGTGTTTGCGCAGTAATCGTCGACATAGTGTAACTGAGGCGGAATAAGGGGAACCAGCCCGCATATGGAAAACCGCCTTAAAAACCATCCACAGACTGGCCGGCACACCGGACTTCGACACTAATCCGCCTTCCCGCCCGGAAAGCAGACCGCACGCCTGCCCCTGGAAGGCATGAGCAGCATAGTGAGCACATTGTCACAGCCAAGACAGAGCCGAAGTCAACACCCACCACAATAGTAAAAGTAGAGGATGAAGAGAGTGGAAAAATATATTATTAGAAAAAAGAAATTATTTAGACAGCTAAGAGAGAGGAAAATTTCATTGTGATGGGCGACTGGAGTTCGCTGGTTGGTAAAGGAAGAGATGGACAAATCAAAAGTGAATACGGCCTGGGAGAAAGGAATGAAATCGGAAGCCACGTGGTAGAACTTTTCTTACTTTGCTTTACTTCAGCAGGCGTTTCCACTATCAGCAGTTACCTGTTCTTAGGTGCCACAAATTTCTATCCGACGGATCTTTCTTTCCCATCGCTCTGGGTATAGTTCCTCTTCCCGCTGCCATTGTTCTCCCTCGACTTCTACTCCCTGATGGAGACCAGCTGAGCAAAGACTGCAGCCGTCGTTGTTCTTCCATCCGTCGGACGTGGCCATACCATCTCACTGCTCGACCATCAGTCCAATCTGTAACTGGTTCCACAGCATCCATCTGTAATCTTACATATTAATTACTCAGTCAATGCTAGCGGATCGCTCTCATACTCTACCATGACCGTCCATTTCTACAGTCTTAATTTTCCGCCGTTGTCTCTCGTTTAGTGTCCAATACTCTGAACCGTACCTTAGAATGCTCTCAACCGAAGCACATAGCAAAACGATCTTTGTTCGTCTGGACATGTACCGACCACCAAAGAGACTATGTAACGATCTAACAGCCACCCTCGCTTAACGTCTTCTGTGTTATAGTGAACTCTACCTTCCTGTCTTCTATAGCTTAACCTTTTCTAGTAAGCAGTCTTCTTTTGTTCAGTCCTTTCTCTTAAGGCCTGAGTCATCCTGTCAGCACCTGTACCTCTTCCTCGAAGAGCCTCCTCACCATTTCCCAGTAAACAGGGTTTTCAATACTCAGTGTTGTTTCAGTTCCGGCCTTATACTATGTGAGTTTCTGCTCAACTCATCTGTTACAGGTCTCGTATACTCCTGTCCTGCGGAAGCCCTGTCTTTAGCCACGGCGTTTCTCTACTGCGCCCTTCTTCCTGTTCCTTCAGTACATTTTTGAATTAGGGGGATGATGACTCTTCCCAGTACTATATGGAGAACTATTCCACATTCCGGTCTTCAAAACACCCTCACATCCTGGACTACCGAACTTCTGTCCTGCTTGGCAATTGCTAAGTCAATAATTAACCTTCAGTTCCTAGTTGGTTGAATCCGTGAGTAGTTATGGATGTCCTTATGTTGGAAAATTAATTTGACATTGCGTCTGATCACTTACTTCAGTTTACCTACTTCCATTGTTATTCAGCGTTTCTTCACGAGATTTTCTAACCACATTATTATTTAATCTAAACCCAACTCAGCTGTTTAACTCCTTCGTACAAACAGTTGCCACTGTGCATAAGTTGATTCAGTGATATCTCTAAGACAATCAAAATATTCAAAAATGTTCAAATGTGTGTGAATTCCTAAGGGACCAAACTGCCAAGGTCATCGGTTCCTAGACTTACACACTACTTAAACCAACTTTTGCTAAGAAGAACACACACACACACAGCCGAGGGAGGACTCGAACCTTCGGTGGGAGGGGCCGCGCAGTAAGTGACAAGGCGCCTCAAACCGCACGGCTACTCCGCGCGGCCTCAAAATATTCCTCTGGGTCAGTGATGGTAGCGCCGTCACAGGGAGCATATGCTGTTATTATAAGCACTTCACTACTAAACATTTCAATCGTCAACTTGAAGAACCTCTCATTTACCTCCACCCAGTTCTTTATTCTTTATTTTCATCTGTTCATTACCAAAATAGACACTGCAGCTTTAGCCACTGCGACTTTATTATTACCACACCGTATATGCTGGTATTTCATAATATTTGCACTGCCTCTGTCTTTCTTCTTTGTCTCTGCTAAAACTAAAAAATCTACTTGTTGTTTCTCAACCTTTGGAATATACACTCAGAAAAAAAGCTTTGCATCACCCCTGTTCCCAGAACTCCTGGAGATAGATGCTGACTGTGGATATTGTATCAAAGACACAGTCCCTTTGACTGTTCAGAGATGTCATTAAACCCACCATAGATGTAAACAACGATGAATGAGCAATACCTATTTCACGGAGGGGGTCCGACAGCCGATCACTTCCAGTCATTCCACCAGGAATGGAGTACACGGCTCGTGTTGTCTGTAGTTCAACTACGCCCAGACGATCAATACCGCGGTTCGATCGTGTCCACATTGTTACTTTGTGCCGCGAAGGGCTCTCGACAAAGGAAGTGTCCAGGCGTATCAGAGTGAACCAAAGCGGTGTTACTCGGACATGGAGGAGATACAGAGGGACAAGAACTGTCGATGATACGCCTTGCTCAGGTCCCCCCCAGAGCTACTACTGAAGTGGGTGATTGCTACCTACGGATTATGGCTCGGAGGAACCCTGACACCAGACTGTTGAATGATGCTTATCGTGCAGCCGCACGACGTCGTGTTACGCCTCAAACTGTGCACAACAGGGTGCATGATGCACAATTCACTCCCGACGTCCATGGCGAGATATATCCTTGCAACCAGGACACCATGCAGAGCGGTACAGATGGGCCCAGCAACATGTCGAATAGATCGTTCAGGATAGGCATGACGTTCTCTTCACCAATGAGTGCTGCATATGCCTTCAACCGTGTTTGGAGGCAACCCGATCAGGCAGAACGCCTAAGACGCACTGTTCAGCGAGTGCAACAAGGTGGAGGTTCCCTGCTGTTTTGGGGTGGCATTATGTAGAGCCGATATACGCCGCTTGTGGTCACGGCTGTACGACACGTGAGTGCCATCCTCCGACCGATAGAGCAACCAAATCGACAGTATATCGGGGAGGCATTCGTGTCCATGGACGACAATTCGTGCCACCCATCGTGCACATCTTCTGAATGACATTGCTCGACTAGAGTGGCCAGCATGTTCTTAAGACTTCAACCCTATCTAACATGCCTGGGATAGATTGAAAAGGGCTGTTTATGGACGACGTGACCTACCAACCACTCTGAGGGATCCACGGCGAACCGCTGTTGTGGAGTGGGACAATCTGGAGCAACAGTGCCTTGATGAACTTGTGGATGGTAAGCCACGGCGAATATAGACATGCATCAATGCAAGAGGACGTGCTGCTGGGTATTAGAGGCACCGGCGTGTACAGCGATCTGGACCACCACCTTTGAAGGTCGCGCTGTATGGTGGTACAACATGCAATGTGTGGTTTTCATGAGGAATAAAAAGGGCGGAAGTGATGTTTATGTTGATCTCTATTCCAATTTTCTGTCCAGGTTCCGAAACTCTCGGAACCGATGAGATGCAAAACTTTTTTGATGTGTGTATTACTTAAGCCCTAAATGTTCCACGTTCCAGCTTTTTCAGAGCATTATTGAATCATCGCTAATCCTTTGTTTAAGAATCATGAAAGAAGGGTGTAACGTGGAGATTGATTATATAATGGTAAAGCATATTTCGGAACGAGATTTTAAACTGTAAGACATTTCGAGGAGAACATGTGCTCTGATAGCAATTTATTAGTTACGATCTGTAGATTAAATCTTAAGAAGTTGTAGAAAGCGTAGAAAATGAGGAGAGGGATCCTGGGTAGGCTGAAATAACCAGAGGTTGTTTAGAATTTCAGGCGGAACATTGGGCGACGACTGATTACAACAGGACAACCGGAAAAAGGAGTGGAAGACCAATGGGTTGCACTGAGAGACGAAAAATAGTAAAGGCAGCAGTGAGTCACACAATTAGAAAGACAATCTGATGAAAGGAGAAAATATAACAATGCGGCAAATCAAGCGATGGAAAACGAATACGAACGTCTAAATATAGGGGATTGACAGAAGTGCAAAGTGGCTAAGAAGAAATAGCTGGTGGACAAATGACACAACACAGAAGCATATAGAACGAGAGTTTTTTCTGAAGATACTTTTCTGGAGTGTAGCCCCGTACAGAAGTGAAAGATGGACGAAAGAGGTTCAGACAAGAAGAGAATCGTTAGCTGTTGAAATGAGGTGCTGCATAAGAATGCTGAAGATAAGATGGGTAAATGATGGAACTAATGAGACGGTACTGGATGGTAATGATTAGAATAGAAATTCGTGATACAACATGGCTAAACGAAAATTTCCTTTGATATGACACATTCTGAGACATCAAGGGCTCACCAGTTTAGTACTGGAGCTAAATGTGGAGGGCAAAAATTGTAGACAGATATGAATAAAGTGAGCAGGTTCAAATATACGTAGGATGCACTAGTCATTAGGAAATGAAGAGGCTTGCACAGGACTGAGTAACATGGAGAGCTGCATCAAACCTATGTTCGGACTGAAGATGACAACGACAACTGAGATACTCTACAACTTGTATCCTGTCACCCTTGTTAACTGTAAACATTGTCCTACCGTTTTTAATATTCCTTGCAATACTCACGCCTTTGACAGCCTTCCCTCCTTCGGGTCTGTTAGTAGATCTAAGTTACTGCGCTTACATGTCAGTTCTTCACTTATTTGCACGAAGTTATTTGTCAGTCACAATATTACGAAAATTCTCACAATAATCTCTTAATCTGTCTAATTTTTGATTCCACGACTTTCCGATTTTACAGCTTGGAAGCTCAAGTCTCCCACTATTACAGTAGCATGGTCAGGAAACTTACTTCTGATAATGACCCTCTGAATCGCTCTACTACTATAACTCTTGACGGAGGTGATTTACAAATGCTCCTGTTTACCATGTTTGACCAAGCTTTGATATTCACCACGGCGCAAACTTTTTAGCGTTAGGAATCTGTAATAACCTCACTAGACAATACCTAGTTGTTTACGGCAAAAAATACATCGCTTGTACTGATGCATAGCATATCCTTGCGAAATATGTTCTAATCTGGATTTAGTATTCCGCTGATGTTCACATCAGTCAGCTTTCTGTTCCTAATACCATGTGAGTGTTAGAACCTTTAGTAATAGGCGAGAGTAATTCTAGGACCTCATTAAGGATGCCCCATCTGCTTACAAATAACTCATCAGCATTTTCTTCTTCCGATCTGGGTGGTCTCCTCTGAGAGTAATGTACCTAATCTATCTTTGATTCTTCTAACTTAAAAAAGAAAAGAAAAAGGAAGACCTATATGTACGCCACACCTGAGTAACCTTTTTCTGGGTGTTATGCATTCATGAGGTATTATAAGTGACTCTACAGTTAGTCTATCCAATGGCATACGTCGAAAAATTCGCACCCGAGATAGTCACAGAACCGTCTGATCCTTAGTTTACTCCTACCACGATAATACGGAGGACCGCGATCGACTGTGGGTACCATGCTACTCATAGTGAGCCGTGCATGTACTCCATGTTCGCCACTGACTGCCTTCACTAATGTAGCAAAAGTCTAAAGATACCGACAGTCTCAGAACCAAGGCGGCAAAAATCATTCCTGCCGACACGAGCTGCCATCTCCGGCCAGTTTGCTCTTAATTTCAGTGTTCACTCACTTGATGCAGTCGTTTCAGGTAGTTACTTTTTGAAGCTATTAAAATTTCTCGCGGACTGGGCTTGAAATGAATAGCCTCCCTTTTATTTGAGATAATGATTCGCTGAGACACGAAAGTAGATGTCTGCAGGATGGAAGACTGTAAGATCAAAAGTGGATCAAAAGGTGACACACATCGTTGTAGGATTTCCATTTAGATGATGCAAGCAGATGCTACGTAACGAATGGGCTTCCTTAAACGATATGCGTCGGAAGTTATTTTGCTTCTATTTCAAGTCGAGTCGTGGCTGAAAAGCCAGCCATAACGGCCAAGAAAGTAGACTCTGGAACGACGCGCCTCTGGAAGCCGGCGCTCTGTAAGAAGATCCTGCAGATACGGTTGACGGCGCGGCGCGCACATTATTTATTCACCTGTGAGGTTGGCGGGCCTGCGCGGGTCGCAATGCCTCCACACAGCGGCGGCGGCGGTTGAGGTGGAGGGGTCGGCGCCGCCCAGCGTCGCACCCTGCTGGTGGCGGATGGTGGGGGGTGCGAGCCGACAGCAGCGCACCACCGCGGCCAGGCGTGACAACTCCCCGCTCTCCTGTGGCAACACAAAGCAGCTTACTTGCACAGTCCGTCTGGTGTCGTGGAAGCTTAGACGGCAGTAACCGGTACTGTGAAACAAAACTGCCTATAACAGTGACTATTTGAAGAGCATTTTTTGTAATTTTACAGATGAAAACATTGCCCATTAAGGGTTGTATAATTTGTAAATTTATTTTCTGTTGGAGGATTTTGACTTTCAATTCAACGTTAATCAATATGTAGATAATCTCTGTGTAACATGTCGTAACGTATGAAGTATGCCAGCCCCTATGTCGAGCAACGAGTTTGTAACATAGTACCTTCAAGCGCAATTTTTTAAGAGTTCGAAGGGTGTGGGCATTGATATATGGATGCGACTGGTCATGACAGAAAAGCAACCAAATGCAATTTTTCCTTCACCTTCCTTCATCTGTGGCCAATCGACGACCAGTTAAACCATCTTAAGGTGGATGAAATAAATACGAAATATATTGGGACAAGACCAAGACTATACGAGGTGCGACAGTAAAATAATGAGACTGATTTTCTTCGCAAGATGGGGCAACCCTGCAGGCTTGCGTAGGCACAATATCTTTGACCTTGGTCTATAAGCTGCTTCTAGTCCAAGCAGCATATCGATGCAACTGCTCAGTCGTGAGTTGTGGTGTAATAAGTTAACACATGTTTGTATCTCTCGTCACGGAAATGGAACAGCATAATATTGCGCAACGCTATGTCATTTCTTTTTGCATTAAATTGGGTGAAAACGCGACGAAAACTTACGGTAAGCTTCAGAAGGCTTTTGGAGAGGAGGTTATGTCAAGAGCTCAAGTTATTCATTGGCATAAAATGTTTAGTGAGGGCACAACGAATGTTGAAGATCAAGACCGCAGTGGACGCCCATCAACCTCTTTGATTCCAAGGGAATTGTTCATAAGGAGTGGGTGCCTCCTGGGCAAACAGTTAACCAATATTACTAAAAAGAAATTTGAGAAAGACTTCGTAAAAGAGTTCTTCGTGTCCGTGGCAACACTGCAGATAACTGGATTCTGCATCACGATAATGCGCATCCCATATTGCTCTGTCAGTACAGCAATTTTTAACCTCAAAACAGATTTCATTACTACCACAGCCACCTTATTCAGCAGATATCGCTCAGTGCGACTTTTTTTCTATTTCCAAGAGTCAAAACGGCGATCAAGGGACACCATTTTCACACAACACAAGATGTCCAAGAAGCTCTGACGAGGTTCTTGGAGGATATTACAGAAGATGAGTTCCAGAAACGTTACCATCAATGCCAGAAGCGCTGGAAAAGTTTGTGCAATCAGAATGGAACTACTTTGAAAGAGACAACACTAAACTTGACTAAAACGGTAAGCAACATTTTTTTTTCACGTCATTCTCATTACTTCATTGTCGCGCCTCGTATGTTCGATGCTTCAGTACACCCAAAGGGATATTCTCAAGGCTCTGAACGGTTTGGCCAGTAATATGTGGACGCTCGCTGCCACCGACTGATAATACCCCTCGGCGTCTGTTTCAAATTGTAATTTTCAACTCGTAGCAAAGCATACCACTGTAATGTTGAATGTTTACAGTTGACCAGTTTCCTGAGGTAATGATCGAAAATTTACCACTGTGCAATCCAAAAAACTGTGTTACTTTTGCAGCAAGTGGCTTCCCATTAAATTCCTTTTTGGTTGCAGATATGTGATATTTCCATTCCATGCTCTTGCGTTTGCTCTCATAAGTGAAGAAGCACGTCTCATATCCAGTGATTATTCGTTTGAAATACGTTCCAGTTTCATTGGTACGATAGTTCAGTAATCACTAACAGATTCTTGCAGGATTGCGCTTGTAGTCGTCAATGAGTTGTTTGCTGAGACTTTACGAAAGTTGAATTTTATGACGTCACATCCACGACGACGACTAATGATCATCAGCCTTCCCGTGGCTCGTGGATTATTCTAAATCAGGTGAAAGACTTGCTCAGCGTTGGCATCAGTAGTGGATGTGACAGGACAGAATGCTCTTATACGGCCTTCACACTTATTCGGCCGGTTTGGAAATGATCAGTACAATGGTAACCATTGACAAAAAAATGGTTCAAATGGCTCTGAGCATTATCGGACTTAACATCTGAAATCATCAGTCCCCTAGAACTTAGAACTACTTAAACCTAACTAACCCAAGGATATCACACACGTCCATGCCCGAGGCAGGATTCGAACCTGCGACCGTAGCGGTCCCGCGGTTCCAGACTGTTGCGCCTAGAACCGCTCGGCCACACCGGCCGGTGGTAACCATTTACCCACGGTAAACGTTACCTCTGTATTTCACCGGATTTACACTCCTGGGAACACCTCCAAACCGCAACAGACTGTTATTCTTCATTGGTGCAAACGGAAAATGGGCAACTGAGGGCTGAGAGAGCACTGAAACTTACCACAAGCAAAGCGAACTGTGCCAACCTAGTGGCCGGGGAGCGCGCTGTGTCCTGTTGCCAAACTGAGGCCATTAGATAGGAAATGCAGGTGCTTATTCGCATACCCTCGTCAACATGTAATCTGTCCGGGTTTGCAAACACTCTTGACTCACACACTTACAACCAGCTGCTAACACAATAAATACCTATGACACTCTCGTCTAACACGATTACCACCAGCCGTTATAATAAGTTCCTATGAAATGCGAACATGACCAGAATCAAACGTGCAAGATGTAACTGAACGATGCCAACAAAAGTAGAAACGCCATAAAGAGTGTTCTGGGAACAGACAGAGAACAAATTCTTTTATTGTAGAGACTGAAGTTTCTCATTTCATCCAAGGTTTAAACGCCAAAATCGACGAAACAGACATTAGTTACGCCTGAACAACTATATAACGTTAATGAAACAGGCTTAAACTGGCGGCAACTCTCAAGAAAATCTTTTCTAATGGAGGAAGAAAAAAAAAGTTTCAGGAAGGGTACCCCAGACAGAGCGTATCACGTTACTGGTGCGTGCTAATGCCTCTGGAAGCCATATGTTAGAACTCTTAGCTGTGGGCAAATCCATGTATCCACAGGCATTTGAAAAGATAAAAGTCGGATCTTTTCGACTGATGTACAAAAGCCAAAGCGCAGCATGAGCTACTAAAGACGGCCTCTAGACTTGTTTTACAACCATATTGAAACAAGAAATCAAAGAACACTTAAAGAGATCGATAATTTTCTAGGACAAGAGAGAATTCAGAGTTAAGACAGCTGATGGTTGCATACATACATTTGTATTTGCCAAAAATACGACTGCAGTGATACAACCGATGGATCAAAGCGTTATCAAGGCACCGAAAGCACATTACAAAGAGCTCCTACTGACTGATATTGTGAGCCAACCTGAAGCAGACATCACATCAATCTTGAATAAATGTAACATCAAGGATGCCATTAAAAATGCAGCATTTGCTTGTCGTCAAAAAATGATTGAAATGGCTGTGAGCACTATGAGACTTAACTTCTGACGTCATCAGTCCCCTATAATTTAGAACAACTTAAACCTAACCAACTTAAGGACATCTCACACATCCATGCCCGAGACAGGATTCGAACCTGCGACCGTAGTGGTCGCGCGGTTCCAGACTGTAGCGCCTAGAACCGCTCGGCCACCCCGGCCGGCGCTTGGCGTCAGGTCAAGCTTTTAACTCGAATAAAATTTTGGGAAAATATTTGGCCCGAAAACCCACTCTTCCAAAGAAAGACGACAGATATGATAATCAGAAGATAAAACGAAGGTACCAAGATTGCGCTTACACATTGTGATGGAAGTAACATTTCTCAAGAAGGTGCTGAAGGATTGAGAAGATGGTTGTTACACGATAATCTTGGTTCTGAAATGACAAAAGAGGGGATGATCCAGTAAGTTACGGCTTATGCTGTAGACGACAACACGACTGAGGTGGCAATGGAAGTGAAATGCACTGCCACTTGCGACGAGGTTATGTCGGCTGCCAGAACTTTGGTACATTGATGTGAAGAGTGGCAACTCGACTACGAGAACTTTTTAATGTTGAAAGATATTAAAAAAAAGCCATTACGGACTCTTTAAGAAACAAAAAATAAAAATTTATTAAGAGATTTTAAGTTATAAATACATTATTTGTATGCATTTGGATGTATGTATGTACCTTGTACGTATATATTTGTGTACATTTTTGTTACATACATGCAAAATAAATTTTTCTTATATGTAAAAATGTATTTTTATAACCTCAACGGCCGTAAAATACGTACATATGTACTGAAATTGTATTGTGACAATAGGTGTACTATAGAACATCCAGTACATAGTGTTTTGTATAAACAACTTAAATTTTCTTTCCTTAGAAGTAAAAATTCAATCTTAAAAAGTCTGCCTTCCAATGTCTGATTATCGCGATTCTTCTGTACTCACAACAGCATTTTCATTTGGTAACTGGGAATTGCCCAAAGATGACACTTAATATATCTGTGTTTATTTCTGCATCTACATCTACATGGATAGTCTGAAAATCACATTTTAGTGCCTGGGAGAGCGTTCATCGAACCATCTTCACAATTCTCTGTTATTCCAGCCTCGTATAGTGGGTGGAAAGAACGAACACCTATATCTTTTCGTGCGAGCTCTGATTTCCCTTATTTTAGTATGATGATCGTTTCTCCCTACGTGGGTTGGCGTCGACAAAATATTTTCGCGTTCGGAGGAGAAAATTGCTGATTGAAATTTCGTGAGAAGATTGTGCTGCAACGAAAAACATCGTTGTTTTAATGATGTACACTCCAAATCGTGTATCATTTCAGTGAGAGTACCTTCCCTATTTCAAGATAATAGAAAATATGCTGCTATTTTTTGAACTCTCTCGATGTACCCCGTCAGTCCTATCTGTTACGTATTCTAAAAGAGGACGGACAAGCGTAGTGTAGGCAGTATCTTTATTAGATCTGTTACATTTTCTAAGTGTCTTACCAATAAAATGCAGTCTTAGGTTAGCCTTCCCCACAACATTTTCTGTTGTTCTGTCCAATTTAAGTTGTTCGTAATTGTAATTCCTACGTATTTAGTTGAATTTACGGCCTTTAGATTTGACTGATTTATCGTGTAAGTTCAACGGATTCCTTTTGGCGCTCATGTGGATGACCTCACACCCTTTTCATTATTTGGGGTCAGTTGCCAAATTTAACACCACACACATATCTTTTCTAACTCGTTTTGCAATTTGTTTTGATCTTCTGACGACTTATATACTAGTCGATAAACGACAGCGTCATCTGCAAACAACCGAAGACGGCTGCTCAGATTGTCTCCCAAATCGTTTATATAGATAAGGAATTGCAAAGGGCCTGAAAGACTGCTGGCCGGTGTGGCCGAGCGGTTCTATGCTCTACAGTCTGGAACCGCGCGACTGCTACGGTCGCAGGTTCGAATCCTGCCTTGGGCATGTATGTATGTGATGTCCTTAGGTTAGTTAGGTTTAAGTAGTTCTAAGTTCTATGGGACTGATGACCTCAGAAGTTAAGTCCCGTAGTGCTCAGAGCCATTTGAACCATTTGAACCTAAAACACTACCTTATGGAACGACAGATATCACTTCTGCTTTACTCGATGACTTTCCGTCAGTTACTACGAACTGTGACCTCTCTGACGGGAAATAACGAATCCAGTCACATAACTGAGACGATATTCCATAAGAATTCAATTACACTACAAGCCGCTTGTATGAAACAGTGTCAAAAGCCTTTTGGAAATCCATAAATACGGGATCCATTTGAAATCCCTTGTCAATAGCACTCGACACTTCGTTGAGTTTTGTTTCACAACTCTGAATTGCCTGTCTGTCAATAGACTGTTTTCTTCGCTGTAATTCATAACGTTTGAACACAACATATGTCCCAAATCATGCTGTTTATCGACGTTAATGATATGGGCCTATATTTTGGTGGATTACTCCTACTACCTTTCTTGAATATTGGTGTGGCCTGTGAAACTTTCCAGTCTTTGGGTATGGATTTTTCGTCAAGCGAACGGTTGTGTATGATTGTTAAGTATGGAACTATTGCATCAGCATACTCTGAAAGGAAGATAATTGGCACACGGTCTGGACCAGAAGACTTACTTTTATTAAGTAATTTAAATTGCTTCACTGGTCTGAGGTTATCTGCTTCTATGATACTCATGTTGGCAGCTGTTCTTGATTCGAATTGTGGAATACTTTCTTTGTCTTCGTTAGGGAAGGAATTTCGGAAGGCTATGTTACGTTATTCTGCTTTGGCAGCACTGTCTTCGACAGAATCTCCATTGGTATGGAGCAGAGAAGGCAATGATTGCGTCTTTCCCCTACTTCACATACGACCAGAATCTCTTTGGATTTTGTGCCAGGGTTGGAGACAAAGTCTCGTTCTGGAGACTACTATCAGCATCTCGCATTGAAGTCCGAACTAAATTTCGAACTTCTATAAAAGATCGTCAATCTTGGAGATTTTGCGTCAGTATAAATTTGGCAAGCGTTTTTCGTTGTTTCCGCAACTGTGTTCTGGCCCATTTTGTGTACCAAGAAGGATCAGCTACGTCGTTTGTTAATTTATTTGGTATACATCTCTCAATTGCTGTCGGTACTATTTCTTTGAATTCAAGCCGCATCTGGTATATACTTACACTTATAATTTGGAAGGAGTGGAGATTGTCTCTCAGGAAGACATCAAGTGAATTTTTATCTGCTTTTTTGAATATGTATACTTTTCGTTTATTTTTGGAGGATTTGAGAGTTATGATATTCAGTCTCGCTATGACAACCCTGTGTTCACTAATCCCTTATCCGTTTTGATACTTGTTATTAGCTCAGAATTATTCGTTGCTAAGAGGTCAAGTTCGTTTTCACAACTGTTTACTATTCTCGTGCGCATATGAACTAACTGCTCGAAATAATTTTCAGAGAATGCATTTAGCACAATGTCGGATGACGTTTTATACGTACCTCCAGACTTAAACATGTATATTCACCAAATGTAATTTTATAAGTCGGGTACGCGTTTGTAATTAAACTCAAGTTTCCTTTGAACCTGTCAGCAATTGTATCATCTGAATTTGCTAGTCGGTAAAAGGACCCAATTATTATTTTATTCCTGTTGTCAAGAATGAGCTCTGCCCATAGTAACTCACAGGAACTGTCTACTTCAATTTCAAGACAAGATAAACTACTTTTAACAGCAACTAACGCGCCACCGACAACTGTGTTTAGCCTATCCTTTAGGAACACTATTAGATTTTCGCAAAAGTTTCGGCTGAACTCATCTCCAGCTGTAGGCCGTTTTCAGTGCCTATGGCGGTTTCAAACAGTTTCTTCAGTTAGCAGTTAACATTTGAACGATTTAGCTATTCAGTCGTAAGGTATCATTATGTTTTTAGGTCGAAGCGTATCAGTTAAAACAAAACACACAAATGCGGTTCGAAATTTAGAACACAGTACATTTAATACAAAACTTTTTCGTAACTGAAATGTAGAGATACTCTTTAGTCAAGCTACAAAGTCGTAATTCGTATTGACTTCACGAGTGCAATACAGTCTCTTATGACAGAAGCTGAAGAAATGACTGTAAATCGGTTGGCACACATTATACTGAGAATTCTCATTACATCAAAGTAAAGATGTCAAGTAATTCGTCTTGAATGGGATACCGTGACGTACTGGGAGCAATGGACGCGCAGACCAAGTGATCTTTTTCGTTTCCAGATACCCCTACTATACAGTGACTTTCATAGTACACTCACCAACCAAGCAAAATCGGAATGAGCCCTGTTAGTGGACATGGACTATTGCATCAAAGGCACACGGGATTTGGCGATTGAGCAACAAATTCCACGTCGCACGTGGTTTCTAAAGTAGGAATGTTTTATGGAGGTGGTGTTGTACAGTACTTCGAGGTTAAGTGCACATAATGTTACGTATTTACAGCTTATTATTAATGATAGAACAATGCACAGTTGATGACTGTTATTCCATTTGCACAAGTGAATAGATAAGGTGGTTATTGGATCCGATGATGATCCGTCCCTAGACCAAAATCGATCGTCTCTAATAAAACGTACCATTACAGCTTTGTACAGCATAACGCGGTTCTTAATATGGAGACATTATTAGGAATAAGAGAACCTGAGTAAGTCACAAGTGTAATAGTAGCGTTCGGTTGTGATTCCTACCTTATAGAAGAAGACATTTTACATGTACTTATTAAAAGAATTACGTACAATCATCCAGGAACAATTATACTCGGTAAAACATTAAAAATTTGACATAGCCACCGCTCACCAGTCATTGTAATTGATGAATAACTGGCGAAGGGTTGAATTAGCATGGAATGTCCTGTTCGTATCTGTCGTCGAGCTCAGCTGCTCTTGATACCCTAGACGAAGTCTTCTTCGAAAACAAAGAACACCTGGAACCTCTAGAGATAGGATGTCCATAGTCATAGGACAAGTACATCGATCTGTTCAGCAGAAATAATTAGCATTTCAGTCACCCCGGTTGAACATGTGTCCTGCTGCCTAGTATGCACAGGGACCACCATGGGCCCTATTAACTTGTTGCATGCGTGATGCCATCGACGTGTATACGGCGAGAATGGAGTCCTGTGATATAGCGATCCATGCTGCATTCACCTTGTTCCAAAGTTCGTCTGTCGTGGTTGACATTGGGTCACAATGCTGACCACGTTGTTTCAGCACATCTCGTACATTTTTCGAAATTTCGACCAGCCTGGTGATCCGGTGGGCCAGTGCAAAATACTAACAACCTGTGATACCAAGAAGGCACGAGTTCCTGCAGCAACTTGTGGTTATGCATTGTCCTGCTGAAAAATGGCGTCTTGGGTGTTGTGCAGAAAGGGTTTGACTATGGGTCGCAGGGTGTCATTCGCATAGGTCACACTGGTCACAGTATCCTGAACGCGCATCAGTTGTAATTTTTGGTTGTATCCAATGGCAACTGACACCATAAGGTGTTCAACTGGCTGCATTTCTTGTGTGAATGCTGTCACTGTGATGCCACTCCACCTATCTACGGCCAACCAAAAGCGCCCATCATTTTCAAACAGAAATAACCCAAATTCGTCCAAAAACACTATTTGCCATCATCCTGTCCTCATTGACGTTGTTCCATACACCACAGGCATCTACGATGTTTCTTCACATTCGTCAAAGGCAGGCAGAAAACTGGACGACACGCACGTAACTTACGCCATAATAAACTGTGACGGAATGTCTTCCCCATTAGTGTATGATGTGTTACATGGTTGCACTAGGGCCACAAGAAGGCAAGGGTGTAAGGTACTATCTTTATTCATTATGGTGAGAAATACATTCATCTGACGAGATGCTGCTGTTGGACAGAGAGGAGTTTAAAAAGTGTATTACCTGTAAGCATAAAGTAGCTGTGGCTGTTTGACGTCAGAGTCAGATACAGACGCCTGCTTAAAGACCATCCTACAGCCCAGGTAATCGGAGCCAGTACACGATACCACAACTGATGCTAAGAAACGTGTCACAGTTTCCGATGTCTTACCAGATTCCTGATATTCACGGTGCACTCGTGAAATGGTCGTACGGGAGATGTTGTGTCCCATCGCTAGTGCCCGACTACATCATCACGTTTAGTCACTTAAATCTTGATAACTTGCCACTGTAGCAGCAGTAACCGATCTAATAACTGCGCCAGAAGCTTGTTGTGTTATACAGCCTTTGCCGACCGCAGCACCGTATTCTACCTGTTTACATGTCTCTGTTTTGAATACGCATGCCTATACCAGTTTCAGAAACAATTTGGAATTTCACAGGAAATCTATGTAACTACTAACTTTTATCGGTTTGATAATGAAAAATCCAACTGCTATTTTGTGTAACTCTAATGTTACTCAAATGTATATAGTGAACTTGACTACATAACAAATTAGAAATCTAACAACGACACTATTGTCTCCAAAGTATTCCCTCTTGGCGTAATTACAATGATTCGACTCACTGTGGATCAAGTTAGCTTGGTCTGTCGAGATAACTGTGCTAAAATTTCTTTCGCTGTTCAAATTTTTGGCTAGAACACAAAACATTTTTCTCGCTAAATTTGATAGTTTGGAAAAGAGCCTACGGTTACACTTTCAGTTCTCGTCACGATTATCGATTCGAGTTAAATAAAAGGCAACTTTGTTGGCATTGTAAGTGTGCCATGGTGCACGCCGGCCGTTGTGGCCGAGCGGTTCTAGGCGCTTCAGTCTGGAACAGCGCGACCACTACATTCGCAGGTTCAAATCCTGCCTCGGGCATGGATGTGTGTGATGTCCTTTGGTTAGTTAGGTTTAAGTAGTTCTAAGTTCTAGGGGACTGATGACCTCAGATGTTAAGTCCCATAGTGCTCAGAGCCATTTGCACCATTTGAACCAGCCCTGGTGCACACCCTAGTCACTCCAAAAAAGAAGACGTAATTTTTTGTTTTTGTTTTTTTATCTTTTTTTGTTTTTCCGCTGCCATGTTATAATATTGTTCTAGCTTATCAGAAACATTTCAGCACACACCTGACACACAGTATTGTAGCGGCACTACCGTTTGGGATAGTAAAAGTCATTTGTGGTGCAATATTTCGAAGCACATAGCCAGTTGCAGGCCTGTTAACAGTAAGTTACGCTACCAACAGTTGCGAAGTAGACTGGAGGCCACAGGGCAATAGACTCACTGAAAAGAGTGAACACAGCAGTTTGCATGGCCCATGTTAGGGGCAGAATGGGCTCACTGGCCTAACTAGGTGTTATGAGTACGTGACTCAGAGCAGCGCGTTAGAAAAACAGAGCCGCACAGCCGTGTATAAATAGGTGCCGGTTTTTAACAAGGCATTAAAGTGTGGCAGCTCTCCTGGACGGCGGGACGTGTCACACCACCTGCTACACACAGCAGCAGATGGGGCACCACCGTTCCAGTCCCCGGGGGGTCGCTGGTTCGACCCTCTGAGGCCGACGCGGGGTCCGTAGCCAGCCAGCGGCGGGCCACGCCGTGGCTCACTACTGCGGTCAGTCGTCTTGGCTCACAACACGCACCAGAGACATCCAGAGTCAGGGCCACAGATTCAGCTGCCGGATCACAGGCGCTCGTTGTCGCCGCATTTTTAGCCACACTGGCGATGGAGTGCGCCATGAGTTGCCTTGCAGCGGGCAGCGCCGAGGCGGCAGAGGTGAAGACTGCTGAGTCGGCTGTCAGCGCATCCTGTTGTCGCGGCCATACAAGGCTCACGCACAGCAGTGCGTGCACGGGTCTCTGAGGCAGCCATTCCACACCAAGCTGTTTCGCAGTCGGCAAAGTGGTGTCCTCAGCACTGCGGGACCCAGTGACACAGACCGAAGGGAATGCGGCACTGTAGTTGGAAACAATAAATCACTAGGAAAGCTCGGACAAGTCTTAATATGGTGCCTTCTACCTCTTCCCGCCACATTTGGTGTTGCTGTCACGTTCGGTGTCAGAAGGTGCCACTACAGTATTTAACGGCTCATCTCTATCGGAAACAGACATCATTTCTAATAATCAGAAGGACGACAACAGAATTGTTATTATTCTGTGCAAGGTCGGAATTTCAACTTTCTCATCTGTGAGACAAAGACAGCGATGTATCAGTACTCATGTCATACACAGTTAATAGAGGATAATTCGACCATTGTACTGTACTGCCTAAATACTGGTGACACTAAAAACCCGAGTTTTGCGATTAAGAACAGTTCTCATTTGCTAGGCCGGCCGATGTGGCCGAGCGGTTCTAGGCGCTTCAGTCTGGAACCACGTGATGGCTACGGTCGCAGATTCGAATCCTGCCTTGGGAAAGGCAGTGTGTGTTGTCCTTAGGTTAGTTAGGTTTAAGTAGTTCTAAGTTCTAGGGGACTGATGACCTCAGATGATCGGTAGATATAAAGTTATGTATACTATGTTGTTCTCGAAGTAAATCAAAAAGACAAAGATGTGACACACGTAGAAATTTGCTATGCGTGAAGGTAATCAGTAAGTGTCCATTAGCGTAATGCACTGTGTATGCTGTATTTTCAATCATTGCATCCATGGCAATGACTGTGTTGCTGAGTGTCATTAGCAAGTATTCACGCAATGTTGAACACCGCTATCAGCTGCTGGCCCCATGGGCAACACATTCCCCAGAGCGAACGTGCAGAGAATGATGCAGTTTCTGATGTCTCCCACCTGCAGAAACTCTGTCCAGTCTCGCTTCACAATCGGGGAATTGGCAATCGCCACGTTGATTGTGACAGCTTGTTACACGACCCGCGTTTCACAGTCCGTGAACTTGCAATCGGCGCGTCCATTGTCACAGCCTGGTACATTCGCCACGTCGTTGAATCCAACGTACAGCCTGCACTGAGCAAGCAGATGAACGTTGCAAAACACAGAGAAAGAACGTTCAGCCGCTCGAGTAATTCTTGTACATATACGAGAGGTTATTATCTCTACCGTATACGCTGTTATCTCGGCCGTGACAGGAAAACAGAGGGTGCATGTACAGAAAGTATTCGAAGAATTCTATCACTTCCAGGACACAATAATGTAAGATGGGGCCGAGATTGTTGGAGATAAGGTAAAGGATATTAATATACTGTTGCTGTCGCACATATACTGCACGCTGGTAAATGCGGCTTATACGCCGACGATAATCAAGGTTACTACGCAGGCACAAATATTAGTAAAAATTTGTACAGTTTTACTTGTAATGGCTTAATTACGTTATCTAAACTCGCAGCTATCTCAAAGTAACATGAAACTATTGCTATTATGACTTTTAAATTAATTGTTGCGAAGAGAGAGGCAATAAAACCACCTACGTAGCGCAAGGGTTTTTACTCACGATAAATAATTTTCCTTGAGACCGAATTGGCTTCGTGTTAGGTTAAGCATTTCAATGACAGAAACAAATTTAATTGCAAACTCAAAGATATCCTAAAGCGAACCTAAGCAAGCATTGTTGGCTACTACATTTAAATATATCTATGCAATTGCGTGAAAATTCTGATAAAATGAACTTGCAAATATTGCTACCTGACAATTACTCTTAATAATCGAAGCATTTATAACTTTAGGGTGAAGGCCAATACTTAATATTTAATTAAATATTACGTAATGGCTGCCTGTGAGCAATTACGACAAAATAAAGCCAGATGCCACTACACGACTCACTTTAATTACTCATTTTACACTCAAACATTTCCACAGGGAGGAAGAGGTTTTGAATAATAACAGGAGACATTCACTTTTTACCGTATATTACAAAATGCAATGCATACATCAAATACAGTGAGTTAGAACAGCTAAGCGACTTCATTCTTCAACAGCAGAGACAAAAGTAGTAGTTGCTCTTTGAACCAAGTCTTTTTCAATCTTAATCAGGTAAGATGTCCATGGTTACAAAAAGTGTCTTTATATTGTATAGTTACTCTTTGACACTAAAATACATATTTTATTTACGTATTTAACACAAAAATAGATGCCGACGAGTTGTAAGTTTTGTAGCTATTTGTCATATTAGCTACGGCTTTTATCGACAGAAATATAGTTAGTTTTGTGCCTTCTTTAGACTTCACATTTACACGTCTGGTATAGGTGAAGTTTAATTTTTATTGTGCTTTCCAGGATAGTACTTTGTTAATAAATTCCTCCATCTGTTTGTATGTTGATTAAAACTGTGTAGTTAGAACACATGTAATCATGCAGTACTTGTTTTATATATTCTAATTAATTTTAACGTTCAGAAATTTTTATTTTGACGTTGCACTGTTTCTTGATGTGCCTTGTTAACTGTTCCAGGATACCTGAGCTGAGCGACCTCTTGTATGTCGAATATGCGAGCCAGGAAACATACCAGACTTACAACTACTTATATCACTGTTCTTTTTTAAAGCTGTTTGTTTATTACAGCATACCACACTGTTTTCTTGTTTTCTCATTTTCCAAGACTTAGGTCAAGGATTGAAAATTCATCTACTAATGTCTGCATGTCGTAGATGTTACCCGTCTCTTCTTCTTTTTTTCAAAAATAAGCATTTCGCAGCCACGTAAGATACTGCGTTATTATTGGGAACCTAGACCTTACAACGTACAAAAAAGAAATTAAATAATTGGATAAGAAATTGATACTGCCATATCTAATAGATTAAAGATTCAATTTACAGTAAACTGTTGGAGTGTAGGCCTACACTGTCGTGTCTCCTATCATCATTTAATGGGTTTTTGGGTGCATATCAAGTTGTCATTTTATTTCTTTGTTGGTTGTATATGATTTGTTTCGTAGTACAGCAGACACGTTAACTACTTTGAAGTAGTAAAACTAGTGGGCTAGTAGCCTGAGGTGAATACCCTGTAAAATAGGGGTTTGTAATATACAGTGAGTGAAAAAAGTTAATTACTTGTGTAACAACCATATTTCGTCAAAAAATTTACCGTTAGGTAGTTAAAATGTTCATTTAGTTTTTATTGGATCTACACACAAAATAACGTTTTTAATTTTGTACTGAATGCCTTGTAATTTCGTCTGTGTAATTTGCGAGAAATATCCGACTCACAGCGTACTGTGTCAAATCATTCGTTACGTATACACTTTGCCTCCTGAACTCTGGGGATACGCCACTGAACAGTGTCTGCGTGACATCATACAATCCATCAGTCGATGCATAACCAAGGGCTCACGGTTGGATCAGCAGTGGAACGTTTTGTTTCACAAAGAATCAAGGAAATGGAGTTATTTGAACTCAGCATCTTTTTACATGACTACAAAATCTCCCTTTTCTACTGCAGAGATTAAATGGAACTGTACATGTTCTGCTTCGCTTTTAGGGATTTTATTGCCAAGTGAATCCATCAGGGGGATGAATTCTGCGCCTCTGTCTGGTAGACGTAAGAAACTAAGAGGCTGAGACGACCGTGATGTATATATCAAACCGAAAATGCTACTACAAAACACTTCGATTGGAGCTTTGCTTTGGACGTACAGATTCAAGTACGAGACGTGTAAATCACCTAAACATTACACCGCAAAATGATGTGACACTGAGATTGGTCAGTTTGGTACTGATACCAAAAACATAGCTGACAGTATCTACGCTGGTTTGTTGTGATGACTATAAAATTCAACGAAGTCTTTCTGATGGTTTAAGATATTGGTACACTTTTACTTTCAGATCAGCAGCTCTTCCCGAGAGCAAACTAGTAGTCAGTTCTTATGTGAATATATTAGGCAGCTAGAATAATGGGATCTGTGTTCGCGACGTCGAACGTAATAGTTAAGCGGATCATGGGTCTTAAATGTATCGCACATAAACATCTTTAACACAGTGCAATATCACGTGGAGAGAATTTGATATTTCATTGCATTCCCTCACGACGCGTGTGCGAAAGTGGTGAAAGTGTCAACGCGGAGGATACTTTTTTTAAATTTTTGTTGAAAGCTGGTAGTGGCCAACTGTTTACTTCGCATATGTTTTGAAATGTAATGCGTAACTGATTTTATGCGTCCGATCTGGGCAGACTAAACAAGCTATACTTTGTTTTATATGTTTTTCTTTCTTTTCTTGTGGGAGGTTGAAATACAGCTTCTCCGGTGGCTCACGGTCTTACTGTCTTGGTGGATATATCAAACTTCCATTCGACAATGGTGTCATTCCAAAGACATCACTGAAGTGCACGTTGAAGGCGTGGTGGTTGAACTTGAAGTCTCATCCACCCTCCGACGGTGGAAATTCAGGTTGCAGGCAAGAAGTCACCTAACTACCAACTACATTAGGTAGCAACATTGGTGGGTTACGATGGTCGACACCCATCAAGCGTCGCTACCTGAGTTGGCCGTATGAAGGCTATCGTTAACCGTGGTCGGAATCGGAGTCCTCAAGGAGGTGAGGGGAACAGGGGGTCGGTGCCAGTGCCGGGGAAGTGTTGTACCAATGTTTTGTAAGCCATCGACCGTGTCGGGTAGGCTTTCTACTTTGGCATAGAAACGCCTCGCTTTATCTCGCATGGTCGTCTTGAAAGTGGCCATGTACGTTTCCTCGTGGAGGGTAACTATCCTCGTGAGGGGAGAGGCATGCCGGCTCCACCGAAGCACCTTATTCTGCAGGCGCTGGAGTTTCTGCATCCGGGAGGCACTACTGCACACGAAGTGAAGCCATAGGTGAGGGAAGGGTGGACAACCATCCGGTACAGCCGCAGCCTGGTGTCGAGATTCAATTCCCTGCTGGTGAACATTCGGTACAATGCCTTTGCCGCTAGGAAGACAACCCCCACCCCCCCCCCAAAAAAAAATTAGAAATTACATCCAAGTCCGCTCTTTCTAGCATCCCTGCTGCCACTCGCAGGCCACTATGTCTCTGAGTGTCATTATTAATGTCCTAGTTTCAAAGTTGTGGTGAGTGCCAGCAGCGAAGGAGAAAGGCAGATATTGCTGTACAAGGCAGGAGAGGGGCATAAGTATTGTTTTGTGAATGAGACAATCACCATTGCAATTACAATTGTTACTTTAATGGTTGGTGTCTTTCCCCACTGCAATTACAATTGTTACTTTAATGGTTGGTGTCTTTATAGAAAAGGTCGAAGGATTAAACACCATTGTAATTGCGAATATAATCATCGTCAAAGACAACAAAACAGGATAGTTAAAATTCATTATTTTATAAATCTGACACTTCACATTAAATATTATATATCTTTAAGTTTTGCCAGCAAGCTTTACATCCTGTGGCGAAAATAATTTCAAGATCCTGCATCGAATTTATAATAACACGGACCGAAACCAGCGACGAGCGACACTTCCGTCTTTTCTCAAAAGGAACATTCGGTAGCCCGGATGCGGATTTATTCTCACTACAACGATTTAGGATCTGCTGCCATTTTCAGGCCCCTCCCGTTGAGATTGAGCAATGCCATCAATACTAAATCATCGATTGCCGCAGATGTGGAGTTCCGCAATCGACATCGCCGAGATTCAGAAGAAGAATTCTTCCAACAGCGAATCTATATTGCTGGAGGTAAAAAAATAATAACAATTATTATAATTACTTTCAGAGAATCTTCAAGATTTTTGTTAGGAAATGTGCTGCAATTAAGTTCACAAACATTCCAAATATTCGTGTTTTTTTTAATTTTTTTATCTGCACAGTCGCCCAGTACAGCAGGCCAGTACATTCATTCAAGAGGGAGTTGGGACATTAACAGGAGGAGGAATTCCGCCTTATGCAAGACACCTATGTTTCACAAAACAGTGAAACACAACACAGAAAAGGTGTATTACATAAGGCGGAATTCCTCGTTCTATTTTCATAGGCAGCACGGAGCCAGAATGTCGCAAACGTCAAACTGGCACGACGCATGCCAAGTGATTGGATATGAAAGAAGAACAGCATCAAGTACGTAAGCAGCCACAGTCTGGCATACACACTCGCGACACTCACCGCTGTGAAAATTGTTGCCGTCTGACACCTGCAACGATATTAGCACCCTTGGCGGCGAGAAAGCCAGCCGTTACATTAATGTTTCTTTTTTTAAAATTATTTTCTATATAATTAATTAACGAAGTGGTTGTCATATTCATGCCCTCCAAGCATTAGTAAGTGATGAAGAGACATAAATGATCATGAACTAATGTAAAAACAGCGGAATCTCACTGTTGCAGTTATACAACTTATTCATGAAGAAATATTCTCGAATATCCGTAGAACTGCAACCTACTCCCCTGATAGCAAGAGAGTATAAACAAATATTTCGTGCACGAGAAGCATATATTTCTGGTGTGGACCGTTCGTATTATGATAGGCACTTCAACCGACATGCAACAATCTTCCCAGGAGCCTAAATCTAATGATTTGCACATTTCTTACACTTCACTCGACTTTCCTAGCCGCGTTTTTGTATATGTAATTACTTTTGCTTCAAGGCGAATGTGTTGTAGATTCTTACCGTTTGCGGCTCTGATGTTGCGGCAGTTGTGAAAGTGGTTTTTCTTTGTTGGGAAATAGTTACGTGGCTTCTGACGTTTTACTATCACGTTGGTGTGGCGTTCCCTTCACCGACAGTTTCGGTTTCTTATTTGCTACGTTAAATAATACAGGTATTGCATTTCATACAAGTTTACTACTTTCCACGTTCTTTGTTGCAATAAAGCAACGCACAATCAGCTACCTTGATGACATTGTGAGTTTACCTTCTGTAGCCGCGACACAGCTGGGTAAAGTGGCTGCCTTTTTAGTAAACCTTTAATTACTTACTCTTCCTAGAGAAATGCTGGCACCGAGGATTTCCTTCAAAGTACCTCTTTTTGATTTTATTATTCAGGAAGAGAAGGAAAAGAGAGGCATTCTGCTCATCACACTCAATAACGCAACCGCAACACGGCGGTGCAGCAGCAGCAGCGGCAGACCAAAGCGACGACAAAAGCGCCGCGCAGCGTCGTGTGAAGGCTCAGCCGCTGCAGGGAAGCGCTGCTTGGTGGCCTCGTGGGAAGCGGCCCTTACAGATGACATTCGACTGTTGTTCTGGCGAAACATCCGCATTTGGCCTTTGGTTGGGCCGAGACACTGGCACGCCACTAGTCACCAATCACAACAACCGAAGAAATATATCATACAGCTCAAGTAGCATGGAATGACCAGGTTAGGTTAGAGCTCTTGATGCCTCTGGAAGTGGCAACACTGTGTACTATATTTCGGGTTGTCTATAGTGCCAGATTAGCTATAAATTTAATCACGTGTTCTTCCAACGATACTGTACACGCTCAGTAGCTAAACTTCCGTTATTTGCTATGCATCCTGGCGGTGGAAATTTCACCCTTCAATCGATGTGACAATCTGTCAAAAGCCTGAATGATCACTTTTTGCTGTGGGAGGCGTGCACGAAAGGAGCCAACTGCGTTCTAGAAGGTACCGACAGGGATGTGGATGTGGCCTTGCCGACTCCAGTGCCGTGGCCAGCAGCGCTGCTTTTTTTGGTTTAGCATCCATGGCACAAACAGCCCGGTCGAGAATGCCCCACAGATTCTTGATTGGGTTTCAATCCGGGTGATGTGGAGGCAAGGGCAGGACTGTAAACTCATCCTGCTGTTCTTCGAACCATTTTCGTACACTGCAAGCGATATTGTAAGTAGGCTGTTTAGGTTTTTATGTTGGCAACGTCACGTAGCGCTCTGTATGAAAATCACTGACTGTGCTGTGTGCAGTCTGTGGCTGGTTTACATTGTTGGAGTATTTGCCATTGTAGTGTTGGGCAGTTGGATGTGAACAGCGCGTAGCGCTGCGCAGTTGGAGTTGAGCCGCCGGCATTGGTGGATGTGGGAAGAGAAATGGCAGAGTTTTGAGAGCAGACGATCTGGACGTGTGTCCATCAGAGACAGTAAATTTGTAAGACTGGATGTCATGAACTGATATATATATATATATATACTATGAGTTTTGAACACTATTAATGTAAATACATTGTTTGTTTTCTATAAAAATCTTTCATTTGTTAAGTATGCCTATCAGTAGTTAGTGTCTTCAGTAGTTAGAATCTTTTATTTAGCTGGCAGTATTGGCGCTCGCTGTATTGCAGCAGTTCGAGTAATGAAGATTTTTGTGAGGTAAGTGATTCATGAAAGATATAGGTTATTGTTAGTCAGGGCCATTCTTTTGTAGGGATTATTGAATGTCAGATTGCGTTGCGCTAAAAATATTGTGTGTCCGTTTAGTGTTGATCAGAATAAGTAAAGAGCGAAATGTCTGAGTACGTTCAGTTCTGCTCAGCTGTTTGAAAATCAAATAATGTAAGAGGTCTATCAGCACAAAGATTCATAAATTTTTATAAGGGGACGTTTAAATATTACACATCGCATTATCCTGCTTTTAGTTTTAGGGCGAGCCTCTGAAAATTTTGGAAGGTGGGAGATCGTGGCGAACAAGTACAGGAAAACTACATTACGATTCAATGCCTGCAATGACTACGAACGACCAAAAGCTTTAGCAGTGGAACGATTCATTCGAGAGGAAGTCAAGATACCGCCAAACGATATTGTCGGCATTCAGCTGTCCATCATTGGTCCCACGGTGTATGTTAAGATGGTAAATGACGAGGCGTGTGAGAGAATTCTACAGGCGACAAAAGCAGGTCTCCGATTTTGCCATGTTGACGGGAATGTCGGCATGGTTACTGTAGAACATGCTGGTCTGGGTGTACGAACAATATGTGTTTTTGAGCTGCCATTAGAGCTCCCGGATGACGAGGTTATCGAGGCTTTTAAGCCATACGGCACGGTACATGGTCACACGGCAGAACGCTGGACACAATTCGCCACGTACCGCGTTCCCAACGGAGTGCGACAGATCACTATTGATCTTCAGAAGCATGTACCGTCCTATCTGACAATGGTGGTTGTCGGGCGCTGGTGATTTACGATGGTCAACCACGTACATGTTCTGGCTGTGGCCAGGAAAGACACCTCAGGTCGACCAGTATGCAACGGCGGATTACGCAACTGCCTTTAGATGTGCGGGAGCCGTCGCCGGCGATGACAGTAATACCGAGTACCTACGCCAAAACTCTCACTGCGTCCGCTGATGACCGAAAGGACACAGCCCCGATGGAAGATCATGACGGCACTCTCCGAAACCTTGTAGCCGACGTCTGGATGACAGAGGATGCTGCTCCATCGAGCGTACAATCTACGGCGACAACATCAGTTGAGACCGAACTCCCACCAAGCACACCGATAGTAAACGAAGCAGTTCCAGCTACTACTGACGCTGTTCCGTCTGGAATGCACTCTGTGATAGCAACATCAGTTTCGACCGAACTACCGCCAAGTACAACGATGGGACTCGAAACACTTCCAGTTCCTACGGATGCTTTTCTGTCGGGAAGACGTGATTCCCGTTCCTCAAAAAGGAGGAAACGGCGGCGTCGCACGACATCTCCTCGAGATGACTCCCCTTGCCCCGATGACGATGTGCCTGTGGACCAAGACGACACAACAGCCTCTACGCAACAGGATGAGGCAATGGAAACTGTTCGATCAGACCGGCAGCGGTCTGTCACATTAGCGGTGCAGGGACGTGGTGATGCTGAAGAGAAATCACAGCCAGTTGGCTCTCCAGACGCGGATGCTGTGGCTATGGACACGAATATATCACTGCCTGAAAAGACGTGGTATGACGATATTGAGGAGGCGCCGGACGTCATACAGAGGCAGCCGGCACTCACGAAAACGGCCTAATAATTGCTGAAGGTGAAGGGAGAGGGGCGAGAGAACGTCTTCTAACTCAGCCCCCAGCGCCGATGCATGGAGATGATGTTGCACCTCGACAGAGTGGGATTCAACGCCATGCGAACCGTATTGCGACATTAAATATAAATGACGAGCGTTCACTGGCCAAAATACACCTACTGAAGGAAACGATTTGGGCACCTGATGTGGATTTTGCTTTGCTTCAGGAAGTTCACATAGCTGCACTCCCATACATCGCAGGCTACCAATCCTATTCGTCACATGGAGATCACAATTGGAGTGGGGTGGCAGTTTACGTGCGAGATGGATTCCCAGTGGAAAACGTGTGTTATCTTCCATCGGCCAGGGGAATGGCTCTCACGACGTTTGGGACATGCATCATCAATCTTTATGCACCGTCGGCAAATAATCGGCGGCGGGAAAGGGCGCGATTTTATGCAGAAGACATTGCCCCACTATTCCATGGACGCAATGAATGTGTACTAATTGGTGGAGATTTCATCTGTGTTCTCAGCCAGAAAGATCAATGGCCGCAAGCAAACATCAGCCAGGGGTTGCGAATCTTTGTAAACGACCTTGTACTTAGTGACACGTGGGAATTACGACATGGAGATGCACCGGGATACACCTATGTGACAAGTCATTCGGCGAGCAGATTAGATCGCATTTATATCTCACTGGCTCATGCAAGTGATGTTCAGGACGCGGAACGCTGGCCATTGGCATTTTCAGATCACATCGCTCACATCTGTACGGTGCTTCTTCCCCGTAGAGATGTGTGGAAAAGTAAGGCCCCGTGGAAACTAAACATTCAACATCTACATGATCCTGAATGCCGTCAACGTATCCTTGAGACATGGTCGATGTACGAGCGATGGGTTGGAAGGTATGCGACGATGCTTGATTGGTGGCTGACTTGTGCTAAACCGGCGCTTCGCCGTACGTTCATCTCATTTAGCAGGGAGATGGCTGAATGGCGTCGCCGTACGACCGACTTTTATTTTGCAGCGCTGCGCGACCTGGATGATGGTCCGCCGGGACAGGACATCTGGATCGAACGCAAAAGGATAAAAGCTAAACTAGTGGCTTTAGCTCGGAAACATCTTCAGGGAACCATGGTGCGCGCCAGATGTCACGATACGAGATTCCTTCCATGCACCACGTCGTAAATGAACGAAAGCACCGACGACGCGTTTTGGTACGGGAATTAATTGCCCGCGAAGACCGAAGAGTGACGCGCCAAGCGGACATTGTCTCAGCATTTGTCGACCATTACCAACACATCTATCGGGAAGAATCAGCCCCTGTTGATGACCTCGACCGTGTAGCCACGCACGACTCCCGTACAATGACGGTGGAAGCCGCGGGAACCTTACTGGAAGGCATTAGCTGCGAGGACGTACATGATGCGATCGCACAAGGTGCGTTGAATCGGTCCCCAGGCATTGATGGGCTTCCTGCTGAATTTTACCGAGAATTCCGCAACGAAATGGCACCGCGATGGACGGAAATGTACAACGAGATGTTAAATTACGATGCGCCTTTTCCACCGGCTTTTATGAAAGGCCTCTTGGTGCCAGTACATAAACTGAAGCCAGGGGTTACGGTCACACATTATCGCCCCATCACCCTGCTTAATGCCAACTATAAGATCTTTGCGAGGTTGCTAGCGTCCCGATGTCGTATGTTAATTCGTAGCGTTCTCTCTCCAGAACAGACCGACACCGGGTGGATCGGTGAATGTGCAAACAGCTACTGGCGAATGCCGTGATGTTATAACGCTAGCGGAGGAGTGCCAGCTTAGAGCGGCGATGGTAGCGGTTGATTTTGACAGTGCTTTTGATAAGGTGCGCCACAACTATCTGTACGCTATATTGGAACAAATAGGATTTCCAGACCGTTTTACTGGTCTCATTAGAAGGTTTTATTGAGGGCGCACAATCCTTGGTACAGGTTAATGGGCGTATAGCAAGGCCCATTCAAATTCGACCACCCATACGTCAGGACTGCCCTCTTTCGATGCTGCTGTTCGCGATAGTGTTGGAACCATTAATTGGGAGGCTAACAAATTCTCTTTCTGGGATGGAACTACGGGGCTATACGTTCAAATGTCGTGCCTATGCGGACGACTTCCTGTGCTCGTTCGTTCTGAGGAAGAGGTGAAGTCTGTCCTTGAACTGTTGTTGGACCACAGTGTGACGGCGGATAATGCAGTGAACATGAAAAAAAGGCGGCAATGCCAGTTGGAAGGGGCCTTACGCCGGAAGAAATCAGTCCGTTTCCTTATGTGCAACGATTCCGCTATCTCGGCATAGACTTTACCTCATCTGTAAAACATACTGCGGCAGTTAACTACCGACGTATTTTACAGACAACACGTACCATGGTCCGACAACATCTCCTACGGCACCTTGATCCTTTGCAGCGAGTCGAGTATCTGAACACTTATGTGGTTTCTCGAATGGTGCATATATCGCAGATCCTGCCCCTACCACTCACGCTCGGACGTCGACTTCAATCAGCACCAGGCTATTTTGTGATGATTGGATCGCCCCTCAAGGTGCGATACGAAACGCTCACGCCCCCTACGGACAAGGGGGGACTCGGACTTACGAATGTTCACTGCCGAGCGACAGCGCTCCTTCTAGCCACGATGTACAAGCAATGGCGTGACGGGGGTGGTTCCCTTACATCCCACCTACTGGATCTCTTAGTTCGAGCGTCCCTCACACCTCCGGTGGCGGTGGGCAACATTACGGCACATTTTGCGCATGTATCAAAATTTATCGTGGAACTTAGTTATATCGGAGACGAGTTTCAGCGCACGAAACCGCCATGCGCGAAGGATTTTTACGTTTGGCTGCTACGACGGATGAGTCGTAATGTCGTTGAGCTCAAACACCCCAGGTTGCATTGTCCGAAGATTTCGAGACATGTGCACCAAAAATTACTTCCTATCTTCGTTCAGGCACTGTGGTTCTCTGTCGCCTGTGGCTAGTTCAACACCAACCAACGGCTCCATGCAATTGGACTAGTGAACACTCCACAATGCCCGAAATGTCGCCAAGTGGATGACGACCATCACCGCTTAACTTGTATCGCGGTGGAGGACGCCTGCCGGCCGGGGTGGCCGGGCGGTTCTAGGCGCTACAGTCTGGAACCGCGCGACCACTACGGTCGCAGGTTCGAATCCTGCCTCGGGCATGGATGTGTGTGATGTCCTTAGGTTAGTTAGGTTTAAGTAGTTATAAGTTGTAAGGGACTGGTGACCTCAGCAGTTAAGTCTCATAGGGCTCAGAGCCATTTGAACCTTTTTTTTTTTTTTTTTTTTTTTTTTTTTTTTTTTTTTTTTTTTTTTTTTTTTGAGGACGTCTGGCTCCTAGGAAGACAGATGGTAGCTTGCTACCTCTGTGTGACCCTGCAACATATTACACCTGCTTACTTCTTACATCTGGAGGGTGACTACTTTCCGGTGACTAAATCACAGTCGATCATCTGGGTCAAAGGTTGGATGATCGCGTACCTCTATGGGGATGCTGCCAAGTCGCGACTTGACTTTTGGTATTTCTTGTAGCAACCCAACAATGAGGTTCATCGGTGGTCACACTATCGGAAAACCTTTGCCAACTATCTTCAGGCAGTCTTCCTCGACCCACCACGCAGTTGGGATGTGCCGGGTGCAGTCGGTGTGCACATTTGACAGCTGATAATGAACATCACGCTTCTCTCACAACTCAATATGTAAGTGCACATACTATACCTTGAAATGATCTACATGTTCCTTTTAACAGAGTGATCTTTATTGAAAATAAATAAAAAAAGTTGGTAGAGCACTTGTCCACGAAAGGCAAAGGTCCCGAGTTCGAGTCTCGGTCCGGCACACAGTTTTAATCCGCCAGGAAGTTTCATATCAGCGTACACTCCGCTGCAGAGTGAAAATCTCATCCTGGTTTCAGTTTTAGTTATGTCATGTTCTGTAGATCATTTTCCCGATTATTTTATCGATATGATGTGAAACAAGTCAGATTACGAGATATATATACACACATGAATAGTGTTAATATTAGTATTACAGAAATTTTTAATTCTACACAACCAACTACATTTAGAGGTACATTTTTTACCATTTTTGCAACAGAATCTCGTCCATAGAGTAGAAGGAGTTGTCCAAAAGAAATGATTTTAAGCTAGATTTAAAACTTGATCTACTACCTGCCAGACGCTTTATGTTTTTGGGCAAATGGTCAAAGATTTTTGTTGCTGGATAATGTAATCCTTTTTGAACAAGTGACAGCTTCAATAAAGCATAGGAAAGGTCATTTTTCCCTCTAGTGTTGCACGTATGAACATCACAGTTCTTCACGAATTGAGATTGATTACTTGTAACGAATTTCATTAGCGAATATATGTACTCTAATGGTGCAGTTAAAATACCTAACTCAAAAAAATGGTTCAAATGGCTCTGAGCACTATGGGACTCAACTGCTGAGGTCATTAGTCCCCTAGAACTTAGAACTAGTTTAACCTAACTAACCTAAGGACATCACAAACATCCATGCCCGAGGCAGGATTCGCACCTGCGACCGTAGCGGTCTTGCGGTTCCAGACTGCAGTGCCGTTAACCGCACGGCCACTTCGGCCGGCCAAAATACCTAACTCCTTGAAGAGGTGCCTACATGATGTCCTTGGGTGAACACGACTAATTATTCTCGCTGCTCTCTTTTGTGCAATCAATACTTTGTCTAAGTGGTAAGTTACCAGAGAAAACTATTCCATAAGACATTACTGAGTGGAAATATGCAAAGTACTTGAGAAGCTCAGCAATATGCTTCTTCCAGTTCAAGTTGTCATCAATGTGAACACTCAAAAATTTGGAGAAATCTACCCTGTTAACTGAGCCCTGTTCATACGCTACATCAATTGTCGGTATGACTATTTTCGGTGTACAGAACTGGATATAGTGAATTTTTTCCAATGATACTATCGAGCCATGGAAAACCAAACTGCGTGTTCCTGAAGGATAGATCCATAATTGTGTTGACTCATTGTGCCTTACAGAAAGATGAGATCACGTACGAAAAGTCACTCAACAATTTCTCAGATCATAACGTTAATTCGTTGGGTCTGGGTGTGTGCTTTCAGACGTTTCGCGGCGTAGACATGCATGGTTCGACAAGCAGCAGGTTGAGTTTACCACACTCCCCTTTCACCAAACTCAGCCCTGGTTTAAAGCCAGGCGCCTGCTGTCGAGGCCAGTACGCAGCAACGTTCGCTGAGCAGTCTTTAAATAGACACTGTTCGTAGGTTCATTAGGGTGGCCGGTTGCTCAAAAATTTCATGTGTTTTCGCCCTTACACATCTCCGCAACCAATTTTAACCCATGTCATCTACACTACTGGCCTTTAAAATTGCTACACCACGAAGATTACGTGCTACAGACACGAAATTTAACCGACAGGAAGAAGACGCGGTGATATGCAAATGATTAGCGCTTCAGAGCATTCACACAAGGCTGGCGCTGGTGGCGACATCTACAACGTGCTGACATGAGGAAAGTTTCCAACCGATTTCTCATACACAAACAGCAGTTGACCGGCGTTGCCTGGTGAAACGTTCTTGTGATGCCTCGAATAAGTAGAAATGCGTACCATCACGTTTCCGACTTTGATAAAGGTCGGATTATAGCCTATCGCTGTTGCGGTTTATCGTATCGCGACATTGCTGCTCGCATTGGTCGAGATCCAATGACTGTTAGCAGAATATGGAATTGGTGTGTTCAGGAGGGTAATACGGAACGCCGTGCTGGATCCCAACGGCCTCGTATCACTAGCAATCGAGATGACAGGCATCTTATCCGCATGGGTGTAACGGATCGTGCAGCCACGTCTCGATCCCTGAGTCAACAGATGGGGACGTTTGCAAAACAACAACCATCTGCACTTACAGTTCGACGACGTTTGCAGCAGCATGAACTATGGCTGCGGTTACCCTTGACGCTGCATCACAGACAGGAACGCCTGCGATGGTGTACTCAACGACGAACCTGGGTGCACGAATGGCAAAACGTCTTTTTTTAGGATGAATCCAGGTTCTGTTTACGGCATCATGAAGGTCGCATCCGTGTTTGGCGACATCGCGGTGAACGCACATTGGAAGTGTGTATTCGTCATCACCTTACTGGCGTATCACCCGGCGTGATGGTATGGGGTGCCATTAGTTACACGTATCAGTCTCCTCTTGTTCGCATTGACGGCACTTTGAACAGTGGACGTTACATTTCAGATGTGTTACGACCCGTGGCTCTACACTTCATTCGATCCCTGTGAAACCCCACATTTCAGCAGGATAATGCACGACCGCATGTTGCAGGTCCTGTACGGGCATTTCTGGATACAGAAAATGTTTGACAGCTGCCCTGGCCAGCACATTCTCCAGATCTCTCACCAATTGAAAACGTCTGGTCAATGGTGGCCGAGCAACTGGCTCGTCACAATACGCAGTCACTACTCTTGATGAACTGTGGTATCGTGTTGAAGCTGCATGGACAGATGCACCTGTACACGCCATCCAAGCTCAGTTTGACTCAATGCCCAGGCATATCAAGGCCGTTATTACGGCCAGAGGTGGTGGTTCTCGGTACTGATTTCTCAGGATCTATGCACCTAAATTCACATGTCAGTTCTAGTATAATATATTTCTCCAATGAATGCCCGTTTCTCATTTGCATTTCTTCTTGGTGTAGCAATTTAAATGGCCAGTAATGTAATTCCTTTTGGACCACAGTTGCTAGTTTAAGCATGGCGGCACGACAACGTTTACAGACTTTACTGTTTCGGAAATGTTTCCACTCTTGGCCTCAAAGCCAATGATCATGCTCTTTTGGATGTCAGATAATTCGATCCGTATCCACATTACGGCAACGACTGCACCGTTTTTCCGCATCGCTCCCCCCCCCCCCCCCCCGCCCCCCATCCCTCCAGAAATGCTTTATACACCCTCTACAGCCAGTGATGCCCCCTGCCATCTTGAGTGGGTATTGCACATTGACGTCGAATATAAAGGGTGGCCAAATATAAAGGGTGACTGGACCGTGTGTATTACCGGTTTTCTGCTATCTTCAGACAGGAGTCATTAGTAACATGCCGCGTTTAAATATGCGGCGGCTGGTCAGCTGTTCGGCCGCTGGATGTAGGTCAGACAGTATAGCGTAAGATGAAGAAGACTCGCGATACCTGCGCATCCGATGGCGGTCACGTTATAAGTTGCATGTAATAGGATACTTCATAATCGACGTCGTTACTTTCCACGTGGTACATGATACCGTATCAAGAGTGTAACTGGATACAGGGAAAACCGAATGATCCAAGTGTTGAGGGCAACACTGTGTTAATCACAGTGAGCGTCGTCTGTTATCGCAGATTGTAACAGCAAATGGACGGGAAGCACTGCAGAAAGTCACACAGTAGCCCTTTGCTGAACATCAAGAGGAATAAACATATAATTAAGAACAATCTTTCTGTAAGCTACTCAAACAAGAGGGCATCCGAAAAACAGAGGGGCCACAGAGCAGCACTCGGCCAAGAATACTTAGGATTAAGGACAGTGGAACCCTTCGATGGACTTGGAACTGGGAAGCTGAAAAACACACTGGGCAATGTATCTCGCTTCTCAACATGACACCCTCCAAGGTGAGCTTATTCTCGAGTGGAGAGATGTAGTTGAGATGAAAGTTGGAAATTTGTCGTAAGATTTTCTGGGACCAAACTGCTGAGGTCATCGGTCCTTAAGTTTACGCACTACTCAGTCTAACTGAAACTAACTTACACTAAGGACAACACACACACCCATGCATGAGGGAGAACTCGAACCTGTGACAGGGGGGGGGGGGGGGGGGAGCCGCGCGGACCGGGACAATGCTCCCTAGACCGCGCGGCTACCCCACGCGGCTAGTTGAGAGGAAATGGTATACCCTGATCCATTTGACATTATCTCTCACATGCTAACGACACACCATATAACTTCTCTATCGTTTTTATCCGTTTGCGTGCTTACAACAGTTCACAGGTGACCTGAATCTCCTGCAAGACAATGTATCACCCCATCGCCCTTCCGTGGTTTGTGCAAAACTATACGGACCTGAAGGCGCTTATGTAGCACGCCTCCCCCCCCCCCCCCCCCGAACCCCACACCTCCCACCCCCTGCTTCCACCTTTTTGACTTTTTGAGTGCAACTGGAATTTGTGAGCGTACTGTCATCACATCATATTCAATATATGAACATTTAAGCAGCTCATTGGCGCTCGTAATTTGATTTGAAGTACGGGGTGTTTACAGATTAGTCATACAAAAGTAGCATTTGATTCTGAAGAAGGTAAATAACTTACAGAAATGCTTGGTGCCACACTGGATACAGTATATCTTCAGGTTTGATTTTAAAAAGTTCAATGTGGCTACATTCTGTAAAACGACAAATGTCCCATCTGGAATCAGTTTCTTACCAAATTGCATGAAGCAAGTTTTGATGTAGGGTGGCAACTTCTTCTGTTATCTGTTGTCACAGTTCGTCGACGTTTCTCGTTGCCTTTGTGGTTGTGGCTTGTGATATACAGGGTGAGTCGGTAACTTTTGCCACCTAGAATAATTCCGAAAGTATGATAATAGCTGAAAAGTTTGTGGGACAAATGTTGCATGCGACAACGGGGGCCATAATATGACGCTGGTTTCTTGTTGCTCGGTGGGGTCGCGTCAGAGATATGAAAGTCAACTTTGTTTTTCTTAAATGAGATGCTGTAGTTTGGTAATTATTTTCTGATAGCGACTATTGAGATGAATCCAGTGATGTGTAACAGTGAAGGTCAACGAAGGTAAAAAAGGTGGCATGAACGTCTGTTTACAGGAGGTGTTCGAAATGACGACCATTGGTATCAATGCGGTGCTGCAATCTTCATAATATGGATTTAGTCTTATTCCTTATCACTTCTGCACTTATCGATTCACATGTTCTGACATATGGCGTATCCATCTAACGTGCCACTGATATGTAAACACCATGAAACGGTTTCGTAATACAACACTAATAGGAACGGTAAGACTAGTATCGTCAAATCAAGCGAATGTGAATGACGTATTGCTTCAAAGAACAAGTCGATATGCTTCTCATTTACGGAGAATGCCAACGAAATTCAGTAAGAGCTAGAGACTTACATGCTGAAAGATCTCTTCAAAGTATTCACCCTACGTGTCGTACATTTAAATATGTGTATGATAAATTGAGAACAGCTGGATCTTTAACGCATGGGAAACATATTCGGCAAAGGAAAGTTACTAACGAGGAAACGGAAATTGGTACTCTTGCCACTGTGGTTCGATATCCTTGTGTCAGTTCGCGTCAAATCGCAAGCGAATCTGGCATGAGCCAAAGTAGTGTTGTTCATGTTCTGCATCGCCATAAATATCATCCTTACCATATCAGTCTCCACAAAGAATTAACTGGTACGGATTGATGTGTCGCACTAAATTTTGCAGATGGGCTCAACTTCAGCTTCAGAGGGGTGACACATATGGATTTTTTCATGTGGGGATTCGTAAAAGACATTGTTTTAAAGATGTCCCTATTACACCTTTAGATATGCGAGAGAGAATTGTCGAAGCATGTGCTTCGATAAGTGCCAATGTGATAAGAAATACCACTCAATCCATTATAAGAAGATTTGTTGTTGTTGTTGTGGTCCTCAGTCCTGAGAATGGCTTGATGCAGCTCTCCATGCTACTCTATCCTGTGCAAGCTTTTTCATCTCCCAATACCTACTGCAACCTACATCCTTCTCAATCTGCTTAGTGTATTCATGTCTTCGTCTCCCCCTACGATTTTTACCCTCCACGCTGCCCTCCAATACTAAATTGGTGATCCCTTGATGCCTCAGAACATGTCCTACCAACCGATCCCTTCTTCTGGTCAAGTTGTGCCACAAACTTCTCTTCTCCCCAATCCTATTCAATACTTCCTCATTAGTTATGTGATCAACCCATCTAATCTTCAGCATTCTTCTGTAGCACCACATTTCGAAAGCTTCTATTCTCTTCTTGTCCAAACTA
Organism: Schistocerca piceifrons; assembly: GCF_021461385.2. NCBI lineage: Eukaryota > Metazoa > Arthropoda > Insecta > Orthoptera > Acrididae > Schistocerca > Schistocerca piceifrons. The sequence goes on along the minus strand of NC_060138.1, from coordinate 487,447,523 downwards.
TTTATCGTCCATGTTTCACTTCCACACATGGCTACACTCCATACGAATACTTTCAGAAATGACTTCCTGACACTTAAATCAATACTGGATGTTAACAAATTTCTCTTCTTCAGAAACGCTTTCCTTGCCATTGCCAGCCTACATTTTATATCCTCTCTACTTCGACCATCATCAGTTATTTTGCTCCCCAAATAGCAAAACTCCTTTACTACTTTAAGTGCCTCATTTCCTAATCTAATTCCCTCAGCATCACCCGACTTAATTAGACTACATTCCATTAACCTTGTTTTGCTTTTGTTGATGTTCATCTTATATCCTCCTTTCAAGACACTGTCCATTCCATTCAACTGCTCTTCCAAGTCCTTTGCTGTCTCTGACAGAATTACAATGTCATCGGCGAACCTCAAAGTTTTTATTTCTTCTCCATGAATTTTAATACCTACTCCGAATTTTTCTTTTGTTTCCTTTACTGCTTGCTCAATATACAGATTGAACAACATCGGGGACAGGCTACAACCCTGTCTTACTCCCTTCCCAACCACTGCTTCCCTTTCATGTCCCTCGACTCTTATAACTGCCATCTGGTTTCTGTACAAATTGTAAATAGCCTTTCGCTCCCTGTATTTTACCCCTGCCACCTTTAGAATTTGAAAGAGAGTATTCCAGTCAACACTGTCAAAAGCTTCCTCTAAGTCTACAAATGCTAGAAACGTAGGTTTGCCTTTCCTTAATCTTTCTTCTAAGATAAGTCGTAAGGTCAGTATTGCCTCACGTGTTCCAGTGTTTCTACGGAATCCAAACTGATCTTCCCCGAGGTTGGCTTCTACTTGTTTTTCCATTCGTCTGTAAAGAATTCGTGTTAGTATTTTGCAGCTGTGACTTATTAAGCTGATAGTTCGGTAATTTTCACATCTGTCAACACCTGCTTTCTTTGGGATTGGAATTATTATATTCTTCTTGAAGTCTGAGGGTATTTCGCACTGCATTGATACCAGTAGTCGTCACTTCGAACACCTTCTGTAAACGGACGTTCATGCCACCTTTTCGACCTTCGTTGAACTTCAAAGGCCTTACTGTTACACATCATTGGATTCGTCACGATAGCTGCTATCAGAAAATAATTACCAAGATATAGCATCCCATTTAAACAAAGTTGACGCGATCCCGCCTAGGAACAAAAATCAGACGTCATATTATGGCTCTCGTTGTCCCATGCAACTTTTGTCCTACTAACTTTACAACTCCTATGATACTTTCGGAGTTGCGGAATTGATGGCAATAGTTACTGGCTCATCTTGTACAGATGTAAACTGTGTCTGAAATATAATTGCGGAATTGGGTTTATGAAACAATAAACAACATCGCACACACTCTGCATCTCTATAGCAGTCCATAATGACTGTTGGAATACCTCATTCGTGTTCACCACCAAGCGGGAACTTCGGTAACTAACAGTGTTAGATGAGAATTAAACTTGACGACGATAACTTGTGGGGGCGTCCAAAATCGTGGTCATCAGCGCCCGTAAAACTTCCCAATCTTTCCATTTTCAATCTAGACATTTCCCGAAATTATGATGAGATGATGAGGACAACACAAACACCCACTCCCACGACTGAGAAAATCCTCAACCCAGCCGGCAATCGAACCCGGGACCCCGTGATTCAGAGGCAGCAACGCTAGCCACTACACCAAGAGCTGCAGACAAAACTTGAAGACGTACTGCAGTCAGTGCTGAATCAAACATTCCTGTAAGTTATTTATGCTTCCCACAATTAAGGGTTACTTTTGCGTAACTGGCCGGCCACTGTGACCGAGCGGTTCTAGGCGCTACAGTCTAGAACCGCGCGACCGCTACGGACGCAGGTTCGAATCCTGCCTCAGTCATGGATGTGTCTGATGTCCTTAGGTTTAAGTAGTGCTACGTTCTAAGGGACTGATGACCTCAGATGTTAAGTCCCATAGTGCTCAGAGCCATTTGAACCAATTTTTTGCGTAACTAATTTGTAAACAAACTGTATTGTCGCCGGTAGTGATAGTTGTCGGCGACCGCAGTCACTCTCTGTCGGGAAACGTGGTAGCAATTATATAGTGTCTAACGTAATGTAAATTGCGTTATAAGGAACTAGGTATTCTTTCTGTTAATGCTTTGTTGCAATGTGGTTAGAATATTGCGTAGAATAGCACGGCAGCGTATCTTCTGACTTGAAGTGCAGTGTTTAGAACTAGGTACAGTCCGATGCAGTGTTGACAGTGAATGGTTATACGTACACTGGACTGCAAATAAAGTGGGTCACGCCTGAATTCCAACGTGTAGTCTGCACCTGAATGTATGCAACCAACATAACATATCTGTGTTGCACGTCGTCGCAACCCTCCACAGTACAGTCGTTGTAAGATACACAATGGGTACCGCTAGAGACTACTGGAGAACACCGGTCTTTATGACAGTCCGTCCAGATCTAAAGTAATACCACGATAGTATAGAAGAGATCAGACAGTCCTTAACGTTTGTAAACTAAAATTAAATACAATAAGTGACATTTGAAACGTTATGGGACAACTAATTTTGTCACATAAATCGTTCAGTAATCCTTAGGCACAATTAAATATTTGAGACAGTATATGGATTTCTAAAGTTGTATGGCAATTGGAAACAAGTTCTTTGCTGTCTAAAAGGTTTACCCAACACACGATGAACGTCGTTCAACGTTCAACGGGGAGTGGTTTCGCATCAACTTTATATAATACTAAGCTGTTAAAAGAAAACGTGATTGACGGCGGCAAGCGCTCTATGGAAATCCCAACATTAACAGCGAATCACAAGTAATATCATTGTTCACATTATTCATCAACAGTTACTTGAACACAAAGTTGTACTTTAAATGACATGACCAACGTCTTCGTTCTGGATCCGGATGGAAACCCAGAACGTAAAGCCATTGTTAACCAAGCAAAGCTTTGTGCCTTATCGAGACTCGATCACTAGGCAGAAAGCGACGTCAAATATTGACGTTTGCACCAGTATCAGTTATCAAAAATCAACTTGAACGTAAATGACGATAATGTTTGTACGAAACCAGGAACCCTAACATGACAGTTACCTTCTTGGTAATTAACCTCGAAAGACGTTGTATGTTGTTGCATTGTCAAGGAACAAAGGATGCACATGTTTAAAATTGAAATTCCATCATGTAATGCTGGTGACAAGGATGCGAACCCAGCACCTAATCGGATTGTTGAATAAGTACGTAAAATCAGAATGTAGATATCACAGTTTGTCACCAGTAGTGAGGTTGTAACCTTAACTGACGACTACAGTTGTACTGCCTGACCGGGATTCGAACCCGGCACTTACCGCGCGTCCTTGTCTAACCATTAACTGACAAGAAATGTCCAATATTGGTCCACCATTAGCGAGATGTGCGCACTTTTACCTAGAAATAAGGTGACTAAAACGTCTATGCTAACTGAGAGTCGAACGCCGCACACATGGTTATGAAGACACGTGAATAACCAAATTCTTATTCAGCTGTAGCTAGGAGTAGTATGTTTAGTTGCAAAACTTAAAGCCTTTCTCATCCCTAGTAACGCGTTGCCTAATAACTGCGATATCATGGTGTTAATTTACATGTGGATTGACTGCCGTAAAGAACAATGTTCTCTAGTAGTCGTGTATCATTGATATGTAAATGAAGTGCCTCAGCAGAAAGTAATTTGCGTCGTGCAGCACGTATTGTATCAGAGACACTGAGTTCATGTTATAAGTGCACAACACGTGTGTTATATACTACGTGTATACTATTATTTGGAGAAGCTGCCGCCAAACCTGTTTACTTTTACATTCTGCTTAGTTGTCGTGGTTGAATACACGTTTTCTTAAGGCTACATCTAATGCAGAGCGCTTACAAGTTGAATAGTTTCCTGCGTCATGCTATTGCTAACTAGGTGGAATATTTTGTGGTAGCTATGTTTAAAATGAATGTATTTTTTAACGTATTGTTCGTCAAATATTTGAATGAATCGTCAACTGTAGGCGTGCCTGCACATGTTGTAGCATAATAGCTGTAGATGCGTTAGTTTATACTACAGACTTGGGTGTGTTAGGTGTAACTTTTGATCCTTCGAGGGGTGATTGCGACCTTGCGGCCCGGGTTTTTACTAGCCGCGGCTCGTGAGCTAGGGCCAGCCAGGCTGGCCGAGACGAGACGGAAGTGAGCGAGCTGGCGGTGGCGTTGGTGGGCCAACAGCCCGGCACGAGCCAGCACGGCTGCGCCGCATGCCCCTGCTTCTGCCGCTCCGTTTGACGTAAATATGTTTACCTCCTCTCCTGGCATCAGTACAAGAGCGGCAAGCAGAAATACACATCAGGCTGTCTGCCGTAATGGCTCATAGGGAGAGGTCTATTCGAGATAGAGTCGTCGCTCTCATTGAAGAAAGAGGATGTTCCATCAGGGAAGCTGACAGACGGTATGGCGTACCACATACCACTGCAACGAGATGGTGGGAATCTGCCTTGAAAGAGGGACCACCAACAGGGCTACTGGCTCAGGCAGGAAGAGGGTGAGCTCACAACAGGAAGACAGGGACCTAGTGTCTAGGAGCAGAGAAAATCCCTTTCTGAACGCGAAACAGATGCGGCGGGAGACCAAATTCCCCGGCTCCAGTGACACGATTCGCCGAAGGCTGAGGGACGCTGGACTGCATGCACGACGATCCGCCGTGAAACAAGAGCTCAGCGAAGACAACGTTTTATACCGGCTAGCATTTGCAGAGCTCCATCTGACGGCGTAGTGGGACAACGTCATTTTCACTGATGAGAAGGTGTTTTCCACCAGTAACGACGGTCCACTAATCGTTTACAGGCCGCAAGGGACTCGCCATCAACGAGAATATGCAACCACGACGAGAAGAAGTGGCCGGCTATCTGTGGTTGGATTTCTGCGAGAGGGGTGGGAATTCTTCACAGGATAGAAGGAACTCTGGACAGCTTGCAGTATTTCCACATATTGGTAAATGTGATGCTTCCGTCACTACGAATGGAGTACGCAAAAGGGGACGTCACATTGCAAGAGGACCATTCTCCCATTCACAAGCCTGCATTTGTTCAGCAGCGACTCTCCACGTTTGGCGTCAACGTCATGGACTGGCCGCCACGGACGGCTGATATGAACCCCATGGAAAACATGTGGGCTGAGGTCGCCAGAACATTAACAGAGAACTGGCCACGAAACCAGCCAACTACTGCGGACGCTCTTTGGGACTGCGTCCTGGAAGCCTGGGAGCAAGTTGCCTTCAGGCTGTTACGTCCGACGGCTTATACATTCTATGCCAAGACGCGTGATAGAAGTACAAAATAATGAAGGATTCTGGATAAAATATTAGAATCCCTAAAATGATGTGTTATGTCTTCTTTTTCGTCATTTTTCCTCAGTGGGAGCTAGATACAATATGGGTTAGTTTTTGTTTGAGTTGCCTTTTTGGTTCAAGTGGGTTTCTTTTGAATATACAGTTTGTTAAATATTCTCTTTTGATTTCCTTTATACCCTGTCTAGATACTTACAAATTAATTACTGTAGATGGACTCTATCACAGTAGTTTTTGTTATTTCAAATACTTCTCTCTCTTCCCCTCCACGCATGAATACACCCTCCGTCCTCCACACAATACGCAAACGATCTCATATTATGTTTACTCGTTGTTAATATCTCCTCTATTCTCTCTCTCTCTCTCTCTCTCTCTCTCTCTCTCTCTCTCTCTCTCTCTCTCTGACACTATCGCCGCAAGTGCCCTTCTATATCATTCCTCCAAAACTCTATAGACAAATCTAGCGTTTTCCATTGACGCTACATTTTCTCTTTTAATTGCTGCTGTCTTTACTCTCTATCATGAAACCGTATTTTTTTATCTCCCCTTCCCTATAACCCATTCTTCGTTCTGAAAACAGTCATTCCTTATATCTCAGTCGTAAGATAAAACGAACTGTGGCACACATCTAAGTAAGCAATACTTTGCAAGCATTCACGCTTGTATTTTGCTCTTCTGTACCTCTATCCATTTCCAGATCCCGCCCTCCTTCCTGTTACACGTCCCTTGACATATGCATCTACATCTAAATGAATACTCTGCAGTTCGTAATTACGTGCTTGGCAGGGGGTTCTGTGGTCTGGCTGATTAATCTTGTATTGATGTGTAAAACGTGTGGGTTCACATCTCACGTCAGGCGTAGATTTTTAACAGACACGAGTAACTCTCCTTCACCCGTAGTAACGCCAAGTGCAGCACTCCAGTAAGCTCCGTAGTTCAATATCCGCAGTAAAGATAACATCCCTTCGCTGCCCACTGGGGTAGAGCGGCATTCGTTTGAGCTGTGACAGATGGAGAAACCCCGGAAGGCAGAGACTTTGTCACCAGCAAGCCGTCGTAAACTACAAAACGTATTTCATTTAATGAACCAATGGCCATGTAAGTTTACAAGGCTGTTACTTTATTTGAAACTGAGACGTTGAAAACTGTGGTGCTGGACTGGGATTCGAATTCGCTTTAACTGTGTTCCCCAAGATTGCAAACTCGTCTAGGCCTCCTCGAAAGGCACCTATCTGGTTTCGAATCCTGATCAGCACAAAATTTTGATTATTTCAAGCCTTAGCATGTGCACTCTGAACTACTAGTGAAAATAGTTGCATTTTCAACGTCTCTTCGTGCGTTGTTAGCTGTAACGTGTTCGTTTCAACTCACAGCCACATGATGAGCTTTCTATCACAACATTACAAGATCAAACGTTTCCTTACATCTTTTAAAATTCAAACATTCCTCTCCATCCTACTGGCGAAAACGGATTTGGGTTTGACGTTGTGTTCGTTGTGATCACCAACGACGATATGTTGTGGATTCAACTTCTAGCCAGTCGAGTATTTTCCATCACATCATTGAAAGTACAAACATGCCACTCTTAGCTATTATTGGAAAAGAATTTGATAGTTATTAAAGTGTCTTCATGACGACGTGTACGGGCTTTGAATTCCATTCAGCACAGTACTTTTCGTCGCCTGATGTCTGGCTAACCATGCGCACATCTCGTAACTGGTGAACCAACAATAGCTATTCCTGGTTAGAAAACGACGGCGCTAGATGCTGGGTTCGAATCCCAGTCAGGCAAAAACAATTCTATCATCATTTAAGGTTCCATCATCTCGCTATTGGTGAAAACATTTCATATTTAACTTCTGATTTTACGTACTTCGTTAACAATACGATTAGGTGCTGGGTTCGCATCCCTCCCACAAGCTTTACGTGGTGGCATTTCAATTTTAAACATCAGTGTACCTTGTTCCTTGTGAATGACACCATATCAAAAGTCGTTGGGGGTAGTTCCCAGGGAGGTAACTGATATGACAGGATTCCCAGTTCAGTACAAACATTTTCGTCATTTATTTTCAGGATCTGAATTGATAACATATTGGTGCAAACGTCTATACTTCACGTCTCTTTATGCCTAGTGATCGGGTCTCAATAAGGCACAAACAAAGCTTAGCTTAGTTAGCAATGACTATAGGAGCTGGGTTTGAATCCAGGTCCAGAACGTCGACGTTGGTCATGTCATTTAAAGTTCAAATTTGTGTTCATGTAGCTGTTGATAAATTACGAGAACAATGATATTACTGGTGGTTCGCTGTTAATGTTCAGATTTCCGTAGAGTACTTGTTGCCGTTAATCGCGTTTTTTTACTGGTTCTTCCATTATACAGTTTCCAAAGCTACTCGGCATTGAGCAACGTTAAGCACGTGGATGGAAAACCTTTTCGAGAGCGAAAAACTTTTTTCCAATTGCTGTACAGCTTTGTAACTCCATATATTGTATCAAGTATGTAATTTTGACTAAGGATAACTGTGCGATATATGTAAAATAATCCATTTTCTCAGTACTTTTGGAATGTCACTTGTTGTAATTAAGGTCAGTTTATGAGTATTATGGGGTGTCTCATCGCTAAGAACGTGTTTTCTAATATGCTTTGCATGATGATATTAGTTGACGCTTAGACTGACTGCCATAAAGACCTTTGGCTCTAGTAGTCTCTTGTGGTACCCATTGTGTGTAGTCAAACGACTGTACCCCACAGGGTTTTGGTGTTTAGAGGACCTGCAACACAGCTACGTTATGTTGGTCGTATTCGGCAGTGACCCACTTTCTTTGCTGTCAAGTGTACGTTTTATTTGGTAATGCACCTTGTGCAGGTAGCGGCAACGCTATCAAAGAAAAGATAAAAGCAGTACCAACACACCCACGAAGCACGAGAGGCACTTACACCTTCGTATCTTATTTGATCAGTCTCCGCAAGTTGTCGTTTGAACAGACTTTGATCATAATAGGCAATACATTTTAGGCTACGATTTGTCATCATTACTGCAGAAGCAGGTTCAGTGTGCTGCTTGGTAGGTGTACCCATCTCGAACCAACAAAAGAAAAGTTCAAATTATAATTATCATTGCTTATCAGTATTCATAATTTTCTCGTTATGGTAATATGATGGAATTGGTATTATCTGTAGTGCTCCTGTCTACGAGGAAATGACAATTTTGCTAAGGTTCCTAGGAAACCAGACTAGCTCCCGAAATGGTGTGAAAGCGATGGGCCTACTTAGGGGACAGGGGGCTGGGGAAGTGGGACAGCTTCCCCCCCTCCCCCTCTTTCCCGATTTTTTTGTGCCACAGTTGTCGGTAATAGTTACGTTACAACAACTTGTTACGACTTACTTTACTATATATTAAATATTAACTTCTGAAAAAACTCCCGGTCCCGTGTGGAGTTTGCTGGTCTCCCATCGGGCGCCTCTCCAGGTGGCGGATAGGGGAATGCTCACCAGATATGGTGAGTACCAGGGAAATGAAATACCCGGGGTGGACCAAAACTAGCAACTGCTGCCTTGTAGTATGATATTGGCTTATCAAAGGCTAAAGGAAGAAAACCTTGAGTAAAAATTACCTGGTCCTCCAGGTTGGAGGTTGTGCAGTGGGCCAGCTCCTCACTCACATAAAAACATAAAAATGCTAAAAAACCTAATAATATGTCTCGGAAAGATTGGAACTTTGGAAGACGAACTGGCGATGAGAAACGGAAAATTATGTTTGGATGCTGGAATGTGCAAGGTATTTCCAATAAAATAAATTTACTACCTGCAGAACTTGACGTGTTCAACATGAATGTTGTCGTACTCTCTGAAACAAAGAAGAAAGACCAAGGAGAAGAAGAACTGGATAATTATGTACATATCTGGAGTGGGGTATCAAAAGCAGTAAGAGCCAAAGCAGGAGTCTCCATTATGATAAAGAAATCATGGAAAGAAAGAATCAGAAATTGGACATTCATCAATCAACGTATTATAACTGTTGAAATGACATTAGTTGCTAGGGAAGTTGTGATTATTGGCGTATATGCACCCACGAACTACACAAAAGGTAAGGAGAAAGATACATTCTGGGCCACCCTCAGGGAGACTATTGAAAAAATCCCAAGAAGAAAGGAACTGCTTATCATGGGAGATATGAATGGAAGGGTAAGAATTAGAAAATCTTGTAGAACGGTAGGAAAACATGGAGAGGACGAATATAATGACAATAGGGAACGATTGATTGCAATTTGTGAACAATTTGATCTAAAAATTACCAACACATTTTTCAAACATAAGGACATTCATAAATATACTTGGCAACAGAACACCAAAGAACTTCGTTCTATAATAGATTATATTATCACTAGGCAAACAAGTAGTTTCAAAGCAGTAGACATCAGATCTTATAGAGGAGCCCAGTGTGGATCAGACTACTATCTAGTTAAAATGAAGTCTTTCTGGCCATGGAAGAATGCAAGGAGTGATACAAGTAACATAAATAAAACGAACCAGACTGCGAAAGATGAAAATTTACTTTTTAATATTGACAGCCTACAAGACGAAAGTATCAGAACACTCTTTGCGGCCAGGATGGAAAGGAAACTGGTTGAATCATTTGAAGGAAGTATAGAGGAAATATATGACTATATAATAGATAATGTGAAAATCATAGCAACAGAGGTATTGGGTAAAAAAGATAGCAACCACAACCGTGCAGCAGAGTGGTGGTCAGAGGAACTAGAGGTCCTCGTTAGAGAAAAACGAAATGCGTTCCTTCAGTGGTTGAATGACAAATCAGAAGAAACAAGATCAATATACTAGGAAAAGAAGAGTGAAGTGATGAAAAAAATAAGAATGGCAAAAAATGAAGCATGGGAAAGAACGTGTGCCAAGGTGAATAGGAAATTAGGATTTGGGAGAGCAAAAGAAGCGTGGTCAGTATTGAAAGGGCTTCGACAGGATACAAAAAGCAAAACTAATCTCCAACTGATAACACAAAAAGAATGGGAAGAGCATTTCCAAAAATTATTAAATGAGGACAGAGAAGAATATCTAGAAGAAGGAACAGGGGAAGATAAAGGACATGAAGATGATGAGATCCAGATTTTAGAAAGTGAAGTACTTCAGGCGTTGAGAACAGGAAAGAATGGTAAATCACTGGGACCAGGCAATATAAATCTGGAGTGTCTGAAATGTGGTGGTGACATAATTGTGAAACTGATAACACAGCTCTTCAACAAAATGATACATGGAGATTCAATACCCAACGAGATGAAGCTAGGCTACATTAATACAATATTTAAGAAAGGGGATAGCAGAATTTGTTCAAACTATCGAGGAATTTGTGTTACAAACACATTAATGAGAATTTTTGCGAAAGTAATTAAAAACAAACTGGAAAAAAATTTTAGAACCAAAGAAGAACAATGTGGATTCACGGCTGGGAGATCATGTGTAGACCATATTTTCACATTACGACAGATTTTGGAGAAACATAGGGAAAAATCAAAAAATATACGATTAATTTTGATAGATCTAGAAAAAGCGTATGATAATGTTCCAAGAAAATTACTTTGGAGAGCACTACATGTGGCAAACATAAACCCTTCCGTGATTAAAATAACACAACAGATGTATAAAGATAACATTTGCCAAGTGAAAGTTGGTAATAAACTTTCACAGAAATTTAGAACAAGCAAAGGCCTTTTGCAGGGCTGTCCCATGTCACCATCATTATTCAAAATCTATATAGAACATGGTCTCGTAAATGTAATAGTATGGGATTAGAAATAATAGATGGAGTTTATCTACATCATTTATTATTTGCTGATGATCAAGTAGTCGTAGCACAAGATGGGGAGGATGCTAACTATATGTGCAATCAATTAGCAGTAGCATACAAAACTTGGGGTTTGAAGATTAATTACCAAAAAACAGAATACTTGACTAATGATTCATATGAGCTATACATTGAAGGAAAGAAAATCAAAAAGATAAACACTTTCTGTTATTTGGGATCCATTTTAGAAATAGAGCGAAAATCAGAGTCAGAAATCAATAAATGAATTAGTAGCGGACGGAGGGTAATTGGGATGCTTAACTCAGTCTTATGGAGCAGGAATGTAATGAGCAGAACTAAAAAATTAATATACAAATCCATATTAGAGAGTGTGGTTCTGTATGGAACGGAGACCTGGACAATTAACATGAAGCACATTAAAAAGTTACGAGCTCTAGAGATGGACTTTTGGAGAAAATCGGCAAGAATCTCCAGGAAAGAAAAGATAAGGAACACCGAAGTAATAAGGAGAATGGAAATAAAAGAAATAATATATGAAGTAATGGATAGGAAGAAATTACAGTGGTACGGGCATGTACGACGAATGGAGAAAACCAGAATACCAAAATTGATACTGGAGTGGGAGCCGGAGGGGAGAAGAAGAAGAGGACGACCTATGACCACCTGGCTCCAAAATGCACAGCACCCAATGAGGAGAATGGGCGCAGAGGAAGAAGACACACAAGATCGAAACACCTGGAGAAATATTTTGAGAATATAGTTTAAGAACTTTGATTGTTTGTATTGTAATTTCCAAGCTCAAAATAATAATAAATAAAAAACTCCCGGTTAACTTGCATTTAGGCAATACGCTAGCACAGCAAACAAGCGCCACGCTCGCCAACCGCCGCCGCGCAAACGACGGACGAAGATTACCGAACGAGCGCTGAGCAGTGATTGAAGACACCTTAAACGGACTTCGTATGCTCGTTGTACATAAAAAAAATGCAAGCGGTAATAGCAATTCTTTCACAGAAGACGTCATAAACAGTTTTGCTGAACATTCTCAAAAATTAATTTTAAAATTGATGTCTAGTTAAGCAATTTAAATTAAATAAATGCATATTTATATTTATGTGTATTTATGTGATTACTGTAAACCAGGTTCTCTTGCAGGTGTTTCCTCTACACACTACATACTCCCAATATGCCATGTAGGTGTCTTCCTGTCGTGTGTAGGGCAAAACAAGCGTGAGCGACACTGCCCAAGCAATTTACGTTTTGTAAACGCCTGTAGTAACATCTCTTGTAACGACGACGAGGCATGACGAACACAACAGCACTGCTCGACAACGCTCAGCCAAATGGTAACTCAGTCTTGCAGTGCGGCACTGATAACGGACGTAGAAAATTTCAGCGGCTTAAGCAATTTTTTACTGCCCCCTCCCCTGCCTGTGACCAAAGCTGGATTCGCCCATGATTAAAGCGCCGATATAAATCTATCTTTGGAATGAACTTGTGGATGAAACAGAGCAAGCATAAATCTTTCCGGGTGCCCTTTTTGCACTCAGGCATTTTTTTTTAATATTTCGAAATTATTCAAGCACATTGGGTATGAGAAGTGTGTACGATGATTTACCAAAACATTACCCTCACTATGTTTCATAATAATCTGTTATTCCTAAGACATTTTCTGATCCACTTATTGCAGTAATATTGTCGCAGAAGAAGCTGAGTAGCACAGTCAGATTCCTGAAGCGATGCAGTCCTTCAACAAAGGAAATTGCTTACAATACGTTAGTTCGTCAAGTCTTAGATTACTGTTCGTCTGTATGGGACGCTTTCCAGTTGGGTCTGATTCAGGACATTGAGAAGGTCCAAAGAACAGCGGCAAGATTCATGACTGGTACATTTAGCCATCGCGACAGCGTTACAAATCTCATAAAAAGTTTGAAGTGGGACACACTTGCGGATAGACGACGCGCTAACCGGAAGGGGCTGCTCACTAAATTCCGAAATCCGATCTTCGCCGAGGATGTAGAGCATATATTATTACCACCAACTTTCAAATCGCGCAATGATCGCCACTCAAAGATAGGGAAATTAGAGCTCCTACTGAGGCGTTCAGACAGTCGTTTCTCCCTCGTGTGATCCGTAAGTGAAACAGGGGGAGGAAATACGACTTTGGTTCGAATTGTGCCCTCCGCCACACACCGCTTGATGGCTAGTGGAGTAGATATGTAAATGGAGATGAAGATGTCGCCGTGGTGTAGTGGTTATGATATTGGACTGTTGCATTGAGGGTCGCGAGTTCAAAATTCACCTGAAATGTAAAATTTTAATTTCTATATTCGGTTCGAGTACATTCTAGAAGTATCCACAAATGTCAAGAACCGTTGTACTGGAACGTTGTGTAACCGTATATATACCGTATGTGTTCTGGCCGGAGACAGTTCGCTCTGCTCTGCGCTCTTGTACGTGCAATAATAGTGTCGCGTAGAAGAAGGTGTAATTAGATGAATGACGACCACTAACTTCAGGTAACGTAGGTTTATTCAGCACTTGCACATACAAGAGCGCGGAGCGAACTGTCTCCGGCCAGAACACATAGGCATATATACAGTTACAGAACATTGCTGTACAATGATTCTTGACATTTGTGGATACTTCTAAAATGTACTCGAACCGAATATAGAAATTAAAATTTCACAGTTGAGGCGAGTTTTGAACTCACGACCATCCGTGCAACAGTCTATTATCATAACCACTACTACACCACGGTAACTGTGCAGTTTCTTCTGCCACAATATATTTAGTTTTCTTGGAAAATTTACTAATTAAAAGTAACTGGTGACTAGACTTAACATAATAACGCGCAGGGAAAGATTTACATTGAGGTAATCAATCATACTGAACATACTAACATCTACTAGTAGGAAGATAGGCATCTACACTTTATAATAACGTATTTTGATTTCAATGAAATCAGTTGACTTATCAGATAATGTACATTAAATTCGGAAGTACCTACAGTTTTCTTTCCAAATTGAGCCATTGTACTTGCTAAATACTAGCTTTTACCACAGTGCTTTGATTCACTTGATTTTCATGAACTCAATGAGATTCTCAACTAAATAGTTAAGCCAATAATTAAAAGTAAATGGCTCTGAGCACTACGAGACTTAACATCTGAGGTCATCAGTCCCCTAGAACTTAGAACTACTTGAACCTAACTAACCTAAGTACATCACACACATCCATGCCCGAGGCAGGATTCGAACCTGCGACCGTAACGGTCGCGCGGTTCCAGACTGAAGCGCCTAGAACCGCTCGGCCACACCGGCCGGCAATAATTAAAACTTCTAATAAATTATCGACTAAGAATGGCACCTGCGCTAGTAAACGGGTTATTCTGAAAGCATGCATACAAAACTGAATTTTACATTTTATCAACCCATATCACATTTTGTAAAATTACTGTCTCAGCATATAACTCATCTAAAGCAGCAAAATTCAACCTAGCAATTTCGGAATATTAAACATTCATAGCCACCCCGCGATCTTCAGTTCGTGCCTGGAAATATTAGGGGCAATAGCTATCCACAAGCCTGCGAATTCGTGACTAGTCAATGATTATGTCTTGTGTTGTGGGGAACTATTTTTTTTTTGTGTTACCTGTCAAGGGACGTGGTGTACTGATAGATTATATAAACTGAAGTCACTGCTGTGATGTGCATGTTGTGTTTGAGTTCGACTTTGGCTGTGTGGTGCGAATATTCTATGACAGACACGCTGATAATTACTACAGTGAAGGTTCCTACTTATAATATTTGTATTTTGCGAGTAGTGCAGCTGGTCATCAGTACTCTATACTCTGATGATAAACGTGGGAAAATCACACTAATCGAAAGTTGTGTGGTGTACATTTTTTGAATACTTTTAGCAACACCACTTAGCAGCAGTGAGACA
Organism: Schistocerca piceifrons; assembly: GCF_021461385.2. Classification (NCBI taxonomy): domain Eukaryota; kingdom Metazoa; phylum Arthropoda; class Insecta; order Orthoptera; family Acrididae; genus Schistocerca; species Schistocerca piceifrons. The sequence continues at coordinate 487,432,386 of NC_060138.1, read as the reverse complement.
CCGCAAATAATATGACTGTTCGCAGCCATGTCGCATTTCACATTGTTTGCAAGGCAGATTGACTTATTTAAATTTCCACAAGAACCATCCATCACGCTTCTGAAAGTGCGAGAAGGAATACGTGCTCCACCGTATCTGTAATTAGTGTAAAGCCTTTCACGAAGACTAAACACTGAAACTGTACGTGCTAGTAATTCATATCCGGCGTCTATGGAACGAACAGTGGTAGCAAAATGGGAACTTCCCATCACATAGCATGACAGTGATATCTGCTAATATCTTCGTTTGCTCCCAGGATACAGTTTGATTAACATCAACAAATGTTTCGATGACGCAGTTGTAGGGAGAGGAGAAATGGTATGTTCCACGATTAAACGTCTGCGTGTGATACATGGTGGGGATGGTCTGGTAGATCGTGGCATCAGGAATGCACTATCGCTTTTATGTGCCCGTTTACGGCCCTGCAGTAAAATTTTATTTCCGGCCCGTAGCGGCTCCATGGCGCCAGAACTGCCGCACTCTGCGTCTCGGGGCTACTCTCGCACTGTGCCGTTTTACCTCCCAAGGACACAATCTTGTCAAAGTTATTGGAATTGGTCGCAAGAGAGTTTTTCACCCTTATTAATACTAAAATACGGGAACAGCTAGTAGAAAGTGTGATAGTATATCTGTGAATTTAGAAGCTGTTGTACATTTAGGTCACAGAAACACTTTTAACGCACTAACAAGTACTAGAGGTGTCAACAAATGGGTCTATCAGTGATAGCACGTCTCCACATTAGGAGCTACAGTTCATCGTTTAATCTGAAGCACTGTAGACCTTGGAATTGTTCACGAACGCTAAGGTTTTACGACTACGAAAGTCTACATATGCCTCACAAAACACAGTAAAGTAAAAGGAGACGCCAAGGATTTTAACCCATTGCTGATCGTTGCTAACTCGCTGCTATTATGTAGGTATATTTCGGCTGAATTACACAGTTTATTAACGCATTCACATTTAAAGCGACGGACTACTGGTAAAGCTTTTTTTCCCATTTATCTTCTGACTGTTTTGAGTACCTCCCCGCGTGAGAGTTGCACATGCACCTAAAGCCCGTAGATATTTGTTGGATATATTCCAGTCTGTGCCTACCACACTGTTTTCACCTTCTAATGCTCCTAGAGGTATCGTGGGCGTATTCCTTAACACATGCCCTGTCACCCTTTCCCTTTTCTTGTCAATGTCTGCAGAGACACTCCCCGTTTTCTATCTCATCGGTCCACCTAATTCTGAACATTATTCTGTAGCACAACACGTCAAACCCTTCGATTTTCTGCTTTTTCAGTTTTCTCATAGCCTATGGTTCACTCTCCTTTGCCCCAAACTTTCTTCCTCAAATTAAGGTTTACGTTCGATGCTAATATCCTTTGCTAATATCCTTCTTTTAGCCATGAATTCCGTCTTTGCGTGCGATGATCTGATGTCCTTCATGCTTCATATGACATGCATTATTTTGATTACGAGGTAGAACTATTCGTTCAATTTGTTTTGTAGTGTCATCCAAAGGACGAGGTACTGTGGCAAGTGTGGTACCTCGTGGCGCAACCGTAAGGAAGCATAATCGCTGGAAGATACAACGACGAATGAGAGACGTTGATGTACACATGTCCTCAAGAAATCCATAGGCTATCACAGCGGCATGCTTACTTACGTCATCGTGGAGCCACTCAGCCCTGTATGCAATTATCTCCGAAGACGACATCATCGTCTCTCTACAGTCAGCTGTGTGGGAGTTGTATTATTCAGAACTACGCGGTTAAACTTTAGACAGTTGCACTTGGAGAGAAGAGACAATTACCTTGTACTGTATCAAGTGACACGTTAGTGTTCAGTGAAAACAACTAGTATATATATGACACTCCTCTGGCAATGGATTGTTTCAAAGTTATGTGTTTCATGTTATTAAGCTCACAATAAAGTTATAAAGTATATTCTATGTACTGTAGTATGAACTGGGCTTCCTTAAGAAGTAAACTTAAGAACTCATCACTGTGCTGGTGAGCGTTATTTCGTCGGCACAACATGGTTACTTCGTGTCCTTAGTCATAATGTTAAGTTTATCGATAACACAGTTTCTCCCACTATCGATTGCTTTCGTCCTCCCTCGGTTTTTGTTCAAACCATAGCGTGTGCTCAGTAGAGAATTCCCTTTAAATCAGTCCTTCAATTCTCCGTCGCCTTCGTAGACATCAGCAATGTTACCAGTGAATCTCATCATTAATATATTTTCAGGCTGATTTTGAGTTACACTCTTAAATTATTATTTTATTAACTGATGGTGAATTGTAGTTTAACGCTAATAAACATCAGCTTATTTGATATGTTTTGCATATTTTCTCAGCTATTCTCATTTAAACTTGTCATTTTTTTCCCTTTTAACACATATCATTTTGATAATAGGAACACTCCATTCTCCAGCACGATCTAGCTCAAGAGTAAAAACATTAATGAACTACTTTGATGCATCTGAAGGTGGGTCTTAAACTCATGTTGTAGTGTCATAAAACATAAATAGGTGACGCTTGGTGTTGTTGTATACACTTTTAGTGTTCGTAGGAGATTTCTAGTTCCAGCGCTTCGGAAAGCCCTTTGTCCGAACCAGTCATTGGAAGCTCTTTTTAAATATGGGGAAACTTATCGCAGATAAAAGTATATATGTAAGTGCATTTTTCAGTTATGATTTTTTTTATTAAACGTACTGTTGATTAAGAGATCGTTCCATCAGCCGTATTTCGCTTTGACTGGAAGACACCAGCATTGATTCCGTAAATGTATGATACGTGAAAACGAAGTCCTTCGCGATGGCACTGTTGTAGAAATCATTATGGACTTGTTGCCTTCACAGTTCTGGATAAAACCTCGAGCTTTCGACGCTTACCTAGATACACTCCTGGAAATTGAAATAAGAACACCGTGAATTCATTGTCCCAGGAAGGGGAAACTTTATTGACACATTCCTGGGGTCAGATACATCACATGATCACACTGACAGAACCACAGGCACATAGACACAGGCAACAGAGCATGCACAATGTCGGCACTAGTACAGTGTATGTCCACCTTTCGCAGCAATGCAGGCTGCTATTCTCCCATGGAGACGATCGTACAGATGCTGGATGTAGTCCTGTGGAACGGCTTGCCATGCCATTTCCACCTGGCGCCTCAGTTGGACCAGCGTTCGTGCTGGACGTGCAGACCGCGTGAGACGACGCTTCATCCAGTCCCAAACATGCTCAATGGGGGACAGATCCGGAGATCTTGCTGGCCAGGGTAGTTGACTTACACCTTCTAGAGTACGTTGGGTGGCACGGGATACATGCGGACGTGCATTGTCCTGTTGGAACAGCAAGTTCCCTTGCCGGTCTAGGAATGGTAGAACGATGGATTCGATGACGGTTTGGATGTACCGTGCACTATTCAGTGTCCCCTCGACGATCACCAGTGGTGTACGGCCAGTGTAGGAGATCGCTCCCCACACCATGATGCCGGGTGTTGGCCCTGTGTGCCTCGGTCGTATGCAGTCCTGATTGTGGCGCTCACCTGCACGGCGCCAAACACGCATACGACCATCATTGGCACCAAGGCAGAAGCGACTCTCATCGCTGAAGACGACACGTCTCCATTCGTCCCTCCATTCACGCCTGTCGCGACACCACTGGAGGCGGGCTGCACGATGTTGGGGCGTGAGCGGAAGACGGCCTAACGGTGTGCGGGACCGTAGCCCAGCTTCATGGAGACGGTTGCGAATGGTCCTCGCCGATACCCCAGGAGCAACAGTGTCCCTAATTTGCTGGGAAGTGGCGGTGCGGTCCCCTACGGCACTGCGTAGGATCCTACGGTCTTGGCGTGCATCCGTGCGTCGCTGCGGTCCGGTCCCAGATCGACGGGCACGTGCACCTTCCGCCGGCCACTGGCGACAACATCGATGTACTGTGGAGACCTCACGCCCCACGTGTTGAGCAATTCGGCGGTACGTCCACCCGGCCTCCCGCACGCCCACTATACGCCCTCGCTCAAATTCCGTCAACTGCACATACGGTTCACGTCCACGCTGTCACGGCATGCTACCAGTGTTAAAGACTGCGATGGTACTCCGTATGCCACGGCAAACCAGCTGACACTGACGGCGGCGGTGCACAAATGCTGCGCAGCTAGCGCCATTCGACGGCCAACACCGCGGTTCCTGGTGTGTCCGCTGTGCCGTGCGTGTGATCATTGCTTGTACAGCCCTCTCGCAGTGTCCGGAGCAAGTATGGTGGGTCTGACACACCGGTGTCAATGTGTTCTTTTTTCCATTTCCAGGAGTGTATATAACACTCTTAGCTCCTTCGAGGTCGAAATTTCATTTATGGAAGTTAGTTAGCGTTGCACCTTCACAGCAGTGATAAGAAAACGCTTGAGGGCAGTGATACTACCTTACCCTAATGAGCGCGTGTCGTGTCAAAATGACAGAATATTATCTTGTTTAGATACCCCTCGCATAACTAAAGGAGTCGGCGGAGGAAAGTCAAACATCCTAGAGCCGGTTGTGAGAGGCTGCGTGTTTTTTGTTTGCTTAAGTTCAAACACAAGAACGAAAGGACCATACAACAAAACTAGTTGTCTAGCAGATCTTTTTCTAGCGGTTGATATGGAAAATATTGTTAGCTGCATTTGACTCATTCTAAAATGCAGCGGACAGTGTGATCCTTAGTAAATTGGCACTTTTTCCGACGACCTCTTGGGTTAAAATGCGCGGAAAAAAATTATGTAGAGAAGAAAGATGATCTGCGATTTATATAGCTGAATGTCTTGTAAGTACTTAAGCAAATGTCATAATCTACAATGAAGACTATAACAATAAGCAGTAGAATCCTTCCGTCATAACCACCTGTAAGCTCAACGAGATTGTCAGTTACGTATACAAAACGTCATATTCGAATCCCAATGAAAATTATGTTGGATTTTGAATGTGAGATCTGATATAAAGTGAACCAGCGTTTGGTGTAACTGACCATGTAAATATTAGGTTCTTAGTAGTTGACACTCGTAAAGCAAGCAGAGAAAGAAAAGAAATGGTAAATAAAGCTTTTGAAAGAGCACAGTGGAAGTGAATGTTCAGGGGTGCTGAAATATTTTCTCGCTTGTTGCGGTTTCTCTCCAGTCCAGATTCTCAGTTATAGGGCATCCAAAGTCGCCTGTCTCTTGTATGGGTGTCCCGTAATTTGGGTCCAACACCTAATTCCTCTGGAGAAGTTATAAGAAAAGAAATAAAACGCGATGAGAATGTGTAGAAATAATAACTCATAACTTAATTATCTAAGAAATAATTTATGTAAAATGATACACTCACGTAAAGAAATCTCAGCTTCATTTGCGTTGAAATTTTAGTACATCAAACATTTTCTCAAGCTCATATATTTTATCAAAAATATGCAGATGAGTATCCACTGAAAACTGAATAGAAACTGTGAATTGTCTAAGCCATTTATACTTCCAGCTAATAGGTCTGTGTTACGTAAAGTACTGATGCCCCGCAATAAATACGAAAGTGTTATTCTGAAATACCAATACTCACTAATTGTACTGAAATTACTGGCGTATATGCGAATAACGAAACACTCGATTTATTTAAAGCCGGACGTGTTAACAGACGAATATCAACATTTATTTGAAATTCCATTCAGAAAGAAACATTCGACTTATTCAAAATCGGACGTGATAACTGACGTTTATCATCATATATTTCAAATTCAATTCAGAAAGACTGTATAGGTTAATCATGAAGATAATTGTCACCTATACAGAGGCAATGTCGGGTATTCTCACTCATAGAGGTTGGTAGTCTACATGAACGACTCTCATTTACAGATGTTTTAACGGGAGAAACTTACAAGTTTTTCCATATGCAGAAATTTTTAATATTACTTATCCAGGTTTGACTGTATTTATTGATTTTCTACATAAATGGCTATACGTGCCAAAGATTAGTACACCAATGACAAATTTACTGCAATAATTTTTATTTTCCTTCAATCGAATTTATTGGCATTGTTAAATAGCTACTTCAGGCGATTGGTTCGGTCGCCTTAGAGACAGACTTTTTTAATTGACTGTAATTATTTTTGTCAAACATCCACGTATATATATATATATATATATATATATATATATATATATATATATATATATATATATATGTGTGTGTGTGTGTGTGTGTGTGTGTGAGAGTGTGCGTACGCGCGCGCGTCTTTGTTTGCTATTGGTTTATAGATGAGTCCCATAAATTAAACCATGCAGAATTTTTCCTTTTTTTGTACTTATAATCACGATCATCTCATAAAAGATCTTGGAACGGTTGCTAAATACACCGTTTTCGTACACCCAAACCAACATATCACTTCATCACCAAAGGAATAATGGTTGCTAGGTAAGAATAAACAGAAATAACTTCCTATGCCCATCCACTCCCGTGATGTAAATAATATTTACGTGTTTAGTTGTTTTAACCACTGCAATACATTACAAAAACTATCCCCTATCTTTTATTATAAACAATTCACTATAGCTGAGAGATAATTAATGGTGCAATATTAATAAAAAAGTGTCTTAGCTACTCTTTGTAAAATTGTCTTCAGCTAAGAATGAGTTTTTTAATGTTACCATCAGCAGCTTTCATCGTTTACGTAAATGCATAGAACGTCTCATCCAATACGAAGACAAAATGGAATTAAAGTGTTCACGTTTCTTTTGGGTAAAGTATTATGTAAATTATGATGATGTCACTGTATTTAAATATGAATTATGTTCATGTGCCCCTTAAGTACCTGCTTTTCCATCTTTAGGTCATATCGTACAAAGTGGCTTTGGAACGTATGATTACACCAACTAATGAACTGAGTACGAGAAAGTGACTAGAAAGGCTGTCTAGTGCTAGTCCATGTACGATTGCTTATCTGTAGCTTCTGGTGTGGAATAATATGATTTACGTATATGCTACCAATAGTTCTGCAGACCTGTACACAACTATACAAAAGACTTTCCTATACTAGTAAAACGCATTGGGTACACACTTCGACTGATAAAAATGTACGATATTCTACATAAGCTACAAATGGGAGCGTTTCAACGGCCACACTGCCGTTTCTCTTTCTGCCGTGATTTTAGTGATTAATCATCCGTTGTAAGAAGTTCTTTCTTTGTATGTTGGCCTCTCAAACATTAAACTTCAACAGAACCCGAGCCTGGGCAGTTGTATTTCGCAGTCGACGTGTCATCTGCCCTACGGAAACAGGCAGTATTGAAGTACCACTCACAATAACATGTCATTGAGGTACACTAATTGTTGGATAATTTCAAAACATATAGCTACCTGAATGCAGAGGCGAGGTAGAATGCATTTTGTGCAGGGTTAGTTCGTTACTGTTCTAGGGGCTGGTGAGAACGACGTGCCGCTCCTGTACGCACTTGGAAACTGATTACGGACGGCAGTTAGTTCATATTTTTGTGTTAGATTTTTAAATTCAGTTGTCAGTAACATTGCGGGGTTCACTGGAGTGATAACTTCGATATTATTTAGCTAGTTTCAAATGGAGCATTCGTAATCCACCCGATGCACCGTCAACCCCGGTTAAGTTACGAGGTTCTTTTCGCTGTGAGTCACAAGCCAGTTTTCACGACTCAACCTTTAGTAGAAGATGGTGAGTTTTGCCTTCGGTTGTTCTTTGGATGTTTGAATCTTGGTGTGTGATCACACGACTGTCAATGTTGTGTTCCTTACTTAACGTAATTCTCGCTGAAAAATGATGATTAATGCAATGAAAAGAGTCTCCCCTTCCGGTAAGATAGTCTTAGGATTAAAGATATGGTAGTTACGGTCTATTTTGTGAATAAACGATCCTTTGGAATCCAGTTAGTTTGTTAAACTTTTACGTCATGTCTGTACCAGCAATGAACCCTCCTGTGTTCATTAACTTCATTTACCGTGTAATTAAAAGGTACTAGGAAGCATTTAGTAAAGTTCATTCGCTGATTAGCCGATCTGATGACCAGCAGTTTAAATTTAATTGCGTGGTTTCCTTTGTGTAAGAGCTTAGGGCCAAATTCAATTAAAAATTATGTGACTTCAGATGACCGGGCATTCACTGCAAGTCAGAGAATGGTAAGAACCATTTCATTCAGTAGGGAGCTAGCGGATACAAAAAACTCCATGTTCTAAGGCGAAAGCTGATCCCACCGAAGAACCAGCTACCAATATTTAGACATTTTGTGAATAGTGGGTGGCTTTTAATAGAACCAGGTGAAAGAGGGAAAGGGGATAGTACTAGTTATGTGCTGGATTCGACATAAAATGGAGGAGTGTGACATATTTCCTCGTGGCCCCCTTGCACTCATCCTGTTTACTGTTGTCGTCGACTCCAGAGCTAGTTTACTGTATTTAGGGATGGGATTTTTTCAGCAATCTGGGCATGTCAAGCCGATCTTTACCTAACCATACTAAATGGTTTTAGGTTGTAATATATTTGGCAGGCTGAAAAGGCTTGTGACTTCTAATTACGACAGTTGTTTTCCAGGGCAACTTCGAGAGAAATTTTCGAAGTCCTGTCAGTCAGCAGCACTTTCCAGAGAAGTGCTGTTAGTGGGAGCAGGTAATGTCCAACTGAAGAAGCTGTATTTAGCTACTAAAGCTAATAGGTGAAAAGGCCTGGATGCAATATAACTTGTGGAGCCCACGAAATGGCAAGTCGGCTCAGAGTCATCGTGGGCTGCAGAAGTCGCTTGTCCTCTGGGGAGGAGATGGTGTTTTTGTAGTGTATATCTGAAGTCGAGCCGAAGTCGATGAACCACGTCATTTCTTGTATTATGGAAAACTGAGAGAATCAGGAAATGCGTTCGCGTGCGCCGGTGTGGCTGTCTGGTTTTCTAGGCAAGTGCTGACGTCTAACACGTGTGAGCATGCTCAGTAGGTGGAGAGCACAAAGTACCTTATGGAGTTGAACAGGGAGATGTATAATGGTGTTTAATGAACAAGACAGCATTGGCACTGTTGAATTGAAACTATATTGTGCAACATAATTAAAGGGCCACTACTTCAAAACGCCGTAGTTGTATCCCATTACAATGTGGAAGTTTGCAATTTGGCTCAAAGGTGTCTACATCCTTGTTCTGCAATACATTAAATGTATTCGCAGTTGCGATTATGGACAATCATCAGCTGTATAATGGAATGGGGACAATGAAAATTTCTGCCGAGACGGGATTCGAACACCTGTTTACCGCATATCGCGAGCGCTCACGTTAGCATTGGTCTATCTGAGTATGACTCACGGCCATTCCCAAACTTCCAAATACCGTCAACTATATTATTCCAACAACCTGTACTCGTACATCCATTACGTAGATACCCGTATAGAGGAGAAGGCTTACTTGAAAGTCGCTTGTCCAGTGTCGGCTGATAAATACGATATTGCAGTGCCTGTGTTATTCCGAATTACGATGCAAAGTTACTTCGGATATGGGTAAATACGGTATTGGTGTCTGTATTATTCCATCATACAGTCGATGGTTGTCCATTTTCGTAACTACATTTAATGTCTTTCACAACTGTTGTAGTCGTCGCAGTGCCTTTTCCTTCGGACACAGATGCATCTACAAAGGTACTTTGCACCGTAATTCGTAATAACATAGCCACTGCAATGTCGTAGTGAGGAGGTAGGCTGTAGACACCTTTTAGCCAAATTGAAAACCACTACATCCTAAGGGGGGACAATTACGCCGTTTCGAAAAAGCGTTTCTTTGAAAGTGTCGCACAGTGTAGTAAATTTGTTTGCGATGAATTCTGATTGGAGTGTTTTTAGTCACTTATCCCTTACGGACTTTTTTGTTGTCGTAAAGTTCTCGGCAGAAGGTGCTAGGAGCCAGTCGGAGACAGTCGATAAGCTGCGAGAAGTGAACATATTCCAGACCCGTGGTAGTGTCTCAGAATCAGCGTGAAAGTAGTTATGTAGCCGCGAAGCTTTTAACTCATTCACTATGGATTAGAGAGAAGTTTAACCCTGACTCGTGGGTCTAAGCAACGCTTGCGGCAGTTACTTAGAGGGCTTTGCAAGCGTAACAACGTAAGGAATTAATCCGTGTTCATCAGTAGAAGTTCCCGAGTATATTTGCGGAAGAATTAGTTGTATAATTTGTTACGTGCATCGCACATCGTTAAGATCATGAATTCTATTCGCGCTACAATTAGACTTCACTTGATGTCCCGGTAGCTCAGTTCGCTCCAAAGCAACTTCCCACATCTTTTTATAACATCTTGGGAATTAATAACCGCTTCAGCTCTATTTAGTTTTTTGTCACTGGATCACTACCGGTTTCGTGACAATAAAAGCCACCTCTTTAGGTGGCTTTTCATAACGAGTGTGTCGTAATGAACACAACGTAAATATACAGAAAGACAGTACAGTCAGTTTTTTACGAATTTAATCTTCTAATATAAATAAGTGAATAAAAGCAATGCATTTAACATTAGGTCTATCTGTGTACCAGTGAATGAAACCAGTGTCATTTTGACATATGCGTTTTCCCTTTACCTATTGCAAGGCGTCATTAGTGGCACGTTTTGCAGATGTTGCTCTCAATGCGTGAACACTCGTTTTCTTCATGACTGCAAGTAGAAGAACAGCTTTAAAACCAGAAACGCAAGCACGCATATAGAGCAACAGCGACAGACCTACCCACCGATGATACGTTTCAGTAAAATAGCAAGACGTGTATGGAACGATAAAACTAGTTTTATTCAATTTAACGTACAAGAACCTAACCTGAAGAATCTCAAAATAATATCGCATGCCACTGAGGATACGGACAACAAAAGTTAAAGATAAATAAATAGACTAATAAGGCAATCAACACATATACGTCATTGGACAGGCGTGAGAGTACCGAAGCGTTCTAAAACTAATTTGACAATCAAATCATGTTTGCTTCGTGGGCGTCTTCTCACACTAGCAGCATTTTTCATGTTTTTTTGATGTTATATTTTCAGTGTTAGTTGACGTTGTCCTTGAAATATAGATGACTTTTAATTCATAGTAGATCTTTATCTCTCACGAGACCTCTCTAACAGTTTTAATTTAATCAGGAATTATATATTTGAGAATCTTTGTTCCAAGACGACTTCGTTATGGTAAACGAATTTATTTAGACAAAATTTGTGAGATAAAATCATTTCAAGTCACCAATTTGTGGCTACGTAGAAAAAGATGGGTTGTGATCCGAGGGTTAGAGCGAGGATTAAGGCCCTATAAGGACATATAAATGTAGGTCAGCCGTTAACATAACTGCCCGCGAACAACAAGGTCCCAGGTTCAAGTCCCGGTCAGGCACAAAGCTGTAAACATCAAAGTAGCTCCAAATCGGGCCAGAACCCTCTGAAAAATGACAGATTATTTCCGTCGTCTCCCAGAGAAGTTAGCTTTGTACTCACCTGATTGCACCGAGGGTTTTACCTGCTCTGCTTCTTCGTCTACTGGATGTACGTTGATGCACCATGTTAACAACATGGACTTTGAACGCAGGGTGTTCGTACTCCGGTGTCGAGTTCCAGGCGAAGGTGAGAGGGAGATAGTCTTCCTAATTATGACAACGGTTGTAGTAGGAAGTCTTAAAGGAGAAGGAAGAGTACTTACAGTGAGTTGTGGGAACAGTTTAGTGGATATTAATCCAGCATGTACGTAGAACACACAGTATTTAGTGAACTGCAAATCCCACAAAGCTTTTGAGACGTCCAACTTGTACTATTCTTGCTAATCATAAGACGAGCCCTGAAAGACATCCCGTCAGCTCTGATCTTCATACCGGCACGAACTGTGTTCTTTTATTTCCCCTTAAATAATTCCTCGCCTGTGGCTACAATATTATTTTCAATGCGACGATTTTACCATTCCTACATTCTTACATAATTCTATCAAATTACTGGCGGACATCACTAACTTCAGAGGGACTGTCTCTTGATCGAAGGACTGAAGTTCTTTCTGTTTAGTCCCTTTCCCGTCAACCACCTAATGACCTAATCACTAGAGACAACTGCGTTGAGTTGCAGTTTTGTTCAATCTCTTACATGAAATAATATAGGACTTACTATTTGCAAGATAAATCCATACATCACATGGAATAGAGACTTAGTCAGTACCTAGTTACCATGTCTCAACGTCCATCCGCTTCTGCTGATGCCCATTGGTAGACGAAAGTTTGTCGCAACTGTCGTGGCTTTATACAGGGTGGTCCATTGATCGTGACCGGATCAAATATCTCACGAAATAAGCGTCAAACGAAAAAGCTACAAAGAACGAAACTTTTCTAGCTTGAAGGGGGAAACCAGATGGCGCTATGCTTTGCCCGCTAGATGGTGCTGCCATGGGTCAAACAGATATCAACTGGTTTTTTTTAAAATACGAACTCCCATTTTTTGTTACATATTCGTTTAGTACGTAAAGAAATATGATTGTTTTAGTTGGACCACATTTTTCGCTTTGTGATAGATGGCGCTGTAATAGTCACAAACATATGACTCACAATTTTAGTCGAACAGTTGGTAACAGATAGGTTTTTTAATTAAAATACAGAACTTAGGTACGTTTGAATATTTTATTTCGGTTGTTCCTATGTGATACATGTACCTTTGTGAACTTATCATTTCTGAGAACGCATGCTGTCACAGCCTGATCACCTGTAAATACCACATTAATGCAATATATGCTCAAAATGACGTCCGTCAACCTCAAGATTCCCAATTATTGCGCAATTTGTGCGCTACTGATGTACGGATTAGCCGCACAGCAGCTACAACACTTGCTTGGGCATCATCATTTGTTGCAGGTAGTGGTTGACGTTTCGCAGGTGGCTGAACACTTCCTGTTTCCTTAAATAACGTAACTATCCGACGAACGGTCCGGACACTCGGATGATGTCGTCCAGGATACCGAGCAGTATACATAGCACACGCCCGTTGGGCATTTTGATCACAATATCCATACACAAACACGATATCGACCTTTTCCGCAATTGGTAAACGGGCCTTTTTAACACGGGCAATGAATCACGCACCAAATACCGTCCGCACTGCCGGAATGTTACGTGATACCACGTACTTATATGTTTGTGACTATTAGAGCGCCATCTATCACAAAGCGAAAAAAGTGGTTCAACTAAAACATTCATATCTCTTTACGTACTACACGAATATGTAATAAAAAATGGAGGTTCCTATTTTAAAAAACAAAGTTGATACCCGTTCGAAAGTTTCGTACTTTGTAGTTTTATCGTTTGATGCTTATTTCGTGAGATATATTGCCCGGTCGCTATCAGTGAAACACCCTGTATACAATAGACTGATGCCCACATATGTTCCGTAATTTGCTGAAGTTCATAGGCTACAATCTTCTCCCAGCTTTAACTCAGCTCAAACGTCCTACATGATAGTACCAACCACTAATAATCCCATTGAACACATTCAGTACTTAGCCGATTTTCTATCTTTCAAATGGGCTTAAGTTGTTTTCTACTCCTCAGATGCTGTAGGATCGTCTCACATTCAGCGTGATACGTATGGTTTTAGCGTAATATTTACAAAAGTGTTTTCTTTTTGTTCATTGCCCTTAGGCGCACGTTTAAATTAATGATGATAACGAAATAGCCGACTATGCTAGTGATTTAGTAGCCCAGTCAATAGGTATAAAGAAAAGTAGAATACCGAGAAAATTTCGTGTCGTCAGAAATTTTTGTACCGCGGCAGGAGGGAGTTCCATGAACAATATACTAGATATCCTGACCGGTGAGGGATTAGTGTGTGATGGGGGTGTATTTGAAGGACTCTTTTGTACGTTTTTGTTGAATAACTTGAAAGCCGCGTCCTCCAGCGAAAACGAAATCCAGAATAAAATTTAACAACACTAACCCTCCAAATGTTGAAAACATTCGAACCCTCGAAATGCCTCCCCCTATGAACCATGGACCTTGCCGTTGGTGGGGATGCTTGCGTGCCTCAGCGATACAGATAGCGGTACCGTAGGTGCAACAACAACGGAGGGGTATCTGTTGAGAGGCCGGACAAACGTGTGGTTCCTGAAGACGGGCAGCAGCCTTTTCACTAGTAGCAGGGGCAACAGTATGGATGATTGACTGATCTGGCCTTGTAACACTAACCAAAACGACCTTGCTGTGCTGGTACTGCGAACGGCTGAAAGCAAGGGGAAACTACGGCCGTAATTTTTCCCGAGGGCATGCTGCTTTACTGTATGGTTAAATGATGATGGTGTCCTCTTGGGTAAAATATTCCGGAGGTAAAATAGTCCCCCATTCGGATGTCCGGGCGGGGACTACTCAGGAGGACGTCGTTATCAGGAGAAAGAAAACTGGCGTTCTACAGATCGGAGCGTGGAATGTCAGATCCCTTAATCGGGCAGGTAGGTTAGAAAATTTAAAAAGGGAAATGAATAGGTTAAAGTTAGATGTAGTGGGAATTAGTGAAGTTCGCTGGCAGGAGGAACAAGACATTTGGTCAGGCGAATACAGGGTTATAAATACAAAATCAAATAGGGTTAATGCAGGAGTAGGTTTAATTACGAATGAAAAAAATAGGAGTGCGGGTAAGCTACCACAAACAGCATAGTGAACGCATTATTGTGGCCAAGATAGACACAAAGCCCACGCCTACCACAGTAGTACAAGTTTATATGCCAACTTGCTCCACAGATGACGAAGAAATTGAAGAAATGTATGATGAAATAAAAGAAATTATTCAGAGAGTGAAGAGAGACGATGGGTGACTGGAATTCGGTAATAGGAAAACGGAGAGAAGGAAACATAGTAGGTGAATGTGGATTGGGGGGAAGAAAAGAAAGATGAAGCCGCCTAGTAGAATTTTGCTCAGAGCACAACTTAACCATAGCTAACACTTGGTTCAAGAATCATAAAAGAAGGTTTTATACATGGAAGAAGCCTGGAGATACTGACAGGTTTCAGATAGATTATATAATGGTAAGACAGAGATTTAGGAACCAGGTTTTAAATTGTAAGACATTTCCAGGGGCAGATGTGGACTCTGACCACAATGTATTGGTTATGAATTGTAGATTAAAACTGAATAAACTGCAAAAAGGTGGGAATTTAAGGAGATGGGACCTGGATAAACTGAAAGAACCAGAGGTTGTACACGGTTGCAGGTTCGAATCCTGGCCCGGGCATGGATGTGTGTCATGTCCTAATGTTAGTTAGGTTTAAGTAGTTCTAAGTTCTAGGGGACTGATGACCACAGATGTTAAGTCCCATAGTGCTCAGAACCATTTTTGAACCAGAGGTTGTACAGAGTTTCAAGAGAGCATAAGCGAACAATTGACAGGAATAGGGGAAAGAAATACAGTAGAAGAAGAATGGGTAGCTTTGAGGGATGAAGTAGTGAAGGCAGCAGAGGATAAAGTAGGTAAAAAGACGAGGGCTGCTAGAAATCCTTGGGTAACAGAAGAAATATTGAACTTAATTGATGAAAGGAGAAAATATAAAAATTCAGTAAATGAAGCAGGCAAAAAGGAATACAAACGTCTCAAAAATGAGGTCGACAGGAAGTGCAAAATGGCTAAGCAGGGATGGCTAGAGGACAAATGTGAGGATGTAGAGGCTTGTCTCACCAGGGGTAAGATAGATACTGCCTACAGGAAAATTAAATATACCTTTGGAGAAAAGAGAACCATTTGTATGAAGATCAAGAGCTCAGATTGAAACCCAGTTCTAACCAAAGAAGGGAAAGCAGAAAGGTGGAAGGAGTATATAGAGGGTCTATACAAGGGCGATGTACTTGAGGACAATATTATGGAAATGTAAGAGGATGTAGATGAAGATGAAATGGGACATATGATACTGCGTGAAGAGTTTGACAGAGCACTGAAAGACCTGAGTCGAAACAAGGCCCCGGGAGTAGATAACATTCCATTAGAACTACTGAAAGCCTTGGGAGAGCCAGTCCTGACAAAACTCTACCATCTGGTGAGATATATGAGACAGGCGAAATACCCTCAGACTTCAAGAAGAATATAATAATTCCAATCCCAAAGAAAGCAGGTGTTAACAGATGTAAAAATTACCGAACTATCAGTTTAATAAGTCATAGCTGCAAAATGCTAACGCGAATTCTTTACAGACGAATGGAAAGACTAGTAGAAGCCGACCTCGGGCAAGATCAGTTTGGATTCCGTAGAAATATTGGAACACGTGAGGCAATACTGACCCTACGACTTATCTTAGAAGCTAGATTAAAGAAAGGCAAACCTACGTTTTTAGCATTGGTAGACTTAGAGAAACCTTTTCATAGTGTTGACTGGAATACTCTCTTTCAAATTCTAAAGATGGCAGGGGTAAAATACAGGGAGCGAAAGGGTATTTACAATTTGTACAGAAACCAGATGGCAGTTATAAGAGTCGAGGGACATTAAAAGTAAGCAGTGGTTAGGAAGGGAGTGAGACAGGGTTGTAGCCTTTCCCCGATGTTATTCAATCTGTATATTGAGCAAGCAGTGAAGAAAACAAAAGAAAAATTCGCAGTAGGTATTAAAATCCATGGAGAAGTAATAAAAACTTTGAGGTTTGCCGATGACATTGTAATTCTGTCAGAGACAGCAAAGGACTTGGAAGAGCAGTTGAACGGAATGGATAGTGTCTTGAAGGGAGGATATAAGATGAACATCAACAAAAGCAAAACGAGGATAATGGAATGTAGTCGAATTAAGTCGTGTGATGCTGAGGGAATTAGATTAGGAAATGAGACACTTAAAGTAGTATAGGAGTTTTGCTATTTGGGGAGCAAAATAACTGATGATGGTCGAAGTAGAGAGGATATAAAATGTAGACTGACAATGGCAAGGAAAGCGTTTCTGAAGAAGAGAAATTTGTTAACATCGAGTATAGATTTAAGTGTCAGGAAGTCGTTTCTGAAAGTATTTGTATGGAGTGTAGCCATGTATGGAAGTGAAACATGGACAGTAAATAGTTTGGACAAGAAGAGAATAGAAGCTTTTGAAATGTGCTGCTACGGAAGAATGCTGAAGATTAGATGGGTAAGACGAGGTATTGAATAGGATTGGGGGGAAGAGAAATTTGTGACACAACTTGACTAGAAGAAGGGATCGGTTGGGAGGACATGTTCTGAGGCATGAAGGGATCACCAATTTAGTATTGGAGGGCAGCGTGGAGGACAAAAATTGTAGAGGGAGACCAAGAGATGATAACGTTAAGCAGGCCACAACAACAACCCCCGAAATAGTGGGGGAAAGGGGTGGAGACCTTTACTTTGTGCCCATCTTTTCAATATATTGTGATCTTGTAAGTTAGTTTACATTTGAAAATATTGAATAAAAAGTTCATTGTCAAGAATGAATTCTTCTATTAGATTCCATAAATAATTTAAGTTATTCAGTCAAATTCAACCCCGAAATTTAAGTCTTTGTAGTCTGTCATATTTTTCCCAGTGAATGCCATGTTTAATACTTCCAAGATCAGGCCGTTACTCACACATCAGTTTCTTTAATAAGATTGTTGTCAGTAAAAATCATGAATCATATATATATATATATATATATATATATATATATATATATATAAAAAGCAGGTGTTTTTCAATCTTTCTTAGAATTTCTATTATAATCACAATATTTTTTCATTTTCTCCCCGGAAAGCCTTCTTTCTCTCATCAGTCCGCTTTGGTGGGTACGGTTTTGATGCCATCTCTGGAATAAATTTCACTTATCAATTTTGTTTCTGAATGTGCCCCTGTCTGATGTGTTTGTTGCGTCAATTTTTGCTTTTGTCAAATCCTTCTTAACTTCAGTTACGCAAGGCATTAATGCCGTAAGGGACGTCACATAGTCTGATAGACGTTCAGTTAGTCTGTTTCCAGGTAATCTGTCTCGGTGTCTGTAGAACTTCATTCGTCTCACTCTGATGTAAATTTCTAAGCCTGATACTTTTTCTGTTGTCTCGATGGTTTGCAGTCTGTCTCCATCTCGTATATATCGTGGTCCCAGAATTTTTCTAATAATCTTTATATATACATTTTTTGAGAGAATATGAAGTGACCGCCTTCGTTTATAGTATACGTTATTGGCAGTACATTGATGATACGTAGGGTGAGTTAAAAGATAGTTCCAGGTTCAGGAAACAACTAACACGTCTATACACCTTTAAAAACTATGCTGTTAGTGTTATGTCCTAGCCAGTAATGCCACCCGAGCCCGCTGCCGAAAGGTTGGCAGTACCAAAGTCCGGACGCCGTCCGCATAAGCAGCGCCAGCGAGACAGCAAATCGCCGCAAGTCTGCGCGCGCCACCGCTGGCTTCTGGCTTCTTAAGCGCTGGAGTCGCGAGCGCTAGGACAGTTCTGTATTCGCCGCTCAGTTGTATACCCGCCACTGAACTGTGTACTTACTAGTCAGTTGTGTGTTCATCGCGGCAGAGTTGTTGTTTGTCGTCAGCCGACGCTGACCTAGCCGCTCCGACTCGAACTAGACAGATTTCTGTAGACACCGAGTTCACTATTGTGTTACTGTATCTTCATTAATAAAAGATAAGTACCGACTTTTATTTAATATGAGTGTTTGGGCTTTCATCTTTCTGTTTACTGTTCCAGCGGACCGGTCGGCCCGCTATTAAAAGTGTGGCGGTGACTTCGTAAGCCATTTCTACAGCCAAGTGTTTGTCGCTACGAACACCGCCACAAAAGTTAGTATAAGTCAACAGGAGTTAGCGCTTCTTGTGTTTTTTAAAATTTTTCTTGGATGAACATGAAGCACCCTCCCCCTCTTGGTAATGAACGTTATGGATAATACATTGGTATTGGTAGGGTCAAATTTCCTACAAAAACATCTTGCTCACTTTTTCTATGGGCTTAATAGTTCGCGCGTAGCGTGCGACCGGATACGAAAATCTCGTGTGCGGTTTCTGGAGACCAGATATAGATTAGCGGGTTGCATAAAATCACAAAGACAGGGGCAGCTGAATCACCCTGTATACAGTATCCTTCTACGTATACGTGATAGTTGTAACAACAAGATGTACTATCTTTTTTATACTACAAGGGTGTGTCCTCAAAATACAACTGCTGTCGTCCAGCCGGAAGTGCCACTTCTGCTGGCCTAACAGAGCATCTTCTGCGTCGCAGCGATCCCTCAGGGGAAAGTGGGGCAATTGGCGCGGCCGCCTGCAGTGAGAGGGTCGCGCTCGTAATATCCCGCGACCTTGCCACCCCACTTCGCCCCATACCACCTCGCCACCCTACCCGCCCCTCCCCCAGGCAATTCGCCAGCGAGGCTGCGAGCCCAGACCCTTCGCCTCGTCCCGTGGATGCTGGATGCACGGTTCGGCGCCCCTTCGCACGCTCCCCTGCATCCGGGAGTGTCCGATGCGGCGGTCATCTCGTCAGTCCCCCAGTAATTACGGCGCTGCAGTTCGGGTAGCTCGCAGTCGTTAGCAGACCGGCTTTTTATCTGCTCCTCCTTCAGACAAAGCAGCGGCGACCATCTCCGGCAGCGGGAAACGGGGACGGGACCAGCCCATCGCAGCTGAGCCGTACTCCCCGACGGTACTCGACGCTGCAGCGGGGATTCATTTTCATTTCCGCGCTGAAGCGGCACTTCTCTTATTCGCCCGAATGCCATTTACGCTACTCATGCTACGACTTCCTTCCGGTGTATCGCACCGCTGGTGACCCCGTCTGCGATGGTCGTACAGAGCGCTGTTGACTATAAAGGTCTGTTCAAAATTGTTTTAGTGTTGACAGTTCGGTAGGAGCACTTGCAGGGACAGAGTAGAGCTACCACGTCTCGCACGGAGCACTCGCGTAATATTACATTTCATTTAACCTGCTTAAACTCGCCAACTGCTGACACTGCGAGTATAGAGCTTGGATCAACATGTTCTGTAAGAGCTACGCTATTGTTAAATTTACATCTATTTGTGGCAACAAATTATTAAGACGATGTACGGACGGTTAACGAAAATGCAATTTCTCACGAAGCTATTGAATTTCCGACCTGGGGGAAATTGTTTGCTATCGAAGCAAGGTGAACATATTAAGAGAATGGAGTCTTAACACTGTATCAGATTTTCATCTACTCCAAACCGCAACACTGTCAGAGTTTTCTAACACGGACAATGGTCCTCTCGGACGGCAAGTACTAAGTTGTCACCTGTATGTTTCCGGTGTGAGAAACGGATGGCTAGGCTCATAATTAAACTGTAATTAAGTTTCCTGGTCTATCTACTTGCTTGCAATGTAACAAAGTATAAAAATTAAGAGTGTTTATCGCGGTGACAGAACGTACCTTAAATATTCCAAACAGCATTTGGAGAAAGGACTAAAGCGATACTTCTTCAGTACTGCAGCAGTTATATTGTAAACAGTACAGTAATATATATTTTGTGTGACATAAACTGAATTCTTCAGACGAGTTTCATTTGGAGTAGGATGGTTATAAGGCCTTTGTACTAAAATGACAGAAGTTACGAAAATATAATTATGTTGTGTAGCTGTTTACCACTGCAGAATGTGCACTTCAAACATGCGTATCCTCTGCTCATACATCAGTGATGGCAAAAACTCCACTGCCATAACTCTCGTCTCTATCACAGATGGGTTAAGTGTCACTGTAACTGTCACTGTTCTTATTTAATGAAATGCAAAAAAAAGTGTGTGCGACTAACCTGAAAGAGGTATGATATTTTAGCGCTGACCACGAACCAGCTAAGACTGGGATTTTCTTTTCTGCCATAATAGTCCTAAGTATATTCGTAGGAAATCAATCTGCAGTACTAATCCGCTTACCCATATTCACTATGTGATCACTGACTGGAATTTCACCACGCCATCACAACACTTCCCTCTGCACAGTGTTTAAGTTTCAGGCAGTTTGCTGTCCTATGTGATCGATGCACCCTGTGTTTATGTTTCTTGTCGTCGTTACTGCTGTAGGAGCTATATTATTTGTCGTTTCTGTTATTTGTTGTGTGATACTGACAACTTTCAGACAGATTATATAATTGTAAGACAGAGTTTTAGGAACCAGGTTTTAATTTGTAAGACATTTCCAGGGGCAGATGTGGACTATGACCACAATCTATTGGTTGTGACCTGTAGGTTAAAACTGAAGAAACAGCAAAAAGGTGGGAATTTAAGGAGATGGGACCTGGATAAACTAACTAAATCAGAGGTTGTTCAGAGTTTCAGGGAGAGCATAAGGGAAAGAGTGACAGAAATGGGGGAGAGAAATACAGTAGAAGAAGAATGGGTAGCCTTGAAGGATGAAGTAGTGAAGGCAGCAGAGGATCAAGTAGGTAAAAAGACGAGGGCTAGTAGAAATCCTTGGGTAACAGAAGATATATTGAATTTAACTGATGAAAGGAGAAAATATAAAAATGCAGTAAGTGAAGCAGGCAAAAACGAATACAAACGTCTCAAACATGAGATCGACAGGAAGTGCAAAATGGCTAAGCATGGATGGCTAGACGACAAATGTAAGGATGTAGAGGCTTATCTCACTAGGGGTAAGATAGATAATGCCTACAGGAAAATTAAAGAGACCTTCGGAGAAAAGAGAATCACTTGTATGAATATCAAAGGCTCAGATGGGAATCCAGTTCCAACCAAAGAAGGGAAAGCAGAAAGGTGCAAGCAGTATATAGAGGGCCTATACAACGGCGATGTACTTGAGGACAAATATTATGGAAGTGGAAGAGGATGTAGATGAAGATGAAATGGGACATATGATACTGCGTGAAAAGTTTGACAGAGCACTGAAAGACCTGAATCGAAACAAGGCCCCGGGAGTAGACAACATTCTATTAGAACTACTGACAGCCTTGGGAGAGCCAGTCCTGACAAAACTCTACCATCTGGTGAGCAAGATGTATGAGACAGGCGATATTCCCTCCGACTTCAAGAAGAATATAATAATTCCAATACCAAAGAAAGCAGGTGTTAACAGATGTGAAAATTACCGAACTATCAGTTTAATAAGTCATAGCTGCAAAATGCTAACGCTAATTCTTTACAGACGAATGGAAAGACTAGTAGAAGCCGACCTCGGGCAAGATCAGTTTGGATTCCGTAGAAATATTGGAACACGTGAGGCAATACTGACCCTACGACCTATCTTAGAAGCTAGATTAAAGAAAGGCAAACCTACGTTTTTAGCATTTGTAGACTTAGAGAAACCTTTTCATAGTGTTGACTGGAATACTCTCTTTCAAATTCCAAAGATGGCAGGGGTAAAATACAGGGAGTGAAAGGTTATTTACAATTTGTACAGAAACCAGATGGCAGTTACAAGAGTCGAGGGACATTAAAGGTAAGCAGTGGTTGAGAAGGGAGTGAGACAGGGTTGTAGTGTCTCCCTGATGTTATTCAATCTGTATATTGAGCAAGCAGTGAAGGAAACAAAAGAATAATTCGGTGTATGTATTAAAATCCATGGAGAAGAAATAAAAACTTTGAGGTTCCCCGATGACATTGTAATTCTGTCAGATACAGCAAAGGACATGGAAGAACAGTTGAACGGAATGGATAGTGTCTTGAAAGGAGGATATAAGATGAACATCAACAAAAGCAAAACGAGGATAATGGAATATAGCCGAGTTAACTCGGGTGATGCTGAGGGAATTAGATTAGGAAATGAGGCTCTTAAAGTAGTAAAGGAGTTTTGCTATTTGGGGAGCAAAATAAATGATGATGGTCGAAGTAGGAAAGATATAAAATGTAGATTGGCAATGGCAAGGAAAGCGTTCCTAAAGAAGAGAAATTTGTTAACATCGAGTATAGATTTAAGAGTCAGGCAGTCATTTCTGAAAGTATTTGTATGAGGTGTAGGAATGTATGGAAGTGAAACATGGACAATAAATAGTTTGGACAAGAAGAGAATAGAAGCTTTCGAAATTTGGTACTACGGAAGAATGCTTAAGATTAGATGGGTAAATCACATAACTAATGAAGTACTGAATAGGATTGGGGAGAAGAGAAGTTTGTGGCACAACTTGACTAGAAGAAAGGATCGGTTGGTAGGACATGTGTTGAGGCATCAAGGGATTACCAATTTAGTATTGGAGGGCAGCGTGGAGGGTAAAAATCGTAGAGGGAGACCAAGAGATGAATACGTTAAGCAGGTTCAGCAGGATGTGGGTTGCGGTAGGTACTGGGAGATGAAGAAGCTTGCACAGGATAGAGTAGCATGGAGAGCTGCATCAAACCAGTCTCAGGACTGAAGACCACAACAAAACCACGGGACAGTGGCAATTGTTCGTCGAAAGTGGTTAGTGTAAATGTTCCGTGTCATCCTCTTGGCCAATGGATTTCCGTACAGGATTCGTCGAGATAAATAGTTTGCGCTTTACTTGCCTACTGTGAGACTAAAACTTAATGGCGGCCCGCTGCTCCCCGTTCAGAATGTAATCTACAGAACTGCTTTAGCTCTGCACATGAACAAAAACACATTTGTAAAGGCTGCTAGAAAATGTTCGAGAAATCAGCAGAAGTTAAGATGACATTGAAGCTTGAAACCATTGGCGATCCAATGTATCCGGACGCCACAGAAACATACGTTTTTCGTATTAGGTGCACTGTGCTGCCAGCTAGTAAAAAATGGTTCAAATGGCTCTGAGCACTATGGGACTTAACAGCTGTGGTCATCAGTCCCCTAGAACTTAGAACTACTTAAACCTAACTAACCTAAGGACATCACACACATCCATGGCCGAGGCAGGATTCGAACCTGCGACCGTAGCAGTCGCGCGGTTCCGGACTGCGCGCCTAGAACCGCGATACCACCGCGGCCGGCCTGCCAGCTGCTGCCAGGTGCTTCTTATCGGCGACCTCAGTAGTCATTAGACATCGTGAGAGGGCAGAATGGGGCCTCCGGACTTCGAACGTGGTCAGGTTGTAGGGTGTCACTTCTGTCATACATCTGTACGCTAGATTTCCACACCCATAAACCTCCCTATGTCCATTGTTTCCGATGTGATAATGAAGTAGGAACGTGAAGGGACACGTACAGCACAAAAGCGTACAGGCCGACCACGTCTGTTGACTGACAAAGACCGCCGACAGTTAAGGGGGTGGTAATGTGTAATCGGCAGATATGTATCCAGACCGTCACACAGGATTTCCAGCCTGCATCAGATCCACTGCAAGTACTATGACAGTTAAGCGGGAGGTGAGACAACTTGGATTTCACTGTCGAGCGGCTGAAGCCACACATCACGCCGGTAAGGCCGGCTGGTGTGGCCGAGCGGTTCTAGGCGCTTCAGTCTTGAACCGCGTGATCGCTACGGTCGCCGGTTCGAATCCTTCCTCGGGCATGGATGTGTGTGATGTCCTTAGGTTAATTAGGTTTAAGTAGTTCTAAGTTCTAGGAGACTGATGACCTCAGATGTTAAGTCCCATAGTGCTCAGAGCCATTTGAACCATTGAACGCCGGTAAGTCCCAAACGACATCACGCTTTGTGTAAGGAGCGTTAACATTGGACGACTGAACAGTGGAAAACGTTGTGTGGTGTGACGAATGACAGTACACAATGTGGCGATCCGATGGCAGGGTGAGGGTATGGCGAAAGCCCAGTGAACCTCATCTGCCACCGTGTGTAGTGCCAACAGTAAAATTCGGAGGAGGTGGTGTTACTGTGGAGGCTTGCACCCCTTGTTTTGCGTGGCACTATCACACCACAGGCCTACATTGATGTTTTAAGCACCTTCTTGCTTCCCACTGTTGAAGAGCAGTTCGGGGGGTGACGCTTGCATCTTCCAACACGATCGAGCACCTTTTCATAATGCACGCCTGTGGTGGAGTGGCTACACGGCAATAACATCCCTGTAACGGACTGGGCCGCACAGTACGGACGTGAATCCTCTCGAACGCCGACTTCGTGCCAGGCCTCACCGACCGATATCGATGCCTCTCCTCAGTGCAGTACTCCGTGCGGAATGGGCTGCTATCCCCCAGGAAACCTTCCAGCACCTGACTCAACGTATGCCAGCGAGAGTGGAATCACGCGTCAAGGCTAAAGATGGGCCACCACCATACTGAATTCCAACTAAATGGCACTCTTGGTGTAAGTTTCACCTGCCCGCAGTTACTAACGCGGGTGCCTCAGTCTGATGCTACCGTAGCTCGACGCATGTGAGCAGTCCATAGTGGCTTGCATTTTATGTATTCTGTTCTACGAATTTTGTGGCTAAAACTTTATCGCTTGATTTTTTATTTTAATACATGAAGTGTTTGTATCGTTTCTTTTTTTGTACTACTAGCTAGTACTTACACCTACAAAAAATTTCTTTCGTGTAATTTTGTAGCTCTGTTACAGGCAAATTTGAGAGTTTTATTTCTGATGAAGACACCCATAGCAGTGGCGAAACCTGGGTAAAAGGACTGGTTTTTTGGGACCGAGGGCTGCTATCTCTGTTAATTTTAAATCACAATCAAATATTAAAAATTAAATATTGCAAACTCATGCACAACTTTAACTTTAAAACAAAAATGGCACTCGATGAACAAAGGTATAATAATTGGAGTACCAACATGTGGAATGAAAACTGATCTTTGATACGAGCTGGACCCCTATAATCAACAAAAATTGGACACTTGTTATGTGGAATGTCTTATTCGAATTAGTCTGTGCTACAGAATCCGAGAGTATTTCGTATTGCTTCTGAAGCATGCTGTATATAAATGAAAATGTCGATGACGTCATAAGGTCCAAGAGGTTGTTGACGGATGATGCTGTGTAGAGTAGCTGCAAGAGTAGAAAACTGTAGTGAAATACATGAAGACGTTGAGACGATCGACATTTGGTGTAAGATTTCGCAATTGATCATCCTTTTTAAATAAATTTAAAGTTTTGCGCGTAAGTAACCGGAAGGACCTACTATTGCATGATTAGTGTTTGCGACATTGGAAACAGTCGCGTCAGTTAAATTTTTGCGAGCCTGCGCACGAGGCAGTTTCAAATGGAAAGACCATATGAAACTAATAGGAAAAAAGACAGATGCCTGATTTTCATCAGAAGAATCTTAATGAATTGTAGTCTATCCATGACGGAAGTAGAAAATTGGTGGACTGTTTGGAGCCTGTAGCAAATATGATTCACAGGAGATGTAAATTAAGTTTACATGCGGCACGTCTTGTGAAGGACGTAATCTGAATTTCAGAAACCGTTTGTCGCTGCTGTCTTTACATATTGAGGTCTGAAGCGGATTTGCTAGCACAGTTAAATATGGCACCTGGGAAACAGCTGTTGCAGTTTATGATTTAGTCACCACAATTGCTATTTCTTCTCAATTAGATGAGATGTAAACAGCTTCAGTCTAATATTTCTACTTATCCTTCACTGTAAAAAAAGCCATTCAGTCCATATTAGCTGAAAATGTTTAAAAACAAGACTAAACCTAACAGCCAAAGCACGTTTCAAAAGCGAAAATCGACTGCGACGTTGGAAAACCGGCAACCAGAAGCGAATTTTCAGAATTGATTTTGACGTGTTTACATGACGCCCCAGATTTGGTATTGGGAAATCGGTTTACAAAATCCGGTTTTGGGAGCCCCATGCAAACGGAGTGAAAGAGCAGATGTGAAGAGGAGCAGTGCGTTTCGTTGCAGGTTTAGTTACTAAGCGTGGAAGCAATCAGGGAGACACTCGTGAAACACCACTGCAAAACAATACAAGCAAAGAATTGTTAGAAAAGGCTGTGTATGTATTGTAACTCGTGAAAAGATTATTGAGGTAAAATTAGGAAGAGTAATGACCCCATGGAGACTTACCAGCATCCGTTGCTTCTGTGCACCATTCGCGGCTGGAACAGGAAAACGGGGACGGGGGAGGAGGGAAGGCCGAGAGTAACAGTGGTGCACATAGTACACACCGCCACACACTGTCAGGTGGGCGATAGACGGTCGGGGAAGCCCCCTGGGGCGGCCGCAGTTGCCGCTGCGTGGGGCGACAGGTGCCCGCCTGCCGGCTTTATTCAGCGGCCAGCACGGCCTGACAGTGGTCCAGCGACCGGCGCGGCGGTTCTGGCTGCGGCGCACCGCGATCCACAGCGTGTGGCCTACCGCGGCAGCAGAGCCGGCCCATTCTGGGCGTTCCTGCGGCAGCGCCGGGAATAACTGCGAACCCAGACCCACCGCACCACGACCGCTCGATCCGCCGCTTCCACGACCTCGGTCTTGTTAATGCGTTGCACCCGTTTACTACGTGATATGTACCGAAAACGATTCACTAACACGACTGCATAATTGTCATAGTTGACATAAAAGAATCCTCGGTGTGGTACCACGTCGTATTGCAAAATAACTGCCATATCCTGTGGGTATACTAGCGTGCCGTTTTTTTTTTCCTTTGCGCTTACTACAACTCCTCACCAGCGGAGTGGATAAAAGCTCTGTCCAGCCAAAAATTGTACTTTAACAAAAAATATTTATTACGCTTAAAACATATGAAAACAAATCCTAATAATAGATTACATGTTCTGACGAGAGATACCGCCATTATACATTTGGTGTCACTGCCAGACACCACACTTGCTAGGTGGTAGCCTTTAAATCGGGCGCGGTCCGTTAGCATACGTCGGACCCGCGTGTCGCCACTATCAGTGATTGCAGACCGAGCGCCGCCACACGGCACGTCTAGTGTAGAGAGACTCCCGAGCTCTCGCCCCAGTTGTACAGCCGACTTTGCTAGCGATGGTTTACTGTCTACACACGCTCTCATTTGCAGAGACGACAGTTTAGCATAGCCTTCAGCTAGCAAGGCTCCATATTCAGTTACTATACGTACTATCTCCAAGAATGTATTCTGAACAGATAATATTGTGACTCATGTACCGCCAACAGCGACCTTCATCATTAATGGAATAAAGTTAAGTATCAAACCAATTACGTCCGTTTTGTGAATTCTCATTCCTTGTCATGTTCCAGACCTCACGTCAGTACAGTTCTTCCCTCCTCACGCCAGCCTGCGTGAGCTAAAACGCGTTTATTTCGGCCTCCACTCGTAACACGGTGTTGGCTCTTCTGCTAACACAAAAATACACACTGAAGCGCCAAAGAAACTGGTATAGGCACGCGTATTCAAATACAGAGATTTGTAAACAGGCAGAATACGGCGTTGCGGCCGGGAACGCCTAAATAAGACAACAAGTGTCTGGCGCAGCTGTTCGATCAGTTATTGGTGATACAATGGCAGGCTATCAAGATTTAAATGAGTTTGAACGTTGTATTATAGTCGGCGCACGAGCGATCGGACACAGCTTCTCCGAGCTAGCGATGAAGTGTGGATTATCCCGTATGACCATTTCACGAGTGTACCGTGAATATCATGAATCCTGTAAAACATCAAATCTCCGACATCGCTGCGGCTGGGAAAAGGTCCTGCAAGAACCGGAACAACGATGACTGAAGAGAATCGTTCAACGTGACGAAAGGGCAATCCTTCCGCAAATTGTTGCAAATTTCAGTGCTGGGCCATCCGCAAGCGTCAGCATGCGAACCATTCAACGAGACGCCATCGATATGGGCTTCCGGAGCCGAAGGCCCACTCGTGTACCCATTGTGTCTGCACGACACAAAGCTTTGCGCTTCGCCTGGGCCCGTCAGCACCGACACTGAACTGTTTATGAATGGAAACACGTTGCCTAGTCGTTTGAAATTGTATATTTTTCCCTGATCTTCAAATTTTACTCTTACACCATTTTCATACGACAAGCTTTTCATTGCATTTCTTTTTGTACATGATGACGCGATGTTCGAGATGCACCAAACAGCTTCCAATAGCCTCCTTACCGACTTGCCGTCCCTTCTCGTAATGTCCACGTGAATTCTGTCTATGGTTTCACGGGTCGTAACTGTCGGTCACCTATTCTCTGCTGATTCTGAAAGGATCCTACAGCGCTCCACTTCTTGTACAGATCTTGAACTGCGCTGGCCGTGTTGAGTTTCCTACCACGATACTTCCCTGAAACATTTCTTTACCTTGATGGAACCTATCTTTATATACTCGATGTGATAAAAAGCGTCGGGACACCCCCAAAAACAAACGTTTTTCATATTAGGTGCTGCCACCTACTGCCAGGTACTCCATATCAGCGCCATCAGTTGTCATTAGGCATTGTGAGAGAGGAGAATGGGGCTCTCCGCGGAACTCACGGACTTCGAACGTGGTCAGGTGATATGGTGTCCCTTGTGTCATACGTCCGTACGAGAGATTTTCACCCTCCTAAACCTCCCTAGGTCCACTGTTTCCGATGTGATACTGAAGTGGAAAACGTACAGCCCAAAAGCGTACAGGCCGACCCCGTCTGTTGACTGACAGAGACCGCCGACAGTTAAGGGGGTCGTAATGTGTAATAGGTCGACATCTATCCACACTGTAACACAGGAGCTCCAGACTGCTTCCGATCCACTGCAAGTACTATGACAGTTAGGCGAGAGGTGAGAAAACTCGGATTTCACTGTCGCGCGGCTGCTCATAAGCCACACGTCACGCCGTTAAATGCCAAACGACTCCTCACTTGGTGTAAGAAGCGTAAACATTGGACCATTGAACACTGGACAAAAGTTTTGTGGAGTGACGAATCACGGTACACAATGTGGCGATCCGATGACAGGGTGTGGGTATGGCGAATTAAAGCTCTGTATAAAGGAAAGAATGGCCATCTTTTTCCCCTGCGTTTGCCTCCGTCCGCAGTTCAGAATTGGCTGAAGCCGTGTCCCATGTCGTTAGTGGCTATTGTGGGTCCAAGCGTTACTTGTGAAGCATAGGAAGTTTTGTGTATCTTCGAAGTTTAAGTAGAATAGTGTCTCAGTGCCGTTGGTTTCGAGGAAATCGGTACATAATTCCTTCCCAATGGAGAGATGCAACAAGATGGAGAATATTGGTCGCAATGGAAAATGGTGCTGGGCCGCACATACAGAATGACAAAAGAAAATACTTCCCACAAATAACCACTCACAACCAGCAAAACGTCAGAAGAAAATCGTCTTAGAAATTATTTACTTCAGCATTCAAATATGTCTAGATCTGATAGCACTCTTCTCAACCATTACTCACAAAAGCATTGTTTCTATCAACTCTCTACAATACCAACTACAGAAATTTCAGAATTACTGTTTTTTTGTACAATAGCACATAAAAATCAATCACACTCAGAGTGTAGTAATAACAATATAATTTTCTGTACAGTGGCGCATAGGCAAACGAGTTCACAGCATAACAATAACAGAATAACAGTCGTCCAGTAGAATCGGGTGTTCATCAGGTATATC
This sequence comes from Schistocerca piceifrons, assembly GCF_021461385.2. Lineage (NCBI taxonomy): Eukaryota > Metazoa > Arthropoda > Insecta > Orthoptera > Acrididae > Schistocerca > Schistocerca piceifrons. The sequence goes on along the minus strand of NC_060138.1, from coordinate 487,402,021 downwards.
CTGAGACTGGTCGCTTTTCTGACTTGGTGGGCGGTGCCTGGTGTTCACTATGCCGCCCGACTTAACAATGTAGTTAATTTTATTCATTTCAGGCCTTTTGTCTTTGTGTCATTTTCATGTTTCTGTTGCTTAGTTTCCAACCCATTCGAAGACAAAAAAAGTCAGAAGAGCTAATGGGATGGTTTAATGGTAATTTAATTACAAAACATAAATCTTAGAGGTAAAACTGACACTGTTAGCACATAAAACGAAAACTAGTGAATGGTAATAAATTTGATCTGACTGACTGTAAAGTAGGGTTTAAACTTATTGTTGTGTACATAGTTCCGAGTAGACAGCGCGTACACAACTTTTCCACTAGAGCGCGCCCCGCTAAGCACAACAGCGCAGGGGCAGCGCTCGTCCGTCTCCGCTCTACGAGATGGCGCTCCCATAAAGACGGACCAAATTCTGCTTCTGCCGATCCGTGTATTAATATGTAATGCAGCCAATGAGATTGCTGCTAACGTAGAACCTTTTCTCCTCGCGGATCACACTAGCGCAGTGATACCTGAACGCGCGAGGTATTATAACGAGTGTACAGACCTCCTATTAGTCAGTCTGCATCCGTCTGCATTAGTCTGTAGTCAACTTTCAATATGCGCCTAATAAGATTATCATATTCCTGTACATAGCCATGAAGATAAATGACTAGACTCGTTGTCAAGTATCAGAGATATGTGAAAATAAGATTAACGTACCAAGACCAAAGGAACTTCAGATTTTCCATTGTAAACAGCATCCAGAATCAAGTTACGTAATGTCTATGATTTTTATTATTTTAATAAATGTGTGTGAAAATTAACCAAGTTCTATTTAAAGTTGGTCACCGTCAATCTGCTACTCTAAGCGTGTAAGTGGCATTTCTATCGTCTGACCTAACGGCAGAAGATAAACACACCACGATAAGACCACGAGACATATTGCTGACACTCGACCACTTCGTTAGAGCGACAAGTCAAATAATCTGATGGTGTGTGTACCGAAGGTCTTACAGTACGCACACCACACTTATATTTACGATGCTCACAATAATAAAGTGCACTATGTTCTACACAATATAATGTACAAAAAAAAAATATCACTGGTTAAGTACCGAACCTACGACCTTTCATTCAGTAACCATTAACGTTACCAGGAAACATTATTACTGTTGTAACCTGGCCGTTAATCTACATTGTATAAATACAAATACAGTTGTTACAGTTTCTTACAGCATACTTTTATTCGAATACATTTTAATAATGTGGTATTCTCTTGTACTTTCATAAACATTCTCGTAATATCATAGAACAATTTGCAGACAAAATTTTGTGGGATATATCTGACAAAAAAAAAAAAACATGCGTAATGATATAGGCACGATTATCGATTCTATTTACTACGGTCCCGGGCATATACGAATCCAATGCTTTATTTCGTATAACAAAAGAGACAGTGGACGAATTTTCGTAGTACTGAGTAGCAGGAACAAGAAGTAAGTCAATACAGAGCTTTAAATTAGCAATGGATTTTTCCTTGCCACTTGCGAACTAGTATAGGTTCATTTAGTCCTGCTGACTAATGGATAGGACAAATTTAACGCTGATTACGAAAACAGGTGTTCGAACTCGATACCGCTATAAGAACTGCGATATCTGCTTTCCCTATTAATAAAGGATAGAAGGGAAAAAACTGTGTTTCATGCTCGCTCTTATTATTCCCTCTTCACCCTAGTAAATTCTGTATATTACCCGTCTCTGCCTATAGCTTACTCCTATTTTCCTCAGAATTTCGAATATTTTGCACCATTTTACTTTGTCGAACATTTATTCTCATTCGAGAAATCTTGTGAAAGTATCTTGATTTTTCTTTTGTCTTCCTTCCATCATCAACTGAATGCCAGAACTGCTTTTCTGGTGTCTTTACCTTTCCTAAAGTCAAACTGTTCCTCATTTTAAAGATCCTTAATTTCCTTTCCTATTGTTCTGTACATTATCTCTGCCAGCAACTCCGGTGCATGAGCTGTTAAGCTGATTGTGCGATAATTCTCGTAGTTGTCGGATGGTGCAATCTTCGGAATTGTGTTAGTTTTCCGAAAGTCAGATAGTATATCACCAGACTCATTCACTCTACACACCAACGTGAGCAGTCGTTTTGTTGACACTTCCCCAATGAATTAAGAAATTCTGATGGAATGTTGCTTATCCTTTCTGTCTATTTTTATCTTAAGCCTTGCAAAACTCGTTTTATTTCTGATTCTAATGATGGATCCCCTGTCTCTTGTAAATCCACTACTGGTTATTCTTCTATCATATTAGACAAATCTTCCCCATCACGCAACCCGCCAATGTACTTATTCCGACTACCCGCTCTCTCCTCTGCGTTTAACGGTGGAAATACATTGCTTTTAATTTCCTAGATGCTGAGTCAGTCCTTCCGACAATCATTTCGATTTCTTCTGATTTTTCATTCAACTCTTTTGTCTTAGCTTCTCTGCACTTTGTATTTATTTCATTGCTCAACGACTTTTTCATTAAGCATTTTTGTACTTCCTATTTTCGTCGATCAACTGAAGTATTTCTTCTGCTATCCATGGTTTCTTCCCAGACACCTTATTTGTACCTATGTTTTTCTTCCCAACTCCCGTGACTGCCCTTTTTAGAGATGTTTATTCCTCTTCAACTGATATGTCTTACTGAGCTATTCCGTAATGCGGTATCTATAGTATTAGAGAACCTCAAGCGTATCTCTTCATTGCTTAGTATTTCTTAGCGTATTGAAGCTTCCTGGCTGATCTCTTCAACTTCATCTCAATATTACATTCTGATCTGAATCTATATCTACTCGTGAGTACGCCTTACAATCCAGTGTCTGATTTCGGAATCTCTGTCTGACAATGACATAATCTAACTGAAATCCTGGCCTTTTTCAAGCATACGTCTTTCCTTTGTCATTGTTGAACACAGTATTTGCTATTATTAGATGAAATTTATTGCAGAACTCAAGTAATTTTTCTTCTCTCTCATTTCTGTATCTCGATCAATATTCTCACATACTTCCTATATGTTTTCATTTTTAGCTTGCGACTTCGGTATATATATATGTGAACTGTCGTTGTCAGTTTTGGTTTGCTGTCGATTCTGAGGAGAAATCCCTTCACCGATAATGAACGACCAGGCGTGTATTTAACAGGAACAGATCTCGTACGGAGCACCAGACGGAAACTACTTTCTTGGGAGACATCTACAGCGGTCTCTGACGAGACGGGGACAACTCCAACCGCCTGAAACCTCAGGAATCGCACAACCTGGGAGCAGACACACTAAGGAACACCAGACGGTAGCTACCGGCACAACAGAGTGCTGCTGCATGCCTGGACATAATATGTAGCTTGGTGCCGCAGGAAGCACACTTCGCAGGCGCGTGCCCAATTCAGGGCGCCAGGACGACGGACCACATGGCCACGACTGAAGGCCAGAGCGGTCGCGAACAGCATGAGGAACGACTACAGCGCCACGATAGTGATCCGAACGCGCTTGGAGGGTGCGGACCTAATACGGAACGCCATGAAACGGCCGCTACCGCTGAAGACAGCCGCAAAAGGCTCGGACGGAAGACGGAACGCCCGAGACAGATACCACCGCAAGAAACAGACACAGCCGACGCGGACGGCATAGTGAACACCAGTCACCGCCCACCAAGTCAGAAAAGCGACCAGTCTCAGGCAACACCTGATGAACAGCCGATTCTACTGGACGCTGTTATTCTGTTATTGTTACGTTGTGAGCTCGATTGCGTATGTGCCATTGTACAGAAAATTATATTATTATTACTGCACTCTGAGCGTGAGTGATATTTATGTGCCATTGTATAAAAAACAGTAATTCTGAAATTTCTGTAATTGGTATTGTAGTGAGTTGATAGAAACAATGCTTTTGTGAGTAATGGTTGACAAGAGTGCTATTAGATCTAGACATATTTAAATGCTGAAGTAAATAATCCCTAAGACGACTTTCTTCTGACATTTTGCTGGTTCTGAGTGGTTATTTGTGGGAGGTATTTTCTTTTGTCATTTTGTATGTGCGGCCTAGCACCACATACATTTAACCGTGGTTGTTGTTGCCTTAATTTTCTTTACTGTTGTGACGTCTAATTTAAGATTTGTTACACTGTGCTCAAAGATTATTTTGTTCTTATCCTCTTATTTCAAGCTCGGCCTTCAAGAACTTTAATTGGACTTCAGATTAACTTCAATGGTATTAGTTACTGTAACGCATAAAGAAGAATATTTGACGTTTAATTAACTGTTTGTAAAACTGGGCCCATCTGCACAATCCCCAGCGCGAACCCCACTCCACCCAAATTTCACTCAACAAGCTGATAGTTTCAATCACACGATCAAGGGTATACACCTGGAGGCTGTTGAATTATTTGAATATTTAGGATCAATAGTAAGGAGCGGCATGAAATGTAACTAAAATGTAAGAATCGTAGATATGTTGCAAAAACACTTGGAAAGTGTAAGACCATAGACGAAGCTAGTGCAACAACTCGCAGAATACTGCTCAAGCATTTGGTACCTTGTCCAGTGCAAATCTCAGCAGAGATCGAAAACAATAGCAAGTCGCTGCTGGAAACGGAAGCGACGTTGTACACCCAGAAAACTGACATTCAGTGAAGATCCCATGACATTTCTACTACGTTCACCCCATATTTTGCCTAGGGCCATAAAAAGCGAATACTCAATACGATAACGGAGTAGAATAGCAAATGGCCGCAGGTTTTTGGGAGGAGGCTCGCGGTGTTCATGAAACCCGTGCCCCAAAAATATATTGGTTTAAACTTTTACATTATTACATAAAAACATTTCCGGTTTTCTCAGCTTCCGGAAAATAAAGTGGTGTGAGAGCTAAAAGCATCAAAACTGGCAAGGAATTCCATGAAAATTCAAGCAGTGCTTATCACAGGATCGTTTTAGTTGCTTATATTGGAACTCTGTTCGTGCACTCATTCTGAAATACTAATGAGTATAGTCCAAGTATCTTCCGGCCATCAGTTACGTTATCTCAAGGAAAACACACAGTTTCTAACTCTAATACTCTTCCTATTGTGTTAAACTTTTAATATAGGATTATATCTTTTAATCAGTAAATTATGACAGCATTTTAATTTCTTAAATGCGGCAAATAACTACACGAGGTACTGAAAATCATATTTTTGTTGCCCCTGAACACGTTACGTAGGCAGACTGAATTAGATTCGGGACAGGGGTTCAGGAATAAAGATACCACGTGTAACCTTTCTGAAGTTGTCTTGGCATTCCTGTCGAGGACAGTACTATTCACATCCTAAGCGACCTATTCATCTCTCGGTCATTTCTATGTGGACTTTGTCTTTAAAACACCCGCCGTGGCAAAATAAAAGGAGGCATATGGTTAAGAGCCCTTAGTGGTAAATTATGTACACTTTTATTAATTCCTCATCTTCCAGGGACTGTTACGATCAGATGTGTGACAACAGGACTAGAATGTGCAGGGACGTCATACTGGAAGAACATGCCCAATCCTTGTGGCTAAAGTGGAACGTTCTCCCATAATGCTGGAAGCTCGTTTCGAAGGCAGCTTATAAAACGGGACCCTGTAGTACGATATGAATCAACTAATTCTCTGTCACATTATACCACAAATTTTCAAAGAATCCCTCTTGAAAATGTCTCTTCGCAAAAGCACGTGAGTATTCGTCGAAGCACTGATGTGAGTTAAGAGTATGGTACCGTCCAAGGATCGTGGCGCCACACCGAAGTTAGCGATGTCTCAACGACAGCTGGGAGAGCCTGAAGAAGATACGCCTTTTCTCTTAGGCCAGCAGCGCCCTCGCATGGACGTCAATGTGGGGGAAATCTCCTCAGTTCGTGATCTCAGCTGAAGAAGTCAACATCATGGAGTAGCACTAAAGAGTCTAACGCACTGCTTCCCGAACGGGAAGGCATGCCAATCCACGGCACGAATCCGCGCGGCTGATTAGTGTCGAAGTCCGGTGTGCCGGTCAGCCTGTGGATGGTTTTTAAGGCGGTTTTCCATCTGCCTCGGCGAATGCGGGATGGTTCCCTTTATTCCGCGTCAGCTACACTATGTCGACGAATGCTGCGCAAATCCTGTCTCTACGTACTCGTACACCATAATTACTCTACCACGCAAAAATTGGGGTTACACTCATCTGGAATGAGATATTCCTGGGGTAGGGCGAGTGGGAGGGAGGGGGTGATCAGTGGGGGCCAAACCGCACAATAACCCTGGGTTCGGTGTGGGGCGGCGGTGGGGTGAGTGGACTACTGTAACCTGTTGTGGGGTTGTGTACCGCAGAGGGTTACGTCGGTTCAAAGCCTCTCCGTCGTTTCTAGGTCCCGACTTCAATAAATACATACATACATATATGGTAAACGTTGAACATTATATTTCAAGAGTTGGTTAATTGGTTTATCAAGTGATGTTTTAATAGTCAATGATAGCTGTAAATTACAAAGCACTCCGGAGGCCAAGGAGTGTATCAAACTCAGGAAATGTTTTCATCATTTATGTAATGAAGTGAACTATCATTTCATACGATGTTGCAGTGTCTGTGTTATTCCGAATTACGATGGAATGTTCCTTCGGACACGCCTGCCTATCGTAGTTATCCGCCGACACTGGGCAAGCACTTTCAAGTGGGTACGGGAATATACATAATGGATGTACGAGCAGGGCTGTGAGCCGTGGTCGGATAGTCAAATGTACTCATTGTAAGACGGCTGCTCGTGATAAGCGGGAAATCCGGGTTCGAGTACCTGTCAGGCACAAATTTTCATTTTCGTCATTCCATTATACAGCTGATGGCGGCCCATATACGCCACTGCGCACACATTTCATTAATATTATTTCATATGTCGTAGTTCCAATGAAGCATCTCCCCGAGCAATCAAAAGAGCCCAAACTTACGGACAGATGACTGTAGTTGCGTCTGGTTACGACAGTACATGTTACTGATAACATTACGAATGACAGTGATTTTATGATAATGGAATATTAATGGAAGTAGTCAGGATTTGCAATTGGCTAGCCGCAAAAATTCCACTCGTGTAACTTCATTTCCGTCTAAAAATTATTGAATCCGCTCTAAATGAAACATGCATAAATCCTACATGTGCTTATTGAAACTCTAAGTTTTACCAGCTGAAAAATGTCCTTCACAACATATACGGTCAGATGGGATATGACTGCTGGACGCTGCATCTGTCTCAACCAGTTCAGCGAAAAAGGAATAAATAGTCAGGAATCTGGTACCCTGGGGTCAGTAAAACGTCTACGGTGTGTTCTACACGCAGCATTTTCTTCGAAATGCCCTTAAGGACACGAGCAGACGTCCGACAGAGATGTTGCCAACCAACCGACGGGATGTCGGCCTGCTGCTTGTAGTGGACGCTGACCCCGGTGAAGTACTCTGGTATCCTTCCTCTGCGCAGGCCCTCCATGCGTAGCTCGTGACTTCGGCCGCTCGGACCTCGTGACAGCCTCTTGTCGCGACGCTACCGGCAATCCCCAAACTTGGTGCCTCGCTCTGGGGCCAGCGAACCACATATGTACACTCCTGGAAATGGAAAAAAGAACACATTGACACCGGTGTGTCAGACTCACCATACTTGCTCCGGACACTGCGAGAGGGCTGTACAAGCAATGATGACACGCACGACACAGCGGACACACCAGGAACCGCGGTGTTGGCCGTCGAATGGCGCTAGCTGCGCAGCATTTGTGCACCGCCGCCGTCAGTGTCAGCTAGTTTGCCGTGACATACGGAGCTCCATCGCAGTCTTTAACACTGGTAGCATGCCGCGACAGCGTGGACGTGAACCGTATATGCAGTTGACGGACTTTGAGCGAGGGCGTATAGTGGGCATGCGGGAGGCCGGATGGACGTACCGCCGAATTGCTCAACACGTGGGGCGTGAGGTCTCCACAGTACATCGATGTTGTCGCCAGTGGTCGGCGGAAGGTGCACGTGCCCGTCGACCTGGGACCGGACCGCAGCGACGCACGGATGCACGCCAAGACCGTAGGAGCCTACGCAGTGCCGTAGGGGACCGCACCGCCACTTCCCAGCAAATTAGGGACACTGTTGCTCCTGGGGTATCGGCGAGGACCATTCGCAACCGTCTCCATGAAGCTGGGCTACGGTCCCGCACACCGTTAGGCCGTCTTCCGCTCACGCCCCAACATCGTGCAGCCCGCCTCCAGTGGTGTCGCGACAGGCGTGAATGGAGGGACGAATGGAGACGTGTCGTCTTCAGCGATGAGAGTCGCTTCTGCCTTGGTGCCAATGATGGTCGTATGCGTGTTTGGCACCGTGCAGGTGAGCACCACAATCAGGACTGCATACGACCGAGGCACACAGGGCCAACACCCGGCGTCATGGTGTGGGGAGCGATCTCCTACACTGGCCGTACACCACTGGTGATCGTCGAGGGGACACTGAATAGTTCACGGTACATCCAAACCGTCATCGAACCCATCGTTCTATCATTCCTAGACCGGCAAGGGAACTTGCTGTTCCAACAGGACAATGCACGTCCGCATGTATCCCGTGCCACCCAACGTGCTCTAGAAGGTGTAAGTCAACTACCCTGGCCAGCAAGATCTCCGGATCCGTCCCCCATTGAGCATGTTTGGGACTGGATGAAGCGTCGTCTCACGCGGTCTGCACGTCCAGCACGAACGCTGGTCCAACTGAGGCGCCAGGTGGAAATGGCATGGCAAGCCGTTCCACAGGACTACATCCAGCATCTCTACGATCGTCTCCATGGGAGAATAGCAGCCTGCATTGCTGCGAAAGGTGGATATACACTGTACTAGTGCCGACATTGTGCATGCTCTGTTGCCTGTGTCTATGTGCCTGTGGTTCTGTCAGTGTGATCATGTGATGTATCTGACCCCAGGAATGTGTCAATAAAGTTTCCCCTTCCTGGGACAATGAATTCACGGTGTTCTTATTTCAATTTCCAGGAGTGTATATTATGTTCGAACATTATGAATTACCTCGAAGAAAACGGTCTATTGACACACATCCAACAAAGGTTCAGAAAACCTCGTTTCTGTGAAACACAACTAGCTCTTTATTCAAACGAAGTGTTGAGTGCTATTGACAAGGGATTTCAGATCGATTCCGTATTTTTGTATTTCCGGAAGGCTTTTGACACGGTACCACACAAGCGGTTCGTAGTGAAATTGCGTGTTTATGGAATATCGTCTCAGTTATGAGACTGGATTTGTGATTACCTGTCAGAGAGGTCACAGTTCGTAGTAACTGACGGAAAGTCATCGAGTAAAACGAATGTGACTTCTGGCGTTCCACAAGATAGTCTTATAGGCTCTTTGCTGTTCTTTATCTGTATAAACGATTTGGGAGACAATCTGAACAGCCGTCTTCGGTTGTTTGCAGATGACGCTGTCGTTTATCGGCTAATAAAGTCATAAGAAGATCAAAACAAACTGCAAAACAATTCAGAAAATATATCCGAATGATGCGAAAAGTGGCAGTTGACCCTAAATAATGAAAAGGAACTGGTGAAACTTCGGTTACACGATATATCAGTCTCATCTAAAAACCGTAAAATCAACTAAATACCTAGGTATTACAATTACGAACAACTTAAATTGGAAAGAACACATAGATAATGTTGTGGGAAGGCTAACCAAAGACTGGGTTTTATTGGCAGGACACTCTGAAAATGTAACAGACTTACTAAGGAGACTGCCAACAATACGATTGTCCGTCCTCTTTTAGAATACTGCTGCGCGGTGTGGGATCCGTACCAGATAGGACTGACGGAGTACATCGGAAAAGTTGAAAGAAAGGGAGCACGTTTTGCATTATCGCGAAATATGGGGGAGAGTGTCACAGAAATGATACAGGATTTGGGCGGTTTTCGTTGCGACAGAATCTTCTCACGAAATTCCAGTCACCAACTTTCTCCTCCGAATGCGAAAATGTTCTGTTGACACCGACCAACATAGAGAGGAACAATACCGCGATAAAATAAGGGAAATCAGAGCTCGTACGGAAAGATATAGGTATTCATTCTTTCCGCGTGCTATACGAGATTGGAATAATAGAGAATTGTGAAGGTGGTTCGCTGAACCCTCTGCCAGTCAGAGTATCCATGTAGATGTAGAAAGAGTTTCCCTAACACGATATTTCAGTGCCTGTGTTTTTCAGAAGTACGATGCTGTGATTCAGGGAGAGACTGGGAGGGGAGAACCTGTAATTCAATGTTGTTTGTCCGATGTTAGCGGTTAAATACGATATTGCAGAACCTATGTTGTTCCGAAGTAAACCATAATATTCCTTCGGATACGAATTCACGTCTTATCAACTAACACTGTCCGTCAAATCTCTTGTCAACCTTAACGCTCTTGCCTGAACGACGTGGCAGAAACGCCCGTTCCCATCAGAGCAATCCTCTCTCCCACTCAGTTGTTCATCCACATTCTCAAAGTCGTTCTCAGTATTGGACTCTGACCCTGAAGTAGCCTCTCACATTATATTAGATAACTAAGTATCATCTCCAGCTTAAGAAGGCAGAATGACATTTGTACTGAAGCAACATGAATATTACCGTTGATCGTGTATGTACTCGTTACCCTTGACGCAAAATAAGGACCTGTATGTATGAAATTCTACTCCAGTGTAACAGAAGACGCATGACCCTAATCAGATCAGGCTAAATAAATCAATAAGAAAATAAATAAAAACAGAATACTTTACCAGGTTATACACGACTGGCCATTAAAATTGCTACACCAAGAAGAAATGCAGATGATAAACGGCTATTCATTGGACAAATATATTATACTAGAACTGACATGTGATTACATTTTCACGCAATTTGGTTGCATGGATCCTGAGAAATCAGTACCCAGAACAACCACCTCTGGCCGTAATAACGGCCTTGATACGTCTGGGCATTGAGTCAAACAGAGCTTGGATGCCGTGTACAGGTATAGCTGCCCATGCAGCTCCAACACGATACCACAGGTCATCAAGAATAGTGACTGGCGTATTGTGACGAGCCAGCTGCTCGGCCACCATGGACCAGACGTTTTCAGTTGGTGAGAGACCTGGAGAACGCGCCCGCCAGAGCAGCAGTCGAACATTTCCTGTATCCAGAAAGGCCCGTACAGGACCTGCAACATGCGGTCGTGCATTATCCTGCTGAAATGTAAGGTTTCGCAGTGATCGAATGAAGGGTAGAGCCACGGGTTGTAACACATCTGTAATGTAATGTCCACTGTTTAAAGTGCCGTCAATGCGAACAAGACGTGACCGAGACGTGTAACCAATGACACCCCATACCATCACGCCGGGTGATACGCCAGTATGGTGATGACGAATATACGCTTCCAATGTGCGTTCACCGCGATGTCGCCAAACACGGATGCGACCATCATGATGCTGTAAACAGAACCTGGATTCATCCGGAAAAAATGACGTTTTGTCATTCGTGCACCCATGTTCGTCGTTGAGTACACCATCGTAGGCGCTCCTGTCTGTGGTTCAGTGTCAAGGGTAACCGCAGCCATGGTCTCCGAGCTGATAGTCCATGCTGCTGCAAACGTCGTCGAACTGTTCGTGCAGATGGTAGTTGTCTTGCAAACGTCCCCATCTGTTAGGAATCGAGACGTGGCTGCACGATCCGTTACAGCCATGCGGATAAGATGCCTGTCATCTCGACTGGTAGAGATACGAGGCCGTTGGGATCCAGCACGGCGTTCCGTATTACCCTCCTGAACCCACCGATTCCATATTCTGCTAATAGTTATTGGTTCTCGAGCAACGCGAGCAGCGATGTCGCGATGCAATAAAACGCAATCGCGATGGGCTACAATCCGACCTTTGTCAAAGTCGGAAACGTGATGGTACGCATTTCTCCTTGAATAATAATGTCGTTTATTGAAACTGAGCTACACTTCTCGAACAATCACTACATACACACAAAGAAAACAATTAACATGCAGACTACTATTCATCAAGAGCGTTGGTGAGGTCCGTCGGAGCTCGCCGAGGAACTGGATGTACTGCTTTTTTTTTTTTTTTGTTCCTTTATTGTAATTTTCATCACCTGATACAGGCGGGCTGTCAGCAGCATAGTACGCTGCTCTTCAGCCTTAAGCGGAACAGTAACAAGACATATGGGTGATACAGACACTACAGTAAAAACGGCGGGCAAAAAAAGGAGATTTAAAAAACAAGAAACATGAAGCCGTTCACGCTGGACTCGAAAAAACAGGAAACACTTGGTGACATGGCGCACAGAACACGGATGACGGCGACGGCACACGTGAACAGTTGATGCGTGACGGTCACAGAACACTAAACACAAATCGAGGCACACACACGATACACAGATGGCGATGATCTCCGGCGCGCGAATGTTCACTGAGCGTGTACGAGTCCGGGGACCTGCCAAGAGAGGAGGTGGAGGAGGAGGAAGGGGAGTGGGAGAGCGAGAGGGGAGAGCAGAGATGCCACGGGCAGGGGAGATGGGGAGGGAGGAAGGGGGAGGGGAAGCCCAGGGGAAGAGGGGTGGAGGGAGGGGCGGGGGAAAAGGAAAGAGAAGGGATGGGAAGAGAAGGGAGGGAGGGTGCCTAAAGGAAAGGACACCGGAAGTGGGGGGTGGGGCAGGGTCAAAGCTGATAGGAGGGGTAGATGGAGGGGAGGAGGACATCATCAGGGAGGGGGAGCTGACGGAAGCCACCTTGGTAAGGAGGGTGGAGAGATGGAGACCGGGTGGGACGTGCGAATACAGGCGCGGCAGCGGGCGGGGATGGGAGAGGATCGGGGAGATGAGCGGGTGAGGAGGATTGAGTTTGCGGGAGGTGTACAGAATGAGGTACTGCTGCTGCTCTGGCCTTATAAAGCCGGCGGAGGTCGGCGGAGTACTCCAACTTTCCCTGTGTCTGTGAGGCGACCTCTGCAGAAAAAGGTTCGTATTAGTCTCTAGCAAGTTCTGTTTGTTTTGAAGAATTGTTTTCCACTTGGTTGCGGCTGCATGTGCTTGTGTATGTTATACAGTATACAGGGGTGTCTTGAGTGTAGTCTGTCTGGCAGGGGCCGTCTGTGGCAAAAATAACACTCCTCCTTACACGAGGCATCACAACAACGTTTCACCAGGCAACGCCAGTCAACTGCTGTTTGTGTATGAGAAATCGGTTGGAAACTTTCCTCAAGTTAGCACGTTGTAGGTGTCGTCATCGGCGCCAACCTTGTATGAATGCTCTGAACAGCTAATCAATTGCACATCACAGCGTCTTCTTCCTGTCGGTTACATTTCGCGTCTGTAGAACGTAATCTTCGTGGTGTAGCAATTTTAATGGCCAGTAGTGTATTTTGTTCCACATAGGTAAAAAAAGTTCTTGAGGAAAGAGGCCTGTGACGTCACGAGATTCTAGCAGATAGTGTTCATTCTTATGAAATTCCGCTGCATTGCTCGTGAAATATTTGTTTTCAGGAGGACCGTGACCAGTTTTGGGGCTGAGGTCCAAACAAAGACCGAGGCGTGGCTGAAATATGCAGTGGGCTTTATGAAGGTTTGCAACGGCGCCGCTATGGCCGGATAACTGGGCTGACAGCTGCGCCGTAAACCGCCCCTCCACGGCCGCCGCCACCACCCCCACTGCTGCCGCCGCCGCCACCGCCCACGCAGCCGGCTGAGCGTGTGTTTGACCTCCAGGCCGTGCCGCCAGCTCAGCAGTGGGCGACGTCCGGCTCTGGACCAGTTACAGGACTCACCAGTGGAGGATAGAAAGGTAGTCTACCACGCCCTACAGATTATCGGACCTTCCTTTCTCGGTTGAAGGGGTTTTTACGGACAAAGACGCGCTGTTCCAGGGAAACTGACACACACGTAGAGTTATCAGCAGACAAATCTTGTCTGTACTGTATGAACCCGAACACCACCGGGTTCCGGTATATTTTCTGAGTATTTTAGTACGAGGGAGCCGTCGGAGCGTTATATAATAATCACATTTGTTACCCTCATTTATCTCTGTAGCTGTATCGTACTGAAACTGTCAGCACAGCAACGAAAATGTCGACGGTTCGCACTGTGTGTCGTGTTTCGAGGAAGGTTTGTTCCATTTAGTCACTGTACATAAAGTTAACAACACCAATAACAACTTCAATCTTCACCGTCAAACACATATTTCGTGGAGCTCGCTTCTGCCCCGAGCATTTTTTGGCAGTGTTACTTGTACTTTAAGAGTGATGCACATCTGGATGGAAAGGTTTACTGTTAAAGTGTTGGCTGCCATTCACCTCGTATTTGTGTTCACTAAATGCAATGCACAGACTTCACAAAGTCGCTTTTTAGGACTGGACCCGCAGAGACAGTGACATCACAGTACTTTCTTGTCTGTTGGTTGTCGTATTATTGTTTTTCCTGTTTCATGTTTCCGTGATTGCATACTACAGGCTTTTTAATTGTTCCAAAGGTATTTTTACAGTTTAAAATTAATTACGATGACCAACCAAAGACGTCGTAAGTGCGTCATTACTGTGCAATGAGACCATGAGTCCCTTATAACAAAAGACCTAGAAAATGAAGAGCCTCCGAAATCATGTCGGTAGAGTCCAAGATTTCCCTCTGTATCTTTGTTCAAAAAATGGTTCAAATGGCTCGAAGCACTATGGAACTTAACATCTGAGGTCATCTGTCCCCTAGTCTTAGAACTACTTAAACCTAACTAAGCTAAGGATATCACATACATCCATGACCGAGGCAGGATTCGAACCTGCGACTGTAGCAGCAGCGCGGTTCCAGACTGAAGCGCCTAGAACCGCTCGACCACAGCGGCCGGCTGTATCTTTGTACAAGAACTGAGAGAGAACTATAAGATTGGAAGACGAAAAAGCAGTGAATAAGGAGTAAGGCCGTATTTGAAGTCGTTCTTCTCTGCTGGTCTACTTGTATATCGAAGGAACAATGAAGTAGATAAGATGCATAATTCGAGGCAAATTTATGACCCGATAAGAAATATTTATAATTTTTGATTTTATATCTGACTTTGTTTCATCACTATTTGTGTTAATTTCTAAAGTGTACTTGTGCACTCTATCTGATGTAACGTATCTAGACACGATGGAGATGGGATTAATACGGCGTGTAACAACACTTCCCCACTGTGATAGCTTGAACTCTGCTAGAGGCACTTTCTGCGTGATATTTGAATGTTTCTGAGGGACCTACAGCCCATTCATCCTCAAGAGCCAAAACCGAAAAAACGTAGTGATCGTGAATGCTGGGATCTGGGGGAAAGCCTGTAACTCATCCGAAAGGTGTCCCACTCATTTAATCCCAGGGCTCTGGGCAGGCCAGTCCAGTTGAGGAATTTTGTAGTCCACAGATCACTGTCTCGCAGACGCTAGTTTACAGGACCGTACATTGTCATACTGACAGAATCATCGTCTCAGAACTATCCTCTAATTCTCTCAGTACTCAATGCTGTAAATCCTTACTCGTTTTGCAATTTCTTAAGTGCAAAATGAGACCGCATCCTTACCACGAAAAATATCCCCGTAAGATATCACCATCTACTCCGTACTTCATTGTTGCCACTACACCCGATGGCAGGTGACGTTCTCGAGGCGTTCATGATACTCAAACACATCCATCGGATTGTAGCAGGGTATTGCGTGACTCGTCACTCCAAATCCCTCGTTTCCGATGGTCCACTTTCCAGTGTCATCGCTCTTCGTCCTCTGGATTCATGCGATTTTTCAGAACCATCGTCATCCAGTATATGTGGTATGCGTGGTCTTGGTTGTAGGTATGGTTGATCCTTCGCGTTATCAAAACAGCATCACCGACAGTCGACTTTTGTAACTTTAGAAGGGTTGAAATGTTCGTGATGGATTTGTCACACCGATGACATCCGGTGACTAGTAAACGTTCAAAAAGTCACCAAGCTCGCCTGACCGACGCTTTCAGCTGTTACTGATGCTCCACTGACAATACTCTCCACCTCTTTTTATACTGGTGGACCGACACTCGTACGGCTAGTGGCCTATTCCGCATAGCAAAGGGATATCCCGATATTTTTCATCTGATTCTCAGAAAATTATTTTGAACAGTTAGTTCATGAGCCCACTCGTTGAGTTGAGAAAGCATGCTTGACCTCTTAGCAACAAACAATCCCGGACAAATAGGGAGTATCATGACGGATACAGGGATTAGCGACGACAAGGTAGTTGCTACTACGCTGAGTACCGTAACACTCACAACCATCAAAAATAAACGGAAGTACATCTATTTAAAAAAAGCTGACAAAAATGCTCTTAACGTCTTCTGAAAAGACAGTCACCGCTCCTTCCGTTTTGATCATGTAAGCGTAGAAAAGATGTGGAACGGTTTCAACGAGGTAGTATCGCGGGCAATTGAGAGATATATACCACATAAATTAATAAGTGTTGGTACTGATGCCCCATGGCACACAGTACGGGTCCGATCGCTGTTGTAGAAGAAACGAAAAAAGCATGCCAAATTTAAAAGATCGCAAAATCGTCAAAATTGGCTAAGTTTTGCACAAGTTCGAAAGATAGAGCGTACTTCAATGGGAGATGCTTATAATAATTTCCATAACGAAACTCGGAATCTGGCAGAAAACCCAAGGAGATTCTGGTCATACATAAGGCACACCAGTCGCAAGACGCAATCAGTACCTTCATTGCGCGATTACAACGGTGAAGTCACTGATGACAGTGCCTCTAAAGCAGAGTTAATAAATACGGTTATACGAAACTCCTTCATCAAAGAAGATGAAGTAAATATTCCTGAATTCCAATCAAGAACAACTGCTAAGATGACAAGCACAGAGGTACATATCCTCGGTGTAGCAAAGCAGTTTAAATCCCTTAATAAAGGCAAGGCCGCCGGTCCAGATTTTATTCCAGTCAGGTTCCTTTCAGAGTACGCTGATAAAATAGCTCCATATTTAGCAATTATACACAACCGCTCGCTCACAGAGAGATCCGCACCTAAAGACTGGAAAGTCGCTCAAGTCACACCAATACCCAAAAAGGGAAATAGGAGTAATCCGCTGAATTAGAGGCCCATATCACTAACGTCGATTTGCAGTAGGGTTTTGGAAAATGTACTGAGTTCTATGAATAACATCGGAAGAAAACTATTTATTGACACATAGAACGTATTCAGACAATATTGTTCTTGTGAAACACAACTAGCTCTTTATACTCTTGAAGTAATAAGTGCTGTCGACAGGGGATATAAAATTGATTCTATATTTTTGGATTTCCAGAAGAGTCGACACCGTTCCTCACAAACGTCTTCTAACCAAACTGCGTGCCTATGGAATATCGCCTCTGTTGTGCGACTGAATTCGTGTTTCCCGTTAGAAAGGTCACAGTTCATAGTAATAGACGAAAAGACATCGAGTAAATCACTTATAAAGTCGTCAGATGACCAAAACGAATTCCAAAATGACTCAGATGACACACCTGTCTGGTGCGAAAAGTGGCAGTTGAGCCTGGTTAAAGAAAAGTGTGAAGTTATTCGCATGAATACCCAAAGAAATCTAAGTTGAGCCAGGTTAAAGAAAAGTGTGAAGTTATTCACATGAATACCCAAAGAAATCTAATAAATTTCGATTATGCCGTAAGTCACACAAACCTGAAGGCTGTAAATTCAACTAAATACTTCGGGATTACAATTACAAATAAACTAAATTGGAACGACCACACGGATAATGTTGTGGGTAGACCAAACCAAAGAATGCGATTCATTGGCACAACACTTAAACGGAGCAAAAGTCTACTAAAGAGACTGCTTACACCACGCTTGCCCGCTATACTCTGGAGTATTGCTGTGCGGTGTAGGACCCGCATCAAGTGGGATTGACGGATGTCATCGAAAATGTTCAAAGAAGGGTAGCGCGTTTTGTATTATCGCGAAATAGAGGAGATAGTGCCACAGATGTGATACGTGAATTGGAGTGCCAATCATTAAAACAAAGTCGTTTTTCGTTGCGACGGAATCTTCTCATGAAATTTCAATCACCAGTTTTCTATTCCGATTGCGAAAATATTCTGTTGGCACCCACATACAGAGGGAGAAATGATCATCACGATAAAATAAGAGAGATCAGGGGCTCGCACAGAAAAATTTAAGAATTCGTTTTTCCCGCCCGCCGTTCGGGAGTGGAACGGTAGAGAGACAGCTTGAAGGAGTTTGAGCCCTCTGCCGTGCATTTTATTGTGAACAGCAGAGTGATCATGTAGACGTAGAAGTAGATTAGGTACACGGAGAAGTAGGATTTAAGTGATAAAAGACGCATACTTGTTGTTTCGCAAATGTGATGTTTTTTTCAGAATTTCTATATTCCAATAATAGCAACGTTAGTGCATGTTTTTTGAAATATTAATATTGCTATGCTCTTTTGTTATAAGCGTGTACTACACCAGACCGAATAAATTACCTGTTTCCTGTCGTTAAGCTGGCGCTCGTATACGAACAGTTACCTTCGTTATCATTGTCTTACATTCTTACTCGAGTAACAGTCCCTCTGCAGCCCTAGCCTGCAATGCTATTTCCTGTTTGAATGTCTTCCTCATTTTGGTTAGTTGACTTAAGGAAATGTATCTGCAGATTTTTGCATGATGTGTTTGACATGCACCGAGAGATGGTTCTGCCTCAATTGTTTGTACACGTTGTACCACACATTTTATGATTGAGGCATTTTTTTGTTTTCCAGGTGTCCTGAAATACGCATCCAGTGAAATTCGTACCCAGTGAAATTCGCACCCAGAAAAGGTAGAGGAAAGGTCCTCTAATCTCTTCGTCCGATCGCCTCCCGGCAGATACAGTCGTCGCTCGGCACGTAGGAGAGCCGAAGGCCTTATTTTACGCCAATGTGTGGCCGCAATGGTGTAGCCAACAACACTACTGCAACGCTTCAACACCCAGGCCATATCCGTCTCACTTCTTGTCTGTATGTGTTTGCCTTTCACTCTCAGCATCGATTCTTCTTCCTCAGCCGACAGTGCTGCTGTGTCAGGTCCCGTGAAACAGCATTATTTCGTTCTTGGAGATTAGGTTCGTCTAATGAATTACGCGAATCACTGCTCCAAGAATACAGAAGCAGCTACAGGTATATAAAATTGGGCAAACGAGACAACCAACGAGAAATCCATGAACGTGATAAATGCATGTACAACTAGAGCGATAGAAACAGAAAGTACGTAATTTATACAAAGAGCGAAACCTGAAAAAGGACTTTCTCATTGCTGTTGTTTTAGGAGATCTGCAGTACTGAACAGAAATTTTATTCTACATCGATTATTAAGGCGCCTGAACGGTTTTGATGATGCGTTTCAAATAGGCATCAGTTTGCCAACTGTCATTATTTTATTTCGATGGTTGTATATATTACTTTGCACGCGCTATAAGTCTGGTCAGCTCTGGTCTACAACCTTAACAAATTCCATGAGTCCTTCCACCCAAGGAGTGGCCGTGCGGTTCTAGGCGCTACAGTCTGGAGCCGAGCGACCGCTCCGGTCGCAGGTTCGAATCCTGGCTCGGGCATGGATGTGTGTGATGTCTTTAGGTTAGTTCCGTTTAATTAGTTCTAAGTTCTAGGCGACTGATGACCTCAGAAGTTGAGTCGCATAGTGCTCTGAGCCATTTTGAGCCTTCCACCAAAGAATTGTGAATGCCTTGTACAAGGAAGCATATGGATGAGAAATGAACTTTAAAGATATCAAATTTTTTAGTGCGTCGCGTCCAGTAGCTCAAAAATGTAGAAGGAAACACATTTTTAAAGATTTACAACAAAGTGGCTAATTAATTACTTAGTGCTGGTTGACTAGTTTCGGACTTCACTTATTTTCACAAGCCACTTCCTACACAGAACAAAATCTGTTAGAAGTGGATGCGTTGTTTGCAGGTAATAAGGGTATTATAAATAATATGGCTCATATGGTAACTATTTACGTATTTTGTATTTAGGATGTGTTTGGTGTGAACAGTTCTGTTTACGTCGCCACACTTGAATGTACCTCAGATATGCGTTCGGCGATGTCACAATTGTATTTGCACATTACTATATATATATATATATATATATATATATATATATATATATATATATATATATCATTGGATTACACTTGCTTATTTATTGCAGCCATTATAGCAATTTTGAGAGAAACACACTCGACGCCAACATCATTTATAAAGTAGCGAAAACATGACGATATAACTATTGTGGCAGTTCAAAAAAGGAATGCAACGAATTTAATAAAGCCAGACGGGCGTTAAGGTGACCTGGACGTGAACAGACTGAAATTTTCGAAAATACATTTTTGTCACTACCTGAAAGACAAATTTCTCCCGTTTCAAAAAAAAGTAATTTTCATCTTAATTTCAGTCGTTGATTTGGTCTTAAACGCTCTTTATACAAATGTCTGCAATCAGCCACGGTCATGCGACATTCAAAGAATATCACCATAAGCGTTTCTTGCTTGCCACAGTCATGTAAACAATGAAGCCAGAGACCTTGCAGATACAAAACTACTTAGCAGATGTCTACGTAGCCACACACCAAACCCTAATGACAGTTTCAACAGCTGCTAGTGGCAAAGAGTACGAAAACCAGTGTTTGTTCGATCGACAGTACTCAGGTGGAATCGATGTCATCTGTTTCAGTGATGATGTAATTAGGAAGACAAATCTAATGGACAAATTTGGCATCCAACCATGAAATAATATGATAGCTGTGTTGAATGCCGAAGATTGTCAGCAAGTAGTAGAAGCTGAAAGAGTTGCGAGGGTTGCGAAAGTCAGCACTAACGGTCCAGAGTAAGGAAAATATTCCTGAAAAAGCCCACAGAGAATAAAGAAGAAGCTGGACAGCAAGAACAATGCTGCTGGAATGTTCTGAATGAGGCATACGATGAGTCAAAAACACTGAGAACAATTTCTCATTTTCTCGAAACTAAATATCCAGGAAATTAAGAACATATATCTTCACAATGATTTGAGCTATGTTCACGGAATTCCTGCATAGTGATCCGTCTATTATACAAAATGTCGTATTTATTAAAGTATAACAGATAACTAATTGAATAGCTTTCCTTGTACAGCTTTAGTTAATGTCATTCAGTGTTTGTACAAAACCGCAACTTCCTTCGCATAGTAGTTCAAGAGTAACACGCGATGAAAGTGAGGCGTAGATACCCAGCCCGTTGAACTCCGGGTCCCCTTAAAACGAGATATACAGGATACATAAACAGAAGCGAAAATAACCTTCCAATTTTCATCACGCACCTCAGAGAATAATACACACTAAACTGAAAACGTCGAGAGAAATTTAACTACTTTGCAGATGTTTTCTAAGGCCAATTGATGGACATACTGGAAGAAATACCTGTACAAATCTACATTCACGCGACTAAGATCCCAGAACAAATGTTAAATCAATAAACAGAATCGCGCAGCAGAAAAACCATAGAAAATTTCCATAGCACCTTAATCAGCACATGAAATGCACTCCACAGCGCATTAATCATCCAATACGCGACTACAAACGATTCATAGAAATCTTCAAGAGTACCTTAGTCAGCATATGAATCGCAATTTATACAGTCAGAATTATAGCAGCACAATAGTATTGTATGTAGATTTCATTGAAATAAAAATTGAACAATACCTTTACTTTCAAATAGTACGGAAAGGAAATTAAATATTTGTTGTACAACTGTGATGTAATGGAACACTGTCTTACACTGTATGTACTCATTGATCTTAATACAATAGCGAAGTAAACTGATTACATTGATGGTTATATAAGACATCACAAAATTCATTGCATCAACATCTGTCAAAATTGTGATAATATTTACGATAAATAAGGCAGCGTGACGCACAGTGAAGTTCATTGAGGAACTTCTCTAGTGTATATAAAATATCTATGTCACGTGAATCACCTCATGCTGGGTAATGAAGGCACAACAATTAACGAAATATATATTAAGCAGATATGTTAACATAATGCAGTAAAGTGTAACTGCAATTGTGACATATTTTAACGCAGATCTGAGATGTATGTAAGTGTTATGACATAAATAGAACTGTCTACACCAGACACAACATAAATACAAAATACGTAACTAGTTGCCATATGAACCATACTATTACTGATCCACATTCGACGCGTCGACTCGATACAAATTTTAATCTCTGTAACAGGTGGCATCTGAAAATAGGAAAAGCACGAAACTTTTCAGCCTAAATAACTAGCAACTCTGGTGTAAACTTATAAAACTGTCTTTTTTTCAACTTTTGAGAGAGAAGTATCAGACCTCTGTACCAACCGCCACTAGCCGAAAACTGAACGGTTGCGCTTCGTATATAGCAGATAATAGTGATATTCCTCTTACCAATTCTCGGACGAATTGCTTTTAAACGATATATTCGAAATCGGATTTCAGCAATCTGGAAAAGCTATGTTCCCAGTATCTGGTAACAAGCTAAAATTTCAGATACAGTTCGCCTGCTTTGAAAAAGAACGCATCCATGATGCCCTATTTCTTTCGTTCTTACTAATTTTTTTCCTTGTTGAATGCAAGTGTAGGAGAGCTCCACTCACATCGACTATCTTGTTTTTGTACATTACGCGGCCATAGCGTGCTTCATGTAAACATATTTAGCCCGGAAATGTTTTGCCGATAACGTTGCTAGGCAACAGTGGCCGGCTATGTTGCCGTACATTTGGCTGTAATTCGTGTGGCTGTGATATTGACAGACAACAATGCCGGCCTATATTGTCAGCAATAGCCAATTTTTACAATCCATGTAAAAGTACTTTTATGTCGTTTACAGGTGAAAGGGATTAGTGATGATCGATTAAGATTCGTAATGCCACATTGCACTTATTACGAGAAATGATCATTTTTCCTGTTGGATGATTTTTGCCTCAGAGACTACAATCGAATACAGAAATACCAGTTTAAAAACACAGAATTTAAATATGTAGCACTTTTACTTCACAAAGAATGATTTAATGTAAGCATAAAGTAAAATAGGGTCCATAGCCATGGATCAGCATCTGGTACATGTAATGTATCTAAGACGCGTTGTCATACTAACTGGGAGTCCAGCTTTAGGCACGAATATACGTGAAATTAGCTGTACACTGCTTTTCACGTCACACCTAGCGCTACATATGTGCAGTCCTTGTACAGGATTCCTTCATCTTCGCACATTATGCTACAACGCATATTATGTACTTTACATTACATGTACATGATATACCATCCATAGTTATGAGCCATAGTTTATTTTATGTTAATTTGAAAGTGTGCTTTTGAAAAGTAGAAGAGATACGATTTTTAAATTATATGTTTGTAATTTTATGTATATGTTTTACAATGTTTCTGGAGATAGACGACGTTGGCCGATACAGGCCATATGAGAAAATTTTATGATTGCGTCAGAGAGAAAATAAAAAAAAATCAGTGAGTCATGGTACTTCATGCATGAAACATCCATTCTTCTAGGAAATGATTTTTCGTAATAAACAGACTTCCATCACACTTTATCCAGGCTTTCGACTGGCTAAATGGCAAGCGCAAACTGTAATTTAGGCATATTTAAAATCAGTTTTTTAATTTTTTATTTTTTTGTATTTAATTTTTTTATATTTTATATTTAATTTTTAAATTTTTAAGGCACTTTGAGTATTTACATTTTGTACATTCTTTTCATATATAACGTCTAACGTTAACATACGACTTCATTCATATTTTTGGACATAAAAGATTGCTTTCAAACAAGCTGTGATGTCACCATCCTCTTTATACTTTTCTACTATTTTTTCGGGCCTTTCACTAAGTTTCGTATAAGTTGATTTCTTTCGTTACCCTTCCACACTTAATTCTGACCTCATTAATGTATGCACCCAGTTCTATGCTTCTGTCTTCATACGCTCGATCACATTTCAATTTTAGGATTCGGTTTTCCGAGAATTTTTAAAATTTTATTTTGCCAACCTTCTGCAGCTTTGGTGGTACGATGGCGCCGTCTATAGCAGTTCCAAAGACTTTTGGAGCTTTCGTCATTTTCCAGCCATCTATATACAAAACTCCCAAGAAACTGAGAAAGTTTGGCGATATCCGGTGCTTGTGAATGTATCACGAGCGAACCAACGCAGACATCCTCAGGTCGAAGGAACGCCAGAGCGGCGCACGTGCGAATTCGCATCCTTATTTCTTCGTTGTCTCTGTATTCGCAAGTAAAGTCCCAAATCTTGCACTTTCCTCAAGAGAGGTTTCTTCATATGAAAATGGCAGCCATGCACTTGAACCGACGGGAACACAACTCTGAGCGCAGAAATCGCAGCTGATTCGAATTCAACGCCGACATTTTAGGTTCCTGGTGCATTGTCCACAACATTGCGGAAAAGACGATACATGTTCCTTTTCTTTTGTTTCGTGAGAAGGCAGAAGCCACCGGATAGATGTTTTTTCGTGCTTTGAAGTTCGGAAGGCTGCATGAATAGTACACTACTGGCCATTAAAAATGCTACACCACGAAGTTGACGTGCTACAGATGCGAAATTTAGCCGACAGGAAGAAGATGCTGTGATACGCAAATGATTAGCTTTTCAGAGAATTCACACAAGGTTGGCGCCGGTGGCGACACCTACAACGTGCTAACATGAGGAAAGTTTCCAACCGATTTCTCATACACAAACAGCAGTTGACCGGCGTTGCCTGGTGAAACGTTGTTGTGATGCCTCGTGTAAGGAGGAGAAATGCGTACCATCACGTTTCCGACTTTGATAAAGGCGAGATTGTAGCCTATCGCGATTGCGGTTTATCGTATCGCGACATTGCTACTCGCATTGGTCGAGATCCAATGACTGTTAGCAGAATATGGAATCGCTGGGTTCAGGAGGGTAATATGGAACGCCGTGCTGGATCCCATCGGCCTCGTATCACTAGCAGTCGAGATGACAAGCATCTTATCCGCAAGGCTGCAACGGATCGTGCAGCCACGTCTCGGTCCCTGAGTCAACAGATGCGGACGTTTTCAAGACAACAACCATCTGCACGAACAATTCGACGACGTTTGCAGCAGCATGGACTATCAGCTCGGAGACCATGGCTGCGGTTACCCTTGACGCTGCATCACAGACAGGAGCGCCTGCGATGGTGTACTCAACGACGAATCTGGGTGCACGAATGGCAAAACGTCATTATTTCGGATGAATCCAGGCTCTGTTTACATCATCATGGTGGTCGCATTCGTGTTTCGCGACATCGTGGTGAACGTACATTGGAAGCGCGTATTCGTCATCGCCATACAGGCGTATCACCCGGCGTGATGCTACGGGGTGCCATTGGTTACACGTCTCGGTCACCTCTTGTTCGCATTGACGGCACTTTGAACAGTGGACGTTACATTTCCGATGTGTTACATCCCGTGGCTCTACCCTTCATTCGATCACTGCGAAACCTTACATTTCAGCAGGATAATGCACGACCGCATGTTGCAGGTCCTGTACGGGCCTTTCTGGATAAAGGAAATGTTCAACTGCTGCCCTGGCCAGCACATTCTCCTGATCTCTCACCAACTCAAAACGTTTGGTCAATGGTGGCCGAGCAACTGGCTCGTCACAATACGCCAGTCACTGGTCTTGATGAACTGTGGTATCGTGTTGGAGCTGCATGGGCAGCTGTACCTGTACACGCCATCCAAGCTCTGTTGGACTCTATGCCCAGGCGTATCAATGCCGTTATTACGGCCAGAGGTGGTTGTTCTGGGTACTGATTTCTCAGGGTCTATGCAACCAAATTGCGTGAAAGTGTAATCAGATGTCAGTTCTAGTATAATATATTTGTCCAATGAATACCCGTTTATCATCTGCATTTCTTCCTGGTGTAGCAATTTTAATGGTCAGTAGTGTGTATATTTGTGAAAGTTGCTTGTTACAGCTTTGGAAGTTCCCACCCATAAAGAAGTCTTGTTTAGTCTTTAGAGCCTCTCTTCCTGCTTTTCCGCTAAAAACCATGATCCTATCTCCAAAGCTGTCATCAGTTAAAACTGCTGCCGTCACTCATGGTTAGTAGCTCTGCTTGAAGATCAACCTCTTGTCGTATTTCTGGCTCTTTCTGATTGCTGTGTGATTTGGTATTTGTATAATATCCTCTTCATTGCTTGTTATTCTGGCATTTCGGTAACAATATCATACCCTCCATTGTGCAAGTCGCCTAACTTTTCGGTCTATATTTTTGAAATCGAACTCTCTTCCTCTCGTGATTGAACGTCTTTTTTACTTCCAAGCGAGCGTCATCCGGTGCCCCACATCGATGCTCGTTTCACGGTTCAACTAATCACGATTCGGTCTTTGATCTTAAGATTCCTCGGCAATATGTTGTTCTATGTTTCGAACAGCGCCATACCAGTGTCTCATCTGCTTTGGTTCTCTTTACGATGTATAAGTAAGCATCATAGTGGTCTCATGGCTTGCCGTTGTTGGTTGTTGACAGTTCCATATGGAACGCCTAAGCACACAGAGACACAAGGCGAACGAACTGAACACCCGAAAGTTAGACTGACACTGACAGTGACTAGCCAAGCGGTCAGTCTCTTGAGTGGACGAGGACTTTCCGAGTGCAGGGAGGCCGTGCAGCACAGGGATCGTTTCCGGTGGATGTCAACTTACGGGGGCGCAGGTAGGCTCTGCCCTTGAGAAGGTAGCTTCCTGCAAAATTCCGAGCGAATTTCACAGATTTATGGGTGAGTGCGGTTTTCACTGGGTGAGATTTTCTCATAACCATTTTCCGGTTGCACTTGACAATGGCTCAAAATCAGAAAATACAGTGGTGGACATTACATCATTACAGTGAAATGGCGCAAATGTCAATTAGAACCTTTGTATGACTATGGTTACCAATAAAAGAATATCGGTATTCATAAGGTGTTTTGGAAGTGTTGGATGATTTGCCTACGATCATGCAGAATCAGGTTTCAGTTTGTGAACGTTATCTGGCGTAATGTCAGGTGAAGTGTGACCGGAACGGTCGTCATCGCTAGTTACTCTTCGCCCATTTTTAAACGCTAGCGCCAATCGGAAGTCTGCTTCCGCATTTAGTGCGTTTCCGTAGCATTTTCTCAAGTTTAAAAATTGCATGCTGCTCTTTCAGGTAGGCTATTGCAAACTCACAATCTCAAGGCTCGCAGCCATTTGCCACTATGTTTCAGGAAGGAGATAATGAAGATACCTAGAGGTACTTCAGTGTACTAGTAATTGTTGTGACTTGGCAAGACAGCCAAGCCACTAAGAGATAGCCGAAAGGCACGCCTGTAAGCTCACGCAGGCTGGCGTGAGGTCTGAAACAGGTAAAGTAATTATACTATCAAGAAAAGTACGTACCTGCTGGAATACTTAACTTTAATCCATAATTGGTGAACATCGCTCTGAGGGTACATGCATCACAAGATAAATAGCAAATGATAATGGCGCCTTGCTAGGTCGTAGCAATTGACGTAGCTGAAGGCTAGGCTAACTGTCGTCTCGGCTAATGAGAGCATAATTTGTCAGTGAACCATCGCTAGCAAAGTCGGCTGTACAACTGGGGCGAGTGTTAGGAAGTCTCTCTAGACCTGCCGTGTGGCGGCGCTCGGTCTGCAATCACTGATAGTGGCGACACGCGGGTCCGACGTATACTAACGGGCCGCGGCCGAATTAAAGGCTACCACCTAGCAAGTGTGGTGTCTGGCGGTGACACCACAGTAATCATTGGCGCAAAATTCAAATTGCGTGTATTTTTGCATACCACGTCGATGTCGTCGCTGCGGGACTCTTTCTGAAGTCATTATTCTCCTGATGTGCTATTTTCATCTGTATGAAGTGACAGCCCCGGGATGATTTTGTCTCTCACAAACTGACCGTATCGGCGAGTTCTGACTATTCATGAATCGGTGCTAGATTTCGTTGTATTTCTATTCCTTTACCCAATTACATGAATATCAGAATGTTCAGTATGCTTTTTGTACGAAGATAAGCGGATTCTTGGAAAGTAGCCACAGAGGTATTTTTAATCTCAAATTAAAACGAAACCAGATTAAAACGAAACCAGAATAGTTTCAGCATTGCAGTTCGATACCACACGACTGCTACGGTCGCAGGCTCGAATCCTGCCTCGGGCATGGATGTGTGTCATGTCCTTAGGTTGGTTAGGGAGAGAAAGATGACATTGAACTGACCGACCATAGTTAATGAGCTGTGGAGCTAAAATAGACTTTCGAAACCGAAACCTGGTAATTCCTGTGAGAAACAAATCTGAAACAGAACTTACTTTTAATACGGACGTATTGTTTATCGTGACAGTCAGTTATAGCAGCATTATTTTTAAATTATTTATTCAGAGGAAAGTAATAGAGGAGGGGAAATGTCAAACGTTCTAAACGTCAAATTGTTAGGAGCATCAAAAATACCAAACTATTAGGAGAGTCAAGAAACAGTGTGTCTCCTTTTGTACATAACCGATTTGTATTCAGAAACTGAAAAGGTCTACTAATGCCACAGACTTAGGCTACTTACCTCATCAGTACCGAAGATAATGAGAAAAACTGGAAAATAAATAATTTATGAAGCAGATTGTAAGTGAGATACTAGGGAATTGTCTGATTCTAGGTGCGAATAAGAAAGTATATTTTTTCAAGTTTCATTAATGCTAAGGTATTACGTTTCATTTGTGTTAATACATCTGCTCACCACACTAACTGTGCGTTAATTAAATGGGAAAGACCTTGGCCCATGTCACTTCTAACTCTAGAGAGTAGCCTTGCTTGGCAAGACAATGAACGTTCTAAACATTTTCTCTATGATTTGGCGCTTACAGCAAGTCAAGGGATATGAAACAGAGCACCGAAAACACAAGAGCACAGAAAACGAGCTTTCCGAAAAAATGATTCTTAGCGGATTTGACATTTCCAGTTTCGATTTTCATTCAAACTATAACATATTGCCTTATTGATCGATAAAGGGAAGTATATGGGACAGCATTTCCGGAATGTGGAGCTGAAATATCAATAGGATCAGAAAATTTAGGAAACAAAACATACGAAATTCCTTGGAAATCGGATGGGCCCCCAGCTAAAACGGAAAGAGAAAATTCGTTAGCTGGTCAAGAAACTTAGCTCAGCGTACTTTGCTCTAAGAACCATTTCTTACTTTGATTTCGGAGAGGTAATGGTTGAGCCGTGGCACCGTTAAGTTAGTAGACTGTTCTGCCTGGCGCCACTAGCTCAAGGGTAGTATCGACTATCCCTCTTGCAGCCCCATTGCCAATATCTATGAGGAAGAGTTGGTATCTGTGGGTTGTGTCAGTAGGTCTTTGCTTGCCGATATACACTCCTGGAAATTGAAATAGGAACACCGTGAATTCATTGTCCCAGGAAGAAGAAACTTTATTGACACATTCCTGGGGTCAGATACATCACATGATCACACTGACAGAACCACAGGAACATAGACACAGGCAACAGAGCATGCACAATGTCGGCACTAGTACAGTGTATATCCACCTTTCGCAGCAATGCAGGCTGCTATTCTCCCATGGAGACGATCGTAGAGATGCTGGATGTAGTCCTGTGGAACGGCTTGCCATGCCATTTCCACCTGGCGCCTCAGTTGGACCAGCGTTCGTGCTGGACGTGCAGACCGCGTGAGACGACGCTTCATCCAGTCCCAAACATGCTCAATGGGGGACGGATCCGGAGATCTTGCTGGCCAGGGTAGTTGACTTACACCTTCTAGAGCACGTTGGGTGGCACGGGATACATGCGGACGTGCATTGTCCTGTTGGAACAGCAAGTTCCCTTGCCGGTCTAGGAATGATAGAACGATGGGTTCGATGACGGTTTGGATGTACCGTGAACTATTCAGTGTCCCCTCGACGATCACCAGTGGTGTACGGCCAGTGTAGGAGATCGCTCCCCACACCATGACGCCGGGTGTTGGCCCTGTGTGCCTCGGTCGTATGCAGTCCTGATTGTGGCGCTCACCTGCACGGTGCCAAACACGCATACGACCATCATTGGCACCAAGGCAGAAGCGACTCTCATCGCTGAAGACGACACGTCTCCATTCGTCCCTCCATTCACGACTGTCGCGACACCACTGGAGGCGGGCTGCACGATGTTGGGGCGTGAGCGGAAGACGGCCTAACGGTGTGCGGGACCGTAGCCCAGCTTCATGGAGACGGTTGCGAATGGTCCTCGCCGATACCCCAGGAGCAACAGTGTCCCTAATTTGCTGGGAAGTGGCGGTGCGGTCCCCTACGGCACTGCGTAGGCTCCTACGGTCTTGGCGTGCATCCGTGCGTCGCTGCGGTCCGGTCCCAGGTCGACGGGCACGTGCACCTTCCGCCGACCACTGGCGACAACATCGATGTACTGTGGAGACCTCACGCCCAACGTGTTGAGCAATTCGGCGGTACGTCCATCCGGCCTCCCGCATGCCCACTATACGCCCTCGCTCAAAGTCCGTCAACTGCATATACGGTTCACGTCCACGCTGTCGCGGCATGCTACCAGTGTTAAAGACTGCGATGGAGCTCCGTATGTCACGGCAAACTAGCTGACACTGACGGCGGCGGTGCACAAATGCTGCGCAGCTAGCGCCATTCGACGGCCAACACCGCGGTTCCTGGTGTGTCCGCTGTGCCGTGCGTGTCATCATTGCTTGTACAGCCCTCTCGCAGTGTCCGGAGCAAGTATGGTGAGTCTGACACACCGGTGTCAATGTGTTCTTTTTTCCATTTCCAGGAGTGTACATATGTGGTTCGCTGGCCCCAGAGCGAGGCACCAAGTTTGGGGATTGCCGGTAGCGTCGCGACAAGAGGCTGTCACGAGGTCCGAGCGGCCGAAGTCACGAGCTACGCATGGAGGGCCTGCGCAGAGGAAGGATACCAGAGTACTTCACCGGGGTCAGCGTCCACTACAAGCAGCAGGCCGACATCCCGTCGGTTGGTTGGCAACATCTCTGTCGGACGTCTGCTCGTGTCCTGACTACCCCTTCTACCCGGCTGTCATTGACACCACTCGGTGACCGCCGCGACGCAACGTGGGTCCATGGAGCTGCTTGCTGATAAATGGGAGTAACATTCTGTAATCCTCGTGGTGATTGGTGTCATTGTCTACCCAACCTCCTAATTGTTTTCTGGTTTGTACCCGACCCTCAGTTTTACTCGGTGGGGTATTTGGTTGTAAGTATAGACCGTAGTATTGTACTAGACACTAGTTGTCGTTTGAAAATTTGTTCTGATTTTATATTGCCCTTCCTTTCTAGTTTATACCTGGTCATTAATGTTTTAATGAATCAGCTGCTGGTCGGAAATACAGTCGGAACAATTGTACCAAGGCACATGTTGCTGTTAAACAGGGGTCTTGTGGTTAGAGTTAGATGTTAACCGGTTCAATTCCTTGATTGTAATTGTATTTGAGATAATCTGAACGACCTTTTGTACTACGCTGTGCGTTCCTGTCTTTGAAAGACCTGGTTCTTATTGGTATATTTTTAACTGGATCTTGTGGTTCCGCCGAGTGAGTTCTCTTGTAATAAGTGCTCATACGTAATGTTTTAAAACGGTCCTTCAGAACGCTCTTCATAACTGAGAAGCAATTTAACTTTTGACATATTAACAGACAACTGTCAGCAGGGGTTTTGTTAGAATAAGATTGTCAAAAGCGGCGGGTAGGGATCTAGTCGCACCTTGTTGCTGATAGAAATATAAAGGTTGCTCACCTTGAAGCAAGCCTTATCGTTGTCATAATTGTTTCCTGATTTGTTTAACCTTTAAGCATAGGTGCACATCATAGCCCCGAACCTTTCGACAAACAGTTTGCAAATAAAAAAAATTAGGTCATTTGTTTGAGTAATTGAAACACTCTTGTCATCAGTATTACTTATATGTTTTTATGTGTTGCAGAAGGGCATTCAATAAGAGAAACTGTATCCAGTGCGGCAGTAAACATCCCTGTTCGCCCGATAACGGGCGGGCTGCTGGTCCGGGTCATTGTAACTATTACCATGTTGTTCTTGTTCCGATTTCTCTTGCGAAAGCTTATTCATTTCACAAATTTGTTAATTTGTAAAGGAAACAAAATTATGATTATATATTGTTAAGTAAACAGGTTGTGTGAAAAGAAAGTTACGTTGGTGGGTCCTCCGCTCCACGTTTTCCTTAATATCAGTAAGTACCACGTCTCAGTGGTGTCGTCATATTTTGCAATTTTCGCTCTGTACTCTCCTACGGTATAATCTTCTGGGAGGATGTTGCAGGAATTGAAAACGTCTTCGGTCTTCAGAAACGAGCAGTGAGATTAATAAAAGGGGCGTTTAACGGGACATCCTGCTGCAATCTCTTCAAGTCTCTCGGGATATTTACGGTTACAGCTCAGAAGACATACACTCAGTAGTGATGTTTATCGCCAACAAGGGGGAATTATTACGGTGACGTTCAAATGGCTCTGAGCACTATGGGACTTAACAGCTGTGGTCATCAATCCCCTAGAACTTAGAGCTACTTAGACCTAACTAACCTAAGGACATCACATACATCCACGCCCGAGGCAGGATTCGAACCTGCGACCGTAGCAGTCGAGCGGTTCCGGACTGCGCGCCTAGAACCGCGAGACCACCGCGGCCGGCTTACGGTGACGTTCACAACCACAGCACAAGACAAAGCTCTGCGACTCACACGAAAGTACATCTACATCTACATCTACATTTATACTCCGCAAGCCACCCAACGGTGTGTGGCGGAGGGCACTTTACGTGCCAGTGTCAGTACCTCCATTTCCTGTTCCAGTCGCGTATGGTTCGCGGGAAGAACGACTGTCTGAAAGCCTCCGTGCGCGCTCTAATCTCTCTAATTTTACATTCGTGATCTCCTCGGGAGGTATAAGTAGGGGGAAGCAATATATTTGATACCTCATCCAAAAACGCACACTCTCGAAACCTGGCGAGCAAGCTACACCGCGATGCAGAGCGCCTCTCTTGCAGAGTCTGTCACTTGAGTTTGTTAAACATCTCCGTAACGCTATCACGGTTACCAAATAACCCTGCGACGAAACGCGCCGCTCTTCTTTGGATCTTCTCTATCTCCTCCGTCAACCCGATCTGGTAGGGATCCCACACTGATGAGCAATACTCAAGTATAGGTCGAACGAGTGTTTTGTAAGCCACCTCCTTTGTTGATGGACTACATTTTCTAAGGACTCTCCTAATGAATCTCAACCTGGTACCCGCCTCACCAACAATTAATTTTATATGATCATTCCACTTCAAATCGTTCCGCACGCATACTCCCAGATATTTTACAGAAGTAACTGCTACCAGTGTTTGTTCCGTTATCATATAATCATACAATAAAGGATCCTTCTTTCTACGTATTCGCAATACATTACATTTGTCTATGTTAAGGGTCAGTTGCCACTCCCTGCACCAAGTGCCTATCTGCTGCAGATCTTCCTGCATTTCGCTACAATTTTCTAATCCTGCAACTTCTCTGTATACTACAGCATCATCCGCGAAAAGCCGCATGGAACTTCCGACACTATCTACTAGGTCATTTGTATATATTGTGAAAAGCAATGGTCCCATAACACTCCCCTGTGGCACGCCAGAGGTTACTTTAACGTCTGTAGACGTCTCTCCATTGATAACAACATGCTGTGTTCTGTTTGCTAAAAACTCTTCAATCCAGCCACACAGCTGGTCTGATATTCCGTAGGCTCTTACTTTGTTTATCGGGCGACAGTGCGGAACTGTATCGAACGCCTTCCGGAAGTCAAGAAAAATAGCATCTACCCGGGAGCCTGTATCTAATATTTTCTGGGTCTCATGAACAAATAAAGCGAGTTGGGTCTCACACGATCACTGTTTCCGGTATCCATGTCGTTTCCTACATAGTAGATTCTGGGTTTCCAAAAACGACATGATACTCAAGCAAAAAACATGTTCTAAAATTCGACAACAGATCGACGTCAGAGTTATAGGTCTACAGTTTTGCGCATCTGCTCGACAACCCTTCTTGAAGACTGGGACTACCTGTGCTCTTTTCCAATCATTTGGAACCTTCCGTTCCTCTAGAGACTTGCGGTACACGGCTGTTAGAAGGGGGGCAAGCTCTTTCGCTTACTCTGTGTACAATCGAATTGGTATCCCGTCAGGTCCAGTTGACTTTCCTCTGTTGAGTGATTCCAGTTGCTTTTCTATTCCCTGGACACTTATTTCGATGTCAGCCATTTTTTCGTTTGTGCGGTGCGGTCTTCCACTGTGAAACAGCTTTGGAAAAAGGTGTTTAGTATTTAAGCTTTACGCGTGTCATCCTCTGTTTCAATGCCATCATCATCCGGGAGTGTCTGGATATGCTGTTTCGAGCCACTTACTGATTTAAAGTAAGACCAGAACTTCCTAGGATTTTCTGTCAAGTCGGTACATAGAATTTTACTTTCGAATTCATTGAACGCTTCACGCATAGCCCTCCTTACGCTAACTTTGACATCGTTTAGCTTCTGTTTGTCTGAGAGGTTTTGGCTGCGTTTAAACTTGGAGTGAAGCTCTCTTTGCTTTCGCAGTAGTTTCCTAACTTTGTTGTTGTACCACGGTGGGTTTTTCCCGTCCCTCACAGTTTTACTCGGCACGTACCTGTCTAAAACGCATTTTACGATTGCCTTGAACTTTTTCCATAAACACTCAACATTATCAGTGTCGAAACAGAAATTTTCGTTTTGATCTGTTAGGTAGTCTGAAATCTGCCTTCTATTACTCTTGCTAAACAAATAAACCTTCCTCCCTTTTTTTATATTCCTATTAACTTCCATATTCAGGGATGCTGCAACGGCATTATGATCACTGATTCCCTATTCTGCACATACAGAGTCGAAAAGTTCGGGTCTGTTTGTTATGAGTAGGTCCATGATGTTATCTCCACGAGTCGGTTCTCTGTTTAATTACTCGAGGTAATTTTCGGATAGTGCACTCAGTATAATGTCACTCGATGCTCTGTCCCTACCACCCGTCCTAAACATCTGAGTGTCCCAGTCTATATTTGGTAAATTGAAATCTCCACCTAAGACTATAACATGCTGAGAAAATTTATGTGAAATGTATTCCAAATTTTCTCTCAGTTGTTCAGCCACTAATGCTGCTGAGTCGGGAGGTCGGTAAAAGGAGCCAATTATTAACCTAGCTCGGTTGTTGAGTGTAACCTCCACCCATAATAATTCACAGGAACTATCCACTTCTACTTCACTACAGGATAAACTACCACTAACAGCGACGAACACTCCACCACCGGTTGCATGCAATCTATCATTTGTAAAAATTTCGGCAGAATTTATCTCTGGCTTCAGCCAGCTTTCTGTACCTATAACGATTTCAGCTTCGGTGCTTTCTATCAGCGCTTGAAGTTCCGGTACTTTACTAACGCAGCTTCGACAGTTTATAATTACAATACCGATTGCTGCTTGGTCCCCGCATGTCCTGACTTTGCCCCGCACTCGTTGAGGCTGTTGCCCTTTCTGTACTTGCCCAAGGCCATCTAACCTAAAAAACCGCCCAGCCCACGCCACACAACCCCTGCTACCCGTGTAGCCACTTGTTGCGTGTAGTGGACTCCTGACCTATCCAGCGGAACCCGAAACCCCACCACCCTATGGCGCAAGTCGAGGAATCTGCAGCCCACCCGGTCGCAGAACCGTCTCAGCCTCTGATTCAGACCCTCCACTATGACCTGTACCAAAGGTCCGCAGTCAGTCCTGTCGGACGATGCTGCAGATGGTGAGCTCTGGTTTCATCCCGCTAGCGAGACTGGCAGTCTTCACCAAATCAGATAGCCGCCGGAACAGAGAGGATTTCCTCCGATCCACAGCAACACACATTATTGGTGCCGACATGAGCGACCACCTGCAGATGGGTGCACCCTGTACCCCTCATGGTATTCGTAAGGACCCTTTCCACATCTGGATTGACTCCCCACGGTATGCACACGGAGTGCACATTGGTTTTCTTCCCCTCTCTTGCTGCCATATCCCTAAGGGTCCCCATTACGCACCTGACGTTGGAGCTCCCAAATACCAGTAAGCCCACCCTCTGCGACCGCCCGGATCTTGCAGACTGAGGGGCAACCTCTGGAACAGGACAAGCAGCCATGTCAGGCTGAAAATCAGTATCAGCCTGAGACAGAGCCTGAAACCGGTTCGTCAGACAAACTGGAGAGGCCTTCCGCTCAGCCCTCTGGAATGTCTTTCGCTCCCTGCCACACCTCGAGACGACCTCCCACTCTACCAGGTGAGGGATTTCAGCCTCAATGCGGGCGGTATCCTGGGCAACCACAGTCGTAGTCCGATCGGGGGATGCGTGGGACGAGCTGGCCGTCCCCGACAAACCCCCATCCGGACCCCCACAGTGATGCCCATTGGCAACAGCCTCAAGCTGTGTGACCGAAGCCAACACTGCCTGAAGCTGGGAGCGAAGGGATGCCAACTCAGCCTGCATCCGAACACAGCAGTTGCAGTCCCTATCCATGCTAAAAACTGTTCTGCAAAGAACGTCTGAACCAATCTACAGAGAGCGCAAACAAATCGACACAAAATTTAAACGGTTATTAAAATACAAGATTGCCTAGTAAATGCAGTAATGCTGCTACTTGCGCACTGCTGACACACCGCTCGGCGGCGGAAAGAGACTACGCGATTTTACACTATTCAGGTACTAAAACGCGATGCTACAACTCTCAAATACTATAATACGCTCGAAATTTATGAATTAAACAATGCAAGTACCAAAAACATGCAAAGAAATTAAGAATTAAACTATGTAACAAATGAGTGAGCTAGGAGTATACGACTTGCTGCTGCACCTGCTTATCCAACGGCGGCAGTTGCAGTCCCTATCCACCCTAAAAACTGTTCTGCAAAGAACGTCTGAACGAATCAACAGAGAGCGCAAACAAATCGACACACAGGGGAATTACTGTGTCAGTTATAAAAGTATACAATAAGCTTCCTATCAATATGAAACAAATTAATATTGTTCAAAAAAATGGCTCTGAGCACTATGGGACTTAACTTCTGAGGTCATCAGTTCCCTAGAACTTAGAACTACTTAAACCTAATTAACCTAAGGACATCACACACGTCCATGACCGAGGCGGGATTCGAACCTGCGACCGTAGTGGTGGCGCGGTACCAAACTGTAGCGCCTAGAGCGGCTCGGCCACCCCTGCCGCCAAATTAATATTGTTCATAAATTAAAAAGGAAATAAAAAACATTCCTCATAGAACCAATTTCTTTCTATAAACTGAACGAATTCATAGATTTATAAGGCATCCTTCAGTGTAACAGTATGGTAAACAACTTAGCTAAAACCAGAGTCGTAATAGAACAAATGAGATACTTTTGTCATGAAGACTAAATTTTGTATTTTAACTCAAATTATGATGATAAATAGTAAATTTATTTGTCTCGCTAAGATAAAGGTATGTAGTTTTAAGAGAAAATTTATATTTTAATCTTAAAAAGGAAAATTTATTTATTTATCGTGTCGTTAGTATAAAAATGTGTGCTTTCATTTACTTCACTACTTTCCCAATTTACTAAAACTTATGCCAATAAGCTGCTGCTCGAATGAAATAAGCAACCAATTATCCTTAGAAATTAAGTGAAATAGTAATGGTATATATCTGTTTGGGTAATACTGTATTATTTCACTTGACTTAATCTATATTACTAGTACACTATTTGTAAAATATGTAATCAGTAGGACCAAATAAAAAAAAATCTAATCAAATCAGAAAATATCTGTTTGAGTTATCTTAAAGTCGATGTCGTGGGGGTGGAAGTAAGAACTGATTAGTGGTAAACAGTTGAGTTAGCACCACAAAAAGGACGGACGTTACTCTCCGCCGTTTCCGTCCGCTAATTGCTACCGCTGTTCCATACTGTCAACGTGGATCAAACTGTGTGTACCTTAGATTTTTGTTTGCAAGATATGTGTAATATAAACAACGAGAAATATCTTTACGAAAGGCTACTCCGAAAACAAAAGAGCCGAAATATTACTTCGTTGCCATTAACTCAGTCCCATAATACGATTTAGTTCCACAGAAACATTGTTCCCAGACATATTCGTAGCATTCCGTTTCTGCGCCTTTGTTTCCTTTTTAATCAGCTTTTACTGGCTTTCGCGGCACTGCAGCGTAGAGAGTAATCTGATGGCTATGGAGCGTCGTTTCCTAGATCGCCACGGGGATTACGTTTGTTTCCGTCCCCGCAATCTGCGCCGTTACGCGGTGTCTGCATTATTCAGGTCTCGCCGGTTGCGGATTAGGGTTGCGCTCTCGCGAGTGGCGAGAAAGTAAGGGGGCGGGAGGAAAGGAATGGAAAGGAAAGGAAAGCGGCAGAGGGGGAGTAGGAATAAAGAGCTACGCACGCACGTACATGCATACATATACATAAATACATCTCGCCGCCGCGCAGGGGCCCTCCCGGTTGATTTAAACTAATTTCGTAGCCTTCTTTTCCTCGCGAAGCGTGTAATGATGCAGAAGATAAGATTAGTAGAATTAGGGGAGAGGTGAATGCATACAAACGCTCAATTAGTCGGGCCCGTGAGTAGGTCGCCATGGGTGGTGTGGCGTCTACCTCGGTTTCTTCAGCGTTCTGGTCGTCTTAGTTAGACTCCAGACAACAGGACAGTTCTTGGTGGCCGCCTCGAAGGACTGTCATCACCAAAATCAGTAACATTACAAAGCAGATGTACATTTCACCTGTGGCGTCTTCTCTCGCTATGCGACGTCTACGCTTATCCGTGTAGAACGGATCACCAACAACTTGCACTCAATCTATTTAGTGAAGGTTAAATACATCGAAATTAGGTGTTTTGGGAAAAAAGTATATGTTCAGAAGTATCCCGACACCTCTATGTAATGAGCTAAGTGACTTTGGAAGTTGACTAGCCAAGTGTTAGCGCCGTGTCAGATGCGTCGCGAGATTTCTAATGTCTTCTAATCCTCTGTTGATAAAATAGCGAAGACAAAAAAAACTAATAATAAATTTGTAATTTTTGTATCTCACAGTCGTTTCATAGTACATGCATTGTATGTACATTATGTACCTGCTTTTTTGAATCCCCCAAAGGAAGGAAGGTTAAAAACGCTGGACTACTCACTAGTCGCCACCCGAGTAACAAATTCATCAATAACACTAGAACCCTTCTAAAGCTTTTGGTGAAAATTTCGGCTCCAGTGCACTTTTCTTTCTATTTTAAAGAACGACCTATTTCGGCCCTCAAGGCCATTGTCTAGTGATATCTACGTAATATTGAAACTTTCTCTTTGTATGTAAAGAATGACAGTGCTGGAAAAACTCTTATGTCATACAGCTGAGCAAAGCTCAAAGTAATCAGACAGTTTCCTCTTTACTTATTCTGATCATCACAAAACTGACGCACAATACTTTAGCGCAACGCAATTTGACTTTCATCCCTACAAAAGAATAGCCCCGACTAACAATAACTTACACCTTTCATGAATCACTTACCTCACAAAAATCTTCGTTACTCGAACTACTGCAATACAGCGATTGCCAATACTGCCAGCTAAATAAAAGATTCTAACTACTGAAGGCATTAACTACTGATAGGCATAGTTAGCAAATGAAAGATTTTGATAGAGAGCAAACATTTTATTTACCTTAATAGTGTTCAAATGTCATAATGTATATATATTTGACATCCAATTAAACAAATTTCCTTTTTCTGACTGTCACACGTCCAGATCGTCCGCTCATAGTAACCTCTCAAAACTCTGGCATGTCTTTCTTCACATCCACCACTGCTGGCGGCTCACCTCCAACTGGCCAACGCTACGTGCTGTTCACATCCAACTGCCCAATACTCAACTAGCGAATATTCCAACAATGAGTCCAAACAGCCACAGACTGCACACAGCGCAGTCAGCGATTTTCATACAGACCGCCACGTGGCGTCACCAGCATAAAAACCTAAACAGCCTACTTACGGTATCAAACACCAAAGTA
The DNA here is from genome assembly GCF_021461385.2 of Schistocerca piceifrons. Taxonomy (NCBI): domain Eukaryota; kingdom Metazoa; phylum Arthropoda; class Insecta; order Orthoptera; family Acrididae; genus Schistocerca; species Schistocerca piceifrons. The sequence continues at coordinate 487,361,840 of NC_060138.1, read as the reverse complement.
CAACATAATGAGACAAATGGCGAAAAATGTAGTAACATGCGTCATAAAGAACAAATCAAATACTTAAGTCTTGAAAACAACTCGTCCGTTCACTTCATAAAAACAAGAAATGAAAAAATAATGAATTGTAAGCCGGTTTACCATTAAAATGGATAAATAATGGTGAAAAACAATTTGTCAATAAACATCATAAAAGACTATAATAACAAAGATATTGGATGAAGTTACTTCTAAATCAACATATGTCACCTCAACTTACGTGTCAGGCGTTCTGAGAGGACACAGATCGACTGTTGAGACATGTGCGGATGTGGCACTAAAATAGGGCAGAGGTAACTTGAAAGTAGTGCCTATAGGAGGCAGATGGTAAGCTGGCAGAGACAAATGATGAGATAAATGCTGACGAAATGCTTTAAAAGTTAAGTACAAAACAACTTGGATTTTTAAAGGCTTCAATGGATGTATAATAGAAGGATATATAACAAGTATTATTACGAAACGGGACAGCACAACAGACTTTGTAGGTTTCAAGACCAACGATGGTTACAAACGGAAGCCGCAGAGCTTATCTCTGCATGCAAAAGCGATGTTAGAACGACCTGTGGCCATGAGCATGCTCTGGTATTTACAGTAAATGGGCCAGATGTACACTGTAACGAGACGAAATAGCGTTAAATTTAATTACATTATATTACACCAGACGCTTTCTGAAAGACATTCAAGGAAAGAATGTTTATCAGACTTTTTGGATTGTCAAGAATATCGCTCTTATTGAGGTGCACATTTACAGTATAACCCATCAGAACCGTTGTGAAAGCCGTACAGGAAAACGACGAATTTTGGACTTTTTGGTTTGTCAAGAATATCACTCCTAATGTAGTGCACTTGTTTGTAGAATACAATCTCCTCTAAAAAGCGATGTGGTACCATTGTCCATTTTATGCAAAACATTTAGCTGTTAGCAATGTTAGTGACGGCAACGGCTTTGCCGCAGTGGACACACTGGTTCCCGTTAAATCACCGAAGTTAAGCGCTGTCGGGTGAGGCCGGCACTTGGATGGGTGACCATCCGGGCCGCCATGTGCTGTTGCCATTTCTCGGTGTGCATTCTGCCTCGTGATGCCAATTGAGGAGCTACTCAACCGATTAGTAGCGGCTCCGGTCAAAGAAAACCATCATAACGACCGGGAGAGCAGTGTGCTGACCACACGCCCCTCCTATCCGCATCCTCATGTGAGGATGATACGGCGGTCGTATGGTCCCGATGGGCCACTTGTGGCCTGAGGACGGAGTGCTAGTGCTAATGTTAGTGACACTACATCGTTTAGAAATTAAATGAGAATCAAATGTAGATTTGTCTCCTGCATTATTCCTCCCTGCATATGTAAGATTTTTAGATCTACTTTTTAAGTTTCTGCCTGTGTGACTAATATAAAAGGCGCTGCACTAGTGCATCCGATTTCATAAGTGCCCGCAGTTTCAAATTTGTCCTCTTAAGTTTTAATATTGTAAGCAATTAGCTGACCTAATTTTTATTGGTTTTGAACTCGATTCTAACATTAAACCAGCGAAACAATGCACTGGTTTTGTAAGAAAAGTTCCCAAAACAGGGAAGAGACACGAATTTTATCTTTCCTGCATCATCACTATGTTGCGTCTGGTTTGAAGATCGTCTAGTTTAGAATTATATAGCTTATCAAGTATGAAAAAAATTATTTGGAGGAACTCTGACACAATGTATTCAGTTATTTGTTATTTTCTGTGCTGTTGGGGTGTAACTTGAGTAATAGATTTAGTATATGTATGCAAAAAAGGTATCTTTTGCTGCTCTTGGTGGCAAGATTTCTAATATATTTAAATTGTTCTTGTAGGCTTGCGATAAATGCCAAATAAATGACTCTGATTGAGTCAATATAGTGAAGAACTAACTTAACTATAAATCATTTGGTTTTGCCGTTTGCTTAGGTCCGTTTCCAAATAGACTTCTCGCTTATTATAAGACCCCTCACAATCATATGCTGTGCGTTTTCGTTCGGTAATAGTACTATTTATACGTCATTTTATCATGCATTTATGTCTTTCTTTTAAATTCCAACATGTTTTGCATTTTATTTGACTTTTAACCATTATTCAACTTTTGCCTTTGCCTACTTACCTGTTTTCCCCCCTACGGGCCCTACTTGTAAGCAGACTTTCCCCTATTTAAGTGCCACTCCTGGCATTCCCCTGCGGTCGTCCTGTGTCCTGCCAGAACGTCTGACAAGTAAGTCCAGGTATCATATGCCGACTTCCTAGATTGTAATCGACTTCATCCAATATCTGTGTCATTCCAGGCACCAGAGTTCAACATCACTACCTGCTCTCGTTTCGGCTCTCGAGGGAAGTCACCGGCATTATTCCTCATACAACGTGTTTCACAATTCATGTTACACACTTCTAGAGGTTGCAGAGGGGACATAGTAGACCAAGTTTTACATAGGGTCCCGTTTCCGGAAGCGATTCGTTTCCATGTTGAAAGAAAAACAAGATGTACAGATTTAACGCCTGGTTACTGTGATATTACAACAGCTGTTCGATACCGCAACCACCAAGTTCAGTGCACACAATGCATCTGCGCAGGAATCTCACATAAACAAGTGAGATATGTGATTAATCGCTTCTGCCGCAGCCTTATCAGATCTTCCTCCGACAGGACAGGGGTTGCGTAAACAAGATGTACAAGACTTTATGTGGCCACAAAAGAAAAAGTCCACAAGAGTTGAATCTGGGGATGTTGGTGGCCAAGTATGTGGCTCACCTTGACCGATGCACCTGTCCTCGCAGTCTACGTTTAGATGATTCGGACGGGAATTGCAAATTGTGCTTCTGCACTGTCATGCTGGAATCACAATTCACTCTTTGCATGAATATTAAGTACCTTCCGCCCGTTAAAGGGGGAGGAGGGCTGTACGACCCATCACATGACCATCACAGATACAATGATGCCAAACACATGGCTCTTGGTTTTCTTTATTCCAATTATGGCTCCTCTGAACGTTTAGACCATCTTCCCTGTTGAAATGTGCTTCGTCGGGGAACAAAATTTGCCTTGGAACCCGAGGAAAATCCATACAACAGAATAAGAACCGAGTTCAGGAATTGACACGGGGCACAAAATCCGCTGGAAGCATGGCCCGTACCTTCTGAGGGTGATATGGATGGAGTTGCTGTACATGCATAACACGACAGATAGATGAGTGAAACACGTACAAGTCAAGTGCAGTGGCTCGAGTAGTCGCCGATGGGTTCCCTCAACTTGATGCAGCACATCCTCTTCGAATACGACATTACGCCGCGTCCTTGGAGCACCACAGCTTGCCCTATCGCTTGTGAATTTCCCAATTTCCCGCAGACGTCGTTCTACTCTGGCAAACATGAGATTAAATGGAGTCACGCGATTTGGAATGCATTCTTAGTACAGACACTGAACTTCTCTTCCACTATGGCAAGCAACATCGCAAATTAATAACGTATCAGAGTACTTTGCGAACGTGTACTCTAGTAGTAGTCACCGCTAAGTCAGCTGAAGAATCACCATGAACCATAAAAACAAGGCAGATGGAAACAAAGGACATCACGTGACATCACGTCATCGTACCATTCATGACGGTGGGTAGCATATGGTAAGAGGCGAACTGCGTAAGAAACATCTAGCGCGTGACTGAGTAGCTCATGTTGTCCTTGTAACATGGAAACGAACGTTTCCGGGCACAGATTCCTATGTAAAACACGATCTAGTAAGTTCCCTCTATAACCTCGAGAAGTTTGTAACACGAATTGTGAAACACCAAGTGGGAGAGTCGACATGGGGCATTTCACCTTCCTTTGTTTATTCCCCTTTACATAGTAAAGATGTTACTTTTAAATGTCTTCCCACTTAACACCAGGTCCAGGGTTTACCGTCTTTTGATAGTCATTTTATTTACAACGATTAACGCATACTTGCCCCTCAACTGTTGCGCGGTTTATTACATTTTATATGTACACTAGCGCTCCCACTTTGTGTATAAGCGTGTTCACTGGCCTTCATGTCATCAGGATGTTGGTTGACATTTTTCGCACGTACAATGTATGGTGTGAAATTTGACTGTTAAGAGTGGATTGATCGAAAATGTAAACATTTTACGTAAACAATCGTTAAAGCCTTAGTTATTAATGTACAGATCTAAAATTTAGCACTTGTAAAAAAAAGGAGCTCCATTTGAACGGGAAAAATATAACAAAAGACGTAGGGTTAACATTTTAACACAAATTTGAATATTTGGTTTTTTTTATTGCCGTACGTCAAATTCTAATCATGAAATGAATTTGAAAATATTTTTGTAGAGTCCTTAGAAGCTTGTAAAACCACTGAACTACAGTTATTCATTTACAGTACAAACTGTATTGTTAACAGAGTTCTGAATTTGGCATATCCAGAACTAAGTTTTTTTTCCACTTGAACTCCCAGAAAAGTCAAAATGTAATCGCAGGATCTCGTATTTTTAAATCCAATGAGACAGCAACATGTTCTGAACAGCTTCTGAAAATTTCATAATATTAGCGCATATACGTTAGTGAAAAGACTTGTAATAGTGCAAAAAAACTTAAAACCGAGAAAATGGGGTTCAGATAATTTCTTCTCACACTTCTACATGTAATAAGCTTACCTCAATTTTAAAATCCTCAATGCTGATACTCCTAATCCTGGAGGTTTCACTTATCTCCCCGTCGAATCTGGCTGGTCTACATTTATAGGTAAGACAGTTATCTATCAGTTTTCTTGACCTTGATCTCATCGATGGTGTAATATGGTTGTGTTGTAAACACACCTGGACTTGTACCAGCTCTCTCCATCACTTCCATTTTGTCATTACTTCCGTCATTAAAAAATAAAACTGCATTATAGACAGCAATTTTGAGTGTTTTAACAGAATATCCTCTTTGAGCATCTAATCCAAATTATATTATTTAGATTTTCATTTGCGTTCTGTCTCTTCCCATGAAGGGACTTCTCCAGTAATTCAGGGTTTGCAAGAAACCCGAATGTGGGGTTAATTACATTCATAACAGGTTCCGGTAACGGGGGTTTTTGTGAATACGTCTCTTTTCCTATGTTGAGCCTACCACCAAGCTTCATTTGGATGTGGCCAACACATTTCCACGTTTCTTTTGTAGCTTTGTACGGTTTTTTACCTGATAAAACTTCGAATGAAGAGTAGTCACCATCACCAAGCTATTTAGTATATCTAACACCATACTGATCCTCAGATCTGGAGAAAATCTTAACAGCTGCAGAGGCCTCCATGCCCCCACTTCAACCATTATAATTTTTAGACTATGGTACTGTGTTCTTTTCTTTCCACAGTTTTTTCATTATCTTCATTGTTGACCTTTTCTGTCGCACATTGTTGGCAGTATTTAGACACGATTTCTATGTCTAAAACTTCGAGTCAATGACAATTACAGACGCAACACGATATGGAGGTAAGTGACCCTTTTTCATCCAGCTCCCATCTACAGAAACACACAGGACAGTAACATTTGTAGGAGCATCTATTTCTATTTGGGTGAATTCCATAATTTCTTCCACTGCTTTCTTCATTGAAACTTTAGCAGCATCATGTACAGCATCAGAAATTTCTATATTATTTTTTTTCAAACCTTGCATAAGGTGGAGAGATGTTCAGGACACCACACAGTAAATTACCTCTTTCTCTAACCTGTCCAAGGCATCACACAGCATGTGTAAACCTAAAATTGCTTTCATAAGTACCAGCGTCAGTATACTTAGAGGAGGGAAATGAAAAATCATAGCCACATGAATTAGAAATTAATTGAAAATCGCTAGCTATCCCCACTCTTCTTTCTTTGACAACAGTCATGCATTTTGTACTTTTACAGCTAACGTGTGAACGTGAAAGCCTTATAGCCTAGCAGAGAAGCTGTAAATCAATAAGCTGAATCCAGTGACATCCATATCATCATCACTCACGCATCTGTGCAACATTTCTGTCCCACTTTTCGACACTGAAGCCGAGAGGTTGTGATCTTCAATTGAAGCTGCTTCCTCTTTTCTCTTGGTAAACCAATTTTCATGAAAGTTTCGTTTCATAAACTCAATTTTTCCACCACCCATTACACATAAATTTCGACTTCAACGTAAAGAGAGGCCAGTTTAATTTTCCGCGTACTAATGTGTGTTAGTCGTCGCCAGAACGTAAACATATCAGTCAAAGATGTAGATGTTAGCCAGAGACACAGATATCGGCGAGAGATATCGAAGGAAAAAAGCCTTTACACTTAAAGAAATTGCGCAGAAGCAAGCAGTTTCCCTGATGTCGGAAAAGGTTGGAGTGGCTTCCAGTGCAGAGTTAAACTGTTTAATATTTTAAAAGCATTTCTAATTCTGCTAACACGCTAAAATTCACACACAACATAGATTAAGAAAATACAATTTTTGAAAAAATCGATTTTTTGTACCCAAGTTCATTACATTCGCCTTTAATTGTTTGGTACTCGTCGCATGTATTTTTAACGATGACACTCAGTTTTATTGATTCTGTAGAAAAGATATGTTGCGGGTCTTAAGCTTATTTTACAATTGTCTTAACAAACCTGTTTTACTTCTGTTGCTTTTAACATACTTGCTTTACACATGTATTTTTAGTCTACTGTTTGTTGGACACTGCCGTCCGTTTCTTATTTTGATGTTGGCTTTCCAAAGATTTAAGCCCACTTCACTTTTTAAGGTGACAGTTCAAACTGTCGAAACCGATAGAATGGATCAAATAAAGGTTTTCCTGGTGCAGCTGACGACTGACTTTTTATCTTTGTTGGTATAATGTATTCATTTTTGTACAGAACTACAAAATCACTTGATAATGGTCCAGAAGGCTGATAAAATAAAATTAATACGCCAAAAGTGGACAATTTCACCTTATTTTGTTAAGAATTAGTTCAGTGACGCTTCGAAGTTATCATACGACATGTAAATCTTACTTCCGAGCTCTTTTGCATTTTACCCGGAAGGGTATCATAAACTCTTTTGAAATTTATCTTAAAGCCGCTTTCAAAAAACACGAAGTTTAATCTTGTTGTGAAACAACCTGTCTCAAAGTTCTTTGAAGGCAAAGTCGGAATAACGGATATTCAGATAACAGAGTTTAGGCGCCAAGTTTTATCAAGGTCTTCAGCGTGAAACGTGAAACAACCTCATTGTCTTTTAAGGCGGCAGCCTTCTCAGGCAGGTAACTTGACCTGCATTCAAGTTCCCGTAAAGAGATCCCTTGCGTAGCTTGGTGTGCCAGACGGGAGGGAAAGTTAGCGCACAATTTGGAAAGAAAAATGCGCGTTTATAAAGCAGATAAGTTGGAGGTTTTTGGAACCGGGGACGCAAATGAAGTTAGCGAAAAACAAACCTGTGATTAATTCGTATAACTGGGTGTACATAGGACAGCGAAAATTGATATCATAGTGCAAAATGCATTACTTGAAATGTGTAGTTATTGAGTATAGCTGTTCACTTACTAGTTTTAGTGGCAAGTTAATCTCAGACACTTAAGTGCCAACTAACTCTGTGATTACATACATGAAAACAGAGGTAACTTACCTATCTTGAGGTTGAATAACGGATAATCATCGAAATTATACTGAACAGTGGAGTATAAGCCGACGTACAACATCCCCAGTTGCAAGTGAAAGCTCTATTGTGAATGGGTTACTGGAGTTCTGATGTTCTGTTGATGGCTTCCCAGGACAAACCACTTACTTTCTCGCCCACGGATTGAAGATCTTGTCGTTAGGTTCGCGAAGGAATACATACGGCACCATTATTATTGTTACTATTACTATTGTTGAACGTGGAATTTGGCGAAGTGTGGTGACTTGCGCATCTCAGCGACACAGATAGTCGTACCATAGGTGGAACCACAACGGAAACTTATTTTGAAGAGGCCAGACTAAGTCCTGCACGGTCCTTCAGATTATGGGCTAATAGCCTACAAGTATTTACAGCATTATGGCGGGTAATTTCGTAAGGGTATTGTTTCGCAGACAGCTGTCTCACAGACTCACAGACACGAAGTCACTCTGTTGAACTTCAGACGCATGGTGTACTTGTTCATAACGCATATAAGGCACCATAGAAGAGGGAAGATCATTGACGTAAGTCGAGGAATACATGCCACTGACAAATTAAAGAGCAAAATGGGAAAGAATGGCGAAAGCCGAAATTCAAAGATTTGGTAGCAAGCACGACTATGGAAAACTTAGATGCCACTAATAGGAGGATTAAACGAACGTTTGGAGCAATGGGAAGTAGCTGTATTAACAATTAGAGCTAAGAGAATGAGACACTACTATGCAAAGATGGTAATGCTGAAAGGTGGAAAGAGCATATAAAAGGGCTTCACAAGGGAAACAATCTTTATGAAAATGTTATGTAAAGAAAACAAGATGTGGATGCAGGTAAGAACGTTGGTCATATGCTACGAGAAGAATTTGACAAAGTACTGAACGAACGAATTCGGGACAAGACACATAAGATAAATGACTTTCCATCAGTATTACTTTAGTCCTTCGGAGGTCTAAGCATGACCAAGTTCCCAAGTGGTACTCGGGAGAGATGAGTAAGACAAAGAATGCGGGGATAGTCCTACAGAATACTTCCTCAGCTGTATTAATCTAAAAATCTCAGACAGCAAGCCACTAATAAGTAAAGAAACAATATTTAACCTGGTAACTACATTTGTACAGAAACCAGATGGCAGTTATAAGAGTCGAGGGGCATGAAAGGGAAGCAGTGGTTGGGAAAGGAGTGAGACAGGGTTGTAGCCTCTCCCCGTTGTTATTCAATCTGTATATTGAGCAAGCAGTGAAGGAAACAAAGGAAAAATTCGGAGTAGGTATTAAAATTCTTGGAGAAGAAGTAAAAACTTTGAGGTTCGCCGATGACATTGTAATTCTGTCAGAGACAGCAAAGGACTTGGAAGAGCAGTTGAACGGAATGGACAGTGTCTTGAAAGGAGGATATAAGATGAACATCAACAAAAGCAAAACGAGGATAATGGAATGTAGTCAAATTAAATCGGGTGATGCTGAGGGGATTAGATTAGGAAATGAGACACTTAAAGTAGTAAAGGAGTTTTGCTATTTAGGGAGTAAAATAACTGATGATGGTCGAAGTAGAGAGGATATAAAATGTAGACTGGCAATAGCAAGGAAATCGTTTCTGAAGAAGAGAAATTTGTTAACATCGAGTATAGATTTAAGTGTCAGGAAGCCGTTTCTGAAAGTATTTGTATGGAGTGTAGCCATGTATGGAAGTGAAACATGGACGATAACCAGTTTGGACAAGAAGAGAATAGAAGCTTTCGAAATGTGGTGCTACAGAAGAATGCTGAAGATAAGGTGGGTAGATCACGTAACTAATGAGGCGGTATTGAATAGGATTGGGGAGAAGAGAAGTTTGTGGCACAACTTGACTAGAAGATGGGATCGGTTGGTAGGACATGTTTTGAGGCATCAAGGGATCACAAATTCAGCATTGGAGGGCAACGTGGAGGGTAAAAATCGTAGAGGGAGACCAAGAGCTCAATACACTAAGCAGATTCAGAAGGATGTACGTTGCAGTAGGTACTGGGAGATGAAGAAGCTTGCACAGGATAGAGTAGCATGGAGAGCTGCATCAAACCAGTCTCAGGACTGAAGACCACAACAACAACAACAACAACAACTACATTTGTTGTGGGTTAAAAGCTACGATATTGGCCATTAAAATTGCTGCACCACGAAGATGACGTGCTACAGACGCGAAATTTAACCAGCAGGAAGAAGATGCTGTGATATGCAAATGGTTAGTTTTTCAGAGCATTCACACATGACTGGCGCCGGTGGCGACACCTAGAACGTGCTGACATGACGAAAGTTTCCAACCGATTTCTCATACACAAACAGCAGTTGACCGGCGTTGCCTGGTGAAACGTTGTTGTGATGCCTCGTGTAAGGAGGAGAAATGCGTACCATCACGTTTCCGACTTTGATAAAGGCCAGATTGAAGCCTATCGCGATTGCGGTTTATCGTATCGCGACATTGCTGCTCGCGTTGGTCGAGATCCAATGACTGTTAGCAGAATATGAAATCGGTGGGTTCAGGAGGGTAATACGGAACGCCGTGCTGGTTCCCAACGGCCTCGTATCACTAGCAGTCGAGATGACAAGCATCTTATCCGCATGGGTGTAACGGATCGTGCAGCCACGTCTCGATCCCCGAGTCAACAGATGGGGACGTTTGTAAGACAACAAGAATCTGCACGAACAGTTCGACGACGTTTGCAGCAGCATGGACCACCAGCTCGGAGACCATGGCTGCCGTTACCCTTGACGCTGCATCACAGACGTGAGCGCCTGCAATAGTGTAGTCAACGACGAACCTGGTTGCATGAATGGCAAAACGTCATTTTTTCGGATGAATCCAGGTTCTGTTTACAGCATCATGAAAGTCGTATCCGTGTTTGGCGACATCGCGGTGAACGCACATTGGGAGCGCGTATTCGTCATCGCCATACTGGCGTATCACCCAATGGGGTGCCATTGGTTACACGTCTCCGTCACCTCTTGTTCGCATTGACGGCACTTTGAACAGTGGACGTTACATTCCAGATGTGTTACAACCCATGGCTCTACCCTTCATTCGATCCCTGCGAAACCCTACATTTCAGCAGGATAATGCACGACCGCGTGTTGTAGGTCCTGTACGGGCCTTTCTGGATACAGAAAATGTTCGGCTGCTGTCCTGGCCAGCACATTCTCAGGATCTCTCACCAATTGAAAACGTCTGGTCAATGGTGGCCGAGCAACTGGCTCTTCACAATACGCCAGTCACTAATCTTGATGAACTGTGGTATCGTGTTGAAGCTGCATGGGCAACTGTACCTGCAGACGCTATTCAAGCTCTGTTTGACTCAATGCCCAGGTGTATCAAGGCCGTTATTACGGCCAGAGGTGGTTATTCTGGGTACTGATTTCTAAGGATCTATGCACCATAATTGTGTGAAACTGTAATCACACGGCAGTTCTAGTGTAATATATTTGTCCGATGAATACCCGTTCATCACCTGCATTTCTTCTTGGTGTAGCAATTTTAATGGCTAATAGTGAATATAATTTCATGTGCAGCTCGTGGTTGGACTGATACATAATAAAGCAAAATAGAAATTAAACACTACTGCAGTAGTTCAGAACGTCATGTAATAAAATGGTTTACCAAACTACTGCTGTAGTATTCTTGATATTTGTTTCAGTACGAACAGTAGCATACTGTCATGCCATTTGCTATTGTGAGGGAGCCATGAACAATGTACAGCAACACGTCATTTTCAGTTTTTATTTCTGAACCTGTTTACGACCTTTATTCGATTGGTTAACCTGATTCTTCCGGAAGCATTTTCATCGGGATAGAAGGTTGCACTTCCAAAACGCTAGAGTTTTAATGTGATCAGTTTTTAAGGTAGAAAATTTTTTATGGTGGTCAAATTATATACAAGTAGCTACTTACTGTAAAGAAAAACTAAGATGCATTCACTTTACAAAGGCACACGCTCTACGATGAAATTCTAACCGGTTGCTGGTAGTAGTGATTCTTATCGTAGAACCATTCCGAGAAATATTTTTTCCTGTAACATTACTTTGTTACCCTCTTCCAAACAATATCTTTAAGGGACATAATGAATCGAAATTTAGATGATAGAAGACGAACATGTGGACAGAGAGCGGAGGGCAACTACCACCGCATTAACCTCTTCCCTAAAAACGTTACCATTTTCGCAAACCGAATTCCCGTTCACAGAGATATACTTGTAAATTCACTATCAGTTTACTATGTCGCATCTATATTGGTCACATTTACCTCAAACATGCATACATACCCCTTCACCTCCCCCCCCCCCCCCCTCTCTCTCTCTCTCTCTCTCTCTCTCTCTCTCTCTCTCTCTCTCTCACACACACACACACACACACACACACACACACACACAGAGCTACATTCTACGGCAAGAGAACCTCCTCAGTGCATCTGGGGAGCAACAGCGACAGTCCACCACATCCCCAGCCAGTAGCCCAGAGTACTTTAATGAGTCTGATGCCAAACGTACTCACCTTGACAACGGGAGTGGATCTGTCTAGCACAGCAGCTATCGGTAATTGATGATACGTATCAACCAGTTTCAATCCATTTACTCATTATTTTGTGACGCATGTACACAGACCGAACGATACCCAACCGACACTCTAGTATATCCATGCTTGCAGGCTATATTGACCGAAATGTAGTATTTATGCTAGCTTATTTTCAGTACAGGTGGAGAGTAGTATGAGTACATAACGGTTATCTGGCTGGTCAACGCTACTGAATCTTCTCAGGAGGAGACTGCAACGTAGCACGCCCGCAGAATATGAATGTGCACTAACCACCATCTTCCGGATTTTGAGAAGGGTCAAATCATTTGCAATAGTTACCTGGGTAGAGACATACACACAGATCGTCCGGGCAGTTGTCTGTAGTGCAGTGATCGCAGAAAGAATGGTGACTAATGGACTCAGCACAAAAGCACAGTAAGAATCACTGGTATGGTTCCTCCCAGAAGGAATACACCAAGAGAACATGAAACCCCCAGCTGAGATTCCACACAGAGTGTAACCACGAATGGTTATTGGAAACTGAATTCAGACCTGAAGAGCCGCCTACGTCTGACAGTATAGCACAGACAACGGAAACTTACTTGGCGTAGACCAAGGGCGTTCTGTGGTGTTCAGTGATGCGACTATCTTTTGTTTGTGGCGCCCAGACAGACGCCAACGTGTTCCTAGACGATCTACCGAAAGATCAAAGGAAGTCGCATTGACGATACCCATAGCTCTCCAACTCCTAGAATCAAGGAGCTACTGAATACGACAACAGAAAATTTCCACGTTCTGGCTGTAGACAAATCGTTCAGGTTTGACAGATTTCCGTGTCATCCTATGACAGAGGCGTCATCGGATGCGATACGGAGGGCCTTGCGGTCAGCACACCGCTGTCCCGGTCTCTGCGATGTTCTTTTCTTTGGAGCCGGTACTATTCGGTATGGTAACCCCTCAATCGTCCTCAGAGGACTGAGTGCACTCCGTAACATTCCTCCCACCAAGGAAAATTCCCTGCCAGTACTCGTAATCGAACTCAGGTCCCTCGCCTGGCAGTTAGCCGCGCTGACTTCTCAGCTACTGAGGCGGACAGTGTGGTAGCAGGGCTAATGTTTTGTTTATTGAAAGCAGTTTGTGGTAAGAACAGTAAACCGTCTTGTCATTTTCATCAGAGTAGGGTATGAAATGATATTTCCAAATGGATGATGCAAGACCCAACACCACAGTTCTCACTGCGAACTTTCGAAGCGATGTACGGATATTTGACTTGCTTGTCCGGTTCACTGATTAATCAGCTGGAATGCAATGAAAAACGAGTATTTTCATTTCAGCAATTTCAATGGCTTCTCACAGCCTGTGTTTCAAGCATGACAAGAAATTCCTCAAGGTAATATTCAAAGTCTGTTTGGTTCCCTTACACAGCGAATACGGGTGTGTATTTTTAACCGTGGAGGGGATGTGACACTATAAGACAGATTATGTTTATTGTAAATAGGACGTACATATTTTATTTTGTAAATCTTTAGATACTATGTTTTATCTAGAAATGTGAATTCTGCTGTAGCCTGCAAAAGTTATTTCGAATTATTGTTCTGGGCTAATGACGTTAGCGAAAGTTTGGAAAAGCAGTGTCATTGACAGACAGTAAAGACTTGTGTAGGAGTGCTGCCTTTTTGTGACGCCAGAGCAGAGGACGCAGGAGACGGACTTACATGTGAACGAACACTCGTAAGTAGCGTGCACTGCCTGGTCTATGTGAGGCTCAGTTGTTACTAGCGAGGGACCAGCGACAGGACGAGTATGTGCAGATGTAAGAGACTCCAATAGCATCAACATCCTGCCCCAAAATTAATCACTGTGAATCAAGGTGTGCCCTCAGTATCAACTGAAGCAATTGGAGCACTGTAGACGACAACAAAGAAAACGGCCAACACCTGCAAGGAACTGTAAGGTTTGCTTTATAAATTTTGTGAGGCACTACCCATTGCCATTCTCAATGAATTTTATTTCACTACTGTTGGACGAATAAAAGGTAGATACTTGATCCTGCTACTATCCTTAGTCGTTGTCACCTATTTATGATCCCATTCCTTCCCAATTACTGAATAACCGAATGTCTTAATTTAAATACCCAAAAGAAAACTAATAAAAGACTATCATTGCCATTTTTATTTGTTTGGTGAAAAGATGACTGAAAGTAATTAATAATGAGGCCTCAGTAAGTTTGTGCTCAATAACACACCTGAACATTTTAATCGACAAGCTAGATGCTGATTCCTGACTAGAAATGGAGGAAAAAAGGTCCTATGAACATGCGTCCGGAAATGCATCATTGCCATGGTAGATCGCGCTGTCGAATGACAGGTGCTCTGGCCACGTGCCGTGTGTCTCTTATGTGTTGCAGGCTGTGTGATTGATGCAGCGTACTGTAAGAAACAGAATGATCTGGTATTCATGTCGAGTACAGACCGAGATGGTGTTCGTCTGCGACCAAGCAGATGGAAACGGTCGACAGGCAGCACAGATATACCAAAATAAGTATCTTCACAGACATCAACGACATCACACAACATACCAGGCCCTTCTGGGTGTTTGTATGATCTTATGTCCTTTCAGGCCGACTGACCTGTAGGGAGTTGACGGATTGTGCGTACACCAGATTTGGTTGGTTGGTTTATTTGATGGAGGAGACCAAAGACCGAGGTCATCGGCCCCATAGGAATAAAGAAGGGTGGCGGAGGAAGTCGGCTACGGCCTTTCTAAGGAACCATCAAGGCATTTGCCCGAAGCGATTTAGGGAAATCACGGAAAACCAAAATCAGAGTGGCCGGACACGGGTTTGAACAGTCGTCCTTCCGAATGCGAGTCCAGAGCGCCACCTCGCTCGGCCAAACCAGATTTGGAGGACCAGGTTTTATAGGACATTGAGACGACCTCCAGGCAGCAGGACTGGTGTAAGTCAAAGTACGATTACGTATAACCTGCATGACAACCTCTGCTGTCCCTACCACCTGCATTCCAATGGAGGAACGTTGAACATATGTTCTGACGTGGAAGCAATACAACTCTGTACAGTGTTCTGGGACAGTTTCTTTTCATTGTACGCACACCGTCCATTTCTGCCCCCTTCCTCATAGGACATTTTTTCCTCCAATTCCAGTCAGGAATCCGTTCGTACTGTTTTATTAATATCCACCCGGTATGTAAAGCCAAAATAATTATTGATCATTTGAATACAGGCAAAGTAAAGTGCAGTAACTTAAAATTAAAATAATTCTGGCAAGTTCAATTCAAATAAAAACAACAAAAACAATAAAAATAAAAACAATAAAAAATTTCACATATTTCGTATCTGTATCCAATGTAATACTGCTCTTGTGTGCTGACTTGGTTCATATGTCGGCGTTGACAGTCTTTTAAAAGCCAGTAGTTACTGATTTGATCCAATAGAATGTTCATAGTAATAACAATCTGTTCATAGTGCGCAGCTTGCCGTATCCAGGAAACTAGTGCACGTACGTAAACGTTAATCTGAGGTTACGTAAATTATTGTCGTAAGAAAAAGAGTTACCTCTAGTAAATCATTTACTTTTCGGTAACGAGTTGAAATATCTTTTCCAAATTAACATAGTTGACTGTTGACTCTGTAAGACAACTGCTTTGTTTATTCAAGGGTACTTCCTAGCCGGCCAGTGTCGCCGAGCGGTTCTAGGCGCTTCAGTCTGGAACCGCGCGACCACTACGGTAGCAAGTTCGAATCCTGCCTCGGGCTTGGATGTTTGTGATGTCCTTAGGTTGGTTAGGTTTAAGTAGTTCTAAGTTCTAGGGGACTGATGACCTCAGATGTTAAGTCCCATAGTGCTCAGAGCCATATGAACCATTTGAGTACTTCGTAACATTGTGTTGCCAAAACCGCGTGTCAATCTTCTGTTACCATATGTACAGCCAAACGGTAACGTATTCGTTGCTGTGCGCATTATTGATCAGTTAGTGGACAGGCAGTTCCCAGTTGTGCTGGCGATGGTATTTATTAATTTGTAGTATTTCAATTAGATATGTTGTGAATTCTTTGAGCCATGCGGTATCCCATCTGGTTTCACATTTTATATGAGTGATGGCACTGTTTAAGGGTTATACCTAATCCAAATAAGTAGAAATCTCAGGAGTAGAATAGGTTGCTCATTAGAATAACCTGCTGCGTATTTCTCTCCACTAACCGGTCAAATTTTCTTCGGACGCGATAACCTCGCCCAAAATCAAAGTCATCCGGCATACGCGATCGCGGTGGTTTTAACCGATTAGTAAGTGAGGAAGTTACTGGGTCACACATGCTGAAGTTTATCAGTACCGAGTAGAATGAAAGTTTAATCATTTAGTACCCGTTATTTGATGAACATATTCACATCTTCTGACTGATAGGACGGGTTGATCATGGCGATATCCTTTAAAAAAAAAAAAAATGGCTCTGAGCACTTCTTTGTGTATATTGTAAGACATCGAAAAACATTGACGGAATAAGAGAACGAAAATATGTCACGTGTGCACAGTAGTTACCAATAAACAGTAGAAAGATTTCCTTTTGAAATGGTTCAAATGGCTCTCAGTACTATGAGACTTAAACCTAACTAACCTAAGGACTTCACACACATCCATGCCCGAGGCAGGATTCGAACCTGCAACCGTAGCGGTCACGCGGTTCCAGATTGTAGCGCCTAGAACCGCTCGGCCACACCGGCTGGCATTTCTGTCTCAACTCAAACATCTTTACACAGAATGTATAAGAGCACAATAGATTTCAGCTACGTATTTACGCTGTTGGAGGACGTGAGATGGCCATTTCCTGTGATGTTTCAGAATGACCCATTATCTGCCGTAGAGAACGTGACGTCCCTTTTTTATGCTCATATTGAAGTGTGAAGTATTTTGTGCACGTTGTTTCTGAAAAGAAATAGAATGTCATATAAGAAGGAATAGACAGAGTCTCGTATGGCAAAATACTGGCAAGTTCATAAGTTATTTGTGAAAAAAAATTGTACATATCGAAACAGTGATATAATGCAGGAGAGCGGGCGCAATGTTTCGGTGCTTCGTTTGTTTTTCACTTCTAAGCTTTCATCTTCCACAACGAAACGCGTCTTCATAGTTTCTGTTGTGTTATTACGGCGTTACTGTGTCTTCACAATTTATTCCACTTCTCAAACACGTGAAGCGAGAAATGCAAGGGCCTCAGTGATTTCGACTCAAACGTCTGGGGGTAGATGGCCTTAAGGCTCGCTTTGATTACGAGCACATTCAAGAGCGTCACAAGGCCCTACGCTGTCTCGAAGCGAGTTTCATTACGGACGTTACCTTCCGGCGAGCTTGCTTGAAGAGGCCGCTGTCGGCCATTGTGCGTCTTCAAAGAGAGTAACTTCACTTCCGCCCGGCAGTCCCATTCTCACGGCCCCGATGTTCAGTTTTGCGTCTCTCAGAAGCTACGCGCCGACTTCAATAGGATATTAAGTATGACGCTTGAGTGGGATAAACACAATACAGCCATGCTCGACAGCTTTCCATTTCCGATCCTAAATTGGTCTGTCCATGAGAAAGTGCTGAATAGTCGAAAGAAATTCATAACGTTATCGTATTGAGACTTCAGCGTGTGTAAGTATAAACAGAAGCTCCGTTAATAAGAGACGACATGATGAATAATATATCATAGAAAACCACCAACCAGTTTTTAGCGAAGAATCTCTATCGGTTATTTATTACTCACATAAACCAAATAAAGATTAGTTTTAATTAACTATGGAATATGTCAGCGCACCTTTCATTTCTTCAACACTGTGGTACGTAGTCTTTGGAAACTAGTCGGTAAAATAGGTTACTACGAAAAACGTTGATAAATATCTGTATCTGATTTCTTCCATAACAGAAATGCGTGAAGATAAGTTTACTAAAAAAAACTTGGAAATGCGAGAAGATGAGTCTGCTAAAAAAACTTCTCTCAAACACCTGAGCGTCAACGTGAACAGGAAATGCACATCACATAAAACTAGCAAAACGAAAAAAAAAATTACAGACTTTCTTCTTACACATAGGATCAGATTTTGGACGTCACGTTCTCAAAACGTAAACTCAGCTTTTGTAGTTTCATTTACTAGTGAATTTGTGCACGGTGGTCCATTGGCAGCTAGTTTTAAATGAACCGAATGCGTAAAACTGTGAATGCAGCGTTCCCTTCTATTCGGAAGTAACAACAAATCGGGAATCACTGAGTCACAGCAAAGATGGACAGACTACAAAAATTAAACAATCTTAAATAACAGCCAAACGGAAAAGTGATCCGCTGAAAATATGGGATCACACATTAATAGTGTCAAAAATATCTGAATCCTGTCTCGAATTGTAGAAATTCCTGGAAAGAAACTTACTGTTGAAAACAATCTAACATCAATTAGAGTAAATGAATTTTGAACCAACGAAGAAAAAAGTGAAATTTTGAAAACAAACAAATGCAGCCAACAAATCGTAACAGCAAAATCAAACTCCGATTAAGGTGGTGAAATTAAACACAATAAAAGAGATATTTTTCTACAACATTAAATTAATGAAAGATACGTAATACTTTAGGCGGTGTACTATCTAGGAACCACAACCCTGTCTTTTCAAAATACGCTATTTAACGTAATTCGATCTGACTTTCGCAATATCGTTAACTGTCAGACAAACAGAAAGAAACGTATGAAGATTGTGGGAATTTTTGTGCACATCTGCTCTTCGCTGAAGCGACTGTCATATTAAAAAAATCGATGACATTGCTTAGAGACGTCCTAAAACGACATGTGCAACACTTGTGTGACACATTCCAAAATATAAAAGAGTGTACGGCAGGAAATGAAGCCCAAATATGGGTTACTCAGTCAATAACAATGGAGCAATTTTAAATAAAAAATTTGAAGTTTTCCTGGTAATAAATATGACGTACAACAAAAATGACATTTAAAAATAGAGGCATTAAAGTCATTCAAATTCTAAACTCCACGATTCACAGGTAGCACAATATAACAGGTTATTTTTTTCTTTTTTCGTGCAAGGTCGCGAAATTAAAATCAGAACGAAAACGTGATTAAGCTCTGCGCAGATGTCTTGCACAGTTTCTCTAGTACACATGTCGATCGCATCACTTTCCAGTTCTGAGCGCACAGTGAGCACGTAACAATGCCTAGGCCAGTGGAGTCTCCCGCTAAGAGTGCAGTGCGTGCTTTCATTCGATCTCTTTGTGTTGAGGGGTTATCGTCTCTGAAGGGTAATTGAGGACAAACGAAGAGGAATTTAGTCATCAGGTGTTGTTGTTCTTAATGACAATGCTGGCCCGCACGCTGCAGTTAAAACAAAGACGCTACTGTAGCGTTCTCTATGGCAATGTTCGTTCACCCACAATACAAATTGAACTTGGTACACTCTGATTTTCATTTTTCTCCTCGAATGAACCACTGGATAAGAGAAGAGAGTTTTGGAATGGAGAACGAGCTACAGACCAGCGTAAAGAATGGCGGAAAGCGATTTGGAAATGTGGTACGACTCTATGACAAATGTCTAACTCGGAGCGGAGAATATATAGAGAAGCACCTGAAAGGTGCAGTTAAAAGTCGCAAACAAAACATTTTTTGTTTTCGCTGTGGTTTCTGTTTCGCGATCGTCCCTTGTGACACGACTCTGGTGCTAAGATAGTCGTTTTCTTTGATATCTAACGCACCCATTCAAGCAAGTTATACATTTAAATTAACGGTTATTTCAAAGAAAGATGTAATTACAAAAATCTTCCGTAAGGTTTCACAGGTCCCAGAACTACTTTTCTAGTCTCTCTACTTCGTGCTTATCTAAAGTTTTTAAGAAGTCGGCCTTCAGAAATGTTGCTGCAGCACACTTAGTAAACTGTCTGTACATTAACTTCGTAATAAAATTTCTGAACGACAAAATACGTCTATTGGCCCTTCAACTACTTTTATCCAAAGAATTTGTTCGTTTTAGTCCTCAGATACTATTAGATTGAGCTGATGGTCGAGCATTTACTGTTTTCATCTCCTTACTTAAACCATCATATAGTATGTTACGCTGTTGGGAGGAAGACTACGTCACGTATATTGAGAGAAAGTACCAAGTATTTTGTCCGACTTCATCATGATAATTTTATGAATGCAAGCGATTCGTTTTGGACGAATGAAAATGATTTAATCGTTGAAAATATACATTTCACAAAGGTTTTGTATTATAGAAACATTTCGTCATAGCTAAAATTGCATTAAAACGGTACTCCATTTTTTTCATGTCATTCAAAAAATAGTTAAACCTTTGAACATCATGAAGTGGATCTACTAAAGTGTTTTTGTTCAATCAGTTTTCCCGTGAAAGGAATTCGGTAGAAATCGATAAATTAACGTGATACATTTCTTTCTCTTCAAACGTCTGTTATGAGAATCTAATCTGATTTCACTCTTCTTTTAAGCGTAGAATACTAATTTTAATGTTTGTGTTTACGTGTAGATATTGCCCGGGCACAGGGCACGTTTTATTTGACTTATTACCAGTTTCGCTCATCAGATCTTCAGATATTCATTGCCTTGAATTTGTGATGAGGATGGTACCTAGTGGAGCTTTAAACACTTCACGTGCGGCCATCACGCCAATGAATATATAAAGATGCCAGCGTCTGATGAGAGGGACTAGTAATGCATAAAACAATAGGCGACCTTTAGCGGTTTGTCTGCACAGTAATTCTTAACGGTCGATTTGTGCTCTGAAGGCGATGCCTACGTTTATAAGTTTATAAGTGTAGATAATTATTTAAGCATCAGTGACACTTTCAACAGGTTTACAGCATATCTGTTCGGTGATGAACCTTATACCCGCAAACCATTCAAATTAAACATAATAATTCTGCTCACAAGCTGAAATGTGCCGTCAAGTTACTGCAAATTACATCAAATAGAAAGTTTTCCAGTTACGTGACAATTAAAGATATGAGTAATTCGAAAGTCTCGCATAAGTATTTTGCCACGCCATGAAAGCCCTTTTGAACAGCGCTGGGATTGTTTCTCATTATAATTATTATTATCTTAAATAACTGTGTTCTCCCTCTCCCACCGCTGGATGTTCAGGCCAGTCTGTTGTGGATGGCTTCCGTCACTGTTCGTTGACTCCCTTGTGAAATTTCGATGCAGTTCACATCCCGCGAAAGTGCAAGAAAAGAAATAAAATTAAGTTATTGGACGTCGTCTCTAGTAAGACAGGTTCCTTCGTCGATGGAAAATTTCAACGAAAGAGCCAAAATGAAAATCAAATACTTTTCTCGTTGAACAATAACGATCGCAGTCGACCTCCTATGAACTAGTAACGTACAGTTTTCATTAAAAAAAATGGCTCTGAGCACTATGGGACTTAACTGCTGAGGTCATCAGTCCCCTAGAAATTAGAACTACTTAAACCTAACTTAAGGACATCACACACACCCATTCCCGAGGCAGGATTCGAACCTGCGACAGTAGCGGTCGCGCGGATCCAGACTGTAGCGCCTAGAACCGCTCGACCACCCCGGCCGGCACAGTTTTGATCACTTGAGGATATATAGAAAATATGTGCTTCAAAAACGCCTACATTTAAAACGCTTCTACGCACTTAATTAAGTAATTACTCAAAAATATTTTTTCATGAACGATAGTTACAATAGACGAATATGGACACACAGAATCAAGTGATACTAATCTTGTCGTGACAGAAGACATATAGAGCCTTTTTTTGTTTTTTAAAAGACAAAATGTAAGTAAATGCAAGCAGCATCTTAGAACACGGAAAATTCTCTGTATTACAGTTTCTCTACGTATTTTATTGAGACTATAAATATAAAAAAGTTTGTGCTATAAAGTATAAAAACTATCTATTACTTCTTGAGCTGAGTCTAAATTGTTCACAGCAGTAAATGACTGATAATTTACAAAAGTGACAAATAAAGGTCTTATGTGGGCCATACGTGTTTCCCTTTATTTTAAAGCATATTCATTTATCGCTGTAGTATTGTGGTGTTTATTGCGAATCTGTTTGTTTGCCAAGTCAGTATCAGGTCTCATGTTTTAAATTACTTCTGTAAGCGGCGTGAACTTACTGCTGTTCCTTAGATTTTTTTTCTTTCCTACATCATTCCAAACATTCTTATACACACAAGTGTTCGGCTGTAGTATGTTGTTCTTACATGTTACAGAATATACACTCCTGGAAATTGAAATAAGAACACCGTGAATTCATTGTCCCAGGAAGGGGAAACTTTATTGACACATTCCTGGGGTCAGATACATCACATGATCACACTGACAGAACCACAGGCACATAGACACAGGCAACAGAGCATGCACAATGTCGGCACTAGTACAGTGTATATCCACCTTTCGCAGCAATGCAGGCTGCTATTCTCCCATGGAGACGATCGTAGAGATGCTGGGTGTAGTCCTGTGGAACGGCTTGCCATGCCATTTCCACCTGGCGCCTCAGTTGGACCAGCGTTCGTGCTGGACGTGCAGACCGCGTGAGACGACGCTTCATCCAGTCCAAAACATGCTCAATGGGGGACAGATCCGGAGATCTTGCTGGCCAGGGTAGTTGACTTTCGCCTTCTAGAGCACGTTGGGTGGCACGGGATACATGCGGACGTGCATTGTCCTGTTGGAACAGCAAGTTCCGTTGCCGGTCTAGGAATGGTAGAACGATGGGTTCGATGACGGTTTGGATGTACCGTGCACTATTCAGTGTCCCCTCGACGATCACCAGTGGTGTACGGCCAGTGTAGGAGATCGCTCCCCACACCATGATGCCGGGTGTTGGCCCTGTGTGCCTCGGTCGTATGCAGTCCTGATTGTGGAGCTCACCTGCACGGCGCCAAACACGCATACGACCATCATTGGCACCAAGGCAGAAGCGACTGTCATCGCTGAAGACGACACGTCTCCATTCGTCCCTCCATTCACGCCTGTCGCGACACCACTGGAGGCGGGCTGCACGATGTTGGGGCGTGAACGGAAGACGGCCTAACGGTGTGCGGGACCGTAGCCCAGCTTCATGGAGACGGTTGCGAATGGTCCTCGCCGATACCCCAGGAGCAACAGTGTCCCTAATTTGCTGGGAAGTGGCGGTGCGGTCCCCTACGGCACTGCGTAGGATCCTACGGTCTTGGCGTGCATCCGTGCGTCGCTGCGGTCCGGTCCCAGGTCGACGGGCACGTGCACCTTCCGCCGACCACTGGCGACAACATCGATGTACTGTGGAGACCTCACGCCCCACGTGTTGAGCAATTCGGCGGTACGTCCACCCGGCCTCCCGCATGCCCACTATACGCCCTCGCTCAAAGTCCGTCAACTGCACATACGGTTCACGTCCACGCTGTCGCGGCATGCTACCAGTGTTAAAGACTGCGATGGAGCTCCGTATGCCACGGCAAACTGGCTGACACTGACGGCGGCGGTGCACAAATGCTGCGCAGGTAGCGCCATTCGACGGCCAACACCGCGGTTCCTGGTGTGTCCGCTGTGCCGTGCGTGTGATCATTGCTTGTACAGCCCTCTCGCAGTGTCCGGAGCAGGTATGGTGGGTCTGACACACCGGTGTCAATGTGTTCTTTCTTCCATTTCCAGGAGTGTATTTCCCTGTTCACGTTGTAAGATACACCTCTTGTTTTGAGGTGGTGGAATGCGATCATTTTTTTTTCTTTGTTTTCTTTTTACCACTGCGGTAGCTTCTGGCATAGATATGTGTGTGTTTGTGAGAGCGCGCGCGCGCGGCTTTGTGTGTGTGTGTGTGTGTGTGTGTGTGTGTGTGTGTGTGTGTTTGGTGTAAATGAGAGTATTATCACAGTTGCGATAGACGGTAAATATTTATATATTTCCCCCTTACGGGACGGCATTATGAGGGCTGCGACTGTTGATAAATACAAATAAAACAGTTTCTGCGTCGATATGAAACTTCCTGGCAGATTAAAATTGTGTGCCGGACCGGGATTCGAACTCGGGACCCTTGCATTTCGCGGGAAAGTGCTCTACTACTTGCCCGCGAAAGGCAAGGGTCCCGAGTTCGAGTCTCGGTCCGGCACACAGTTTTAATCTGCCAGGAAGTTTCATATCAGCGTACACTCTGTTGCAGAGTGAAAATCTCATTCTAGTTTCTGCGTCAGTTACTTGTTTATTTTACCACTATTCGTTTCAATGTTTCACACCATCATTTTCAGGTGGAGAATTGTTTATTTACGTGGCTGGTGTTGGTGAAGAGTACAGATATCTTTGCACAGTCGAAGACCAAGGACAGTGTGAGTTATTTTGCGTCTTTTGCTGATGACAAAAATTTGTTTCTTTAGAAAAGAACTTTAGAGGTTAAAAAACATGAATATC
Organism: Schistocerca piceifrons; assembly: GCF_021461385.2. Taxonomy (NCBI): domain Eukaryota; kingdom Metazoa; phylum Arthropoda; class Insecta; order Orthoptera; family Acrididae; genus Schistocerca; species Schistocerca piceifrons. The sequence goes on along the minus strand of NC_060138.1, from coordinate 487,337,232 downwards.
AAACAGAAAAGACTACAGAAATTCTGTGTTTCTTGGATTGGACAAATATTCTATAAAGAAGATTAAGGTAACCGCTTGAGTTCATAAGAGTATAATAAATACGCTATGTATATGGAGCTGGAAAGTAAAAATTTCTTTATTCGTATGTCTATTTGATTCCAAATACGAACACGGTATTCTATGATTGACGTAGAGTGAGTGTTTATCTACATCTGCATCTACATACTGTAAAGATCCCGGTGTAATCTGATATAATATTGTTTTGTTTCTCGTTCCATTTCCTTCAAATCAAGTTTCGAATAGCAATAGACCAGGTTTTGCATTTCTTTCTGTGTTCTGTACGTTCTGTAACTGAAATCAGAGAATTTATCATTTTTCATTCTCTCCTGTTGTATGCTTATACATTTATTGACTGGTTAACATATCCCTACGTACATAAAATAGTGTATTAACGTAATATGTTACGAGAGAGACGAGATTTGATATGTAATCGATACTTGCTATGTATACCAGTATCAAAGGAGTTTGGAGAGAAGTGGAGAGACATAACTGTCGCGCTCAAGCGAGAGAATGACGTGTTAATAGCAGTAGCTTGAGACTGTGTTTTCTATTGATAAAGCTATCTGTCTTCGACATGTATCACGGGATGTAAAATACAGGGTAAGTCAGGAGGAAAGATACATGTTTTGCGGGATGATAGTATAGATGACTCAGAACAAAAAACTACAAATGGATACATGTAATTTTTTTGACCGTAACCGGCATACAGATGTTTGAAAATCGCTAGCGTTAGTCTTACTGAAAATACATAAGACTTTGTGTTGCCACAGGAACACCCTCTAAATATTTTGTTATCACATTTTTAAGCAAATCAAGAAACCGTACTCCATTAAGACGGTTATCTAAAACAACTGCACCTATGAGTTTGTCATAAAAAATACCGCACCACAGGCTCACAGAGATACGTCCTTCAGATTTGTTTCCACAGTATAGTGCAGATTTTCATCAGCCAACACGTTGCTATTGATGCCGTTGCGGCTAACTAATGTTGACTCTTCGGTGAACAGAATACCTGGCGCACAGCATTCGTACGAGTGAGCTCGCATGCGCATCACTGCAGCTGCATACAAGAGTTGCAAAATGCAGTTGAGTCTTTAATCATCAATTGTGAGCGGATAACTAAACGAAACATTAGATGACAATATTTGTCCTCTTCTCCATTGTTTTCATTAGTTTTCTCGGAAACTATTACAATCAGGGCTTATGTTCATATGATGTCTTTTTGTTGAGAATCACCAACACTGCCACACCTCAATGCATGTACCTTTCCTCCTGTTTCACCCTTTATAAATGCACTGAAGTACTTCTCGCCATAGACTAATATCTAAGAAAGTAAAATAAAAACTACGACTTTAGTCTACACGGCCACCTACGGATGAGTCAGCCAACGAAGAGACAGTAAACAGTAAAGTAAGGACTTGTTACTGTCTTGCTGCAAGAGAGGTGTTTTTAAGAGAGCAATTAAAGTGTAAATTCGTAACAAGATCTACCCTCCTGGTTCTATGAGTCGCCAACGCAGCATGACGGCACATCATTTGCCACAGCTTGATGATTCTTCATAGGGCATTATGACTGTCAGGAGACTTTCCTCTGATAGATTTGTTTCAACAGGCACATTAAATCATGCCTTCAGTCATTTATAAAGCGTAAATTGAATTTAATTTGTTTTATTAACTGCTTCTTCATAGTAAAATATATTTTTGCGGATACTTTTGTTATTTGAAAATGCTTACATCCTTGTAGCACTCACAAGTGCTATACATTAGCCTACAATGCTACGAAAAGCTTACATTTAATATTTTATTTTTAACTATAGATAGATTTGCATTTGCAGTGTTTGTGACTATTATTACCTCGTTCTACGTGTTTAGACCCCACTAAAAGTTGTACCCGACAGGTACATACTGACAGGAATTACTTTACATCTCAGAACAGTCATACTGTAGTACTGTGTGGCAGTGATTACCTGTTTAAATGAATGTCAGTACTTGTTCCAGTCAGAGAGCGATTAACGTAAATTCTGCGAACAACAAAATTATTTTATTTCTACTTTATTCGAAGACTGTGAATAAATACTATACCTTTTATGTCAATTTCATTACTCTTAATACTTTTAGTGAAATTCTCATTCGATTTTAAAGATCAATGGTTTCTATTATTAAATTTTTTATACGAAATCGACCATCTCTGGTAGATGTGATACCAGTGTGGCTCCTGTTTCGTTACAATACGTACCCCACAAGCCACCATACACTGCATATCCCCTTGTGTCACTGCTGGTCATTCGCTTAGCTGTTCCACTCACAAACGGAGTGAGGATAACACGACTTCAGTATGGTCGCCCACGAGCAGTGGTTTCTCTTGTCTTCGCAGTCCTTACGTGAGTTGAATGTTGGTGGCAGTAGGTGCATTCTGCTGTGTGACGCAAATGTCTGTTCTCTAAACTCACTCCATAGCGATTCGCCGAGAGAACGTCTTTGTCCCTCCAAGGAGGTCACGGAGCATTTCCGTAACACTCTACATCTACATCTACATCCATACTCGGCAAGCCACCTGTCCGTGTGTGGCAGAGGGTACCTTGAGTACCTCTATCGGTTCTCTCTTCTATTCCAGTCTCGTATTGTTGATGAGAAGAAAGATTGTCGGTATGCCTCTGTGTGGGCTCTAATCTCTCTGATTTTATCCTCATGGTCTCTTCGCGAGATATACGTAGAAGGGAGCAATATACTGCTTGACGTTTCGAAACTTCAACAAAAGCCCGTACCGAGCTACTGAGCGTCTCTCTTGCAGAGTCTTCCACTGGAGTTTATCAGTCATCTCAGTAACGCTTTTGCGATTACTAAATGATAGTGTAACGAAGGGTGCTGCTCTCCCTTGGATCTTCTGTATCTCTTCTATCAATTCTATCTGGTACGGATCCCACACCGGTGAGCAGTATTCAAGCAGTGGGCGAACAAGTGTACTGTAAACTACTTCCTTTGTTTTCGGACTGCATTTCCTTAGGATTCTTCCAATGAACCTCAGTCTGGCATCTGCTTTACCTACTCCCAGATAATTAATGAATTAACTGCTTCCAGTGGCTGACCTGCTATATTGTAGCTAAATGGTAAACGGTCTTTCTTTCTATGTATTCGCAGCACATTACACTTGTCTACATTGAGATTCAATTGCCATTCCCTGCACCGTGCGTCAATTCGTTGCAGATCCTCCTGCATTTCGGTACAATTTTCCATTGGTACAACCTCTCGATATACTACAGCATCATCCGCAAAAAGTGTCAGTGAACTTCCGATGTTATCCACAACGTCATTTAAATATATATTGTGAATAGCAACGGTCATACGACACTCCCCTGCGGCCCACCTGAAATCACTCTTACCTCGGAAGACTTCTCTCCATTCTCCATTGAGAATGACATGCTGCATTCTGTTATCTAGGAAATCTTTAATCCATTCACAGAATTTGTCTGATAGTCCATATGCTCTTACTTTGTTCATTAAACCACTGTGGGGAACTGTGTCAAATGCCTTGCGGAAGTCAACAAACACGGCATCTATATGGGAACCCGTGTCTATGGTCCTCTGAGTCTCGCGGAGACACACTCGCTTTTATCTGGAACTTGACAGTAACAAAACTAGCAGGACGCCGCTGAACTGTTTTGATATCTACTTTTGACATGAGCTGATGAGGATCCTAGACGTTCGAGCACTGCACAGTGGGCCCTACAACAGTTCCGCAAGCTGTCGCCCTTGTAGGTGAATTACAGTTTCCTGGAATTTTCCAATTTACTACACCATACCTTACGTGCACATTCCATTTCATGTCGCCTTGCAACGTTGCCGCTTGGTATTTAGTTGGCGTGCCTACGTCCAGCAGCAGACTATTAACACCATGTTAGAATATTGCATCATTTTATTTCCTACTCATCTTCACTTACTTTATTTTTCCACATTTAAAGCAAGCCGCCATTCACCACATCAAGTGGAAATTCTATCCTTCGTGTACGCTACTGTAGCCGGTCAAGGATGACACTTTCCCGTACACTACAGCGTCATCAGCAGACAGTCGCAAATTCTAGCTCACTTTAGCCATCGGATCGTTCATGTACGTGGAGAACAAGAGCGGTGCTGTCACACTTTCCTGGAACTATCCTGGCGATATATTTGCGTTAAATACTTGCCGTCCAGGACAAGGTACTACGTAATGGTATATCAGAACTCTCCAAAACACAGTATATGTTTGATAGAACTGCGTCTCAAGATGAAGAACTTGGAAGATCTATTTTTGGAACAATAATAGAAACCACTATCTCCGCTGCTAACTTACTAGTTATTATAACTATACATTCTGTTTACAATTGTTACCACCGAGTACGAAGCCCTTTGCGACGGTGTCCAGAAACGTGTGAGATACGGAAACTTGCGGACACCGTAGATTTGCGGACATATTACGTAAGAATATGCAGCGTCGTGGTGGCTGCAAAAAATATTGTTTAAGTAACACGGAGCTACTTCCATTGAGAGGCCGCTCCCGATCATGTGCTCGCTGGTCAAATACTGCACGGTTATCCAAGGTATACAAGGATGGAATGGGGACTCTTCATAATAAAGGTGACGACTTTGTTACGGTAATGCCTCTCTCGGAAAATATGAAGAGCCCTTGTGTTTATCAGCGGAATCAGGGGCGGTTGAATGCGTGAAGAAGGAAGTGGAGCGCACAAATTGCATCCCCACGCAGTTGGAAATGAATCATCAAGGAAAAAAGATGGACGACAGGATAGAGATAACTCTAAAAAAATTATGAAGAGACAGACGACATTACCTCGTACTCAAAATCCATTGCACACGTTCAGAAACCGAACTAATATCTATTCACAAGTAATGTATTCAAGAGCAAGGTACGCTACTGAGTCCTCGCATATTGTTTGGTTCAAACCATTATACTGAAGAAACACTATCAGTAATAATTTTAAGTTATATTAATAAATAAAACGTAATTCAGTTGTAGCAAAAAAAATGATGCCTATGTAAAAGAAAAGTGAATTACTCGTCGCCTCTACGAGTAATTTCCCAGAGTAACTAACATGTTTTAAAAATAGATGTAATGCAATATTTACAAAAAAGTGTGTTTCCTGTTTACCTTAAATATAGTCTATCCTGGAAAAGGTCAGTCCGTAACAGTTCTGTAGTGTCTACTTTCACAGTTTGCCTCTGTGTGATTTCCACTATTTACATTTGTTCCTTATGGGAAATTTTTATAGATTGTACTCTTATCTACCATGGTAGGCAGGTCGAGAGAATCATTGTTGTTGTTGTTGTTGTTGTTGTTGTGGTCTTCAGTCCTGAGACTGGTTTGATGCAGCTCTCCATGCTACTCTATCCTGTGCAAGCTTTTTCATCTCCCAGTACCTACTGCACCCTACATCCTTCTGAATCTGCTTAGTGTATTCATCTCTTGGTCTCCCTCTACGATTTTTACCCTCCACGCTGCCCTCCAATACTAAATTGGTGATCCCTTGATGCCTCAGAACATGTCCTACCAACCGATCCCTCCTTCTGGTCAAGTTGTGCCACAAACTTCTCTTCTCCCCAATCCTATTCAATACTTCCTCATTAGTTATGTGATCTACCCATCTAATCTTAAGCATTCTTCTGTAGCACCACATTTCAAAAGCTTCAATTCTCTTCTTGTCCAAACTATTTATCGTCCATGTTTCACTTCCATACATGGCTACACTCCATACAAATACTTTCAGAAATGACTTCCTGACACTTAAATCTATACTCGATGTTAACAAATTTCTCTTCCTCAGAAACACTTTCCTTGCCATTGCCAGTCTACATTTTATATCCTCTCTACTTTGACCATCATGAGTTATTTTGCTCCCCAAATAGCAAAACTCCTTTACTACTTTAAGTGTCTCATTTCCTAATCTAATTCCCTCAGCATCACCCGACTTAATTAGATTACATTCCATTATCCTTGTTTTGCTTTTGTTGATGTTCATCTTATATCCTCCTTTCAAGACACTGTCCATTCCATTCAACCGCTCTTCCAAGTCCTTTGCTGTCTCTGACAGAATTACAATGTCATCGGCGAACCTCAAAGTTTTTACTTCTTCTCCATGAATTTTAATACCTACTCCAAATTTTTCTTTTGGTTCCTTTTCTGCTTGCTCAATATACAGATTGAACAACATCGGGGAGAGGCTACAACCCTGTCTTACTCCCTTCCCAACCACTGCTTCCCTTTCATGTCCCTCGACTCTTATAACTGCCATCTGGTTTCTGTACAAATTGTAAATAGCCTTTCGCTCCCTGTATTTTACCCCTGCCACCTTCAGAATTTGAAAGAGGGTATTCCAGTCAACATTGTCAAAAGCTTTCTCTAAGTCTACAAATGCTAGAAACGTAGGTTTCCCTTTCCTTAATCTTTCTTCTAAGATTAGTCGTAAGGTGAGTATTGCCTCACGTGTTCCAGTGTTTCTACGGAATCCAAACTGATCTTCGACGAGGTCGGCTTCTACTAGTTTTTCCATTCGTCTGTAAAGAATTCGTGTTAGTATTTTGCTGCTGTGACTTATTAAACTGATAGTTCGGTAATTTTCACATCTGTCAACACCTGCTTTCTTTGGGATTGGAATTATTATATTCTTCTTGAAGTCTGAGGGTATTTCGCCTGTTTCATACATTTTGCTCACCAGATGGTAGAGTTTTGTCAGGACTGGCTCTCCCAAGACCGTCAGTAGTTCCAATGGAATGTTGTCTACTCCAGGGGCCTTGTTTCGACTCAGGTCTTTCAGTGCTCTGTCAAACTCTTCACGCAGTATCATATCTCCCATTTCATCTTCATCTACATCCTCCTCCATGTCCATAATATTGTCCTCAAGTACATCGCCCGTGTATAGACCCTCTATATACTCCTTCCACCTTTCTGCTTTCCCTTCTTTGCTAAGAACTGGGTTTCCATCTGAGCTCTTGAAATTCATACAAGTCGTTCTCTTATCTCCAAAGGTCTCTCTAATTTTCCTGTAGGCAGTATCTATCTTACCCCTAGTGAGATAGGCCTCTACATTCTTACATTTGTCCTCTAGCCATCCCTGCTTAGCCATTCTGCACTTCCTGTCGATATCATTTTTGAGACGTTTGTATTCCATTTTGCCCGCTTCATTTACTGCATTTTTATATTTTCTCCTTTCATCAATTAAATTCAATATTTCTTCTGTTACCCAAGGATTTCGACTAGCCCTCGTCTTTTTACCTACTTGATCCTCTGCTGCCTTCGCTACTTCATCCCTCAAAGCTACCCATTCTTCTTCTACTGTATTTCTTTCCCCCATTCCTGTCAGGTGTTCCCTTATGCTCTCCCTGAAACTCTGTACAACCTCTGGTTCTTTCAGTTTATCCAGGTCCTATCTCCTTAAATCCCCACCTTTTTGCAGTTTCTTCAGTTTTAATCTACAGGTCATAACCAATAGATTGTGGTCAGAGTCCACATCTGCCCCTGGAAATGTCTTACAATTTAAAACCTGGTTCCTAAATCTCTGTCTTACCATTATATAATCTATCTGATACCTTTTAGTATCTCCAGGGTTCTTCCATGTATACAACCTTCTTTCATGATTCTTAAACCAAGTGTTAGCTATGATTATGTTGTGCTCTGTGCAAAATTCTACCAGGCGGCTTCCTTTTTCATTTCTTAGCCCCAATCCATATTCACCTACTATGTTTCCTTCTCTCCCTTTTCCTACACTTGAATTCCAGTCACCCATTACTATTAAATTTTCGTCTCCCTTCACAATCTGAATAATTTCTTTTATTTCATCATACATTTCTTCAATTTCTTCGTCATCTGCAGAGCTAGTTGGCATATAAACTTGTACTACTGTAGTAGGTGTGGGCTTCGTATCTATCTTGGCCACAATAATGCGTTCACTATGCTATTTGTAGTAGCTTACCCGCATTCCTATTTTCCTATTCATTATTAAACCTACTCCTGCATTACCCCTATTTGATTTTGTGTTTATACCACCGCGAAATTTCTACCAAAAAAGGATATGGTGCATTAAACACGAGAAAGGCAAAGTGTTCAAATAACAGTACCTGTTTCTTAGTACATAAACAAACAGAAGACATTATTTGGCGTGAGAATATGTCTGAAATAACCGTATGTGCTTCTACATCTGCATCTATATGACTACTCTGCAATTCACATGTAAGTGCTTAGCAGAGGGTTCATCGAACCACAATCATACTATTTCTCCACCATTCCACTCCCAAACAGCGCGCGGGAAAAACGAACACCTAAACCGTTCTGTTCGAGCTCTGATTTCTCTTATTTTATTTTGATGATTATTCCTGCCTATGTAGGTTGGGCTCAACAAAATATTTTCGCATTCGGAAGAGAAAGTTGGTGAGTGGTGGAAGACAGAATGTTTTCGAAGATGCAGAATTGGAGACATTGCTGAGTGAAGACTCTCGTCAAACTCAAGAAGAATAGATACGATTAGTGGGAGCCATTTCAAAACGCGTCAAGGCCATGGGTATAACTCAGAAAGAAGGAATTTGGGGCAGTGTGAGCTGAAACCAAGAGACGTTGAACGGCGTTTGTGTGTTTGTGAACAATTGCTTCAGAGACAAAAACGGAAGGGACTTCTGCATCGCATTGTGACCGGGAGCGGAAAACGGGTACATTATGATATCCTTAAAAGCACAACATCATGGGAATATACGGGCCATGCTTCCACATCGACGGCCAAAGCGAATATTCAAGGCTCCAAGAATATGCTTTGCATTTCGTGGGACCAGCTCGGCGTCATATACTATGAGGTGTTAAAACCAAGTGAAACAATCACACGTGCTCGTTATCAAACTCAGTTGATGCGTTTGAGCAGAGCATTTAAAGACAAACGGCCGCAATACAGCGAGAGGCACGGTGAAGTGATTTTCCAGCACGACAAAGCTCGACCCCACATTGCAAAAAGGTCAAAACATACTAGGAAACGTTAAAATGGGAAATCCTACCCCACCCGCCGTATTCTCCAGACATTGCTCCCTCTATCACCTGTTTAGATCATTGGCGCATGGCCTGGCTGACCAACAGTTCCGATCTCATGAAGAAGTCACAAATTGGATCGATTAGTGGATCGATTCAAAAGATGAACACTTTTTTCGACGCGGGATTCGTACACTGCCCGAAAGATCAAAGGTAGTAGCGGCCAACGATGGGAAATACTTTAGATGATACGTGTGTAACCAATTTGTTTCATTAAAGCCTCAAATGTTGGGGAAAAACTGCGGAACCAAAGTTGTACACCTTGTTTATTTTACACACTACCACATAATGCATAAATACGATGTGATGTTGGAAGTGGCAGGAGTTTTCTTCAGTTGCAATGTGGAACACTGCTGTGAAGTAATTCTACAAACTGAAGCTGTGTTTTAACACACTTATCAAAAAAGTATTACATCGCCCCAGTTCCCAGAACTCCTGAAGATAGACGTTGACTGTGGATATGGCATCACCCGCTCAGAGATGTAAACAAAAATGCCTGTGCAGCGCCTATTAGACGGAGGGGATCGGACAGCCGATCAGTTCCAGTCATTCCACCAGGAAGGAGGTACACGTCTCGTGTTGTCTTTAGTTCAACCATGCCTAGACGGTCAATACCGCCGTTCGATCGCGTCAGTATTGTTACTTTGTGCCAGGAAGGGCTCTCAACAAGGGAAGTGTCCAGGCATCTCGGAGTGAACCAAAGAGATGTTTTTCGGACATGGAGGAGATACAGAGAGACAGGAACTGTCGACGACATGCCTCGCTCAGGCTGCCCAAGGGCTACTACTGCAGTGGATGACCGCTACCTACGGATTATAGCTCGGAAGAATCCTGACAGCAACGGCACCATGTTGAATAATGCTTTTCGTGCAGCCACAGGACGTCGTGTTACGACTCAAACTGTGTGCAGTAGGCTGCATGATGCGCAACTCCACTCACGACGTCCAAGGCGACGTACATGTTTGCAACCACGACACGTTACAGCGCGGTACAGATGGGCCCAACAACATGCCGAATGGACCGCTCAGGATTGACATCGCGTTCTCTTCACCAATGAGTGTCGCAATTGCCTTCAACCAGACAATCGTCGGAGACGTGTTTGGAAGCAACCGAGTCAGGTTCAACGCCATGGACACACCGTCCAGTGAGTGCAGCAAGGTGGAGATTCCCTTCTAGTTTGGGGTGGCATTATGTGGGGCCGACGTATGCCGCTGGTGGTCATGGGAGGTACCGTAACGGCTTTACGATACGTGAATGCCATCCTCCGCCCTATAGTGCAACCATATCAGCAGCATATTGCCGAGGCACTCGTCTTCATGGACGACAATTCGCATCCCCATCATGCACATCTTGTGAATGACTTCCTTCAGGATAATGACATCGCTCGACTACAGCATGTTCTCCAGACAAGAACCCTGTCTAACATGCCTCGAAGAGATTGAAAAGCGCTGTTTACGGACGACGTGACCCACAAGCCACTCTGAGGGACCTACACCAAACCGCCGTTGAGGAGTGGGACAATCGGGACCCCCAGTGCCTTGACGAATTTGTGGATAGTATAACACGGCGAATACAGGCAAGTATCATTGCAAGAGGACGTGCTACTGGGTATTAGAGGTACCGGCGTGTACAGCAATCTGGACCACCACCTCTGAAGGTCACGCTGTATCGTGGTACAACATGCAATGTGTGGTTTTCATGAGGAATGAAAAGGGCGGAAACGATGTTTATGTTGATCTCTATTCCAATTTTCTGTACAGCTTTCGGAACTCTCAAGATCGAGGTGATACAAAACTTTTTTTGTTGTGTCTATTTAAAATTAAAGCAATGTTCCTGAGAATCGTTTATTAACAACTTTTCGAAGTGGTAATTAAAATTATTATTGCATAGACTTTCGCTTCCTAGGAATGTTGTATAAATTATTGTTCAAAAAATTATAAGAAAGGAGGACATTGTTTTGTCTCCAGTTTGTTGTAAGAAAACTAGGATGGTCCTCCTGTCAGGAAGGTCGCAGTTCGTAGTAATAGACGGCAAATCATCGAGTAAAACTGAAGTGATATCAGGTGTTCCCCAGGGAAGCGTCCAGGGACCTCTGCTGTTCCTGATCTATGCAAATGACCTGGGTGACAATCTGAGCAGTTCTCTTAGGTTGTTCGCAGATGATGCTGTAATTTACCGTCTAGTAAGGTCATCCGAAGACCAGTATCAGTTGCAAAGCAATTTTGGGAAAGATTGCTGTATTGTGTGGCAGGTGGCAGTTGACGCTAAATAACGAAAAGTGTGAGGTGATCCACATGAGTTCCAAAGGAAATCCGTTGGAATTCGATTACTCGATAAATAGTACAATTCTCAAGGCTGTCAATTCAAGTAAGTACGTTGTTACGTGCTGAAGAAAAATTGAAATCAGTATATAAATTTCTAAAAGAGGAAACAAGCTATGTTTACCATTCACTCAAGAGTTATTGTTGTAACGGTGCTTCTGGAGTACATGAGTTGATTACATTTACAGATCAACAACAGAGACCGTTCTAAGGTACCAGGTGTCGACTCATGCCGAACCACCCATATTATTACATGGTGTAGCCTGGACAGACGGCAATGCAGGCAGCCAGTCGATCGTACAGATGATGAATACTGTCGTGGAATATGTTATGCCACGCGTTCTTGCAGAGTTACTGGTTGACGAATCGTACGAGTCACTTCTTGCCCCAGCATGTCCCACGTGTGCTCGATAGCGACAAATCCGGAGATCGTACTGGCCAATGAAGTTGCCGCACGTCTCGCTGAGCACGTTGAGTACCACGGGCAGTGTTTAGGCGAGGAATACATTTTTGGAACAACACATCGTCTTCCTATTTCAAGAACGGCAAAAAAGCGATTTAAAAAAAATGGTTCTGAGCACTATGGGACTTAACTTCTGAGGTCATCAGTCCCCTAGAACGTAGAACTACTTAACTAACCTAAGGACATCACACACATCCAAGCCCGAGGCAGGATTCGAACCTGCGACCGTAGCGGTCGGGCGGTTCCAGACTGTAGTGTCTAGAACAAAAAAGGGAGTCTAACAAAATTCTGCAGGTACCGAGAGCTAGGCAGCGTGCTGTCCAGAAACACCAAAGGTAAACGAGAGTAGTGGCTTATCGCTCCCCAGACCATAAAGCGTGGGGTAGGGCCAGTTTGTCGTGGACGTACGCACTCTACAAGACAACGATCATCTGGTCTACGTCGTAGGCGCAAAAGGACATCACTTGGCGTGCAGGCAAAACCTGCTTTCGTCGCAGTTGTGGTGTGATTGGGATACGAGCTAGATCAGTGCATGCCCCTAAGTCCCATTGTTACTAACCGGTTCTCAACAATTGTTGTTGACACGTCTGGGTTCGCAAGCCCTGTTATCCGCGCTGTGGTATCTCTATCATCATCCAATGCTGCCCTTACAGTGTGACGGTTCTGGTGGGGGTCTGTGCTGAGTGGACGTCCAGAACCTCGTCAACTGGTGTGATAACGTTGATGTGACCACGGTTGCCAGTATCGTTGCACAACTGACGCTGCGCGTCCAACGTGTGTGGCAATTCTCCAAAAGGACCATCCCGCCACTTAGTAGGCCACAATTTGACCACTTTCAAACGCGCTCAGTTGGATGTAGGAAGCACGAGTGCGTCTCTGTGACATGGTTGCCTGCTTACTTCAAACGTTTGCACCACACCAAGATTTCTGACTGTAAGCTCCCCTATTAAAGACAGACACAGATGGCGCTCTGGTAGCTGTTCCACTACGTTATCTGTTGGCGTATCAACATCTATTATCCCCAGGTGGTATTGTCATGGTTGAATCAAAATCGACTTCGTCTTTCTAGTGGTAAAATTTTTTTCTGGCAGTGTATTGCATGTTTTTTGTAGAGGGTGTGGCAGAAACAATGGGCTGTTTTAAGTTGCTCGCCATTGTTGAGCACCACTATTGGCTGATGCAAGTGGTCCGCAAATCTCGCTAAACCCTGCTGCCCTCATATTTCTTCGTTTATATTTCTCCTACACTGCTTGACACCAGCCCAAATGGTCTAATTCCAGATTGGTCGATACAGTGCCCGAATACTACAACAAATATTAGCAAACGAGGTAGCACAATGGCTAGCACACTGGTTTAAAATTCTGTAGGACGCCTGTTCAAACCAACGTTCAGTCATCCTGATTTAGATGTTCCGTGATTTCCCTAAACCAATTAAGGTAAAAGCCGAGATGGTTCCTTTGAAAACGGCAGAGCCGATTTCCCTCTCCACCCTTCCCTAATCCGAGCTTACGCTCCGTCTCTAATGACCTCAGTGTCGGTGGGATGTGACACACTAATCCCCTCCTCCTCCTCCTAAAAAAAAAAAAAATCATTGATCTCGCCGAAAAACTCATTATACTGTGCGCTTGGAACGTCTCTGTGCACTGGACTACGGACTATGAACGTAGATCACGTTGAAAGTTCGAAACAAAGTTGTCAGGACACAAGGTGGTAAGAACTCATTTCTCATAATTGTGCGATTTTATTTGGATTCATTCTGCTGTTAATAACTTTCAACTGTTTGGTTCAATTGATGATAGCTATCTAATGTGATGTGCAGTAATTAGATGATTAATCTGTTTTTAAAGTGTGATGCTTTCATGTGAGGAAAGTATCTTTTTTGTTGAACATCTTGTTGAAACCGCGACCGGAACGGCCGCGGAGTTGCCTTGAAGGAAATATCTGCGGGATCCACGAAGCGGCCCGCGAACAACAACATAAACGGGAGGGGACGGACACAAAGAACGAAGGAGAACCGAATGAGATCTTACGAATCACAACAAGCAAGAAACAATGGGGTCATTAGAAGACCTCACGAATCAACCACGTCCACTCCTATATGGAGCAAAGTAACGTAAATACGCTGTCTGAGGCGAGATTTCAACAAACGAACGCAAAGATTAGACTGACCGGCTGAGCTTTTTTTTTTTCCTTTATTGATTTTCAATTCCCCCCGAAGGAGGCGGGCTGGCAGCAGCCTAGTACGCTGCTATACAGCCTACAGACTTTTATTTTAAAAACAGAAGAAGAAAAGAAACAAGAAAAACATGCGATGAAACGGTGACAAAGTGTAAAATGGCGGAAAAATGCGGAAAGTTAAAACAGAAAGCAAAAGGGGGTTGGCAATGTTAATAAAAGACACAGGAATCAGACAAGTAACATAGTACACACACAATTAAAAAACACGGCGACAGTTGGTTTCTGTTCCCAAGAGATAAAACGCACACCCAGCGACAGTATGATGGCCGTTCGCAACACTTCCCAAAAGAACACAACACGGAACACTCACTGTAGAACACTGCACGAAAGTGGCGGCACAAAGATGACACTCCCGAGCCAAAGGCAGATGGGGGGAGTGGGACCTGGAGGAGGGGGAAGAACAAGGAGAGAGGAAGGAAAAAGCGAAAAAGGGGGAGGGGAACCAAGGAGGGAGAGGACTAATAAAGGGGGAGAAGGGCAGACGTCAGAGGGAATGAGAGGAGGCAGAGGAGGGAAATGGAAAAGGACTCGGGGGCAAAGAGAGGGGACGTGGGGAAGAAAGAGGATGGAAGGGGGGGAGAGTGAGCCTGGGAAAAGGACAGAGGAAAGGAGGGGGAGTGAGGATCAGAGGGATAAATGGAGGGAGAGAGGGCATCATCTGGGAGGGAGAGTTGATGGAAGCCACCTTGGGAAAGGAGATGTAGGGTGTAGAGATGGAGGGTAGGGAGGACACAACAGTGAAGTCGTGGCAGGGGGCAGGTAAGGGGGCGGGCCGGCTGAGTTTTTTTTTTCTTTATTGTGATTTCATGCCCCTGCCCCATATGGGCAGGGGAGGGCTGTCAGCAGCACAATCCGCCGCTCTTCAGCCGAGTGGTATGACAACTAAAACAAGAATAAAATAATACATACATAAGGAGGTAAGAAAGGGGAACATAAAACAGAGTAAGGGGAGAAAATGGAGGTAAAAATACACTGACATGTAGACGTTCAATGGGGACAGTTAAAAAGTCACCAGAAAGTTAAAAAACAGAGTTGGCGATTCTTAAAACACAGAGAAGACACTGGATGCGCATGCACAGGTTAAAAGTTGGCCACAGTATTAAAAACACTCCGAAACAATACACTTAAAACCCACTTGGAGCACACACGACGAAGAATAAAACTACCAGGCGGGACCTGCCGAGGGAAAGGGCAGAGAGGATGGAAAAGGAGGGGAGAGCATTGGGCAGCTGGGGAAGCGGCGGGATGAAGAGAGGAGGGGCAACCGTGGGTTCACGAAGAGGCAGGAGACACATGGGGCGGGAGAGGAAAAAGGAAGACAGGGCAGGAGGGAGCGCAGAGACACTGAAGGAAGGCACAAGAGATGGACGGGGAGTAGGAGGGGAAGTCCGCTCAGAAGGAGGGAGGGGGAGGAGAGGGAGCCCTGAGGAGGAGGCAGGAAGAGGGGGTTAGAGTTGGTAGGAAGGGTAGATGTCAGGGCGAAGCTCATCATCCGGGAGTGGTAGATGGTGGAAGTTGTGTTGGGAAAGGAGATGGAGGGTGTGGAGATGGAGAGAGGGAGGGACACAACGGTAAAGGCGCGGCAACTGGTTGGGAGTGGAGAGGAAGGGAGACACCAGGGGGTGAGGGGGACCAAGGCAGCGGACAATATATAGTGTGCAGATGTGTTCAAGGAAAAGGAGAAGGTGGGGGAAGGGGATGAGGTCATAGAGGATGCGCGTAGGGGACGGAAGGCGGATGCGGAAAGCGAGGCGGAGTGCATGGCGTTCGAGGATTTGGAGGGCTTTATAGAACCGGGGAGGGGCGGAAATCCAAGCGATGCTGGCATAACAAAGAATGGGGCAGATCATGGATTTGTAGGTGTGGAGGATGGTGGAAGGATGCAGACCCCATGTCCGGCAGGACAGGAGTTTCAGGAGGCGGAGGCGGTTGTGAGCTTTGTTTTGGATGGTAAGGAGATGGGGAGCCCAGGTGAAGTGGCGGTCGAGTGTGAGGCCAAGGTATTTGAGGGTAGGAGTGAGGTGGATAGGACAGTCGTAAATGGTGAGGTAGAAATCATGGAGGCGGAAGGAGCGGGTGGTGCGGCCTATGATGATCACCTGGGTCTTGGAGCGATTAACACGGAGGAACCACTGGTTGCATCAAGCGGTGAATTGGTCAAGGTGGGTTTGGAGGGTACGTTGGGATCTTTGAAGGGTAGGATAAAGGGCTAGGAAGGCGGTGTCATCAGCGAACTGGAGAAGATGAACAGGAGGGGGAGGTTTGGGCATATCGGCAGTGTACAGGAGATAGAGGAAAGGGGAAAGGACAGAACCTTGGGGCACGCCGGCAGAGGGGTAGAAAGTACGGGAGTTGGAATTGTGGATAGTCACATAGGAGGGACGATGGGAGAGGAAGGAAGCAACGAGACGAACGAAGTTGATGGGGAGAGCATAGGTCTGGAGTTTGAAAAGGAGCCCGGGATGCCAGACATGGTCATAGGCGTTCTGGAGATCAAGGGAAACAAAGATAGCAGAGCGACGGGAGTTAAATTGGAGGGAAAGAAGATGGGTAAGGTTAAGGAGCTGGTCGTCAGCAGAGAAGGAAGGCCGGAAGCCACATTGGGTAAGAGGAAGGAGGCAGTGCTGGTTAAGGTTGCGGTGGATACGGCGAGAGAGGATGGCCTCAAAGACCTTACTGAACACGGAGGTGAGGCAGATGGGACGATAGGAAGAGGTAGCAGAGGGGGGTTTGTTAGGCTTAGGGAACAGCAGGACACGGGAAGTCTTCCACAGGTCAGGGTAAAATCCAGTGGAGAGGAGGACATTGTACAGGCTAGCAAGGACAGACAGGAAGGATGGAGGGGATTCCTTGAGGTGACGGTAGGTGACACCATCATGAGCAGGGGCGGTGTTGCGTTTGGAGCGGAGGACGAGTGTGATGTCTTGCATGGTGATGGGAGTGTTGATGTCGGAGGGGGGTAGCTGATTCAAGTACTGGAAGCTAGGGGCGAGCGGGGGGACAGAGGTGTCAGTGCAGACAAGGACAGTGGGGAAGAGGGAGTATCAAAATGGGGATCGTCAGGAATGGAGAAGACAACGGACAGGTGGGAAGCAAAATGGTTAGCCTTACTGAGGTTGTCAGGAAAGGGTCGATCGTCATGGAGGATGGGGTAATGCGGGGTGGGATGGCTACCAGTAAGGCGGTGGAAGGCTGACCAGTACTTGGAGGAGTTGACAGGGAGGGTGGAGTTGAGGCGTGTGCATGTCTGACGCCAGTCCCGGCGTTTCTTTGTTGTAAGGAGGTTCCGGATATGGCGCTGTAATTGCCGGTGGCGGGTGAGAGTATCCCGGTCACGAGTGCGAAGGAAGGAGCGGTAGAGCCTGTGGGATTCACGCAGAAGAAGGACGGCCTGTGGAGGAAGCGTACGGCGGTGAGGGTGGATGAGTTTGGTAGGGACATGAGCCTCCACAGCGTCAGTGATGGTCTTCTGAAGGAAGGAAGAGGCATGGGTGATGTCATCACGGTGGTGGAAAGTGAGGGGGTGGCTTTTGACCTCTAAGGCAATGGATTCCCGGTAGGCATCCCAATTGGCACGGTGGTAGTCACGGACAGACTCCAGAGGGGCAGGTGGGCGGGTGGCTGCAGTGGCAGGACGGGTAGAGGAGATGGTGAGAAGGACAGGAAGATGGTCACTACCGATGGGATCGAGGAAATCAACGGAAATGCGACCAAGGAGGTTGGGGGAAGCGAGGATAACATCGGGGGTGGAGTTACTTTCAGGTCGGGTGTGCTGTGGGAGAGGAACAAGGTCACCATGGAGGGTGGCAAGGAACTGATGCCACCGCTGAAGGGTGGCAGGGTCACGGCTGTGGATGTTGAGGTCAGCGGCGATCACATAGGTGGAGAAGGTATGGTCAACATGGGAAATGAAGTCAAAGGGGAGAGGAGCTGCGGGGCGAATATAGATAGTGGCACAGGTGACGGTGAGGGAGGGAAAAAAGAGGCTGAGGAGAAGGTGTTCGGTTGGGTCATTGAGGAGGGGTTGTGGCCGGACAGGGAGATGCCTGAGGTGGCCGATAGCGACCCCGCCTCGAGCTAGGGGAAGGGGATTGTCAGTGCAGTGAAGGAGATAAGGGGAGAGGCGGACCACATGGTGGGGTTGGAGGAAGGTTTCATTAAGGATGAAGGAGTCAACCTGGTGCTGGGAGAGGGTATGCATGAAGAGGTATTTGTTTGCAGGGAGGGAGCGAATGTTGAGGTAGAGGAGACGATACTGTTGACGAGCCATGGGTGTGGGAAGGGTGTGGGAAGGGGAGAGAGGGGCTTAAACGAGGGTGTCTAGGCGGGTGAAGGTAAAGTGGGCCTGGTTGTGGGAGTATGTGGCGTAGGTGTTTAAGTGGAAAACAGAGCGGGCAGCGAGGGAAATCTGCTGGAGTGTGTGGGGGCGCTGGAAGGGGTGGATGTTCTGCAGGACGATGGTGAGGAACCGGATGATGTCTTCAGCTGTAGGGGGAGGGCGGAGGGAATTGTTAGGGTGGATAGGTGGGTCAATGGGGCTAACAGGGACAGTGAGTTTAGGGTTGGTGGGAGGGGGCTTGGCTTTGCATTTGGAGGAATAGGTGGGGTGAGGTTCATTGCAGGTGTTGCAGGATGGGGGGGAGGCGAGGTTGGGACACTGTTTGAGTAAGTTGGAGGCTTTACAATGGGGGCAGGTGGGTGGGTTCTTGAAGTTTTGGGTGAGGTGGTCATTGTACAGAAGACAATGCTGGCAGCGGTAGGATTGAGGAGGAGAAACGGGACGGGTCAACAGGGTGGCGGTGGTTGAACATCAGGGCTCCCTGCGTGAGGAGGTGGTTGATGGAGGAGGCGGACTCTGTAAAGATACGCATGAGGAAAGTAGGGCCAGAGGAGTTGTAAATACGGCGGGCAGAGCAGACTTCTAGGGAGGGGTGGGCATTCAGTTCCGCCAACACCTCAGCCTCCATGACCACAGGGCTGAGTTTTGTGATGACGGCAGTGAGGGTCGGCGGACGACGAGGCGGTTGGGGTTGACGAGGAGAGGAGGATGTAAGGAATGGGGTGAGGGATGTGTGGGGCCCAAAGGTGACGTGGGGAAGGCGCCGGAGGAGATCAGTATGGAAGGACGGAGAGGGAGACTTGATGAGGACAGAGTCTCTGCGAGGGATAAGTTGGGTGATGGGTGCTCTGGGGATGTACTTCCAGATTTCAAGGGTGAGGGTGCGGGCATCCAGGAATTTCGGATCAGGGTTGGCTAGGACAAAGGTATACAGGGGGGGGTGGGGCTGGAGTGGAGGGAGGTGGGGTAGTATCCATAGCGGGGTCAGTGGGAGGTGGGGCGGGCAGTGGCTTTTTGGAGGAAGGAGTAGAGGAGAGGTCGCCACTGGGCCGTTTGGAAGATTTTTTGGCAGGTGTTGCCTGGGAGGAGGGATGAGGGACTGGAAGGATGGGGAGGTGGTGGGAGGCAGGGCCCTCCTGTGAGGCAGTAGCACTGGATGAGAGGGTAGGGCGCTCTGTGGCGGCGACTGTGGCTCGGCGGGCGGAGACTCTGGCAGGGGAAGCAGCGGTAGTCGCAGGGGGGAGAGGGGGAAAGTCGTCTCGGCGGGCGACAGGAGTGGGAGGGGGGTAGGGAGCAGGGACAGAGGCAGGAGCGGGAGAAGCAGCAGGGGCAGTAGCAGGGGGAGGAGCAGGAGTGACGTACAGGTGGGGATACATCGATGGAGAATAGATAGATGGGGAGGAGACTGTGAGTAGGGGAGGTGCATGAGACGGGTGAATCCCAGAGGAAGCACTCCATGACGTTACAGTGGGGGCAGGTGATGGAGAGGTGTAGATGATGGTGGTAGTTGGGGCGTCCATGATCGCAGGCGGCAGCGAACACCGAGAGACGGCGGCAGCGGCGAGCACCGAGAGACGGCGGCAGAAGAAGCGGCGAGCACCAAGAGACGGTGACAGCGGCGGCGGCGGCGGCTGAAGAAGCGGCGACCAGGTGGCGGCGGCAGAAGAGGAAGAGGCGAGCACCGACAGACGGCGACCAAGCGGCGGCGGCGGCGGCGGCGACAAGCACCGGGCGGTGGCGAACAGACGATGGCGGCGGCGGCGGCGTGCAGATGGGCAACAACGCGACAAGCACGGTTGGGGCTCTTCCACGTCGAAGATACACCTTGAGAGTAGCCCCGGCAGGGCGAGTCCTCGATGAGGAAGTGAGGGAATCCAACCCTCGAATGGCCGGCTGAGCGAGAGGCAGGCGCTTAAATACATGATCAGGGACGCCGCTATTAGCCGCTGGGACCACGTGTTCCACCGTGGCGCCCTCACATTAAACGTGCGCCAGGAGGCGCGCGCCGCCACGGCTTACGGCGCGATGGTGCAGAGACTCCTAGGGGTCTTCGACGTCCAAGCCATCTGTCACGGATTCAAAATCTGTGGCGCGAGGTACCAGACATGTGTTACGGGAAGGTGATAAACACACGAATTTATTGCAGGAGGGATTAGCTAGAATATTCCCCTCACCATAATGCAGTTCGTCGACTTGTTGAGAGATTTTGAGAGACTTGCTCAATGTTAGATGCCGAACGAACTAGAAGACCACCTAAATTGAACAAAAAGAATTTGTTGGTTATTCCTGACTTTGCACCAGAGCACAGCAAAATCAGTGCACAAACTGGCACAAGGAAAATCTGTTGGACTTGCAACCACCCATGAAGTGGTTAGGCAAACGCTGAAAGTATACCGAGTAAAATGACAGCAGTGACATATTGTTTTGAGAGGAATTCCACTGTATTCTTGATGTCACCTTCTCCACCGACCAAAAGATATCGCAGCACCAAGAAAAAGTTGTGTGACATAAACGAAAGTTGGTAGGCGAGAAGAATGACGTCCCATTTAAACCATTTAAATTTCGTGCCAGTCGCATAAGGGTGCCACTAGCAGTGCCACTCGGAGGATGCAAATTAGATTTGCCTTAAATACACACTGTAGCGGCCGTGAGCGTTAGTCAACTTTGAGACTAGTTGTGATTAGTTGATGTTAATCAAAAATGCCTTTAAGATGATAAAGACGTCATTATCGACACATCACTGAGTTGGGAAGGGGATGACAGAACTACGAAAAGCCTGGTGCTACTTGTGCCGTATAGCAGGAAGACTTACAGGAATATAGGCAATGTCCGTAGCAACGGAGGTTACGAGACTGCACGGTCGCAAGTGGCAGGCACTACACTACCGAGAGGGAACACCGTGTTCGGCGTATGGCTCTGACTCATCTTACCACATCTGTAGCAGTAATATGAGCAGCAGCTCACCTCAGTAACACAACTAACAAAAATCAGTTACTTCAACGAGAGCTCCGATCCAGATGCCCTGTAACGTGCGTACCACTGACCCCCAGCCACCGCCATTTCTGACTTCAATGGTGTCAAGCTAGAGATCTTCGGACGGCAGGGTAGTGGTCTATTGTACATTTTTAATGAAATACAGTTCTGTCACTGTGCCAGTACGCTGATGTGTTCGTTAGAAGGAGGCCAACAGAAGCACCCTCGTGGTTATCCTACGCACTTTGATTCCAAATTTGAACGTCAATTTCGTGATTCAACCTACCGTGCTTATATTCAAGCACGACATTCCAGGGAGTGTTTTCCACCAGGATAACGCTCTGCCGCAAACAGCTGTTGCTTTGATGAATTCTTCTCGGGTTATCAGCCGACTGGTAGCGTCGTCTTGTCGCGACGTTTCAATGTATTTCGGACCCATTATCTTCTGGCCAGAAGATGATGGGTACGAAACTCATTGAAACGTTGCGACAAGACGGCGCTACCACTCGGCTGATAACCCGAGAAGAATTCATCAGTGGAATACGCCGAGAACGACTACAATCGCAGCTGTGGCTTTGGCCTGCTGGATGGCAAGCCCTGTGAATCAAGCGCATGTAGACATCATTGGATGACAAATCCAGCGTCATCCACAAACACCATTAACCGCCTCTATATTGACCGACCAAGAGCTGTAAACT